>NC_141544.1:53175274-54545274 GCF_021556685.1 Rattus norvegicus | reverse complement strand
CAAGCTAGCCTGCTGGGCTGGCCTGCTGGGCAGAGGATTTACACAGCAAGTTGGGGGTGGCTTCTTGTGGGGCCATTCATGTGTGGCCATCTTTGACGGTTCTCAAGTGTTTTGTGTATTTTCACACAGTAAGACTGGGGATATTGGCTAAGTAGTTGAACAAATAAACATGCTACAAGTCTATAGTGAGCACACATCAGGCATCTAGTTGAAGAAGCACTGGGGCTCGGTGTGCACCTTGGATTTCCTGGTGTTTTCTGCATTTTGAAAAGGTGTACTCTTTAGCTAGTTTCCAGACAGTAAGTTGACTGGGCCTGAGTAGAATATTTTTAATACATAAGGCAGGCCTTAGGAGAATGACTTGCTTTCCAACGACAGAGCCTGGATGGTACTATAACTCCAAAAGTCCACTTTTCTAAGCAAAATTCTTAAAATTGTTTTAGCTATTGTTTTTATTTATATTTTTACAAACGATAGACAATAGAAGATAAGTGTTAGCTATAAGAATGTAATAGGCTTCCTTTCTTAAGGTCCAGGTTGTCCCTGCTCACCGTGGATGGCATGGTTTGTCAGTAGATGTAAGTGGTAGGATTGAAGCTCAGGGTGCTACAGTGAAAACCGTGATCTGGGCAGCTACGTCTGATAATCTGGTCAAGACTCACTTCTCTGCTTCCAGAATGTGGAAACCCCAGCTGACGTAACAAGGAAGTTGAGTGGCTTTCTGAGGACTCTGGCAGACCAGCTCGAGGGCAGAAAAGAACTGCTCTCATCAGATATGAAGAAGGACTTCGTCATGCACAGACTTCCCCCTTTCTGTGTGGGAAATGGAACAGAGTCAATGAACCCAGGTAGAGCTTGCTCTTTACTCTGGGGCCTGGGGGTGATGGGAGACACTTGAGGCCTTACTGGCTGGTCTGCACTCGGAGCCAGTGCAAACATTTTAGGTTTCAAGTGGACAGCATCTCATTAGGTTCACAGACATGCTGACCTCATTAACCTCCCAAGTCGTTTGCGAGAACGTGCTTTGCGGTGTGACAGGGAGGAAGAACTCGTTTTAGCTGAGGAATGTGTCTGTGAGTAGTCTTTAGTCATGTCCAGAAATGTGGAAGGACTTGACTGTTGACATAATCTTGTTGAATTAAGGCAAGCTTATTAAAGTGTGTTACCACTAGGGAAAATAAAAGAAGATTAAAGATAGCACGAGTCTCCCAAGTTGTAGTGAGTAACGTGACGGGTGGTCTTCGACTGACGGGATTCAGCTGATAGGCACTGTCAGTGTCCAGCACGCTCACCTTCACAGTTGTGTGTTTTGACTTGTTGCAGTGGTAAAGCAGCACACTGTAAAGCATCTCCGTAAAAGGGCATTAGAAAGAATGTATAGGGTGTGGGCTTAAGCTCAACATTTCTGTTTCCAGAGGACTCATAGAAGCAAAGCTTTGGTGTGGGTTAGTGCTGTCCGGAAGTAGGTGGCTCTCTTCTAGATAATACACAGTGAGTAGGAAGAATGTATGAGGCTTAAGTTTACTCAGGTAAACAGCGCCTTCACTCAGGAACCAGGGGAGAGAAGTGTTGGGCCACTGATAATGTGAACACTGTTTTTGTTAATGCCTGAGGTCAGACCTAAGAATACCTGGTGGTACTTTTACATTTTGACCAGTCACACAGTGACTTGACTGACAGTAATGTTCTATCACAGTGTTCAAGAGAATGCAGAGCCCTAATGGTAACGGGGCTAGCCCTTTGTCTCAGAGTGACCAGGACTCTTCCCTGTCATGTCTCACCTATCTAAAATGTCCTACTTATGCTAACTCCATGTACATTTTTATTATACAGTCTCTGAAGGAAGTCTAGAATTTAACTTTGACTGCATCTGCCCAGCATGCCATAGTTCACAAGTCATCTTTAGAACAAGTTGCTAAACAAATCCCTGCTCAGCTCCAGAATGTCCACCTAACAACTTCCCTAGCTCAGCTACTATAACTAGTAAGGTTATGATTCCTTAATACTTGCCCACTCACGTGGTCTTATAAATAAAGCCAGCTTGTTTCTCGTGGTGGTTCTTTTCATTTTCCTAAGACCATTTTAGAAAGACGGTTTTGTTCTGTGGTGGGTCGTAAAGGACAGTGTTTCACTTACAGACACTAAATTATGTGCCAGTGTCACACAGCTCATTCCTTCCAGAGCCCAGGTTAGTAGAGGCTATTCTTATGCAGAAAACGACATGGTTCCTTCCATCCCTAGATGGGATTACTTATACCTGTTTAATATGGTCTGTGTGTGTGGTGTTGGCTCTACAGTGAGCCCCACACCCAGCCTCTAATACACTATTAACTTACATTACCATTCACCGAATGCTATGCCTGTATCAGTGTAAGAATGAGGTCCGTGGAGGTGCAAGCTGCACTTTTATGATAGATGTTGGATGAGTACTCGGGAGAGCGTGAGCATAGACTCCCCAGACTCAGGATGAGTCGTCACAAGCAAATTTGAACATGTTGGTTTCCTTTTTGATGGCTGGCTTTCTGTTCTAGGTGGAAAGTTGCCAAGGTTGAACAGCATAGTAAGACTGCAGTTTAAAGACCACATTGTCCTCACAGTAGGGCCCGATCAGAATCAATCTGTGAGTATCCAAGGGGAAGAGATTCCCTCTGTTCATACTATTCCCATGAATCTCAGGTTACTGTAGCAAGGACATGCCTGTTCACAGTTCCTGTTGCAATGCCTGTTGGGGATTTAAGGGCCTGCCTTTATCCTCAGGATACTCTTATGTCTGACCTTGGTGTCCTAATCTACTGCAGGCTCCTTTGCTCTTTGTGAACAACTGAAAACCCTGTCTGAGGTGCCCTGTTCTAGTCCCTGTCACTGTCTGTACTGCAAAGATGTAGCAGAGACCATAGAGAGCAAGTGCACTGATCAGTAGTTAAGAGCACTGGCTCCTCTCCAGCACTCACATGGCAGCTCACAACTGTGCATAACTCTAGTTCCAGGGCATTTGATGTCCTCTTCTGACCCCTAAGTTCCAGGTTGTCTGATGTCCTCTTCTATCCTCTGGGTTCCAGATACGTAGGTGATGTGCAAACATGCAGGCATACACATTAGAAAGGGTTTGTTTTTTTTTTTTCTAAGAAAATAAAATTCTGAGTTATATCTTGTTTGAAATGAAATAAATCTCTCTTTAAGCTCTAAACACAGTCTATGAGAACTATTCCTAAGCATGAGAGACCAGGCTGTAGCCATTGGGGCTAATAAAATCACTAAACTAAGTCTGAGACATATGTCGGCTCAGGCATTTAACTAGTCAGTGAAAAGAAATAATAAATGTTGTGGAAGACCAAAGGGAATCGAGATGATTTGTGATCCACTAATGAAATTTAAGTGGAATTTTAGTTAATAACACAGCTTGTATTTCCTAACAGTTGATCACTTCATAACTTTTTAGTTTGTTCTAGTCAAACTTTGATAGAACAAAATGCACATGATTCAGTGAGTGAGAGTTCCTGAGCAGCTGACATAACAGGATCTTGAACATGGCAGCTTGTCTCAGCACTGACTTCAGCTGCACCCAGAGTGTTACGTTTACAGTTGAGTACATTCCATTCGAGGACCACGGCTTTAAAGATTTTCATTGGGGCCAGATATGCCTTCATTCCAGGCACGTATCTGAATTTCAGGGCAGTCTGCTCTCTACATAGCCAGTTCCAAGCCAAATAGAGCCCTAAAGTGAGCCTGCTATCTTCCCTACACTCTCCAAAACGATTTTCCTTGGTGTTCTATTTAACCTTCATAGTACTGAAGCCCTCAATATTTTTCTTGTTGATAACTTAATGTTTTCTTTAAAGGATGAAGCTCAACAAAAGGTGGTTTACATCTACCATTCTCTAAAGAATGAGAGACAGACGCACATGATGGGGAAAGAGGTGGAAACAGAGGTGTGTGTTCCAACTGAAAACAAATGTCTTTTCCTGTGGCTTGATTGTGACTGACTGACAGGTCATATGTCTTTACAGAGGCATTGTGGACCTGCCATTTTACTTGACTGATAGGACAGTTAAGTCAGTCAATATGGTGAAGGATGCATTGATAGCAGCTTTAAAACACAAGAGCTGTGAGCTTACAGAAAAGTATGCTAAATGCCAAACATCCTGCAATAACTTAACTTCTCCGAGTAGGTTGTTGGAGTCTGAGCTTTCAAGCAAGTTTCATACTTCTGAAGGATATTAAAAATATATACATTGAGAATTGTGTAAGCTTATATAAAATCCATAAAGTGACTTTATTTGTGTTCTAAACAATGTATCCTTCCTCAGATTTATGGACTTCGCTTTCCTTTATCCTATGTGGACGCTCTGAAGCAAATCTGGTGCGGGTCACCAGTTCGTGTTAAGGACCTGAAACTTGGCACAGATGAAGAGAAGGAGAACCTGGCAGTGTCTCTCTGGACAGAGTGTCTAGTCCACGTGCTCTAGTGCCTTATGCAGAGAACTGTTGTACTTTCAGTGAGGGGAACTTAATCCCGAGGGCACTTGGTGTTCTGATTAGTGCTCTGGGTGGAGCTGTGGTTGGTTACAGAGAAGAGGCAGGAGAAAGAAGCTGGTTCATGTCCTCATGGACAGGAGAGGGAAAACAGGAAATTATTAGGCATCCCAGGCTGTGATAAAATGATACTTTGGACAAGTTTATTTAATCCAGTGTTGTAGAAAAGGCACAACTCCAGTACAAACGTCATATAGAATTATGTCATTAACCTGGCTTCTTTGTCTTGGTTCTTTGGAAAAAATAACTCCTTTAAAGAGCATCCTTGGCTCCAAAAATACTTTTTAACAATTAAAACTTAGGAATAAAGTTGTTTTTTTTTTTTTTTTACAATGAAAATATACAATCTTTGAGCATAAATGACCCCTTTCCCCATTAAAATAAACATGTTTTGTGTAATACTGCCAGCCCATAAGAGGTACCCAGCATCTGTGCATATTTGGAGCTCTCAGACGCTGCTTGGAAGATGACAGAAGAGCCAGACCAAAAAAAAAAAAAAAGAGGCCAGTATATACATGGAAAGACCAAGAGTATAAAAAATAATCCAAGTAGGTGGCTCTTTGTGTCTTAAGTATTCACGGTTATTTTACATTCTAAAGTGCATACAAGTTGGTATTTAAAAATATTGCTGGAGAATTTCTGTAAAAAATAAGTTTTGTTTTTTTTCTGGCCAAAACTGGGGCTGAAAGCAGTGGCTATCTGAAGCAAATTTTGGCTGTTGACCTATATACTGTGCAGGTGCCTCTGTACCTGGCTTTGCTCAGCTGTGCCTGTTCAGGTGTCAGAGACAAATTAGAAACCCTGTTTGCTCTATCTGAACCTGCGAGTAGTGCTTTACTCCAGGGACATGTTCAGGTCTTAGACATAAGTGACTCGGTCTTGATATTACTTTTCCTCCTTAGGTCAGGCACAATGTAAGGTAGGCACTCTCAAGAGTATTGTCACCTCAGGACGTGTTGGTGAGCACACTGGGATGCTAGGTTTGTAGTTAAAAAAACAGTAAAGACTGGCCATGCCACAGAAAGTACTTTAAGTACTAGTGCCTTTTGCCTCAAGAAGCCAAGGTCCTTCCTTGGAGTCAAGTAATTAAAAAATATAAATACTTATGAGTGTTTCAGTTAAAAGGTTTCTATATAGAAACTAATACAGCAGCAACTTAATACAAAAGCTTTTTAAAGTAAGTCTTCGGATGGTGCTAAAAATGACTCATCTTCCTGCAGGAGTATGATAACCTGCAGGAATTTGTTTCCCTGGGCCTCATTCACAGGAGCATGGAGCAGGACACTGGTTACTAACTAATGCGTAGAACACACTGTCCAGACAACTCGGCGCCATCAAGAACAGAAGTCATGGTTAGTGCTTAGGAGAGAAAAGAAATTGGTCACTACAACTGGATCCATCAGGAAAAGAAATAATTTACATTTTCTTCACAAGGACACTCCATAACTGGTGAGAATGTTTTTTAGCATTTCCATGGAGCAGTGGTTTCACTGCTTGGGAGAAAGTTTCTGTGTACAGTGCAGTAGTGTGAACACAGCAGCTTCCTTCCCTTGCACACAGGGCAAGAGTGGGTGGAGGTGCTCTTGTGATTCTCTCACAAGATTTCAATGTCCCATTTCTGTGTTTCTTCTCCTTCCAAGGGCTGATTTACAATGACATGAGTCTTGTCACAATAGTTTCCTCCTAAGATAGAAATTTAAGAAAACATTTGTTCAATTGCACAACCTTTTTGTTTGACACACTGTTAAAGTAGATTAATATATTATTTGCAAAACAGTTTAAAATGGGAACCTGGGTTTGAACCAGTATTCACCTCAAATTGGACCCTCTTGTCAAACTGAAAAACATGTTTGTAGATGCATAAGATGCCCAAAGAAATATGCCATACAAAAGCAGTCTCCCAAGTGAACCTGTGGTAGTGCCAGGCACTGTTTTTGTTTCTACAGCAGCAGTTGGGTTGTGCCTAACACAACAGCCATAATAAATAATATTGGCTCCGACTATGTAAAAAAAATTAAAGAATAAGGTTAATTGCTCCTGCCATAAATGTTAATTGAGGGCTTTTTAAGGTTCACAGCAATTCAGTACAAGAGATGTTTCTGGAAAAGAAACAGATGACATCTTTATTCTGTAGATTTTGCTGCTTCAAATTTAGAATCCCAACAGTTTATGAAAATTAAGGTTGCAGGTGAAATTTTTATTTAATGAAGGAAAAGCTACTTAGATTTCATTATTGGGGTTTTTGTTGGTTCCTGGCTGTATGACCCATTATTTTCTTTTTAAACCCCCCTCCCCCATGTAAGTGAAAAGGACTGTATTTCTCTTAAATGAATATTTTTCTTTTCCTTTTTTGTTTTTAATGTGTAGTGATATGAAGGTGGCAGGTCTGGGAGTTACAGACAATTGTGAGCTGCCATGTGGGTAGTAGGAACTGAATTCTTCCTCTGGAAGAGCACCCAGTGCTCTTAACCACTGAGCTATCTCTACAGACTAAAAGAATGTTCTTTGCTTGGAAGGAAGGGTGTTTGGAACTCCCACTCCCCTTCAGAGGCATATCACATTGGTTATTACCAAAGGCCCACCTTTAACATCCAGGACAAGTTCATCACTGAGATAAGAGCTGATGGTTCCATTTCTGTTCATTCTCCACTTCTGCCTGAACTGCCCATGTTCAGTCCACAAGGCTACCTTGGCTCCTGGAG
The DNA here is from genome assembly GCF_021556685.1 of Rattus norvegicus. NCBI lineage: Eukaryota > Metazoa > Chordata > Mammalia > Rodentia > Muridae > Rattus > Rattus norvegicus. The sequence continues at coordinate 54,538,039 of NC_141544.1, read as the reverse complement.
TGTCCCGGCCTCCAATCACATCAAGACATGTGTCACTGGCCTATACATACAATAATCAGGAAATAAAATGATCCACTGCTCATGTCAATATAAATGCAGTAGCCATGTCTTAACTGAAAACTACAATTTCCATTTATCTTTAAAAGTCTGTGACCGATGAGGAAGGATAGGTAGCAAAACTGAAATACAAATACTTGTTTTTAAAAGGTTCTGCCTCTGACACCAGGTCTTCAGCAAAGATGTGCTAAACTGGAATGCTGCTAAGTCCCTGTTAGATTAAATAGATGATGCTTGGTTTTCTATTTTAATTGACGAACCACTGTACCAAAGATAAGCAGGTACTAATTTTCATTTTAAAGCGTAAAAAGTAGATAGGTCCATTGGTGATAAAATATAGTGTTTTTCTGAGTTAGTGCTCTGTTCCCCAAAGCATCAAGCATGACGAGGGGGAGGCTTCTAATGTTCATGACTGTTCACTGTGGCTCCACTGTATATTCTAAAAAGAGAGGGTTTTAACGTGTTCGGAATCCTGAGAGAGAACTGAGCCTATCTGGCTGTCAAATAAGGAACTCTTCTCCCACAAGCATATTGCCTGCTTTGGCTCCAAAGGAGGGAATCGTTTAGGTTATGTGTTAATCTTGCTTCTTAAAAAAACAATCTGTACTTTGATTTGAAAAAAAAAGTCTAAATCCATTTTTTATAATTATACAATGAACTGTCCCTAGGATGCCAGCTGATCTGGTGGTATTGTAGCCAGCGTACAAATGTGAACATCAGAGAGACATGACCTTTTACCTTGGATTTAAACAGTCCTCGGCAGTAGTGCCAGATCTGAGTGTCTTTTCCACTGTAGGGAGAGACGCATACAGACATTGTCCGTGCATCTGCTGGGTTCCCAGTGACGGTCAGATATTCATCCTGGGCTCGGTTCCTTATTCTGATGTACACTGCAGGCTACACAAAAAGAGAAACCATTGAAGGGTGGGGACCTTAAATTTCCCAATTGGAAAATCAATCTGTCCAGAGCAGGAAAGTGAGAAGGTACTAACTTTAATAAATACGTTTCACTCCATTCCCTTGGCTGGTATATATATTATTTTCTGCTGATAAATCCATGAGCACAAACTTTAAATTATGCAATGTCTTTTAAATGTTCTGAAAAGTGCCAATCCGAAAGGGTAATTCACCAGAACTCAATGTAGCAAGGCTCAGGCAGGGCAGAATTAGGGCTTGAAGAGTTTCATCCTGTGCCAGATATGCTGGGAGGAATGGGGAGAGTAAGGGCCAGGTACCGCCCAACATGGATCTTAGACAGTGCAGGAACAGCAAGCATGGTCCTCAAGCACACTGTGTGGAGCAGTGATTAAATGGCCAACAGCTGTTAGGGAAGAAGGGCTTGAAAGCCAAGACAGCTAGGCCTTTATCTTTCATCTAAGGAAGAAATTATTTCTGCATTCAAAAATCAGACTGTACTCCTTTGTCTGGAAAATACGTGACACACAGTTTTTACAAGAAGAAATCTGAGACTGATAAGGATAAGGATAAGGATATTTGCTGAGCCTGTAGACACATCAAACCATGTGTTTTTTTGTGCTTAGAATTTTGTCAGAAAAATCAGAACCTTTCAGAGAAAACATCTGTGGCTCCAGGTTTTACAAATAATGCTGTCACAGATGGGGAGTCAGATCTCTGGCAGGACGGCTCAAGAGACCCATGAAGGAACACTCGGGTTATCCCTGTGGCTATAAGACAGTAGAAGGGCACTGGAACAAGCTCAACAGGAAGCATCCTGAATCCAAGGCGTCAGGTCCTGAAGATAAAATGGAAGATACTACTGTCCCCTCTGGATGAGAGAGAGCTGGCATCCTATGTAGAACTCTAGCACTGTCTGCTACTTGGGAACTTTCACTGTGAAACTTAAGTGCTGGCCAGAGAAGTAAAGCTTGGTATTGTATGGCAAGACTACCAATGAATAGGATACTGTGTTCAGCATGTCTAAAGAAACATCATCTAAGTATTTAAATTACCGCGTAGAAGGGCAAATAACTTGGCTGTAAAAACCTGAGAACAAGATGTCTACCTGCTGAGTGTCTTAAAAAAATGAACTTCTTCCACATTCATTTCTGTAACCATCCTGGTAGAACAAGATATCATGTGACTATCCATTTAACTATTGGCCTCCTGAAAGAATTGAAGTTTGCACTGGACTCCCATGCTGAGAAAAGGGGAAAGCTTGAAGCCCTTTTGCCAGCCAGAGGAGGAACTGCCTCCCAACAAGAGATTGTACAGTTATGACAGCTTACTAGACCACCCTTGACAAAGACTGCTGAATTATTCATACCTCTAGCCCTCAAAACCTGTACTTCTCATATTGTTGCCTCCAAGACTGGGTGGGTAGGATGGGTGGTTTTAGTGGGATCCTTTATTTATTCTGAGTGTGGTACATTGAATAGATCTGTCTCTCCTTGTACTATTTCTTTCATTAGCATATTGAAGACATGAGATTGAGACTACCTTGTTGGGCTGCCAGTACCCAGGCTTTTACTTGAAGAACTCTGGCATCAGTAATTATAACTGTGATAATGTACTTAAAGTATCCACAACGCAGTGTTGTCTCTTGCAGTAACGATTACTAATTCTCAACGCATCAGTGAACTTTGATAGTTGTTATTACCTTGCATATACAAAGAAATAGGTATGACCTTCATGCATGACAGAACTCCAGTTACTTTAGGACTAAACATCACAGTTTTAATCAATTAGACCAAGCAAGGTACTAATTACCCTTATTACCATTTGTAGTCTGACAACTCTGTAATTACACTTAAAAATCACTGACATGCATTATAAGTACCTTAGTGACTTCTGTATTCCCAGCCTCAAGGAGGATAATGTTTTGATTATTTCCTGGTTCCTCAGCAAGGAAAAGAACTATTAACAGCACCAGTACCCATACCAAAGTTACTTACATGTAGTAAAAAACTACTGTTTTCAAAACTGAGAATTCTTTTGTTGGGTTTTAAAGCTGTGGCCTAAGTAAACAATGGGAAAACAATCTAAAACATTACTTTGAAATTAATTTAAATCACTACAGTTGTTATACGCATGCAATCCAAAGGAATTTAAGAGGTTGACATTAAGTCCTGTTGCTGAAGATACCACGTACTTTGGACACAGGACTCAGAAGGTCTGAACTGGATTTAACCTGAAAGCTTCTTCCCCTTGGAACACCTTTCAGAGTACCAGAAGATGCTATGCAAGCTGCCAATGGAGGGCAGCAGTCAACAGTCCTATCCAGCTGAAAATCACATTAACCAGCACAGCCAGATATCCCTAAAACTACCACCTTGCCAGTCATACCTTGGCAATTGGATGGAAAGCACATTCAACAAGAGGAAAACCATGCCTGGTACTGGAAACCTAGCCAGACCTATAGAGGTCATAGGTCTTAAAAGGAAAACCTACTACCACTACATTATTAAACCAGCACAATGCTAACCGCATTCTAAATACTTCTACACACAGATAACTAGCTCTCACCCCTTATCAAAAAAGATGCTCTCTGCAGCAGATGGAGATCATCACAGAAAAATACACTGAATGATGACAACACCAAAGGCAAGACAGTGTGTGTATGTGTAACAAAAATAAAAAGAGGCCATGAATTTTAGGAGTAACCTAAAATGTAAAGGGTTGGAAGGAGAAAAGGAAAGATAAGAAATAATGTAAGTATTTTATACTAAAATTATGCAAAAGGGACTTGCTTGTAAAATTAAGAGGTTATTCTAAGCATTCTTTATCATGGAACTGGAACAATAGAAATGGATCTCCTTGTCCAGCAGAGAAACTTCATTCAAAAATGAGAAGACTGGGGATGTAATACAGTAGTAGAGGCTTTCCATGCATGAGACCTATGGTTGGAAGGAGACCAGCAGAGGAAGCCGAAGCAGGAACATTTTCACACTGGCCGCTATGGTTTTGGAACATACTATTCATGTGACTAGCTGGTCTTTAAAGCCCAAACCTGATTTCCCACTTCTACCTTTCTATTCCCTATGGCTATTTACTTAAGCTACCCCTTATTCGACGGACTGGGTGGGAATGAGCATTCTGGAACATTAGTATATCAAGAAACCACTAATTTTTTGAGGGTCCTTCAGCGGAACATGGTAAGTAACTAATAAACTTTCAAAGTCAATGTGGGACCATAGTTGATACAAGGCCAGTATGTATCCACATGCTATACTTGATATTCAGTGATGACTATAACTTTCCCAGTGAGGAAACCTGGAGTGCTAAGACAGTAAGTAACTGATCAAAATCACACTGCTAGCAACCAGCTGAGGTTGGAAGTGACAGAACCAGAGACTGTCAAAGGAGATGACAAGTGTTTGGTAATTATCAAACACTGAGGTTTGATAATCAGCCTCAGCATCTGGATCTACCAACTGATCACTTCCTGGGTCAGCATATGCTAATCTTATTTTCAAAGGGTCCAGGTACTTAAAAATCTAGAACATAAATGACCTGGGTTCACAGTACGGTCCTAACACTCAGTTGTCTTTCCCAAAGTGTTTGCTATTTAATAATAATCCTTACCTTATCACCACTGTGAGAATCAAGCAAAGTAGTATTCTAAAGAGGACATAGGTAAAAAGTTCATTTGCTACTCATTACATGCCTGGCCTGCCTGGGGAACTTTTCAAGGTTGTGTACCACTTCCCTTCTTGGTGCCACACACTGCCTGAGGCTTTTGATAATAGTGTTGGTTTAATTTATGTTGTTTTGTGTGGTGTTGGGAGCTCACAAGTATGCATGTGTATGTTCATGTGGAAATAAGTATATTTTGGGTCACACCTACATTTAAGGTAGTCTTTTCACTTGCCTTTTCACAACTGTTCTAGGGAAGCTGGCCAAAAGTCCCACATGCCCCACTGCTCTCTTGATGGAATTACATATGTGCACATCATGCCTGGCTTTTAATGTGGGTGCTGGCAATCAAATAATTTAAAAATTACAGTTCAACTAAGGAACTGATCATTTCTGTTCCAGTATCTACCATATCTCAGAGGACACTAAACATCTATTATTCCTTTATTGAACAGTTTGAGCCCTCAAGTCCTTGCCATTGTGACAGGTAAGCAAAAAATAGAATAGTAAGCAAAATAGGCACTTCTGCGTCTCAAAAATGCTTTCCAGCAGAGTAGGAATGAGCTCACCTCATCTAGACCTATGTGCTTGTAAGCTATGTGTTTGTAAGAAAAACATGGGATACTGCAAGCAACCTCTAAACTAAAACCATGTCTTGTAGACAAACAATCAAGGCTTTTAGGGTTTTAGTTTAAACAGGAGAAACTGAGCAAGCATCTAAGAGGACCTGGCACATTGAATTAAAAGGATAGATAAGAACTAGCTTGGCAAGAATGAGAAACCATTCTATCCAGAGAGCAGCCTTGTTACCAGGCTGGGAGGAAAACCCTTTGCACTTCGGTGCATGTGATACAGACATGAGTTTGATGAGGCTTGAGACAAGAAAGAAGCAAGGAGTCTGATACCAGACTGAGGAACACATGTTCCCTCCTAAGTGCAGTGGGAATCTTTGGAATGGACTGATAAGTAGTAGGTGAGTGATAAATACTATTTTAGTTAAATTGCCAGGATTTAACCTGAAGATTATGTAAGGGAAAACTCCAGATACAAAGAAAGTAAAACTCATTACAGTAATCACTTTCCCATTGTTTACCACAGAATTTACATTATTTTAATTTTGTGAAAAATATGACTGATAAAACTTTTGGTTCAACCATAAAATCCAATATTGACCCCCCACCCCCTCTGTTCCTCTCTTCCTCTTCTGGCTTGACACGATAAAAAAAAAAAAATCCAATATTGACCTTAGATAAAATTTTATGAACTGGCTCACCTCTTAAGATTCCTGCAAAACAGCACAATCTCCCCTCCCTGGATACAGAAGTGACCCAGTGGTCAGTAGTTCAGATTTCTGTGGTTTATGACATTTCTGTCAAGCTACCTGGGTCTGCTGGTTGTCTATTTCTTACCTGCCTCATAGGGCGCACAGAACCGATCGTTTTCCACCCACTGAATGCTGTCCAATTTGGGATCTCATTAGGCACAAGGAGGATTTGCCTTCCCAAGAAATTGGAACCTTCATAAGCTATCCATCTGCAAGAAATGCAGGAAAGAAAAACATGGGACACTGCAAGCAACCTCTTAATTAAAACCAACTGTCATACCACTATGCGTTACAGCCCCTAGATCTGTAGATTTTTATCATTGAAATATCTAGTTGGCCTCCCATCATTACCTAGGAGGAAAATACTCCTTCAGTTTTCCCATGTGTTCCAGAGCTTCTCCAGAGAGTTAAAACTGCTCAACATCTCTTCTACATCAGTGTCCTCAACTGCCCAAGGCCACCAAGGTCTACTCAGAGAAATTCCCCTTGCAGTCTGTTTTCAAAGGTAGCTCCTCTAGAAATCTTCCCTAACAGTGCTGTGTTCAGGCTTGGTTGTGTTCAAGTCTGTAAGAGTGGCCTTGGGTGAGAGAACAAGGACTGGTGCCCAGTCACCCTGTCCATTTCTTCCCAGCCTGGCTATTGCTGCTTTTCTGCCACTTGTGGCAGTTTCCTCGATGTGAGACAGAGGTAGCCCACAAACACTTGACAGCTTGCTGAAACCTGTGTACACTAGGTGCCAAACTGGGTGACTGATCACTGGGATTGCCAAAACGCAAAATTTTCAGGGAGACTCAAGGTCTTTGCAGACACTTTACACAAAGTGTGGAGGATAAGGCCTGCTTCAGACATAGGACTTGGGAAATGTAGTCAGTATGTGTCACCTGGGATGAGGGGGCAAGCACCAGTAACAGGACCTAAGTCTGCCTATCAGGAAGGATAGTTCCCAGAAACAGGTTCTCCCAGAGTTTGCTGCGGTGTGGACAAGGGTCCGGCAAGGTCCTTTGTAAGGACCTGCTCTGCAGTATAGCTCCTCTGGAATGGAGTTAAACTGTCAAGGATATGGCACCTTGTAGGTGATGCTGGAAAAGAATGTTGCCCTGGTCACTTCCATTTGCTTTTAACAAATGAATCCCATCCCATGTTGATTTCAATGAAGTACACAAATGAAAAAGGTACGTGGGATCTCATTACCATCATAGATCCAGTATACAACAAGGATTAAAATATACATGTCATGAAGTAGGTGAATCAGCATGGAATGGAATCCTGGGAGCCCACAGTAGCTTAGGTGAGGGTTTAAAGAGAGCCACTGTGTCCTTAAATGTGCTCAGTAATTCTGTAGTAGATAGATTAAAAAAAAAAAAAGCTATCAAGAATAAACGGTGTCAAGATGAACTTGCACAAGGAGTAAAAACAGAAAGATGAGAACTTTACAACAGTGTGTCAAATATCAGTTTAACTTAGATACGTAAAAATAAAAGGAAAAATCCCATATAGAGTTTTGAAATGCAACTCAAGTTATCCTAGTTTACTGTAAAGTAATATTCTAGAATCCTGTGCTACAACAGAGTAAATCAGTTAAGTTTAATAAAGGGCAAACTATGTTAGACACTTTTCAGAGGAAAATTTAAATTGTTATGTATGGATTACATAAGAGCCATTTGTTATAATGGTTGACTTAGTTTTCATTATCTTCTGACTTTTTGTTGTTGATTACCTCATATATTTAAACAGAGTTAATTACCACACAATTTAAAAAGCCACAAACAATAAAAAGTCATTATTGTCAATAGCTATGCATGTTTTCTCTATTGAATTTTACTAAAAAATACCAGCAGTTTAAGAGTAGGAGCTGGCTTCTGTGCCAGAATTCACAAGTGAACAGAAAGGCAGATTTCTCAGGGAACACAGCTTGACTACAGACCTCCATAACTTCTCTTCAACACAAATGCTCAAATACATACCTAATTTAGACATTAGTAACAACAACGCTTTTTAAAAGACAGTTTCCCCAAATGTAAGCACACAGGGCCTGTGCCCCCTGACTCTACATTGACTAGTTATAGAAATGACCAGACACAGGCAGGCAGGCAGGCAGGCTGCATCAACCCGAGTGGGCTATATGAAAATGAGCACTTGGGTAGGGACTCCTTTCGGATAAACAAGCTGTCCGGTCAAAGTCATATCCAGCCATTTTAGTCTTTATAGTCACTTGCCTTACATGGGTTATGCTATTCATGGCCTAAAGAGATGATTTAATGAAATTTCCCCTCAAGAGGAAGTGGGCTCAAGTATAAAACATTACCTGGTGGAACTGCTCTATGATCCATCCTCTGATGGGGTACCAGCCCTCATCCCCAAAGGGTTCTTGTTCCAGATCACTGCATACTATTGTGTATTGGGCATGGTTCCCTCTTGTCTTATTTAAATAGAAGCTACTGTTGTACTGAGATAAAAGGAGCAGGTGCACCAACAGACTTTAACAGCCGTGAAGGGGAAACAGCAACCAATCGACTCTATCTTAAATCAGTGAGCAACCCAGAGTGATCTGCCCAGCTTCCTGTACTCACAAGCCACTCTTTATCCACACAGACTGGGTATAGAAGTGTAGGTCCTTGTTCAAAACAGAATTCACGGCGTCTTCAAGATGTAGCTCTCTTCCCTCACAATGTTCCAGAGCAAAAAGGCTGATGGAAGGTTCTTCAAAAAACTAGCACAAAAAGAGAAAAAGCATCATCAGAGGATGGCAGGGGCGACACCTGAAAGACAACTTAGTCTCACATACAACCCTGGGAGGAAGAGAGAAAGCACTCATCATACGTAGACACTGAAATTAATTCATGTCAGACGGTAGAAGAAACGCCATTCTTTTCACTCATTAGTATATACATGATAGCAGCCATGAGACTTGGGGAATGAGATAGCAAAACAGCTCTGTGTTTGAGCTATTATTAACTAGCAGATAAGTTCCAAGATGTAGAGTAATAGTTTAATGCAACATATGGTATAAAATTTAACAAATACTCCCTCTGAGAGTACCCAGGAAAAAATGGTTACTTTTCTTCTAGAAAAAGAATTGATGAGGATGCATGTCTAAAGGATGGAACACATTTAGAAGGTAGACAAGATCTGTGTGTGCAAAGCAGGTATGTGGAGGTTCATGCAGGAGACAGAGACATGCATGGGCTTCCTTAGAGGAGTAGCCAGGAGAACCAATCACTAAGCAAACAAGTCCCACAGGAAAGGTGTTAGGTGTGCTCATTGACAGTCATGTATGGAGTTGCTACATTCCTTGCTACACGGACAGGGCAGGAACAGACTGACTGTCAAAGCAGAGTCAAGGACAAGACTGTGCTGAAACCAACTTGATGTAAAGGAAACGGTATCCACACAGCAGGAACTGTGGCCGATCAAATACGAGTAAGTAGAGGCTCTTGGTTTCTCGTCCTTGTTGCATGTTTATCTATGTGGAGATGGGGTGCTAGCAGAACACATGTGCTCTGAAATGAAAGGGGGTAAATTCTGGAACTGAAGGGTATGGGGCAGGGCTGAGGAGTGGATCAGGAGAAGGGTCAACCAAAACTATGTACCAGGACAAAACATCACAGAAGTACCTGCTATTTTATAAGTCAATTGAAATATTTTTTAAAAGAGACAATAAAACTTCAAAACCCAAGTGACTTGCTCACGGGTGGCCTGCAGATATACTTGCAGTGGAGCAAAGTGACTTGTGAGTTATCCTTGCAGAGGTGTTCAGAACTGCAAAGGCAGGGGAATCACCTATATGTGCACCACAGGAGGGACTGGCTCAATAAATATGGCAATAACAGAGAGGGCTCATAGAGAGCTGTGGAAAGGAGAAGCTCTTCATGGAGAGAGAGATCACCAAGACAGAGTCTGCAGAGGCAGGATAAAAGAGATCATATAAAGTAGCTTGCTTCACAGGATACCGGCTTGCAGAAAAAGGAAAATTTACCCATATGTGCTTATGTATTCGTTAAACTTTGTCTAGAACAAGATACTGCCTCTTCTGAGACAGGGGCATGGGAGGAACAAAAGCTTTTTACTAGATGCCTGTTTCTGATTTTATATTGTAATTAATCAATACATTAGATAGATAGATAGATAGATAATGCATGTGTTAGTGTGGGTTTTTTTAATAATATAACCATTAGGAGATTTATCTGGCAACAGCATAAAGAAAGAATAGAGGGATAGGAATTAACAGTGCCAATATACTGGTAGAATGTTTGAAGCCCAATAGAAAGAGAACCAGACTCAATGGAGGAGGGGATAATTTAGAGATGAGACAAGGCAAGGCCAGTAAGCCCAGAACAGTGATAAAGCAGATACACTAAGTCAAGCAAATAGATACAAGAGGAAAAGGAAGTGCAAAGGGGGACCTGGGAGGATGGCTACATTGGTAAAGTATCTGCCTTAAAATCATAAGAACTGGAATTTGGATCCCAGCACCCACATAAACGCTGAGGCTGGCAGCATGCACTTGTAACTCTATGGCTGGGAGAGAGAACAGAGATCACTGGAGCTTGCTGTACCCAGCCAGTTTAGCCATCTACTAAGCTCTGAGCTCACTGAGAGACCCTTGCCTCAAAAACTAAGGTGGATAGTGATAAAGGAAAGCATCTTGTGTCAGTCTCTACTGCCCACATATGACATGCATACCCACATTTTAAAGAGAAGTAAAAAGCTATGACTAGAATCATTAAGGATACATAGTGTTACCTACAAGGGAAAACCCTGCTCAAGAGCTAGCAGCATATCATTAGAAAGATCTTCATAAACCAGAGAGTAGCATAAGCTTGAGAGAAGTGGGACATAAACTAGACTCTAGATATGGACCTAAGGAGAGGCCCTGGTATAGAGAAGGTACCTTTGGAGATGCCCAGAAGCTGTATAATGATTGACACCCAAGTTGAAAGTAGAGACTAGGAGATGTCACTGTCCCGACGGACACATGGGAAGGGCAGGTGGGGAGTGATGACACACTGACCAGGAAAGGAGAGCTTTCACACCAGGAGAAGATGCTTGGTGAGTCAGAGCTGGCGATGGGACAGTGCAGGTATGGCAGTGAAGCACTGACGGTGGCCTGAGAGAGACTCGTTTACTAATGAGTCAGATGAGGAGAATCTAGGCTGGGAAGGCTGAGGAATATAAGTCAACACAGTGCAGACAGAATGTACATGCTATCCTTTAGAAATAACTGCGTGAAGAGTGAGGGAAATGATATAATAGGGGTCTATGAACAGGCTTATGGGCACCTCAGAAAGTCACATGAACAGAAAGACATGGAATGGTGGAAAGCAAGGGAAGGCTTGTGGGTAGAGAAAGACATTTAGTCTAGTGGTTCCTATTACTTTAAAACCGATTGCTGGCTTAGGCCATAAGAGGATGTTCTTGTTGAAAGGGATATGCTATACCTTCTCTGAAGCACAGCCTGTTTAGTCTATATAATGTTGCATGTATGGATATGATTTCAAGGCTGACAACCTGGCACTAGATAACCAATTTGGAGCTGTGCCATAGGGAATACTATTGCTCCTCTTCTCGGCACTCGTTGGCTGCCTGAACAAGTCCTGAGCACCACCCACAGATATGCTACCATGGAAGGGGGAAGTCTCCTAGGACCTTAACTCTAGAGAAAGAGAATGCATACTCTTTACACAGTATGCCCAATGACCTAGAAATCAAGCCTTGCACTCTTCCCACAACCTCTGTAGCTATAGAAATAGTGTCTATCTGCCTTGTCCAGTCTGGCTCTACTAGAGGAATGTTGGCAATGAACACTTAGAATGTAATTCATCTGACCAGTGAATTAAAGCCATGTAATTACACTTAAACTTATATAACCACATGTGTCTAGAACATGGGATTAGACCGTGCTGACCTAGAAATCAGAGGATAGTAGAAGAGAAATACTACCCTGAAGCGCTGGTCTCCTCTACGACCACCACTTCCTGGCCTAGGAGGAAAAACTCATTACAACTAGTCACTGACCCCTCGGTTCTCTAGTTGCTTCCCCTGGTATCTCCAAAGTGAAAATCAGAAGTATTCTGGTAGTTGACAGAACAGAAGTGATTGAAAATGAGATCATCAAAGTCCACAAGAAACGTCTGGATTTACTGCTGAGACTTTTTAAATACCCCTGTCCTCGGGGTTTTTAATAAGAATTTAAATGACCTCTGTCCCTGTATTTGTTTGGCCAGCCATGGCTTAGGGAGAAAGGGCAGACAGACAGACAAGGAGCCTGGAAAGGGTTTGGAATCAAACACCAGCGGCTTTCTCCAGAAAAAGAGTGACAGATAATCAAGGTTTGCTAACTCACACAGTGAAACTTGTAACCCAGAAGGGGAAAAAAATAGCAAAAGCCTATGAGGACATGATCTAAATGCTATGTAATATTATAACTATGCGATATTATAACCAGGCATGGTCCCCCTTTGAGAGGTTGAGTTTGAGCTCAAACTCCCATCAAATTTGTTTGCTCTAGCAGGTTCACCATCTTCGAAATGTTATCTTAATCAAATATGGAAAGTTTGGAGGTACAAATGTGATTTGTTCCTCTATTTAAAATGGTGCAGGCAAAGTGAGGATAACGTGTCCAACAGCCAAGATCATGTTTTAAAGAGTTTCTAAGAGTTTAAATGAATCAAGAGAGGGTATTTCAGTGAGCAAGTAGGTTAAGCCAGCAAACCGTATGGCCTACCAGCATTAGCTAAATAAGAGATGACTAACAAGCAGAGCAAAGAACTAACCCACTTCCCTACTGACAGCAAAAGGACACCACTGAGTCCAGGCTGGCAGACTTTTCATTTGAGGGCATCCATTGCTCCTAAACCCCAAGGCACCTCTTCTAGAGCTCATGGATACCAGAAGTGTCCATGTCCGAGTTAGTACATTTTATATTGCTTTAGCTTAAATGTCATTTATAAATATATGTAAGTGTACAAGTATAATTGATTTACACATGCATGCAAAGAATTGAAAGATTCGGAAGGACAGCCCAGTGCTAATCAGGACAGGATCATGGCAGTGACTGATAGCTGACCATTTACAAAGTGTCCAAGAAATATTTTTAAAAACTGTCCATGTCCTGATGCACTTCTTGTACTTCCCAAATCTGAAGATAGCAAGGCATAAAAATGAATGTAAGTGTTCAAAACTGAAGATGACAGAATAATCTGCGCTTCATAAAGACAACAGAAACCACAAATTTAATTACAAATTGAGCTCTGTAAATGTTATGGCTCTGGTCCATGCTAAATTAGAAGAGAGCCACTTGGGGCTAAAGGTTCCTCTTGGGAGTCAGCAGCAAGACATTCCTGCTAGGTCAAGTCTAAGCCATGTAAAGTGGATCCAGTTTCAAAGAGGAGTGCGTAGGCAGATAATAAAAGAAAAAGAATGTTTGAATAATTTATATATAAGTGAAAATTTAAATAAGGAAAGAAAACCGGTTCCTCCTTTCCTCCTCCATTAAACTACGCTGAGATAATAATAGTAATAATTACCATTGCTTAATAAGTGCTTATTTGTCATTTCTGCTCTAAGAGACTAATGCTGTTAGTCTTACTATATATAAGTGAATAAATATACATTCATGTTTCTAAAATATAAAGGTCTAAAAACCAACTTCCTCCCTAATTTATTTGGCAACAAATTTAACCTGAATAAACATAAGTATATTTATAATGTTTATCATCAGGTCTGTATGGATATATAAAATTCATTTATTATAAACAGATATGTGTTTAGTTATAGAATGCGTTCAGGAGTCCTCAGAGTGTTTTCTTATACACAATATATAAAAACTCGATTCTTCTTAAAATGTAAAAAATTTCAAATCCTAAAGACATTCACATTAAGGATTATGGAACTGAATTCACACATTAATACCTAAGGTTTACCTCTGATGCTTGTTTTGCTTGAGAAGTTGAGAAGTCAAGGCACAGGCTACAGAGTAAGGGAAGGGGCAGGCTTTTGAGCCTATACCCAATAGCCCCAGAAGCTATCTCTCTCTACTATTACTCTAAAATGTTCTAGGTGCCAATCATTGTATGATGCAGGATACAAGCAGTCACCAAGTGTGTGGTTACCTGAAGCACTGAGCTTCTCTATGCTCAGCTGGTAAGCAAGCACCTAGGATCCCAACTTTCTATACACAAATACATCTGCCAACTACACCTGAAGCCTCTGCTAGAAAAACTACGACCACACCATCACACCTCCAATATAACTGTATAAAAGGTTAAGTCTACGTGTTAATTTTAACTTCTTAAGAACAAATCTATGACATACTTCGACACTGTATAGTTCTTTAGGTTTCAAATCACTGTTTACAGGGGAAATGTGCTGACAGTAATTCAAGACTTATTAACCAGTTAGGCTGTAAACATAACATTTTTACTCAGTATTAGACACTCACCACAATTCTATCTGTATAGCCCAATGACTTCAGCACTCCCAGATATTTGCCAAATGAACCAGTTAAAAAGGAAGTGCAGACGAACTTAGTGACATGAACCATTACTGTGTGCCTAAATACCGTAATTCCAAAGACATGTCAAACTACTGGGGGAGGCTAAAAGAAATGGCAATAATCTAATAAATCTTTAAAAGGACTCTAATACGATATCCTCTGCGCTACAAAATCTTATTAACAGCGCCAGCCTATCGGGTCATAATTTTGCATAAGCACACAGATTAACCATCACCTGTGGGCTGCTCTCCTATCACTGAGCACTGCTTTAAAGGGCTCCGTAAGCCACAGCTCATTTAATCCTTATGTTTGAGTAGATCAGAAAGTGAGGACCGATTGAAAACCATATGCTTGGGCACAGGCAGGTAGGTCTCAATGGCAGAGTCAGAGCTGAGCCAAGAGTTTTCAGACACCGAGGCAGACTTCCGCAGCCACCCTCCCTACAGCGCCCCTTCCCATTTATCTTGGTAAAATAGCTTTCACTGTTTCATGTCAGCGTCCGTCCCCCTTTTTAGATAAGTTGTGATTCATTTCTGAAAAGAATAAATAGCATAACATTTGACCATCCACCCAACATCCACCAAGTATTATATCGATATTTCCCATTTGTATTTTTAAACTTTAATTGGCAAGTCATGTGTCCATAATTATTAGGCTCATTGAATATACAATCTAAGATGATCAAGTCATGGGTACTAGCATATAAACTTCCTTGAACATGAAACTAACAAACCTCATGTTTTAATGCAACATGTACTGAAGTAATTGACAATACTGAACAGCACTTAACATGGACAAAATTTGAACCAAAAGTTTAAGTAAATGAAATGTACTGAGTACACCTGAATTTAAACTCAAGAGTTCCTAGAGGCAGCCTGCTTTTCTTGCCTTTGGTGTTGAAAGTGATCATGCATACAGCTGCCATCTGCTGTATATTTTATTATTTGAATGTGCTACTATTTTTATCTCCCAATGCTAATGAATCCCCTCATGCTGCCCCCGCTGTAACAGCACTATTATTGTAATATTCATCTGCAGGCCTCTCTCTCGGATTGTAAGACAGTGAGTCCCTGTCAGCCGGCTACATTTCCTATAATTGCAGTTAAACCAAGTTTTTGGAACTGTCATGTACTTAAGTACCTATATCTAAGGTAACCTAACAGTGTCTCGTTATTGGTTTGTTAAGTGATCACCCTTGAGGTTTCCTATCTTCTGCATATCCTAAGCCATTTTATCCTCATCTATAAATGGTGGATTTGTATCCTCTGTTGACTTTCTCTCCTTGTATTCTATATATGAAATTTTTACCAGTTAATACAGGCTGCAAACATATTCTTTCCATTCATGGCCTGCTGTGGCAGACTGAGTAATTAAAACCTGACCATAGGAAACATAAGAACATCTGCATCCTAATTCTGGGAGCCAGTGAATACAGAAGCAAGAACTTTAAGGACATGACTAGCGGTTAAGGATTTTAAACTGGATTACTGAGGTAGGCCAAGAATAACCACAAGGCCCTCTCAGAGCAAGGCAGGAGGTCAGAGATAAAACCACAGCGAGCAGATACACTTCAGAGACCAGCATGGCCCTGAATGAAGCAAATCTGGTAGCTTCTAGAAGAGATTTACAGAAGAAAAGCAGTCCTACCTTAAATTTGCCCATTTCAGACTTCTGGCCTCTAGGATTGTAAGGCTGAATTCCTGCTAAGTGACCACATTTTTTTTTCTTTTTTTTTTTGGAGCTGGGGACTGAACCCAGGGCCTTGCGGTTGCTAGGCAAGCGCTCTACCACTGAGCTAAATCCCCAACGCCAGTGACCACATTTTCAACAGTTTCTTATGGCAGTGCTAAGTTTCTCTGTCCCTACCAACACTCATGCTGAAACAGTCTTCTACATTAAGTGGGAGGAGTGTATAAACGCGTCAGAGTACAGGTGTTTGAAAGAAGAGGTAATTAAGGCTTAAACAAGAGCATAAGAGTTGGGCCTGAATCTAGGAAGAACAGTGCTTTATAGGAAGAGGAGAGATTACAGCTAGGTTGCTCACTTCCTCACCCAATGTGACTCTGAGCCCCATTGCCTGAGGCACCTAGAGCAAAGGGACATCACCGGGGCAGCTGTATCTAGCACTTCCCACATTTTCAAATCATAAGCTAAACAAGTATTTTTTTTACTTTGTAAATTACCAAGTCTGAGATATTCACTTATAGCAACAAGACACAGATTATGACATCAACAACTCATGTTTTTTCCTCTGAACCTTTTCCTTACTAATTCCTGCTTTCTATATCTCAAAGATGTCCATCCTGTTCTGGGGTCACTGGGAGAATCTCCTGTAATTTCTTCTAACTCAAAAATCTGTTTTTCATATTCGTGTTTAGTGTACAGGACCCTAGTTATTGTATGTTACATATATACGTATGTTACACAGCCCTCTTTTTCTGACTCTACTGAAGACTGTGTATGTCATCAGAATCATAATTTCACTCCAGCTTCTCCTATAGGCTCTTGTTACCATGTCTCTGTGGCTTTGCCCACTTGTAACTGTCAGGCTAAGAATTATTATTTCCGAAAGCCAGACTTCTATGCCAAGCCTCCATGGAGACACTGGCAAAGCACGGAATAGACTTCTGCTCCCATGGTAATGTAGCCAACAGGTTACCCAACAAGACACCAGACCAACATTTACTTGTCTCGGCGTGGCAGTCTGAAGCTCACACTCAGCTCAGCTCACAGCCAGTAATTGCTCAGGTATCCTGTTCTCGTGTCTGTGCCCAATATTCTTAAAACAGTGTGTTCAGCTTTAAAGCGCTTCTTTAACAGAGGACAGTGGTAAATGCTTTTCCCCATCATCCAACTTTCAAAGCTACACGGACCATTTTAAGAAGATTAGACACAAGCCCACCCCAAGCTCAAAGTACAGTCCCCTGTTATAGAGTGGGAAGAGGAACTGGAACGAACTGGATACAGGCTCTACCTGTTTATGTTTGGTAGGACTGGATTATTGTCCTAAATTTTAAATAATGAAGTTTTATGGCCATGGGCTAAGCAGAGGAGACTACACACAGGTCACACAATTCAAAACAAATGTAAGCATCTGTACCTTATCTACAGTGACTGTAGTTCAGTAGTTGGGACTACGTACAAGGAGATTTGAAAGACAGACTTAACAAAACAAAAAAAGACAGACAGACAGACAGAAAGCAAGCACCTAGAAACATAAAGAATGACCATTTAGGGCAGGAAATATTGCCTTGTGGTAGGTCTGTTGTTATTATGAATGTTTGAGTGCTGGGGGCAGGGCTTGTTTGTGTCAACTTGGCACAGCTATAACCATCTGGAAAGAGAGAAACTCAGTTGACAAGATGCCTTCGTAGCAGTAGCCTGTAGGCAAGCCTATAGGGCATCTTCTGGATGAAAGGCTGATGTGGGAGGGCCTAGGCCACTGTGTGTGGTGCCCTTGAACATGTGGTCAAGGAAGAAGGAAGCTGAGCAAGGCCACGGGGAGCAAGCCAGTAAGCAGCACCCTCCATGGCCTCTGCTTCAGTTCCTGCCTCCAGGTCCCTGTCTTGGGTTCCTTCCCAGATTTTCCTCAGTGACAGTGGGACCTCAGAGTTTTAACTCAGAATTAATCCTTTCCTCCCCAGGGTGCTTTTGGTCATGGTATTTCATGATAGTAATTAAAGCAAAGTTAAGTCACACTTCAAACATGAGGTCACCTGTGGTTATCTGGTTTAGATCCTAAAGGACATAGGCAGAGGAAACAAGATGTACACTCCTTTCCACAAAGCAGGGCAAAATGGAAAAAGATAATAAAGGGAACCGGCAGGGGCCAAGGAGACCCAACAGTGGAATGGGGAGGAGAGAGTACCGGAAGGTCACACAAAAGATGCAGGTAAGAAATAAAATGAATGGCTCAGAGAGAGAGTGTTAAGAGGCCTTCATGGTAGGGTGTGTGTGTGTGTGTGTGTGTGTGTGTGTGTGTGTGTGTGTGTGTGTGTGTGTGTGTGTGAGAGAGAGAGAGAGAGAGAGAGAGAATATGAATATGAATGAATATATCCCTAAATTTGGTTAAGGGAGTGAAAGTGAGTTGAGGAGAGGGGAGAGAAACCAGTTACATCTAGTACTCACTACTGATTAGATCT
Source organism: Rattus norvegicus (assembly GCF_021556685.1). Taxonomy (NCBI): domain Eukaryota; kingdom Metazoa; phylum Chordata; class Mammalia; order Rodentia; family Muridae; genus Rattus; species Rattus norvegicus. The sequence goes on along the minus strand of NC_141544.1, from coordinate 54,519,429 downwards.
TTGAAAGTTGTCATTGCTGCAGTCTGGGATAGCAATGACGATGAACTTCAACAGAACTGGGAATGGAAGAGGGCCGAGCACTGCTGTGGAGGGTACACTGGGAACCTGAGAGATGTCAGAGACAGCAGGCTGCTGCTTGGCTACAGGCATGGAGTCCACCATATGGGCCAACGGGAGAGGTGCAGTGCTGAGGACAGAAACCTTCAGGTAACAGAGACCGTGGCCAAGAACGGATGGATCTCTGGGAAACATGCACCGAGGGAGGGCGGGGCAGGAGGATGAGGAAATCTGCATCTCGTGGCATAGGTTCACTATCTAATTCTCTGCTGCCTTTTATTTAGTGATTACTAAAAAACGTGCTACATGATTGCTACTCAGTAATTCGGTTGAATAAATAAATGTAAAATGAATGTTCAGTAGAATCATTCTTGTGCAGCATTCTTAATATTTCTACAGAGAATTCAGTCATTTTAACCTCCCTCTCCCAATCAAAGCAAAAGGGAAAACCTTTAAGCTTTCTTCTCCCACATTACCAATCAGTTGTGCCCTCTCTTCCCGGAGGCTGCAGGGCATGCATGCCACAGCTACTGGGCTGGTAGTTCCTGTCGTCAGCTTGCTCTTTCACACCCAATACAATCATTTCTAAATACAGAAGGCAGGCTGTGGTCTCAGCCAAACACGTAAGCTTCTTTAAACCTAGCAGCTGATCTCTTTCATCTTGGAAAAAACATCTGGTAACCATCACCAAGGCTGGTAGAATCCTTACAGAGAAACAACCCGATATACAAACCCTCTCCGAGGTGACTTGAAACTTACACTAAGGAACACTGTCAAACACATCGGTCTCCATAAACACACAGCTCAAGGAGATCTGGAGGAAACCTCTGGGCCTCCGCTCACTTTACTGACACCACCTGCTCTGTCCATACTTTTCTCAGACACTGATACAAAACCCAAGTTTCCCAGGGTGAATCCTATAGGAAGTCTAAGGGGGAATTAGGACCACGGTCTATCATGTACCATGCTCCTCGTGTGACAAGGCCACCAAGTCTCCTCTAGGTCAACAGTCCTTTTCTTCTTATTTATAAAGGAAGCTGGCTCTATGACAAGGACAGACAAAGAATATACTGGGAACTTTTACATTTCCCCATCCCATTGCCAAAACCCTGCTAACAGAGTCACCTCCCTGACACCCTATGTGTACCGTGTGCCCTTTGAATATTATCTGCCAGCTTTAGCCATACTCTAAGAAGAAGGGAAAAAAAAGCCAATTGATGACGCTCTGTCTTTAAAAGCTTTCAGCCATAGAAGTGGACCCACGATGCCGAGTTTGTGCAGAAGCACCGGATAGGATTCTGGCTCCTCTCCTCCACGGTCATGAAAACAGCCATGACACTGACCAAAGTGACTGGATCACACCAGTCCACCAGTAAGACGCACGGCAAATGTGTGCCTACAATCAGTGCTCAGTCTGAAATCCAAGCTATTCAACTGCTCTGTGATGGCTGAGAGAAGACACCCATGTTAAAAAGTACAGAGGTTCTGGGGCCTTCTGTGACGTTCACAATCTTCCTTCTAACCACGTGAAAACTAGAGTGGACCAACTTCTTTTTCTTGCCCATTATATTTATTGGTCGATTTATCTGCACTAGAACTAAAAGCTGTTACCAGTTTGAAAATTCTCTCTGTAACTGGTTTCTTCCTGAGCTCTTAACTGAGACTTAGACAAATTAAGTGACAGTCCCTAATCATGTTAGTGGGAAACGGGACTGGGAAGCTCCTTCCACAGTGAAATTATTGCCACACTACAGACTGTATATCCAGGGGCCTCTCAACTGTAACATCCATATGTACAGACAGAAGTTAGCCTGGATAAGACTGGCTAATGAATATAGGACAGGCTGACCCCACAGGAAGGTGAAACCATAAGGCTCTCAGTATGATAGTATGCACCAGGCACTAACTCTTACCATGTCTACCAAAGTACAGGCAACACCCTCAAAAGCTGCAGGCTGACCGACGGATTAGCTCATCTGTAAACAGTGCAGACAGACAGAAACATTTCCTAGAATGAGTCCAGAATCATACTGGCTAGTGACACATTCACATACAAAAAGGCACATCATTCATTCTAAGACCACTGTGGAGCGACAAAGGAAGCAGATGGAAGGGGGAAACAGAAGACCAGGGTCTAGGACTCTCCAGGGGAAGGAGACATGGAAACTGCATGCGATTGGGATCTGAGGGATGGCTCCTTTAGTGGGAAATGGTAGCCTATAGGTTTACTGATTTTGACGTGCCTACCTCATGGTAACCAAAGCCCATGCTCAAATACTTGCCTGCTGATGACTGAAACAGTTTCACATGTTCCTCCTGATGGGCAGAAAATGTCCCACACAGACTTTGCAAGCATTCCAGCCATTAGGATCTACTTTTTACAGAGTACCTAAAATTTAGTTGATTCTGTTTCACCAAATTAAAAATCTTTCAGAAACCTTTTAATAAGGTACTTTCGTATTTAGGACATGTTTGTTTTCAGAGTTAATCAACCCCAGGCATTATTTCAGTTGATATGACCACTAGAATTTCCTTTAAAAATACATTCCCTTTCCCTGTGAATGTGACTGACTTTTCCAATGCGTTTTCAAGCACATCACATTTCTGTCTCTGTGCCTCTTACTGTTTTAGTGGTCTTCCCTTGACAGACAAGGACGCACTAGGAGCCTCTTACTCTTTCAGAGGTGGTATCCCTGGGGCAAGTGAGAGACCAAGGACTCTATCTGTATTCTCATTCCTCAGCCAAGATGCTATTCTTAGCCTGATACCAAGAATACTCTCTCCAAGAATGCCTTGGGAAACAAGATGGCATCCCTAAGGTTCAGATTAAAGGAGCCGAGCTCTGGTTGGAAGGTCTGAGTAACCTCTGCTGTCATTCAGTGTTATCGTCAGCTCTGTGTGATCTCAAGCTCTGACCAGCCATGTTCTTGGGGAATCCTCTTAATAAGAACCTGGATGTATCCTGGACCTCCTATTGCTTTGGTTGCACAGATCCTGGAGAACAGAAGCCCCAAACAGACAGCCCAGAGTGCTGGCTTTCTCACACTTAAATTTCTAAATATATCTGTGGCAAAGAACTTATGTACTCTACAAACAGGAGCCTCCATGGGGACTCAAGTAATTCTGCACAGACTAGGCAGTACAGTCCTTGTTTCCCAAAATTAAAGTTTGAAGTCAATCAATGCTAATGGTACTCCATGTCTTAATATACACTGGGAACCCAAGTAGCAAGTTGTCCTGTGACTCAGTTACTATGTGAATGTAATGATGCTATCCTTTTTATTATTAAGAAGCTATAACAATTTTAAGCATCTCATTTAATACCTCAGTGGTTTTATAGTCATTTTGTTGTTACTTGTTACAGATAACAAGTGAGAAAGGGCCAAATGTCCACCTCGCTGAGGAAAAGTACCACACTGAGATGTAAACACAAGTCTACATTACTCTAGTGCTTGGGGATTATATTCCGACAAGTCACTTTTAGCTGCCTTTCAGGAGTGGGACTCAATTTCATAATAACCAACAGTTGGATTATTCCCTTTTTTGGTGATTTGGTGTTTCCCATTATAACAATACTTCTAACGTCACACTATAAACTGTTCTTCAGAGGGCTCTGCCTTTCATGTACATCAGGGCACTCAAGAGTTATCAAGAGTCCTGTGAGGTACAGGTGAGCACTGCCGTCTCCTTTGAACTTTGAAGAAGCATGTTCAAGTTCAGAGAGACGACCCGATCTGCGTGGAGTTAGAGCTGGAAGTGGTGCAGGCGCTCGAACATACCTAGGGTATTTACACACTGGTCTCATGACCACATGCCCAGCAGATTACTCACATAGTCGATGGGCTTGAGCGCCCTGACTCTAGCTGATGGGCAGCCACAGGAAGTGAGATCAGTGTAGAGGCCTTCTTCCAGTACGCACTGATGATAGAAACCGTCTTCTTGGTAGTACAGGAGCCAGCTAGTAAACAAGCAGGAAGAGACTCAAATTGCCATCAGCCCTCAAGGTTGTCCTATCTCCGAGCCATAGACACTTGGGTACAGCAGTCACGGCGCTGGGCAGTACTGGTCAGTAAACGGTGGCTGCTCTTGTTCAGTTCCTGCCTACTATGCTCCGGGCATGCGTCACGGACATTACACTTCACCGTGCCCTCAGAAACTGCTTAAACTGAAGATATAAGATCATTTTTACGATTATAAAAGCTAATGTGATTTTCCTGAGATTCACCAGTTAAGTGGCAGAGTTGAAATCTGAAATGAAAACACATCTGCTTTATACAATGACATTTGTAAATTTGGTGTCTTCAAGTAAAAGACCCTGGTATCAATTTATGGTGACGAGTAATCAGGGTAATTAAGCTATTTTGGGGAAGGTTTTATCTAAAGCATACCTGTCACTTTTATATCAGACAGCTAAGAGAATTTTTTTTAAGTGAATCCTTCATATTGAGTTCCATTCAGTACACTACACACCAAATACCTGGTTAAGGATTCACTCTCAAAAGTAATTTAGTAATTTGGGTGTGTTTAAATCTTAGCCCAATAATTTAAGAATGTCTGCACTTCACCTAGACCAGGCTAATTCTAAATTTCCACAGGAATGAATGTGAGCTGGCACCACAGGTTGCTGACATTTTTTCCTATGTAGTGAAGACTTCATTGCTGACATTTATCAGTGGGTTTTAAATGTTTCAGTCAAGAGGCAAAGTCCTTTGTTTGCATTGTTTTATTTATAATTGCTTATGAATCCTTTGAAATATGGCTCAGCGGTAGAGCACTTGCCTAGCATGAATGAGACCTTGAAGTTCAATTCCCAGCACCAGGAGGAGAAGACAACCTTTTGAGGAGGGGACTATCATTATTCCTCCTTCATAGAGAAGGAGTCTGAGCACTGAGGGTGACCAGACTTATCGAGTGACATAGCTGGGAAGGAGGGGGCTGGGCTTATATCCAGGTCTCTCACAAAGACTCGGTGCTCAGACAGTCTCCATGGCTCTAAAATTCATTTCACTTCACTAGAATATAAACATATACATCCAGCATGTAAAGACATATGTGACTAACTTGTCATAGATTTCAATATCAGGAGAGAAAATGATTTTCCTGTAGGGAAACTTCAGCGCTTCTTTTTACTTGAATAAATGCAAAATTCACCTTTCAGAACTTTTCTTTTTCGCCTTCATGGAGAAGAGACTCAAAGCCATATATGATGGTATGGAAACCATTTGGAGTCCTTGCTACATATTTCCCTCTTATAAGAGTGAGAGCAGGCCATGCTACTGAACTCACAAGACTTTATGGTTACCCCTTGGAAGCAAATATAAAAACAGTAACCGATATATATATAAAAAAAATCAAACTAGAAGAGGGATAGGGAAACACAGAGAAAACTCTGCTTGAATGGGGGGAGTGGAGGTCAAGGAGGTGATCTGGGCTGGACCCTGGAAAATATATTGGGATGAGTAGCAAGCAAGGCTGAAAACTTTGCAGCTTAATGGAGACAAGTAGGTAATGTGAGCAAGTCCATGATTAGAGTCACAGGCAGGAAGCAACCGGGAAAGGGGCTCTGGACTAGTGGGGAGCAGACATGCTACCCATTTAATGCCAGCAATGTCCGGCTTTCCCACAGTCGCTTACGGGGACAGTGGCAAGTGGGTGCTGCTGAAATAATATATAGACCTCAGGATCAGACCGAGACTTTTGTTTTTTCTCTCTCTCTCTTTTTTTTTTTTCCCGGAGCTGGGGACTGAACCCAGGGCCTTGCGCTTGCTAGGCAAGCGCTCTACCACTGAGCTAAATCCCCAACCCCCAGTCCGAGACTTTTGTTTTGCTTTGTTTTCTTTTGTTTGTTTGTTTGTTTTTTTAATCTTTATTAACTTGAGTATTTCTTATTTATATTTTGATTGTTATTCCCCTTCCCAGTTTCCGGGCCAACATCCCCCTAACCCCTCCCCCTCCCCTTCTCTATGGGTGTTCCCCTCCCCATCCTCCCCCCATTACCACCCTCCCCCCAATAATCACATTCACTGGGGGTTCAGTCTTGGCAGGACCAAGGGCTTCCCCTTCCACTGGTGCCCTTACTAGGCTATTCATTGCTACCTATGAGGTTGGAGCCCAGGGTTCTTTTGTTTTTCAAGACAGGGTTTCTCCATGTAGCCCTGGCTGTCCTGGAGCTTACTCTGTAGAACAGACTGGCCTTGAACTCAGAGGTCCGCCTGCCTCCCAAGTGCTGAAGGCACGCGACACTACCACCCACCGGACAGTAGGAACGTTTTTACCATACGCCGTAGGATGGATAAATACCATTTGCTGACTCCCTTTATCAATGACCCACAATCTTTGCCAGGATCTGCAAACTAGTCTCATCATTTATTTCCATATAGTCCACAGGCTGAAAAGTTTTTTTTTTTTAATATTTTAAGTGCTTTTAAAAATTAAATTACTGCATATGCCTAAATTAAAAAAAAAAAAAAGCCTGACCTCCATAAACTTAAAAACTTCAGTCAAGTGAAAGGAGAAGAGTTGAGAAGCACACTCACCAGCCACGGAGAACCTTAAAGGACGCGGGCGTGAAGGAGGTCAGATCAGCGCATTCTTTTATGAAATCGATACACTCTCCTTGGAAGCCTGCTTTACTGAATGCTTTGAGCTGCGAGAACATAATAGTAATTGACCGTGAAATGGCTGCTTAACGTCATCACAGGCAAATAAACTTTAAGGCACTCATAAAAGTTCAGCAGGACATTAGATCCGTGTTTTATTTAGTATCAGTACAGTTACGGGAAGAATGGCCACTGGCTGCTAAGCACACCTTCCTTCCTCCTTATGTGAGAACGGAATTTCAGTATTTACCATATTCATTACAGCTTGTGCCAAACTGTGTGGGATTAGCCCCAGATTTGTGGTGAAGAACGAGAGAGGTATACATTTTAGACTATGGACTCACTTTTCTGATAATATCTCAAACGTACAGTTGATAGTTGATATAATGTAACTGAACATTACACTAAGTTTCTACTTAAGTTTTTGTCAAGGTAAAACAGACAATGAAATCCCAGTCAAACCCCCCCCCCCCTTGAGCTGAAAACAAACAAACAACTGCAGCTCTAGACGCCTTGAATCAAAAGTGAGAAAGAACAAATTACTGTGCCCTATTTATGAGTTTCTCAAAATCCTCTGGAGACTCTAACTGGCTTGACCCAAGGCACACACTGGCACCCAGCCATGTTTGCATGGTGCAAGGAATGCGCTGTAGTAAATGGTCTGCAGAGTACATGCAGCCATCAGAAACAAGGCTCCTTCAGCAGTTGGTGCTCCCCACCATCCTCCTCCTCTGATGGGATCTGGTTCTTGACAGACTCATCCTGCCCTGACTTTGTTCAGGAAGTGAAAACCCTGGCACTCCCCTGGCTTTCACAGAGGTGGCTTTCACAATGTGACTTCCTGTTGTGAAACCACACTGTACTAGGAGCATCAAGCACCAAGGAACTCCCTGTTTTAAGAAGATCCACCCCATTTCAGTCAAGAAAAGAGTCCCAAACAACATGTATGCTTGCTTCATAACATAGAGATTCATAAAACATGAAGTGCAAACTTCTGAAAATATACATTTTCTGCTGCTTGCAAACACTATCAAAATTCACATGACAAACTGGAAACACTACTTGAAAAAGGATCTCCCAGCTGTCTTACTTCATGTGCTTCTGGTTTGTAGAGTGTGGTTTTTATGTATCACTGGGTTTAATGTTTGTGTCTCATTCAGGCTTGAGGTGCTAATATCCATGTAGACTTTGCTCAGCATGCATGAGTTCAATCAAAGCACATCCACCAACACACACACACACACACACACACACACACACACACACACACACACAGTTGCACTTCAACATTTCACCACAAACTTAGGAAATGTCAAATTCCAGACAGCAATCATACAAGTATAGTACAGCTCAGATATTTCCATTGGAAGCCCCTTCCAGCCCTTAGTCTTATTTTCTTACAGAGAGGAATCTAAATTCACACACAGTATTTTGATAACTATTTTTGTGCAAATATTTGGAAACTGGGCTCAATATGTATTTGAGTCTATTTCTTTCTTACTTGTAAAATGAGAAAGTACATGGTTAAGTCAACATTAAACCAAAGCTACAAAACAACAACCCCATTCTGGCCACTCCGTCGGTGCATCAGAACAGCCCTCACAACAATGCTCCAAGAATGGTCCAAATCAGCCCTCCTATGAAAAGTGCCTTCAGGATATCCGAAGCCAATTCTAGGCACAGCAGCTGTAAACAGTTAAGGTGCAGTTTCCATTCTTAATAAAATTAAGTGACAATGGTTTGGAAAATCTAAGGTGGGAGAAAACCTAGCTATACAAATCACTATAGTATTTTCCTTTAGACTTCAATGGACAATAGATACATAAAGACGATCACTGTGTTGCTTAGAAACTAAGCAAATAGAAGGACAAGATAGGAGTTATCCTCAAACTACATGCATCACCGTGGACCACGTGGGAATGTGTGTCTGTGCTTAACAGTCTCCTCCGTGGAAGTAGACAGAAGAAGAAAGTAGAGAGGTGAAAGAAAGGAGGGAGAAGAAAGGAGGGAACGGGGAGAAGAGAAAAGAAAAACAGATTCTGCCACTGGAGGATGAGGTTACCTCCTCACGTCACTGCTGCAGGTCTTCATGCTAACTACCCCCTTGAGGCAGAAGTAATGAACGCTTTATGATTAAGACTTTGCAGAAATACATTTCACTGTGTCATTTTCATTTATGATACACATTAAGACAAACTAAAAATCCAGTAACTTAATTACTGACCGAACACAGATGGCCTGCCCAATTTATTTCACAGGATTGGCAGGGACTTTTGAAATAATTTTATTTACTTTTGCACGAAAATAACTTCTAAGAGAAGTTTTCCTCTCTAACACGTCATGCAACCATGTGGACCGTCCTCATGGATACATGAAGACAACACACAAACAAAAATCTGTTTCCAATCTTCAATTAGACTCTACATAAATCACTCACTTCAATTAAATAAAAATCTTATCTTCCTGGTTACTCAGGCAAGATCTTATGCGTTTAAATAGTTCTTCCTGGGGCTGGAGAGATGGCTCAGCGGTTAAGAGCACCCGACTGCTCTTCCAGAGGTCATGAGTTCAATTCCCAGCAACCACATGGTGGCTCACAACCATCTGTAAAGAGATCCGATGCCCTCTTCTGGTGTATCTGAAGACAGCTACAGTGTACTTATATATAATAAATAAATAAATCTTTAAAAAAAATAGTTCTTCCTGGGCTTTGATTGTATAAGAATCCCCCTATATCAATGCTTCTCAACCTTCTTCATGCTTCGAACATTTTAATAACATTCCCCATGTTGTGGTAGCCCCCAACCACAATGCTACTTCATAGCTACTGCTATGAATCATAAATATGCAGGATATCTGACATGTGACGCCTCCAAAGGGGTCACGGTGTACAGATTGAGAACCACTGGCCTATATGTTAACAGCAAGCATAACTATTATAAGCCCATTAGTCACTTCAAAGCTCAGACTTAGGGACTGGTTTGCAGTCTCGGGAGAAGAGCACTCTCCTCCATAAATGCAGGTTTTCTATTAGGAATAACAATTAGATATAGATTTTCTTGCCTATCAAACCACCAGCAATTGTTTATAGTTATCATGATTATATATATATATATATATACACATGTATATATATATATATATATATATACAAAATACATGTATATAAATTACTCTCTACACATTTTCTAGATTCCCGCCCCCTCCCTGGGGTAGCTTGAAGTTTCTCTTGAGATAATTAACGAAAAATACAACAACAAAAAAAGTTCCTCTCTGACTTGAGTCCTGAAATGTAACTGTTTCCTTTCTCAGACAGGAAAAAAACCTACATTATGGGAACACAGCCAAGATTTGCTTGTTCTTGTTTATATAAACGTAAATAAGAAAATGTCTGACATGCGCTGGGGTTTCTGATGCTGTGTAAACAGAGGCTCAGTGTGCGCCTTAGTAAACATAAGCTAACCTGCCGATTCCCCTCTTCAGGTTTGGCATGGAAAGCGGAAAGACTATAACAAAAACCCAGCCGTCTGCCCCCAAACATTGAAGTTCCTTTTTAAAACAAAGAGCATTACTTGTTCTGTAGACCAGGCTAGCCTTAAACTCTACTCTGTTACGCTTGTAGACATGGCTGTCTCTGAGAGGCTCCGCCCATCCAGCTGACTCAGACAGATTCAGAGACCCACAGCCAAACAGTGGATGGAGCTTGGAGACTCTTATGGGAAAAAAGGAGGAAGGATTTCCCTGAAGGGGATAGGAACTCCACAGAAGACGAACAGAGTCAACTAACCTGGACCTCTGGGGTTCTCAGAGACTGAAGCACCAACTAAAGAACAGAACATACATGGGCTGGACCTAGGCCTCCCCACACATATGTAGCAGATGTGCAGCTTGGTTTTCATGTGGGTCCTGAACAACTAAAGTGGGGACTATTCCTAAAGCAGCTGTCTGTATGTGGCTTATGTTCTAGCTGGAGTGCCTTGTCTGGCCTCAGGGAAAGAGAATGGGCCTAGTCTCACAGAGACTTTATGTGCCAGGGTTGGAGGATACCAAGGGGGTGGAGGCATCTGCTCAGAGGAGAAGGGAAGGGAGGATGGGGGAGGATTGTGGGAGGGGGTGACCAGGAGTGTGGCAGTGAGTGGAATATAAAGCAAATGTGATGATGATGATGATGATAAATGAAAAAAGAAAACAAGGAGTGTTGAGTTGGGAAGGGAAAAGAACTTTAAAGAATTGGGATGTTTTATCCGCAGTTGAGAAACTCAGAAAAAGTTTGAAATTATTCCTGTTAGCTTCTTTATCTACACATGCTGTGCTGACTCATGTAAAACCCAGTGCTTGAAAACTCCACAGCTGGAGGCTTCCAAAAGTCCAATCTGGCAAGATGTGTCTCTACAAAACAACCACTCAATTACATCTAAGAAGGAACTGTCCCTGAAGGCCGAGGCTAACTGGAAAGTAATAAAAACCTCAAAGCACTGGCAGCCAGTGGGAACGCGATTACACTGCACAATGACAGGACCATGGAGGCTGGTCATGCTCAGAAAAGACTTACACTGTGTCGTGGCAGTGAATGTCAGTGGTCATCAATCACTACATATGGAGTTTAGACAGGGATTTTTCTAACTAGGTTATTTTAAAAGAAACAGAAAGCAGTGTTTCGCCTCCTCCCATCTTTCTCTCTCATGGTGTTTCTTTCTCCCATTTTATAGTCTTTCTTTCATCTAAGGTCTACTCTCTTTTTTTTCAAGCTTAAATTTAGACAATAAACCAACACTGGTGTCTTACCCAATCCCTTTTGAAACACACACACACACACACACACACACACACACACACACACACACACACACGGGGAGGTGGGGGAGAGGGGATGAAAAGGGGGAGGGGTGGCAGAGGTGAGGAAGTGAGTGCCTTTAAGAGCTTTAAAAGAGGACACGAATATCAGAAATGCATGTGTGCAGGGCAGTGAGAAGTCTCAGTGGGTAAAGGCGCTTGTCTCCAGTCCTGACGGCCTGAGTCTGAACACCAGAATCTACAGGGCGAAGGAGTGAGTCTTCTCCACGAGTTGTTCGCAGACCTCCACGCGCATGCATCATGGCGGGAGAGCACACCCCTCCCCAGAAAATTAATAAATTAATGTAGTACAGATGGTTTCTGGGCCTGTGTACTTAATAAGCCCAGCAAGACAGCTCCTCTGGGAACGCTGTGATAGGCAGTGCTCAGCAAGATGGCAACAGTACAGAGCGGGAAACTCCAGAGAGAGAGGCACAGGTTCCAAGGGCCCACGGTGGTTAGAGCAGCAGCGTGCCGTGACAAATCCTAGCCAGTCCGAGTAACAGAAACCGTTACCCCTTCTCACAGGCACTGAGAACAAGAGGAACTTGCTTTGTGACAAAGAAACATAAAGCTTATCTTGAGCTTTGAGAAAGAGAAAGATTTGAGAAAGTGTAAATGTTTCAGGTAAACATGCCAGCGATGATGAGTTAAGAATACTTTGAAACATACCAAGTGTGGAGGCTCATTTATCCCAAGCGGTTCCTGAAAGACATTTTAAAATATTTTAAAAATTGGCATCACATCATCTTCGCTGACGTCAGGGTAATTTGAAAATGTACTTTGAAAATGATTTCCAAAGGTCTCATTGATTTCCTAAATCCCTTCACCTGCCTAGGACGCCTTCTATCCCAAATAACCTGTGGAGTCTCCTTGGAATGATTTTAGTACTCAGGGCTAGTTTACTCTGAGTGCTACGGAGGCTAGGAGGTAAGAGCTCCTGGGTACACTTCAGAACGGGCCTCAGTTTCTGACACCAAGGCATAGGGATCCAGGCTGCTCTGTGGGGCTTCTCATTACCTCAATACTGCCCGCTGCAGTATTCGATGCTTTGTTACTCTGCACAGGGCGGGCTGTTTCTTCTGCCTAGAGAACTCCCATAAAGTATCATGGGGATTCCTTCCTTCCTGAAGGTCTTAACCCCAAGAGACTTGAGTGTCCTTCCTCGCCTCTTCCAGCATGACCTACATACTTCATCTTCCTGTTGACCACACTGTAACTAGCCACCCACGCATCTCTCTCCCTTGAGGGAGCAGGAGTCACCGGGTGACACTCATCTTGGATCTCCTGCGAGTGAGTCACCCACTGACTCATCCGGAGCACCAAGCAACGCTGAATGAATGAATGAATGAGTGACCCCTTTCCCCGGGGGATCAACCGAGACCATCAGAAAATACAGACATCCACCTTATGACTCACAACAGTAGCAGAATCACAGTTATGGAGAAGCAACGAGAAGAATTTTATGGTCACCACGACCGGAGGAACTGTATTCAAGGGTTGCAGAACTGGAACGGTTAGGAACCGTGGTTCTACTGGATCCTTTATTAGCTTCCTCCTGCCCCAAGCTTCACTTACCAGTTGGATCGGTCGGATTGACAAGATTATGTTACTTGAGCCTCCCCAATCAAAAAAGCATTTGTATTTTCCTTTCTCTAAGATGTACTGATCTCCACAGAAGAACTTCTGGTGGTAGGCAACCCATCTGAAAGGGAGAGGAGAGTGTAGGATTGAGCAGCTAACAGCTCTGGGCGGCCCCTCCCCTCCCCCCCCCCCCCCCCCCCCCGCACTCCCCGAGGCTCTTCAAGCAGGGGCTACTTACGCGCCACTCTTCACATGAATGGATCTTGTTTCACGGCCAAAGCCGATTTCTTCTAAGTCAGAAATTTCCTGATTCGTAATGTCAATAAACTTCCCGCTTTCTAGGTCAGATTCAAACAGTGTGATCGAAGATTCTATGAAATTCTAAAACGCAGAGGGAAAGAGGTCTATTTAAGAAAGCATATGCAGCACAGTTTCCATATGTGGACAGGAAAAACATTCAGGCAAATATGTCCAGGAAGAATTTTAAATGGCATGAAATACGATGTCGTGATCTCCATTCCTGTATAGTTTAGAGAAAAACACTAAGCCTGGATTTGCTCTAGTCTGAAAACAGCACATGTCAAATAAACGGACATTAGCCAACAGTTTTAGGTGAACTGCCAGGATTAGATATATCACGTGTGCCACTAATTACAGAAGTACTCAGACTTTCGCTTGAGCAATCTACACAGAGTCAAGTGAAAACAACAGACTGGGAACAACAAGGGGTATTGGTTCATGTGCCTTAAATACAACTAAGCTTAAGAAAAAAAAAAAACCCTGCTACTTGTTCAAAAATCAAAATGAGGTCAGGACAATTACTTTTAAAGTTGATATATTTATGATCCTATAAAAAACTTTAAACGTATGTGTTTATAAGACAGAGGCTACTCACATGAGCAACATTAGAACCAAACACATAAATTCCTAATTTCATCAGTGAATTAAGAAACTGTAAAACAGCTAGATGAAATTTTGTACCATGGCCCTCCAGGAAGAGACTTAAATAATATATAATAAAACATACTAGTTATCAAAATTAAAAAAAAATTGAACAAAATTTTCCATTTCTCTCTATCCAATGGTAAATACTCTTAATTTTTAAATATATATACCGTTATATATTTATATATAATCTATGCAAAATTTCATGAGCATTTCTTTATGCATATGTATAATGCAATGTTTGTTGGTTAAATTCGTGTCCTTGCATTTCTATAATGATTAACAGCTTAGGGTGGATGAATACGCAGATTTGGACTCGAATTCATTGTCAGCTCTTGGATAGCCTTGTGACCTCCACCCCATTCCCTCAGGTGAGGAGGAAGGGCTGCTGCATGACATGATGCCCCTGCTGTCTGACACTCACCTGGGGAAGGAAGCTGAGTGGAGGTCACATGGCTAGTGGGGAGCCCTTCACAGCCTTGCAGCCATGCACATAGGCAGAGCTAACTGGACTTAAAGGGTTTTCAAAGTCTTTATTTTAAAAAGGCATGAACATGATGCTTGGGGTGCAGGATGCTTAGGGTACATGGTGGGGATGGAAGAAAATGGGAAGCAGTTAAGATCCTATTTCATTGTATACATGTATAAATTTCTCAAAAACAGAGGAAAAAAAAAAAACTGGGCACAGTGGAGCACACCTGCATTCCCAGGCTGTTCTGGCCAAATGGGTGCTGTCCAGGTTCAGTGGACCTGGCTGAACAATCAAGTAGAAAGCTTAAAGGGAAGATAGGTGTTGACTGTGGACCTCTGGCCTATGCTCACAGGAACACACACAAACCAACATACACATACAGGAACCCATCCACTTACATACGTGCAAATGTCTTCCTATTAGTTCACTGTAAGTACAGAAAATGCTGTCAATTTCTCTATACCCCACAACACTAAGCTTCTTACCTTTAACTTCAAACTACAACGTGTCAACTAACTTTTTTACTTTGTAGCCCAGGCTGGCCTGGAACTCAGAGATCTGTCTGCCTCTGTGTTTCCTTAGCGCTGGGATTAAAGGTGTGTGACACCACCTCCTTAACCCCCCCTTCCCCTCCCCACTTCCAAAAACTTAAAAATTGCCGAGAGAAAATTCAAAAGTTCTATCAATCCTCAGGGTAAAAGAGTTTTGCCTGACATTTTCACCACAAAATAATTTCTAAGCCATAATCGAGTTTTCGGTTCTGTCTCCAGTGGAACCGTTTGCAATTCAAGAGAATGTACCTCCTTCGGTAAATTGCTTTCATGCACTGCATTTAAAAATAAAAAAGGTTAAAAAAATAAATAAAAAAGGTAAACTGAAAAGGTTCATTCTGGATCGGGTACTATCCCAGATATTACTAAAATGAAACTTCATTTCTAAAACACGCTCCTCTTTCCTTCTAATCTCTGGTTTTACACACACACACACACACACACACACACACACACACACACACACACAAAACCATGTGTAACCTGTGATCATCTTTAAAGTCCCCAGATGGATAAGTTTCCCAAGGAGGGTGCATTGTTTACCCTGAGTGACTTAAAGTTCTGCTGACAACAGGAACCTCCTGCCAGATCACCATCACCACAGACACAGACACGCCTCTTTTCCTCTGTGCTGAAACTGTAGGGACCAGTTTACGGCAACTGTGAGGATCCAATGATGGCTGGACAGGGCGTGGCCTGATACTTGCCAGGAGCCAGGATCAACAGTGACCAGCAAAACCAGACCTAGCCTCAATGGAAAGGCTCAGGGACATAGCTCAATTAGTCACCTCCCCATTTCTCGAAAAGCAAGCTCCCGGTCTCCAGTTCCTCTGACCCTAGAGTTACCTGATGATTACTCCTTGCTGGGATCTCAGGACTGAAAAGCACAGTGTGTGGAGGGGTGCCTCGGATCACTGAGTTTCACTGGAGAAGGGCACCTGTGTGTATTTCATTCAGAAATACTCATGTTACGGATTTGCACAAATCACTGTGCAGCAGGGAGCGCCAGCTGAGGAATGTTCTGGAGCCTTCTTGGGTCACAGTGACAGCTAGGCTTGGAGCTAAGGGGAGGAGGGACCTCCTGTCACAGCAATCACACTACAGTATGCAAGTGCTGAGAGCATCCAGGATGACAGAAATGCGCTCCCACACCCGAGCTCTCTACATTGGTCTCAGCAGCGGTCTGCATGAGTAAGCCAAGACGTGGAGCTACCTTCTTTCTGTTTTCTGCTTTTATTTGTGGCTTTTTTTGCCTTATAGCTTTTGTATTCCATCTTTCTCCAGGTACTTCTCTCCCTCTGAACCACTACCCCGGCTTTGTCCCATTTGGTAATTTTCCTTTCAAATCTGCCAAACACAGGGAATCAGATGCAGCGACTGGCAGCCCTTGAGGTAGTATCTCCTAGAGCCGGACGGAGCTGGAGCTCAAAGTCAATCCATATGTTAAGCCATGTGCAGGGCTGGGCCCGACCTCCTGAGGATGAGCCTCTAGATATCACATGGGGATAGCATAATGGCATAACATGAATGAGGCCTCGGTTTGGACTCCTCACCATTGGGGCAAAAAGGCATTGAAACAAAGCATCAGATCAGGCCTTACTCTAGAGACTAGTGGAAAAGATGCTGACAGCCATGTCTAGGCTCGGCCTATGAATTCTAGGCAACTACATCCCTGATTTAAGTCACTGAACATTCCACAGGCAAGGGTAGGTCTTTTTTCAGCTCAAGGAAGATAAACAACACTGGAATGACTTTTGTCTTAGTTAGAGGGTTTTACTGCTGTGAGTAGACACCGTGACCAAGGCAACTCTTATAAAGGACAACGTTTAATTGGGGCTGGCTTACAGGTTCAGCAGTTCAGTCCACTATTATCAAGGCAGGGGCATGGCAACGTCCAGGCAGGCATGGTGCAGGCAGAGCTGAGCATCTTCATCTGAAGGCTGCTATGAGGAGACACTGCCAGGCAGCTAGGACAAGGGTATTCTAATCCTTGCCCACAGTGACACACCTACCTCGACATGGCTACACCTAACATTGCCACTCCCTGGGCCACACATATGTACACCGTCACAACTTTAAAGGTTATAGTCTATTTTATATTTTTAAACACTTATTTAACTTAGTACAGCTTCAGGTATAGTCCTGCCTGTGAGAAAAAAAACAAAACAAAACAAAACTGAGAGCTGCTTTAAGCTCAAAGACAAATCAGTAGGCTCGGCATTTTGATAACTTTTAAGTTCCATAAACCCTCTTGGCTGATCCAGCCAGTGAGCTCTTAGGCTACGGCCCTGGGTGGGCACTGTGATCCAGGTACCTATAAAGACCTGGTGAACCTATTAACTTCAAGGCAAGAGGGGCCTGCAACACCACCTGGGTTCAGAGGTCTCAAGGCAGACCCTAGATATGGAGAAACAAAAACAAAAAACAAAATCAAATAGCAAAAGTAAATCTAGACAGTAAAATCTAGTATAAACCTGAAGAAAAACACGAAGGCTGAACAAATGTTATTGAGGAAGAGAAGACATGAAGATTCCTTGGCCCTAAGGCTGAACTCTACCACATCCCTTGCAGTATTCCGCTTTCTTAAAAAGCAACCAGCAGCACGTGAGTGAGTGTCTGAGTGACTCACTGGGAGCTGGGGATCCATTTCTCCTTCTTTTCCAATCACTAAGTGGCCCAGTTCCCATTTTCCCCGAGGAACATGTCCGCTATTTGACCTCAGCACATCCAGAGTGCTCCACGTCCTGCGGCCAGGATATCTGAACTGACACTACACGGCTTGCCTGCCTGCTTGCATGGGGGTTTCACATGACTCTAACTGAGACCGTGAATGCCATGCTTCCCCTTTCCGGGCCACAGACATTCGGACTATAGGACAAAGGTATGTCACACCAGTTTTCACTGTTAACTCGGCAAGGCTGCCAGGGCCACAATCACTCCTTCTATTTATTTGCCTGGCTAGCAAATATTCAAAAGGAATTTGAACACCATGGTCCATAAAGATCAAAACACACACACACACACACACACACACACACACACACACACACACACACACACATTTCATGAAATATAAAAAAAGGCACCATCCCATGCTAGCGCCGGCTACTCTCTGGCCCCGGCGGTCTTGCCACCTCCAGGGCTAGCTCCATGCTGCTACTGCCCATCACGGTTCTCTTGCTATGGATTCTGCTCACATTCCCAGCCATCTGCCCCCTGTGGTTAGCTGTCACACACACCACCACCACCACCCCATTCCCCCAACCCCCGTAAAATCAAGAGGCCTGTAATACATCAGCTAGATCTGTATCAGTAAATTCTCAACTCACAAAAACATCCACACAATGAACTCAGAGATAATTGACACTGACACAAACTGCCCACCTAGATAAGAAAATTCGTCCTGTAATTATCTATCCCTTACGAGATATTCATAGCTACCTGTGGCTATTTAAAGCCACGTGGACTTTGGATCATCCTTCTCCTTCCTCCATCTTCCTTCCTTCCTTCTTGTCTCTCCCATCTCTAAAACTCTTAGCCCGCCTTCCTTTTCCACTGCCCAATAACAGGTTCTAGCCTTGTCTTTCACCCGCCTTCACCTGCTTACAGACAGCAATCTACATATATATATATATATATATATATATATATATATAATATAGTCAAAACCCTTCATATGCATGTGTGTATATTTACTACTCATTGTCCTGTCAGTAAGTGGCCCAGTTCCCATTATCCTTGAGGAACATATCCGCCATTTGACCTTAGCACATCCAGAGTGCTCCACGTACTGTGGCCAGGATATCTGAACTGACACGACATGACATAGCTTTCCTTCCTGGATAGCTAGCAGGAAAATCACACGCCTAATAAGCCTGTAATGGAATAAGACCCAGCTCTCCGCTGTGACGGAGCTCTTCGAGGCCACACTTTCGGAACAGTGGAGACTGGCAATATGGCCTGTGTTCTACACAAGACAAACTTGCTCCTCCTCAAACCATCCTAACCCCTCACTCGTTCAGTGGGCGTGCAGGAGCCTTTGCCAGGGTTAGCGCAAGTCTCTATTAAAGCCATAAATTAATACCTGACAAATACTAAGATTATCATAAGGATTGTAACTTCATCCTAAAATCTAATTAAAGACACGGCAGAGAAGAGGATTTATCTGAAGAGCGCTTCTGCTTATTTATCATAAAAACTACCTCATGATTTTCACACATGCCTTAAACTTTGGTGTACAGCAGAAATTAATGTGTTTATTCGCGCCACCTTTTCTACCATATATTACTATAAACTCTTGTCTAGGTCAAATCTCTCTTGATTTAGCAGTACTTGTTATAATATTTCTTGTATTTCTGACTTCCGGCACGTTCCAGCCAGTGGCTTGGGTTGGTTTCTGTTTGGTTGCCCTGGTTGTGGCTGCTCTTCAGAGATACCAACATATCCTTTCTAAATGTTTCTCGTAGCATTAGGGCTCCCACCTCATTCTCTCTTGGAAGCAGGCTTGAAGTGTTTAATAGTGAATATTAGTGACTAGAATCATGACCCCCAACTCCTCAGTGCATGTGACGTCAGTGCCCTGAAGAGGAAAGCAGGCTTTGTTGGATTTAGTTTCATCCTTTGCCCTTTGAGTGGTCTGGTGAGGTGTGTGGGCCTTGTGTACTAGAAGCAACACTCTAAAAGCCACACATCTGTCACTGCAGAAACAACTCCTGTATTCAACCTGCCATGGAACGTCTTCAACTCCTTCCATGTAGAACCTGTTTTTGCCGATATATACTTTCTTATTGCAAAAGATCACTTATGGGGACAGAAGCTTCTCCTTGATCCTTGTACACCTCTTCTCGGTGGGGGTCACGCAGGAGAAACCTAAAGGACACAATCCCTATGCTCACCTAAAGTCTATGTGAGCCCATGATTACCCTTCACTTCAATACGAGTTCCCTCAGTGGGGGGGCCTGAGAAACATTCTGGAAACAGAACAGAGATCATTTTGGGAAGAGATTGCAATAATACTGGGATGGTAAGAAAACTGTTCCTCTGGACACTGTCAGGAGTCCAGAGGGGCTGGTCAGGGTAACGAGCCACATCCGATAAGCTCCAATATCCTCACAAAGCTGCCCACCCATCACTTCTCTGTCTCCCTCCACTCCTCCCGGGAATGCTGGGATACTCTGGACTGCTTAGCTGCAGCAGCAACCCCCACCCCTTACGATTCTGCTTCCCCATGCAGTCACCAGAACCATCTCTCTAAGTCACTAATTTTCTCATGTCCACTGGGACTTAAGGTCCACCTGTGACTCACAATCAACTCAAGGGAGATGAATCTAAATTCTTCTGTGGCACCAGGCCCTTCATTCACTGACTCTGGAGTCATCCTTCCAATGTTCTCCTGACCTAACTGCATTTTTCAATGCTGTAGTTCCAGGCGAGTCTCTCTACCTCAGCACCAGGAGCATCTGCGGCCTTGCCGTTATTATTATTGTTATTATTGTTATTATTATTATTATTATTAATTATTGTCATTGCTATTGTTGCTGTCATGTGTGGCCATATTGTGTTTGCGTGTGTGTGTGTGTGTGTGTGTGTGTGTGTGTGTGTGTGTATAGAGAGAGATATTAAGGGTCAGAGGATATCTTAATTTCCTCCTTCCACCATGTGCATCCTGGGGATTGAACTCAGGTCATCAGGCTTGGCATTAACTGCTTTTACCCAAGGAGCCACCACTGTGACTCATCCTATAATGCTTTAGTGTTGGGGAAGACCTTCCCAACTCAGGGATGTAGCAGGATTTCCTGGCTTCTACCCACTAGATGTCAGCAGACCCACATCCCCTGAAACAACAATCCAAAGCCTCCAGATTACTGCAACATTGCTAAGATCGCCCCCTGCTAATACTCTCAACATCAGCCATGGACAGGGCCAGTCTCCTGGTATAAAACAACACTTTTGTTTTCCTTCATGGCATGCCTTCTGTCCATCATGAAAGCTTTTCACTTGGGTAACCCTGAGTGCTGGGAGTCTCGGCTGAGATATCATCTTTCCAATGAAGTCCTTCATATTCCAAGTAGGAAGAACAGACCAAGCAACTGTTTCCGGGATACAGTCACAGTCCAACAACTCAGAGCATTTATCTATGTGCTATCTTCCCAACCAGACTGCCTGCCCTGGATGTTGGGAGGGTGTCTCACAATATATCTAATAAAGGAGGTGTTAAAAAATAACTGTGGAATCAATGGATAAAAAATAAAAAGTAAACCAAACCAGGAGTGATGACACACGCTTGCGATCCTAGAACACAAGAAGTAGAGGCAGGAGGATCTTTAGGGACCCTAGGCTAGCCTTGTCTACCAAGTGGGTTCCGGACCAGCCAAGGCTACACAGAGAAACTCTGTCTCAAACAAGTAAAAGTAAAAAAAAAGGTTATTCTATAATAATCACCCCAGGCAAGAAATATAGGCAAGTCCTGTTCAGTTGGAGGCTCTCCTACTCCATCTCCAGAAATCATGTCCAATTTTCATGAAAAGATAAAACAGATCTGAATTAGAGTGAAGAGAGCAGACTCACAGCTTGTAGGTACCGGAAAGACATGATGGGTCCGCTTAATGCCCCACAAGCACTGCTATCTTCAAAGTCCCCTTCTTCTAGTAGGAATTGCTGGCCTTTGAAATGTTCCTTTTCATAGGCAACCCACCTAGAAATACAGGATACTCAGTTGAGCCATGGAGAAAACTAGTTAAGAGAGCAAAAGAGAAAAGCGGGATGAAGGTCAAAGCTGTCACCTCATATCTTTAAAATGACATTATTTGTTTTCCTGCACAGATATGGGCAAACTGTGTGCATCTCTTGGATCAATGGCTTTTATAGTTTGAAAACTTTTCCCAGCAAAGGTCTCTTGCAGAACCACAGCAGGGCAAGCTATGTTCGAGGCACGACTCATAACCGTATCTCACCATGGTCTGAGAAGGATTTGCCAAGCAGAAACGATGGAAAAAAGCACCCTCAGCCAACGAGAAAAGGTTCAAGCCCACACTGAGATCCAAGGAAATCTTTTTCATTACACTGATTAAACCCTTCTGGAACCAAGGGAGGACTACTGTATTAATCATTTACTCAAAGTTTAAGCCAAAAGATCTTTTCACCCAGTTGCTGATAAAACACAACACCAGGAGGTTTTCCTAAGGAGAAACTGGGAAAGGCCACAAAGTCCTGCACATGGGCTAAAACATCTATAAACAGTTATGGGTGGGAAACCTTCATCCTAGCATCTTATCAGCGCTCACTGTGGAAACAGGAAGCATTCCTGTGGAGTACTTGCTAGGGACACAAGTTTCCTGAGTTCTGGCCTAACAGGAGACGCTGATAAAGCCCTACCAGCTCTTAGGTTCCTCTGTGAATCTTACCTCTTTCTAAAGATCACACCCAGGAGTGCCTAATGCACTGTGGGCACAGATGACTCACTAAATGTGCTGCCTATAAACGTAGCCTTTACCCGAGCTAAGCAGTAAGGGTTGGACCTTCCAAATGGACACACCGGAACTTCACAGTTAGGGGACATTCTGATTCAGAAACTTGAAAAATGTGAAGCCCAAAGAGGCTGCCTGCTATTCTTTTTTTCACTCCTCTGAAGCAGTGAATTAAAAACAAAACAAACAAACAAACAAACAAACAAAAACAAAACCAGAACTCTTTTCCCACATCAGGAAGCCATACACTTTCAGCCACCCTTCATTTCTCTTTGCCTTCTCCTTCTATGTGCATACAATGCTAGGGAGTGGAACTCCACAGTTAACTGGAGTGAGTTGTAAATGTACTAAGTTTTAGTGAGTTTCAAAAAATGGAGGGCAATTTCATAGACAGCTTAAGACAGTCTCAGTCAGTCTTTCATATTAAGCAAGTTGTGTGAAGCTTGGTTTGAGCTATATTTGACTGAGAAAAAGAATGAGCCACACGGAGACCTCAATCTTAAAAGATGGACTATGGTTATTGTATCTATTTCATAATGAGTGTAAGGAAATTATAGATCGCCAATTATGCTGCACTCAGGTTCCTCAAAATGGAGAACGGACGAAGAAGGGCTACACTGTAGTATCCACGTACAAAGCTAACCAGCTAAAACTCCATGAGAGAGGTAGCAGACATGACGAGCCAAGTCATTTATTTTCCTAGTGGGAATACTGCTTTTCTTCTTGACTGTCATATAAACTGAGTGTGTGTTCTATATCAGCAGCCATTCATATGAAACTGTGAGTGTGTGTTCTATATCAGCAGCCATTCATATGAAACTGTGAGTGTGTGTTCTCTCTCAGAAGCCATTCATATGAAACTGTGAGTGTGTGTTCTATATCAGCAGCCATCCATATGAAACTGTGAGTGTGTGTTCTCTCTCAGAAGCCATTCAAATAAAACTATGAGTGTGTGTTCTCTCTCAGAGGTCATTCTTTCACTTTTTTTTAAAGCCATTTTCGAAAATAACCATAGTCATCACACTAGATTTCAACAGTTCATTTTTTTCCTAAGGCAGAACATTAGTTTTAAATCCATCTAGTTAACATGGGAAAACATTTAGGTAACAGGGAGGGAAAAAGAAAAGTCCATAGCAAAGACATGTGTTCACAAACCAGAGAACACAACAGATAAACACAATAGAATAAAAACATGTCTGCCCAAACTGTGTGTGTCTGTTTAACAGAGAGCCTGTTTTTAATGCAGGGGTAAGTAATTAAATGATTACTGGAATATCAGTATGACCTACGTAGGTACGATAGTTTTCTTCTCGTCTCATTTGGCTGATATGGCTGTCATTAGTTTGTATTGCAAGCCACAAAAATAGAACTGTAGTGGGTGACTGCAGACAGGTCACGCGCACCTATGAGTATTTTAAAAGCACCCTTCATTACTGGGGCGTAAACAAGTTGTACAATGTTACATTGATACTTGACATTAAAAATAACCACTGTGTGAGGGGAGACATGAGAATGTTTTTGGGTGGAACCCAGCCAGCATTGACCTCTCAATGGCAAATCAGCTTGAGCCAAGTTTCTCCTTGGTGTTTTGACCCCCCAGAATGCCTAAGTAAACACTAGTATGCATACAACTTTCCTAGGGTTTTTGCTGTGGAAATGCTGGTTGAAGCTGGGTCGGAGCCACACCCCTGTGTTTGGAGGGTTTCATCAAAAACTGTTCCAGGACAGGGGATCACAATTGTCAACGCTTGTGACTCTGGGATCGCAGGTCTCACTCTACTCCTTTAATGAGATAACCCATCACCAAGACCCTTAGAACATAACTGAGCTAACAACAATAGATCAATAGGATAGTAGATTAAAAAACGGACCTTCACTCATGTTCAAAATCTCTAAGAAAGGAAAAGAGAGAAAGAGAGAAAGAGAGAAAGAGAGGAAGGAAGGAAGGAAGAAGAAAGAAAGAAAGAAAGAAAGAAAGAAAGAAAGAAAGAAAGAAAGAAAGGAAGAAAGAAAGAAAGGAAGGAAGGAAGGAAGGAAGGAAGGAAGGAAGGAAGGAAGAAGGAAATTGACCTTGCAACTCGGCTACAGTGTTTTAGGAACGCTAGGTATTAAATTTTTGCATAAAATACACAATATAGTTTCAATCTCAAATCTCTAAAACCAGTAAGTGGGCTGTTGCTACGAAGTTATACATTTTATTTCCTACATTACAGAAGGGAGGTAAACTGTAAGGTTAAGGTTGGCGACTTTGTCTTGGGTAGCACATTTTTTGAGCTAATCTTTACAAGTAGACTAATAAATTAAGTACTGAAAATATGACACTCACACTCCACCAATGACACGAATTGATCCAATGCCACGGAAGTCCTTGTCACTTTTTAAAAACTTAGGGACAGACTCTATATGTTCACTAAACTCTTTGGCATGTCCA
This sequence comes from Rattus norvegicus, assembly GCF_021556685.1. Taxonomy (NCBI): domain Eukaryota; kingdom Metazoa; phylum Chordata; class Mammalia; order Rodentia; family Muridae; genus Rattus; species Rattus norvegicus. The sequence continues at coordinate 54,494,491 of NC_141544.1, read as the reverse complement.
CGGAAATGAGGTTTCTCATAAATGATAACCTGAAAAACATAAACTGTTATCTAATGTGCTTGTATTACAGCGTGGATACTTTATGAATTACATAATGGCATATGAAAGACAAAACACAAATAGGGAACAATATCTGCTCTTTAAATTACTTTTACAACTTAAAATAGCATTTGGTATTCACAAAGAATATAGTTCTCAGGGCCTACCACTAACTCTCACATTCACACTTCTCACGCCTGGCAAGGAGAATTTTTTCCAGTTACTCAAATGTTAGGACCACTGTGTCGGCTCAACTGTCTTATAGATGATTCCTGAGTTTTCTTTGTATCGTTCATGTGTTGTGAATTCACTGTAGATCTGTCCTCGTGTAAAAACATATGGAGCCTCCGGTACATAAAACTAAATTACTTACTGGGTTAAAAAACCAAATTCTCCTTCTTGTCATGGTTATTGTCTAGATATTTGCTGAAAAAGGAAGAGGTGTGAGGTTTTAAACTTAAATGCAAACCTCTCTGACCCAGGGAAATGGCGGTAAACTCAAAGTGTTCTCCTAACTGGACATTGGGTTCAATCAGAAGGTTACCACCTTATGAGTGGGGCAGGGACAGATGGACAACAGTAGAGAACTGTCACCACGGTGTTCTCTTTACTATTTGCTCATTTTACTTTTCAAGTTCCCCTGCCCTAAATATACAGCTGTGATAACAGGGTCAATCTGTCCACACGTCATCTGTAGTCCTCGCTGTGGCCAACACAATAATTTGTATACAACTAAATAAACCCTGAGATACTGGTGAGTGAGTCCCTAGGCTTAAGTACATAAAACTAAATAAAAATTCTAACTTGTTCCTAAAACATTTGTAACATAATAGATACCAATTCTCGATGCTTTACATACTAGATTTTCACAGGACAGTACGTATTTTTATTATATCTTATATATACATAAAATAGTATATATTTGTGTTATATATATATATATATATATATAACAAAGTTAAAAATACATACACACAATGAAGTTTCATTCAGCTACATAAAAAGCAGTATTTCTTTATGAGTAAGCTCTCATGACATCACCGGCATTAGTTTCTAACAGATGAGTTGTGATCACTTACGAAAATCAGTCTGCTCATAGATGCCTACAACCTGAGGCACTATAAATGCCCAGAGCATCTCACTCAGCCTCTCACATATGAAGTTAGTGATTTACCCCACTTGGAAGCAGCAGCAGGAGTCACGTGGGTGGTGCCATGGGTGACTCTACGTTTATTAGGTCAGCAGTTCACAGTATTTGCTGCGTTTTTAATCATCTGAAAAACTTTGAACATTTTTTTTGACCCCTCTCAAAATCAAAACAGTATTTTTAAAATACTGGGGTATTTTTAAAATTCAGAGGATTCCATCACACAGGCAAGATATAGAGGATGCATTCAGACATGTGAGTTTTAAAAGACTCCATCCGTGTGATTGAGAAATTTGCAGTCAATTCTATAAATTGTGATGTGGAACATAGAGAAGGATGGATGGGAGGCACTGGTAGCATCTTATTTTGTGAAAAGGGATGGCAGGTGTCTCCCTCCACACCCACCTCTGGCTAGAGAGGCTACTTCCTGCCTCTGAAGGCTGTCTGCATCTGACCACTGGCTTTCTTCCCATCCCTCCTTACACACATTTTGTAGCTCTGTTTCCTTCTCTGTAATATGCTTGATTCTATCACCTCTGCCCCCCACTTTTCATTGCCTCTACCTCTGCCCCTCCCACTTCCCTTCAGGCAGTCACACTTACAAACTGACCCACAGCCAACAGAACTAGCTATGCCCCATTGGCATCGGTCTCTTTCCAAGCACCAGCCTCTAATCGGGCAGAGTGCAATTGGATTCACTTGGGTACCGACATCAATCTCAGAATCTCCATCACCAAAGAGAAATCAAACCTGTCACCTTCCTACACAGTGGGTGCTGGGTGGGTCTGTGGGAGGTGACAATGCAGAGACCTCCATCTCTGTGCATTGTCTTCACCCTCCTTTCCACAATATGGGCCCTCAGAGAACCTTCTACACCATCGCTTCCAACTACCGCCCGTTTGCTTGTTAGGTAGCATGAAGTCAGGCAACTGCATTATATTAGATTAGTGGTCCGTCTTTTGAGCCAGTACGAGGCTTACCTTTAAGTTCATAGGCATTTCCACTTTCAGTCCACCCTAAAGATAACAAAACATTTAAGACAACGTTAACATACGGAATCTGAGAAAGTAACAAAGTTAGGTGTGAGTTACAAAAATCTCATGAGTTTGGACGTGTGAATTACGCAGCAGTCAAAATTTAACTATTGTAAATTCAAAGCCCTACAGGAGCCAAAGCCACATCAGACTGATCTACATCAGTATAGCTAGGGCAAGCGATTTCAAATCATACACAAGCAATTTAAAGACTTAACAGCAGATGCAGAGTATCCCAAACAGAAGGCAGACCTGATAACAGCTTCAGAAGCTACACTTGGGCAGGGCAGAGTCCTACGCCCCATATCCAGTGCGTCTCCTAGGACCACTTAGGTCTTCTAAATTAGGGCACTGCCCCATCTCCATACCATGACCTCCCAGTTCTGCTAACACAGCCGATCACACCTAATGTCCTTGTAACAGCGTGACTACACTACGTACAGCAACAGCATCTCACAAAACATCCTAATGCTGTAATGTTAGCGTCGAAACTGCTATTGGACACTGTGAGATTTCTTATCATTTCTGCACTTTGTCCTCATTTCTGTTTTCCAAGGCACAGAACCAGGCACAAATAGCTTGTGCCTCAAAAAAAAAAAAAAAAAAAAAGAAAAAAAAAAAGAAAAAGTTTTCCCCAGAGATGCTGTAGGCGTTTATTTAGTCTTTAAAAAGGTAAACACTGAAAGAACGACCAGTTTATTACTAATGCCAAGTTTTCTATTCACTTCCAAACTGGAAGAGACAATCTACCACGACTAATTTTCTAATGAGCATCAACAAGACAGACTGAAGACTTTATTATTAAATACTTAAAATTTCAGAAAGCTGCGTGCGCTGTGATAGACTTGCCTCAGTTCCAAGTAAATGCAAGCGTTCTGTATGGTGTGAAGAGACACGCGATATGCGGTGTGGCGGTTCGGTGGGGCAAGCATTCTTGGGACTGAGGGCTATCGGCAAAGAGCGCAGCTGCGTGACCTGCACGAGTGGGTGCTGGGCAAGAGGAAGGTAAACCTGCTTACCATTTGAAGAGTCTGCAGCGATTTCATCTCTGCCGCAGAAATCTCGAAGAGCCCCTGGTCTTCCTCCAGAACTGTAGCTTGCCCCTTAAAGTTAACATCTGGGTAGGCCAGCCAACTGAACGAGGTACAAATGGTTGGTTAAAGTAGGATAATGATAGGCTATCTTGGCTGTCTACGAGGAAAAAGGACGATCAAGAAATCCCGTGATAGAATTACACTAATAAAATACACCAAAGTAACTATGAGGGGGTAGGCTAACACGTTTAAAGTATTTATAACTCATATAATCTCTACCTTCTAACTTGTTTCTGAGTATTGTGTATTAATTTCTGTTTTAGAATTTTCTTAAGACCTAAGACACGGGGCACCTTTAAGGCATGCAGACCATAACTTAAAGTTTTTGCTTGCTGGCCCACTCGTCCAGGACCCATCACTCATCACTAGGTGAGTGACATTCACTCAGCCTTTGCCTCTGGGAAGGGAGAAGGAGAAGACAGAGCAGTGACGTGGGCCTGGCGGTGGGAAGGGATCAGCAGATAAATGTTAAGATAGGAACCGCTCAGGCTCCAAAGCTGTAGATCAGAGACGTGCTTTTGTTTCTCAATCCCCAAACGCTGTTAGATAAAAAGACAATGGGATCTATCTATCTATCAGCAGGCTGTGCCTGCTCCTGGAAGTCGTTCATCAAAAGCCTTAATTGGATCTGAAGGAAGATGGAATCTGTATTAAGCCAGGGGGTAGGTAGTCTTTCTTGGGTATCCAGAAGCGTAAACAAGACCAACTAAGACTTCAGAATGCATGTGTCAAGTATTGAGACTGGAGGTAAAAACAGTTAACTTTAGTGGCCATTAATCACTACAATATAGAAAAGCTAACACATACACTCCTGACTTCACGGTGAAGGTCGAAGACTTGGGGATGTTCAGCTCTTCCAGATTGGGGATGGATCGGTGTATGTAGATGGGGCACCACCCAGGGTCAGACTTGGGGCGCAGCTCTATTTCCGGAATGCTGCAATCCTGCAGAAGAAAAACCGCCCTTGAAGTCATCTAGAGACACACGCGGGCTAGTGCTGTAAACACCCAGGACTCACGGTCACAATGATTTCATTGTGTAGTGGGATTCTCCACGAGAACAACACAGGGTGGAACTGTTAGTGCTTAAGCATGGGCTTTAAACAGTTTCTCTCAGGAGTCATGTGAATAGCCCGACAACTATATAAACATTGCGAGAAAAATTACTGTCTCTTTTTTTTTTTTTTTTGTTTTTTTGTTTTTTTTTGGTTCTTTTTTCCGGAGCTGGGGACCGAACCCAGGGCCTTGCGCTTCCTAGGTAAGCGCTCTACCACTGAGCTAAATCCCCAGCCCCCTGTCTCTTTTTTAATGTTTTTTTTTTTCTTTTCTTTTTCTTTTCGGCTTCGTTTTAAAAACGCTTGTTCCACTAAGAGTGCCTCACTTACTAAAGGGTTGGAGTGCCAAAGGTCTGCAAGTCTTCCTTCTCAGAAGCATAACAAAGCCTTAAGGGAGGAAGGGACTTCAAAAAAAAAAAAAAGGCTGATCTCCTGGGGTACATTAAAAAAATAAATACAGGAGAGGCCCTGCCCCTCCAGTGTGTTTATCTGCTTTACATCAACAAAGGAGAAGGAACTGGAGGTGAGGAAAAAGGAAATGGATTTTCCTACTTGTGGGACTCTGCTTTTTTTCAGGGCAAGTTGGCTTATAAGTTATTACAGTCTTTGACTCTACCCTGGCCTTTAAAAAATGAGATACTCACTGTCAGCATGCCCCCGCACAACTTCCTTTAAAAATGACACTTGCCTAGTTCTTTTTAACCTGCTTCCACTGCTGCTGCAAACTGCAGCCATAACCCTAGGAGTCAGGCAGGAGTGCCTTTAAAGGCCCCAACTTCTCAGACCGCTCCTTCCCCTGAGACACTCCCAGGATCAGTGCACACCAGAGTGCTTTCTGGTTTTGCTTTTCCACAGTGTCAAGACCCACAGGCACTCCCCAGAGTTCTGCAGTCACACCCGGGGCCTCTCTGTTCTTTTCCACCCAACGTGGTTCTCTGGAAGTTTTATGCTCTTGATGCATCCTCTTTATAAAGGGGAATCTCTTATCATACCTAATAGTGGTGGTTAAAATATTGTCCTTTCTTAAGGGATTAGAATCACAATGATTTCTCTCTTTTCCCAAACTAGAGATATCGTTCTGTCCAGACACACAACCCTGTGTACTCAAGGGTGCTTAGTCCTATAATTCAAATTCCAGTAACATAATTCTCACCTCTAATGCTTGAAATTCATATGAAGACATTTTAATAAAATGAGCACATGCGATCATCATCAGAGACACCACTAACTACAGACTGAACGACTTCCTTTGTTTGGGGGGGTGGGATGGGTGCTATTCCACACGCTGAATTCTCAATCACTGTCATTAATACATGAGGTAAGATGGTAACTAGAAGATGCTAACTAGACAATCAAGTACCCAACACATTATATTAGTCAAAATGTGTTATCACAATTGTCTTCCCAAGATGATACAATTCAGGTAAAGAAAGGATTCCCAACTATAAACAGACTATTTAAAAGTACAAATAAAATATATGTTTATCAAAGAATTCGCAGCTGAGGAATGCCGAATGGCTGAGAAGCACCTAAAGAAATGTTCAACATCTTTAGTCATAGGGGAAATGCTAATCAAAACAACCCTGAGATTCCACCTCACACCAGTCAGAATGGCTAAAATCAAAAACTCCAGCGACAGCAGATGCTGGTGAGGATGTGGAGAAAGAGGAACACTCCTCCACTGTTGGTGGGATTGCAGACTGGTACAACCATTCTGGAAATCAGTCTCGAGGTTCCTCAGAAAATTGGACATTGCACTACCTAAGGACCCAGCTATACCTCTCTTGGGCATATACCCAAAATATGCTCCAACATATAACAAAGACACGTGCTCCACTATGTTCATAGCAGCCTTATTTATAATAGCCAGAAGCTGGAAAGAACCCAAATGCCCTTCAATAGAGGAATGGATACAGAAAATGTGGTACATCTACACAATAAAGTGCTACTCAGCTATCAAAAACAATGACTTTATGAAATTCATAGGCAAATGGATGGAACTGGAAAATATCATCCTGAGTGAGGTAATCCAATCACAGAAAAACACACATGGTATGCACTCATTGATAAGTGGATATTAGCCCAAATGCTCGAATTACCCTAGATGCACAGAACACATGAAACTCAAGAAGGATGACCAAAATGCAGATGCTTCACTCCTTCTTTAGAAGGGGAACAAGAATACCCTTGGGAGGGAATAGGGAGGCAAAGTTTAGAACAGAGGCTGAAGGAATGCCCATTCAGAGCTTGCCCCACATGTGGCCCATACATATACAGCCACCAAACTAGATAAGATGGGTGAAGCAAAGAAGTGCAGGCCGACAGGAACCGGATGTAGATCTCTCCTGAGAGACACAGCCAGAATACAGCAAATATATAGGTGAATGCCAGCAGCAAACCACTGAACTGAGAACAGGACCCCTGTTGAAGGAATCAGAGAAAGGACTGAAAGAGCTTGAAGGGGCTTGAGACCCCATATGTACAACAATGCCAAGCAACCAGAGCTTCCAGGGACTAAGCCACTACCCAAAGACTATACATGGACTGACCCTGGACTCTGACCTCATAGGTAGCAATGAGTAGCCTAGTAAGAGCACCAGTGAAGGGGAAGCCCTTGGTCCTGCCAAGACTGAACCCCCAGTGAACATGATTGTTGGGGGGAGGGCGGTAATGGGGGGGAGGATAGGGAGGGGAACACCTATAGAGAAGGGGAGGGGGAGTGGTTAGGGGGATGTTGGCCTGGAAACCGGGAAAGGGAATAACAATTGAAATGTAATTAAGAAATACCCAATTTAATAAAGATGAGAAAAAGTATATGTTTATACATAATAAACACACCAACAGAGCGTGTTTATTATATATGACATATAAACTGTGATGTTTGCCTTAAAATAGTTCTCAAAGCAGTTAAATGAATATATCTCCTTTTCAGAAATAAGTTCTAAGTTTCAGTAAACTAAAGAAACACAAGTTAAACGGCCACATATGTGTATATATATGAAGTCTACTTCCTTCGGAAGTTTCATTTCACAATTAGGCAGAAATGCCCAGAATAGTCAGCTGTCAATCTTCAATGGTCCTTTGTGTACAGTTCACAACAGTGCTGTTAGTGCTACTTCAAACACTGCTGTATTAATGTCCCCCTGGGGAGCTGCGGGACAGTAGTGGAATACATAACTAAATGCCTCACACAAACAAGTTTCCTCCGCATTGTGTTACACAAACAATGTCTGGGTGGTGTGCTCTAAAAGGGAAAAAGCTAAGAGGCATTCGTGTCTACAGTAACGCAGGTGGTGGTGGCAAGGCAACCAAGCCATAAGGCCTGAGAGGAAAAATAAGAAGAAAACAAAACGAGAAGCCTTTCGTCCTCAGATACTACAAACCTAGTTTTCACTCAAGTCAGTTGAAAAAGATTTCACTAAGCTGTCTCTGGGGAGGGTTGTCACAAAAATAGCATCTTTTCAAGACTTGTATAATTACTGACAGGCAAAGGCAGCCAAACTCTAACAACTGGAGGATCCTTTACGGTAACCTAGCAACAATAAACAGCTGACTCAGAAGCGGGCAGACTTCATCCCACACTTTCCTACTAAGGCCACCTTTTACTCATAACGATTAACACGCTGAAGTCAAGATTAGAGGGGAGAAAAGTAACAATGAACTGTAGTTAACTAAAAGAGTAGGAAAAAAAAAAAAACAGCCAATTTTTCTCCCTCTTGCGCAAGATGCCTTTAGTCTCATTTAACGATGTTCCCTCTTCATGGTTTACTAGTGACGGCATCACCTTAAGTGATTTCCAGCCATGATGAAAGGATAATACCTACCCTTAAAGCAAATGTGCAGTGCCCAGTTAAGCATGGGCATGTACAGTACCGGCTCTCATTTCAGAAAAGATCGCCCTGGAGTCACTGCGCGGTCCACAACCCCTAACCCCTGATCACCTCCACTGGCTGCAACAGTGAGCCTTAAACGGGATTTGCGCCAGCCGAACCTGTAGGGCCCTGCTGTGTCTGTTCATAATCAAGCGAAGACATCGTTAAATCGGGGCCTTCAGTTCAGAGGAAAGCAGCTGAAACCAAGATGATGAAGCAAGATAACCTTGGATTAGGCAAGCCTAGGCACGGCCGGAAGCTATCCCTAGGCGGAATTCCGCCATAGCTGGAGAAGAGAGCCCCATGCCTGATTCTCACTTTCTACAATATTCTTGCACTTTCTGTTAGAGGCTCAGTCGTCTGATTTTCCTCCCACGCTAAACGTTGGTCGGGTTGTTGAGGATGTGCGATCAATCACGATACAACCAGAAAAGTACGACTCTGAGCAAACAATGGAAGACAGGGGGAAAATGTGAGCAGAACTCATTTTTTTCCTCTTAGTATTCTAAACAAAAGGCAGATGTGCAAATATGCACTTAAATTCCCATGCTCAGCAGATTCAATCTGTTTGCTCCTGTTTGATCTAGTGCAGTAGTAGGAATGGCCAGAGGCCAAATCTTGCTCTCATCTCTCCCCACGAGGGCTGGCATGGTGCCAGGGAAGGCTCAGAACCGCAAGCTATGAGATTTCCCCAAGATTCTACCTACAAAATAATAATTCATTTGGGGAAATGTTTACTAAGTTAGATATCTAAATGACCACTTAAATGGGCCTTGCAGATACAATCACAGCTAGTTCCAAATATGGAAGAAGACTCGGTCCCCTTGGCCATGGTAATCTTTGTGCCGTGGACCCACTAACACTCATGCCTTGTTTTACTAAAGAGGCTCCACCAAGACCCATGAGTTTACCACACCTTCTAATCCTCGTTTATCCGTTTAAAATTCTAATTCGGATATCACCTGACTCAGATGAGGTGCGGATCCCCCGTATGCTGGGGATCCGCAGTGTGTACTTTCCAACTCAAATTCTTCCCCAGACTTCAAGCATCCTGAAGACCCAAAGCCTCCAACACTTCTGTTCCCACTGCCCACGACGGTCATTATGCCCATAAGCAGTCACAAGTACTTGTTAGATCTGAATCTGTTTGTAGTTCTGATTTGTATAGAATAAATGTAGACATGTCTTTATCATAACTTGAATATTTCCTTTTTTCAAAGATTTATTTACTCTATATAAGTACACTGTAGCTGTCTTCAGACACACCAGAAGAGGGCATCAGATCCCATTACAGATGGTTGTGAGCCACCACGTGGTTGCTGGGATTTGAACTCAGGACCTCTTGAAGAGCAGTCAGTGCTCTTAACCGCTGAGCCATCTCTCCAGCCCACAACCTCAATTATTGTTACACACACATACACACACACACACACACACACACACACCCCATTTCTATGGTCACCATATTAGTAACTGCACTGTATCATGTCTTACATGATTTCCTGAAGGAAATCTCAAGGACATAGAGAAGAGACCCTGTTCGAATCTAAGGTCTGCTCTAATTAGTAATCTAAGCTACCACATGGGATCTTACAAAATGTCCCCAGGTTGGAAGGCTTCTCTCATCTTCAATAATACTTCCTGACAGAAAACTGAACAGCAACACTTTCACCTTCTCTCCCAACTCTGCTACCCCTACTACTATCTCCCAGCACATGCACATAGATACATACCACCCCCAACACACACACATACATACACACATGCAAACACATGTGTGTGCGCACACATACATAAATGCAACAGTCACACAAAGTAGCAGGATTTAAATTAGGAAAAGTTGAATCAACGACCTGTGTTCTTCTAGATTCTGATAGTGGTGATACCTAGAGTTAAGGGTTTGATTTTAAGTTATCGTCTGTTTAAACAACTGATACGCAGACATTTAAGTATGAAGATGAATACATTAGCACAAACAGTAGCAACTACTTTTCAGCCCTGTCAGGCCACAGCGCAACTTTCCTACTTGACAAAAGTGAAGTAAAAGAGTGGGAGGTGGGCAGCTGTATTACCTTTAAGACACGTTTGATAGAGCCCAGGACGAAGGTTCTCTCTGGGTGCTTCCTGTTCTGAAGGAGCCAGTCCCGGTTTAACACTTTTTCCCCTTCTTCCAACACACACTTCTGACCTTGGAAATGGGGTTTCTCATACAAAATCCAGCTAAGCAAAGGGAAGGAGAGGGATCTGGTTAATCTACTTCTCTTAGAAACGGTACTGAGTAGGTAGGGCACAGGCCACTTTGTGCACCTTTTCAAACTAGGTTATCTCGCTTTATTAGCGTATAATATTACTGTTCAAATGATAATCGACTAACTTTCATTTTAAAATAGCTGTACAAATTAGAAATAAAAATACTGATATGGGGTGGGGGTGGGGGCGGGGGCTGGAGACATGACTCAGTAGCTAAGAGCACGTGTGTGCACGTGTGTGCACGTGTGGCTCTTGCAGAGGCTCTGCCTTCAGTTCCCAGTACCCGTATGATCATAACCCCAACCTCAGGAAATCAAACACCGTCCTCTGACCTCTGCAGGCATGCATGTGGTGCACCTATGGACATATAGGCAAAACACTCGCACACATAAACTTAAAACTATTTTATACATTTTTATATAAATATTTTATATAAAATTTATTTAATGTATGTGAGTACAATGTTATTGTCCTTAGACACACCAGAAGAGGGCATCAGATCCCATTACAGATGGCTATAAGCCACCATGTGGTTGCTGGGATTTGAACTCAGGACCTCTGGAAGTGCAGTCTGTGCTGTTAACCACTGATCGCTCGCTCTCTCTCTCTCTCTCTCTCTCTCTCTCTCTCTCTCTCTCTCTCCAGTTTATATAAAGTTTAAAATGCTAGACTTTGAAGCATGTTACCACATATAGGTAGGCAAAAGACTCATACACATAAACTGAAAAATATTTGAAAAATATTAAATAAATTTTAAAATATTAAACATTGTACCACAGTAGAGACCTGGATATGTATCTATGTACACATATGCTTTATAATATGCCACATACACAAAGCATACATTTATATAAAGATAATTTAAGGACTCTAAGTTATGTTTCTGCCTTCATTTTTCTAACGTTGCGTACTACAGACAAGAATTTGTGTTTCTTCATGAAGACAACACTACACCACGCTGTTTACTGGCCCAGGCTAACCTAAACACTGGACCCGAAAACTCCGGCTCCAGTATGTCCAGCAGTGGCTGTAATAACAAAGGAGGTTTCCCCTCATTTTTAGACCATACTAGGAATTCCTCCACTGTTGAGTGTGCGTGCTGTGCAAACGACCCCATGGGGCCTTCACATTCCATAGTGTCCCACAACTCTGAACTTGTTTTTCAAAGCCATGTGTCACTCAAGGGGACTTGCAAATCTATCTTGATAATACTACAATCGTGAAACTGACCCTGATGGTATACATTACATCTTGCCAAGCACTGCCGGCATCAAGCACTTTAAAACCAGCCTATATAGTGTGTCACAGTGAACAAGAAGAACATGTTACAAAACAGTAAGAGCATTTCAAAGGTCCTCGTACGATGAGGAGAGCGGACATGACTTCAATAAAAGCTACAAAGAGCACAAACAGGAGACGACACGAGTAATCATAAATAACAGGTTATAACATGTCAGAAGGGTTCTTACCAGCCCCTTACAACTTTTATCAGTGCCCCATTCGGGAAAGACCATGCTGTGGCATCAGGGATATTACAGTAGACTTCTTGTTTATATTTACTTCCATGGAGATCATAGATAATCATCTGTAACATACAATAAGCACGTGGCCGTCATGACTAATTCTAATACTGCATAGAACAGTTCAAAATGTCATACAACATAGACAATAAAATTCCCTGCCTGAGGAAGGCAAATGTTGGAAGCAATTACTGCCAATGATAAGTGCTTAAGTGGGAAAGTAGAAATAAAAATACCCCCACTGTTTAAGTCAGTTGAAGCATTTGTCTTCAATTCCATACGCCTACAAGTCACCAACATTATCAAGCATTTGCAGTAGTCCACAAGAAAACATGATGCTTACCTTGCCGGGCCTTGGATTACATCTTAGAGTGAGTCTGTCAACATTCTGAAATAATAAAAGTGGAAGAACTAAGAGATAACTGGGTAAAAAGAATATACATATATTTTGTGTATATGTGTGTGTGCGCGTGCACATGCACATATGTATATACATACATATATGTGTGTGTGTGTGTGTTCACATTCTTCATAAGCCCATTCATCCCACATTTTCTAGCTAACCATGCCATGTCTACATCCTTCTACAGACTAAAGCAACCAAACTAAGTATAGAAGAAAGTAACACAATGGCCCTGCCTTCCAGAGTGCACGGTGTGGAAGGGGTAAACAGATGACCACGCTCCGATAATAGTTGAAAATGTAGACTAGGCACCAGCAGGGAGGGGAAGCTGTGGGACGGAGGGTATCACAAAGGGCTTCCTGGGATGAGTGGCAGTAAGAGAACTTAAAAGAATGGGATTTTAAAGTGAAAAACTGGAACAAATGGGTTGGAGTAAGTAACGATGGAGGAAATATTTCAAAAAGAGAGCCCCTCTAATAGTTCCTCGGGCTGGAACCAGGGAACTCAGTCAGGCGTGGGGAGAGGACACGGGCAACCCAGAACCCAGGTTTTGTATTGGGGAAGAGTGACTGCTGGATTGGGTGAGTAGTGGAGACCAGAAAACCATCATTTCATGTATGCCATTATTTATTTTAAAACCATCTTGGCATTTAGGGTAACTGCTTAGTATTCAACTACAATCGTGTTACTAAAGCTGTTCAAGATCGAGGTAGACGAAGGAAGATTCTCTAGGAAGTTCCAGAACACTGGCAATGCCCACAAAGAAAGCTCCATGTTAGACATTTGTGTATTTCTAAGCCAAGGAAACAGAGTAGCTGAAATTAAAATCGCTTTTTCAATGTTGATGTGCCTTTTTGGTTTTCACGGTGGGCTTGCTCTGCACACCCTGCTTTGTGTGAAGCAACTCCCAGAAGAGGGCATGCATAATAAGCCAAGAGGTAAAAATGTTACCGCACTTAAAATTTCAAGAGATAGATAAGCTAAGCGGGAAGCAGCAACTTCACCACACACTGTAACTTGAGGAAGTCGGTAAATTACCGCTCCCTTGATGGTGAAAATGTTAACCAAAGGTGTTGAGCTCACTTGTTTCTACAGCGGAGCCTTTACAATTCTGACTGAACGATCTTGCTTTCCGGTTGTGAGCCAATAACTAAAGCACATGCTATACTTCGAAAACTAATCCTCAAGTTTTAAGAAACAAAATTTATACCTCAGAGGGGTGTGTGTGTGTGTGTGTGTGTGTGTGTGTGTGTGTGTGTGCGCGTCTGTAAGTGTGCACACACTTGCGTGTGTCTATGTGTGCCTCTGAACTGAACCTGGGCCCCCATCCCAGGTGCCCACTCTACTACTGATTTACACGACATCCCTTTTATTTATTTTCTTTTGACACAGTGTGCCACTAAGTTAACCAGGCTGGCTTAGAACTTGCAATTCTCCTGTCTTGGCCTTTCAAGAAAAACACGGGTTTTTTTTCTCATGGAGCCTTCGGAGACTTGCACTGCCTAGAGCTCTGTTCCGCTGGTTCATGATCACAGAACTTACCTCCATGTATGCACTCAGTCTGCCTGCGTGGTCCTGCACGCGGAAATGCTTGGACACCGGCTCCTGAAGGGTGCCACCAAATCTGGTCCCTGTCTCGGAGGAGTGAGTCCGGGAAGTCTGCAAGTACTGATGATAGGCACTCTTCAAAGAAGAATGCAACTTAGAAGTCAGATCGGATTTTTGCAGAAAGGGCACCTTCTCTGGCCACAGGCTATGCTGCAGACTGGAGGTTGTGGGTTCACTGAACTCTACATAAGACTTGGAAATTCCAGCGCTTTCCTGATCATCGTCGGGGTAAAAGGTGATGGAAGGATCCGGCAAGTGGAAGGTAACACGTTCCCTCCTTTCAGTTCTCAAACCTTTACCTGAAGCTGCTGCTACTGCTGCTTCCTCCTCCTCTTCCTCAGCCACCTGTCTGTCATCTCCATCATCTCCATCAAAGTTTCTCTGTAAGCGCTCTGATACTGACTGTAGGAGGGATAAGACGGATGAGGGCTGGTTTGCGCTCTCCCTTGACTTGGTGGAGCCATGGTGACCAGGCGAGACCTCATTGGATAGAACGTCCTCCTGTGAACTGTCATCCTCATAAATGGGACTCAGGGCTAAGGGATAGATTTTGTACCTCTTGGCTTCCACCGATAAGAACATCTCTGAATTGTCTCCATCGAATGCCTCCGCTAGTTTACCTTCTTTTTCAAAATGATGGACCAGGTCAGTTCTGCTCTCAGACCTTTCGCATGCCAGGCCAGGCATGCCACTGGAGGAGGTGTCAGGAAACAAGAGAGACCGTGTTCCTCGTACTTCTGCAGAGATTTTCTTGTCCTCCTCTTGAAGGGGCTCCTCATACAATATAGTAAAGGAAGAACTGTCTTGCTCATCTTGAGACACAAAGGCTAAATCGGACTCTTCCTTTTCTCCTCTATAATCCATATCCCTCCTCTTGTCATCTACTGCAGGAACAGACATTATTTTGTTGAGCCTTACTACTGTGTCCTCTTCTTGAAAATCTGGCATTGCTAAGGCTGGGTAGCCCTCATAATCCCTACTTAGCGTAGGTGACTCATAGCCCCTGAAATGTGAAGCAAGCCTGTCACCATGCAAGATCAAGCCTTCTTTTACTTCACTGGACAGCTCTTCTAGTTCTCCAATGCTCTTCTCCATGTACTCCTGAGGACCCATTTCACTTTCATAGACAGGACCCATGGCCTCCATTCGGGTAATGGTCACCTCTGGTGTTGTTCTATTGGTGCTCTCGATGGCTACCTCTGTACCAACTTCAGGGTTCTTGATGCTGCCACTGGAATCTTCTGGAGCCATTACTTCCATGTTTATTTCAGAAGGCACAGGCTCAGTTCCATTTGTCTCTTCAGTGTCTCTTTGAACCCTCTTTTCCAAGATGTCCAACGGAGAATGTACTGTCTCCTGGTACGTTTCCTTCACATCTAACACAAATGGGACTGTTTCAGAATTTCCTAGGACATCCTCAGCATCCCTTAGAGGAGACATGGGTCTCCCCATCTTTCCGGTAACTCTGTCACTGTATTTTTGATAAATATTTATGACTTCTAGTCTTATAGGCTTCCCCTCAGTACTGTCAGTATCTCCTTCAGAGCCCTTTGGATAAGTATCTTCCATTTCTAGTTCAGCGGGCACCATGCCTGTCACATCGGTCTTTGCAACATCACTTTCTTCCTCCTTCTGGTAAGTGTCTTCCATTCCTAAGGTAACAGTTGTCACTTCGGCCTTTGGAGAAATCCCCACAACATCCTTTTGGTAGAAAATGTCCACGTCTGACATCACAGATGCGACCCCCGTCT
Organism: Rattus norvegicus; assembly: GCF_021556685.1. Taxonomy (NCBI): domain Eukaryota; kingdom Metazoa; phylum Chordata; class Mammalia; order Rodentia; family Muridae; genus Rattus; species Rattus norvegicus. The sequence continues at coordinate 54,478,719 of NC_141544.1, read as the reverse complement.
TGCCAACATCCCCTTCAGCGTGTTTTTGGTAAAAACTTTCCATCTCGATTGAAATGGGCGCCACCTCGGTCTTTGCAATGTCTCCCTCAGCGTCTTTTAGATGGAGAGCCTTCAGTTCTGACATAACGGGCATGACGTCTGCTTTGCCAATGTCCCCCTCGCTATCCATCTTGTAAGCCTTTTCCATTCCCAAAGTGACAGGCAAGTCCTCGGGTTTTTCAACATGCATCTGAGCATCCATTTGGTAGACGCCTCCTCTCGTGAACATGTTAACCTCTGGCTCGGCTTTCATGATGTTCAGCTCAGCATCCATTTTGCACGTTTTTTCCCTGTGTGGCATAAGAGGGGCTGCTTCGTGTTTCCTAATATTCAGTTCGGCGTCCCTTTTATTCGTTTTTCCTGTTTCCAACATGGAAGGTAGGGCCACCATTTTCCCTACATTCACTTCGTTATCGATTTTGTATGCTTTCCCTAAATCTGACATTACAAGGGGCATGCTCTTATTGTGCCACGGCAAGCTTTTCTCAGATATGCATACGAGGCTATCAGAGAAACTGCTTTTGGAGGTTCCCGGTGCATGGATGTCATCGTTTGCAAGAGGCAAGTTGAAATTTAGTACAAGAGTTCTAGTCTCTTCTGTTGCCATCTTGTGATTATCCACACACTCTGTTTCTGCTGCCTTTCTATAGTCCTCACTGACAAACAAACGCGGCCTCACTTTACCCTCTAAGGACGTAGGGGGCATGCCTTCAGCTTGCACAACTGTCTCTGATCTCTGCAACTTCCTACTGACAGACTGTCCAGCCCCACTTCCAAAACCTGGGGACTCTTGATAGGGAACAATTTCTCTTCCTTTAACGGATTCTGTGCCACTAAGTAAGTGACTTACGGAGGAGAATTTACTTAATACTTCATTTTCACTAATTTCACATGTGCTTTGATTTACTGTCTGTTCTGCTACCAAGAACTCCCTAACTAGAGCATGTGGTTCATCACCGCCATTGCTGTTCCAGATATTTGAAGGGTCAGCCTGAGGTTCAGAAACCCAGGTATTTTCAATCTCATCAAAAGCATCATTTAACAAATTTTCTTGGACTGCATAAGTAACTTCATTGACTAATTCCTTGGCCTGTTCTTCTAACAAATAAGAGCTATGCACTCTATCAAGATCAAAAAGGAGACTTGTTTCACTAACCACAGATGAAACACTGGTCTGTTCTTCCTCTTTGACTTCTGACATATTGTCCACACCTTTCTCGTCCAAACTCTCTTTCAGTTGGATCCCTGCTAACACCACTTCTGATGGGATAGCTTCTTTCACAGTACCTGGATTCATTATATCATCTTGGGCTAGATGCTCCTGGCAGGAACCAACTGTGTGTTTGGATTTTAGTTCTTCTCTGATAGAACTTAAAATCTCCTCAGTCAACGTATCAGCTTTTGCGAGTAAACTACTTCTGAGTAAAAGTGGGTCATGTGCTCTTCTCCTTGCTTCTGTCTGGTCAGCAGATGCCTCAGAACACTGCTGGCATGATCGGTTAACTGACACTGGTGCCCCAGCAACTGTTCCGGTCTCTGCTTTCATGGGATTGTCAAAGTAGGCAGTGGTTGGGGAATCAAGAGATGCCTTCCTAGTATGAGTGCCCAAACCTCCCTGAATGGAGGTCATGTCTGTCTCTTTTGGGTTAGGTATGTCTAATGCCAAATAAAAGCTATTATGGCCCAGTGGGTCAGTAACAGAAGCACCTTCACCTGTGAGATTTACATTCACTTTTAAAGACTCAAAGTTACTTGGGAGATCATGTGAATTTACATCTGTGCTATCTCCTTTAGAGTGACAAGAGGGAGATGTGGAACCAGTGCCAGCACTCTGGAAGTAAGAGTTGTCTCCATGTGAGGAGTCTTCCCCTTCTAACCCCGGGAGAGAAGGCACATTCAGTGAGCTGGAGACCTCAGGCGCTAACACATTTTTCTCCAAACGGCCATCAGAACCCAGAAAAGATGTATATACTTGTGTGTTGTCAGTTTCTTGGAATTTTGGAGAAATATTGTCTAAACGCAGTTCTTCCATTTCAGAGATGCTAGAACTCTTTTTAGTCCCACACACAGCAAAAGATGGACTGAGTAGGCTAGTGCTAGCTTTACAGTTCTGTGCCATGTGCCTTGTGGATTCCTCCTCTGGAGCAAGATTAATCCCAGGCAGCCTACTTCTGAGAATAGAAGCAGTGGTACCTAGGGTGTTTATCTCTGTTTCTTGTACACTTTGATGTTTAGAGGCAGGGGGAATCCCAGTCTGGTGATTCTCTTTAAAACCACCACTGCAACACAACTCTTTACTCTCTCTGTGATCCACTGGTTGAGCGTCTTTGTCCTTCTCCATACCTAGGTAATTCAACTCCGATAAAACAGTCTCTGATAGCTTTTCCGCAGCTGTTCCTTGAGAGGAGGAAATGTCGCACTGAGAAACATCTCTGGGTTCTGCCTGAGAAACAGGGGGCACAGACAAGGTTTTTCCTCTTCCAGAACTCAACTCAACAAGAAAGCTGCTTTGATCACAAACCTCTAGGTTTCCTAACATTTTAGCAGTTTGGGTTTCCAAGGGAAGAGAATCAGACTTCTCTACAGGGCTCCTACTAGCCTTAGCACTTGAGGACACCAACGCTGCTTTCTTAGGACTGTGAGATGGAACAGAATTGAGATTCTCAGAGAGGTCTCCGGGCTCAAAGTTTAAGAGGCCTAACCCAGCCGAGTGAGTGCCAGGGGTTTCAGGACCTGAAGGGAATTGGCATTTTTCACCATCACGAAGAATGTCCTTAGAATCAACGATGGCAGATGCTTGTCGAAGTTGGCGAGGGGCACGTGGGTTCTCCCTGTCTGCTGCCACAGAATGAGCTCCCACAGCTTCTCTACACTCATTAGGATGAGAACAAACATTGCCCTGTCCAGTTCTACTGGACGTAGATCTCTCACCCTTTAAACCAGGGAAACCCAACTGGCCAAGCCTGTCTGTTCTAGAAGCGGAGGTAGGAGGCGAGGCACTGCAATCAGAAGTTTTACAGTCAAGGTTAAGAGGTGTCTCAGCCTCGGAGAAAACTTCGCCTTGCTGAAGAGGCTCTAGGAGACAAGGAGAATCAGAAATAGGATTCCTGTTAGATTCAGATTTTAGTTCATGCGCTGTTTCACTTTCTGTGCATGCTATACCCACTGAGTCACTGACAGACTTCACAGACCCAGGGTCCTCTTGAGTTTCTCCCATCTCCTGAGGAGGAGTTTGGACATGTGGTTCCACACCAAGCTTTTCTGTTTCTGTGTCACACGGCAGCTCAGTTTCTTTGGGTAAGGACTCAATTCTGACTTCTGGAGCTCTTACATGACTATAAGTTGTGGGCTCGCTCCCTGAGGCACATTCTGTTTCTCTCAAGACTTCTGAAAGCACATTTTTCTGTTTGTCTTGGGCAGGTAGCTTCTTTCCTTCATTTACAAGTCCCGAGTCTGTCACAGCATGTCCCCGGAGAGTGGTAACTCGGGTGTGATTGACATCCTGCCTCGATGGGTTATCTACTGCTGGCTTGTCACAACACTTACTCTCTGGCAACCGTACATCTTCATGCCTAATTGATTTATTCGGACTTGACAAATTTGTACTTTCCATTTTGGTAGTGTCACTCCCATCAGATTTACTACAAGAGAAATCCGAAACAGCGGGCCTCTGCGGCTGAACGCGCTCCTCTGCCGGCACTGACGGCAGCCCATCACTTACGGCAGAGCTGTTTACTCTCAGTGTATTTTCGGTTGCCGTTTTTCTCTGAAATTCTGGACAAGGGCCTTGGCTACTTTTACTTCCTCTAAACACTGACGAACATACTAAACTCCTCTCCATCTGTGAGTCAGGTTCCCCAACAACATAGCTGGGGTTAGACACGGAAGAAGGGGAGGCCCAACTGCTGCTGGGGTCTCCAAGGCTATTTTTATTTAAAATATACTTAGATGAGGCAATTTTCTGCAGTTCTGGGGGGCTTTCCAGATCGTTTTCTATGTTGGTATTTGTTTGGCTATAACCAGAGACTTCCAATGGACCTCCAAGCAAGTGTCCTTTTGTGGTCACGTCTTTGCTGGCTGTGGACAGCGGGACCGTCACAGTGTCCGGTATGCTTCTAGAGCCAGTGCGTGCCTGGGTACTTGAGTCAGAGTTTCCATCCTCTCGGTTTAAGTGATTCACAGTTTCCGACCCAGGCTGTTTCTTCAAATACTTCCTGATTTGTGTAGGGCCTCGGTATGTTGCATATGTCACTGAGGGCTTCTCGGGCTTACCGGCCGTGTCTGTTCTGTGAAGAGACGGTATGGGTATCAGGCAACTGAATTAATAACAGTAAACCAGCAATTGTGAAGCAGATCCTTCAAATGCCATGCCTCATATAATAAGTTTCGGAGAAAATTCTGGGAATCTTTGGTTCACATTTACTGGTTTCATTAAAATTAGTAAAGATCTAAGAAACATCCTGTCATTATCGAGTCTGCATTGATGTTTGAGCTCCTCCTTATCTCAAGGCATAATAATTCTAACTGTCGGTAACAGAAAGACCATGAAGTGACAAACCAAGACTTAGGCTCTTGTTTGAACCTCCCATATACCCTCCTCTACCTCTACCGGAGGACACTGACTGGGCTCCTGATTAGTACCATTAAACTCACACATCAATGATTTCCCCAGAGTATCATCTACTCCTTTAATGTTATACGCGAATTTGAATGGCTACTTCTTAACGTGTGAATTGAAGAACTTTTACAGAAAAACTCTGGTAAGATGGGTAATTCACAGTTAATACTGAGTACACATTGACCCAATCAATGAGAATTCCTAGCAACTGTCTCTCCTATTAAGTATTTCAAGTATTCAACTCATGAGTACTAAATTGCTTGGGCAAAAGCAGACATCATAATGGAGTTCTAGAAGGACTGGAGAACCAGCCGCAGCAGAAGTTCATGAGGTTCTCCCCCATCTAACTGGCCGTGAAGAAGCTACCTCTAAGGGCTCACACTTATGCCTGGCTGCTTTGTAGCCCTCTGTAAATAAACACCATTCTTAGCTTCCTAATGTTACCATCAAGGGGAAAGTGACCTTAATGCTAAACCATAAGAATTAGTCTTATACGTTACCTCCACCACAAAACTGACCCTTCTACTAAGAAGGGTATTTAGTCTCTGATCTTCAAAGGCACAAGCTCATAATATTTACCCCATTAAGATATGAAGAGCTAAGACGTTTCTCCCCCACAATTCTGTTAATCATCTGAGGGGACAAAGTAGGTCATCCCCATCTTTGCACATTTCAATAGTTTATAAAATATCCACACAATAGCATCTATGCAATGCCCTGTGTGGCTAATAATTACTCTAATGTTAAGTAAATCTTGCTTATGATTTGCTTCTTATTTTACGTATATGCATGTGTATCTAAATATATGTGCCCCATGAATGCAGTTGTCTATGGCCATCAAGGGTGGCATCCTCTGGAACTGGAATTACAGATGGTTGTGAGTTACCTGACCTGGGTGCTGGGAACTGAACTTAAGTCCTCTTTAAGACCAGCAAATGGTTTCAAACGGAGTCATTTCTCTAGCCCCTAATGTCTCGATTCTTTCTTACGGGTGATACTAAAGCATGTAAACTCTGAACCCATATTTAAATGTAGGACCCTGAATATGAAGATAAACAGTAGAGATAACTGGTTCTGTGTTTTAGGTGACTTCTTCAGATGACATCTATCATAATCTAAAAACATTAGTATAGAGTCCATATGAAAAGGAGAAAAGATCTAGTTAGTATTCCAATACCTTAAAAAAGTTCGTTTTTACTCTTAAAGTAATGTTAAGAAATCCAGATTTATCTCAGTGTTAAAGTTAAGTACCTCTTCTACAGCACATATAAAGCTTCGGCATTCAACTTAAATTTTATGTCTCTTACATACATCTTAAATTTTAGCTGAACTGGTTTATTTTTACCTCATATAAAGTCTGGTTCCTAAAATTGTACCAAGCCATAAGTGAAGGCAAGAAAAACGTCTGTTCCGTTCATTTATTTTACTGTTTATCATAAACTTACCAAACTGGATGCAGAGAGAAAAGCAGAGGTAGCTTTAACTGCTGCATGAATTTCAAACTAGATCAAAAAGTTATTAAATGGAGTCTGACAGTGGACAAAGCAGCCTTTGTAAGAAAATATTTAAGAAGACACAAATAAAGGCCAGAGTGATTAAGACTTCTGGTGGTTCTTGCAGGGAGGGGCCCTCATTCAATTCCCAGTCCCCACGTGGCAGCTCACAGCCATTTCTATTCTGGTTCCAAGGTATCCAATCCCCCTCTTCTGAGCTCTACAGGTTACTACATAGGCACAGTGCATAGACACGCGGGCAAAAATTCAGACACATAAAATAAAAAAAGAGAAAAGCAGAGGAGGCTAGTGTTTCTGGCAAATCTCTTATCAACACATATGTTTTAATATAAGTAATAAACTATAACTTTCCCCTCAAATATGACCCAAATTCTTAGGAAATGGGTAACCAAAGGAATGTACATGATGCCAAGGAATGGGGAACTAATAGACAAGAATCATGCATATAGCAAAAGTAGACACCTTAGAATCAGCACTGTCTGAACGAGATATCAAAGCATTTTACCCTGCACAATAATTATAAACTTACTATAAAAATAAAACATAAAAAAAATATAAAAATGCCTTGGATAACTCTGTAGAGGGGGAATCCCGGTTATAACTTTATATTGTAAGGACGTCCTACCTAATTTCAACTACAATGACTTTAGTGCCTCAGTTTAGAAGCCTAGCCAGATAAGCTTCTGCAGCATCCTGGGTGGAAACACTACTACATTATCTATAACTCAAGTGTGTGTTCATTATGTCAAGCGACTGCCATTTTTAAAGCCCCGGGCATCAAAGCCGCAAGCTCGGCTTTCTGCATTCTAATCAGTGGCTTCAGTTCTGAGCAGCTATACTGCCATGAAAGAGTAGTCAGCCAGCACACTCTGCTTCTACACGGTTGCTTCATAGGTTACAGCTGAGTCGCTACAACTGAATAATGATAAAATTCACTTGATTTTTTTTTCATTTTTAAATAAGATAAATCTGCTTTTTAAAAAAATGTGACTTTAGCTGGGCATGGTGACAAATACTCCCAGCACTTGGGAATCAAAGGCAGGACTAACTCTTGAATTTGAGGCCAGTCTGGTCTACAAAGTGAGTTCCAGGATAGCCAGGACTACATGACAGAAAGAGCCCATCTCAAAAAACAAAAACAAATAAAAACTAGAAGTTTTAAATTTCACAAGCTCCCCAGAGAAAAGAGTATTTCATACACGTAATTATACACGTGACCTGAAACTTACGATATTCAACAGTATATAATCTTCAAAACAATAGGAATAAGGTAAGATACAAGTATTTACAAAAGCAGACATATTACTCTATCATATGATTGCTTACTCAGCCTTGCAATGCTATGCTATCGTCTGGATACATTTAATATGCCTGCTATTTCAGCCAAAAATATTTCATTTATCAAAAAAATTCTACTATAGCAGCCTTCAAATAACAGTCAGCCTTTAAAAAAAAAATGTATCTAATATCTGACTTTGGAAAAACATGACTGAATTACTTTTCAAGCAACATTTCCTTCCTTTCAAAGCAGATAGTTAAACATATTCTCTCTCGTCCTAGGAAAGGTGTTTTAACTGGTTTAGGTAAAGGAAAACAATACAACTAACAGTGCTGGTTTTCTTGTTTGTTTGTTTTTGTTTTTGGAATGGAGCTTCTTGACAATATGGCTTTTCATGATGACTGTGAATTGTGACAACCTTAAAAATGGTAACAGAAATTAACCAACTCGAAGCCACAGGGACTGCCCCTAGTCCTCAGTGAAGCCCTTTTGTTTAATTGGATAGATGCTTAAAGCATTTCTCCATCCAACAAAGGAGATTCTTAATCAAGAAGGAAAGGAAAAGTCTAAGGTATGTAACGCAACATAGGGGATGGAAACCACTCTGGCTACTGTACTTCAGTATAAAGACAAGCTTATACCGGTCCTTAATCAAAGAAAGAAAAAGAAGTGCTGAAAGACTCCTTAAGTTCAAACAAGCCTTCATTTTATTAGAGCTGTGCAAGAGGTTCATAAACCTAGTTTCCTGGTAGGGCAGATTTATTGATTTATTTTTAACCCCTTTAATTGGATTCCACCAGAAGAAGGAGGAAGAGGAGGAGGAGGAGGAGGAGGAGGAGGAGGAGGAAGAGGAGGAAGAGGAGGAAGAGGAGGAAGAGGAGGAAGAGGAGGAAAAAGAAGAGGAAAAAAGAAGGGGAAGAAGGGGAAGAGGAAGGGGAAGAAGGGGAAGGAGGGGAAGGGAAAGAAGGGGAAGAAGAGGGGGAAGGGGAAGAAGGGGGAGGGGAAGAGGAAGAAGAGGGGGAAGGGGAAGAAGGGGAAGAAGAGGGGGAAGGGGAAGAAGAGGGGGAAGGGGAAGAAGGGCAAGGGGAAGAAGGGGAAGAAGAGGAAGAAGGAAAAGAAGGGGAAGAAGGGGAAGAAGAGGAAGAAGGAAAAGAAGGGGAAGAAGGGGAAGAAATGGGAAGAAGGGGAAGAAAGAAGAAATGGGAAGAAGGGGAAGAAATGGGAAGAAGGGGAAGAAGGGGGAGGGGAAGAGGAAGAAGAGAGAAGGGGAAGAAGGGGAAGAAGAGGGGGAAGGGGAAGAAGGGCAAGGGGAAGAAGGGGAAGAAGGGGAAGAAGGGGGAGAAGGGGAGGGAGGGGAAGAAGGGGAGGGAGGGGAGGGAGGGGAAGAAGGGGAAGAAGGGGAAGAAGGGGAAGAAGGGGAAGAAGGGGAGGGAGGGGAAGAAGGGGAGGGAGGGGAAGAAGGAGGAGGGGAAGAAGGGGAAGAAGGGGAAGAAGGGGAGGGAGGGGAAGAAGGGGAGGGAGGGGAGGGAGGGGAAGAAGGGGAAGAAGGGGAAGAAGGGGAGGGAGGGGAAGAAGGAGGAGGGGAAGAAGGGGAAGAAGGGGAAGAAGGGGGGGAAGGGATAGAAGGGGAAGAAGGGGAAGAAGGGGAAGGGGAAGGAAGGGGAAGGGGAAGGGGAAGGGAAGGAAAGGAAGTTAGGCTCTGGCAGTCCTTCAGTTAATAAGGATTACCACCTAGGCTCACAAAGCTAGGTCCAAAAACTTAGGGTTGTTGTTTATTTGATTTTAAACTTACTTCAGCGTATCAGTGGTTTCCTGTTCGCTCTCCTGTGTTGTGTCCAAAGAAAAGGCATCAGAGAGTTCTGAGGAGTTGGACTCTCGTTGGTCCTCAGGAAGTATCCGAGTCCTCACTGGGCAGCTGGTGATCTCTTTCTCCCTTTGGCTCCCCTCCTCAGGAGGGCCTGTGGGAGTCTGTGGGTCTTTCTCAGGTTTATCCTGGTCATCTTTGAAAGAAGATTGCTTAACCTCTCCAAGAGATGACTTTCCTGAGATATTGAATAAGTTCCCAAGAAACTGAAAAAAGCTTTCTTTTGGCTGCCGGTCACTTTCGCCTGTTTTGGCATCCACTGTGGAATCTGGAAGGTCCTTTGGCTTTAGGGGGTCATCCACCATGGGAAGAATGGCTGGTTGCTCAGCAGGGTTCCTTCTGTCCTCGACTTGGGGAATCTGAACACAAAACACAGGGACATCGTCATTTGCAAGCTACAGAGGCGACTAGACAGCTAGTGCGAGGCAGGGGTGAGGGTCATACATGGAACCCCAATCCTGGGTTCAACCTACTTCTCTAGTAGTCTACACAGCTTAAACAAAGCTGCATATTAACATCACAAAGGGAGACCTACCTATTGCACTCCAACACTCCCAACAGGAGTAACCAGTCTGGGATTGGAAGAGGTGACAGAGAGGTTCTAAGTAGGTGATCCTTGTGGGAAGAAGTAAACCCTTTGAAGGGAACCTACTATGTGATGTCTGTCTGTCCGTCTGTCTGTTTCTCTCTTTGTGTGTAGTAGTAGTAGTAGTAGTAGTAGTAGTAGTAGTAGTAGTAGTAGTAAAGCATTAGCTTTTAAGGGGCTTTCTTAACTGGAAATTAGGAGTCAAAACTAAGAAGATGGAGAATGGAGCTATGGGACAGATCCCAGCAACCCTGACAAGTACTTAAATGCCCTTTACCATTATAGAGCCATCACTCTATAGACATTACTTCGAACGCCTTGTATATTAGACACGTAAGCCCACACTGACTTTATTATTTCAGCATTGTACTAACCCACAGTTATGCTGTTGTATTATGTAAAACTGTTCCTCAACGCGGTCAAGAAAGGCAGTAACATGCTGCACCATTTGACATGAAGGCCTACTGAAACATTAAGTCCTGACAGGGAATTACATGCAAAACAAGGGGTGTCCTGACCATTCCTTAAGGACATGCAACATTTTCAGAGAACGCATTTTACCTGCCCAGAATTCAACTGTCAGAAAATCATACTCACATTCACATGAGTCACTCAAGCTAAGAGTAAACTAGAAGAGCAGAGAACGTGTTGGCAGTTTCACCTGACGCTCTTCCAGGATTCCGAAAAGCTTCAAGCAAACGCGACGACTCACGCTGCCTCCCAAACACGCTTGCTCACATAGCTGCATACTTAGAAATGGAATGCACACCCAAAACTGTCCGTCACTCACTGGCTCAAGAGTCCTCATAAAGGAAAACACAACTGTGAGTCAGGGAAAGATCAGAGCATGGAGGTAAAGCCACCCTTGGGCACTGTACGCTCTCGTGATGAGGTTTGTAAGATGCCGATCTTCAAGAGAGCAGAGCTGTGGTAATTACGTGTCGATTGTTCACCTTGGTCCTTGCTTTAATCCAGGTCAGAAACAGCTTAGAAGGGAATTCCACTAATCACGTATCAAACACAGTATGAGGAATGCACTGAAAATAATGTTAAGAACATGATGATGCAGAATGATTTCAAGTGCATATTTTAAGTTCCTGGCCACATTAGAAGAAAGATTGTATTTTCTTTCTTTCTCCTCCTCCTTCTTCTCCTTCATTCTCCTTCATTCTCCTTCTTCTCCTTCCTTCTCCTCCTTCATTCTCCCTCTTCTTCTCCTTCTCTTCCTTTCTTCTCCTCCTTCTCCTTTCTTTTTTGGTAGCAGTATTTTTCTATTCTTATATCAAGGTAGGACTTACATAACTTGTAAGCCTCTATTGTTGGAATACACCAGCCTTTTAGTCTCTGCAAGCCTTACCTTCTATGGGTTTCATCTGCTTTGATCCCACTTAATTTCCAACTCCCCTATCTGCCCAGTTCATCAGTACAGCCCCCACCCCACCCCCACCCTCTGTTAAGTCAGTGGAGTCCTCTCCTCAGCTGTCTCAGAGTTTAGCCACAGTCACGCTAGTTTGTTCACATGTATCACTGTTGTCTCTTGACTACTCCATTTACTTTGTTCTAACTTTCGGACAGGCGATTTCTCCCTGCATCAGAATGAGCAGGCACTGTGAGTGAACTCTGTGATTCACTCCACTGAACCAGCCTGCCTGAGTGCTGCTTCTCACTCAAGGCTACTTGGCCAAGGTGACCCAATGGGCCACACGGAGGAGTACTGAAACGCTGGAGAGTCCGGAAGGAATTAACGCTTGCTTCTCTCCCTTTTCAATGTTCAGCTTCCAGGATTTCTGCAGTGTAAGTTTAACAAAGGATGTTGTTTTTAAAGTTTCTTTAAAAGGTCTCAGTTGCTTAATTTTACCCTCAGAGTCTTCTGACAGTTTTTTTCCTCAGTAATTAGAAGATTCTCAACAAGAAGAAAGCTGCTAAACTTAGAAACAAATGTGAACAAGCTCGAACATTCAACTGAAACACCTACAACGAAATCTGCATTTCTATATTAAAATGCCAATGCATTTGGCTGATCTAAAGCAGCTGCTCTTTGCCCTGGGCCTGGAAAACAATGAAGTTAGGCCAGCCACAGGCTCTCCTTAGGTGGGGCCCACTTCCTTCTGCCAATAGGCCTGTTTACCATTGTTCCAAGGAGTCAGTAGATTAAAAGCACTCAGATCCAGGCAAACACTAACAAGCATTCATTCCACTTGCACACAAAGACACAGTCATTCTGCATATAAAGTAAAAACACGATGAGGAGGCCTGGGTTGAGAATTTATTTTTACATTAGTAGCATGTGATGCTGTGTGATCTTTAGGTTCATCTATCTGCATAAACATGGCTATGCAGTACAGGGGAAGGGCAGAAAGCATTATGTATACTGGCTAAGACCCACTTGGCTATGGTCTTCAGGGAGTTGACAGTTGAGCTGACCACTGAGAGGGAGGGTCTACAAGAGGAAGGTATATGATGGAGGGCCTAGTGAACTTGAGGATGGAGGGATAGAGATTTTTAGTTTGCCAGATCTAGGCTCTAACATGGGAGGTATGAATGATGTGTGTTACAACATAGGTGTAGCAGAAGACGAAAGGACATAAGGAAAAGAGATCAATGACAGAGTACCAAGGCTGGGGTTAAAAAAAAAAATAAAAACAAAAATAACTACAATTCATGAGAAAAGAAGAAATCTGGGAAATATATGGAGAACACCAAAAGCCAGAACAAGTTGTTCCCTCCAGGATACTGGTCTCCAGGCAAGGAACAAAGTAACTCCAGAAGCAAAAGGGAATGAAGAATGCCAAGACCACTGCAGATTATAACAAGAGGAGAGTTGGCCTCTCACAGATGTCCTGAGAATCCTTCATTTACTCTTCCTTCTGCCTAGACCATCTTCCCTCAGTTATTTATAGTTCACCCTCCAACTCCTTCGGAACCCTTCTACAGGTCTTACCGTCACCATCTGACTTCATTAGCAAAGTCCTGCATTCCAAACCTACCTTGTTCTGTTCTCTACCTTGATCGATCCATCTGGTCACTAGTAAACCTCTGTCTCTCTCCCCCTTCTCTCTCTCTCTCTGTCTCCCCCACCCACTCCCTCCCTCCTTCCCTTTGGAAAATAAAATTCACAAATGTAGAAAGCTCCCTTTTGCTCACGCTGGCGTTCAGTACACTGAAACGTACCTGACCATAAGAGGTGCTCAGATTTTTGTTTGTTGGAAGATAGTGAGTGAACTACAAAACTCATTCGGTGTGCAAGAGGAACATTTGTAAGAGCTCAGAAGTTCAGAAGGTCTCGAGACCATCCTAAACCCAAGGTGTTATGCAGTAAGTGAGATGCAAAGAAGCAGGAAAAGTTGCAACAGGGAAGGGAATCTCTGGGAGGCTTTAAACCAGGAAGAATGACAAATGGCATTTTAAGTTCCAAGACAGAACTGGCCTTTTGTTCCCATTGTATGAGGCAGCTCTTCCCTGTGGGAAAGGGAAGAGGACTCTAGAGGATAGAAATGTGATGGGGGAATGAGAGCAATCCCTGAGAGTTCCAACGGAGGGAACACATTAGCCTTACAGAAAAGAAGGAACAAACATTGGTCTCAGAGTAGAGCACGGGGCTGAAGCCTGAACAGTTCTCTACATGGAGAATTTTGTAAGCACAAGCGGCTCTGATGTCAGGAACAGGAGAGGGGAGGAAAAGAACGAAAATGAAGGCTTGGGGGGAGCTGGGACCTGGGTTCTCAGAACAGAAACAACTTGGAAAAAATGTTTCTGGAGAATGCAACCCCCAAATCAGCAACAGACAGAAGCAGGGTGAGCAAAAGAGCAGTTAGGACAGGGTGAGCTTTAGTGTTCATTCATTAAAACGTAATGAACAAGACAGTACCACAGGTGTTTAGAGCTGGCTGAGAAAAGATACTCAGATTTCTGCTGTTGTGGAACCCACATCCCAGTGATAGGAGAATCTTTAATAAGTCAGATGAGCACTGTCTTCCTCTTTTACATCCTGCGGCAGGTGGGGGCTGTACCAACATACCAAGCAGCAGTGTTTTGAGGCTGCCGGGACTGTTGCCAAATGAAGATACGGAGTGGAAAAGAGAAGGTCTGGGTGACTCGTCCTTCAAGACCTTATTTGGTTCTCCTACCCACACGGTCATTGCCTGCTTTGTCCATGACAAGGACAGCCCTTCAGCACACTCTAGCCAGTTCCTTTCTATCCCTCAACTCCAGGGATCACATGCCTGCTCCACTTCCCTGGCCCTGTCTATGCTACCACGACCCAAACTCTGACTCCTAATCCCAGGCAACCACAAGTGTGCACTCGAACCTTTGCATCTTTGCAACTCGCCCCCCCACCGATAACGATGCACCCATCATTCCAATCTTCCACCCATGGCACAGCTTCCTGCCTTCAATTTTTCTTTTCTATCACTTCCCACAGATTTGCATCTTTTTCACCTCACTTGAGGTACAGCCAATAACCAGCCTCAAAATCTTTCTTGACCCTTGGTTACTTCCTACTGATCTCCAGTCATGCAGACCACGAGAGATGGCAGATTATTTTTTTTTCCCACACTGGCAAAGGAATCTTGGTTTAAAATTAAGCAGGACTTCACCAGGAAGTCTAGCGAACCCTTTTCTCAAGTCCTTAAGACCAACCATTTAATACCCAACTCACACTCAATAGAGGACCTGGCTTCAGTTTAAAATGAATTCCCTCATAGTCTGAACTTAGCCTCTTTCCTCTCCCTGAGTGGCAGCATCAAATTCTGGCCTACTTCTTTCTCTGGCTCTGCATGTAAGGAGAAGAAACAGACTACACTTCCCCACACAAATTCCTGGCTCATTGTCCTTGATACCTCCTTGGGGATCCCAGCTACTCATTTTCCCCCACAGTAAGCCTCTATGATGCAAAAGTCTATGCCAAGACACATCCAGGTTCTCTTCTCTCCTCAGCACCAACTTCCTCAAGAAGGCATGGCTAATTCTGATATCCTCTCTTCCTTTCCCTACCATAATCACTGCCTAAGTCCCTACAAGTTGACTTGGTCTCCAGTCGTGCTCTGACCACGCTTCCTTAAAGACACTGTCTCATTGGCTGACTTAACGGACAGTTTTCCCTGTGTGTTGAGATCTGAAGAAAGGGACAGAGACTCTGACTTTTGGTTTCTGTAAAGTCACCTCCTGTTGCCATCTCCTATAGAGCATTTTCCTCTGGTTGCCAGCCTGGATGCACAGTGCTTTCCTGCACTCCCAATAAGACCTCATTTTCCATGAATTTAATCAACCGGGTGAGGCCCAAATGTGTGTTCTCAGTTCTAAGTCCTGAGGCATGAGCCTGAAAATCAGACTCTCCCCCTGACACCTCCTCTCTATCTTTTGGATATTTCACTGGAACCTTAAAGGCAACACCTCTGGAATGAACTCGACCGTTCTTCACCTTCAGTCTTCAATTTTCTTGGAACTACATACCTCATCCTCCTGTGGAACTAAAGTCATACAAACCTGCATGCCTGCTCCCCTATAATGGTGTGGTCTAATCAACTTACCTGCTTTTTGTCTCTGTTGTTCCCCATTTCAGACAAAAATTATACAAGCCTCGTAGATGCTGAATCTCAACATTAAGTATAAAAGATACTGCATATGAACACATTAAGAAGCATTAAAAGCAGAAAGCAGAGGCAGGTGAGTCTCTATGAGTAAAAGCCAGGCAGTGCTAGAGCGAGACCTTATCTCATCCATCCATCCATCCATCCATCCATCCAACAATAATAAAATTTAAAAAGAAAAAGCTAGGATGAAATAAAGGAAATTTAACTTTGAACATGCCATTTCTTCTTGGGGAGATATATTTATATGTTGTTTACATTCATGTGTACATATGTTGCGTGAACATTTTAAAGCCAGAGAAGAACCTCACATATCCTGCTCTATTTCTCTCCACCTTACTCCCAGTTCAGACAAGACTTCTCACTGCGCCTGAAGACAGTTGGGAGCTAGCAAGTCCCAGTGATATTTATCTCTGACTCCCATAGTACTGGGGTTGGAGACGTACACTTGACCATGATCAGCTTGCTGTCCATAGTGCTGGGGTTGGAGATGTACACTTGACCACGATCAGCTTGTTGTGAGGGATGGAAATACTTACACAACTGAGCCATCCCCCCAGTCCCTGAACTCGTTATTGCTATACCTAATACCAGTGGGGATGAAAAGAATGTCAGAGAGTTGTACATATAAACCCGAGTTCAGGAATGCACATTAGATGTGGCACAATGGTACATTTTGGCACAACCAATAAAATGAGAGAGATGAAGAACAACAGAATGTGGGACAAGCCATTCCTTCTTATTATGGTTCAGATTTCTCCAGTTTGAGAAGAGTCTAATGTTCTAGAATTAATGTTCAACACCTGTGGGATAAAGGTTCATATATCTATAGAATACACATACTTCAGACTTGGTTTTCATTTTAATAAAATTCTTCATAACAATGTGGCAACCTCTTAGATCTACAACAGGTCGGGCCTGTTGCAAGTCAAACCAGATACCTTACAACATACCCAGCATCAGGAACTCAAGAGATCTGAAGGCCCCAGACCAGCACAGTCAGGCCAATAGGCTTAGGCTTCTGTAATCCCTGTGTTCATCAGGAGAGCAAGGAGACACAGTGCATTCTTGACTCAGGTACCCGCACTCTCTCTTCACAGAGCAGTGAGGAGGTGAGAACATCCCCGAAGTCGAGAAGCACCAGTGCTTCTGAAAGCCATTTCTATATTATCCATGCAGACTACACCACCGGCCTTCACAGAGTTACATTTCTAAGTTTAAGTCACACTTTTGATGGCAAGAAAGCAAACACTTTCCCAAGTATCTCTTGTGAGCAGCATGGCACAGTGCTCTAGACAGCATCTCAGTCATCTCTAAAATGCCGCTATGAAACAAGGCATGGACAGCCTACAAGAGATCAGTAAGCCAAGGCTCAGAGTGGCTGAGAACATTTTCCAAGGTTACAAAACCACATTATGGGAGACGTGGGACTTGAGCCCAGATGTTTGGTTCCAGAGGCGATGTTCTTTCCGTCCTCACACAAGTCATCTTAGAACTGCTCCGAGGAGGTGTTGCAGTTGGCAGAGAACAAGGAGGACTATGAGGCTCCAGGGGGCTCACCCCACCATCAAGGATGAGCTCTCCTCTAATCTGTTTACACAAGGAGTTGCAGGGATCGTTAGAGTTGAGGGGGGGAAAAGTATTCCCAGGCTTGGAAAAGAATGTTTTGCTATTTTTATATTAAATTAATATGATATGGCTGCTTGTGTCTGAGTGTCTGGGAAAATAAAAGATGGTAAAGTTTTATTAAGGCAGCAGCATTTTACAAACTTAGCTCAGGGAGTGAGTCTCTCTTACTAAGGATACATGTAATAACTTAAATTTGACGACTATTTCACCCAAGAAGGAATGGCCATATACACAAGAAATATGAACATATGACATATGCCTAAACTGATATATTTACTGGATAGGCTCACCAAGATGGCTCAGCAGGCAAAAGCACTTGCCATCAAGTCTATCTCTAGAGACCACATGGTGAAAAGAGAGAAGCAACGCCTGTAAGAAGTTATCTTCTAATTACCACACATACACCAGGGCACATGTATACACGCGCGCGCGCACACACACACACACACACACACACACACACACACACACACACGGAAGCTAAGAATGTTAATGATCAAGTCTGGGTCTCTCAGGGAAAGAGAAAGCAGGCAAAGGCCCGAGAGTAAGAAGGTCATGGCAGGGACGGCAGGACATCGTGTTGGAGGTCTGACACTGAGGAAAGTGAGTTCCCTCAGCTTGTATGTGAAACATATAAATCAGTGGTCCTCAACCTTCCTAAAGCTGCGACCCTTTAATACAGTCTCTCAAGTTGCAATGATACCCCAGCTGCAGAATTATTTCTTTGCTACTTCACAACTGTTATTTTGCGGTTATGAATTGTAAAGTAAATACCTGATGGGCAGCCTATCTGACATGAAATCCCCAAGGGGGTCGCAACCCACAGGTTGAGAACTACTGGTCTACCTGCAATGTTGTTCAGCCCAAGGAGAATCAGTGACTGAAGGGAGAAGAAATAGCCCAAGGCAGAAGCTAAAGTCCTGTATCATAAAGCAAAGACAAGCCATAAAGCTTTCAGAAAAAGAAAACAAGGATTGGAAGATGAAGCCTTTCAGCTGGCCAAGTAGACTGAACGGAGAACAAAAGCCTACTGAGTGTCAGTGGCAATGGGTCATGAGTGACCTTAAGTGTACCGCTTTACAGAATAGCCTCCATTTGTTAAGGAGCCATGGACACGAGTTTGAAACACAGGAACCGGACTAGAAAGCATTAGGAACTGGAAGGGCTTAAGGCAGACTCCATACAAAATTTTTGAGTAAAATGTCTGAGTCAAGTGAAATGAGAGACTGAAAGGAGAGGTTATCAGATTTGGAGAGCTGACTGCTGTCACTCCTGTATACACATGAGTAGAGCTGAGGCAAATGGGAAGAAGAAGCCAACAAAGATAAGGGCCAGAAGCAGAACAAGATAGGACACAAGAGAATTCAAGACATGGGGCCACCAATACCCTGGCACAGGACATGGGGTGCAAACCTTCATGAGTCCATCTTTAAAAGGGAGAAAAGGGACAGATAGCTTCTGAAGTCAATAAGGGGCACATATAGCTTGTCTTCTATCTCTTTTAAATGCAAGTAGACAACAGTATATTGACATATTAAGACTATGGGACGATGATACGATGTAGACTAGATAACTGGTAAGTTTTTCTAGCTAAGATAAAAAAAATCCAACGAACAGAAATACATATTCCTGTAGAGAAAAATACATGCCAGCATTATTTATTATAATAGCTAACGATGTTAGAAAGGCAGGACAGCTCATACAAACAACGTAAGTGACATTTTAGGAATCGGGAATTTAATGATATCCAAATGTAATATAAAATTGTAGCTGTAACTGTTGAAAAGTAAAATAAATTTTTGTATCTCAAACATCTTCGGAAACATCATGGACGTCTTGATTTGATATCCAAAGTCAAATACAAAACAAGATATATATGACGACGTCAAGTATTCATAAGTCTGTTACGTTTCAGACTCCAGAGAGAAAGTCCTTCATATTTTCCCCTTAATATTGAAGGAGTAAAATTCAGGTTAATAAGATGGGAAGAGGAGAGAGGTGCCCACTTCAAGGCTGTGGATATTTCAGAAACCTGATTAAGAGACACAAAACAGGGGTTGGGGATTGAGCTCAGCGGTAGAGCACTTGCCTAGGAAGCACAAGGCCCTGGGTTCGGTCCCCAGCTCTGAAAAAAAAAAAAAAGAACCAAAAAAAAAAAAAAAAAAAAAGGAGACACAAAACAAACAGCGTATTTCAGGCCACTTGCTAAATGCAAAATCTCCAATGGGAACATCTCAAAATAGCAATAGAATAAATGCCATGGCTAATCTTTTCCAACAGTTTGTATCCTCAAACTGCAGGACTGATGGTGGCATTACCAGTGCACGTGGAGAGCAAAGAAGCCCTGGGACTGTGAAGGCCTGAGTTTGTGTTGTTGACACAGGCACAGATGTATCAAGGACCCCACAGCCTCAGAACCATGGGACTGGCAAAGCCTTCCTCTGGGGCCTGAGTGGGAATGTTGACAGTGCGTGTAGGAAATGTACACAGTAGGTCCCCTGCCCCTTGTTTCTGATGGGAAGATTGCTCCTCTACAAAGACCACTCCTACTGAGATAGCAAGACATGCCTATTTGATCCAGGTGTATACCATACCCCGCCCTTGTCAGACTGTGTATAAGAACTCCATCTCCCTGATCAGCTGGATGTAAAAACCTTCCTCTGTTCAACTGTACATACTAAGCACACTGATTTCCAGGTTGCTACAGAGTCTGCATTTGAAAGCCCAGTCCTCCTATTCTCTGCTTTTTCTGTATGTCCCTGTCCATCTTTTCTTCATTCCCATGTTGTCCCCAGTCAGGTGTATCCCTGGAGGCATGTTAGAACACCTATACATGTTTTGATCCCATGTGAATAGGCTGAAGAAACCATGCCTGGTTTCAAGGGGATGGAGGAAGGGAGGAAGGGAGGGAGGGAGGGGGGGAGGGAGGGAGGGAGGGAAGGAGGGAGAGGGAGAGAGGGAGAGAGGGAGAGAGGGAGAGAGGGAGGGAGGGAAAGAGGGAGGGAGGGAAGGAGGGAGAAGGAGAGAGGGAGAGAGGGAGAGAGGGAGAGGGAGAGAGGGAGGGAGAGAGGGAGGGAGAAGGAGAGAGGGAGAGAGGGAGAGAGGGAGGGAGGGAGAGAGGGAGAGAGAGGGAGGGAGAGAGGGAGGGAGAAGGAGAGAGGGAGAGAGGGAGAGAGGGAGGGAGGGAGAGAGGGAGAGAGAGGGAGGGAGGGAGGAAGGAAGGGCGGAGAGGAAGAGGGAGAGAGGGAGAGAGGGAGGGAGGGAGGGAGAGAGGGAGGGAGGGAGAGAGGGAGGGAGGGAGAGAGGGAGGAAGGAAGGGCGGAGAGGAAGAGGGAGAGAGGGAGAGAGGGAGGAAGGAAGGGCGGAGAGGAAGAGGGAGAGAGGGAGAGAGGGAGGGAGGGAGGGAGAGAGGGAGGGAGAGGGAGAGAGGGAGGGAGGGAGAGAGGGAGGGAGGGAGAGAGGGAGGGAGGGAGAGAGGGAGGAAGGGAAGGAGGGAGAGGGAGAGAGGGAGAGGGAGAGAGGGAGAGAGGGAGAGAGGGAGGGAGGGAAGGAGGGAGAAGGAGAGAGGGAGAGAGGGAGAGAGGGAGGGAGAGGGAGGGAGGGAGGGAGGAAGGAAGGACAGAGAGGAAGAGGGAGAGAGGGAGAGAGGGAGGGAGGGAGGGAGGAAGGAAGGACAGAGAGGAAGAGGGAGAGAGGGAGAGAGGGAGAGAGGGAGGGAGGGAGAGAGGGAGAGAGGGAGGGAGGGAGGGAGAGAGAGAGAGAGAGAGAGAGAGAGAGAGAGAGAGAGAAGAGACAAAGACACACACACTGACTTACATGGACTAAAATGCCAAAATTTTCCAATAAAGAGAGTGCCCTGCACCAATGAGAGGTGAAGCCCTTGGTCCTGCCAAGGCTGGATCGTTCAGTGTAGGGGAATGTCAGGATGAGGAGGTGGGAAGGGGTGGGTGGTTGCAGAGGGGATCACCCTTATAGAAGAAGGGGGAGGGGGATGGGATAGGGGGTTTATGGACCGGAAACCAGGAAAGGGAATAACATTTGAAATGTAAATTAAAAAGTGAAAAAAATAAAATAGAAGATACAATTGCTGTCAGCTCTGGCAAAAATATTAGTGGGGATGTCTTAATGAGGCAAAAGTCAGTTCCTTCCATTGGATTACGGCACAGCACAGAACAGTAGTTTTTGAACTTTCAAGTTTTACTATCTGTGTGATCTTAGAGAAGCTACTTGTCTTGTCTTGTTAATTTAAAAATTTAAAACCACTTTGAGAATTTCAAACATGAGAACTGTACTTACATCATTCTACCCTTCTCTCACAGTTCCTCCCTCTGTACTCCCTCTAAATTCATGACCTATTATCTAATTATTGTTGCATATATGTATACATATGTCATATAAATATAAATACAACCTAAAGAAGGAGAGTGCCCCGTGTCCTTTCAATCATGAACTAATTGGTTCCCCCACATTCATAGTCACGAATAATGTCATGGCTACAAAGTGGTATTTATGCAGCTGCCCAGACTCCAGAATGAGATCCTGAGTCCTCACACTCAAACAGTAGCAATGGGAAGAAAACTGTTGGAACAATAAACCAAGACACACAGGATGGAAAGGTTGCTGGCACGGAGGCCCTACACCATAGATGCTGCCATATATACTTAGTGAACCCAAAAAGCTGTGACCCTCAAGCAAATCTCTAGAGACCGAAGATGGACCAGACTCCTGGAAAGTAAAGGCTGACTTCTTCATCCAAGTCTGCAGACTGAAAGATTAGGTAACAGGCTAAGTAGGGCCATAAGCAGAGTCCAAAACAGGAGAGCGAGAGGACAGAAAGGTTTGCTGAAGGTGCACAGTGAGGAATTGAGAGATGCACGGACAGGATTTGATATTCAAAGAATCCTCAGAGTTTAAGAGCTCAGAAGTAGCTGTGGGAACACAGGGGCAAAGCTCCGGGTACAGCATTGGAAGTGAGATATTTGTGTAGGTGCTCTCGGAGGCCAAAGAAGAGAGCGAGCAGCAGAGCCCAGGCCACAGTTATTCAGCAGGCTGCCAAGTGTTGTCTGCACAAGAGAAGCAGTGAGAGGAGTTAGGAAAGCTGAGGGTGGAGCCAAGCGTCATGATACGTACTGCAATTCCAACACACAGAAGCCTGAGTAGGGACCACAGCAGGTGTAGGCCCTGCCTGGGTTACACAGTGAGGCCCTGTCTAGGAAAAAATGTCAGTCAGTCAGTCAGTCAGTCAATCAATCATCAATCAAAATAAAAATAAGTCACAGAACATGACCCAGTAGCCAAGCAAGGGAAGAAAAGAAAGGTGATCCTCGGGGTTGGGGATTTAGCTTAGTGGTAGAGGATTTGCCTAGCAAGCACAAGGCCCTGGGTTCAGTCCCCAGCTCCAAAAAAAAAAAAAAAAAAAAAAAAAGAAAAGTAAAGAAAAAACAAAAAAAGAAAGGTGATCCTGATCTATTTCTCTCAATAAAGCAAATGTTTTCACTTTCATTGAGAAGGCAGAAGAATAAACACCTTAACTTTCTTAGATGTAATTCACAAATTGCACATAATTCAACATGTTAAAAAGTACCCACGACAAAGATAGATCCAGTAACTTTCTAGTCTTCTCACGGCCAGGTTAATTTATCCTGGAATACCCAGGAAAAAATGTCAATCAGTCAGTCAGTCAGTCAGTCAGTCAGTTAGTCAGCTGAAACCAGCTGATTAACTGTCACAAATCACATAAGGAAAGCAAGCAGCAAATACCAAATGCCACAATTGTGGTGATACAACCGGCCAGACAAGCTAGAACTCCATTTTCCTAGAAAACCACCTAGGAAGGCTGCAAAGGTCTTTAATTTCCAAGGAGTTTAACCGCTCGCTGGCAACCATGCCAGTCAGTAGGCAGCTTGGGCATTGTTGATGCGTGTCCTGTAGTACTCAGCAGACTTAGACGTGAGCTAACCAAACAGATCCCTCATACAGCAAGGACATCTAGCAGTGACATATTGATTGGTGCCTCCCCAAAGCACCATTAGGTTTCCACACCATTCCATAAAGCACAGCTTAATCTTTTAAGATCTGTTGGAGTAGACTATGAAATTCCTATGCCCTCATTTAGATATTTCAAAACTAAGGCAAAAACATCTAACTGCCTCAAATGAAGTTCACGTTGTGGTCAATGCAACATTCTCAAGGCTCTCCCACCTCACAGAGTGTGTATGGGACGTGGCTGGACATCCTAACAATGGAAAATTGTTCTTCAATATTCAGAAAACAAAAACTTAAAAGGAAGAATATGCAGACATTTAAACTCTTCTCTGGGTGTTACGCCACATAGTTATTATAATTAATAATATTAAAAATAATATCAATTTAAACCGTACCTTTACTGCTTCTGATGAAGGAGCATTTTCCTTTTTCTGACTTGTGCTCATAGACTCATTTTCAGCACTGAAAAACAGAAACCACAGTGTCGTCTGAAATTAAAGGGAAATTATTCAACACGTACAGTTTCTCTATATGAGACAAGAACTGAAATCCACAATGGTCGGAGAGTCCTAGGAATAGGCTGATCGAATCTAAACTGGAAAAGCGCATCCAATCCTGCTCATGCAGGCTTCGGAACCTCCTGAGAAGTCACCATGCTACATGTAGCCTTACATTGATGGTCATATCACAGCAGTGTCAGAGCCAAACAGGAGTGCGGGTACCCCGCTAACCTGACCTCAGAAAGTGCTAGCTAGCACTCTATCCTTATTTATAGCCAGCTTCTCCACAGCCTGACATTATTTTAGTGCCTATGCTGAGTGATACTTCATTATATAAACATATAGTTTCACCCAGTGAATTCTGGGAATGCTCAAAAATATAGATGCCAGTTTATCTGGGCGCCTGAGTGATTTAAATTTTTAAGGGCAGTCACTTTTAATTGTCTCCCGTGGAACTTCACGGAAGCGCCAAGAAATGACACCCAAAACTAGACTATTGCCAGCAGGCAGATAGGTACACAGGTTAAATATAAATGTGTCTGTTCCTGTACATTATGGTGTTTGTACATTTTCTTAACCCTTGATAAGCTGAACACCCCCAATGAAGATCATTGTAGTGGTTTAAATAGGTATGCCCCCCCCCCATGTGTGAGAATACTTGGCCCACAGGGAGTGATACCATTAGGACCTGGGGCCTTTTGGGTGCAGGCATGGCTTGTTGGAAGAAGTGTGTCGCTATGGGGACTGGCTCTGAGGTCTCATATGCTCAGGCTACGCCCAGTGTGTCAGACAATCTTCTTCCTGTTGCTCCCTCTCCAGCACCACGTCTGCATGGATGCGGTCATGCTTCCCACCATGATGAGAATGGAGTATATACCTCTGAAACTGTAAGCCAGCCCCAGTTAAATATTTTCCTTTATAAGAGTTGCCATGGTCATCGTGTCTCTTCACAGCAGTGAAACTCTTAAGACAATCATTATAGCTGTCTACCACGTACCAGGATTGTGCTTGGCTTTTAGCAAATCAAGACAAGGAAGTCAGGGTCTTCACAAAAGTCTCTATTGGGGGAAACCGGTGCGGAGTCTTTAACAATGCAATCTGTTAAATATTACAGCTCTGAATGAACGAAGTATTTTGGAACACAAAACGAACAATAGCTTCTGCAAGCTTCCTAAAGTACTGCCTGGGGAGGTTTGAGAGCAGGGAGTCACGAATGCAGGACTTTGGGAGACGAATGTTTTGTTTGTTTCTGGCTTGCACACAACTTGGGACAGGCAGAGGTCACCTGGAGCAGAGGAGAACAGAGGTTGATGAATGAATGCCACTCTATGTATAAACTGGCTCAACCCGTTTCAGAGTGCAATCTTTCTTTGTCCTGACTGCAGTGTGAAGGCTTTAGAGCCCTGAGGCAGGTATATCCATGGTGACCACAGACCCATGGTGCAGCAACTGGATAGAGGAGTCACGGTAACTTAGATCAGATAAAGATGGATCCCAGAGCAGATGGGAATGGGAAGAAGTAACGTAGGCTCCATAGACGTCTCTCTACATAAAACCAAGTGCTATTCTGGAGAATACCCAAGGAATCAACAGTGACAGTCAGAAGAAAAGAGGATGGCAAAGCACATCAGCACACGGACGATATACTGGACTACAACGTCCCAAGATTCCATGCAGGAACATAGGGACAGAGAGGTGCAGCTGTGCTCCCAAATGCTTAAAACATCAGAAGAAAAAGTAAACATATTTTTAAAAAAGATAGGGATGTCAGCTATGGGCTAAACAAATGAAAATTCCTACGGGGAAAAAAAAACAAAGTAATATTGATGCCTCTCACCCATGCCCATCTAAGCAACCCTAATTCATCTGCATGTTCTTCCAAAGAGACATGAATCCAAAGTAGAAGTTAGGAAGAGGAAGAGGGGAATCGTGCATGTTGGAGAAGGGATTAGAGAGGGTGATGTGTCAGTGAGTATAACCAAAGATCATTAGATGCATGCATGCCCTTGTCAAAAATGAGAAAGGATACTGAATACAGGACTGTAACATACATACATGTTTCATAGAATAAGAATTCATAAGTGGTTGCAGTTTTAAAGGAGAGTGGGTTCTTTCCTTAGGTGTTTTGTTTTATTTTGTTTTTACTAACCATGCCTGTTGCTACGAGGTTGCTTTTATCTCAGAGTTTTGTTTTTGTTTTTGTTTGGTTGGGTTTTTTTTTTTTTTTTTTTTTTTTTTGGTTCTTTTTTTCGGAGCTGGGGACCGAACCCAGGGCCTTGCGCTTCCTAGGTAAGCGCTCTACCGCTGAGCTAAATCCCCAGCCCGTTTGGTTGGGTTTTTAAAATTATGCTAGCCTACTTAAGCTCTAATCAAAGAAAATTAACTGGCAAGATCCATATAAAAATTGGCACACATTAAAGATCAGCTCAGGATAATACTGACTGCGTTGATTGTACAAATGAATCATGGAACTCTATCTTCAACACCCTGCCTAGAAACTAAACAGGAAGTGCCTGCTTAACTCAATACTCCACTCCTCAGTTACCTAACTTTATTTTAGCAGGCAGCTCCAACCTGCATGAGCTGCATGTGGTCAGGGTTAGCTGTGAACACGGTCCACCACAGAATTTAAAACTTATGTAAAATGTCATAAAGCTTTCTTTTCTTTCTTTCGCTTAAAATTTTGTAATTCAAGTGTGCAATTCTTAAGCATGAACATGGTAATCACAAGGCCATGTTAGAATATCAACGGATCAGACATACCTGCATTTTGAGAATCCTTCCTACAAAATACATTTCCTTAGTAAAACTAAATAAAACTCGTAAAAGTTCTTCTAGTACAAAAGCTTTCCTGAAAATGCAGCTTCCGAAACTAAAGTAGAAAGTGTGTAGGAGCTGTAATTATCTGCAAGTGGACACACGTGGACACACACATATGCTACACACGAAAAAAGATATATGCCACACACTACACCTATATGCACACACACACACACATGGAAATAGTTATACAATACACACCACATACCTACACAAGGCACACATATACACTACACACATCAAAAAAGTTATACTATACTACATACCTGTACATAGGCACATACACACATGTATATATTACACACATGGAAGAAGTTAAATAATGTATACTACATACCTATACAAGCACACACACACACACACATATACTACACACATGGAAATTTATACAATACATGCTACACACCCACACACAGGCACACACACACACACACACACACACACACAGAGTCTTTAGACACATGCAAATGATTACATAATACACATCACACACTTGCACACATATTTATACACTCACACTTGAAAAACCCAACAGTATTCCACAGAAAGTATATTAACAATAAAATAAAGCTCAAACCACAGCTCGATGCTTCTTCTAGTCTCTAAAACTTATTTCCTATATTTAAACCTATGATTCTTATCTTTAAGGAAGACTTTAAAATGTGCTATGTTTTAGCTGAGTGCCATAACATGTTTTAACATTGTATTTAGGCTGAAGAGACACCACAGAGGCAGGAGGGCTAGATCTTAGAGCACAGCTGGGCTTCCTAACCAGCCTGCTTTTAAAAATAAGTTAACATTGTGGTAGTGATAACCATCATTGCTCAATTAAAGATTTCAACACTTCTTTTCCAAATAATTCATCTTGTCTTAATTGATCTCTTCTATCTGTAGGACTCCTTTGCTTAGATTAGCTCTTCACAAGAAGGGCAAAGTGATTGTTAATGTCATCATGACATTCTTCTGTTTAAAACATTCAATAAATATTCATTGGTGAAGATGGAGGGTGTCACACACATAGAGACACAGACAGATGGCAGACACACACACACACACACACACACACACACACACACACAATTCCGTACCTGGTTGAGATACACCTGCCTGCCACATAGAATCATTTGTCACTGCTAGAACAAGCACAATTCTCAGGCCAACAAACTACTCTCTGTTTGCAACCCCACTTCCGCCTGAACCAACATTTACTCATTTACAGTTCTGCTTCATTTGTGTGTTCTTTCTTCTCACTGGACCCCGAAATACCGAAGGTTTATTATAACATCTGTCTGTCCCTTTGCTCAACTCAAACCTGAACTTTTAAATTCAGTAAATCGATCCTTTCTGTCTGTTACACAGCTGAGGATGGTATGAAGTCCTGTGAACGTACTCTAATATGTGTTCAGGGTTAAGAACCTGTACAGGTTAGCAGCTGTGTCTGCATACCCCACCAGAAACCAGGACCCATTGAGAACACCTTCCTGGGGGTTGGGGACTTAGCTCAGTGGTAGAGCGCTTGCCTAGGAAGTGCAAGGCCCTGGGTTCGGTCCCCAGCTCCGAAAAAAAGAACCAAAAAAAAAAAAAAAAAAAAGAAAAAAAAAAGAAAAGAGAACACCTTCCTGATCTTGCTGTAAGGACAATAAAGACGGAGTCTGATTAAAGGAAAGACTATTCTGCAGGAACAAAATTCTCAGTGGTTCCCCCTCCCCATAATTAATCATGGATGTTGTTACACAATCCTGAGAAATGAAATATCTGAAAGAAAAAGTACTCCATGAAATAAAAAATTTTAACTGAATAGCTTTTCATACTTTGTTTTAGATAGTATTTAAAACATGTTTCCAAGCTTGGACACTGAACTGCTATGGGCCAAGAACAGCATTTAAAAATTATGTACATATAACATAATCTCTTAATAGGGCATAGAGGATTGGGGGCAAAAAACACTAATTGCAGAAAGCCATTGTAAATAACCTTTAATTTTCATTTTAAAAAGGAGCTACACTGTCTCTCTTTACCTGTCTTTATCTACATGTCTAGGAGGGTTCTTAATTTATCAGGAATGCACACATTACACCAGGATAACTAAAGGGGAAACTAAAGGGTCCTTTGGAAAGCCGGTTGGATGGTGTTCTGCTGGGGCAAACACGTGGAGGGACATTTTTAGCTGAAGCAGACACAGGTGACACGATGTTCTGCTAAAGAAATACATGAACGGACAGGTGATGAAGGACTCCTTGCTAACGACACTCAGGTACTGGTCCGCCTTACACTGCATAGCTGAGCTGCATTTGTTGAGACTCCATAAAGGGAAGAGTCACCATTGTAGACACAAATGATACTTGTTATCTTTAAATAGCTTTGTCTTCCTTCACTGAAAGAGCACAAATGTGAAGTCCAATGGAAGGGACAAGGTCCTCATCGATAAACAGCCTTCTATAGACCGAATCTGTATCTGAGAGTCAGAGCCCCAACACGTGGCCTTTAAGCATGTACTTGCTCTGTGCTAGACATACGACAAACTCCTGGCAATGAAAAACAAAAGTGCATATTAGCATCCGAAAATTCAAATTATTTCCATGAGGTTCTGGCCCAGCATCTAAGATAATGTATCCTCTTGCTTTGGACTGAGGTCTCACTAGATAAGAGAACCCTTGGCAGCAAGAAACATGAAGCTGGGCCCAATAACTGACCAACCCGCCATACACAGAGCAACCCGCCTACATGTTCAGGCACCCTCCCCATGCAGGCTGTTGAGGAGTAAAGGGGAGAGAGAGAAAAAACAAACAAACAAGCATAAACAACAAAACGAACAGGAAGGTCTTCCTCAAGCATTTTGCACGTGTCCCAGACTCTCACGGGGGCTGGGTTTTTAAAACAGACAAACATCTGATGTCAAGCATGCCAGTTAAAGTAGGCAGAGGAATCTAACTGTACGAGTCACCGCCATTCCCAGGTGTTCAGCTGAGGTCACTCTCTGGCACATTCTTCAACAATGAACTGAGCGCCTCTTGATTCAGCAGAAACCAATGCCTGCTGGTAATACAGGGAAGAGAGAAATCTGGTCAGGGGAGACCACTACTTAACGCTATTCAGATGGTGTCAGTGTTGATACATAGAGATCAAACACTTATTAGGAAACCCACAGAGAACACTGCACTTCAATCTCAGCAAAGAGCTGTTTCAGAAATGAGCACACAGAATGCCCCGAGTACAGAGCGGGACCCACAGTGAGAAATCTCACTGCAGCCCACATTATAGACTATGGCACGGGGCACAAGGGCACGGCTGGCCATGTACTCATGTGATCTAAAAGCTGCTTCCCGGATGGAGGGAGAACAGGCTTGACAAAGCAGCCTTTTACTGAACAAAGTTCCTTGGTCGGGGGAGGGGAGAGGAAGCAAATATTTGTGCTTAAACCTTCCAAACATCTTGGCTTCTTTCAAAAATAAACCTGCCAGTGGGGTGTGGTCAGTGGGGAGGGGAAGTCACCCTTGGAAAGTAAAGTCCTCCACTCCCTACCTCCTATAACACTTGTCCTCCCAAGGCATTTTCTCACATATCCTGCTTCTGGCTTTGCCAGAAACACCTAGAATCTAGAAATACACACAGTGTCTTCTGGAGGCTCACCCATGTCTCTGCAGATGCTGGAGTGGACAATGTTTCGACATTTCTAGAGAGAGGCATCCTTTGACGAGATGCCGTCCTTGGCGATCTTTCCAAGCACTGCTAAACATGAGGTCACTTGACCTCATTTGCCAAAGTCCTTCCATTTAAGCATCACCTGCCAACGGGCTGTCGTTGGGGAAGTTGGCCACACCTAGCCTTTGCTGATTAAGAACTGATACTCTCTCTTCCATTCCTCTCAGCCCCTTGATGCCTGACCTCTCCTCCCCTCTCTGTCTCAAGGGTCTACAGCAACAGGACTGGTGACACAGCAGGAAAGGAGAGGAGCCCTGCAACACAGCACTGTCTTTCCCTTCCTCATGAGTGTCAGCTGGACCTCGGCCCTGGTCCACTGAGCCACATCTCTCCCTCTGCAACCTCACTTGGCCTGTCCCCTCCTGCCATGCACCTCCTCACCACATAGACTACCTGACCTAACTCCTGTGATGAAACTTGACTTAGCCAGGATCTGGCTTTCCTTATGACCAAATCATGCTCCCATCTTCCCAGGACTAAAAGAAAACATGATGTGCAAAAAAAGGCTCATTCACAGACCCACTGCCTGGCTGTGGTCATGGACAGTAAACTGTTCAGCAAAACATTAAAGATGTCCCTGGGGATCGTTCGACGGCTGATGGGCTGTTGGGGGAGGTGGAGTCATTGTCTTCACTGGTATAGACATTGATGACTTGCTCATGCTTTATTGGACAGCTTCACAACTCTGACTATCCTGGTGGTTCACCTTAGTTTGTGAGGGTGTGGGTAGATGAAACATCTCAAAATATCTTCTCAAAATAGACACATGTCTCTTTCAGACGGTAGCACTTTAAGGACAAAAGGCTTTTTGGCAAAAACCCTCTTTCTGGATGTGATTTTACTAAGAGGTAAATAGGGGGACTAGCTGATATTAGAGGACTCCCAGGCCTGTAATCCTGGGACATTGTGAGTCTTTAACTACAGGGTTGGCGATAAATGAAAACAGACTAATCTAGAGTCTTCTGTGGGAAAGGAAGAAAAAGACCATGTCCAGGAAGTCAACCACAGATCAAAACGAACGTCAGTGCATTATAACAAAGAGAAGTGCACCTTATCTCGCCATTACTCGGGTCCACATCCAGGCCTGCCTTCTACTCCCTGAACCCCCACTGTCTTAGCCGTCACTGTCGTCCTTAAATAACTTATGAACACTACTCTCATGCCTTCCTAAGAGGCTGCCTGCGCCATGGAAGCCACGCACATGAGAGCAAAGGTCATTTTTCTCTCCTAGAAATACACCTTCCCACTGAAACCTCTAAACTCCTCTATGATCTGCTGAGGTCTCTTCTACATGAAACAGACGTTTAGGCAGTAGCTTGCCCATCCAGCAAGCCCTACTCTGCCTCTATGAAGAGAAAAGATTTCCACATCAGTGATTCAGAGACAACCGACCTGGAAAACTGTCCATTCCTAAGTGCTGACTGCCAGCAGTACAGTGGTACTTGTCCCTTTTAAATGACCATTAACAGGACATAAAACAGGTGGTTACGGCACTATTTCTGGGCTCCAAATGAAAAGGTAACCAGAGGCTGCAATTTTAAGGCAATCAAACAGCATGTATTTCAGTTCCAACATCTGGCATCCCAGTGATTTCAGGAATCTTGGGAGACAACCAAGGGACAGAGGGAATGAAATGGGTATGATTAGATTCGGTTGCTTTGCTACCTTGGAGTATCGCGTGTTGCTTTCCTCCATATGCTGACCCTCTTCTGTGATTCACGTACCTATGGTGCTTCATTTCCGGCCCCCATCTCGGTCCTCCAACACGACCATTATTACAGTTGATGCCTGCTCTGTGGAGTAAGACGCAGCAGCGTCAGTTGCTCCTGAGCTGCCTACCACTCACTGGCCTTGCATGGCTGTTCTCCCCTCTCCAGTCATTGGTCCACCTCACGCCCTTCAGATGCAGTTCTGACTCTGAACATCTGTGACCCACACCTCACCAGAAGTGAAGCGACATCAGGAACGCTCTGCTCTGGTGTGAACTCAGACTGGTATTCCGGTTGTTGTCTAGAATGGGGCGGTTGGGGGTGGAGGGCTCGTCTGAGTGTGAGGCTGTAGGTTAAATCCACCAGTAAAAAAATGGTGAGAATGCAATTAAGAACAAATAACCAGGCAATTAAAGTACAAACAGTAAAGCACTGAACACCGTGGGGGCATCCAGCCAGGTACCATTCAAAATAGTCCTGAAGGAAACAGAAGCCCGAAGGAGACAAGCCCGAAGGATAAGCCAAACTGTGTCTCCCCAGCACTCTACAGAGCCCAGCCCTGGCTGACATTCTCCCTGCACCTCAAACCCTTCCTTTTACTTTAATTTCCAAATGAATATAAACACTCGGTGTGAATACATAAGCACAGGCCTACGAAAAAATATCCAAAAGCTAAACTGTGTTTCAGCCTCTTGCTAGGGCCTCCCCACTCCTAATTCATTTGGTTGGTGGCCCCTTCCCATGTGGTGGACACTTTTCCTTCCATTCTGTTGAGTCTTGTCACCCAACACACAGTACTGTACATCCTTGGGACCTACAAACGGTGTCCGCTCACTCTGCAAAGCTCTGGTTCGGACATGTTCATACATCACTCCCAGATTCGGACCAGATCTCTGCTCAAATGCTACCCAGCAGAAGCCTTTGACAGTCACACTTCCTTACTCCAGACTCGCCCCCTCCATCCCGCCTTATTCCTTCACTGTAAAGCATACTGTGCATTAATTTATAGCATTTATTTTCTTCTCCCATCCAGGAGAATACAAATCCTTCCTCAATAAAGATATCTGGATATTTAAACCAGATTTCGATAAACAATGGCCACAACTAAGTTTTTTTTTTTTTTATATAAGGACTATATTGTAAGGTTCTATACACTATTTAAACATATGTACTATTGTAGAAAATATCAAAGAACTATTGTTAAAGGGTTATATTTAAATTTCAATCCCAACAAGGACTTTTTACTTGTAAAAATCTCTGCATATGGTAGATATTCACTCAGACCTGAAATGATATGCCACGTCTCGGAGAGGCCGGAGCTCTGAGAATGCCTTTATTTTACATTTTCATAGGATTTAATGCCTGTTTTACAAAAGCATAAATTACAATTTAAAAGATTTTAAACGACCTAGTACTGGAGTAAAAAAAAAAAAAAAAACTGGTGAGAATCCAATTAAGAACAAATAAGCAGGCAATTAAAGTACAATTATTACACGGTAATAAATCTTCGTTATATGATATGTGCTACACTGTCAAAGGAGACCCTTAGATCTACTTAGAACAACGAACCGACCAAAATTAATAAGGCTTATGGCTTCAATCCTCACTAACAAACAAGAGGCCACCTCCAGCTGCAGCGCATGCCCTTGTGCTTCACTAGAAAGCAAAAGGCAGTTTACACCTCACCTAACCAGTTGCCAGTATGGAGACGTAATGTGGGAAGGTTAAAGAAAAGGCTGGCCATTACAAGAGAGAGTACTCTGATTAGCCGTGGACATTTCTGACAGACAGCTTCTAGAAATTACATGACATTAGTATGTGTAATAACCCCCAGAAATACTACGTCAGGTCCTTTGAACTACATGCCAAAAACAAACAAACAAAAATAACAAAACCAGATACAAGGTAAGATTATACCAATGATACCAGAACATTCTGAGAGCCAACAGGAGTACCAGCCTCCTATAGCAAGGGTCTTCTTCTCATTCCAACTGCTTCAGAGAACTTGGAACTGAACACCTAATGTCTGTTGTTATAAGCAGAGTCCTTGACTGTTGTGTCCAACGGCAGTAGAGAAAGGGGACAGTATGGAGCTTGGTGCATACTCAATACAGAGCTTGGCAGCAGTGACATTCACAGAGAGTTTTCTGGAAAGTTTTGAGTAAGCACATTTAATTCTGTCCTTTTGAAAAAAAAACACTAAAGTAACAGAAAGTAAATAAAGGGACGTCAGTTACTAGATAAAATGAGCAGGAGGTACCCCATTCGAGGGTTTTGAAGAAGACCAGAGAGACAGAAATTATTTAGAGCAGATTAAACTACAGTGTAAGTGGCTGCAAAAGCAGTTGTCGTTTTGGCTTAGCCTAAGGATTCCAGAAAAATTCCAGTGACTCAGAGGGCAAAAGTAAGGGAAGAAACACAAGGCTAAAAAAATGTCAGCTCACATCCCAACTCACGTCCAGAAATTACAAACATGTGGTAGGAAATTAGGGGGAAGTCTCCAAGGTCTGGAATCCAAGTACAATACAAGGGACTGCAGAAAAGGGAGTCTTACCCTTCAACCTAGACAGCCAATACAAAGATCTCTAGTGGGACGAAACATAGCAAATGCCCACCAAATGGGAAAGACTCTATGTAAAATCCATTACTCACCTTGCACTGGATTAAAAGGAGATTCAGTTTTCTCAAAATTTACAAAGGAAAAAAAATGTCACATACAAAGAAAAAAGGGAGCCCCCAAATTATATTGCTGGAATGTCAATGGGAGCAGAATTCAAGAAAATGGAGGAAAAACTTCAGAATGCATAGGGAAAAATATTCAGAAACGTAAAAACTGAAGAGAAAAAAAGGTCTATTTCACATCTACTATTCCTCTCCTTGTTGGAAATAATCCAGCAGAACTAGGAACTTAATCAAGAAAAGCAGGAGATCAAAAAATGGAGGGGAGTATGTAGATTTGAATAAGGGAGAACTATGAGAGCAGTGGAAGATCTGGGGTGGGCGGGACTCAGAGGTGACTGAGCAGGGACATGCTGGGATACAGAAACAACAACAACAACAAAAAAAACCATAGTAAACATTTTGGAAACAGTAGTTTGCTCAAGGGGAAAAAAAAGGTCACATCAAGGAAAGGAATCATAATATCAGGACTTAACTAAACCAATTTACACAATAAAAATCTGAAGGCCCAATTCCTATTTCACAGTTCAAATTATGGAAATTGTTTTATTATATGGGTAAGTGAAGGGACTGGAAAGGGTGTAAAATGACTTGTAAAAGAAGATTAAATAATAGTAATGGTAATAGGGGTTGGGGATTTAGCTCAGTGATAGAGCGCTTGCCTAGCAAGCACAAGGCCCTGGGTTCGGTCCCCAGCTCCGAAAAAAAAGAAAAGAAAAATACAAACAAACAAATAGTAATAGTAATAGTAATAATAAAACTCTTGCAAAAAATAAAGGAGAAAAAATTTTAAAAAAATAATAAAATAAAAAAATGACTACTCGGCCCGCAGCAGCTCTCTGCTCCCAAACCCCATGGGAGAGAGACCTCACCGCCTGGACAGGTGGGCACTCCTGAGGCTGCAGAGCGGAAGAGACCACCAACACTGCCCACCCCTGCCCACATCCCTGGCCCAAGAGGAAACTGTATAAGGCCTCTGGGTTCCCGTAGGGGAGGGCCCAGGAGCGGCAGGACCCCTGCGCCTGAGACACCGCCAGAACCTGAAGGAAACAGACCGGATAAACAGTTCTCTGCACCCAAATCCCGTGGGAGGGAGAGCTAAACCTTCAGAGAGGCAGACACGCCTGGGAAACCAGAAGAGACTGCACTCTGCGCACACATCTCGGACGCCAGAGGAAAACACCAAACGCCATCTGGAACCCTGGTGCACGGAGGCTCCCAGAAAGAGCGGCGCAGATCTTCCCGGTTGCTGCCGCCGCAGAGAGGACTTAGGCAGTACCCCATGAGCAAACTTGAGCCTTGGAACCACAGGTAGGACCAACTTTTCCCCTGCAAGAAACCTGCCTGGTGAACTCAGGACACACAGAGGCAAAATTTGTCTAGGACCGAGCACTTCCTGTGTTTACCGGAAGTCCCACACCCGAGGATCCCGGCCCAGAGCAGCTCTCTGCTCCCAAACCCCGTAGGAGAGAGACCTCACCGCCTGGTCAGTTGGGCACTCCTGAGACTGCAGAGCGGAGGAGACCACCAACACTGCCCACCCCTGCCCACATCCCTGGCCCAAGAGGAAACTGTATAAGGCCTCTGGGTTCCCGTAGGGGAGGGCCCAGGAGCGGCAGGACCCCTGCACCTGAGACACTGCCAGAACCTGAAGGAAACAGACCGGATAAACAGTTCTCGGCACCCAAATCCCGTGGGAGGGAGAGCTAAACCTACAGAGAGGCAGACACGCCTGGGAAACCAGAAGAGACTGCACTCTGCACACACATCTCGGACGCCAGAGGAAAACACCAAACGCCATCTGGAACCCTAGTGCACGGAAGCTCCCGGAAAGGGCGGCGCATATCTTCCTGGTTGCTGCCGCCGCAGAGAGCTCCTGGGCAGCACCCCGCGAGCAAACTTGAGCCTCCGGACCACAGGTAAGACCAACTTTTCTGCTGCAAGTGACCTGCCTGGCGAACTCCAGACACAGGCCCACAGGAACAGCTGAAGACCTGTAGAGAGGAAAAACTACACTCCCAAAAGCAGAACACTCTGTCCCCATAACTGGCTGAAAGAAAACAGGAAAACAGGTCTACAGCACTCCTGACACACAGGCTTATAGGACAGTCTAGCCACTGTCAGAAATAGCAGAACAAAGTAACACTAGAGATAATCTGATGGCGAGAGGCAAGCACAGGAACCCAAGCAAGAGAAACCAAGACTACATGGCATCATCGGAGCCCAATTCTCCCACCAAAATAAACATGGAATATCCAAACACACCAGAAAAGCAAGATCTAGTTTCAAAATCATATTTGATCATGATGCTGGAGGACTTCAAGAAAGACGTGGAGAACTCCCTTAGAGAACAGGTAAAGCCTACAGAGAGGAATCGCAAAAATGCCTGAAAGAATTCCAGGAAAACATAAATAAACAAGTAGAAACCCATAGAGAGGAGACACAAAAATCCCTGAAAGAATTCCAGGAAAACACAATCAAACAGTTGAAGGAATTAAAAATGGAAATAGAAGCAATCAGGAAAGAACACATGGAAACAACCATGGACATAGAAAATCAAAAGAAAAGACAAGGAGCTGTAGATACAAGCTTCACCAACAGAATACAAGAGATGGAAGAGAGAATCTCGGGAGCAGAAGATTCTATAGAAATCATTGACTCAACTGTCAAAGATAATGTAAAGCGGAAAAAGCTACTGGTCCAAAACATACAGGAAATCCAGGACTCAATGAGAAGATCAAACCTAAGGATAATAGGTATAGAAGAGAGTGAAGACTCCCAGTTCAAAGGACCAGTAAATATCTTCAACAAAATCATAGAAGAAAACTTCCCTAACCTAAAAAAAGAGATACCCATAGGCATACAAGAAGCCTACAGAACTCCAAATAGATTGGACCAGAAAAGAAACACCTCCCGTCACATAATAGTCAAAACACCAAATGCACAAAATAAAGAAAGAATATTAAAAGCAGTAAGGGAAAAAGGTCAAGTAACATATAAAGGCAGACCTATCAGAATCACACCAGACTTTTCGCCAGAAACTATGAAGGCCAGAAGATCCTGGACAGATGTCATACAGACCCTAAGAGAACACAAATGCCAGCCCAGGTTACTGTATCCTGCAAAACTCTCAATTAACATAAATGGAGAAACCAAGATATTCCATGACAAAACCAAATTTACACAATATCTTTCAACAAATCCAGCACTACAAAGGATAATAAAGGGTAAAGCCCAACATAAGGAGGCAAGCTATACCCTAGAAGAAGCAAGAAACTAATCGTCTTGGCAACAAAACAAAGAGAAGAAAAGCACACAAACATAACCTCACATCCAAATATGAAGATAACAGGAAGCAATAATCACTATTCCTTAATATCTCTCAACATCAATGGCCTCAACTCCCCAATAAAAAGACATAGATTAACAAACTGGATACGCAATGAGGACCCTGCTTTCTGCTGCCTACAGGAAACACACCTCAGAGACAAAGACAGACACTACCTCAGAGTGAAAGGCTGGAAAACAACTTTCCAAGCAAATGGTCAGAAGAAGCAAGCTGGAGTAGCCATTCTAATATCAAATAAAATCAATTTTCAATTAAAAGTCATCAAAAAAGATAAGGAAGGACACTTCATATTCATCAAAGGAAAAATCCACCAAGATGAACTCTCAATCCTAAATATCTATGCCCCAAATACAAGGGCACCTACATACGTAAAAGAAACCTTACTAAAGCTCAAAACACACATTGCACCTCACACAATAATAGTGGGAGATTTCAACACCCCACACTCTCATCAATGGACAGATCATGGAAACAGAAATTAAACAGAGACGTAGACAGACTAAGAGAAGTCATGAGCCAAACGGACTTAACAGATATTTATAGAACATTCTATCCTAAAGCAAAAGGATATACCTTCTTCTCAGCTCCTCGTGGTACTTTCTCCAAAATGGACCATATAGTTGGTCAAAAAACGGGCCTCAACAGGTACAGAAAGATAGAAATAATCCCATGCGTGCTATCAGACCACCACGGCCTAAAATTGGTCTTCAATAACAATAAGGGAAGAATGCCCACATATACGTGGAAATTGAACAATGCTCTACTCAATGATAACCTAGTCAAAGAAGAAATAAAGAAAGAAATTAAAAACTTTTTAGAATTTAATGAAAATGAAGGTACAACATACCCAAACTTATGGGACACAATGAAAGCTGTGCTAAGAGGAAAGCTCATAGCGCTGTGTGCCTGCAGAAAGAAACAGGAAAGAGCATATGTCAGCAGCTTGACAGCACACCTAAAAGCTCTAGAGCAAAAAGAAGCAAATACACCCAGGAGGAGTAGAAGGCAGGAAATACTCAAACTCAGAGCTGAAATCAACCAAGTAGAAACAAAAAGGACCATAGAAAGAATCAACAGAACCAAAAGTTGGTTCTTTGAGAAAATCAACAAGATAGATAAACCCTTAGCCAGACTAACGAGAGGACCCAGAGAGTGTGTCCAAATTAACAAAATCAGAAATGAAAAGGGAGACATAACTACAGATTCAGAGGAAATTCAAAAAATCATCAGATCCTACTACAAAAGACTATATTCAACAAAACTTGAAAATCTACAGGAAATGGACAATTTCCTAGACAAATACCAGGTACCGAAGTTAAATCAGGAACAGATAAACCAGTTAAACAACCCCATAACTACTAAGGAAATAGAAGCAGTCATTAAAGGTCTCCCAACCAAAAAGAGCCCAGGTCCAGTCGGGTTTAGTGCAGAATTCTATCAAACCTTCATAGAAGACCTCATACCAATATTATCCAAACGATTCCACAAAATTGAAACAGATGGAGCACTACCGAATTCCTTCTACGAAGCCACAATTACTCTTATACCTAAACCACACAAAGACCCAACAAAGAAAGAGAACTTCAGACCAATTTCCCTTATGAATATCGACGCAAAAATACTCAATAAAATTCTGGCAAACCGAATCCAAGAGCACATCAAAACAATCATTCACCATGATCAAGTAGGCTTCATCCCAGGCATGCAGGGATGGTTTAATATACGGAAAACCATTAATGTGATCCATTATATAAACAAACTGAAAGAACAAAACCACATGATCATTTCATTAGATGCTGAGAAAGCATTTGACAAAATTCAACACCCCTTCATGATAAAAGTCCTGGAAAGAATCGGAATTCAAGGCCCATACCTAAACATAGTAAAAGCCATATACAGCAAACCAGTTGCTAATATAAAACTAAATGGAGAGAAACTTGAAGCAATCCCACTAAAATCAGGGACTAGACAAGGCTGCCCACTCTCTCCCTACTTATTCAATATAGTTCTTGAAGTTCTAGCCAGAGCAATCAGACAACAAAAGGAGGTCAAGGGGATACAGATTAGAAAAGAAGAAGTCAAAATATCACTATTTGCAGATGATATCATAGTTTATTTAAGTGATCCCAAAAGTTCCACCAGAGAACTACTAAAGCTGATAAACAACTTCAGCAAAGTGGCTGGGTATAAAATTAACTCAAATAAATCAGTAGCCTTCCTCTACACAAAAGAGAAACAAGCTGAGAAAGAAATTAGGGAAATGACACCCTTCATAATAGACCCAAATAATATAAAGTACCTCGGTGTGACTTTAACCAAGCAAGTAAAAGATCTGTACAATAAGAACTTCAAGACACTGAAGAAAGAAATTGAAGAAGACCTCAGAAGATGGAAAGATCTCCCATGCTCATGGATTGGCAGGATTAATATAGTAAAAATGGCCATTTTACCAAAAGCGATCTACAGATTCAATGTAATCCCCATCAAAATAGCAATCCAATTCTTCAAAGAGTTAGACAGAACAATTTGCAAATTCATCTGGAATAACAAAAAACCCAGGATAGCTAAAACTATCCTCAACAATAAAAGGACTTCAGGGGGAGTCACTATCCCTGAACTCAAGCAGTATTACAGAGCAATAGTGATAAAAACTGTATGGTATTGGTACAGAGACAGACGGATAGACCAATGGAATAGAATTGAAGACCCAGAAATGAACCCACATACCTATGGTCACTTGATTTTTGACAAAGGAGCCAAAACCATCCAATGGAAAAAAGATAGCATTTTCAGCAAATGGTGCTGGTTCAACTGGAGGTTAACATGTAGAAGAATGCAGATTGATCCATGCTTATCACCCTGTACAAACCTTAAGTCCAAGTGGATCAAGGACCTCCACATCAAACCTGATACACTCAAACTAATAGAAGAAAAACTAGGGAAGCATCTGGAACACATGGGCACTGGAAAAAATTTCCTGAACAAAACACCAATGGCTTATGCTCTAAGATCAAGAATCGACAAATGGGATCTCATAAAACTGCAAAGCTTCTGTAAGGCAAAGGACACTGTTGTTAGGACAAATCGGCAACCAACAGATTGGGAAAAGATCTTTACCAATCCTACAACAGATAGAGGCCTTATATCCCAAATATACAAAGAACTCAAGAAGTTAGACCGCAGGGAGACAAATAACCCTATTAAAAATGGGGTTCAGAGCTAAACAAAGAATTCACAGCTGAGGAATGCTGAATGGCTGAGAAACACCTAAAGAAATGTTCAACATCTTTAGTCATAAGGGAAATGCAAATCAAAACAACCCTGAGATTTCACCTCACACCAGTGAGAATGGCTAAGATCAAAAACTCAGGTGACAGCAGATGCTGGCGAGGATGCGGAGAAAGAGGAACACTCCTCCATTGTTGGTGGGATTGCGGACTGGTAAAACCATTCTGGAAATCAGTCTGGAGGTT
Organism: Rattus norvegicus; assembly: GCF_021556685.1. NCBI lineage: Eukaryota > Metazoa > Chordata > Mammalia > Rodentia > Muridae > Rattus > Rattus norvegicus. The sequence continues at coordinate 54,437,382 of NC_141544.1, read as the reverse complement.
CCTCAGAAAATTGGACATTGAACTGCCTGAGGATCCAGCTATACCTCTCTTGGGCATATACCCAAAAGATGCCCCAACATATAAAAAAGACACGTGCTCCACTATGTTCATTGCAGCCTTATTCATAATAGCCAGAAGCTGGAAAGAACCCAGATGCCCTTCAACAGAGGAATGGATACAGAAAATGTGATACATCTACACAATGGAATATTACTCAGCTATCAAAAACAACGGCTTTATGAAATTCGTAGGCAAATGGTTGGAACTGGAAAATATCATCCTGAGTGAGCTAACCCAATCACAGAAAGATATACATGGTATGCACTCACTGATAAGTGGCTATTAGCCCAAATGCTTGAATTACCCTAGATGCCTAGAACAAATGAAACTCAAGACGGATGATCAAAATGTGAATGTTTCACTCCTTCTCTAAAAGGGGAACAAGAATACCTTTGGCAGGGAAGAGAGAGGCAAAGATTAAAACAGAGACTGAAGGAACTACCATTCAGAGCCTGCCCCACATGTGGCCCATACATATACAGCCACCCAATTAGACAAGATGGATGAAGCAAAGAAGTGCAGACCGACAGGAGCCGGATGTAGATCGCTCCTGAGAGACACAGCCAGAATACAGCAAATATAGAGGCGAATGCCAGCAGCAAACTACTGAACTGAGAATAGGACCCCCGTTGAAGGAATCAGAGAAAGAACTGGAAGAGCTTGAAGGGGCTCGAGACCCCATATGTACAACAATGCCAAGCAACCAGAGCTTCTAGGGACTAAGCCACTACCTAAAGACTATACATGGACTGACCCAGGACTCTGACCTCATAGGTAGCAATGAATATCCTAGTAAGAGCACCAGTGGAAGGGGAAGCCCTGGGTCCTGCTAAGACTGAACCCCCAGTGTACTAGACTGTTGGGGGGAGGGCAGCAATGGGGGGAGGGTTGGGAGGGGAATACCCATAAGGAAGGGGAGGGGGGAGGGTGATGTTTGCCCGGAAACCAAAGAATTATCATTAAGTATTAAATAAATTAAAAAAAATAAATAAATAAAATAAAAAAAATAAAAAATAAAAAAGAATTATCATAGGAAGAAAAAAAAATGACTACTATTCATCTACCATAATCAGAATTCAATAGACATTGCCTTAAACAAGTAAATAATAATAAAGCATTATCTAGAAATGGACATAGAAATACAGGAAGGAGATTATGCATAACTAAAGCAATTTCGTCCTAAAACACACATGCACACACATGCACACACACACACACACACACACACACACACCCCTCAACTCAACTGCTCCTTAGCCCCCTGCCTTCCATCTTGTTTTTGGAGAGAATCTCTCATGTGTCACCGGTGTGGAAGCAGCACCTGTCAATAAAAAGCTGACAGCCTATTTGTTAGCTGAGGCAGGATTAGAAGCTGTAATCTAAGAAATGATCACGGGTGAAAAGGCCCACGGTTACAAAGTGTGCCAACAGTGTGGTATATGCCTGTGATGCCAGTACCAGAGAGGCTGAGGCAGGAAGGAAGGTCTTAAGTTCAAGGCCAGTCCAAACTACTCAGTGGGCCTCAGGCTAACCTGGGTTTAAGAGTGGCATCCAGTGGCAGAGAGAAAGAAAAAGAGAGAAGGGTGGTAAACAAAGGGAGAGTTGAAAACTGGGTCGCACAGTGTGCGCACGGCTGGATTCCCAGAACCTGGGAAGCTGCCTGGCACAGCTGACACTCAATTCTTGTGAACAGGAAGCTTTCAAGTCATGTGATCCACAACGTGGGCTCACCCGAGGGGGTGGGGGATTAGCCAAGGCCTTTTCATGTATGACTTTTCCAATAAAACCACACTCTTCCTACTACTCTATAAAAGCGCTTCACTCCACACACACCTGCTAGCCTGAAGAGACTTGGCTGCCATGCTTACACTGGAGCCTGGGACTTAAGAGCCAAATCCCTTTTACTGTACCTTAGGGCCTAGTCAAGGTGGGATGGAGGATGAGTTAAGAGTTTTGTGGTTTCGTCTGTTCATTCAACCCAGGTTTACATTATAGATTAATAGTACATAAGTCGGGCTGGAGACATGGCTCAGTGGTCAAGAGCATTGGCTGCTCTTCCAGAGGTCCTGAGTTCAACTCCTAGCAGCTCACAACCATCTGTAATGGGATCTAATGCCCTCTTCTGGCACTGTTTGTGTACTCGTACATAAAACAAATAAATTGTTAAAAAATAATAATATGTAAGTCTCAGTTATATTCTTAGAGAGTGTCGGGAAAAAAAAAGAAAAGAAAAAGGTCCCGCAGTATACATTCTACGACTGCTTGCATCCTTAATTCGGATTTTTCCTTACTTGAAAGAAAAAATTATTATGTTCTGTTCTTCTTGCATCAGTAATTTTTAGGTTTTCTTTTTTCGACAAATGTTCACCAGGTCTCGAATCGATCTCTTTTCTTTCTGTAACAGGCAGTCCACACACCACACACGTTTCAAGCGTGAAGAGGTGTACCAGGAAGGCCTCCCCGGTACCCAGGCCTTAGCTCCACCCATTCACTGAGAACAGGCAGCCGGGCTCTAGCAACATCACTTCATCGCCTCCCCTTTTTGGCTTTGCACGTTGTGCTCTTTCTTTTCTAATACACCTTGGAGGTGTTTCCTTAAGGCACACAGCAAGTCTTGTCATTCTTTCCAACAGGTACATGATATTAATAAAACAATATCAGACAGATGTGCAGCTTATTGGTTAAACCACAACCCACTCTTTTGTCCTTTTGCTATTAAAATAACACTACACTGACCAAACTCTCTGGAGCAATTTTATCCTGTTACAAACTTTGTATGGGTGGTGGAATTCCTATGGGGGAGCTGCAGAGTATATGGGTCTCTAACCTCATCGGAGACTCCTGTTTCCCTCCAAAGTAGTGTATCAATTTACTCCTGTGTTAGTTAACTTTTAAATCGAAGGGACAGAACACCATGACCATGGCAATTTATAGAATTCATTTAATTGGACGTACACTTTCAGGGGGTTAAAGTCCACAAGAGCAGAGCAAAGACACGGTGGCAAGAAGAGCTGAGAGCTAACATCTTGATAGCCAACAGCAGGAGGTTTTGAAAGGCTGGGTAGCAATACCTCTACAAGGCCACACCTCCTAATCTTTCTAAACACTTCCCACCAACTGGGGGCCCAGTCCTCAAAAGCATGAATATGTGGAGGTCATTCCCATGCAAAGCCTCCCTCAAAAAGCACACCAGCAGGATTCTGGTCATCCATTTCTAACCTGAGTTTTCCTGATCAAACAAGCAGATCATGCCGTCTTCCTATGGTTTTAACTTCCATCTCTTTGAAGGAGACTGGCTGGCTTGTGCATATATTTAAATATAGATTCATACTTCACATGGTATAATTTACTCTCCTCTCCAAGCTCAGAAGACTCTACGTGGATCGTGCAGACACTCACCCAGTGCACCTGGGCAGATGTCTAGCTGCCTGCCCTTGTCTACTGTTTCTATCCAAACCATTTTCCAAGGAGTTAAACAAAGACTAACGCTACATAATGGAGGCCTTGGATTCAGAAAGAACCACCTGACTTCTGATTCTACCACTGCTACCATGAGTCTTTTGATTAGCCAGGAACTCTATCAAATTCTTCAATTCTATGTGTGTGTGCAAGATAAGAGTAAAGAAACATCGACCAACTTTGCACAGAGGATTTTCAAGGCAAGAAGAAATGATTCGAAATCCCATGGACAGGACTCTCATCAAAGGTCAGTTTCACTGTGTCATAACGAATCTGCCAGGCAGAAAAAGAATAAAACCTAGTTGGCTAAGCACACAGCTGTTTCTGTGCTTTGGGACACTTCCATGAAATGCTTCCAGAAGTAAAACACTGAGGGAGAGACCTAGCAGAGTTGTTCCACTGCTTAGCTAGCAACACCTGCCTGGTAAACGCTGGGCCTGAGTTCTCTCTCATTGCAAACCTTCAACAGATTCATCACAGGCATCAAACTACTCAGTGAATAGATTACTGCCCACTTGGGACTCGCATTCCTCAGGGAATGCACTTTTCTGGTTCCACCTATGTATAAATTCTTGGCGAGCCTGCAGAGTCAAGGAAGAACAGGAGGAGGAGAGAGAAAGCATGGCTGCTCACCTCAGGCTCCAGTATGACTGCATGTCCCACACTCTTCTGAATCAATACTAACCAGGGAAAAGATACTGTGAGATTTGAGGCCCAACGAAAATTTTTATTCAGTATGTGGCATTGATGAAGAAATATGGGCCAGTGAGATGGCTCAGTGGGTAAAGGCGCTTGCAGTCAAGGCGGATAACCTGAGTTCAATCCTAAGGACCTTGGGGGTCAAAAACAAAAACGGACTCCTGTAAGCTGCCCTTTGACTTCCATACATGTGCATCCATGAACACATACACACATGCACATATACACATGCAAATAAAATACATGCAAAAGATATTTTCTAAACCAGAAAATTATCTGAACGAATCTCTCACACCAAAAACATACTTAGTTTACATTGAGTTTATCTTAAATACATGTACAATATATATAGAATATAACATAACAATATAAACACACACATATCCTACTTTCTGAGCTTCCGAGGTCAGTTTTTAGTTAGGCATCCTTATATGCTGCCCACACCGCAGCGTTATATCGAGAACATCCACACAGAGCAACCACCCCAGCTCCTAGAGTTAACAGACTCTGATTACAATTTCTTCAACTTTCAGTTCTCGCTAGCTCTCTCTTTTCAGTGGGGTCCCTGGGTTGAATTACTCTCAAGCGATTCTTCCCTGCCACCACTGTTTTATTCAGCATTGCTAATATAGCTGAACTTCCACTCATTTCATTAAGACTTTGAGGCGGGAACGCAATACTTGGTTGAGGGATTATTTTCTGCTTTGCAGACTGTCGTGATTCCTTGTGTGCATTTTCCACTAATGAATACAAATGCTAAAAACATCTTTGGCTCAATAAAGTCAGGGGTTCTGATTACAATTCCAGCAGAGTTAGATTGCACAACCGAATCCTTTCCCGAGGAACCCCACAACAAGAATTCACAAATGAGCAATCCCACGAGCGTCCCATGAAAACCCAAGAAACAAAACAAAAATAAATAAATAAATAAATCTCGATTACAAAAGGTAGTGTTGTCCTGAAACTCTGAAACAGCTTACCTTTCCTCTCTGAGGCCAAGAGTAAGTTCCATGATCTGAGTTATCCTGGCAGACCAGTACAATACACACCCCTGAGAGCTTCTAGAATTTACTAGGCAGTTTTACTACTTCAAGTATGAATTGCTGGCACGGCATAGGCATGTGCTTAACCAAAAAGCCAAAAGCTCTCAGGCTGGACAGCAGAATCATTGCCTTTTTTTTTTTTTTTTTTTTTTTTTTTTAAGCAATCCTATCTTCAACTCTACAGCCCATTAGCTTCCTGACCTCTGTCATTCAATGCTCCCAGCTGTGATGATGACAGGTCAAACACCATCCAAAGCCTACTGGGTGAGTAGAGAAAGTACTACCCTTGGTTGAAAATCACTAATGACCTCTTTAATGCCCTACTCAGCAAGCACAGATCCACTTATCTACGTTTGGGGAAGACAGAAGAGTCACCCCCCCCCCTCCCGGACCTTAAGTTTAAGGAACCTGTCATACCCTCTTCTATCATGGACACACTAACAGTTCACAGAGTGTCAAAGTCCCAGATTCCACTCTGAAACAAAGAGCTTCTTTATTCAAATGTGGATTTTGTTTCTTTGTTTCCTTTTCAGACAGGGTCTCCCACACTGCAGTCCAGAATGATCTGGAACTCATTACCGCATTCAGGCTTGAATTCGAAGCAGGCCTCCTGCCTCAGCTTCGGGAATGGCAGGACAATCAGAATGATCCAACAGGCCCAGCTTTTAGCTTATGTGGAAAAAGTGTGATTTTGATGGGTGGAGGGAAGAGTGACGTTTAATGAACCAGAGCAATAACCAGAGACCTATGTTCAATTCTTAGGCCCTGACTCTTGCCCCGCCTTTGATCACAGGCCTTTCTCCACTGGGAGTGTTCTCCCTTCCCATCCTCCTGCCTGAAAGTATTTTGAGTTATCCAAATGACCAGACATGCTACTGACAATTAGTAGGTGGAACCATGGCATCGAATGTCCTGCACTGGACAGAGAAGTCCACTTTAAAGAACTGTCCCATCCTCAGTGTCCTCAAAATCATAAGAGGCTGCTAAGTGTAGCACCCCTTTAGCCTATGGGTATGGTATACTCAAGCAAGAGTTCTCTGCCCAGGGTAGGTACACAATCGGTTCTTGAGAAATGTTCTTGCCATATGGTATTAGCTCCCTTCTGGCTTATAGGTATTGCATGGAACCCATAAACAGGTTCGCCGCCACGTGTGACGCAGCAAGGACACAAGCTTGTGCAGTCATTTTTCCAAAGCAGCTAAAATAAGAAGGCGGGCGTTCACCTGCAGACTTCTGCATTCCAACCCTATCCATTTAACACACCCATTTTTAAAAACATTCCAAAACTCCCAGTGAAGACCCAAACATTTTCTCCAGAGACCAAATTACTCAATTCTAACTTAATTTTCTATATGCCTCTCTCTCTGGGCCCTACCAACATACATCTCCTAACAGACCTTAAAATTCTTGCAGACTCATAGGGTCTCTTAAAGTCACCTACGCCATAAGACACCCCCTCTGGGCTCCCCTCTCTCTTCTAATGAATACAGTCTCCCACCCGAACACTAACAAGACGGCTTATCAAAATGAGGCACGCTGACATCTGGGAGTTCTGAAGGTTGCCTGTGAAAGCTTTCAGTTACGTTATGTAGAGTTTCCATTTCTAAATAACCAGTGCTACCATAGGCACTTGACTAACACATTGGTTTATATACTCAGCAAAGGTGATCTTCGCCTTCCTTGATGGCTGAAGGCGTAGTGTGAACAGAACAGCGGCAAACTCAATAAATAAAGGATGTGTTCACACCAAGGGAAGCCCCAGCAACACCCAGCATACAGAAATAACAAAGGTGGTCTCAAGCTTCAAGCAGGGGACTATCAAAGAACTCTATCAAAGAACTCTATCAAAGAACATTACAGTAGAGACCTGGCCACCTCTCCAGACCCTGTGTTTATTCTAACTTACCCCTGTCAGCCTTTTGCCTTCATTGGTAGCAAACGAACAACTGTGGAGGGGGGACGATGCCATAAATTTGACTTTTTCATTAGTCCCGTTAATGTGTATGTTTCATTTTAATTCTGTTCTTAAGAAGTCGCTAGGGGGTTCTGTTCTTAAGAAGTGTGCATCCTGTTTTGTGTGTGGGCATTGAGTACACTGAGGAATAAAGCACTCATAAGCCAACACAATGAGTTCAGGCAGGAAAGGAGCCTATGGTGCAAGCCTGAGAAAATCATCTCATCCCAAGATATGCACGAGCACACACACATGAATGGGTCTTGAGCATCAAGGGGTCAGGTCGAAGCACAGGTGAAAAGTAGCTATGTAACTTCGAACAGCGCTCTTTAAAACTGCTTTTGCTTTTGTTCTTACAGTAAAATACAGATTGTGATCATCCAAGTTTGTGGAAGGCTGTGCCAAATCGCTTCCTAAATCCTGGACTACTAGACACGTTACAGGTTGTAATTACTGTTTTTATGCAGGAGACCTTTTCTTGGCTACCCACGATTACAAGCAAAGTCACATCGACTGGACTGGCCTAAAACCACTAATGCAAAAGACCAACCCTGCTCTCATTGAAAGGTTTTACTGCCACAAAGAGAAACAACCCAAGTGTCCTTTCAGTTTGAAATAGGATCACAGTGACAAATCCCAGTTCTGTTCCTAATCTTGTCACCACCAGCAATTGTTCTATTCCTGGGACGATGGGACCTACTGAGCGGTTCCATTTGTTGCATTACACGTTCAATAACAGCTTTGTGTTTGTTTCTATCTGTGAAAAGAAAGATTTACGCTCATATAAAGCAGCTAAACACTCGCACACAAGGGATTATCTGCAATCCCCTTAACATCTGGCCAGTTCTAAAACAGATGAGAACAAAATTAGTGCTCGTGTAAGCACAATTAAAACCACATCGTGAAAAGCCATAGCCCAGGCCTATCAGTGGTGAGGAGAGACAGAAAGGGATAGGTGAAAAGGATCTATCTAGCTGCTGGATTAGTCAGCCTGGGGCAGAAAGAGTTCAGAATGGAGGAGTGCCTGCCTTAAAAGGGCAAATAGGCCAGGGGAGCAGGCAGGATTTCAGGACAATGCTGATAGGAGCTGGCCTGCTTACTCCCTTCCACCATTCTCAAGTTTCCAAAGGGTGCTGAGTCTGCCACTTTCAGATCACTGAAGTTTGTTAGCGAAGTTAGAGCCACGGCAGGTGAGGCACGACAGATTCCAAAACTACCGGGGAAACTTCGAGCCTTAAAAGCATCAACAACCAGGCCAATAGTATCTGAAATTCCAAGTAGGATAGCCAGTCAATTATAATCGGCCATTTCTTGGAAAGATGCATTATGCTAACAGGTGCTTACAGTAGAACATGTTCCACAATTAGGAAAACCGAGGAGCACGAAGGGCTAACAACAAATCACAAACCCTAAATAGTAATGGAACTAGAAGCGCCAGTGATTTCAGATCCATTTTTCTTTGAAGTCCATCAGCAAGTCTTTAGTCTGAGGTAAATATAGCTCTCTAGAGGGCAACCTTCCAAGGACATGGGTTACAGGTTCTTCTGGTGCAAGTGAAGTTGGCCTCACTTCTCAAAAAGAGAGGAGAGGTAGAAGGAGAGAGAGAGAGAGAGAGAGAGAGAGAGAGAGAGAGAGAGAGAGAGAGAGAGAGAGAGAGAGAGAGAGAGAGAGAGAGAGAGAGAGGAGAGTTACCTCCTTTTGGAGATGAGGAAATTAAAAAAAAAAAAACCGGACATTTTAATGAGACGAATTTTTAAAAATGTCAGTCTTTAAAGCAGCAGTAGAGGAAAAGAGGTTATGGAAAGAGTGCGCATAATAATCATTAAACTAAGCCAGCTCTCAGCTCCAGCCCCGGCTCCCCCAAATCGGAGCGCCTCAGTCAGATGTCCCAAGTGGGAGAGAGAGGAAGGAGGAAGGGCGGCAACATTTAAACTGTAAACAAATCTGGCGAAGACTCCAGATTCTGGAAGTAGTCTCGGAAAGCTCTTATCGCAACTCTTTTAGGAGTCACTTCGAGAAAACCTTAAGATGACAAAGCACGAAGCGGAGGGGCGCGAGGCTCCCTCGGCCGCTGCACAGCCTCCCACGAGTGGAGGGGACAGAGCCGGGAGCCCCGATGGCGGCGGGAAAGGAACCGGCCGGGAGCAAGAACTTCCCCAGATCTAAGCCACCCAGGGCGGGACGGGAGGAAACCCGAGCGAAGGAGGAAGGAGCGCACAGCGCCCCCGCGGCTCCCACCTGGCTGCACTCCGGTTCGCTCCCGCCGGCTGGCCGGTCCCCGGCTTCTCCTCCTCTTCCTCTTCCTTGTCCCGGGAAGGGTTCCGCGGAGCGAAGAACCGAGAGAAGCTGTGCCAGGGGGCGCTGCCCCTCCTGCGGCCGCCGGACATCTCCCCTCGCGCCGCCGGGCGGTCCGCGGGCCCCGACGAGCCGCTGGCCGGAGCGCGGGTGGCCGCAGCCCTGGCTCGCTGAGCACAGCGGGAGTCAGCGCGGGCGGCCGGCGGGGCTCTTCCAGCCTGGCCGGCACGAGCGCTCCCGTGCGGCTCCTCCTCCTGCCCGCGCCCGGAGCTGCCCGCCCCCGGGAGGAGCCAGCAGCCGCGACCGCCCCGTCGGCCGTAGCTCGCAGGTCCCGGAGAAGCAGCCTGGAGATGCTAGGCTCCGGCTTCCCGCTCAAACCACCACGGCCAGCAGCCCACTTGGCTTGGCCCACACAAACTGTAAATGCCTTGCTTCCCTTCCCTAGTTAGGATCGTTTTAAAACTGGGTAATCAAGTCTGGGGAAACACCTGGCAAGATGCAGCACCAGCTTGCCTGCCCTGCAGCCCTGCAAGCAAAACACAGCCTTTCTAAGGACAGTTTCAGCCGGCAGGGGAGAGCCCATCTGTCCAGCTGTCAGCACCTTGTTTCTGCTTCAGCTGGCTCAGATGTGGAGTAACTAACTCACCCAGGTGTGCTTCAGCTCTCACCCTTCACCTATGGGCCACTCCCAGAATCCTTTTTCAAGAAACGACCCTGATCAAAAACAAATGAGTCAAGTATGACTCAAACCAGAAAACGCTGAAACAAATAGTTTTGTTGTTGCGTAGATGTTACTGTATTCTGTAAGGCCAGAGGTTCTTAACATTATAATAAAATGACTTTGTAAACAGAGTAGCAGCTAGTTCAGAAAGCACAGTGCCACATTCACCCCAGGTGTATTGTCATATTTTGTCTGAAGTCAAATTCCAGAGATACAAAATTCAAGAAAGCAGTGGGGCATTTAATCACTAAAAGTTAGGTGGGCAAATAACATGAAAATAAGGTGATATCCCTCTATGGTTGGCCTGAAAAGTGAGGAGCTTGCAGTCTGTCAGCCCCAAGTAATCATAGTCGGTTAAGGAGCCTTCCCGCTGCCCCACAGCTACCCCTTTGAACCATTTTCATCCTTCAACTGGATCTGAAACTCACGGTAACAGAATAAGAAAAAATTAGGATAAGATAAAATTAGACAGCATTAAAAAGTTGGCCAAGCTCACATTATCTTGAAAGAGAATAAGTATTAAAGATCTACTAATCAGAAAGCCCAGAAGGATTCAAAACCAAAAACCTGAAGCAAATTCTTTCCTGCAACTTCAAGGCCTAGAGAATAATGTGTCTCCCCAAAACAAGGTTAGCTGACTACCAGCTGCCTCACCCATTTGCCCTGTGAGGAAAGCGACCCTACACCTCAACGTTGGCACAGAGGGTGCAGGCAGGAGTCTGTCTGGGGATAAAAGTGTCTGGCAGCCAATAAGATTATGAAGCAATTCTGATTTTCAATAATACTATTTCTCTCTATTAGGTGATAGTCCAGATATTAGTATTTCTTTATAATTAGTCTCCTAGGTACATGCAGAAGTATTAGGCTCAAAACACGGAAAATTCTTCGTATTGAATTTTTATTTGCTTTCCCAATATTCAGCAGATTTTTAGACTTCCTCTAGCCTTACAGTCTTAGCATACAAAGCACACTCTTGCATCCTGAATTCTAGGATTCATTATGAAATCTGTGAAAGCTTTTTCAATTTTCAAATCTTAGTGATCTGAAAGATGTTAGAGATACTAATTTTACCCAGACATCTTCTCTTCACTTCGAATTCTGTTTTTATCTAGACAGTTGGTAGGTGGCTGAGGCAGGAGCATTCCTTCTGTGAAGCTAATGAAGTTCACATTTGAAGACACCTCATTGGTACAGCCTTTTCCAGTGTGAGTAGGGATGGGGGCGGGGAGGGTCACTGTTCTCAGATGACTGTGAAAGTAATTTGTTAAACTTAAGTTGAGACCACAGGACTTTTCCCTCTATCCTATGCCTAGAATTGATAGGCTCTAGAATTCTTTGACTCATACTGAGATCTGACGAATGGCGAACCCAATGACCTTGTTGGGGAAATATTTAGTGTAGTTCTAAGCTGCTCCTCTTGAGGAGATAGTTCAGTTATTGCTTAAATTCTACCTTGTTCATTGTGCAACTCATCAAGATTTACACCCAAGATGCAAGACCACAGGTTCTGTCGAGACATGAAGACATGCATGGCTTCCAAGATTTCAAGAATGTAGATGGTGAAGGTGAAACAAACTATGAAGTGCAGCTGGAAAGTGGCATGGATCATGTGTTCCAGATATCAGCAGACAACATTGCTACACACAGAATTGTTTCTAATTGACATAAGTTCTGTCATAATAGTAATATGTTCCATAACACACTTTTTTGTTCAATGTAAACTAGGTCAAATTGAATTTTTCAGACTTATTAAACCTATACAGACATTTGAGCTGTGTGCCTGTCAGGATGTAAAGGTACTTGTTTTCATGGCTTTTCTATAAATAATAAATAACACCAAGTGAACCAGTGGAAAGACTGAGCTATTAGTTCCATTGTTTTGTTCATTCAGTGACATCAAAAAGATTTCCATATGAAAGGTTTTCAATGGACATACCATGAATTTTTAATATGTAGGCATATGCCAAGTAGTAAATAGAAAAAAAATACATTGCTTTTATAGAATTTGCTCAATTTGCAGGCTACTACTGCAAATTCTTTTAGAACTACTAATTTGCATTCTATTATGTCCCAAACCATTTAATATAAATTTCATTTAAAGTTTAAGTGATTTTTGCTTTAAAGAGAGCAAAAGGAAGTAGTCATGATGGAATAGGAAAAGACTTGGAGGGGAAGGAATGGGGACTGGACTTGATGAAAACACATTATATGTGTGTCTGAAATTCTTAATTAATACAGAGATTCCCTCCCAAAGCTTTAAAAACTGCAGATGTCACAAAACTTAATTTGTCTTTTAAGTGCCCAAGATGTGTCAGACCCATGCTCATGTTTAAAGATTAAGACAATATGCTCTCCTTCAAGGAACAACTTTGATGGGAAAACCATTCTACAGAGGACAAGGGAAGGGAAATTGTTCTATAGGAACATGTGGGGGAGGGGGTGTCCTGGGAAGCTCACAGGAGGAAGTAACTGGCCTACTGCTGGATTCTTTGCTCCCTGTGACTACGTCACTTCCACAAAAAGACTAATACAGTAGTCCATACATATGAGGAAATCTCAAGTTTGTCACACAGGTGAGTGTCTTACCATTCCCAGAGCATAAGTACTACACTGCTCAAAGGTGTGAGAGCCAGCAGGAAATGCTGATCCTTGGAGCGTTTAGATGAGGATGCATGAGAAAGTTGGAAATGCTGAGCTTTTCTGTTGTGGGAACGCTACCAGAGGGAGAAACTACAGAATCTATCTCCGGGCAGAGTATTTACTGTGTGGCAGGTGGCCCAGGAATATTAAGACAGCTGTCAACATCAAGGAAAGCAGCAGCCCATGAAAAAGCAAACAGATGGATTGGGGCACTTCACTGGCTGCCTCTTAGAATAATAGCTGTGCTTGGCCAAATGAGGCAAAGTCAAGCTGCCCAAGGCAGCAAAAAGCTATTACTGGATAGAAGCACTCAATTAGGAGGGAGGTGGGGTTAGAGTCTCCCTTTTTCCTTTGTCTGTATACTCAAGTTTTCATTAAAAACCATCACAGCAAATAAGAAAGGAGAGATGATGCTAGAGAGCTTCCCATTCTGTAACATTCTGACTGTCACGGTCTGTGGTGTGGGGAAATGCCTCATCTTGCTGCTTCAATGAGAACAGATGGTGAAGTTTTTAATAATTGGTTATTCAAACTTGTATGGAATACATGATGTTTTATTGTATTGTTCCTGGTTTCCTTTGTAGAACGTGCGGAGAGTGAAATCGTTCAGACACATGATTTACTGGTGAAATAGATGTGCTAGTTTGAGCTAATTTGCATTTATTCTTTTATTCCTCTAGGATGCTATCATATACAGAAGGGAACCTCTTAAAATTTTTGTGACCACTAAGAATTGAATATGCATTTTTCAAACAGTATAAAGCTTACTGATACTTAAATATTATGTTCCCTCAAGAATGTAAGTAGGAGAATGTCTTTGAAAACATAAATTATAAAGCATATTCCAAAGTAATTGTTCATATCAATAAGTTCATATCAAATAGAGTCATGTTAATGCTATAAAGGTGAAGTAAAACTAGAATACCAATATTCTATTTAATATTAATCCGTTTATACAGTATCAGATATAAAACCTCAGAATATCAACTTACTATTAGATAAGAAACTCAGACCATATAATCTCTTTCTCTAAAACACTTCATCTGAATACATGGGCTTTTAGAATTTAAAAAATTGGCTTATGAAATTATTTTGGCTTGTTTTAAATTTTACAGCAGATGTGTTCTGGAAGCCTGACCCTTCTCACTAGAATACTTTGTTAGCAGACTGACTTGCTGTGAAGACAAGATGTAGAGGTGGGGGCTGTTGTAAGCGCGGGTTTTGATTAGGGAGAGAAAGCAGTGGGAAATGCTACATATTGTCAAGTAAAAGGAACCACAGCTTTCCTGTGGGGGTGTTACCTAATTTAAACCCGAGGTTAGCATTACCTCCTGTACACGAATTTATATTGCACAGAGTAGTACAAAAATCAGTTAAGTTTGGTTTGGAGTGATACAGTAACGAAATTAGAATTTAAGGAATAAACCTGACAAACATTTATGGAAATCTTACTCCATTCTGAACTACTATGCCTAGTAAACTTTCAGAAATTTAACTTAAAATATTTCAAAATGCAGGCTGGGAGTATGGTGACAGAGTGCTTGCCCCACGTGTGCAAAGCCTTGGGTTCAATCCATATATTGCAAACAAACAAACAAACAAACAAACAAACAAAAAGGAAACGTTTTAGTCTGGGCATGGTGAAATACACCCACAAGCCTAACACATGAGAAACTAAAACAAAAGATTTTAAATTTGAGGTTAGCCTTGGATATACAAAAAGCCAGCCTGTGCCACCTAGTAAGAGTTTGATTCAAAAAGCTAAAAGTCAAGAATGTCTTTGTTGTTGTTGTTGTTGTCAAATTTAATAGCAACAAATCCACATTCAAGTCAATCAGACACTTCTAGGCCGCAGAATCAGTGTCTGCAAAAGCATTAGCCACCTATGGTCTGGGAGAGATTGAAATGAAGTTACCTAAACCACCATTTCCAGTTTCCATCTTCCCATCACTTGGGGGGGGGGGCATTCAGTTAGTACATTTAGTTTCTGAGGTTTAAATAAAGCACAACCAGTTTTAGAACACAAGCTACTTTTGAATAAAATTTGACAAGTTGCAACTGGCAAACTTCCTTAGCAGCTCAACAAGGTAGTCAGAAAACTGAAAAATCAAAATAAACAAGTAGGAAAAAAACCCCTAATAATTATATGTTTACTTAGAAATCCACCAAGTACCCTGTATTTTTAGCAAGTACTGAAATAAAGCTCTGAATAAAAAATTTAAGTGGTTGACTTCATATTCATTCCTTTGGGGCTACCTGCTTCAAACTCAACTAGAAAAGTTGGTGAGATAATTGATGTATACAAAACAAAAACAAGAAAACCGAAATAACAAATCCCCAAATATTGTCTGCAAAGACCTCACAGGCATCTGCATTCAGCAACCTTGCCCAATCCTTTCAAGCCAGCTGCTTGGTGATTGGAGGTCACAGAGGTGACCCAGTCCCAAGCATCGCAGTCAAAGAAGAAAACACACAACTGAGAGTGGCCAACTACAAAAGAATGTGATAAATGTGACCCGTGGGCAACAGGCACATGGGCAGACAGGGAAAAAGTGACACACTGTGGAGCAAGCCGGGCTCCATGTCATAGAGGAAATCTCTAGAAGCATGGGTTAGGAAGTTCTACAACCAGCATTTAAGACCTCCTGGAACAACAGATCTGCTGTAGGAACATCACACTAGTTTAAAAAGCAGAATAATACATAATGCATAATGCTATGCCAGTGACAGACATATACTTAATATCTGCTTTAGCTTCTCTCTGCTATGGTCAGGAAATAAGACAATAAATGAATGCCTCTGAATCATGAATCATCACGCACCATGTGTAATACGTGGCATCCTTGGACATGGCACGTAAATAGGAAACTACCTTCAAGTGAACTCTTTATTGCATTCTCTTGACCTTCTTTTTAAAATTGCATAATTGAAAAGTAAATGAAAATGACAGGTATGAGAAATATGCAGGTGGAGAAACTGCTGCCCCAATCCCAAGGCAACTATATAATTTGAGTTTACAACTGCCAATTACTGCCTTGGACAGGTTAGACCAGTATATCTTATGGAAGTGGGAAGTCTTATTACTGTCTTAGTATCTAATTTAGGAGTAAAACCCGGTGTGTAAAGCATCATTTTGACAACTGTTTGCCGGTTTTGGGGGAGTTCCTTTCTTGCAGCTGTTACCTGGAATTCATACAGAGTGGAGCACTGTCAGCTAGCTTGCTTGTGACAATGTTAAGAAATATGGAAATGGGGCTGCAGAGGTGGCTCAGTTTTCTCGAGCACATACTGCTTTTGCAGAGGCATTGAGGGCAGAGGAGCAAACAGCATGGTTTAAAGTGAGCAAGGGCTCGACTCATTTCAGAGTTGCTTGTTGGCCTGTTCTATGAAAGTAGGTCAGTTGTACCTGGTTGGTGGTATTTTCAGTTGTGTTGTACATGAAAGGTGCCACATTGAAGGGCTTGATGACTCTTGTGCCTATGGATTCCAGAGAGCTAGTAAAGGCCAGGCAACATGTGGCAGGGTTAAAGTCCCTGAAAGAAGGACCCGAGGCACTGTTACATGAAGGTCATACCCGAGTTGAAATGGAGACCTCCCAAAATTTGGAGATGCTAGGACCATGGAATATGTTCCAAGAAAGCTGCAGGATAGAGTCCAGGGGCTCAAGAAAGAAAATGCTTGTATTACAGGCGGCAGAGCTGGAGGATGGGATTGCTCAAACCCTTTCAAGTTCAAACAGTTCCACTTGTAGTAGATGCCAGGTACGGAGCTTCAGGACTTGGTATTTGCTGGATTCCAGTCTTCCTTTGGTTCAGTGATTCTTTGCTAAGCCTCATTCCTCCCTTTGGAAGAAGAATGTCTATTCTGTACTGTTCTATATAGGAAAGATCTTGCTTTGATTTTTTTTTTTCTAATAGGAGCTCACAGTTAAGAAATCGCTTTGAGTCCCTGATGATACTTGGTGCTTTGGACTTATAAAATGTTGTAATTATTAATGACTATGGGTACTTTTGAAGTTGGATCAAAAGCATTACACATTATGAGATGACCATAAACTTATGGGTATGAGGGATGGAAGCTTAACAATGATGTGTTTGGATGTTACACTGACAAAGGAGTTATCTTTACTGACAACTTGACGGGACATAGAACCATGATGAAACAAATAAGTGGGCATGTTTGAGGATTATCCAAATTAATTGACACAGCAAGACACATCCTACATGTGGTTGGTATTATTTCACAGGATGGGGTCCCAGATGGAACAATAATAATACAATCTGAGTACAAGTACTCATTACTTCTTCCTCACTGTGGATACAATGAGCCCAGCTGCTTACTGCTGCTGACACCATACTTTCTCTGCCATGCACTATATCCCTAGGAACTCAAAATAAGCCCTTCCTTCTTTAAGTCGTATTAGATCACAGTAAGTAGCCAATATTTTTAAACTAAGAAATAAGAGGGAAACAGTAAAAGAGTAGATGCTATGCATAAAATTAGGTAAACTGGCATATTTTATTATTAGAATCATAAGCAAGTTGAATTTGCATTAAATAGTAGAGCAGACAGAATGCTTATTTTTACACAAAATACACAGGTTGGACTCTTAAACTCCAGTGTGATACTAGAAGGAACTGTCTTTGGGATGTAATTAGTTGATGATGGAGGGGCTCTGAAGGATAAAATGGCAGTAGTAGTCTTCTAAAGACACTCAGTGTTCTCTCTCTCTTTTGTTGTGATATAATGAGAAGACGGAACTCTGCTGTAGGGAAGAGGGCTCTCAACAGAACTTTAAAGCACTAGCAGTCTGATGGCAGATCCCCATTCCCTACAACTTCTGTTGTATGTAAGCTGCCAAGGCTACGGTTATTCTGTTAGAGCATCCTGAATTAAGCAAGGATTTTCACAAGTAAATGAATGCAATTATGGAAATCATAACATTGATATGCCAAAATTCTGAAAGGAAAAAAATAATTACAAGTAACTATGAGATATAATTCATAATTTTTATCAGAACCCACAAATGAAAAATATACAAAATACAGTTCTTCTGTGGCTCATAAAACAGCCTAGCCAACAAAGGAATATTTAAATGTAAAACAAACAATGCTATAAGATTTGAACATTTTACAAACTGCTGTTAAAATACAGAGCTTAAGTTTCTCAATGTAAAAGATGGGGAAAAAGTTGTTTCAACTTTGAGATATGTTGCCATTATATAATATGCTAGATACAAACACAATAATTTTAGCTTATATGTATGATGTACTATATTATTCAATTTGCTTATATAGAATCTTTCCTTGAAAATGAAGTGTAGTAATAAGTGATGTTTATAAACCATTAAAAGATCTTAAGAGATCATGGAAACAAGAGGAAAGTATTTTCTCTTTCTTCTAAATATTTTCATATGTGAGTTACTAGCTAATTTAGTCTTAAGTAGTTTTGTTAATTTTATCTAATTTGTCAATGTATAATGTACCTCATTATACCTCCCAAGGATTCAGGCTCAGAGAGAAAAATTTTAGTGTTGATAGGCTTAAAATGAAAATCAAAACAAAAACAAAAAACACCCAACAAAAGAGCACCTCCAGCGTTTGTAGTTTATGATTTTTTAATTAATTTCACCTTTAGTAGTATTACTAAGTAATACCTATATTTCTCTTATCAATAAAAAAACGATTCTTTTTAATTATCTATTCTAAACATGCTTTCGAAGACCAGCACCAGCATTTCTCAGTTCTGCGCCCTGCATCAAATCACTGAACCTTTTTATGTCCTGGAAATTTCCTCTTAAGTGAAACACTATCCTGGAGGGAAGCTCTTTTAGCATGAGGAATTGTAAAGGGAGGCTCATTCACACTGAGGAAATCAACAACTACTAAGTCTCAGAAAGTCCCTGAAACTTACCTGAATTACAACAGTAAGCAGTAAGCACTGCTCTAGGTGGTAATTATGACCAGTTGAATTGTCTGTCTATGGTACAGACCTCCATGGGTTCAGCTTCTCTGAGTCATTAGCCATGCTGGGAAGAGTGGAGCTCTGTGTTGATGTGGCTGACTTGAGTTGTCCATGATTCTGTAAGTAACCCTTCACTCATACTCCAGAGTAAGTAGCTGTAATAAACTTACTGGTTTACCAAGTTGGATTTTGGTGGATTCATTTTTTTGGTGTGGTGGTGTTGCCCTTTCTGGGCTGAGTAGATGTTTCTTCATTATTTACCCAGGAAAATTCTCACACAACAAACAGGTCCAAACCCTTAACCCACAAAACAGAGACGACAGGGCATAACATATATACATACATATATATATATATGGTTGTTAAGACTGAAGGATGTAAATTCTAAATGTGTAGTAATACATGGTAGGTGAAAATTTGAATTTTCTCTGCACTCCTACGATTGTTAATGTATCTAGTTTTGTTGTTTCTTTCTTTAAATGGCAGCACAGACTGTGAGGTTGGCAGTAGTACATAAAGGTACTTGCTGCCAAACCTAATGCTGTGAATTCAATTCCCAGAACCCACGTGGTAGGTCAGAACCAACTCCTAAAAACTATCATCTTACCTCCACATAGCATTTCCTCCACAAAATATAAATACATGTTGTGATGGTTTAGATATACTCGGCCCATGGGAAGTGGCACTATTAGGAGGTGTGGCCTTGTGGGAAGGAGTGTACCTCTGTTGGAGTGGGTTTTGAGAGCCTTCTCCTGGCTGTCTGTGGAAGATGGAGTCTCTTCCTGGCTGCCTTTGGATCAAGATGTAGAACTCTCAGCTTCTTCACCACCACCAGGTTTGCCTGCATGCTGCCATGCTTCCTTCCAATGATGATAATGGACTGAACCTCTCGACCTGTAAGCCAGCCCCAATTAAATGTTGTTCTTTATAAGAGATGCCTTGGTCATCTCTTGGCCTAACTAAGGCACACGTTTCAAAATTATATCATCTTTTCTATCTATATTTGAGGGAGCACTAGACTGATGACATTCTGAGAGCATGGTAATAAAAGCAGTTTATGACATGCTATCAAAATAGACACACCACTAAATGACCATGATATTTAGATGATTTTTAGTTTTGCAAATGTCCATTCACTGGATTTCTGGACCTTGAGAAACTGGATTATAGAGCTTTGACTGCTGTTTTTATGAAATCTGTAAAAACATCTACTACCCCCAATGGGATACATGTACCAATGTGTCTGCATTACTCATCTTTTGTTATTTTCATGACTAAAAAATGCTTAAGATGCTATATAATTCATAGCTTTTCACTCAAACACAATGTTTTTCAGAACTGACATCACTGTTGTGTGACTAGTTTCCGTGTCTAATTTAAAAGGGAAGTATGAATTTAAGTTTACAATTAATTATAAATGGTGTTTAGGTTGTGAGAAGTTACATATGTTGTATTTCTGAGGTACATCTAAAATTCCAAAGGAAAGTCACAGCAGTTTATAAATACTGTTCTGAGGTACTGGAGTCTGCGGAAATTTGGATCTTGACTACCCAGAAGACTCAAGCAGTGAACTGAGAATGTACCCATGACGGTATCCCAGCTTTCTCTTCATTCTTAGCTTCCTTAGCTATAAAAGTGAGGAGCTTCATCTGCCTCACTTCCATGTGTCCTGGAGCCATGAGACTCTCGTGGCTTGGATGGAACACGAGGGACTGAGCACGAGCCATCAAGTTCTAAACAAGAATCAATCTCTTTTTTCCTTTTCTTACTTCCTTCCTTCTTCCCTCTTTTCCTCTCTGTTTTTATAAATTATCTCCTGCATTCTGCTATAACAGAAAGCAGACTAACACAT
This sequence comes from Rattus norvegicus, assembly GCF_021556685.1. NCBI lineage: Eukaryota > Metazoa > Chordata > Mammalia > Rodentia > Muridae > Rattus > Rattus norvegicus. Next base: position 54,416,695 of record NC_141544.1, on the reverse strand, counting down.
GGACATGTTAAGAAGAAAAATAAGTAAGTTATAAAAATATTAAACATTTATTAACATTTATATTTATTAATTTAAAGATGCAATATTGTCATTTAGCTACTGAAATAAAATTTATCTACCATATATTAAATGTTCTCAGATTCTCCCTCATTAAATTGATGTCAGTGAAGGTGAGGGATGCTTTACATATATGAGCTGACCACATATCCAAACCTTCACAGCTGTGAGGCAGCACGTACATATGCAGGTTTACAGGATGAACTCAGTTTAGTTGGCCTCAGACAATGCTTGGCGGTTGCAACACCAAATACTACACCAACACATTATTCTTTTTGGCATGAACAAAGCACTCTAGTTGGTATATTTCATTTTTTATTGATAGTGACAATAAAATTACATATAGACTAATTACTTGTGATCCCTTATAAATCTTTAAGGCTGTTTCCCTAACACAATTTGCACTTCAAAGTAATACAATGAACTAAACTTTTAGAAGACAATTAAAAATAAAAATACATTAAAGATATAAGTCATGACAGGATATCGAGATGGCTTACAAGTGGTATTTATACATTTTGATTATAACAATGTATAGATTTTTACAAGAAGCTGGGACTAGGGAGTTCCTAAGAAATCTTAGATTTTGTACAGTTAATGGCCAGATTAATAATGTCTCAAGTCCTAAAGTCCTTAAAATGTTCTTCCAGAGTCCACAAAAGCAAGCAGAATGTTGTAAAAATATTCTTAGTTGCATATATCTTTTAAAATAAATTTGAGATTATTCAGTATGCCTTACATAGATACCATTAATTGAGAATCGCTGAGGTCTCCAGTGACTATCTTTTCACGTTTTCACAGCTTGGATCTGATCTGATGATAGACAGACAAAAACATTGTCAGCCTCACAAGGGAAACACAGTAACCCTATTTTCTAAATCATTTTCTAAAGGTAACTCTATATAACACACGAAAGCCCTATGTATACATCTGTTTTCTTAAGGTACAATTAAGACTGCTGTGTTAAGTTTTATATAAGCTACTGTAAGTAAAGAATACAGGTTTTACAGGCTTATTAGAAAGACAGGTAGCAGTTCCTTTGGTGATCGCTCCTTTTTTGGAAGCAATTACTTACAATTAATTATTTTCAAGTGAATTACTTACAACTCATTAAACACACAGTAATTCCTGAAATATCAGTAGCCTTCCTCTGCAACCTTAATGTTCATTCCTAGTTCCTGATCCATCTAGCCATCCTTCCCTTTCTAGTTAAGTGTATGATGCACGTGTCCATACTCAAGTGTCTGGGTGTGCACAGACATGTTGGTCCATATGTGGAAATCAATGAACAACCAAGTGTTGATTTTTATCTTCTTTCTTTCTTTCTTTCTTTTTTTTAAAGATTTATTCATTTACTATACATAAGTACACTGTAGCTGTCTTCAGACACACCAGAAGAGGGCACTGGATCTCTTTACAGATGGTTGTGAGCCACCATGTGGTTGCTGGGAATTGAACTCAGGACCTCTGGAAGAGTCAGTGCTCTTAACCGCTGAGCCATCTCTACAGCTCCCTTTATCTTCTTTCTTAAAACAGGTCTTATTGTTTGCTGTTCTGTATACCAGGCTAGCTGCTCCTATCTCAGTCTCCCATCTTGTCATAGGCACACTGGGATTAGATATGTACTGGGAATTTCAACTTACTCAGACCTCATGCCAACACAAGGAGCACTTTACAAGTACCCTAGGGAGATGGGCCACTTGATCCTGTGGTTTGCTTTTACTGTCACAATACTTTGACATTGCCTGAGTAGTGATTCCAGGATATTCTCTATGGTCTTTTCTAGGCACTAACCAGTATTATATATGATAAATACTATCCAATACTGTACCAAGTAGCTGGTATTGGGAAGTTTGATGCAACAATTTATTTCCTTATATGAAACCTATTCCCACCTCAGGAAGATTGCGAAAGTCTCCACTGTCCTCAGGGTTAAAGGATAATGACAGTATTTATCTGCCCCTCTTCCTCCTTCCTCTAATACTATTTCTACTTCTTTTCACCTTGCCTCCTCTCTCTTTTCCTTCTCTTTGTGTTTGTTGGTTTTTGAGACAGGGTTTCTCTGTGTAGTCTTGGCTGTCTTGAAACTTGTTCTGTAGACCAGGCTGGCCTTAAATCTGCCTGCCTTGGCCTCCAAGTGTTGGGATTCAAGGCATGAGCTGGGCTGTCTGCCTAGTTCCTAATCTGCTTCCTCAGAGACAACTTAACTTCTGCCTACTCTTCAGTCGGATTCCTCAGATGATCCTCGCTATTGTCCGTCTACGTCTACTGTTGCAGGTGGAGTAGAAGAGAGGCGAGAGCCACAGAATTTCTCTATATGAAAGCTCGCACCTTCTCTTTGCAGTCAGTTCACTATGACCATACACAGATGTGTCTGGTGTTTTCCAGTCCAGAGGTAGTGTTTGAATATTTGCAAAGGATAATTCTTAAAACTTTTTTTAGGGTGAGGAGAGTCATGGTTTGTCTCTATGGTTTACAGTTCCAGATCTGTCTTTTATTTTTTACTGTATTATTTTCAATTACCAGCATATTCTGAGCCTTTGAGAAGATCTTCAAAGTCAATTATGCTGTGTACTAAGATTTTTTTACTGCCAGCTTAGGATTCAGTGTTTGGGGGAGTCTGTTAAGTCAATCAACATCCATCAGATCACCAGCTTTCCAGACAAGATTATCATTTGTACTACATGTATATGGAGTTAATATCTTTTTAAAATGTTGACATTATTATTAGTGATACCTGAGATTGAAGTATGTGTTCAATCCTCCATTTTTTATTAGAGTACTCATATGCACAGTATGTAAAATATAGGCATAAAAAATTGTAAGTGGACTAAGGCGGTAAGATCAGAACTTGTCTATGATGTGTATTTGCTTACACAGGATGGATGTCCTGGACTCATTCTTGGTATTCGATATAAAATTAAACGAGATTAAAGTCTGAAGTCTGTAGGCATTACTGATTTTTCATCTTATCTATAATATGATTAAAAACAAGTTTCAATATTTGGGAAAACTTTAAAAAAAATCTCACTTGAAAACTGGGAAGGTAGTATAAGTATATGCCTGTAGTCTCGTCATTGGGAAATTCATATGGTGAGTTCCAGGTCAGCCAGTGTTACATAGTGACACCCTGCCTCAGAAAACAAACCAATCCAAACCAAAAAACAAACAAAAAAAACCATTCCTCCTTCCCCCAAAAAATTCTTACTTGAAAGTTTCAGAACTAGAAGATTTAATACTGATCACTAAACATATAAAATTAACAAATCTTTCAAAAGAGAATATAATCATATGATTTAATATTACACAAAAATTCAATATTAAGCTTAAATAAATATGATTGGATCAGTGCAAAATGAATCTTGTTTAATATGCTAGGAAACTTCAGGATTCTGAAAGTAAAATGAATATAGTTCGAAGGTCATTTACAGTTAGATTTTTCTCTGCTTCTTTAGCTAATGAGCGACATTATAAGCTGGTTAGCCTTTTTTATTTACTTGTCTTGAATGATAGGAGCTTATCTCTCTTTATATTCAAACATAACAGAGAACAATAAAATCTATACTACTTGCTCTTCTACAGGAAATACAATACTTATCTAGTAAAAAACAAACTGATATATCCTTTTATTGTTTTATAGCTATGAAGTTTCTGTCTCATTTAAGCAGTGTGCTTAGGTAAAGAGTAAATCTGGCATGTATTGAAGGCTTTCCTGTGCACTATACTTTAATTCATATGCACAGTATTCTATAAAATTTAAATTTTAATATTCCAGATGTGAAAATTCCTTCATAAGGTGCAAAGATGTGTGTTAGTGGGGGGAGGGGTTAAAGGTAAGTGGAATAAATATGCTCCCTCAAAGGCCCAGCTCTTCTGCAACTACTACTGTGCACAGAGCTGCAAGGATGCTCGTACTTACCTTGCACAAAAGTACTTCTAACAGTATGTTGCTCTCACAAAGACTTGGGAGGTAAGGTACCAAGACTTGAAAGCTGGTACTGTAAAACTGGATCATTACTGACACCTAGTGGCTATTGCTACAGACAAAAAGTAAAAATACACAGGGAGCTGGGGAAGAAGGGAGAAACAGAAAGCAAACCCTAGATGTCCTACCATCACCTCAGTCCTAAGGTGGCAAGGACTACACTGAGAGTGTTGGCAGGCCTTCCACTGCATGCTGCATCTTCACTGGGAGCAATGGTCAGCACTGGTGAAGGGAGAGGTCTGCCAGAAAATTCGCTTCTCTATCTCTTTGAACTTTTACTCTCACCAGTTTCTTCTGGAAATCCATGCCATAATCCCCAATACTTCTTAAAATAATTTAAAATTTGAAGTTGATGGGTTCAAAGAAAAAATGTCTTTACTAATATTTAGGAACATTAAAGATGTTTATTTGTTTCTTATAAAATAGGACTAGAATGTTCTTTGCAATTTAAGAGTAAATCGTTTGTCTGAATAAATACAATCTAGAAATGAAAGTCTGTGTCAGGTGGGGCTTTAATCCCAGCACTTGGAGGCAAAGGATACAGATCTCCAAGTTTAAGCCCAGCCTGGTCTACAGAGTGAGTTTCAGGATAGCCAGGGCGATAAGAGAAACTGTCTCAAAAAGAAAAAAAGAAAAAAAAAAGAAAAAAAAAGAAAGAAAGAAAAGTCTGTGGAATTAGAATCACTAGAAAACAAGATTTTACACATCTCTGTGAAATGTGCTTTTAGCAGTTGTAGTAGGCAGATGAGTTTTTCATCCAACACACAAGGCTGTAATTATCCAAGGGTTTCCAAAGCATGGAAGAAGAAAAATGAAAAACTATCCCACACATATCTAATATTATAATCAAGAATTGTAATGAGAATGTGGATCTCCTTTACTCTTATTCAAAGTACGAAGATTCCCAGTAAGAATGAACAGTCATTCTGTGTAAATTGAAAACTTCTGACTTGACCATCAAGACTTCTCAGGAAGGACACAGCGAACACACAGCTGTCTACTGCACTGCATGCTGGCAGCCTGTTCTTGTACAGACAACAGAACCCCAGGGAACACTGTACTACCTGATACACTAGTGCTGTACCATTATACTACAGCTGATTTCATTAAGAAAACTGAACTGAAATTAAAAGATATCATTAATAGTATTTATAATACTAAATGGGTGTTAAAACTTGTACATAAAAATTATGTAATAAGTTATATATGGAATCCTATACATCATGATTCATAAAAAAATAGTTGTCATTTTGTTCTAGTTATTAACAGTAAGGCCCAATGTTTGTCCCAAACTTCAGATGTGCTTTTTAGCTACTAGATTTAATGAAAATCTGAGTCCATAAATTAAAACCATTTTCCAGATTTGTTATATTTATTGAATACAGAAATCTGCTAGAAAAATGTAATAAAATAAATGAAGCAAGGTATCAGGTACTTACTGTACTGTTTTTTCTGACAGCAGAAATAAAAACAAGAAGGGGCATTGATGTAATAAAATTAAAATATAAAGATGAAATGAACGAATGAGACAGAAGCGGGCTACAGACACGCAGCAGCTTGGGGTATACCTTGAAGCCAGTCCACGCCTTCCTGCAGTCCTTCTCCTTTGAGGGCATCACTAGCACTGAAAGAAAGTCCACACACAAGGTCCATTTTATGGTGCCATACAACTCTACGAGTCAAAACAGTATTTCTGCCATACTGCAAAGAAATGTATACTAATAATAGATGTTTGTGCAAAACTGATTAAATATTGAAATAGAATACAATATATTATATTAATAATATTATATATTCTATTGAAGTATAATATATTAATAATAATAGGAAATTAGAGTCTGAAGACTAGAGAGAAAACTTTGAGACAAACTTTGAGATTTGTAGTGATATTAAGAACACATAAAACACCAGGTTACTTTTCCCACTGTCCTACCTAATTTTCTAGAGTTTACTGTCCTACCCTCACTGCACCCAGTGCTCCCACAGCATTTATCTGTTAGAAATGTTTGACTTAGGTCACAATATAGTCACAGAATCAACTGACTTCATTTGAAATACAATTTATTTATAGAGTAAAATCCCATAATTATAACATGGGTTTGTGGTGGTTGTTATTGTTGCTTTATTTTTGAGGCAGGATTTCATAATAGTTCAAGTTTGACTCAAACTTGCTATGTATTGATTGAACAGATTCCACCCTGCAAATACAGGAATTCATGAAAATATTATATGTTAAAGATCTAGTAACTTACTTTAAAATCCATGATCATATCAATATATAATTAAAATGTCTGAGTAATTAGAAATTGTTTTACATCATTTAGGAAGCAGCATCACCTAGAGCATAGTAAAGAACCTAAAGAATTCTTTCCAGTAGGAAAACAGAAACAAACAATATAAGATAAGCAATCATTCAGAGCACACTTTTCATCACATATGCTAACAGCAAGGCATTAGTATCACTTACACCAAAAAAGCCCAAGGTATTGATTTTGGCACACATAGTTCTAAGACAAGTAATACAGGAAACCTCTTTGTCCACTGGTGGAGGTGTCAGCAAGTGACTACAAACTTGGCTATTTCTCTGAGCCAGTTCTCTATTTACTGAGGGGTAAGCTGTAAGACTCAGAAGGAGAGCAAACAACAGCTCTTCAGCAGGTGCCACAGTGCTTGTGTTTTATGCGCCTGGCCTTGTCAGTGGCTACATCCTCCAGTTTCCCTTCGACTGCTCTGTTGGAGGATGGCTGCTGTTCCTGGTTCAGAACTGGTGCTGCCCCCCACCCCCAATGAGCACTTTTCTTCCTGGCCTCTAACTAGTAGCTGCTTTCCCAACCATGCTATCACATGAAATGGTCCCAGACTCAAATAGGCCACAAAGATAGGAAGTCCTCATGGTTTCCCTTACCCTATTGGTGTTTCTTCATCCAGTCATCTAATGTTTGTACAATTATTTCCTTATTAACTCTCTATTCTACATGTAAATATCCAAGCATATCACAAAGGAACTAAGTCAAAATATGCCAACACAATGAGGCCGCAGAGTTTATGGTTAGTGATGATGATTAAACATGAAAGTCTCGACCTTTTCTTTAGTTTCCCAGTCAATATCTAAGGCAAGGGACAGGTAATACTTTATCTCTATGTCACTAAGGACTACCGTCCATACAGCTAACACTGGAAAAGAAGGATAAACATATTGCTAATTTTGTGCATGCTTTTAAAAAAATCATAAAATACAGAACAAACTAACAAATGGAATGCTAATTTGAATTAAAAAGATGATGTTCAGTTTGAATTAAGGAGAAGCAAAGTTATAGGTATATTAAAAAAAAAAACATCTTGACATTCTTCTGTGATATATAGAAAACACAGAACCTGGGAATATAACACCCTCACAACATCGTGATTTCATCATTTACACAGAAAAATTTTGAGATGCCATAACTGAATAAGTAAATCTGTTTAAATTCAACTGTTAAGTTATTTTAGGTAGAAAAAGGGTAATTCACTTATAAAATTTGAATATTTGAATATTATGCTTTCTAGCAAGGTATCACAATACCCTGTAAAACCCAAGAATTAGTATTTATTTTAATATATATTGCTTTGGAGCCCAACAATTTGGAGTCCAGTGATTTAAGATAGTAAAGGTTTTATCTCAAAGAATTTCTCTGTCTAAAATCACATTCTTAACTACTAAATACCACTGGACCTCAGATTCAAATTCAATAACCACAGAGTAGCCCTGCCCTTCCCCACTGTTCAAAAGCAAGGAGGGTTTCACTATTTCCTTCCTGGGCAGAGGGATATTGGATGGGGGCGAGGGACCCATAGAATCCTGAGATATTTCTAGTATTTATCTAAACGCTACTCTGTTCAGCACCAAGGCTAGCTCTTAAATCTTTTCTTTTTAAAAGTACTATTAATTCTTTGGAATTTCATACAATGTATTTTGATCATATTTGCTCCCATCTCCCTAACAACCAACTTCATGCTCTCTCTCTCCTTCACTCTAAAACCTAGTCAGTCCAGTCTATGTGACCCCCAAATATTTCTGGGTGCATTTGGCTGAACCATCAGCCAACTCTTCCCCCTCCCAGTAACCATCAAAATGTCAACAGCTGCTTAGCCAGGAGCACAGCTGCGTTCCCACCCCAACTCCATGCCGTGGCTCCTAGGCTTCACTTTCTTGCTTCATATGCTTGGTCACTTTTAGTGTCAGTAGACTTCTCTGATTTGTGCCCAACTTCCTGTTAAATATTACTGTAACTCTTACAAACTAGAGGAACTGCTCTAGAGGGACATTTTAAGACATGGGAAGGTAGGTAGGTAGGTAGCAAAAGAGGATCTCAGTACAGTGGCACGAAAGAGTTAATTAAGAAAGTCTTTCCTAAATAAGTAGTGCAAGCACTTTCAGACACTGCTTGCTAGTGTCCACACACACCTCTGCTTCATCTGAACAAACATTTACAGGATATGTAACATGTGCCAGTCACAGGAGTGGGAAAGGAAAAAATAAGGCAGCAACCAAAACTTGTCAAAAATCCCAACTCCTAGGGGGCTAACCATTACCATGTGGTCTCTTTGTTGCTTATTTTATGGTTGTTTGAGGCAATAGCAACCCAGGACAACTAATTTGGTAAATGATTCAGGCAAGGTGACACCATAGTGGCTTGGCTGATTTCAGATGAAAAAGGAAGCCACTGTGTTTGGAGTCAGAAGAGTAAGTGAGACATTTAATTGTTTTTCAGTACAAGAGGTTTTTGTTTTTTGTTTGTTTTTTTTAAATATAGTTTTTCTAGCATCAAAGGATTTGTAGAGTTAAAAGCAGTATTTTCATGAGTACTTGCAAATCTGTGAAGCAAATACTTAGCTTACATTCTACTATGTCTGGACATTTATAAAGTGCCAAAAACAAAACAAAAACAAACCCTAAACAAAAACAAACTCACAGCCTTTTCAGAGAGACAAAATGAGAAATACAAATTGTTTACCAAATATGCCACGGCTTATCTTTAATGTTCTCTAAACACAGCAGCTGAGACACTTTCACGGAAGTCACTGCGTCTCTAAGATCCATTTTGTTTGCAAAGAACAAGATTGGAATTCGACGGTGCTTAATATCTGAAAAAGAAAAGAAACCCGACCTTAACACCGCTAGTGTTTTGGATGACTTTGCCCTAGCCCCCTAAAACTGAAATCCACACACATAAACATTTAAAGATACACAGTTAAATATTCACCTAAACCTGCAGTTCTCAACCTGGAGGCATAGCAGATGTTTATACTAAAGTCTGTAACAGTAGCAAAATTACACTTATGGAGTAGCAACAAAATAATTTCATGGTTGGGGTTTTCATAACATGAGGAACTATATTCAAGGGTCACAGCACTAAAAGGTAGAGAACCAGTGATCTAAACAGAAAAAAAAAATGGAAAACTATTTGGTAAGATGATGTGCTCTCTGGCTAGGTGCTTTAAACCAAAGAATATGGTCAGAGAAGGAGAACCTAGCAGTCACAGAGAAGTATCTATGCAAAACAGGCAAACATTTCTGTTGGTTTCAGAGTCAACACAGACATCTAGACCTCAAGTAGGGAGAAGAGGAAGTGGATGAACTTTAAGTCATAGACTGCACAATGAACAAGGGACACTATTTTTAACAAGTTATTTCGCCTATTACAGTTTTGAAAGGATTTTCCCAAGATTTTGTTTTTGCTTTTTTAACATTTATATATTTAACTGTATATGCATTAACTGTGTATGTGCATGTTTGTATGTATGTGTGTGTACACATTCGTGTGTGTGTGTGTCTGTGTGTGTGTATACTTACATGTAGCTGTGTTATGATATACATGGAGGTCAGAGGACAAGTCTTAGGAAAGAGTCAACTCTCCCTCTGTCTACCATGTGGCTCTATAGGTTCAAACTAAGGATGGAGGCCAGGTTTGTCAGCAAGTGCTCTTAGCTGAGAGTGAAGCCAAGTGCAAAAGAGCTTAGAAGTTAGAAGCCATAAGTCATAGATGGTAAGAGAATGTCCTCGCAATCTGTCCAATGTTGCACAATTGCCCTCCACAGGAAAGGCAACACACAGCAGCATCTTTACATGTTGTTAAAAAAAAGCCATATATTTCTAGCCATAACTATTATATCTAATTCCCCATAAAAATCAACTCATCGATTTAATTACTGTATATATTTATCTTTTCACCTAAGCAACACTTAAAAATAAAATGGTCAGGGGTTCCAAACTACCTGTATCTCCAGTTCTAGAAGCTCTGACACATTCTTTTGGCCTCTGTGGGCTCTTGCATGCCCAGGGTACACATAAATACATTCATACTTAAAATGCATACCACAATAATAAATACTAAAACCCAGTTCGTCTTCCTCCTACTTGAAGTTCTCCTCATTTCTTTCTGCTAACACTGAAGGCCAAACAAGCAAAAGCACGACTGCCTGTGTGGCTGCTCTGCCACACACGCTTGGCCACAGAGAAACCAAAGCCATGGCAGCTGATGATATCCTTCTGCACAGAAAGACACGTCCTCATGGCTGCCGTCTAATGTTCTCCACTTACTACTGTTTATTATTTATATATTTAAGAAGGCAGAACTTTTAGTGCTAAGGAAAAAGAGGCCAGTATATAAAAACACTGTAAAAACCTTTGAAATAAAAAAGAAAAATTAGGCAAAGTTATTATGAACTTTTGTATAACCAATAAGCTTTAAAATTTACAAATTTAATTAGAAAATAATTTTATCTCGTAACCATCTTTTTTATACTAAGGAACAAACCGACACCTACAGATGGAACCCCAAATACAGATACTATAGGTGGAAGAAGGTGCACCAGTACCTGGGTGATTTAGAAGGGTATCAAGCTCTTCTTTGGCCACAACCATTCTTAATTTATCACTACTGTCAACGACAAAGATAATGGCTTGTCCATCTCTGTATAATGTAAAGAAAGAGAAATGAAATTATTTTACTACCACACGCAGTCTTAGGCGGGCATCAAACATCTGGATTCTAGTAACTTGGCAGCTGTTTTAATTGAAGTACTTACTTTGAAAAATACCTTGTATAAAAATACTCATAAAACAAGTAATCCACTATTAAAACAATTTGTTATTTTAACTAAATATGGCTAATAATAATTCTGATCTATGATCTCCTTGAAGAAATAATTTGAATAAGGAATCATTTCCTCATTAAAAGCAGCTGTGTAAACTTATGTGAGTGAATATAGAATTATGCAAGCAGTAGAGACAGAGCAACCAGGGAAAGAGCAAAGTATCAGCTGAGGTGACTATTTTCTCTCTCTCTCCCCTGCTGTGTGTGTGTGTGTGTGTGAGAGAGAGAGAGAGAGAGAGGGGTTGGGGAATGTGGCTCCACTATGTATCCCAGCCTGGCTTCAAAATTGGTATGTAGCCCAGGCTGGCCTTGAATTTGTGGCACTTATTCCTTAGCATTACAAGAACTGGGATAATAGGCATGCACCACTATGTCTAGCTTGAGAGCTGGTTTTTAATGTGTGGCTATCTAAACCACAGATAGAAATAGATAGCAAAACAGAAAAGAACAAAGTCAGAAATTATATGAAGTTACATTTTTAGAGCAGAAACCATATGATCACTTGGATTTCTAATCATTATTTTTCTTAGAATGCAACCATGTAGTTAAGCAACATTCACAAAAATACTTACTTATAATAGTGTTCCCAGAGATTCCTGTACCTTCCTTGACCTGACATGTCAAACACTGTAAAAGACAAACTATAAACCAAAGCAAAGCATTAGTGTCTTCAAAGCAACTAAATTAAGTGGTTAACTTTTAATATTTTTAGCTGTTTTCTATCAGACAAATCATCATGGCTACGGAGTAATAAATGTTAATATTCAAGAAAAAATTAAGAATGATTTAAATAGATTATGCAATGGATAACATAAAAATGCGTCCTTTGCTGATGAGGTTTTCAGGAGTTGGTCTAAACTTTAAGGGCTGAGAGTAAACAAAAGGAAGTGGTACAAAAGGGCACAGCCCATGGGGATTTGAGATGATAAATGCTTTCCAGGTAAGTTTGGAAACAGCTTCATAGTCACAGAGAGAAGGGATGTTACCTGGACGATTTGAATTTCTCTATGCTAAATCCTATGGTTGGAACTATATCTTGAACTTGAGCCTGAAGAGAAAACATAAAATGTTTTAAAGAGTCACTCTGAACTTCATAATCAGTCAACACAAACATGCTGAATCAATGTACGCATGGCACAGTCTTCATGTGTACCTGGTCTCTGCTCTCAAGTTCATCACATAAAAGTGTAAACAACAATCAACATATGGCAACATAGACAGAGTGTTCAGGAGTGGGGTGACGTCTGACACAAAAGTGAATGGCAGGAAGGGGAAGGCCTATGGCAAGTTCTTGGCAAAGAATAGTGTAGAAAGTGGAATTAGTGCAAAGATCCTAGTGGGGAAATAACTTGCTACTCAGGAAAAATAGAAGGCAAGCTGCCAGAGGCCTGCTGCAGCTTGGGGAAAATGCGGGTCTGAGGTTAACACACTGGAGAGGTTAACTCTCTAACAGTACACGATGCTAGAAGGTAATAGTGTCTGGAGACTGAACACTAGCTTATTCTGTGGCTGAAAACCACTGGCCTCTGGCAATTAACACCTAGTGGTTAGATTAGGGGTGTAGCTGTTTTGTTCCTTCCCAGCAGGTCTTTCCCAGCCTGGGAGTTCATTAACTCCTTGTCAGCTAGAGAAAGTTCACAGAAAGAAGCAGTCACTCTAAAAGAGACTCCAGTCTTTGCTTCTGAGAGAGTGAATAAAGGGAAACAACCTTCTATTCTCACCCTTAATTCAAGATACATGATCACATGGTATTCCAAGTGCAAACATCTGCCTAGTGTATCATTAGTTTTGAAGTTTTGTATAGATAAATCCAGTCAACATTTTATCTTTTGTCCTCTTACCCACAATACATTGTCTATTCCAGCTTACAGTTTTAGTTACCAGACAACGGCTTCAGAGTCAGCCCAGAAGGAATTCTCTGATTGCAAATCTGTTCCAAGCCTGCTTTCTATCCTAGTGAAATTAGCCCGTGACACATGAAGGTTTACAGAGCCTTAATTGCAGTTTTTATAACAATGAGGGCTCAAAATTACTTGTTTAAGTTTAGGAATTCTATAGAATCACTATTAGGAATTAAGAAATCATCAGCATTACTACAAGAGAGGACATCTTCGTTGATCTGCCCAAAATCTGCCCAATAGGGTAGGCTAATGCCCAGGAATTACCGAACTAATTTAATAATGACAGGAAAGGCATATCAGCAATAAGAATCAATCCTGAGATGAGATTTCTGAAGTCCTTGCAAGTCAGAATTTTGTCCATCGCAGACGATGCAAAAACACGGGGCTGTTTCCAGGAAAGTCACCTGCTAGCCTTAGCCTTTCCTAGATGGCTCCTGACAGCAGGCATGTCTAAAGTCCATTGCTAAGTAAAAGAGTGATACACACTGAAGTAAGATTGGTGAGTTATGATAGCTCTGGTAGGGAGTTCTACAGGAAAATCAAAAAGGGCAAGAGAATAGCAGGATGCACTTTGACAGATCTCACAGACAATTAAACTAAATTGACAACTGAACTCATTAAATGCCTCCTAGAATTTCCATCATCAAAACTTCATTCATTTAAGCAAAACTCTGTTGTCTTTATGATCCAGATGCTGACAAGGTATTCTTGACTCCTTCCTTTGTTACATGCCACCTATGAAGCCATTCATTCTGTTTTCCTGGCTCTTCGCCACTACCTGAATAGCCCTTTCCATTTGTTGCTTTGAATTACAATACCCTCCTAATTACTCCTAATTTGCTATGCCACCTGGCACAAGTTAAGTTAGGTTTGCTTAAATGTCAATGATATTATCATGCTCATAAAGTTATTATGAGAATTAAATGAGCTAATAGGTATAAAACACTTACAATGGTGTCCATAAACTTTTCAGAAATGTTTGCTACTATTCTAATTATACTCTCATTTTGGTTACTCTTATTCCTATGTTTACCCATATTGCCCTAAGAATAACTAAATAAAAAATCTTGTTATTTTTATGTGAAAATAAGAGTAGAACAAGGGAAAATTTGCCTCACATTACCTTGTTCACTCAGGTACTGTACTTTTGTAAAATTTAAATCCAAATGGAAGAGAAGCTGAGAATGAATAAGAGCACGGGAACCTTAGTAATGTGCTGTGAGTAGGCCTTTCCCAGAGCATCTCTTGTTTGCCTCCCCCAAGTCTGTTTACTCAGCGTTTCCTTCTACTAGCCTTTAAGCTGCATTAATATTTTCCCCAAAGTACTTTTCTTGTTTGCTAGCAAAATTATTTTGTGGCACTTAGGGTCTTGTCTCATTACTCTGAGGTTCCTTGAATAACAAACTTGGGAATAAAGTATTTAATTTTGTTGTTTTTTTTCCCCATGATCCTACCATTTTTATTGAATTTTTTTATATCAACTACATGATAAAGTTTAAAAGTTTAAAGATATTGCAGAAAATATACACCAAATATCAACAGTGTCTTCACTGAATTATAATTAGAACACTTAAGCTGCCTCTACATAGTTACCTAGGTTCTCCACAAACTCCTCTTTAAAATTTAGCTTGAAGGTATAACAATCCCTCAACTTTCTCTTCTCCAAAGTCCTAATAAAGATAATGAACAAAAGAAGCTCCAGCAGTTGGTTAGGACAGAACAGATTCATATGCACTCATTTTTCCACTGAAGTAATTCAGAGTAAAGGCTGTCTATAGCATGCTCTCTGGAGATGGAGACAGTGGATGTCCTGGAGCCCTTGGACCAGCCACCCTAGCAGAATCTGTGAACTTCGGATCAGTGAGGGACCATGCATGTCTGAAAAGCAGGGTGGAAAGAAACTGAGGCAGAAACCTGAAGTCACTGTCTGGCCATCTGATTTTCCCTACACACAGCAGGCAACTCTCAGTCCCATCTCCAAAACGGAGAGTCATGTCTAATATTAATTCCCTTCTGTTTTAGCCAGGAACAAATACATTCAATCATTGGACTGGAATGGCAACAAGGAAGGCATGTAGCCTGGACCCTCTGAGTCTAGCAGAGATTTGAACAGTATCAACAGAATCAGAACAGAATTTCTAAAAGAAGTCTTATTTTTATCAAGTTTGCTAAAAAAAATTTATCCTCCATGTAATCAACAAAATTCCCTGGTCAAAAATGATGATGATGATGATGGTGGTGGTGGTGGTGGTGGTGGTGGTGGTGATGGTAGTGGTGATGACGATGATGATGATGACAACAATGATTAAATTCAATCTATTCATCTATCATCCCAAGCATATTTAAGTGCCAATCCTTACTCTAGGTATTTGTTATTCAATGCTTGACAAGTCAAGGGCTGTGGAGGTTTGAATAGGTACAGCCCCCACAGATTCATGTGTTTGAATGCTTGGCCATAGAGAGTGGCACTATTAGAAGGTGTGGGCATATTAGAGGAGGCGTGGCCTTGTTAGAGGAAGTATGTCAATGTGGAGTTGGTGTTTTGAGGTCTTAAATGTTCAATCTACCCCCACACATCCAATCTCCTCCTAGCTGCCTGAAGATCAATATGTAGAGCTATTGGCTCTTCCAGAGCCATGCCTGCCTGGACACTGCTGTGCTGATTATACTGGACTGACCTCTGTAAGCCGCCCCCGATTAAATGTTTTCCTCTATAAGAGTTGCCTGAATGATGGTGTCTCTTCACAGCAATGGAATCCTTAACTAAGACCGTAACTAAGTTAGTACCAGGGTATTACTGTGATAGGCCTGACCACTTTTTTGTTTGAAGGAATGTGGATTTTGCAACTCTGATGGGCCACACTAGAAGTGTGGAGGGCAGTGATACTGAGGGGAATATGAACTGTGAGGCTGATTCAAGAGGCTTCAGAGGAAATGACTTTGAGTCTGATGCCTACAGACTGTCCTTGTGTTATTTTGGTGAACAATGTGCTGCTTTTTGCTCTTGTCCAAAAAGTCTGTCTGAGGCTAAGGTGAAGAGATTTAGACTCCCAACTGCATTGGGAAAGAAAATCTCCAAACAGCCTAGTATAGATTCTGTCCTGTTTCACTCTTACAAAGAGCATTTTTGATCAAATGTAGCAAGCTGAGAAGGAAAAAATACAAAATGCATGCTTCAAGGATTAAAGTGTCACCAAAAAGTAGAATGGAGATAAATCCTGTGTTCAGGGAGATTAAAGATTAAAGATATTAAATGGAACTAAGGGAGTGGTGACCTCCAGGCAAGATTCCCATCCAGCTAGCTTCCATGTTGTGAAAAGGATGTTACCAAGGGTCACTGCTACCTATTCTAAATTTACAATGTGTTTGCAGTTGTACTAAGGGTACTTTTATCATGTTAGGCTTCATTATGACCTGGTTACTATTTTCACTTGGACGTAGAGATATGATTGTGTGTCAAGCTGACAATGAGTGGACTGTGATAGCTATTTTCAGTTGTCAACTTGATTATATCTGGAATGAACTATAATCCAGAAATGGCAGCACACCTGATCTGAACCTTGAGGCAGGAAGACAAAAAGCCTTGGATTTGGATCTTGAGGTTGGATGACATGTACGATTCGGATGGATATATGCCTTTAATCCAGATCTTGAGGCATAGTTGCCATGTTTATACGGATCTATAATGAAAGGGAATTAAAGAAAAGCCTAGGTCCAGACATGGAAATACATGCCTTTAATCTCAACACTCAGGAGAGAGGGGAATTGAAAATCAATGTCAGTTTACAGAGCAAGTTCCAGTTGTGAGGAGCCAAGCTTGGTCAGTGAAGGAAATCATCAAAAGCAAAAGCTGGTGAGGATGTAATAGAATAGGAGAGAGCAGTGTTCCAGCCCTAGCAGGCAGCAAACGTGACAACTTAAGCCACTTGGCACTGGCTGTAGAGTTAAAAATAAGCTTCCAGTCTCCATCAGCACACAGAGCTAAGGCTGTCTCACAGCCCTCAGAACCAAAAACCTGCCCGGAGAGTGCTGGTCTCCCAGGAGGGTTCTCATTCCTAAGCCCACAGGTGAGACGGAACTTTCGATCCACTGACTGTCCCAAGTGGGTCCTACCAGGTGTGCACAGAGCAAAGGAACCACTGAGCAACCTGGGACAGGATCCTTCTGGTCACCATGTGTGCTAAGAGCTAAGTCTGTCCCAGAGTATACATCAAAAGCATGCCAGGAAAGAGATGGTCTCTCAGGAACCTTCTCACACCTAAGATCACAGGCTCCTAGGATCACAGCAAGGCCAACTAACATCAGAGATAACCAGATGGCAAGAGGCAAGTACAAGAACCTAAGAAACAGAAACCAGGACTACTTGGCATCATCAGAACCCGCTTCTCCCACCACACAAGTACTGGATATCCCAACACATCAGAAAAGCAATATTTGGATTTAAAAATCACATCTCATGATGATGATAGGGGACTTTAAAAAGAACATAAGTAACTCCCTTAAAGAAATACAGGACAACATAGGTAGACAAGTAGAAGCCCTTAAAGAGAAAACATAAAATTCCCTTAAAGAATTACAGGAAAACACAATCAAACAGGTAAAGTAATTGAACAAAACCATCCAGGATCTAAAAATGGAAATAGAAACAATAAAGAACCTGAAAGGGAGACAACTCTAGAGATAGAAAACCAGCAAAGAGATCAGGAGTCATAGATGTAAGCATCACCAACAGAATACAAGAGATAGAAGAGAGAATCTCAGGGGCAGAAGATATCATAGAAAACGTTGACACAACCATCAAAGAAAATGTAAAATGCAAAAAGCTCCTAACCCAAAACATACAGGAAATCCAGGACACAATGAGAAGATCAAATTTAAGGATAATAGGTATAGAAGAGAGTGAAGACTCCCAACTTAAAGGGCCAATAAATATCTTCAACAAAATTATAGAAGAAAACGTCCCTAACCTACAGAAAGAGATGCCCACAAACATAAAAGAAGCCTACAGAACTCCAAATAGATTGGAAAAGAAATTCCTCCCATCACATAATAGTCAGAACACCAAATGCACAAAACAAAGAAAGAATATTAAAAGCAGTAAGGGAAAAAGGTCAAGTAACTTTGAAGGCAGACCCATGAGAATTACACCAGACTTCTCAACAGAGACTATAAAAGCGAGAAGAAACTGGACAGATGTCATACCGACCATAAGAGAACACAAATGCAAGCCCAGGCTACTATGTCCAGAAAAACTCTCAATTAACATAGATGGAGAAACCAAGATATCCCATGACAACACCAAATATACACAGTATCTTTCCATATATCCAGTCCTACAAGGGATAATAGAAGGAAAACTCCAACACAAGGAAGGAAACCCTAGATAAAGCAAGAAAGTAATAATCTTTCAACAAACCCAAAAGAAGATAGCCACACAAATATAATTCCACCTCTAAAAACAAAAAAATAGGAAACAACAATCACTACGCCTTAATATCTCTTAAAATCAATAGACTCAATTCCCCAATAAAAAGACTACAATAAAAAGAGTACTACAAGGCTGGAAAAAATATTTCCCAAGCAAATGATCCCAAGAAACAAGCTGGAGCAGCCATTCTGTTATAGAATAAAATTGACTTTCAACTAAAAGTTACCAAAAAAAGATAAGGAAGGACACTTCATACTCATCCAAGGAAAAATCCACCAAGACGAACTCTCAACTCTGAACATCAATGCTCCAAATGCAAGGCACCTACATTCATAAAAGAAACTTTCATAAAGCAGAAAGAATACATTACACCTCACACAATAACAGTGGGAGCTTTCAACATCCCACTCTCATCAATGGACAGATCATAGAAACAGAAATTAAACAGAGACATAGAAAAACTAACAGAAGTTATGAGCCAAATGGATTTAACATATTTATAGAACACTTCATCCTAAAACAAAAGGATATACCTTCTTCTCAGCACCTCATGGTACCTTCTCCAAAACTGACCATATAATCAGTCACTAAACAGGCCTCAACAGATACAGGAAGATAGAAATAATCCCATGCATCCTATCATGTCACCACAGACTAAGGCTGGTCTTCAATAACAACAAAAACAACAGAAAGCCCACATATACATGGAAGCTGAACAATGCTCTACTCAATGATAACTTGGTCAAGGAAGAAATAAAGAAAGAAATTAAAGACTTTTTAGAATTAAATGAAAATGAAGGCATAACATACTGAAACTTACGGAACAAAATGAAAGCAGTGCAAAGAGGAAAACTCATAGCTCTGAGTGCCCCAAAAAAGAAACAGGAGAGAGCATATATCAGCAGCTTGACAGCACACCTAAAAGCTCTAGAACAAAAAGAAGCAAATATCCAGGAGGAGTAGAAGGCAGGAAATAATCAAACTCAGAGCTGATATCAACCAAGTAGAAGCAAAAACTAGAGAAAGAATCAACAAAACCAGGAGCTCATCCTTTGAGAAATATCAACAAGATAGATAAACCCTTTGCCAGACTAGCCAGAGGGCACAGAGACAGTATCCAAATTAACAAAATCAGAAATGAAAAGGGAGACATAACAACAGAATCAGAGGAAATTCAAAAAATCATGAGATCCTAGCACTACAAAAGCCTATATTCAACAAAACTGAAAAATCTGGAGGAAATGGATAATTTTCTAGATAGATACCAGGTACCAAATATAAATCATGATCAAAGAAACCATCTGTACTGGCTAGTTTTGTGTGTCAACTTGACACAAGCTGGTGTTATCACAGAAAAGGAGCCTCAGTTGTGGGAATGTCTTCACGAGACCCAGCTGTAAGGCATTTTCTCAACTAGTGATCAAGGGGGGAGGGCTCAGACCATTCTGGGTGGTGCCATCCCTGGGCTGGTGGTCTTGGATTCTACAAGAAAGCAAGCTGAGCAAGGCAAGGGAAGGAAGCCAGTGAGTAACATCCCTCCATGGCCTCTGCATCAGCTCCTGCTCCTGACCTGTCCTGTCCTGACTTCCTTTGGTGATGAACAGCAGTGTGGAAGTGTAAGCTGAATAAACCCTTTCCTCCCCCACTTGCTTCTTGGTCATGATGTTTGTTCAGGAATAGAAACCCTGACTAAGACATCATCTAAACAGTCCCATAACCCCTATAGAAACAGAAGTCATTAAAAGTCTCCCAATCAAAAAATGCCCAGGACCACATGGGTTTAGTGCAGAATTCTATCCATGATAAAAGTCTTGGAAAGATCAGAAATTCAAGGCCCATATCTAAACATGGTAAAAGCAAGAGACAGTTGCCTCCAGCTTAAGGTTCAGGAAATAATATCAAGAATAATATTTAATAATGCCTACCTCTGACTTGTGAATCATGTTTCACATGCTAGCTTTATATAGTTTTAATAATAATATTTTCATACATGTTACTCAAAATCACCATCTGTCACTGATACGCACACCATTGTTTAATTATACACAGAACTTAGAAGAAATTTAAACAAAGTGAGTGCAACCTGTAAGTAAACTTAGCCAATTTGTGAAGATCTTTAGGAGAAAATAAAGGAAGAAAAAGAGAACATCCCATCTTAATAATCAAGATATACCTACACAGTCATAAATATGTTGGGGTTGGGGATTTAGCTCAGTGGTAGAGTGCTTGCCTAGCAAGTGCAAGGCCCTGGGTTCGGTCCCCAGCTCCGAAAAAAAGAAAATAAACAAATAAATAAATAAACAAATAAATAAATATGTTGCATATGTAGCAAGCTACAGTTCACTGATATCCCTTTGATATTCCTTACAAGACTAGCAGGACTTCATACAAATATATGAAGTTGTAACTTAAAAGGAATGTTTCATATAACATTTCTCTAGTATCAGGAAATGTCGAGAATAACAGAAATACTTACATTTGAGGGTTTCAGTTTGTTAATGATTGTTGTTTTCCCACTATTATCCAGCCCGAGGCATAAAACATGAACCTCCTTCTTCTTCAGGCCAAGTAAACCTGAAAGTCTGTCCAGCAATCCCATATTGTGGCTTAAATATTTAAACAGCAACTGTAAGGGAAAAGAAACTATTATTTCAAAGGTACCTTACACATGAAATGCATTTGTCTGTACATGAAAAATGAAAAGACAATGGCAGCACACAAACCCATCCGTGTGGCTTTGCTCCCAGTAAACAGTGTAAGCCGATTATCAGAAAGGAGTCTTAACTGAAATGCAGACTGGCAGCTTATAAGCCTTGGCAACAAGGAACAACATCCCTGAAGCAACCACACTTGTAATATTCAGGAAGGAACTCTTGTTAGCCTCAGTATCACGCGGAGTTTGCCAAGTGTAGTGTTATTTATGAACGAGAGTTTGGTAGATACGGAACACTACAAAGGCAACAAGACTCAGCTGCAGCGTGATGCTAAAGCTTCAAAAGCAGAAGAAAGGCAAGCAAACGTTAAAGGGGCAGATGTCCTTTGAACCACTAGACGAATACCTAAAACAGAGGATGGTGATATTTTTTAAATAACTTGTAATTATAAAAGTTTTACTGTTTTTGTTTTCTACAGAGTGGCTTCCAGTTTGGGTCGGGTTTTCTATTGGTAGACAAAGAATGTCCTTATTCACCCACCTCTTATATAGTTCTGCAATTTACCACTAATTCTTTGGGAATAATGGATACATTCCTTCATAATTTCAGTTAATCTTACTAAACTCAATCTTTTCTTAACTATCTACAACATCCGACCATTATGTACAAGAGCTTTAACTATAATACCATTGTAGAACAGAAAAGTAAATGCACATTTAAACACACGTGTGCGTGTACACATACAGATATATAGACAGAGGCATACATATATACACACTTGTTATAAACATACAAATACACACACACACACACACACACACACATATATTTAGAAGAAAAATGTCTTGTCAGCTTTCTGTTCCTAGAGCAAATACTAAGATAAACCAGCCCACAATTTTAGAAGCTCTAGTCTAAGACAGAGTTCCTATTGTTGGAGACTAAGCTCTTAAGATAGGCCTTTGAGAAGTGTTTATTATTAATGCCATGTATAGGTTATCTCTCTTTCAGTTGTTGGCTTAGGAGGGGAGGGTCCCAGAGACTATTCCAAACAATGTACAAGGTATTGTCATTTCTCTTAGTTGCCCATGGGAATTATGGGTCATTTCTCTTAGTTGCTCATGATATTAAGACACTATGGCTGAAGACATCACACACTTTGGTCACATAATATGGAGAAATTCAGCTGAGACTGACCCAGAAGCTTCTTTCCTGATAGCTATCTTTCATAGTGCAGGAAAGTGCTATGCAAAAACTGGAGGCAAGTCTACGTCATCTGTGTACTGACACACCTGATAGGCTGTATGATAGGACCTGATGTCCATGGGTACAAACACGGCATGAGGGTTATGGGGGTAAACCAATGGCTTTCTGGTTGGATTTAAGGCCTGCTTTTCAGGCAGAAAAACATAGCAAACCTGACCACGAACCCATAAATGAGGAGGGCATAGGGAAAACCTACTACTATCAGTGTGCTACATCAATACTGCTGTCTATACTTTTATTATTATATCCACAGATTAATGCAGCTTTCAACCCTTATCAGAGAAGCTTCTTTTTGCAGTGGATAGCTTTGATATAAAAATTCCCAACCAGTCCATGTCCATAAAAAAGTAACTGCAAAAGCTCAGCTCTGAATCAAACACCTTTCTATACCACATCCCTCCTCCCAAGGCTTAGGAAACATTCTGGAAGAGGAGGCAGAAAGACTGTACAAGCCAGAGGTTGGGGAGGGAGGTACAGTCAAGCAGAGACTTCTGGACATGACAGGGTCAATGTATTCATGAACTCTTCACCACCTTGGTTGTCCACACAAGAACTGCCCAAGCCAGCCAACATTCCAGCATGGGTTAGGGAAGAGCTCACAAGGCCACAATGCTATCTGAGAAGCTAGGAGTGAATAGCTACCAAGCGAATCAATTTCCTTCAGGGACACAGTCATTGGCTGGGTGCCCACGTAGATGGCTCCGTACCCATGAGCATCAGGGCAGCACTAATTGGAGCCTCTGGGTTATTTTAAAAGAAAAGCAAGAAGAGGACATAAAGTTGGGAGGGATTACAGGAGTGGGGGTAGGGGGTCCAGGAAGAATTGCAATTGGGGAATAGGAAGTAGGTAAGATCAAAATGTATTGCACACAAGTATAAAGTAAAGAACAAAGTAATATATTAAAACCATCCAAGCTATTCAACTTTCTAGAGCAATCTTTAAACAACAAAATGAGCCACCCCCAAAAGCAAAATCCATTAGCAATACAAGGAAGAATTACTTTGAAGTCAAATAAAACTGCTGCTAATATAATGCTTGCTTTGTGTAGCTTTATGTCTGTTCCTAGCCTCCAATGGCCCAGTTAAATTGCACTTCACATCTCCAAATGAAGCTTTTTAAGGGTCTTTCATTTGGTGTCATTGAACCCTAAATAGTACTATATGATAGAAGAAAAATACTCTTTTACCAACCACGTCAGTCTACTGGCACTGCCAAAATACATCTGTCTACTAAATATTTTTCTTTGCTCCCTGAACATTAATTTCCAGAATTCTTGAAACATTAATTCACCTCATTAACTCTCATGTTCATTTAAGGTCACATAACTCTGACATGTTACAACTCCTTTTAAGTTTCTTATGTATACCATCCTAAGCAAAGGGGAACAGTGGTGCCCTGAAAATGTTTGTGCTTTTGAGGGACTAAAGTTCTGCTGATTTTATTGTTTTCTTCCATTTCTTTATTCTTCTTTTTTAAGTTTGGAGAAAGTAAGATCTTAGGCACAACAAAGTTGTCCGAAGGCTAAGTACAACTAACCTGAGCTAAGTCAATAAAATGCTGTTTAACAGAAACAAAACCTGCTGTGACTGAGGAAGACTGGCTAATCAATGAGAGAAGATTAGGAAGAACTGGAGTCAGAATCTGCAACATGGAGAGTAGGGCATAAAGATTTGTAGTTGGATAATAAAGTTAAGAAACATATCACAAACACTCTCAGCCCCTGTTCATTCTCTAATTTGTTCCGAATTCCTTCAAAATAGTAGTTTAAAATTTTTACCAATATAATCACCAATATAATCACCAATTTACCAATATAATCAACTGTAATGAACTCACAAATAAAAACATCACACAATTAGATTACAGTAGCCACACAAGGAAAAACCTGCCCAGTTCCAAACTCTATGTATCTCAGTGAATTTCTGCACTTAGAAGGACTCATGGGGTTGGGGATTTAGCTCAGTGGTAGAGCGCTTGCCTAGCAAGCGCAAGGCCCTGGGTTCGGTCCCCAGCTCTGAAAAAAAGAAAAAAAAAAAAAAGACTCTTGTAAAGCAACTGGGCTTTACGTTTTAATACTAAGATTTTACACAATTAACACTTGAAACAAATGGGGAGGGGGTGCTTGTGACAGGGTTGAAATTAGGGAAATTACCTTTACACTCTTTCTCTACTCATGTCTGTTCAAATTTTCTAAAGAAAAGTATAATGTTAGGGACAGGTTGTGTGGCAAAATAGTTAAGTGCTTGTCTACAATGTGCAAAAGTTCTAGTTTTGATCTCACAAGAAAGAAAAAAATGAAAAATTATACTCTTAGCAGTAGAGATAACGCAGCTACTAAGAGGACTTGCTGCACTTCCAGGGGACCAGAGTTTGACTGAAGATCTTAAGCACCTGTAACTCCAATTCCAGGGCTGGCCATGCCTTCTTCTGGATTCAGCAGGCACTAGATTACATGAACAATTACATATAGAGAGAGGTGGGAGGAGAGGAGAGAGAACAAGCTATAAAGTTGATGTTGTCTTGAGACTAGACTGACTGCCTTATAGGAAAAAAAAAAAAACCAGCATATTGGTTAGATTAGGAACAAAATATACCTTCAGCTTAAAAAGCCTTACTGTATGTGCTGTAAAATGCCAGCAGAATTGATAGCAAATGAAACAACTCCTGTTCTTGAATCAAGAACCCTTAGGTCTCCTAGCTGCTTTCTGAGAATTATCTTTCCAGAGGGTTACTGGTTACCAGAAAAGCACTGAAGATTTAACATGTTATCCACATGTAAGAGTTTAGAGTTAAGCTGCAGAGAGAGACTAAGTAAGACAGAAAACTCCGGAAATGATATTTTGTAAACTTTAAACATATTAGTAGTGTGGGCATATTCTTACTACCCCAATTAAAAATCTTAGTAAGTTAGAAAATTTTGATGATGAAATTTCATCTTCAAATAATTCATACATCGTATAAAAAGGCCCATCTTGGGCAGCGTTAAAGTCAACACCAACCAACCAAACAGCATTCGCCAAAAGCAGTTCAATATATTTTCCAGGCTCTTTAGTATTCGTCACAAACTCAATTCTTTTTTTTTTTTCCCCCATCTCTCACAGATTAGAGATGGTAACTCGCATGGACTAAAAAAATATGGGTAATAGCTTAGAGTAATTCTAAATAGGACAGGGAGAAGGTGTCCTCTGGCTACCGGGGAGGTAATGGCTGCGAACAGGTAGCAGGAACTTTTGAACTAGTGAATCCTGCCGCCGGTTCCACAGCGCTTACAGACACCGTAGAACCGTAGTGTACACATTTTAACATGGGTGAAGCTGATGGCGTGTAAAATTATACCCAACAGAGCTGAGCGATAACACATAGATGGAGATGAAGAGAGACAAAAGGCGGGGTGGGGGTGGAGATACCTGATCTTTGACGCCGATCCCGCGGCAATAGGGCTGACAAGGACAGGAAGGGACGCACTCTTACACCCGTCTCCGCGATGGGATCTTCCCCAGGAACCTCAGCCTTCCTCTCTATGCCTTCGTAGGAAGGTTACTCTGCTCCAAGCACAGCCTCTTCTACAAGTTGGGGTTACCGGCGGGTTCACCCGGGATGGGAGCATCAGTGGCTGAGCAGGCGCCACAGCGCGCGGCGTTCCCTTGGCAACGGGAGCTTCTTCCGGTCCTAAAGCCACGCCTATTCAGGCATTTTAGGTGTCCGCCGACGTGTTCTCCTTCCTGCGGCTGAAGAGCTCTGGGTTAAAAAAAAATGGTCTGATTCCCGCAGAATAACTATCAGAGAGTGTGAGCACAGAAGACATGGGGGGCCGCCAATGAGCTGGGAATCGAGGGGAAGCACCTTTGCTGCTGGGACGCGTGGGAGCTGTAGGCCCACGCACAGCCTGCCGGGTAGTGTGCTAGGCGGCCTTAGCTGCGCGCGCATCGCATCGCTTTTTGCTGGGCTCCTGGATTCTGATTAGGGCCAACACAGATTTGGGCTGACTGCCTACGTCCTGGGCGGAGTGAGGTGGGGCGAGGATCTGCTCAAATTTGCTCTTCCCATTACACAGACCCGTTCCTGGGCTCAGCTAGGCCTGAGAGCAAGTCTTATAGAAGTACCGCTGTTAGCACAGGCAGGAGAGGGAAACTGGCATAAAAACCAAAACCAGAAACATTATTTGGCATAGGAAGTGTGATCCTGTCCCTAGTTCTTAGCTGTCTGTTGTCCGGGATATTAACTAACACTAGACATGAATTTGTGATTACAATCCTAGGGATCAGAGAGCTTAGCTGGTGGCCAGGAGAGGATTTGATAGAAGTTACCTTCTTAAATTCACTTGGAGTTTATAGCAATACAAATAATTTGTGCTAATTGAAAGATTTTAGATAGATACTAACCGGCACATTTGTATTGTTCCCAACCGACAGACTATATCTTTTATTTATTTATTTATTTATTTATTTATTTATTTATTTATTTGTCAGTCTTCAAGCTAGGCATTTCCACCATCCTACTCCTTAATGGATGAATTCATTGTTGTGTCGTATAAAAATAAAGATAGAAGGAATATGTTTGGTGGATATGTAGTCAGATATGAGGAAAGGGCAGGTGGGGAGTCCGCAGGCCCATGCTAAGGCATCCCTTCCCCCTGAGAGACCAGCCAAACAACAGGTACAGTGTAGAGTTTATTCAGGGCATGGGGAGGGGAATTGAAAGGGAAATAGAGACAAAGAAAGGCATACTGACAGAGAGAAAGGGGGTGGGGGTGGGGAGGGAGGGAGAGAGAGAGAGAGAGAGAGAGAGAGAGAGAGAGAGAGAGAAACTAACTAACTCCTTTTATAGTGAGTCAGACACACCTGTAGGTAACTGTAGGGTGGAGCTTAGACAAAATGCTAACACTTGTATTTGAAAAGTTTCATCTCATATCACTTGCAGGATTTTACCTTTTTACTAGCTATCAGTATGTTTAACTACCATACTTGTTTTTTAGCCCATTAATGAGTCAGGCCTATTAATTGGACTGGGGGTAGGAGGAAGAAACTGAAAGGAATTCCATTAAAGAGATAGCGATAAAGACACTTGCACATGCACTACCGTGGAGTGATTTTTTTGGTGCCTCCCCCAATTCCTAAGTATTCCTAACGTGGAGTAAGGTACAGTTCTGGTCTCCCGACTCTTGTAAGGCAAAAAAACCAGACTGAATGAACAAAACTTCTATAATCTGTATATCCAAAGGTATTAACATAGATGCCCTTGTTAAAATAGAGAATGGAAATATACTCTGTGGTCTAGAAAATTACTCTTTGTGTATATTTCATCTTCATCTTCAAAAACTTGTATCTTATCTAGTGGTTTTGAGGACTAAGGAAAGAAAAGAGTATGTATATATGTCTGACCAATAGATAGCAAGTGTTCAATAGATATGTTTCCTTCGTTGTGAAATTTTTTATTATCCAAAGAAAATCAGCTCAGGCGCTGGCGTGGTTGTCCTTTAACTTCTTGCCCCAAATGCAGAAGTCCCCAATATACAGGGAACTATTAAACCACTTCTCTTTGATCACTTCTTTTTGGCTCGCTTTGACAAAACATGGATATTTATTTGCTTACATAATATTTTCTCTCTAGACATAGAATAGAGCATATGTCCCAGAATTTTATTTTTGCCCCATTTAGATGGAGATTATCAGCTGTTTTTTTTTTTTAATGTACAAAGCATTTGGAGAAAACTAAAACTGTAAGAACAGACTGAGCAACCAACTTTACAGTAAACTTAGACGATATTTAAAAATTACTTTTGTTGGATTTATTCACTTTATTTTTTTGTTTGTTTTGTCTGCTTATGTGCATGGGCACCCCATGAATACTTGGTGCCCGGAGAGGCCAGAAGAGGGTATCATATCTACCAGGACTGAAATTAGGGATGATTGTGAGCCACCATATGGGGACTGTTACTCCAATAGGGCTCCTCTGCGAAAGCCACGAGTGCTCTAAACCATTGAGTCATCTCTTCATATTCAACTCAGATAATTTTTAACAACAAAAGGTGAACAGTCTTTTTATTGTTGTTTTTTCGTTTAGTCAAGCATAGTTGATCTGCTGTTTTATTGTTCTTAGCTATTAAAGAGTTCACGTGACTCTTAAATTCTACTTGGTAATTTAAAAAATGTTGGAAAGATAAACGCTAAAGCAGTGTAAATATTTCACTTGTTTGAATCTGCTGTTTTGATGGTTGGCAACTGTAACCTATCTTGGGAAAACCCAGAAGCAGGACATAATTCCACTTGACTTACAAAGTTAGTTTGACTCTCTCAATTTTATTGTGAGCACAACAAGCTTTTAAAACAGTATGTGATTTTTCTCAAGTCTGCTCAAGTCATAGTGGCTTGTAGCTACAGTCAAACAATTATAAAAGAGTGAGGTACACTGGATATGTTACTTCTAATCATCTCAGGATGGTGCAGATGTTTTTTTTTTTCTTGTCAGCAACATAAGGAATCTGGAAAAAGCCCTGGTTTATAATTTATTGGAAATTTTGTAATGGACATTGATGATCTAAAGATTTATGTTGTGTGTGTTGCTTATATACCTGTATAAACTACCTCTGTAATACATACTTCCATTCACCCAAATCTCACAAAATATTTGCCAGTATAAAACCACTACAAAAATAAGTATCCATTAATTATAGTGATTTCTGTGAATTTATGCCTAGACCTTAAAGTCTGTAATTATTTGGAAAAATTGCAACTATGTCTTGCATTCATAATTACTGCAGCTCTAAACAACACCTGGACATACATACTAAAGAGTAAATTATAATAATATGCTTGCATATAACAGTACGAACATCACAAACTCAACCACCAAAACTGTAACTTTTATTTGGTAATAGATATTTTAATAAACAGGCTTTCTCCATCTGTAAGACCCTGATAATGCCTTTTAGGAAATCATAGAAAAATAAAATACAATAATTAGCAATTTGTACTTTGTACAAAAATCTTACTACATTGCTCAGCAGGTTCTTTCGCTAAACACCATATCCTTTCAGCAACTAGATGACAAGCATAATTCAATCCACCATAAACAACTCCTCATACTGGGAGCCAGACATTCTATAACACTATTGCCTTGTTTGCATGCCAGCACATGAACATTTACATGGAATATTATAGTTTTTCATAAGATGAAAATAGTACCACCTTCCAACGAAACTGAAGTACTTCACTGCTCTGGTCAAGTAGGTAGTAGGGGAGATTGCAGTTCCAGTAGCGCCATTTTGCTGCATTTGTGTCTCTACCATATTGGAATTACAACTAAAACAGAAACATCGACTGAACAAGCGACCTTGGAGAAACATTTATGCCCTAAGTAGTCATATGATTCCAGACAGAAAACATGATGCGGTGCTATCCCTCCTCATTGTCACAAACAGATCCAAACCCTCTTGCGAAATACATAGCTATAGCACTAGACACTTGAAGAATGATAACCTCTAGTCCGTTAGCAAGGAAAGATTTTAAAAATCCTTAACTTACAGGGAAAAGTATTGTGGCTGCAGATTTTGATTAGTAAAATATAATCTCTGAGGAGGATTAAATAAGTCTAGACAGATATTATCTAGGTATTATACAGAATACACTATTTAGTATTTTTTTTTTAGGATTTGTGCCACAAAGACATTTGTATTTAATATTTTGAATGCACTGAGAATGTCTACCATTTAAAATTCGAAGGTTTAAATATTTGAAGTGTTTAAGCAAATAGGAATATATACTTACATATTTATATTTTAGGTTATAATAGAGTAGCAAAAATATGAGGAACAATCTTATCCCATTAGTCACAATCTAATTTCACATAAAGCCAAAGAAGAAATATGCATCTTTAAATCTCCACACATTGGCTACAGCTTATCCAGAAATGGAGCACCCAGCACTGTTTTTTTTTTTAATCCTTTTAAGTCTAGAGGGACAATTAACAAAATACCCTTGTATCGCCTGTCTACTTCTTCTAAATGACAACATATTTTACAGTGTTTTCTAGATGTAAACAAAACAAAAATATTTTCTCCTAAAAGGTCAATATCTTCACCCCTATTTTTTTTTAATTTAGATAGGAGCTTAAGCACTTCTAAAATAGGATTTGAGGATACCGTCCAGGTAAATAAACACTGCAACCTCTTTTAGGACTAAAACTGTTTTAATTTTCATAGCTTTTGATAGAACATGTACCAAATGTTTCTGCCATTTACTCTGTAATAGGCAAACATAAGTAAGAAAACAGGACAAATCCTGGTACCCTTGAGAAGTCCTCAATCTCTACTATCTGGGCAGAGAAACCTCATTAGAGTCCTTGGAAAAATCAAGTGAATCAAGTGTTGGGTTTTCTAGTAAGATATCTTAAACTATTCGATGAAGATGCCTTTGAAATATTTCGTTTTCCTCACTATTTACTATGCATAAAGTCAAATATCACACACACACACACACACACACACACTTTCCTACTTTAACAACTTACAACTACACTTTCAACTTACACGCCCTTCCCAACCCCATTGACTTTTCTCTAAATCAAACTATCCACACAGCCACATCTTCTGCCTTTTCCACCACAGATCTACCAAATAAGCTGTAAGTTGCTCAGTCCTTTCCCTTGCACTGGACTTCTGCTTCTTTAAAAGCAGCCTCTTTACTCGGCTTGAATACCAACGAATCACTGCAGCCTTTTTCTGTGACTCTCTTCTTCCTGACCCCACAGCTCCTTTGCTCTGTCCCATTTAGCCTGGCTTCTGTCACACCAAATACTTTTGATGACTTGCTCACAAATTCTGATTCCATTTCCTACCTGTCTTCTCAGCCATTGCACTCAGGCTTTGACTTCAGTGCTTCCTAGAGACTGCCCTCAGTAAGGACCTCAAAGAGAGCATTCTAGACAAAGTTGCCATTATCCAATGACCAGCACTTGGTTATGATCTTGACTTTTTTCCTTTGTTGTTGTTGTTTTGTTTTTAGATTTACTATTATTTTGAACTTTGTATGCATGTATCTGTGTTCATAGAGACATTTTGTGGGATGCCACAGGAGGCTAGAAAAGAGTACCAGATCCTGTAGAGCTGCTATGATAGGCCAACTGTTGTGAGCTTGCGCATGTGATTGCTAGAACAGAGTTCGGAGTTCAGGACCTCTGCAAGAACAGTATACATAAACTGTTAAGCCATCTCTCTAGCAATGATGTTGACTTAAAAGCACCAAATCAGCTGCATTTCTCTTTCCTGTATTTTTATTAATAAAAACTTTTATTTTAGTAGCTTCTTGATCTCTGTCTAATCCCTAAACACTAGAATCATTTTGAGCTCAATCCTGGACCTACTTTTCTATTATATAAGATTATTCTTGGTCTTAAAAATGTGAATACTGATACATAGACTAATGGACTTCAGTTCTTGATCTCCAGTCTTAATTGGTCCTTCAACACTCAAATGTAACAGCTTGTGTGTGTGTGTGTGTGTGTGTGTGTGTGTGTGTGTGTGTGTGTGCATGTAGAGGCCAGACAACAAATTTGACTGACGTTCCTCAATTGCCATCCACCATTATGTTGAGACAGGGTCTTTTACTGACCTGGAACTTAAAATTAAGTTAAACTGGCGGACCAGCAAGCCTCAGGGACCCTCTTGTCTACACCTACCAACTGTAGGACTATGAGAGTGTCATGGTGCCAGATTTTTAAAAATGGGGGCTTGGGGGATTTAAATTCATGTCATCAAGCTTGTGAGTAAAGCAATCAATCTACTGCTGAGCTATCTCCTCAGCCTACAAATCTCCACATAACAGTTCCATTTGATTATCTACTAGTTATTTATGGCACTGTGTAGCCAAAACCAAATTCGACTTTTGGACTCTAAAGCTCTTTTTTCACTACCGATAAATCAATTGCTGGTTTCCCTCATTCCACTGTATCATTCTCTTCATATACTCACCCCCTCCAGATTCACAACTCTACCCTGCTCTCTCTGTGAGAACTCTGTTCTCACTCCTTTCATGGGTGTTCCTTTCAATTTTTCATATGACATTTTAATATAGCTGTACAAGTATTTTTAAACCAAAATTTTTATCCTATTTATACTATATAAAAAGGTCCTATAAAAATGCAATAGCTATTTGATTTTGTTTGAATACCGTATTCAGTGAACTTTTAAACATCAAATAAACACCAGTAGCTAGAAAAAGCATACATTACTATCCTAAGTTCACTGAGTGAATTGTGGATTCCCTTTTTGTGTTTCTCCGACTGGGACAGTAAAACAATTTGCTTTTTCGAGCTGACCTTACAGGATATCTGGCTAGTGTGAGTTAAAAGAAGAACCACAAAAAGGAAATTTTAGCCACTATAATGAATTTGTTTTTTTTTTGAGAATTTGAAGGTTACTAATGTTATGTGAGTGAATGGAAATATAAAACGTGTAACTATAGTCCCCATACACAACTTTATATTCTCAACACCCAGGAACAGAGGAGGAGGGTATTGAGGCCAGCCTGGGCTAGTTAGTGAGACTCTATTTCAAAAAATTGACAATACAAACACTCCCTTTAAATTCAGACTCCTATCAGTGGCTTCTAAAGCAATTGGGGAAAGAAAGAACATAAGCATTCTACGTTCAAAATGTCACGTAGAAATCAAAGTGTAACATAAAATGTTTATGAAGATACTGTATTTCATGTTGGTTTTTCAGTGTCTTTTAAAACTGTTTTAAATTTAATGACAGGAGTGAAAAAAATCCATGAATTGAGTAATTTATTACCATGTATAAAATATTTTGACAGGTATGTTTAATGAATTATTATTTAAAAATCTTTTGATTACATTTCTTAGAAATGTAGAAAAGTAGAAATCAAAAAGTGTATTTTTAAAACGTAGTTGTTTTATTTGGATGGTCTTGTAGGATTTTTTTAATTAAATGGAATATATATTTTCATAGAATTATTTATATATCCACATTCTCAAAATGCATTTAAGTTTCAAAATTGCCAATAAGAACAATACGACATGATGTTAGCTGCTGCTTTTTGAATTATTTTCTTTTTAAATGAAGGAACCATTTTAACATGTCATTTTATTACTTTTTGATCTGTAATACTTGTCATTAATGTTATAGTTAATACTATGCTTGCATTTTTTAAATATGAAGTCATTACTACAAGCATAACCAAAATTTAGTAAGCTCTACTAGTCAAATATTACCCTTTCAGACTGGAGAGATGGCTCAGTGGTTAAGAGCACTGACTGCTCTTCCAGAGGTCCTGAGTTCAATTCCCAGCAACCACATGGTGGCTCAAAGCCATCTGTAATGAGATCTGGTGCCTTCTTCTGGCTCGAAGGTATACATGCAGGCAGAACGCTGTATATATAATAAAAAAAAATACCCTTTCAAAACAAAATTTAAACAGTTGATATTTTCCTAGCTCAAGATGAAAACTAAACTCATGGGAAAGTAAGTTTCTCAAATGCATTTATATTCTATATACATATTTTCAGTGTCACAATCTAGGAGTCATTTTAGCAAAATGATTAATATGATATCAGAAATGAAACACATTCAATGATCTTTAAAATCGAGTGTTCCTCATATTCATTTCTGTTACTACTGCTCTAATATTGTACCCCTCTGCCCCCAAATGATACCATTTCAAGTTTTATTTATATTTTCTATTTATCTTGAAGGTCTAATTTAAAAGAAAAAACATAAAATTGAATGGAAGCTCTATGTTTTTATAAAAAGTAAATGACAGTTTTGACAGTTTTGCATAGTGTCAATATATTGATATAATGTTCTTTAAAGAACTATATATATGTATATATATCTCACAGGAAGAGAGAACATATTAAAAACTTCAAAGAAAAACATATATATATTAAGTGGTTTCCATATAGTACAGGAAAAATTAAAGCTTCATTATTCATTCATTGTCTATAATATTCAGCATTGTCTTAATGATACTTTGAATGTTTATGGCAATGATATTTATCATATCAAAACATGTTGGTTTTAAACAGTGATCATCACATCAACCTCCTTGATGGGAATATAGCTCATTCAGTTACACAATCCTTAGCCACTGAGTAGCTACTGGTTTCTATTTCTTCGAGTTTGTAAAGACCTTATTTTAAGCAGATTTAGTAAAGGAAAGCAAATATATGTAAACGGATAAAGCATGCCCAGTTAAAATGTCATCATGGCTTTGATAAGACTATCCTGGGATGAGGATTATAAGGAACAAATACTACTACCCATGATAAATTGAGGCAATAAAATTATACTGTTTCATCTCTTAAGATTGGATAAAGATATATTTAAATGAAATATATATGAAATCAAGTTCTGTCCGGAACACAAACAGCCAATTTTACAAATAACTCAACATAGAAAAGATTCATGACATCATAGAAGCAGCAGAGCACTTCAGTTGAAACCTTGACATTTATGGTTTGTTTTAGGAATTGGCTTTCTCCCCCACATCATATAACATGATTTTAAACACTAAAAATGATATTAGCTCTTTCTTGAAGACAGGAAACCAAAGAGTGTCTTATGTGGGAACCACAAATGTGGACAAACTTGTAACAAAATGCACATATGAGCAGTGGTGAGGGGAGAAACCCAGTGGTCCAGTACTTGCTTTCTTTGGAAAGATCTTGGGCTTGTGCATCAGCACAAAACCACAAACAATAGTTGATAAGCTCTTGTGTAACTCATAAAAACAATTGTGACTACATATAAAATCTGAATGGGATTCATAGACAACAATGGTTCTTAGGTGTCCAGAGTTTTCTTTACTATCTGGAGACAGAGTTGCATCTTCCTTTCTGTGAGGATAATGAAACAGAGATCCTGACGCCAGCTGAATAGGATTCTGAAGTACTGTTTCCCACTTCTCAGTTGTTCTGATTTACACACCACCTAAAAATGCTGTTGTGATGAAAGACTACTAGGAGATAAAAATCAATGTAGAAACATGGATAAGGACAGATTATGTTACTTGAGAGACTACCGTTAATAGAATAAATACTTTTTGAATTTACAACTTGTGGGATAAATGTACGGTTAACTTGTACCTTATATGCTAATAGGAAACTGGAAACTATGTGCCCTGGGAATGTGGTTCACATATACCCCATCCTAGTATGCACAATTCTCTGTATTACACTTAAGCATCATTCTGTGATATTGTTTTCATTTGCTATTCTAACCCCTCTCACAAAACAACAACAACAACAACAAGACTTCTTGTGCTTAAGGATAGGAGAATCAGCTTTTAGATTTTCCTCACTATGAAACAAATAGTTCCCTTTTGAAGAAAAGACGGCAATCTGACAAATGGGTGTAGCAATTTAAGTAAGGGCATTCTTCGTTTTGCTTATAAAAATTGCTTTGATTTGGAATATGTTAAATAGAGAAGTGGTTCGACACAATTGACATGCCCAAGCTTTGAAGTTGTCAGATTCTCTTTTGAAAAATGGAAGTTTATTTAGATGTCCTTTTCCTCCCTTCTAAATTCTAGTTCTCTTAACTTTCTTGCTTCATTTTAACATGCAGTAACTTCAAAAGCTAGACATTTAGATATATTCCATGATTTCAAAAGAGCAATCTGACAACCAAACAAAACATTTGCCTCGAGAGCAAAGAACTGAAGCCTTGTTATAGATAACTCAAGCCAAGGTGTAAGGATGCTCAAAATAATTTGACATAATGATAATTCTTATCTAACTACTACTCAGTATAAAAGGTTAGTTAAATACACCCAGATGACCTGTATCCTAAACCCTTTCATCTTTATTCCCAGAAGACATATGTATCATGCCACATCTCCTTATAACAAAACCCCATTAGTTTTCTAATGAATCTTTAAAATATCGACTAATTCTTGACATTTTAAGGGAACACTAAGAGGAAGATTGGATGTTTAGTTTTATACAGTCTAAGGTTTTTCTCCCCGGTGCCTCTGTTAGATGTAGGCATGAGCAATCACTTCCTTTCCTGGTTAATTTGAAACCATTTTATGCAAGCTTTGAAGTACATATTGTTACATTTTCTAGAAAAATCAGCTCCAGGTAGAGATTAAAATTTCAGGTTTGGTTTGAAGGGAAAAAAATGATATTTTTAAAGGCTATGTGAGAAATGAGTTCATATATGGATGGATTTCTGATGAGAGTAACTTAGAGAACTTACAAGCATGATTCCTTCTACCAAACCAGAATCGAAACATCTGTTTCTGAGGGGGATTGGAAGTGCGATCCACACATGGCTAGTTCCTGTGTGTTTATTCTTATTCTGTGGCAAGATCTAATCCCCCGTGGCAGAGGACCATAGCAAACTGCAAGGAGTCTCCAGTCTCTAAAATTTAAACTCGAGGATCAGTGGAAACGAATGACAGTGTGCTTAAATTCATTTTTGTGAAGAATACTTGTATGGAGGAGAGGCACGTGGTTTTGTCCACCTATTTGTTCAATGATAGCAAAGAAAATTTATCCTCTTTTGAACATTATAAAAACGATAGAGGATGTCACAAATGTTGATTATAAAAAGGAAAAATTATGACCTCAATGCCTGAAAGACAAAATAAATGTCCTCAGTTGTGCCCAATCTACTTCTCTATGGTTTAGAGTCTCTGAAGGAAAAGCATCAAAATATACATGACATTCGTGTTGTGAAAGTTAAGGTGATCATAACGTACGAAGTGAGGCATCAGCTTTGAACCTCTTTTCGGCAGAAATACACAGATTTCCTATACGTTAGCATTTGGTCCTTAAAATGCTAATTTCTTTTTTATTTAATATCAGACTTCCTGAGCTAACTGAAGCAGCAGAAAATAATTATCTTGCATTTTGAATTTTTCTTTCCTTTGTGCTTAATTTCTATTAAGCAGAGTCAGAACCCTCGCCCTCTGACCTGAAGCTCCCATTTGTGTGCTAAGACCCAGCCTATCAAAGCTTTAATGGTTTGCAGCCGGCCCCGCCATCCAGCCCCATCCACGGACATTTACTGGGCCTTTATAGACTTGCTGTGCTTTGCTGTGTTGACATAATGAGTGTGTTGATGGAACCTGAGACAGAAAGAGATAGGAAGGGGAATTTAAACAGAAAACAGGGAGGCTAAAAATGTAATAAAGGAAGAGGGAAAAAAAGACAATACCGGTAAAAAAAAAAATCTTGAGAGTTTAACCGACTTTCTCACAGAACGTAAATTTAATAGAGAGAGATATCAAAGTAGACATTTAGGACACAGGCTGGGTGATATGCAATTTCCTCTTCACTATCCCTGCTGTAGAGAACTTTATAAAAACTTTTCCCAGATTAAATTTGGCTTTCTTTTCTATTACGGGCTGTGAGCTCTCGAGTTGCGACCGCCTTATTCAGTTTACAGCTGGGTAGATTTTTAAGGAGTGAGACCCAAAGTAATAAACCTGTGATTGTAGCATGCACAACTCAGTTATCAGCAGTGACAAGGCAGCTCTGCAATGCTCCCTCCCTGCCACACTGTCACCATTTTATACAATTTTTTAGTTGAATGATTTAAATACACCCTCTTTCTTCTTGATTGTACATTCATTTTACATTTTTGACTATAGACCAGAAGTTGATTATCAAGCAGATAAAAATTTACATGGCATGATTTTCAAAATTCCAAAAATTCGCTCATTAGAATCTATTAAGATTTCTTAAAGGCAAGTACATAATGTATTTGTGCACGTTAGTTATAAGAGATCGTGCCTAACTGTAATTATGAAAGTCATTAGTTTATTTGGGGATAATTATTTCATCCTTGTATGTGTGAAATAAATTTAGTTTTTGCACATAGGCACCAGCAACTCTCAGAATGTTTATTTTCAGCTGAATTTGTTATTTTAGCCATTGTTATTATTCCTGGACTTAACTTCCCCCTGGGTCACAGGGTACATGACCACTATGCAGCAAAGAAATAGATCTTGTTATATTTTAATATTTCTGCTTAATTGTATACGTATTTCTTCCTTACCCTGCCCATGATAAAGTTTATAAGTATATTTAACATTATCATGCTCATAGCTTGGTAAATTATAAACATAGTTTCATAAAACTTGAAAGAGGATATTGGGGGGGAGAGGAAAAGGAAAGTGTTCTAATAAGTATCTAATAAGTATTTCATGTCAGAAAAGACATGAGATAGAAATACAAATTAACTAGAAATAGAATTGCATCATCAGAATTTTGAAAGAAAATAAGTTTTTTTTTTTAAAAATCGTGCCATCACTGAATGTAAATCCCCAGACCTTTAAATACTATTATAGAATTGACTTCATCAAGGCATACAGTTGCTACTGACAGAGTCTTATGATGGAGCGTATTATTCTATTTTTTATTTTTCTAAATACATTTTTGTTGTATTATAAAAATAAATATATATGATTAATAAATTTAATCATCTGTTTATATCTGTTATCATTTCATAGATATTTAAATTCAGATAAATATGGAAATTTTATGTTTCCCCTAAGTGTGTCCAGATTTGTGTAAATGTATCAAGCAAACTGCAGAGAGTCTATGAGTGACGTATGGCCATGCATGTAGGTGGCTGGAATATGTTGTTAGCTATTTCTAACACACTTACTTAAAAGTGATGGAATGTCCACTTTTCCCTTCTCAGTACAGTTAAAGAATACGCTAAAGACATCCTTTTATCTCCATACATGCCTTTTTTCGGAATGAAAAAAATTAAGCAGCAATAAAAGGGGAGAAAAGAAAAGGAGAGAGGTGGATCAGCTAAAGAAACAGAGTGGAAGAATCCAGTATGAAGGGACAATAAGAAAATCCTACAAACAAGAATTAAGAGGGGAAGTGAGGTTCGTTGAGTAGAAATAGCTTTACCCTCTCTCAATTAGGTAGGAGTTTGGGAATGCGGAGAGGGATATCTTTCTCTCTGACATCACATAAAAGTTCACCCAATCTGCATCTTTAGACAACCTGCTCTGCATTTTTCCTCCCTCAATACATGGTTTATTCTTCACTCATCCCAATGGTAAGTTTTGTAGTTTCATGGGGGAGCAGATGATTTTATCATTAAATTTGTTTCAAAAGGAACATTATTTTGAGAAGCTGAGAAATTCACTGGAAAAATATATTTGCTTTTTTTGCTGCAAGCTTCAGAGGTGATTATGACAACACACCTCAGATGTGTTCTTATATTCTATGATAGACCAAGGTTTACACACACACACACACACACACTAAAAGCATTTCTATATGCTTAAATGTGAGATCTATTTATATCATATTTGTGATATCCATCTTTTTTTTAGAAGATTTGGAAAACTGTGTTCATGTAACTTATTTTTGTGAACAAAACATTGCATTTTAAAATTTGGAAAATATACCAATCATCACCCAACACAATACATTTATTATCTCGGGCGGCTTTAAGCTGTCTTAAATCAAGTAAACCATCTCGCATTAAATCTATGTCTACTATGTTAGGCCTATTCAAAGAAGTCCTGTGAACAATTAATTTTCTCAATGCTTTGATAACTGTTTTTTTTCAAACTTGTGACCATGAATTCAAGGGAACAGCCATATGTTTACTCCACGCATCCATCTATGAAAACTTTTAGAGCAATGGATTCACTCTCAGTCTTTCCAAGGGTGATTCTTGTAACATACTAGAGAAATACAGTACAGTTAGTAAAAAAATTAGAGGGGGGAAAAGCCTCTAAACAATCACCTACTATGAAATGTGTAGAACCCTATAAAGTTAATTAAAAAATATAGACAAACCCAGCCTTAGAAGATTTAAAAGCACAGTATTTTTGTCCGTCTCCCTCCCCAACAATGCCCTCCATACTGTATTCACACCTGACACAATTGCACTACATGGAATCATTAATTAGTTCTGCAAATCATTGTAACAACATCAGGCACCAACAGTTATTAAAAATAAAACAACAGCACAACCTGTAGATTTGAGTAACTCTATTGAAAAAGAAGTATGTGAAGTTGAAAGCTACTTGATCACAAAACATGGAAGAATGGTCAACTATTTCCTTCTTATCTATCATCAAACTCCACATACGTCTCTGAAGATGCCACACGTAAGGACAAATTCCTTCAGGTTAAGTCCATGAACACTTCCCCAACATTTCTATACAAAGTCACGCATTCATGCTGAGTTATCTATCGTTACGCAGTGATAATCTGCAGTGGGCCAGAGTTTCGTTTGCAGGCTATTCAGAGAGGACCTGTGTAGCATGATATTGAAATCCCGGATGGAGGCAGAAACGCAAGGTGTGCAGCCATAGTCTGAACGGGATACTGTGGGATGTGAAGGGACGTCTGGAGAATCAGAAGAATGAGTCGTAGAGGGGATAGTTTTCTTTGTAGAAATGCTGAGGCACAAAATACAGGTGTTTATAGTACTTTCATACATGAAATCCTTTCTCCTGTATGTGCATCATATGTAAACGTAAAGTTTGTATGCTGCTGACTATTCGTCTCTGATGTCCAATGAGTATGACTCCGATTCGTCTAATATCGCTGAGAGAGCGGAAAGAGGGAGAGAAGGAGAGGGAGGGACAGAGAGAGGAAGGGAGAGGTTTTGAGCATCTAGAGTTAATAAAGACAAGTCAAAGAAAATGAATACTTAGCTATGTTAAATATGTACCCTGTCACTTTTTTTATTCTTTTAAATTTATTTAATACTTAATAATAATTCTTTGGTTTCCGGGCAAACATCCCCCTCCCCCCCTTCCTTATGGGTGTTCCCCTCCCAACCCTCCCCCCATTGCCGCCCTCCCCCCAACAGTCTAGTTCACTGTACCCTGTCACATTTTAACAAATCCACGTTGGTTAATTGTTAAGCAGTCATGTAAACGAGTACCAATAATTTTATATTTCCTTCTTCCTGGTTCCATAAGATATACTGTAATCTCAGATTTAATGATATAAAAAAATCATATCCAGAGAGAATGTTTATATCTCTATAGAATAGGGCTGTTTATATTTCAAGTACTTATACAAATCTGCAACAGTCATAGAAAATGCTGAGCACGTAGGTAAAGGTGTAATGTGAGCATGACCTAAATTCTCGTAGCCATTTTGTAATTTGAAAAAACGACATTAAGCAAAATTTAGCAATTTTGTAGAAATAAATAAAAGTGGAAACATGCATATTCTACACTGTATATATATTCTAACCCTACAGCAATTGTACTTCTATGTTTAAGAGGTACACAAACAAATCAATAAAAAAAGTTGCACAATGCAGAAGTACTTATACTAATAAAAGTTTTAAAAATACTGAGACATATAAGAAAACCCCACAGAATAGCCCAAACTAATGAACTAGATTTATAGGTATTAACGCAATGGAATCTCAAAGGTTGGGTGGAAAAAGCAAGAATAATACACAACCTTTTGTATGAATGTTAAAATTTATATGAAATATAGAAAGATATTCACAGACTAATAAACTTTAATACAGAATGGTGATGACTTTAGGTGGGGTAGGAGATGTGATAGAAGTGGGGTATGTAGAGAGCTTCAACTGTTTTACGAGTGGATTATCTCGCAGACTTAGTGGTAGTACACTGGAATTTGTTATATTATTCTCTGTTCTTGTTTTGTGTGTACATGACAATCTTCTATTGGGGGTAGGTAATGAATGATCTTTGAAACAATGGAAAATGTCTGATCATGATAATACATAGAAGGAATCTAAAGTAACATTGTAATAGTCGATCGATTTAATAAAGATGGTATAAATTAATTGTGCATTACTAGTATATATGACCAATAATTTACCAAGGCAACAAACACTATATTAATGTAATATGAGGTGAATAAGATCAACATGCATTTTTGAAACATTTACAATGTCAAAAAAAGTCATTTGAATTGCATATAATCTTTAAGAGGAATAATGGATGAAAGAGTAACTTCCAGCTCCTACCAAAATGATAATCAGGAATGGCGGAAGTCACATACTAGCCCTTCTTGATTGGATGTGTGAATTTGCAATCCACGAGCAGAATATCTAGTTACAGTAATAAGTCTAGGATTACTTACTCGATGCTCATTCTTGAAATCAGATCAAATGTTGTAAAACCCGCTGCCATGAAGTTACTCTTGTATTGCCCCATCTTTATAGAATCCAGCCAGTCACCCACTGTGACAAACAGTGGATATTCAGGAACATCACCAGGGGATTCTGGCATTCTACAGGGAAGTAGAATAGGTAAGTCAGACTTAGTCATTTTTTATTTACACCTTTTACAATATTGTTGAATCGAATATTTTACCCGTTATTTAAATGAATTCTACTTTTGTCTACTAATGTCTGGTATTACAGAACTTACTTGCATAAAAATATCCAAGCATAGTGTATGAGTACTTTAGCTCAAAGCATAGATATGAAGCCATAACATAAAGCAAAAATTAATAAAGTGAGGGCTAACAAGCCAAGGATAAAGTATTGATAGTTATTGAAATAGTAATATTGTGATCAACTTAGTTTTAAAGTATCTGCAAAAGCACTCTAATTGAGAATCTTTTATAGTTTAAGAATAATGTAAAGGCATTATTTTGGAGCACCCAGGAAAGATATGAAAGAATGCATGTATGCAAATGTTTATAAATAGCATACACACATATTAGCTAAAGTTGGCAGGAATATAATTAAAAACATAGTAAAATAACTAAGGAATTTGCGCTTATGCTTTTCTAGTGAAACACTGTAGTCTTCTTTCTATGGGAATGCCAGAATTCCATCCATGTCTGAAGCTGTGTTAGAAGATTTCTGAGAGCTTGTGAGCAAACTGCAAGGAAACAAGACAAGAGTCTTTGTGACCTCTGTTCCTCCATAACATGGATTTATTCATGGCCCCCCAAGCTGTAGTAATAGGAGTGGGTTTACTTTGGATTATCCGTCATCTTACCCATTATTATTCAGAATAATATTTCCAAGCATGAGTTGTCCTCCTGACTCTAAAAGCCTAAACTCATGTGACCTGATCCTTGTGACTGTACATAACTTGAAATCGAGTGAACATTGTTCATTTGACCTTGCTTAGCCCTCAGAATACCCTCAGAATATAAACTGTGTGATGTGTAGGATGATGTCATTATGCAGGTGTAGACAGGTACAAGATAGAACGAGGCCTGTCACTGGACAAGAAGGAAGGATGCGGGGAGAAAAGTTTTAGAGAGGACGAGGAGACTGGAGCAAGAAAGGAGAAGCAGCAGAGAGAACATGGAAGCAGACGTTAAGATTCCTCTCTGCACATTTACAGGTTGTTATGAATGTTCTTAAGAGATGGATGTGTACAGGGCTTTGTATGTTTAGGTGGGCAATTATATCTTATCAATTGGATCAGAGGTTATTGTGTTGTGTGTTCTTTCATGTGGCGATCTAATTTAATTCAAGAGTAGTGTGTGGTGGCTGGAGACATTAGGCTGCCACAGAATTGGGACGTGTATTTCTGGCATGGTGGTAACCTGCCTTGGGAACTAGATGGGTAGAGAGATTGATGCCAGGCTCAGAGAGTAGCTATCGGCAGTGTGATATGGGATGGAGCAGAGTGGGCGATATGCTTTGCTGACTGAGATGAAGATATCTACCAGGTATCTTGGGGGCACTAAGTTGCTGGACCTAGTGAGGGATAAAAGACAGCATTTTTAAAAATAATTTTACAGCAACAGGTGGTGCCCGAGGTGTTGGCCATTGCGTGATACTCTTCTCTGTCTCACTTTGAGGTTCTACGCTTTCAGGTTCATCCCACCA
Source organism: Rattus norvegicus (assembly GCF_021556685.1). Classification (NCBI taxonomy): domain Eukaryota; kingdom Metazoa; phylum Chordata; class Mammalia; order Rodentia; family Muridae; genus Rattus; species Rattus norvegicus. The sequence goes on along the minus strand of NC_141544.1, from coordinate 54,372,477 downwards.
AATAGAGTAGCACCATGGAAACACGGAAATATTGTGATTTTTGTAAAAATACTTGGTAGGAAACGTGTTCATATAATAACAGATGCGTTACAACAAATGTTTCATTTAAACAGTCTTAGATACAAAACTTACATTATCTAGTAAAGCATTAATGATCTTTAAAAATATATTTATGATTTGATTCAAATCAATATTTACTAAATAATAAAAAGGTTCTTACCACAAGTAAATGACTAAACTGTTTTATTAGACACTGAAAGTTAGTCCAACTTTTAATTATTTTTTCTTAAGATTTAATATATATATATATATATATATACATATACTGTAGTTATCTTCAGACACACCAGAGGAGGGCATCAGATCTCATATGATCCACCATGTGGTTGCTGGGAATGGAACTCAGAACCTCTGGAAAAGCAGTCAGTGATCTTAACCACTGAGCCATCTCTCCAGCCCTATTTTGTTCTTAATATATTTTAAAATAAATGAAAATATCTGTAGACACATAATTTGAACATCAATATTTTAAATATTTCATCAAGCTTTTGCCATCAATATTTTAATTGTGAAAATTGGAACTGAATCTGCTAATATGCAAAAATGCTTGTCTAAACCTATGAAGGAAGACTATCTGGGTTTATACATACTGTCTAACTCTGGTACCTTTCTGATAAAATATAGATAGGAGTGAGCATGAACGTCTAAGGTGAAAATTGAAGACCTATCCATGTATACTCCTTGGTTGGTGTTATAGGCCCTTGGGGGACCTGGGAGGGAGAGAGGAGGAGGAGGGAAAAAAGGGGTGGGGGTGGGGTCATGGTTAGGTATGGGAAGAGACAGGAGAGAAGTCCAGAGGTTCAGGAAAATGAATAGAAATATGTAGCAGTGTACGGGGGTAGGGATCTGCTGGGGGAAAACCACCAGAAAGTCCCAGATGCCAGGGAAGCAAGGGGTTCCTAGGATCCAGCGGGGACGTCATTAGCTGTGATACCCAACTGAGGGGAGAGAACCTGTAGAGAACAACCACTTCCAGGGTAGGCATGGGCCCCAGTTGAGGAATGGTGACAAGCATCCATCTCAAAAATTTTAACCCAGAAATGTTCCCATCTAAAGGAAACACAGGAACAAAAAATGGAGCGGAGGCTGCAGGAAGGGTCATCCAGAGACTGCCCCACCTTGAGGTCCATCTGCAGACACCAAACCCTGATACTATTTCTGATGCCAAAAAGTGCTTGCTGACAGGACTGTCTTAGTATAGCTGTCTTCCGAGAGGCTCTTCCAGCACCTGACTAATACAGATGCATACACTACCTAGACTTTTAAATGACAGCATTCTTGAGAATTTCCGATTGTTGAGTCTACACTGTGAATATGCAAGGGAATTCAAAGTAGCCTCTGCACAACTTTCTTGAATTACTTAGTGTCTATAGCCTATTTCTTAGGAAACACTGCTGCAGTTCATAGACTCACTCTCAAAAGATCAGGGAACCCTTAAGGTGAATGTCTTATTTTAGAATAATATGGCGCTAATAACTGCAATTACTTGTTAGAGGATTTTGTTGAAGTGACATATCTTTCATATTCTTACGACTTCCTTATTTTCTTTTCTTTGTTTCACATAGAATTTCACTATATGGCTCAGTCTAGCCTCAAACTCGTGATCCTCTTGCTTCAACCTCTAGAGTTCTGGGATTATAGACATGCACCTTGACACCTAGTCCACACTCTTCTTGTTGCACAGGTAAAGTTGGATAAGTCTCATTCTCTATATGAGATGACACTGGAGTAGCTCTTAAGGTTTCACAATTTAATGCAACTGGTGAATAGAAATGTGATTCATTAATTTGATGTCATTGATATAGAAAGATAATGGAAAAACAAACACTCTTTCAGTGACTGATATAATAGCCTAACTCCTCATTGAAAAGCATTTACATTTGCTCCCAAATTCTTGTAATATCACAATTTCTTTTCTTGCACCCACACAGTTAGTAGCCCAGTTTCCTCCCAGCCCTTTTCTGCAGCTGGGCTGGCACTTGATTTAGGAAGGTCGGGGGTTCTACATTGTTCATGGCTGCTGTGTGGGAACTTTTATTTCACTTTATCTTATACTGAAGTTGAAAAATGCTGCTATATTCTGGCTTTCAGAGTTGGGCACTTCTATCCTCACATGAATTTTATAGAACACTGCCTAATAAACAACAAATGCCCTTCCTTATCAAACCTGTACAGTGATAAATGCAGTCTATTTTTCAGCTGAGATTGTAGAAATCACTGGTCTTCGGTGATTAGTGGAGTCGCTCTCGTGAAGCATCTTCATAACAGAGCCGGAAGCTCACACAGCGTGTTGTACACTGGAAATAGCAACTCATATCTGTACTCTCAGCACTCCGGTCTATTACCATCTTCACATGAAGTCCTCCTGACTCTGTGGCCGTTCTTGTCTATACCTGGTTAATTCCTCTACCAACACTTGAAGATATAAACACTACCTATCCAATCATTGAAAGAAAATTTTACTCTTCAGTTTTTCAATTATTCAAGATTTTCCATTGCATTCTTTTCAATAATGCCTATTATTTAACTTGACCACTAATTCACGAGATAATTTTGAGACTAGAAATTAAAGCATGATTTGGCTCAAAGTGTTCTAAAGTATCGAATGCTTAGAAACATGTAATGTATCCTGCCTCTACTTAATGCCTATGAGTAAAGAATGAATAGTATTTGCACAGTGATCATTGATTTTTATTAGGTTAGTGTGATCATTAATTTTTTAGATTTTATATTTGTAATTCTTTTAATTGTTCAGACTATTTAATAAGCATAATAAGATTCATAACTGGTAAACATTAGAAGAATGTTCAAATTTTTAACTATGAACACATGAAGAGATAAATTCATGGCAGGAATAATGCTTTTAAAATAATCTCTCGCAATTCTGAGTGGAATAACCAGCACATGGTTCCTAAAGAGAGAATAGTAAGTCACTGGACCTCAAAGAAAGATTCCTGTTTTTGAGGAAATACTCAAGTGATAAAGATCATCATATCCCATGTAGTGGTAATGCACGGATGGTGGCCGTTATCCTATCTTCGTGGCATTGATCTCCTGCACCACACAACAACAGCAGGATCTGAGCGGAGCATGAAAAAGTCCTGCCCACTAGCAATGCCTGCCATTGCAAGCAGAAAGGAGAAACACGTGTGTGCAGCACCAGAAAACCCAATCTACAGAAAACCCCGAGGATGTAATTCTGGAACTATGTTCCTTCCTTATGTCTTCATCGCTCTACATTATTGCAGTTATAGACCTGTTCTCAACTAGTGTTTTTCAAGTGGCTGCAAATTGCTGGAGGATGCTTTGGGAGTATAAGAGAATGTTTTTAATCTCTATGTGGGAGGGCATGTGCTCTACATCTTTGTATTTACTTGGTAAAAAGAATGAAGTGTTGGGCCGTGCTACAGCCAAAATACTTTAAGGAGCTTTTAATAAACTTCACCTATGAAGTCTTATTCAGCCCAAAGAAAAATGTAACTGGAAAAATAAAAATGTACCTTCCTTTAGTATACTCATATGCTCAGAACAGTGAAACATCTGGAGATTTTACGTTATTCAATTCTGCATCGTCTAAGTGACTATGGACTTCGGAGTTGGTGGACTTTGTTACTAATCTCATGTTAACTTCTTGTGTTCTTTTGACAAATGGCCTCCTGGAGTGTCCCTTTCCTTGTCTAAGACACAGGAACAGCAAGTAATGATAGTACCCGGTGGGTACGATGATCAGCACACAGTATAGTTTCAACAAGCAGCACTGGTCATGACTGTTTATAGCACAGCGATAGTCAGTGTTATCATCGTCCTGTGCCAGTAGCTCATTCAGTTTAGATCCTCTGATAGGCAGGAAGGACTCTCGTGGCTGCTGACCGATACTTCCTATCTCAGCTCCCTTCCACAAAGGTGATTCCTGTGCAGTGTTTGCACAGGTTTGACCAGACACTTATTTCTGTACAATAAACATCAACAAAGTACAAGCAACAAAAATCAAAATAAAACACTTCACAATGACTTATATATAGACGTAAACAATTTTGTAGATGTCAACAGTACATTGCCTGGGTCGTCTTGTCAAAAATCTTTTGAAAGTGGATGAAAAACTGTATATTACATTGTTGAAAATCGTTATCGGAATGCAAGATGATAGCAATTAGGGTTCTCATTTTCCGAAGCAGAAGCATTGCAGAGCTGGTCTGACTGTTTTCCCTACATTTTTCATTCACTGGAAACCAAGTGCTTGAAAATTCAACCATACTCTTACGTGTACTGAGGAAGATAGTAGTTAAAGTTCTTAAGCAGCACAAGTTTGCAAGATCCCTAGCCATAGGCAGTCCACAGTGAGAATATTTACGATGTGCCTTGGCTGAGGCAGAACATGACTGATGATCCCACCGAGTATTACAGACCAGTGCCGTCCATCTGAGCAAGTGCTGCTATTCCCAGATACCATGTTTAAACTGATGTTTAAAAGCACAAAATTGTGAAAAATTGTTTGCAGAGGGCCTGGGACAGAATTGGAAATGTTCTCCCAACAACCCACCCTTTCTCCTTTCCTCATTTTTCTTTTCCCAGTACTAGGCATTGAAAGCTAGGGGCTTGCTTATGTAGGGGCTGTACCAGTGACCTATATACACCAAGCCTTAGCAATGTTATTTCACTATTGCATTGCAGTTCTGCCAAAAAGAGCGTCTAGCTGGCTGCAACCTAGTATGCTTAGGAGATATCAGAGCCTGGAGCATTGGGAAGGATAGCTAATGAATGTGCAGGAAGACGGGGTAGGGCGGGGAAGGTAGAGAGTGAAAGGACACAGGGCAGTAATCAGGTAACATACTATTAAACTTCAGGTAGCCAGATACAGCCCGGGACTCTGTAGGATTATACCTATGTGGAATTGGGGACTACAAGGTTGATCCTGAGAGTTGTGGCAAAGAGGACAAATAGGGGGAAGGAACAGAGAAGAGCCAGGCATTGCTTGAAATGTTCTTCTACACATAGCCTTGATCTCAAGCTGGTCCTGTTCTCCCAGGGGGTTTGTCCCATGTGACAACCACAAATAACTCTTCGACAGGAAATGACTAACGTCACTAATGAGAGCACATTGATATTGCATGTATGGACAGTTGCTTGCCTCCATCAAGATGGTGATTTTGAAAATCCATTTAGTAGTTATTTGGATTTAAGGACACTCTTATATAAATCACCATGATCTCATATATGTCCTTATACTTTTTCAAAGTATATGTGTATATGTGTATAGTGTATTTGGAACTCTAACGAAATGTGAATATGCCTATGGGAAGCGCCAGGCAGGGGAATGTCAGCAGAGGACAAGAGTGAGAACCGCTCTTCCCAATCCCGAAAGCCTTGGACCAATAGCTTTCCTATAGATTCTCAGTTGTTGGCAATGGGGTTTATGAAATTCCCAATTTTCCAGCATAAAGCTATTATACTATGGATTCCATATCCTTCCTCATTATCTTTAGTCATCTAAATTTTCCCTCCACTTATCACTTGTCAAGCATAAGAGCAAAATTTTCTCAGGTGAATTTTTGAGAAAAAGGCAATTATAGTGGAATAAAAACCATTGGGATGTAGTTGATGAAAGAGCGATGTTTGTGTTGGTGTAGAAATGGGAGAAACGCGTAGTCTGGGGACACTGAAGAAAAGGAGAGTCTAATGACGAGTGGCTGTGCATCATACGCTAGGACTTTTTAGCATGTTTGCATGTGTGAGCATGTGCATGTACGGGTACTCATGTGTTGCATGCACATAAGTGTTGTAATTCAGAAGCCAGAATAGGATACCAAATCTATTATTTTCTGCCCTATTACCTGGATACAGGATTTCTCACTGAATTGGAATCTTGCTGTTTTGGTTTGGCTGGCTGCTTGGCCAGCAAACTCTTAAACTTCTACAATCATTATCCCTGCTGCTGGGGCTATAGGCACACAGAGCCATACTCTCTTATTGTTTGCTTTTTATTCTTTTAATGTGGGTGCTAGTTATTCAAATTCAGATAGATCCTTGTGTTTGCAGAGCAGAACACTCTTAGGCATTGAACTGTCTTCCCAGCTGACATGTTTGAGAGGCATTCAGTAGCAAGACTGACGGTCACTTTTTCTTAATCCAACATTAATCTGGGACAGGCATGCATTCTGAAACGCGGGAGATGGATAGGCTTTCCATGTGGAGGTGCTCGTCTTCATTTTATAAACACAGAACCAACCAAGATTTTTCTTCACAATAAAGTGCCTCAATTCTCAGGAGTTGGGAACAGACTATGGATGGTCTGAGGAATATGCAGCCAGTGGAAGACAAGGCAAAGCCATCCTGTGTTTTATAAACCCTGTGATGATTAGAATAATGGTAAGTTGCAGACACAGTACCTCGGGAACACTGGTTCATTTTGTTTCTCAAACAAAAATATATGAAAACAAAAAGTTCGTGCATCTATGCCATGCACAAGGATAGAAAAAAATCACTCACGAAAATTACTATTTGTTCCAGACAGATTAGATTTTGGAACTGAACCAAGCTGACAACTTCATATGAAGGATGCAATTCCTAGCCTGCGTATGGCAGGGCTCTTCAGAGCATGGCAACCATTTCATCACAGACCTCTGGCCCTCGGTGAGGACCATGCATCTGCTTCGACCATTTATCCTTTCTCCGTTTTATTTATTTATTTTTGGTCATTTTCTGATTTGAGATTCTTCCTGAGTATTTTACAAGTAGGATGACGATTCACAGTCTCAACATGCAGTCAAGGAACTGCTCTATTTGTCTGTTGAAAACAATGACGGTAGACTCTTTTTAGTCAGGCAGCTTTGTTATGGCCACCATGAAGTCTCTTAATCTTGCGTCACAACAAGAAGCTGAGAGGAAGTGAGTTGGGTTTAGAGGCGTGAGGTGACGCCCTCTTCCTTGAAGGGAGACTCACACTGTAGCGGGTTTTCATTATGATGGTCTCTCAGTAGTAAAGCACGGTGTATTTTCAAGAGACTATGAAAGCTAAACATCAAGAAACAATCTTTCTACCTATCTTGCGTGTAGGAGACAGGTTTCTGGAAATAAAATGTTATTACTATGGATTGATCTTTATTTTGTCTTTGTATTCCCTTGGTATTGTCTTATAAATTTTATAAAAACTTGTCCTTGTTGAGGCTGCTTATGGACCTGTGTGCATCACTGCTAAATCCTGCTGACATACTCCACTTTATGTTTACTGAAGCCTTGTGAAGGCTTGGGCCTCACGTCCCTTGAAACAGTCTTCTTGTTTAAGTTTTATAATGTGGCTCCATCCTGGTTTCCTGCATTCCCAGTCTGCGTTGCTCTTCCTTTTCAATCTTGTTTGCTTATTGTATTTTGGGATCCTGTCTTCAATTTTTTAAGATTTATTTTATTTATTATATACAAGTACATTGTAGCTGTCTTCAGACACACCAGAAGAGGGCAGCAGATCCCATTACAGATGGTTGTGAGCCACCATGGGATTGCTGGGATTTGAACTCAGGACCTCTGGAAGAGCAGTCAGTGCTCCTAACCGCTGAGCCATCTCTCCAGCCCTGGGATCATGTCTCAAGTCTTGGCATTCTCTATAGCTGCCTTCTCTTCCTCTGTTTATTTGCATTCCTTATATTCACCATAGGTCATCTTAACTGGGCTGATGCCTTCAGTTTTAATCTATATGCTGGTCAATTTCAAGTATATACATCTAGGCTAGCTATTTGAAAAATAATAATTATGTATGTGCACGAGTGTCTATGTGTAGGTATGTGCACATGCTTGTAGACACCCAGGAAGGCCAGAAGGGGTTGAATATCCTGCAGCTCAAGTCATAGGAACTCATGAGCTGCTTTGTGTAAGCACTGGAAATTGCCTCAAGGATAGTATATACACTCTTAATTTCTGAGCCATCTCTCTAGTCCAAAAGCCCAGTTTTGTTTTTACCTCAAATTCAACCTATATGTATGTGTTCACTCTCCTATACTGTGATACAGGCGTCTCTGATGCAGAATGCTTCGGCATTCTCATTTCTGCTCCAAGACCTGTTCCTCTTAGCAAGAAAGCACCTATTGTTTATGCAATATATCTATATCTATATTTATATCTATATCTACCTGACAAATACCTACTTTTTTCTTCTTCCTTCAATATTTATTCAGGAAACCATGAGGAATTATGTTGCCTACCAATAAATTCATTCTCTCTTCTCCAGATCTCAACTCCCATTTTATAATTTAGGCCTTGAACTTTCATAGCTTGGTTTTCTAAAAAGACACACATGGCCCTGTTTCCCATCTTGCTCCTTGTTTTGTACACAGTCTAAATCTAGTGGTCTTCCAGAAGCACAGCTGTAATTATTTCATTTTCTTGCTTAAACATCCTTCAGTGGCTGACCAGTGCCTTAATGGTGAAGTTCAAAGTGCTTCTGTTTCCTGTGCCTTCTTCCTTACGGTTTCCAACGCTGGGCTGCTCAGAGGAGATGGGCTGCAGCAACACCTGAATCACTAGCTATTTCATGCTTGGCTTCACTTTGCTGAGGCTGCCAATTAGTGATTTAGAGGTGAACTCTTACATGCTTGGCTGTGAAAAGAGGCCTGTTTCAACTAGCTTTTGCAATAACGTACTCTAATTGTTACTGAAACCCCGTACTGGCTCGAACCTGTGACCCCTGCTCCCCCAGTTGAGTGTTGGTATATCCTGTAGCTGACTAGTAATTCAGGAAGTGTGCTTTGGTTGTTTATAATCTAGCCTAAAGGAGGATATAGATGATATTTCAAGTGCAATATTTCAGACCAAGATGAGGACTATTTTTGCTCCCACTTTCCTCCTCCTTCTCAATGTTCTTCAGAGAGGAGAGAGTGGGCTTTCTTAGTTGTACTGAAGGTTATAAAATGCTGGATGAGTGCCTTCATTTTCTCATCACCTGTCTTATTCTGATTTTGGGAGAGGAAAGTAACAGCAGCTGCGTGTGATGGGAGCAGCAGGGAGCATCCTTCCTTTTGGCGATCCACAAATCATCTCGTCTTGCTTGCCATTTCAAATAGAGGGATGGGACATAGAATGGAAAGAAAATTGGAGAGGACACACACGTGCACACAAATTCTACTTATAAAGATAGAGAAGAATCGGGCTGGGGATTTAGCTCAGTGGTAGAGCGCTTACCCAGGAAGCGCAAGGCCCTGGGTTCGGTCCCCAGCTCCGAAAAAAAAAAAAAGAACAAAAAAAGAAAAAAAGATAGAGAAGAATCAGGAAAGAAGGACATGTATGTGTGCATGTGTGTTTGTATGTATCTTTGATATCTTTTTTTTGATATATATCTTTGAGATATATATACATATATATGTGTGCATATATATATACATATACATATATATACATATATATATATATATATATATATATATATATATATAATGTGGTACCAAATATCCACATAAGAGAAATGTAAATAAAGTAATACAGACAGATAAAATATAAATAGAAATAGAAAGGAAGGGATTTTTTCTAATAAAACCGTATTTTCTTTCATGTTAATGATTATCTGATGAGCTAATGAACACGATAAGAGTTATAGAGGGTTGATAATTGGACAGCTACTAAGGCAAGCTCGTTCCCCCTATCTGTTCCTCTTGCCTGCAGCCTGAACGATTGTGACTGTCGGGGAGAAAGTACCAACATTATGCATCTTACACGAGGATGTCCTCCACCAGCGTGTGAAGGGCGCTGGGGTTGCGAATCAGTTTGTCCAGGAAGCTGACGATGTCAGTGAATTTTGGCCTGTGGTTTCTCTCCTTCTGCCAGCAGTGGAGCATCAGCTGGTGCAGCGACGGTGGGCAGCCCATTGGAGCAGGAAGTCGGTAACCTTCTTCAATGGATAAAATAACCTAAATGCAAACAGACGCAGGTCACTCTCTTACCTTGGGTGACAGCGAGGTGTGTGCAGCATCTTCATACCCAAGCAGGACAAACCAAAATACTGATAAGAGTGAACACTACTTAAGATGAATACACAGGGCCCAGGCAAAGGTATATATATATCCAAGTTCTGAAGATGAATTGCTGTTAATTCAATAGTACAGCTGTCCCTTCTGGGAAGAAAATATGCTTTAAGCATGCACTGCTGGTGAGCACATAGTTAAGTTCTATCACTGTCTTAAAAAACAGCTGGACAGCCTTATTTGGCATCAATGGGAGGAGAGGCTCTGGGTCCTGTGAAGGCTCAATGCCCCAGTGTAAGGTGGGTGAGTGGGGGAGCACCCTCATAGAAGCAGGAGGAGTAGGGATGAGGGGGATTTTTGCAGAAGGGTAAACCAGGAAAGCAGATAACATTTGAAATATAAATAAATAAAATATTCAAAAAAAAGAAAAGAAGCAGCTTCTGTGTAACTTTGCTCAACTATTTTTTTAAGACTTACTTATTTTATGTATATGAGCCCACTGTCCTCGTGCACACCAGAAGAGGGTACCAGATCCCATTAAAGATGCTTGTGAGTTACATGTGGTTACTGGGACTTGAACTCAGAACCTCTGGAAGAGCAGCCAGTGCTCTTAACCTCTGAGCCATCTCTCTAGCCCTTGCCTAACTATCTTAAACCCTGATGTCAACAGCATAAAGGAAGCATGATATAGATACTTTTAGCACAAACAGGTATGTCTCTTGAACTCTTTTTCATCCTTTTTATAAGGTCAGTGTATTTTCTAAACCCGCTGTTCTCCCATTGTAGCATATTCCTTTCCTCCTTGTTGACTTTGGGTTTTCCCTTAGTCAGACTCTGACCTGACAGCACAGTTGTTTCCCCAGAGGTCCTAAGGTTCAAAACAGAAAAAGCTACAATGGTGAGTATAACAGGTGGCGAGAGAGAGGCTCTCTCTGTAGGACAGGGTGGTGACTACTCATGTATGGGCACTGGTGTAGTGCACAGGACTGAGGGATTGACGTTTTGTTCTGGGTTAATTTTAAGTCACTTAATTTAAATTTAAACGCCCACTCCAGAAAAAGGAATCTGTGTAAGAGTTAAGAGTAAAAAGGGTGGGTGGATGGGTGGGGGAGCACCCTAGTAGAAGAAGGGGGAGGGCAAAAGAATAACAAGGAGATGTTTTGCTTCTTTAATGTGTCACCTGCCAGCCCCTCCTAAGATGAATTTTCTAAATGTGGAATAAAATCGATTCTGAATTCATATAAGTTAGCTTTTGAAGAGAAGATCAAAGGTAGTCACTTAAACCTTTGTTCTTATATCATTTATGGGGAAGTTTTTTTTTAACCAATTTAAAAGTAGGGATACTGAGGATCAAACATATTTAAAGACAGACAACAATCAAATCACCCCCCCACACACACACCAACAATCAAAATATAAATTATCTATGGTTAACATTGCCATCTTAAGAATTCTGTTGCAGGACCATCTACATGCCTTTTTTTATGTTTTTTTTTTAAACACTGACATCTCATTTTAATTTCTTCTTAAACTGACATCATTTGACATGACTACAAAATATGTGAATTTATGTCAGAGACAAGTTGTAAAAAAGAAGCATTAGTATTTCCTCAGAATCCTCTTAATTGCTAAGTCCTAACTTTTTTCAGTATTAGAGAATTTCTTATGATCAGATCTGTGTTTTCGGTGGCCATAATTCTCCGTGTGCGTGTGTGTGCATGTGTGTTGTATATGTTGTGTGTGTTGTGTGTGTATGTATGTGTGTGTTGTGTGTGTTGTGTGTTGTGTGTGTGTTGTGTGTGTATGTGTGTGGTGTGTGTTGTGTGTGTATGTATGTGTGTGTTGTGTGTTGTGTGTGTGTTGTGTGTGTATGTGTGTGTTGTGTGTGTGTTGTGTGTGTATGTGTGTGTGTGTATGTATGTGTTCTGTGTGTTATGTGTATGTGTGTGGGGTGATTTCCTGTGTTTGGTCATGAGGAAGTCTAGATTGACTTTAGGTATCTTCTAGCATTGTCCACCTTCTGATTTTGAGAATTTCACTGAATCTGGAGCATGAGGTTTTAGCCAGACTAGACTGCTACCAAGTCCCTGGGATCCATGTGTTTCTCTTCCATCCCAGTGCTGGGATTATGGGTATGTGTGGTCATATACACCTCAGTGTATATGATACATATATGAGCTTCATATATGACATATATGAGTTCCACACGTGAGTGCTGGGGATGCAAACTCAGGTTCATATGCTTGAGTAGCAGTCACTACTCTCACAGATCTTTCTCTCAGTCCCAGAATACGTCCATCTGAACGGATATTAATGTTTTACTCTCCATTTTATATTACATTATTGAATATCATTTTTCTCATTTTTTGGCCTGTTTTTGGTACTAAGTAGGCTTGGGTTTAAGTCATATTGTTACATGTTTTAGTAAAACACAAATGGATAAAAAATGCTTGAAATCAATCACAACTACTGTGAATAGCTTAGGGAAGTAATTATAAAAAGTAGGACAGAATGGCCTTAGAGAACATCTGTGCCCTGGGAATGTGACAGCCAATTTGGAGGTTATATGACTGCAAGTGCATAGAATAAAACTGAGAGGTGAAGCCATGTTAGGAGGAACAGTGGCCTTTACAGAACATTTTCTATGTGCTTGGTCCTGGTACCCTTTTCTTTTGTTTACCACTTAAAATTACTCAGGCTGGCCGTTACTATTACTGCTACTTTTTACGTCATAAAAATTAGGCTGGGAGACGTAAGGAGACTTGTCTAGATTCACATAGCTACTGTGTGGCAGAATTAGGAGCTGAACTCCCTGTGACTTTCAGATGTCCTTTGCCGTTCCTCAGACACTGGCTTCAATTTTCATGATAGATTGTTCTCTTCTCCAATTTTATACCATGTTATCTTTTGTCATTATACACGCTCATTTGACTTCTGTGTTTTCATTTGGGCCCTGAACTTACTATTTTCAGTAAATAACACACACATACACACATACACACACACACACATCACACAACACAACACACACACACTCGCTCACACAGTACTCTGTAGTTTGTAGAATGCAATGCTTCAGTGAGTCGTCATTCGTGAGTGCTTTTGCATGTTTGATCACCTCTCTATCGTTGTATCTATCACTTTATTGAATTCTTTTTCCTGTCCCTTTTTCTCAGGCTATGTATATAGGAACGCAGGAGCTGCATATCTGGATTTTTCATCCTTGTCATTGAGCCTAGTGTCTCACTTATTAGTAAATACTAATGATCTAAGCAGACATTGCTAAAATAATTTTTTGACCTGTCTTGATAGAGGAGCGTACTTTTGTTAAATTTGAAACAGCTACTTCCGATAGACTCAGGGGACAGCATGATAGCATTTGAAGTCCTAGAGAACACATTAACTTTAAAAATATGTTATCAAGGGACAATATCTAGAATTTATTGATTGCTTAGACCAGTCCAGTGACAGGAGACTTGCTCTTCCTGACGAAAGAACTTTATTACACTCCTCAACCTTTGCTAACATTGTCTTCTTAGCCCCAGAGGGATTTCTATTTTCCACAGCTTTTCTAGACACTTCATGGAAACAGTAAACACCACAAATCCAGACCACTTGGCCTCTACCAGGCAGTGAACACCCTCAATGTTGATGCCTTTATTCTAAGGGCAGGGATGGCAAGAAGGTAGCATTGCTGTGTGGAACATTTGCCTTACTGAGGCCAGCAGAATGTTGGTGGCCTGCAAGGCTGTCTGTGGAGTAGTGGGAAGATCAAGAGACCACCCAATTTCCTCCTTATGTATCTCTCTGTCTTTTACAGAGTTCTTAGTTTCTCAGTTTCCTCAGTGCTTTAACATATCATCTTATAAAATTAATTTGAAACCTTGACTCAAGCCAGGTGTCAAACTCAACAGGAATGTATCTTGTAGAGCAATAACCCGATAACAGTAGTGAGGATTGAAAAACACCCAGCTAATTATCGAGAGCTTTTGGGTCTCATTTCCAAGATTCTAGTTACCAACGATATATGTTTATTATTTTAATCTTTGAAACAAACCTGTGGAGTAGCAACAATTCTTAGTGTCATTTGATAGCTAAGACACCCAATCAGAGGAAGGCCAGACTTGTCTGAAGTTACTCACACGTATAAAATCCCTAATTTCAAGAATTGCCTGAACCTGGATTCATGAAAGTATATTTTTAGTGGATATTTAATAATTTTCACCCCAAACAGAAACAAGCATAGTGATCACTTAAAATGTACTGTTGGCCATTCTAGTATAAAAGGTAATATAGCATGATACATATCTGTGAATCTGGAGTTTATAATCTAGTGAAGGAGACAAAAGCCTGTGAATATGGCAAGTATTATCTAAAACAGGGTCTGTGGTAGCCTACAGTAGGCCCCAGCAAGGGGAGGGGAATATTCAATGGTATGCAGACCTTTGCAAAGGCAAGTAGGGGCTTGAAAGAGGTGCTACTGGAAGTGGATTTGTGTAGATGGAAAAAATATGAAGCTAAATAAGAGATAAAACATTTAGATCTTATATCATTAGTACATCTGTATATTATAAACTTAGATTTTAATTTTCAATGAATGATGATATTTTAGTTGATATATATTCACTGTACATGGGACCATGTTGTATGAAGAAAACTGTATGTAAATGTATTTACTGGGCTTTAAGTGTACCATTCTCATACTTCCTACCCTTAGTAGTTGCTGCCCTCATTCTCCTTAGCAATTTTTGTTCTCCCCATACACTTTTACTTTTATTTTCAAGTCATTCTTGCGTACCTGAACTTACATATCTATTTAAAGTCTGGGATCCACAAATATGAAAAAACAGGCACTATCTGAATTTCTGAGACTGACTTCAATAAAGTGATTAAAATAATTATCTCCACTCATATCTATTTTCCTGAAATGGACATAACTTTCTTCTTTACGGTTGAAAGAAATGCCATTGTTTCTGTATCTATTTATCTGTTAACTGACATAACTGCATTGGTTCCAAAACTTAGCTACTGTGAATAGGGCTACATTAAGCACTTATGCATACAAATTCGGACTTTTTTTAAAAAATGATTTATTTATTTTATATATAAGTACATTGTCACTGTCTTCTGACACACCAGAAGAGGGCATTGGACCCCATTACAGATGGTTCTGAGCCACCATGTGGTTGCTGTGAATTGAACTCAGAACTTCTGGAAGAGCAACCAGTGCTCTTAACTGCAGAGCCATCTCTCCAACCCAAATTCAGACTTTCAACATAGAAGAAAACAGTTTTAGCAGGTGAACAATATTAGTTTTTGCTTTTAGAACTGCTTGCCCAACTCTGAAGAAGATTGGAGGTACAGACTGGTACAACCATTCTGGAAATCAGTCTGGAGGTTCCTCAGAAAATTGGACATTGAACTACCTGAGGACCCAGCTATACTTCTCTTCGGCATATACCCAAAAGATTCCCCAACATATAACAAAGACACATGCTCCACTAGGTTCATAGCAGCCTTCTTTATAATATCCAGAAGCTGGAAAGAACCCAGACGCCCTTCAACAGAGGAATGGATACAGAAAATGTGGTACATCTACACAATGGAATACTACTCAGCTCTCAAAAACAATGACTTTATGAAATTCACAGGCAAATGGATGGAACTGGAAAATATCATCCTGAATGAGGTAACCCAATCACAGAAAAACACACATGGTATGCACTCATTGATAAGTGGCTATTAGCCCAAATGCTCTAATTACCCTAAATGCACAGAACACATGAAAGTCAAGAAGGATGACCAAAATGCGGATGCTTCACTCCTTCTTTAAAAGGGGAACAAGAATACCCTTGGGAGGGGATAGGGAGGCAAAGTTTAGAACAGAGACTGAAGGAACTCCCATTCAGAGACTGCCCCACATGTGACCCATACATATACAGCTACCAAACTAGATAAGATGGATGAAGCAAAGAAGTGGGGCTGACAGGAGCCGGATGTAGATCGCTCCTGAGAGACACAGCCAGAATACAGCAAATACAGAGGCGAATGCCAGCAGCAAACCACTGAACTGAAAACGGGACCCCCGTTGAAGGATTCAGAGAAAGAACTGGAAGAGCTTGAAGGGGCTCGAGACCCCATATGAACAACAATGCCAAGCAACCAGAGCTTCCAGGGACTAAGCCACTACCCAAAGACTATACATGGACTGACCCTGGACTCTGACCTCATAGGTAGCAATGAATATCCTAGTAAGAGCACCAGTGGAAGGGGAAGCCCTGGGTCCTGCCAAGACTGAACCCCCAGTGAACATGATTGTTGTGGGGAGGGCGGTACTGGGGGGAGGATGGGGAGGGGAACACCCATATAGAAGGGGGAGGGGTTAGGGGGATGTTGGCCTGGAAACCGGGAAAGGGAATAATAATTGAAATGTAAATAAGAAATACCCAATTTAATAAAGATGGAGGAAGAAAAAGAAAAATAGACTCTGTGCAAAATTTAAAAAAAAATAGCCATCTGTAATTAATTTTTCGTAAAGTATACGTTCGTTTTTGACCATTTACTAATTGGATTATTGGATTGGAGGAGGAGGGGTTAGGGGGACAAGGCCTGGAAACTGGGAAAAGGAATAACAATGGAGATGGAGAAAAAAATCCAAAGAGAGAGAGAGAGAGAGAGAGAGAGAGAGAGAGAGAGAGAGAGAGTTCCAAATCTTGGCTTGGTAAAGGACATGGGAAGAAAAGTAACTTCTTGGAGGCTTGAGTGTGACAATGAATCTGGTATGCGTCTATACCTAACCTTATTGCCTCAACATTTGCTCAGGTGTTTGTGTGTATATGTGTGTTATATGCATGTGTACTTTTCATATGTTTGTGTGTATCCTTATAGAGGTCAGAAGTCTATATCCGACTCTTTCTAAATTGCTCTCCACCTTATTATGTGAAATACAGTCTCTCTCTAAGCCTGGAGCTCACCAATTCAGTGAGACTTGTTTACCAGTGAGTTCAGGGGTCCGGGGTGGGGTTCTCCTGGCTTAGCTTCTACAATATTGGAATCACAGATGCGTGTTGATACAGTTGGCTTTTTATCTACATACTGGGGCTCTGAATTCACACCTTTGGTGCTTGAATGGACAGCATCTTCTCGGCCCATTGGTCCAATTTTCATCATTCCATGGATTTTAGTTGACACTGTAATGGCTATTTCTGGTTGTCAACTTGACTATATCTGGAATGAACTACAATCTAGAATTGGAGAGCTCACCTGTCATTCAGATCCTGAGGTTGGAAGGCACAAGTTTCTGACCTGGATCCTGGCATGTAGATCTTGAGGCATAGTGGCCATGAAAAGCTTAGGCCCAGGCAAGGTAGCACAAGCCTTTAATCCCAGGAGATTTAGGCAAGGAGATCTTTGAGTTCAAGGTCAGCCTGGGACAAAGCAAGTCCCAGATCCAGGCATGGTGGTACACACATTTAATCTGGGCCATGCCTTCTGCTGGAGGCCTACATAAGGACATTGGAAGAAGGAAGATTCACTCCTCTTCACCTGCTTACACTTACTTGCCAGCACATCTGTTGGAACCTACTTCTAGAGAAGACCAGCTGAAACAACTAGCCACATGGCACTGAACAACTACTAGATTCTTGGACTTCCCATTCACAGCTGACCATTGTTGTGTTAATTGGACTCCAGACTGTAAGTCATCACAATAAATTCTCTCAACACAGAGAGACATTGCAGAAGTTCTGCGACTCTAGAGAACGCTAATACAGAGAATATATATATATATATGTATCATATAATAAGGAGAAGTCATGAAGACCAATTAATTGATCTCTCTTTCTCTCTCTCTCTCTCTATGTATATATACATATATATGTCAAAAAGAATTTGTATCCCAAATTATGAGCTGAGAACACAGCTTACTTCATTCAAAGACATGTATTGTTATGCATACTATAGATTAAAAAAAAACCTGAGGCTAAGTGACTTGGAAGATTATTCAGTATCACATCCAAAATAGACTAGCGTCATCACCATAACCTCTGAGTCACAGAAATAGAAGAGACGCTCTCTCTTGAGACTTGAGCCACATCCTCAACTCTTTGCTCACTTTAGCTAGAGTCTTCTTTTCTGGGCTTCTCTTGTGTAGCCCCAGCTGTCACCATCACTTGTCTTCCGATAGCTTCCATGTCTAGAACCCCAGGGAAACATCCTTTGATATCCATATTTATTACTCTGGTTCAGACCGCTTCAGTTTGAATCTCAGCCTTCACCTCTGTTCTGTCCATTCTGGCCCTTTGCTCTGGTCATTCAGAAATAGCTTCAGTCTCTCAGCTGATAGAACTGAACTCCTCATGATCTGCTAATCTCTCCCTAGCACTGCCAAGCATGGAGCCTTGTCAAGTCAAGCAACAGAGCTGTAACTTTCATCTCTGTGACTTCTGAGATCTGTGTTCTGGGGGAAGTGTGAGGAAATGTTGCATTAACTGTACTGTCATAAACATTTCTTCTGGGGAAAACTTTGTTTTATACGTACTTTCTGGTGCCTTGATTAAGGAGTAATTAGAGCAGCTCATGGGCACCTCGACTATAAGAAAAGTTGAGGCTTATTGTCTTAGAAGATGGAATAAAATCCAGGGAGCTGGTAGAAAATAATCATAAAAATTGAGAATAAGTTTATATAAGAATAAACTACAAAAGAATACATTATGACTTAGCCTAACATTTTCTTTTTAAGATGAAAACTTTCCTAAAATTACATAGTTAATTCTCAATCTTGCTTCCTTTCCTTCTTCTTTCTTTTTTATCTGTCCTTTTTCTTTTCTTTCTTTTTGAATTGTGTATGGTTGCATGAGATCTGCTGATACTGGAGTTACAGACAGTTACGAGCCACCATGTGTGTGCTGAGACCGGAACTTGGTTCTTCTACAAGATCAGCCAAGCCTGCATAAAATGGAGTATATTTGTCCCAGAGTAGGTTGCTGAGTGAGTAGAAGATTAAGTGTCGTCGTGAAGTAGAGGGCTCTCATAGCTTAAATAGTTGTTGGTGACAACTTTGGAAAATCATTATCTCTAACAATTGAAAGTCACACTCAAAAACCTCCTCCTGGAGGACTAACTCTTGTAGCTCCAGAAGGTGCTATGCATGTTGCCAATGAAGGAGAGCAATGGATAGCCCTATCTGTCTGTGATGCCTGTAGAACACAACAGTGCCCAGCACGGCAAGACATCCCTAAAGGGTCAGTAGTGGAACTCATATCTTGGAAGTAATACACCAGAGAAATCACGCCTGACATTGAAAACCTAGCCCACTACCCAGTGGCAAGTGGGGTCATGGATCTCAAAGAACTCTTCATCCCTAATAAATGAATTCCCACGATTCTTTATTGCATTCTAAGTACTTACTTTTATGCCCACAGTCAAATGTGGCTCCTAACCCTCACTAAAGAAACTTGTCTTTGCAACAACTAGTCATGGGTGCTCGGCCCCAGTGGACCTATCTCTAACATAGCTACTGAACCTACAGCTCAGGGAACATTGCAGAAGATGGGAAGGTTCCATGAGTCTGAAGATCAGGGATCCAGCTATGAGTTAGTGACTCCTAGAAATGATAGGAAAGCTACCCCTGTGAAACCTCAAAAATATGGCTGCCTGAAAAACACTTGGACAATGACAGGGCCAATAAACATACTAATGTAGAAATCTCATGGGCTTCAGACAATGAAGGAATTCTAAGAGCCGGAGAGGTAGTCTTCCTCCAGGAAGGAGCTTCTAGGTGGCTATCCAATGTCAAGTGGTCGGCCCTGAATTTATGTACATGCAAGCTCCGCTGAATGGACTCAACAGGTTGTATTTATGTATTTATATAGGATACAACAATTCAAGAAGAGAAAGCCAGGAATTTGAAAGAAGTGGAGCACGCGCATGTGTGGGAGACATGGGAAGAGTTGGAGTAAGAAGAGGGAATAGAGGAAAATTATGGGATTATAATATAGTAACATAATAATATTTAATACAATATAAAAAATAAGAAAGTCACCTCTGGGAGCAGAAGTAAGTGCCTCTTTCTGTACTTCACAGGAGATTGTAACAGTGTCAATAAGGGCATATTGAAGACCTAAGCATGACTCACAAACAAGGCTCCGTTACTGATAAAGAAACAAGCACTTGATTCTGCCTGCACTTGAACCATTTACACCAGAAGCTACATCTGCGGAGACTCTGAAGCTGAAGGAGCCTTGCCAAGGGCTCTAAAGCTCAGCTTCTTCTGCATTCAGGAGTGGGTTGTTTTAATACAGAACTGCTTTCTAAGAGCTGGAGGTGTCTCCGTGTGGACACAAACATCCAGACAAGGATGGAGCCTACAACTTGGAAACAAAAATTAGGAAGATTTGGGCAACAACGCAATTCTTCTATTTGGCAGATTCACTACTGTGGCTTACACTTTTTAGGAATATGAAGGTCAAGTCCCAGACTAATTTACTTAACTTTTTAAAAAAGAGGGCAGTGTCCTCAGATCTCACAGTGTTTTCCCTTGTAGGGAAAAGCAAACTTCTCCACTTTGGAGCTTCATTCTGAATTTAGAAACATATTGGGCAACTTTTAATATTAAAATATTAATATTCCTTAGTCCACTAGAACTTTAGAATCATGCAGATGGAAAGGAAAATTTAAAAGACACATTATGTAAATGACCATCAAAGAACACAAAACCCACAGGAGCCCAAACTGGCAAATAGGTTTCTTTTGAGTGGAAATCAAAAGTGTAGCATACTGTGGATGCTGTAACAGTTTTGTGATCATGTAGTTAGAGAAAAAAATCCTTTCTTTCCTTAAAAGTTCCATGTAGTAGTAAGATCTATGAGCTAATGGTTTCTTCTACTTGCTACACTATTTACAATGTGATTCACTGCTCTTTTTGGATTCCTTATTCCTCTTGTTTCTGAGGCAGGCATCCACCTCTCATGCAGGTGCAATTAGTGCTCATTTAATTAAAATGCTGCCTCTTAACCAAATGCCTGTGCACCAAGAGTGAATTACTGAAAAGCCGAGGAGACGAGGCCATTTTGGAAATTGCTTCCGTAGAATACATATTCAAATCAAGGCAAAAATTCCCTCTGTAAAATGGAGGGTTGAAATAATAGGAATGGGTTTTTAGCAATTTACTGTATCTTACACAGATCATTACACAGGGACCATTACATAATACAGTCGAGTTGGGAAAATCTAATCAGAGAAAAAAATTGAAAATGACTGGAGTCTCTGAGTCGTAAAAATCATGCTGCATTTCTAGGTAAGTGAATTCAGTGCACCCTTCAGTCTTGGCTGCAGTGCTGACCCCTAACTCGGAAGGGTTATAGAATTATAGGGGCAATCAAAAAATACAGAAAACATATTTTCTTCCTTCCTAAATTCCAGAATGATGCTTCCAGACATACCACATTCCAAAAAGTTTCATAAAAAACTGAAAGATACATCCCATCTTGCCCCTTTAAGTGAGCTTCAGAAAGTAGTCTACAGGGAAACAATAACAACAACTTCTTCCCCTTCTCCTTCTCCTTCTTCTCCTTCTCCTTCTCCTCCTTCTCCTCCTCCTCCTCCTCCTCCTCCTCCTCCTCCTCCTCCTCCTCCTCCTCCTCCTCCTCCTCCTCCTCCTCCTCATTCAAAGCTTTTAAAAGTTAGGTAGAGAAAACCCCAAAACACTTGGCAGCATCGCACTTCCTCCAAGTAGCCTCAAGTGAGATCATTTCTGAAGTGTTCTAGAGGAAACAGGTGAGCTTAGTAGTAGAGCCTAAGCACTTACTGAGACATCTGCATTTCAAAGACTCTTTTTTCCTAGTTAGGGAAACCAAACCAAACCCCAGAGTAGAGTGTAACAGTCAGATCATTAACTCTACTGAAGTTGCCTTCTCATTTAAGTAAAGGTGGCCTTTTCCCCACCTACACACTCTGTGGATCTGGTTATTTCCTGCTCCCTGCTGATCATAGTTTGCCCTTTCTCCCTGTGAAGCTCATTACACTTGGAGTGGAGAAGAGCACCACCCTTGGTACCATCTTTGGAGTTTGTGGACCACCAGGTCTTCCCATATGCAGTAAATTTCAATGATTTTGAACTTGAACGGAAATAATATACAACTTTACCTTGATCTACCTTACAGAAATGAAAGATAAACTTCACATGCTTAAAAGCAGCAAGACATTACCTCACCTGCAATCTGCCTTGGAATCGTTTTGGGCAATGGAATAGTTCTGTCATTCATTAAAATTTGACTGAATTGTTTGTGCCTAATGTAACAACAGGGTAGTGCATTTCATAAATATTTATTTCATAAAATATTAACGTTGAGGTTCAAGAAAACTGCAATGAGGCGTTCGTTGTATTTCTCAACAGTGATAGGTCATCCTGCATCCTTTTGCAAGCAGGAGGCATTGCAAACTCTTCTGTGCAATGGAGCAGCATGCACACACAAAGATGCTTTGGTCTCATTAGGTAGAGCAGAGTGTAGATGCCTTTGAATCCTGAATGTCTACTTTACAATTTAGTGGTAAAAACAAACACTTTGGATTAAGCAGGTATTTAAACTTCAATTCCATGGCTCCCCAACAACTTGGATAGATCATTGATTCTTTCTAAGCTCCAGTTCTCTTATCTGGAAATGGAGATAATAATGGGATTTACCTCATAGAACTAACTTGACTCTTAGGCAAACTAATCACCTAAAATAGCTGTTCTGTACTCACCATCTCTTCCACACCCTTCTTTGTATTTTTAATGAAGAAATGTTGTTCCTTTAAACACAAGGTTATTATTGACAGTAAAGACTTATTCTTCTCATGTGTTAGATATTTGTTTGTTTTAAATATTTATTCTATTACTCCAATGTTCTTCATGTTTTTGTAGTTGGATATCTTAATGTACCAATAAAATTTGATACTTGAAAAAAAAAACAATCTGTGCTAAACACTAACAAAACAGGTGAATATAGTTTTATAGTGAATATATAAAATCCAAGCTTTTACTACCCATAATTAATTAAAAATGTATATGTATGTACCAGGTACTATAGATGAATTATCTTATATTTGGTCAATATCTACAATTAGTTATTTTGAACTCCAGAAAATGATGTCTCAGAAAGCTTAATGACTTGCCTCAGTGTTCAGTCAGCCATGAGCCTCAGATCAGAACTCAGAGCTCAGAGCTTTCTACTGTACTGCCAGTGACTCTTAACTGGGGGTAATTTTTGTCTCCCATCTTTGACAAGACAAGAACCAGGGCCTTTTTTGGGGGGTGTGTGTGCCTATTTTAGTAGGTGAATGCTACTGCAATCTAGTATGTAGAGTCTGACACTATGGTTAGGTAAGCATCAATTGCAATGTTCAAGGCACACCTCAACCCAAAATACTGATGATGGTGATGTTGAGAGACCCTGCCGACATATTGGTCTTTCCAGCTTACTTGGTTATTAGATTGGAACACAGCAATACCCTATTAACATTTTTGGTGTCACATGAAAGTGAGGCTGCAATAAGGCTGCTATTAAATGACAAATATCCCAGAAGGATATGTACAAAAAGGAAACTAGACAGGCAAACCAAAGAGCCTCACTCAGCTTCTGGCTGCACAATTACCTTCAGCTGGTAATCCTCTTACTCCTTGTGACTATGGGAAAACTTGCATTCACAGAGCCCCAACCAACTTGGAGTGGAGGAGCCTGGCATGGATACATAGCTTGGATGACAGTACTTGCGTCTCTCATATGGGTTTAGATCAAGGTTGAGCCGGCCATTCTTCTCTAACATTGGGATTGGCATGTGAGGTTTAGAAAGGTTTCATTGTAGTGCTGTGGCTAGCCTGACGTCCTGACTCCCAGAGCAGGAGGCAGCAAAAAACGCAGAGAGTAGAAGAGTCTAGAAACAGACACTAAAGCGCTGCACACCCAGATTCAGAATATTAATCAACCTGCCGTTCCATGATTAAAAAAGAAAAGTATTTTTGTTCAAGTTAGTTTGCACCGGGCTCCTTTCTTTAATAATCAGAAAAACCTTCCATATCGGAGCTTGCACGCTTTTTGTGGTATGCATACTTCAAATATCTATATTATAGTCATACAGTGTTTCATTGCATTGAAGGAAAAAAAAAGAACAGCACACCCCCTTGATGGGTGTCAGTCGGATTGGACACGGGAGCAGGACTATTAAAGTACCAGAATTTCATCTCTACACTGAAGTAATGGATATCGTTATTGAAAAATATGTCTCCTTAATTCTTTTTTTATGTCTATTGACTACAGTGGGTAATGCTCAATCAGAGTGACTAACATTTTCACCTCTGCAACTATTTGTCATTTCTTTGCCTTGGAAATCTTCATGTTTCTCTCGTCTAGTTCTGTACAAAATATATAATTGATCCAGGTGTGGTGGTACATGCCTTTAGTCCCAGCAGGGACAGAGGGGAGACAGAGGCAAGCAAGATCTCTGAGTTCAAGGCCAGTCTGGTTTACAGAGCTAGTGCCAGGATAGTCAAGGCTACATAGACAAACCCTGTCTCAAAATAAAATCAAAACAAACAGACAAATACACAAAACAATCCTCTCCCCACCATATAATCACTGGTAGTGTTCTATAGTTACCTAATGTGTCACCTAGACTACTAGACCTGGTTTTCCTGACCTGAATGTGTTAGGTACCCGGTGTCTGACCTCTTTGCACACACCTCTTAGGGTTCCTTCCTAGAGTCTGGTTAAGTATCAGTCCACTTGTTAGTGCAATGTGATTACCTTCTTAGCTTCCCTGTGTGGGACAAGGTTCAGCATCTGAGTTTCTGTGCTTTCATTTAACACAGCGGAGGACTGATTTCCTTGTTCCTCATGCACACCTGGTCTGGTGAGTGGCACACGTTTAATAAGAGCTTGCTGAATGGCTGAGCATCTGGCACCTGCTATTATATTTTGTTAGTTTTTCTTTTATAGTATAGTTCTCCGCATTCGGCTTTCCCCCCCTTCTCATTTCCATTCCCTAATGTACAATTCCACTGACCTTTGGGAAACTCATTATACTATTCCCTAACACAGATTCTGCAGACGCAGAGTTGTTCATTGTAATAAAATACACCAGAGTCGGCAGAAGAGAAAAACCATTTCCTCAAAACTGTCTGAAATTTTCTAAACTCATTAAAAATCATAAAACATTGTAATGTTCCATTTGATCTGTGCCCACACAGCTTTGTTAACTCACCCATGTGCAGTAAAAGTATATAAGACGCTGAAACAGAACATGGTTGGACTTTTATTCTCTGTCTCATTACTCTTCTTAGAAAGCATCTCAGTTGGGAATGGTTAAGTGCGAAACTATACCTTGACTGCATGAATGAGGAATTAAGGACAAACAGGAAATAGCCAGTATTTGGACAGAGTAGTAGGGAAATTTTTATTAAGCTATTTCAGCTTCTAAAGAGAAATCTGGGTTACTGGATCCATCGCAGATATGCTGACTTCCAATGTGTTTAGCTCAATAGAAATTTAGTTCCCATTCTCGCACCAGAGGAAGGCGTTCATGGGAAACATAGAAGATTTGAGCTCACTCTGCTTTCCTCTAGTAATGTGTGGATCCGAAGGCCTCAAGATTTGGCTCCCGGAATTCAGCTTCCGCATCTCCCCTCCCTCCCTCAGATTCTTCCTTGAATATTTCTTGGTCACCCACAGAAGACAGGGAAACCACAGTGATGGAGCCCCTCCTTTGTCTCTGCACGGAGCCGGGTGCTAAGAACAAATGAGGACGGGCTCAGTGTCAGGTGATTCCTGGCTGTAGCATCCTCTCCTGTTCCAGATGGAGCCCATGTGGCCAAATGAGGCTTAATAGACAAAATCACTCTCTAAATGGTCATCTTGTACGCTGATCATCAAGATCTATGACCAGAACTGCTGGGTGAATTGTTGGGCACAATCCAGGCAGGAAAAGGCTGAAAACAGGCGCTGGACCACTCTGGGCAAATTAAGAACAATTTATATGGCAGTCTGAGTTGAAATGGCACAATTGGGTCATTCCCCATAGAAGTTCCCTCCCTCAGCCATCTGTCTTGTGGTCTGGCATCCTCACTTGTACCTGCTTTACTCTATGAACGCCCTGTCTACCTTTGGCGGCTCAGCAGAGATCGGGAGAATGCTACACTTGGGAAGGAAGAACATGGATCTTTTCTTTGCTATCAGCGGCATCTCCTCACAGGTTATAAAATTACAGCTTCTTACAATGAGAAGACACACTGGGAAGAACCTAATGTATTTCTCTATCATTTTGTTTAGTCATGAAACTGAGGAACTTGCAAAGTTTCAGCAGCTTACATGATTGAATCAGAGTCCACAGTATCATAGCCATGCTTGCTAAAGCCGTGACTGCAATGCGTCCCAGGAGGAAAGAAAATCTAGGGACCAGGAAACTCAAGAAATGGCTCCTCCTCTTGGTCAGGCTTTTATTAGAATGACTCCGTCTGGGTATCTAATAAGAAAGACTAATTATGACTCTTATTGCCTTAAGTGACTGACTTTCATGAGAGTGTTTCATAATTCAAACCCAAGCCTGGGGTTTCTTATCTTCCTCATTTCTCTTAGTCCCATTAATGTCATATCACTTATTATAATTTTGTTTATTTCATCTATCGTCTTTCTCCTAACTGTTAAGACATGGACTCTATAAGGGCAGGAGATCACCAGCCCCAAACAGGAAGCTGCATGAGCTCAAACAAACCGACATACAAGTCACAGTTATTCCTTGAGTTCCTCAGCAATGGCCGTGGCTTGTTATAAAAGTTTACTATGGCTGCAGTCTGAAAGTGTGAAGAACTCATTATCATGTGACTCCAGACAAGAAGTAGTGCTGAAGAGAAATCGATTCTGGGATTGCTTGGATGGCGTAGATTACTCTAAACAGAATACACATGAGAGCAATGTCTCAGGGTTAAAGCGGGTATTATAGTGACGGAATCTGGGGCTTACATGACTTAGCCGCCTGATTTTTAAGAAGTACAAATAAGCAGCAAAGATAAAACAAACCCATAATCGAAAGTGGAGGTTCTGGTAGTAAAGGGACAAGGTTCCAGTTGGAAAGTTTAACTCAGGACATGCTGGGAAAGGCTTTTATGATCTGACACCCACTATGAAACAAACAAATAAACAAACAGAAAACAAAAATCCAAACAAACCAAAACAACAACAAAAAAGGTTCAGTCAACAGGGTGAGAGGGTCATTAGATAAAACTCTCCTAGAGAACACAAATTCTAGTCATATGACACGGACTTTAAAATGCCCCACTGCTGGGTATGGTACATAGGTTGCTGGTAATGCATGCTTGTGTGGAAGACCAGATGTTCCAGATGTTCCAGAGACCCTGCTATTCTGGCTTCGTGTTTGACATTGTGCTTGGGAGAGAGCAACATCGGCGGACCTCATGTGATCTTTTTCCTGCTGCTTTATAGGTATCTGGTGTTGGTGTTCTCTGTGATCAGTCAGTAGATTCCTAGATAGGGAAGCAGGACTCAGTTGCAAAAGCAATACTTTATGTGAGTAGAAACATCAACTGTGGCCAAAAAATCTAACCACACTCATGGCTTTAGAATCCCAGCACTCAGGAGGCAGAGTCAGGTGGATCTCTCTGAGTTCGAGACCAGCTTGGTCTACATAGTGAGTTCCAGGATAGCCAGAGTTACATAGTGAAGACCCTGTTTCAAAAAAACAGCAAAACAAAACAAATCTTGTGAAACTGGAGCAATCTGTAGCTGTTGCACAACCACAAAAGAAGCAGAAAGTGGAATCTGTAGCAGCCAAGTGTGAGGTGTGGGGTTTGTAAGGGAGGAGGTAAGTTTTCAGCTAGTGTAAAGGCGTGTGATGCTGCCACAGTTAGGCTCCGTGCGTGTTGAGAGATGGCTTACAGTCAAGTGGCTATCTTTGCATCTCCGGACATTTAAAACCACATCAGTGTTTACTGCCTATCACTGTAGCTTTAGAAACCAGCAGGTGCATCGGAGAAGGCAAGACAATTAAACAAACCTGGATTCTTAATGAGGCAGTGGTGGGAGAACACACTTGTCTGCTCTGACCTTGCCCTCCCTGGCATTGTTGGAATATCTGTAATTCTGCTTACTGTCTCTCTGACGGCTGGCAGATCATAGAGGCTACGCATATGAACTATTCCATTCTGTAATGCTATCAACCACAAATGTAATTGCTACAGATAAAACAACCAAAGGGAGAAAGATGACATAGAAGATTACGTATCTCAAAAGGACCTTGTGAGATGACATGTACTGATAGTGTGTTGCCTGAAAGCATTCACTCT
The DNA here is from genome assembly GCF_021556685.1 of Rattus norvegicus. NCBI lineage: Eukaryota > Metazoa > Chordata > Mammalia > Rodentia > Muridae > Rattus > Rattus norvegicus. The sequence goes on along the minus strand of NC_141544.1, from coordinate 54,344,139 downwards.
TCCTTGGAGGACTATCTAGCCTAGGCTGATTTGGACTTTGCAGTGGTGAACCGAATTGCCCTGTGGATGAAATGAAAAGTCAACATTGCTTTTTCTTTTGTTTAACTGTAGGTGAGCAGTGCTGTGTGCAAGGTGTGTGTGCGTGTGCAGCAGGGAACAAAGCCCAGGTCACCCTGTCAATTAGGGGGTAGAACATTCTGTACATTCTCACATCCCTCCTCCCACTAGTCCCTTATGAAACTGTCAGCAAGACAAGGGTTAACCTGAGAGAGAATTAAAAGACAATGTTCCCCATCAAGCTAATGTTCTTCCATTCATAAGATGACAGAGGCCCATGTACTTACATCCTGGTTGGACATTTCCCAGTATGGTCTCTCTCCATAGGACATCACCTCCCACATGACAATCCCGTAGCTCCAGGCATCACTCGCTGAGGAGAATTTCCTGTAGGCGATAGCTTCTGGGGCTGTCCACCTTATAGGTATTTTTCCACCCTGAAAAAATAGATAGGATATTTTCCAGATGGTTCACAAATGGTATATTAAGACACAGGCATTCCATTCAGATATCTCTTGTTTGCATTTCCTAAGTGCTTGATAATACTGTTGACGATTTAAATTAAAATAGAGAGCTTGGATAATGTTAAAATGGCAGAAATTTCCCCCTAATAATTGTTATTCAGGAAAAAAGAAGCTTTCATGGGGAAAAAAAGTCTCATTTTGGAAGGATTTTATTTCATTCATTAGAGAAATTTATTTTTACTTTAGATCCACACAATTAAACACACTATTATGCCATTTGGAGAAAGTTCCAGATTATGGGACATTAAAAACTAAATGTTATTCAACACTCATTAAGCACTGTATTACGTTTATAAATAATAATGAGGCTAAAGCTCTAATCTAATTGAAGACAAATGGTTAAACAGGCTGAATACTCTGTACCAACTCCTCATTAAGGAAGATGTTATTTTCTTGCTTTTCCTCAGTCATGATTACATTAATTTTCGAAAATCTTTACTACGATGCAAAACCAGAGGAGTCGAAAACTTCTATTTTTCACTTGGTAAGGTACATTGCATTTTTTCCTTCAATGTTCAAGTTTACATCTGAACATCATAAAGAGATTAGATTGCACACGTTTATTCTGCTTAGATGCTAACGTCTGCCATTGTGTTATACTTAACTTTTATTAACATTTATTACATTTTATCTGTTGAAACACTCAGTAAATCCCATTTTACTGTGATGACAAGAATAAAACAATTCATCCATTTGACTTGTAATAATCTTTAAAAAAAAAATCTCAGGTCTGAATTGCCACGTTGCACAGATGTGGCGACCTTTACGCCACTAGATGGCGGTAGAGAACAAGGAGCTGTTCGATCTAACGCAAACCCGGGAGATGGCTTTAGTTTGCAGCAAAATTATTTTCATCAGTCAGAACCCGCCACTGTGGGATTGTTTCAACATCATCAGCATTTTCATGCGCACAGCATCTGAGCTCACAATGTGCACAAAATCTGTGTTAGGGGAAGTGTGGGGGAGGAACAGCGAATAAAATCTATGTGTTTTCTTCCACCCTTGATGAATTTATGGTTGGGAAAGATCTTTTAAAGGTGAAATTTTCGAGTACTATAATCCTTAATTATTTGACAGTTGCAACACTATGAACACTATGAAAAAGGATTAATTTGAAGTTGGAACAATTTAGGCTTCATAAGGCAAATGAGAGAATTAGCAGAACCCTCATTTCAGAGATGCCTGGAGGGGAATTGTCAGGGAGGACCCCTGAGAAAAACACCTTGAATCCAATCCTCTGGTTTTACAGGTGAGTGAGCAGCCCAGTGCTCAGAGACTAAGAATTAGATAGTCCTTGGTATCTGAAGTAACTAGTGTAACACAATGAGATGCTGGGACATTGCTAGAGACACGAAAACACTTCAGCTGGAGAGTTGGGTCCATAACTGATTTTAATATTTTAACATGATATATTGTAGTCATATATCACAGCAGCAGCTTGGACAGAAGCCTAACGCCTAGGTTTTCCGTGCTTTAGGGCGCAGGTCTTTTAAAAGCCTTCGAATAAAGACCAGAAAATTACATTTACAATGCAACGTAATGGGGTGGGTGGGTGGGGGCAGTAAAGGGGAAAAGGGTCATTCTCTTTATTTTCTCCTTAAGCTTGTGATGGACGTGCGGGCGCACTCGAGCCACCTGTGGAAGAGACTGTGGAGGCTGAGCTCCCCAACCCTACCCCATAGATTCAATATTTAACATAAGTTTGCCAGCAAAACAATAAAACAACTAAAAAAAAAAAAAAACAAAAACCCAAGCAACACTCACACAGCACCCACAGTTAAATGTGAATTCTACACAAACAACAAATAAATTGATTTTTTTATATACCCCATGACGGAGATTTTTGGAACGGTGTGTCCCAATTACCAAATGAGGCTGGCATTTGCCATAAATGAAAATATCAACCATTTTTTCTACTGTAGTTGAAATATACACCTTATGTTTTGATTTGTTAAATTTGGCAAACCCTAGTCAAATGCACTGAAAATAAGATGTAAACGCTGTCACTGAACATTAAGGGAACATTCTAAGGAAGCTGGCAGGATCTCACCTACTCTCCTGCCCCCGTGTTAGGTCTCAGTGTGTCCCATGAAGCTGTAAAGCAGCAGCTAACAGTGACTTCATGTTCATTTACCTACTGACTCATAAGTGATATCCTTATCCAGTGATTTGCATATTCATATACATTTGTATATCAAACAACTTTCACATGGAAATGTGAATTTTATCACTTTCCTTCTGGAGGTTTTCTTTTCTCCCTAAAGGGAAGATATTAAAAACATTTGACAAGTCGCACTGCTACCTGTTGTGAACAGCATTTCCTCTAAATTCACACATTGAAGCCCTAACTCACTGTGCGACTGTATTAAAAGAGACTTTAAAAAGTAACTCAGGTTAAATCAAGTCATAAATGTATAACCCAATATGACTGGTGTCCCCACAGGGGGATGCAAATACAGAAAAGAATCTGCTGTCACAGAGAAAAGGCCATTTGGGGACAACCCCAGGAAGGAGCCAGCTGTCTGAGCTGGAGAAGCTTCCAGAACAGCCAGACTTGCTGACATCTTGGTCTTGGACTCCAGAACTACAAAGAATACATTTCTGGTGTTTAGGACACCCAGTTGGTGGTGTTTTCTCATGGAAACTGCAGCAGACTAATTGCTACACAACCCCAATAAAAAACGAACCTTGTTCAGTCCTTGTTCAAATGAACACCACTGGAAAATGAACAGTACATCTTTCATTTCAAATTCTTTGCCTAGTGTTGTCTGGAAATGGAAAGTGTAAGCCAGAATAATCTTAAAATAAAATACAAAAAAATGGGGCAGACGTTTAATGTGGGAAATATAGTTTTAAGGAACAAAATGCATGAATCTAATAGTGGGTAGAAACTGGGACGCTTCTGAGCTCACATGCGACAGAGATAAGGAAGTGTGCAATGCATATTTTTTTCTGATGAATACTAAATATAGTTTATTTCTAGTCGTAACATGAGGGGAAAGGGAAGGAAGCCTTAAGCCTTGGGCACAATTTTTTAATTTTTATATTAAAAGAAGTAGAAGTATCTTTTGTATGCATGTGTAGTGTGTTTATGTAGTGTGTGTGTGTGTGTGTGTGTGTGTGTGTGTTTGCATGCTTATGTGTGTGTGGGAGAGACGGAGGGTTGCCCATTTGCCATAGCACATGTGGGGAGCACCCATGTGGAGTCAGAGAACAAACTCAGGCCAGCCCCCACCTTCCACATTGTTTAAGACAGGCTCTCTTGGTTGCTTGGTGATGTACAGCTGCAGTCAGGTACCCGCTCCTAAGCTTCTGGGGTGTCTCCCGTTTCTACCTCCGGTCTCTACCTCCCAGTGCTTGATTTACATATGGATACTGCCTTACACAGATTTACATATGGATACTGCCTTACACAGATTGATTTGGAAATTGAAATTCAGGTCCTCTGAGTTCTATGGAGCTACCCTTCCTCTTGGCTTCCCTCTGTTTAATCAAACGGACTAACTTGCACTGTGGCTCAATCTTGTCTACACATTTTCACCCACGATCACTAAAGTGCTTTTTTTGTCTTTCATTTCTGTTATTTCAGGGAGCTCTAACCACCAGATGCTTGCTTCAGGTTGCAGGAATGAACAAATAGCATAATTCTTTAGATTTGAAACCACAATCATGGCTCGTTGTTTCGCCATATGTTAGTGAGCCAGAGAGGAGAAGATGCTAATCAAAGGGATGAGCTGGGATTCAGAAGCATTTTTGTTACTATTTCCTCTCTTCATAGCAAGCTTAATCATTAGAGAACAAAGGAAGGACAGGAAGTTAGAGGCTAACTGAAACCATCACTAGGGAAGATACTTACTCTGTTTTCCAAATTATATTCAAAGCCCATTACCCAACAAGTAGGTAGCAGGCTGCAGATGTAAGTCTGTTAACAGAATGAGGAGCTCTGTACATGTGTATATCTGTATATGCCTAGCACCCCACAATGCAGCTGTATTCAGATCTATTTCACATCTAGAATATAGTCCTGTTGTCTCAAGAGGACTGGTCAGTTAATAGATAAGTAATAAAATCACAATGACTTAATATTAAAATCTAACAAAAAATGATTCAGAGCAACCAAAGACATTTGAAAAACCCTCCGTTTCTCATTCACTGGGATTGATATTTTAGCCCAGAGAAAAAAGATTTTGAATGGACAACGAGCTCTTTGGAAGCTTTCCTTTCTTTATAGATCTAGCTCTGGAGTCTCGAAACTTTAAAGAATCAGAATTACAGAACAGACACATACCCAGTAAATGCATGGAAAAGTGTTTAGCATCCTTAGTTATCAGAAGAAGGCAAATCAAAATTACAAGGAGGTTTTATCTCACCACAATCAGAATGGCTATCATCAAGAAAGCAAACAGCAAAAGCTAAATGAGAGAGATAGGAAAAGGACTTTATTCAGTGCTGGTAGGAAAGTAAATTCGGTCCTTATGGAAATCAGTAAAAACAAACAAATTAACAAGCACGTGAAAAGGAGCTACCATATAATATAGCCACAGTGCTTGTAGTTCTAGATTTGAAGACTCAGTTACTGCACTGCAGGGGTTCTTTCATACCATGCATATTGGAGGACGATTCATAATAGCCCAATCAGAGAATCAGCCCAGGTTCCCATCAAGAGATGAATAAACATGGCATCTGTACACAATGGAACTTTATTCAGTAATGAAGAGCAAAATTATATTCTTTTCAAGAAAACGAATAGAACTTGAGATCTTTGTGTTAAGCAAAACTACTGGGAAGATGAATATCACATTTTCTCTTATATATGGAATCTAGAATCTGTCTGTCTATCTGTCTGTCTATCTATCTATCTATCTCATTTATCTATTATCTATCATCTATTATCTATTACCTATCATCTATCAATCTATCTATCTCATTTATCTATTATCTATCAATCTATCATTTATTATCTATTATCTATCATCTATCTATCAATCTATCCATCCATCCACCTACTCACCTACATACATATGTCTGTCTGTCTCTCTTTGACATTTAAAAATAGAAGGGATTATTTAGGAAGAAAGGGGCCAGTGGAAGGAGTAGGGAGGAGCTGAGGTGAATATGAGCAGAAATATGTGTTAACTACCATAATTCACTATGGAGTGACTGAAGTCATTTTTTATTGTGTCTTTGTAACGGTTAGATGCACATTTAGGTGTGGGGTACACAAACGAAACTAGTAGTGGGAGGCAGAAGGATTATGAGTTTGAGATCAGGATAGGTTATATGGTGAGTTCAAGACCAATTTGAGGTACAGAGCAAGACTCTCCCAACTGGAGCACTCTTCTGTTATTGGTGGGACTGCAAACTTGTTCAGTTACTGTGAAAATCAATATGGCAGCTTCTCAGAAAATTGGGAATTGATCTACCTCAAGATTCAGCTATACCCACTTTTGGGCATATACCCGAAGGACATTGCATTTTACCCCGAGGAAACTTGTTCATCTAAGTTCATTGTAGCTTTATTCATAATAGGCAGAAACTGGAAACAGTTTACATGTCCCTCAATCAAAGAATGGATCAAGAAAAGGTGGTACATTTACAATGGAGTATTATTCAACTATTAAAAAAATGGCATCATAAAATTTGTAGGCAAATGGCTAGACCCAGGAGCAATCATCACAATTGAGGTAATTCAGACCCAGAAGACAAATGTGTGCTCACTTATAAGGGGATATTAGCTATTAAGTAAATGACAGTCAAACTGCAGTCTGTACACTCAGATTAGGAAAAGAGGAAGGTTGTAGTGGAATTCATGCATCTTCTGTAGAAGGGAAAACAATAATTTTTGCTGGTAGACTGGAGTGAGTAGGACAGGAGATGTGTGTGTGTGTGTGTGTGTGTGTGTGTGTGTGTGTGTGTGCGTGCGTGCGTGTGTGTGTGTGTGTCAGGGGAAGATGGGACGAAGGGAGAGGGTGTGGGGATAGATGGCTGGAATTGGGAGGCATTTTGGGGGCGCAGTGTAGAAACCAAAAGCAGTGGAAACCTCTATAATCTATGAGGGTGTTCCTAGTGTCAACTCCTAGTAGTGGTGGATATGGATTTTCAATTGGCCATAGCTTATAATCAGGCAAGGCTTCTAGTGGTGAGTTGCATTGGGTTGAGTTGTCGGCTAAGGAGGTAGCCCTGTGGAATCCCCAAATAATCCAGGCTGATGCTAACACAGAGGGTTGCTCTCTGAGATCTGGCAGCAGGGCCCTAATTCCAAGTCCAACATCCACACAGCTCATTGAATGTGGAGAGGTTGAGTTAGTGCCAGCATGGAGCCTTCACCTCTGTGTTCTAGTCTCTTTGGCATGAGAAGTTCTGTAGGTTCTAGAAAGACAAACATGGATGCCCACCTAGCCATCAAACTCTCCATTTACAATCTGTCCTGTCTGCAAGATGTATTGTGGCACTGGTGGTTCAGAACATGTGGGTGTGGCCAACCAATGTTTGGTTTACATTCAGAGGCCCACCCCATGAGAAGGATCCCATGCCCTATATAATGCCTGGATGGCCAGGAACCAGAGACCTAGGATAGAACCAAACACGACTAGCAAAAAACAAAACAACATAAAAATAAATAAATAGAATAAAAAGAAAGAAAAGTTTTCTAATGATTTTCTACTGTTCTCATAGATTGTTGCCTTGTCCAGTTATCACCAAAGAGGCTTCCTCTGGCAGCACACGGAAGCAGATACAGAGACCCACAGCCGGACATTATGCAGAAAGAGAGTCTAAACTGAAGGTCTCCATCTGGTCCCTCCTCTTGGTGCATAGGGAATCTCATGGAAGAGGGGGTAGAAAGATTGTAGGAATCAGAGGAGTTGAAGGACACCAGGAGAACATAGGCCAATGAATCAACCAAGCAGGGTGCCTATGGGCTCACTGAGACTGAAGTGGCAAGGATGGGGCCTTCAGTTGTCTGCACCAGGTCCTCTGCAGCCATATGTCATGACTTAGCTTGGTGTGTTTATGGAACTCCTAATTGTGGGAGTGGGGATGTCTTTGACTCTTTTGCTTGCTCTTGGGATGCTTTTCCTCCACTTGTGTTGCCTTATCCAGCCTTGATGTGGGGTAGGAAAGGGTGCAGTAGTGAGTGTAGGGGTGAGGTGGGGGGCAGGTGCTCTAGAGCTCCACCATTCCATACCCTTAGGTATTGCTATGCTGCTTCCTGTAGTGCTATTCTGATCCTCTGTTCTAGTGATGAAATAAATACTTCTCTACTTTTGAAATTTAATGTTAGAATGCATTTCTCATGAAGAAGGAGGGCAGATTAGAACGATTCCAGATAAACACAAAGAGCCAAGCCATCAGCGTTGTTTCCCACTTGCTAAAACAATTTTTAAGTGTGGAAAGGGTTTCTTGTTCTTTCTTGTGCTATAGACCCTGGATTACACCCCATTTCCATTCATTCTCTAAATGTATAAGCAGCTAAGTGAATGCAAAATTTTTGTTTCCTTTAATAAAACAGTGCTATCGCACCACCCAAAACTCCAAGAACTAGGATTCTTTTAACCTACTTCCTCCTAAATTGCTCTGGAAAATAATTCATTGCTATCTATTCCCCAGTACTCTCTTTCAGTGAAAACATAGGTGCTACATCATTGAGTGAATAACACTATTCTGGAAGGCATGTGCTAAATTAGATTTTTCTATTCTATGCTAGAAGGAAGATAATGCAGGCCATAATGCTACTGTAATATGGAGAATTAAACACAGGTGTTGTTATAACGATTGCCATTGTATCTCAGCACATATAACTTCAACACTGCTCACAGCACACAGAAGATAACCTAAAAGAATAACCTATCAGTCATTATTGCTTTGCAGAAATATTATATGATAAAGTCTCAGCTGGACAGGAGATAACAATGAAGTTAAATAACTATTTGTAGCATTTTCTAGACAGCATTTTTTCTTAGTGATCTCTCTCTCTCCTTTCTCTCTCTTCTCTTTTTCTTTCTCCCTTCCTTTCTCTTTTATAGAAAACTAGGCGACACAGCCTTCTAGTCTTAGTATATTTTAATAAAGTTCTAAAAACCCATGGTCTCTGTGCTAAATCTGTGGAAACCAGCACAGAATCGATGGGTTCAAACGTACCATATAAATTGCAAGGTGAAGGATTAGTTATTTGAGGTTGTTTGCTACCATTAAAACTGAGAAGTTTGTCTTACAGTGACTTGATACGCCAGGGCTGGCTGATATTCATGGGAGGCCTTCCTGTTTTCTGAAGAGAATTAGAGGAGTGGAGGGGAAGGATGGGAGGTGAATGGGAAAAACTGGGAGGAGAGGAAGGAGGGAAACTGTGGTTGGAATGTAAAGTAAATAAACAAATTAATATAAACACTGAGAAATTTAATACTTTGGGGTGCTAATGACAACACAATTGATTGCATATATCACATTTGTGAGTTCTGTTTCTCTGAGAGCCTATGTCCCATGCATCTGCATACATGGTTGGATGTCACTTTTGGAAAGTGTTTAGATCCTGTTATTAGGGCTAATAAATTGGAAAAGGTGAGGCAAGCCTGTATTTATTCTAGTGTTATTTGCACAAGTCCTGCTTGGAACAAAATTTCCAAAAGGCACAGAGCGTACCTGAGTTTCTGAGGGGAAGGGGTGTAGGTTATAAATCCTAGTGTTCTTGTAGAGGGAAGGCAGCTGTGAAGCTCACTACCCTGCCTTGCAGCCCTCTCTTGTCACTAATTTGTTCTGTGACTCGGGACAGATGGTGGGTGTTACTGTGATGGTGGTCTAGAATGTTATAATTTGTTAATCAGTGTAATTCTACAGTGGGTTAAACAAAAAGTGTAGCCTTTCGTCCTGTCTAAAGCAAAGGAAGGCCACAGCTAAACTGGGTTTTCCTGTTATGCCTACAGGCACTTTATACCGAGGCTCTTAAGACAGACTGGTGCTTTGAGCAGATCAGAGAAGCAAGGGTTTTGCTGTTTGTGGTGTTTTGCTGCATCAGTTCAGAGTGAAGCTGTGACCTCAAATTACCCATTGTCAGAGAAGGTGATCTGAGAAGAGAGGAGAGGGCATGGTGATGTCTGTAGAAGCTGTCAGTTTAGGTCCAGCTGCTCAGGACACTGAGCACTCAGGAGTCTGGCTTCCTTGGGACTTAAAAGCAGTACTCTGTGGGGACAGCCTAGTAACACATATCCCACAGTCTCTAAAACTTAGAGGTCTGGATGCAAAAATGTTTAATACAGCTGGCCCTATTTAAGTTGTTGGCTGAGAGGATTGTTAAAAATGCCAGATTTTTAAAATGTGTTTTAAAATTGAGGATAGTTTATTTTTATTTTTTATTTCTTTTTATTAGATAATTTTTGTTTACATTTCAAATGTTATCCCCTTTCTCCCACCCAAACTCCCTGCCATGAGATTCCCCTATACTGGAGGGTCCAGCCTTGGCAGGACCAAGGACTTCTCCTCCCATTGGTGCCCAACAAGGCCATTCTCTCCCTCATATGCAGCTGGAGCCATAGGTCTGTCCATGTGTAGTCTTTGGGTAGTTAGTGGTTTAGTCCCTGGGAGCTCTGGTTGGTTGGTATTGTAATTATTATGGGGTTGCAAACCCCTTCAGCTCCTTCAATCCTTTCTCTAACTCCTCCAATGGGGACCCCATTCTCAGTTCAGTGGTTGGCTGTAAGCATTCGCCTCTGTATTTGTCATGCTCTGGCTGATCCTCTCAGGAGATGGCTATGTCAGGCTTCTGTTAGCATGCACTTTTTGGCATCAGCAGTATTGTCTGGGTTTGGTGGCTGTATATGTATGGGCTGGATCCCCAGGCATGGCAGTCTCTGAACGGCCATTCCTTCTGTCTCCGCTCCAAGCTTTGTCTCCATAACTCCTCCTGTAAATATTTTTGTTCCCCTATCTAAGAAGGACTAAAGCATCTGCACTTTGGTCATCCTTCTTCTTGAGCTTCATGTGGTCTGTGGATTGTTTCTTAGGTATGACGACATTTTATAATCATTAGGTGTGGAGCTGAGAACATTAACTCCTGTATTTATTCAATTATTCTGAGTTTTCTTTTAAACATCCTTTTCTTATGTAAAGCCAATTAATGATTCATAAATCACGAGTTCATAAATAATATCATCAGTTCTTTTGCTCTAGCCTGAAGACTCACCATCAGCCTTACCAAACTGACACTTGTAAGCACATACCTTCTGTGCCCTCGACCTCAACAGTGTTCCCTCTACTCAGTGTTCCACTTTCTGTGGTTTCAGTTGTACCTGGTTAATAGTGGCTCAAAGATGTATAAGTTTTACATTTCATATCAAAGCTATGCATGGTAACGTATATACAGTCTCTTGGGAGACAGTGGCAGAAAGATCCCTTGAATCCACATGTTCAAGGCAACTGGGCTATGACAATCAGGTGTCTGCAACAAGTGGGGAACTTGATGGGATGAATAAGGGAAATAGTGTGAAATGAACAGTTTTCACTTTTTAATGTTTTCTTACTCACCACTAGGTACTTGGCTAATACCAAAAGAAGAAGGGGGGATTTTTCAGGTCTGAATTTTCAGTTTTTAAAGCACAATGCCAGTGAGAACACTGAAGGTCTTTGGTAGCATTTGTTTATCCATCCATCGGTCCGTCCATCCACCTATCCATCCATCCATCCATTCACTTATTCATTATCTTAGTGTTATTTTGATCAGATACTTTTGAACACAACTCTCATGCCAAGTACTCAGGTTAAAATGAAGATATTTTTCCCAGTGAGATCACCTAAAGGTAAGAGAGATGTGCCTAGTGCTAAGAGCACTAAAGTCTCTGCCAACGTTACTTAGCAGCAGAAAAGGAGAGATGAGTGCTTTGGATGGCTGTTGTGAGAGGGAGAAGGGCATCTCCACAGAGTTGATTTGTTGAGTTGGGAAGCAAAGTAGTAACTGTAATTATAAAGAGGATGGCCAGGGCATCTCTTCAGAGAAATAGGAAGCTCAAAGGGACAGAATATGGAACAGCACCAAGCATCCAGGAGTTATGATATTTCTGAAACTGCTCCTATTTGGAGACCAAGGAAGGAAGAGATGGCTTACAGTCTGAGGTACCAGCAACTTGGCTAACCATTCAGAATAGTAAGCATTGGGATTTCATGATGCTCTCTTCACTTAGAACACCTTCCCAGAAACTGCATTTTACTATTTTGCTTGTATCTGCTGTTATTTCTGTGTGCAAAATTATACATGATTTGGTTTTGCATTTCTTTGCTTTCATTCTACTTCTATTTCTTATGGCTTAAAGATAGGCATCTTGTGGTATAATGGGTTGTAAATAATCCATTTTTAAAAAGTGTACAGGGATACCATGGATTCTAAATCTTCCTTTTGACCTTTTGACTAAATGTCTAATAAAAAAAAATGAAATTGCTTCAGTTCTGGCAGAATCACCTGCAGTATGTGTGTGCAATCATGCGTCATGCCGAGCAGGTTGGAAGGTCTAATTTTACTTGCATAAAATATTCACTATTTTACAGCAGATTTTCCCAGTGAATACATTTTGGGAAAGCAATGCTTTTTGGAATGCGCCTCCAGCTTGTTTTGCTCTGGTTTAAGTATATCATTTGGGTTCTGAAGCCTTATTCTCATGGACAGCAGATGGCTCCGGAGGACACTGCTGGAGTGCTGAACGATGTGGCATGACAAGATCTGGATGTACTTGCCTGTGAGCAGAATGAAGCAAGAAAGGGTTTTTTAATGTCTTCAAATATTATCACAAGCCAACGGCAAAGGATAGTTTCAAAAAAGGAAAGCCCATCAAGTTTTTTTTTTTTTTAAACAGTTCAGATATTTTTGACCCATTTCTTAGGTGAAGCAAGGTGCTGATGTCAAGCCTGGGTTTCTTCTTTGTAGGAGTAATTTCAGAACAATTCAGCCCTTGGATACACTGTGTGGTTCCATCCCATTCTCTCTTTAAATTTGCTGTTTTCTCTGAAAAGATGCTCTGGCCTCCATCTTTTAAATCAAACTCCTACTTTCCTTGTCAGGTGAGAATGTTGCTCCTGTTGTGAAATCCTTCTTTGCCTTGAGTGTCTCTCTATATTTGCCATTGTCCTCTATATCATTTCTCTGGTTCTTTGCTCTCCTTGCACTGTGTTTGGGCTGACAACTTCTAATTGTGTGTCCAGGCAGAGATCTTGTTAGCTTGGTTCTTTGACATTTTCTTATCACTAAAAAATGAGCTTGATCATAATAGCTACTCAGGTAATACTAGTTAATAAATGTTGATGATAGAGCACGAGGCAACAACAGTATACTCATCTAATGGGTGATGAATGATACATGGCAAATGCTTCTGTGGACTATGAAAAGCAAAATGTTGGTGGATACTGAGTAAGTGAGGGCTTCCAAGAAACAATGAGACCTAGACAAGAACTCTGAAAGACTGGATTGTAAATGAATTGTAGGTAAGAGAGGGGTTAGGCATAGGAGAGTAGAAATGTGTCCAAGAAGAAAAAGATGGGGTTAAGGATGATAAAATTGTGGTTTTTATTTGGTTTTGGTAGTTTTTAAAGTTTACTTTGGCTGTAGATTAGGGATAGAGAGAGATAGATTATAGTGACAATTTTTGAATTTTGATTTTTTAGAAATCACAGAAATATAACAACATGCTTTTATTTTAATCCCACGTGTGAGATAACGAGATGTTTTAGAAAGTTCACAGCAGCTGACTATCATTTGCCTGGCAGGGGCATGATTCTCTCAGTTACAGATAGCTTCTGCAAGTATGTAACATTTGGAATTCTGCAGACTTTCAGGGATGTATAAATGCTATGGCTCTAAGAGGTGAGGTGGGTTGTGGATTGGTTGCTTGGTTGTTGATTGTTGTTGGTCACAGTTGTTAAGTAGTCATGTGCAAAGAAGAAACAACAGGAAGAAATTAGATATCCTGACAGTACAAATCAAACTTGTCCCAAGGAACTAAATGCCCCTAATCAGTAGTAGGTAGTCTAAAAATAATGTCACCCCCTTTCTGACCCCATTACTTTATTCAGGGATATCTTTCCTTTCCTGTCTATCTTTTTTTCTTTTATCTAGTATTATGGGGTTGAATGGTGGAAGAAAAGGAGTAGCAAGGAGAAGAAAGAAGAACCCACAAAGAAGCAAGCACATGCTACAATGTATAGAATCAGGGAAATCTTGTCATGTTTAAGAAGCTGGCAATATTATTTCATAATTTTAGAGCAATCACATGACATCAAATCTTTACACATTAAAGGTTTTCTTCAATGCTCACATTAGATACTGTCCATTTCACAAAGAAGAATGTAAGACGTTTACTCATCTGAACACAGTTTAAACAAAGGAGTCCAAATCTGCCATGTAAAGAATGCTGGGGGTTACATTCGGGAAATTCTCCTTTAAGAACTACCATGTAGATCACTTCTGCTCAAATACCTGGCCAAAGCGGGACCCTCCCAGAGCCCACAGGACACAGGAATCAAGAAACATCCAGGGACAGGATCCTACTAGTTTCTGTCTGTGCCCTGGAGATGACCCTGTACACAGTTCTCTATACCCAAGTTCTGCCCAAAGAGAGCTGGTCTCCCAGGAGTGCTGACACACATGTTTACAGGAGGGACAAGCCACAAAGACAGCAAGACCAGCTAACACCAGAATTAACCAGATGGCGAGAGGCCAGTGCAAGAATCTAAGCAACAGAAACCAAGACTACTTGGCATCATTGGAACCCAGTTCTTCCACCACAGCAAGCCCTGGATATCCAAACACACCAGAAAAGGAAGATTCTGATTTAAAATCACATCTCATGATGATGATAGAGGATTTTAAGAAGGGCATAAGTAACTCCCTTAAAGAAATATAGGAGAATACAGGTAAACAGAGATTAGAAGCCTTTAAAGAGGAAACTCAAAAATTCCTTAAAGAATTACAGAAAACCACAACTAAACAGGTGAAGGAATAGAAAAAAGCCATCCAGGATCTAAAAATAAAAATAGAAACAATAAAGAAATCACAAAGGGAGACAATCCCAGAGATAGAAAACCTAGGAAAGAGATCAGGAGTCCTAGATACAAGCATCACCAACAGAATGCAAAAGATAGAAGAGAGAATCTCAGGTGCAGAAGATATCATAGAAAACATTGACACAATAGTCAAAGAAAATGCAAAACGCTAAAAGATCCTAACCCAAAACATCCAGAAAATTCAGGACACAATGAGAAGATCAAACCTAAGGATAATAGGTCTAGAAGAAAGCGAAGATTCCCAAATTAAAGGGCCAGCAAATATATTCAACAAAATTTTAGAAGAAAACTTTCCTAAACCTAAAGAAAGAGATGCCCATGAACATAGAAGAAGCATACAGAACTCCAAATAGATTGGACCAGAAAAGAAATTCCTCCTGTCACATAATAGTCAAACCACCATATGTACAAAACAAAGACTATTAAAGGCAGTAAAGGTCAAGTGACATATGAGGGCAGATCTAAGAAGTACACCAGACTTCTCAGCAGAAAATATGGAAGCTAGAAGATCCTGGACAGATGTCATAGAGACCTTAGGAGGACATAAATGCCAGCCAGGACTACTATATCCAGCAAAACTTTTAATTAACATAGGTGGAGAAACCAAGATATTCCATGACAAAAACAAATTTACACAATATCTTTTCACAAATACAGCCCTACAAAGGATAATAGATGGAAAACTCCAACACAAGGAGGGACACTACACCCTAGAAAAAGCAAGAAAGTAATCTTTCAACTAACCCAAAAACTCACACAAACATAATTTCACCTCTGACAACAAAAATAACAGATGAACGTTCAATTCTGAACATCTATGCTCCAAATGCAAGGACACCCACATTCATAAAAGAAACATTACTAAAGCCTAAAGCCCACATTGCACCTCACAGAATAAGAGTGAGAGACTTCAATATCCTACTCTTATCAATGGACCGATCATGAAAACAGAAACTAAACAGAGAAACAGTGAAACTAACAGTAGTTATGAATCAAATGGATTTAACAGATATCTGTAGAATATTTCATCCTGAAACAAAAGAATATACTTTCTCAGATACCTTCTTCAAAATTGACCATGTAATCAGTCACAAAACAGGACTCAGCAGAAACAAGAAGATTGAAATAATCCCATGCATCCTATCAGATCACCACAGACTAAAGCTGGAGTTCAATAACAACAAACACAACAGAAAGCCCACACACACATGGAAGCTGAACAATGGTCTACTCATTGATAACTTGGTCAAGGAAGAAATAAAGAAAGATTAAAGACTTTTTAGAATTTAATGAAAATGAAGGCATAAGATAATTTTCTAGACAGATACCAGGTACCAAAAGTTAAATTAGGATTAGATAAACCATCTAAACAGTCCCATAACTCCCAAAGAAATAGAAGCAGTTATTAAAAGTCTCCCAATCAAAAAGAACCCAGGACTAGATGGATTTAGTTCAGAGTTCTATCAGACCTTGAAAGAATACCTAATACCAATACTCTTCAAATTATTCCACAAAATAGAATACTACCCAGTTTATTCTATGAAGCCACAGTTAAGCTGCTACCAAAACCACACAAAGACCCAACAAAGAAAGAGAACTTCAGACCAATTCCCCTTATAAATATTGATCCAAAAATACTCAAATAAATCCTCACAAACTAAACCAAGAAATCATCAAAACAATCATTCATCATGATCAAGTAGGCTTCATTCCAGGGATGCAGGAATGGTTCAATATATGGAAATCTATCAATATATCAACTATATAAACAAACTCAAAGGAAAAAAAAACATATGATCATCTCATTAGATGCTGAGAAAGCATTTAACAAAATTCAACAACCCTTCATGATAAAAGTCTTGGAAAGATCAGGAATTCAACACACATACTAAATATAGTAAAAACAACATACAGCAAACCAGTAGCCAACATCAAACTAAATAAAGAGAAATTTAAAGCAATCCCACTTAAATCAGGGACTAGACATGGCTGCCAGCTCTCTCCCTAACTATTTAACATAGTACTTGAAGTTCTAACTAGAGGAATTAGACAATGAAAGGAGGTCAAACAGTTACAAATTGGAAAGGAAGAAGTAAAAATATCACTATTTGCAGATGATATTATAGTACATTTAAGTGACCTCCAAAATTCAACCAGATAACTCCTACTGCTAATAAGCAACTTCAGCAAAGTGACTGGATATAAAATTAACTCAAACAAATCCTCTACTCAAAGGATAAACAGGCTGAGAAAGAAATTAGGGGAATGACACCCTTCGCAGTGGTCACAAATAATATAAAATACCTCAGTGTGACTCTAATCAAGCAAGTGAAAGATCTGTATGACAAGAACTTCAAGACTCTGAAGAAAGATATTAAAGAAGTTATCCTGAGATGGAAAGATCTCCCATGCTCATGGACTGGCAGGATTGGTATAGAAAAATGGCCATCTTGCCAAAAACAATCAACAGATTAAATGTAATCCCCATCAAAATTCCCACTCTATTTTTCATAGAGGCAGAAAGAATAATTCTCAAATTCATTTGGAATAACAAAAAAATCCAGGACAGGGAAAATTATTCTCAACAAAAAAAGAACTTCTGGGGGAATCACTGACTTTAAGCTGTATCACAAAGCAATAATGATAAAAACTGCATGATATTGTTACAGAGACAGGCAGATAGATCAGTAGAAAAGATGTGAAGACCCAGAAGTGAACCCAAACACCTATGGTCACTTGATCTTTGGCAAAACAGCTAAAACCATCCAATGGAAAAAGAGCATTTTCAACAAATGGTGGTTCAACTGGTGGTTAGCATGTTGGAGAATGCAAATAGATCCATTCTTATGTCCTTGTACAAAGCTTAAGTCCAAGTGGATCAAGGACCTCCACAGAAAACCAGATACACTTAATCTAATAAAAGCAAAAGTGGGGAAGAGCCTTGAATACTTGGGCACAGGGGAAAATTTCCTGAACAGGACACCAAAGGCTTATGCTCTAAGATCAGGAATGGACAAATGGGACCTCATAAAATTGCAAAGCTTCTGTAAGGCAAAGGTTTCTGTCATTAGGACAAAATGATAACCAACAGATTGGGAAAAGATCTTTACCAATTCTACATCCGATAGAGGACTAATATCCAATATATACTAAGAACTCAAGAAGTTAGGCTCCAGAGAACTGAATAAATCCTATCAAAAATGGGAAACAGAGCTAAACAGAGAATTCTCAACTGAGGAAACTTGAGTGGCTGTGAAGTACCTAAAGAAATGTTCAACATCTTTAGTCATCAGGGAAATGCAAATCAGAACAATCCTGAGAGATTCTACCTCATACCCATCAGAATGGCTAATTTAAAAAAATCAGGTGACAGCAGATGCTGTCGTGGATGTGGAGAAAGGGGAATACTCCTCCATTGTTGGTGGGATTGCAAGCTGGTACAACCACTCTGGAAATCAGTCTGGCAGTTTCTCAGAAAACTGGAAATAGTACTTCCTGAGGACCCAGCTATACCACTCCTGGGCATATAAGCAAAAGATGCTTCAACATGTAACAAAGACACATGCTCCACTATGTTCATAGCAGCCATGTTTATAATAGCCAAATGCTGGAAAGAACCCAGATGTTCCTCAACAGACGAATGGATCCAGAAAATGTGATACATTTACACAATGGAATACTACTCAGCTATTAAAAATAATGACTTCATGAAGTTCTCAGGCAAATAGATGGACCTAGAAAATATCAACCTAAGCACGTAACTCAATCACAAAAGAAAACACATGGTATGTATACCTGATAAGTGGATATTAGCTCCAAAGCTTGGAATACCCAAGATACAATTCACAAAAGACATGAAGCTCAAAAAGAAGGAAGACCAAAGTGTGGATGCTTCAGTCTTACTCAGAAGGGAGAACAAAATAATCAAGGAAGTAGAGGGTGGGAGGGACTTAGAAGGAAGAGATGAGGGGGAGGGGAAACATAGGGGCAAAATCAATTTTGGGAGGAGATGGAGAAGAGGGTCAGGAAAGTGAAGAGAGTTGGGTAGCAATGGGGGATGGGGAACTGGGGGTAACAACAGAAAATCCGAGATGCCAAGGAAGCAAGAGCCTCCCAAGGCCCTATGGGGATGACTTTAGCTGAAATACCTGCTGAGACCATAATCAGAGGTTAGTCAGCCCCCTCCCCCAGGTTGAGGAATGTGGCCCCCCACTCATCTCCAAAATTTTAAAACCAGAATTGCTCCAGTCTAAAGGAAATACAGGGACAAAGAGTGGATCAAAGACTGAAGGAAAGGTTATCCCGAGGCTGCCCCACCTGGGGATTCTTCCTACATGTGGACACCAAACCCAGATACTATTGCTGATGTCAGGAAGTGCTTGCTGACAGGAGCCTGATATAGATGTTTCCCAAGAGGCTCTTCCAGATCCTGACCAATACAGATGCAGATGCTTGAAGCCATCCATTGGACTGATCACAGGGACCCCAATGGAGGAGTTGGAGGAAGGAATGAAGGAGCCGAAGGGGCCTTATGTGGCATCAGTATGAGGGGAGGCCCTTGGTCGTGGGAAGGCTTGATGTCCCAGTGTAGAGGAATGCTAGGATGGTGAGGCAGGAGTGGGTATGTGGGTGGGTGAGCACCCTTATAGAAGCTGGGTAAGGGGTGATGGGATAGGTGATTTGCAGAGGGGAAACCAGGAAAGGGATAATATTAAATATTATTTATTTAATGTAAATAAATAAAATATCCAATTTTAAAAAGAAACATATGTACAGCATAACCATAATTTGTTTATACTTCATGTTTACATATCAAAATATCCAGAAAAAGAAAATCAACAGGAAGTTATGTTGATATGGAAGAGAGGATTTGCTATGGAGAAGTGCTAATGAGATATAGAGCGTAGAGCTCCATACTGATGACCAATACCAAGAAGAGTGAGAGAGCCAATGGCACAATTCAGCCTGAGTGAAGGTACCGAGATCCAGGAGAGGCCAAGGAATAATTCTAAGGGTGAAGCTGAAGCCCCAAGGACAAGGGTGTTGGGTTAGGGTTTAGGATGGTGTTGGTCCTGAGGTTCAGGTCTAAACACCCAAGAGCTAGCAGCTCTGATGAGGAAGGATAGAAGATGGATGTGCCAGGGATAATTCAGTCTTCTTCACTGTTTTGTTCTACCCAGTTGTTAAATGGATTGAACGATGAACTCCATCTTCGGTGAGGATAAATTTTCTTAACTTAGTTGGTTGAATGCTAATTTACTATGGCACTATATACTGACATCCAGAGACAGTGTTTTACCAGTTATCTGGATATGCTTATGGTCAGTCAGTTTCACACATATACTTAGCTACCACATTGCCAAGCTCCTGCTTTTTTGTATGATTTACTAATTAATTAATTATACTGACACGTACCGGGTGAAAGAAAGAAAATTCACTTAGTATGTTTTTTTTTTCTTTTTAATTTTCCCGTGCTCTCATCTGTGTAATTCTATAGGTCCGATTCCTTATTTTTCTCTTGACAGTGGATTTTCCCAGGGAAGAAGATGACATCTGGGTTTAATGTCATCCTCTAGACAAATGGACTCAAGGTCAAACTGCTGTAGCAGTTCAAGGAACCAAAACCAGCAGTTACGGTTTGCACTGGCCTTATCCATTATTTAAGCACAAAACAATTTATTTGGCGGTGTGTCCTGTTTCTCTTTTGGTGCCCTGGTGATGAGCTAGTCTGAGTTGCTCAGAGGGTTTTTGTGATGTATCAGTTGCCCTGTGGGCTTGTGGGGTTATTATTTTGAGTAAACACCTTTCATGGCATTAACCCTGTTCTCATCTCTTTCTGGCAAACAGAACTGAACTTAAAGCAGAACCCTGAGAATTCAGGAAGGAAAAAAAACCCATATTTGCAGAAAAACACCTATAAACTCCAAAAACTACTTTTGAAAGCAACATCGCAGGAAAGTTCCTTCTAAATTAATTACTTATATTTGAGAATTATGCTGATCATCTTTTTACTGCGAATGTGCGTTCAGTCACCTCCAATTAGCCTTGGGTGGACATTTGTAAGCAATTGAACATCAGGGCCTTTTGGCCCAGTTCTGCATTATTGACAAGCTCTTCCCAAATAGCTTCTTGGCATCCAGAGGAATCCTCATGCCATTGTTATAGTATATTAGCATGGCTGTCAGAAATGCTTCCTGGGGACTGGATGCTCTTTGCCTGACTTCAGCCAGTAATTTAGCATTTCTCATTTATAAACATTAAATGGTCCTACCTTTTCCCCCAGAATCAATCTCTCTCTTTTTTTCTAAAGATTTATTTATACACTGTAGCTGTCTTCAGATACCAGAAGAGGGCATTCAGATTCTATTACAGATGGTTGTGAGCCACCATGTGGTTGCTGGGATTTGAACTCAGGACCTCTGGAAGAGCAGTCAGTGCTCTTAACTGCTGAGCCATCTCCTCATCTCCCTGCTCCCTGCGTTGCTTAAAAAGAGAGAACTGTGTGTTTGTGGATACATGCGTGTAAAAGTGTACAGATTAGTCTTCGCTGTTGTTCTTGATGCTCTGTCTACCTTCTAACTAACTAACTAAGTAAGTAAGTAAGTAAACTATATGTATGATCGTGTGTCATTCCATGGGCATAGGCATATGAGTGCAGACAGTGGAGACCAGAGGCACAGTATCCCCTTGGATTTGAGGCTATGGACAGTTGCGAGGTATTTTATGAGGGTCCTCAGAAGACAGTTTGTGCTCTTAGCCACTGATCCATTTCTTCAGCTACCACCTTGGTTGGCTTTGTTGGTTTTTTTGTTTGTTTACTTTTGAGATTGTGTTTTAAACATAACTTTCCCCCCTTCCTTTGTTTCCCTTTGTTTGCTTTTCTTGAGCGAGGGTATCTTACTGGCCTGGAATCATCAAGGAGACAAGTAGTATAGGCTGCCTGCCTGTTGAGCTCAGTGATCCACCTGTTTCCATTCCTCATCCTTGGTACTAATACTACCAATCCCAGCTTTAAGAAATGTTAATGTCTGTAATTTCAGGAGAGTGACTCATCTCACATTTAGGATAGTGGCTGTTCATACTGTCGATTACTGTGGTCTGGGTGTCAATGTCTATTACAGTATCATGCACTAAAGCTCTTGGCCTAGAGCTGATGGTACTATTTCTGGAGATACAGGAAACTTGAGTAACAGAGGCATAGGAAGAGGAAGTAATGAAGTAGGATCACATCCGTGGGAGCTATATCTTGCTAGGACCCCTTACTTTGGCAATTCCTCATCTTGATTGTCATGAGTGAGATGTTCTGGACCACATGACCGTAACCCTCCGAGAACCCAAGAGCTAAGATAATTGTTTGTCCTAGGTGTCTGCACACTGAAAGAACTGGACTCTGAACTATCAGTTAAACTAGGAAGATAGCTTGAATCTATCCAATTTATCTTTTTTTTTAAATAGAGGTTTGTTTAAAAAGAAAATCCTAGGTATATTATGAGTAATCTTTGTTAATTGGTGGAGTTTATATAATATAACTCTTTTTTTTTTCTTTTTTTTTTTTTTTATTAACTTGAGTATTTCTTATATACATTTCGAGTGTTATTCCCTTTCCCGGTTTCCGGGCAAACATCCCCCTCCTCCCTCCCCTTCCTTATGGGTGTTCCCCTCCCAACCCTCCCCCCATTGTCGCCCTCCCCCCATAGACTAGTTCACTGGGGGTTCAGTCTTAGCAGGACCCAGGGCTTCCCCTTCCACTGGTGCTCTTACTAGGATATTCATTGCTACCTATGGGGTCAGAGTCCAGGGTCAGTCCATGTATAGTCTTTAGGTAGTGGCTTAGTCCCTGGAAGCTCTGGTTGCTTGGCATTGTTGTACTTTTGGGGTCTCGAGCCCCTTCAAGCTCTTCCAGTTCTTTCTCTGATTCCTTCAATAGGGGACCTATTCTCAGTTCAGTGGTTTGCTGCTGGCATTCGCCTCTATATTTGCTGTATTCTGGCTGTGTCTCTCAGGAGCGATCTACATCCGGCTCCTGTCGGTCTGCACTTCTTTGCTTCATCCATCTTGTCTAATTGGGTGGCTGTATATGTATGGGCCACATGTGGGGCAGGCTCTGAATGGGTGTTCATTCAGTCTCTGTTTTAATCTTTGCCTCTCCCTTCCCTGCCAAGGGTATTCTTTTTCCTCATTTAAAGAAGGAGTGAAGCATTCACATTTTGATCATCCGTCTTGAGTTTCGTTTGTTCTAGGGATCTAGGGTAATTCAAGCATTTGGGCTAATAGCCACTTATCAATGAGTGCATACCATGTATGTCTTTCTGTGATTGGGTTAGCTCACTCAGGATGATATTTTCCAGTTCCAACCATTTGCCTACGAATTTCATAAACTCGTTGTTTTTGATAGCTGAGTAATATTCCATTGTGTAGATGTACCACATTTTCTGTATCCATTCCTCTGTTGAAGGGCATCTGGGTTCTTTCCAGTTTCTGGCTATTATAAATAAGGCTGCGATGAACATAGTGGAGCACGTGTCTCTTTTATATGTTGAGGCATCTTTTGGGTATATGCCCAAGAGAGGTATAGCTGGATCCTCAGGCAGTTCAATGTCCAATTTTCTGAGGAACCTCCAGACTGATTTCCAGAATGGTTTTACCAGTCTGCAATCCCACCAACAATGGAGGAGTGTTCCTCTTTCTCCACATCCTCGCCAGCATCTGCTGTCACCTGAGTTTTTGATCTTAGCCAATCGCACTGGTGTGAGGTGAAATCTCAGGGTTGTTTTGATTTGCATTTCCCTTATGACTAAAGATGTTGAACATTTCTTTAGGTGTTTCTCAGCCATTCGGCATTCCTCAGCTGTGAATTCTTTGTTTAGCTCTGAACCCCATTTTTTAATAGGGTTATTTGTTTCCCTGCGGTCTAACTTCTTGAGTTCTTTGTATATTTTGGATATAAGGCCTCTATCTGTTGTAGGATTGGTAAAGATCTTTTCCCAATCTGTTGGTTGCCGTTTTGTCCTAACCACAGTGTCCTTTGCCTTACAGAAGCTTTGCAGTTTTATGAGATCCCATTTGTCGATTCTTGATCTTAGAGCATAAGCCATTGGTGTTTTGTTCAGGAAATTTTTTCCAGTGCCCATGTGTTCCAGATGCTTCCCTAGTTTTTCTTCTATTAGTTTGAGTGTGTCTGGTTTGATGTGGAGGTCCTTGATCCACTTGGACTTAAGCTTTGTACAGGGTGATAAGCATGGATCGATCTGCATTCTTCTACATGTTGCCCTCCAGTTGAACCAGCACCATTTGCTGAAAATGCTATCTTTTTTCCATTTGATGGTTTTGGCTCCTTTGTCAAAAATCAAGTGACCATAGGTGTGTGGGTTCATTTCTGGGTCTTCAATTCTATTCCATTGGTCTATCTGTCTGTCTCTGTACCAATACCATGCAGTTTTTATCACTATTGCTCTGTAATACTGCTTGAGTTCAGGGATAGTGATTCCCCCTGAAGTCCTTTTATTGTTGAGGATAGCTTTAGCTATCCTGGGTTTTTTGTTATTCCAGATGAATTTGCAAATTGTTCTGTCTAACTCTTTGAAGAATTGGATTGGTATTTTGATGGGGATTGCATTGAATCTGTAGATTGCTTTTGGTAAAGTGGCCATTTTTACTATATTAATCCTGCCAATCCATGAGCATGGGAGATCTTTCCATCTTCTGAGGTCTTCTTCAATTTCTTTCCTCAGTGTCTTGAAGTTCTTATTGTACAGATCTTTTACTTGCTTGGTTAAAGTCACACCGAGGTACTTTATATTATTTGGGTCTATTATGAAGGGTGTCGTTTCCCTAATTTCTTTCTCGGCTTGTTTCTCTTTTGTATAGAGGAAGGCAACTGATTTATTTGAGTTAATTTTATACCCAGCCACTTTGCTGAAGTTGTTTATCAGCTTTAGTAGTTCTCTGGTGGAACTTTTGGGATCACTTAAATATACTATCATGTCATCTGCAAATAGTGATATTTTGACTTCTTCTTTTCCGATCTGTATCCCTTTGATCTCCTTTTGTTGTCTGATTGCTCTGGCTAGAACTTCAAGAACTATATTGAATAAGTAGGGAGAGAGTGGGCAGCCTTGTCTAGTCCCTGATTTTAGTGGGATTGCTTCAAGTTTCTCTCCATTTAGTTTAATGTTAGCAACTGGTTTGCTGTATATGGCTTTTACTATGTTTAGGTATGGGCCTTGAATTCCTATTCTTTCCAGGACTTTTATCATGAAGGGGTGTTGAATTTTGTCAAATGCTTTCTCAGCATCTAATGAAATGATCATGTGGTTCTGTTCTTTCAGTTTGTTTATATAATGGATCACGTTGATGGTTTTCCGTATATTAAACCATCCCTGCATGCCTGGGATGAAGCCTACTTGATCATGATGGATGATTGTTTTGATGTGCTCTTGAATTCGGTTTGCCAGAATTTTGTTGAGTATTTTTGCGTCGATATTCATAAGGGAAATTGGTCTGAAGTTCTCTTTCTTTGTTGTGTCTTTGTGTGGTTTAGGTATAAGAGTAATTGTGGCTTCGTAGAAGGAATTTGGTAGGGCTCCATCTGTTTCAATTTTGTGGAATAGTTTGGATAATATTGGTATGAGGTCTTCTATGAAGGTTTGATAGAATTCTGCACTAAACCCGTCTGGACCTGGGCTCTTTTTGGTTGGGAGACCTTTAATGACTGCTTCTATTTCCTTAGGAGTTATGGGGTTGTTTAACTGGTTTATCTGTTCCTGATTTAACTTCGATACCTGGTATCTGTCTAGGAAATTGTCCATTTCCTGAAGATTTTCAAATTTTGTTGAATATAGGTTTTTATAGTAAGATCTGATGATTTTTTGAATTTCCTCCGAATCTGTAGTTATGTCTCCCTTTTCATTTCTGATTTTGTTAATTTGGACACACTCTCTGTGTCCTCTCGTTAGTCTGGCTAAGGGTTTATCTATCTTGTTGATTTTCTCAAAGAACCAACTTTTGGTTCTGTTGATTCTTTCTATGGTCCTTTTTGTTTCTACTTGGTTGATTTCAGCTCTGAGTTTGATTATTTCCTGCCTTCTACTCCTCCTGGGTGTATTTGCTTCTTTTTGTTCTAGAGCTTTTAGGTGTGCTGTCAAGCTGCTGACATATGCTCTTTCCTGTTTCTTTCTGCAGGCACTCAGCGCTATGAGTTTTCCTCTTAGCACAGCTTTCATTGTGTCCCATAAGTTTGAGTATGTTGTATCTTCATTTTCATTAAATTCTAAAAAGTTTTTAATTTCTTTCTTTATTTCTTCCTTGACCAGGTTATCATTGAGTAGAGCATTGTTCAATTTCCACGTATATGTGGGCATTCTTCCCTTATTGTTATTGAAGACCAGTTTTAGGCCGTGGTGGTCCGATAGCACGCATGGGATTATTTCTATCTTTCTGTACCTGTTGAGGCCCGTTTTTTGACCAATTATATGGTCAATTTTGGAGAAAGTACCATGAGGAGCTGAGAAGAAGGTATATCCTTTTGCTTTAGGATAGAATGTTCTATAAATATCCGTTAAGTCCATTTGGCTCATGACTTCTCTTAGTCTGTCTACATCTCTGTTTAATTTCTGTTTCCATGATCTGTCCATTGATGAGAGTGGGGTGTTGAAATCTCCCACTATTATTGTGTGAGGTGCAATGTGTGTTTTGAGCTTTAGTAAGGTTTCTTTTACGTATGTAGGTGCCCTTGTATTTGGGGCATAGATATTTAGGATTGAGAGTTCATCTTGGTTGATTTTTCCTTTGATGAATATGAAGTGTCCTTCCTTATCTTTTTTGATGACTTTTAGTTGGAAATTGATTTTATTTGATATTAGAATGGCTACTCCAGCTTGCTTCTTCTGACCATTTGCTTGGAAAGTTGTTTTCCAGCCTTTCACTCTGAGGTAGTGTCTGTCTTTGTCTCTGAGGTGTGTTTCCTGTAGGCAGCAGAATGCAGGGTCCTCGTTGCGTATCCAGTTTGTTAATCTATGTCTTTTTATTGGGGAGTTGAGGCCATTGATATTGAGAGATATTAAGGAATAGTGATTATTGCTTCCCGTTATATTCATATTTGGATGTGAGGTTATGTTTGTGTGCTTTCATTCTCTTTGTTTTGTTGCCAAGACGATTAGTTTCTTGCTTCTTCTAGGGTATAGCTTGCCTCCTTATGTTGGGCTTTACCATTTATTATCCTTTGTAGTGCTGGATTTGTAGAAAGATATTGTGTAAATTTGGTTTTGTCATGGAATATCTTGGTTTCTCCATCAATGTTAATTGAGAGTTTTGCTGGATACAGTAACCTGGGCTGGCATTTGTGTTCTCTTAGTGTCTGTATGACATCAGTCCAGGATCTTCTGGCCTTCATAGTTTCTGGCGAGAAGTCTGGTGTGATTCTGATAGGTCTCCCTTTATATGTTACTTGACCTTTTTCCCTTATTGCTTTTAATATTCTTTCTTTATTTTGTGCGTTTGGTGTTTTGACAATTATGTGACGGGAGGTGTTTCTTTTCTGGTCCAATCTATTTGGAGTTCTGTAGGCTTCTTGTATGTCTATGGGTATCTCTTTTTTTAGGTTAGGGAAGTTTTCTTCTATGATTTTGTTGAAGATATTTACTGGTCCTTTGAGCTGGGAGTCTTCACTCTCTTCTATACCTATTATCCTTAGGTTTGATCTTCTCATTGAGTCCTGGATTTCCTGTATGTTTTGGACCAGTAGCTTTTTCCGCTTTACATTATCTTTGACAGTTGAGTCAATGATTTCTATGGAATCTTCTGCTCCTGAGATTCTCTCTTCCATCTCTTGTATTCTGTTGGTGAAGCTTGTATCTACAGCTCCTTGTCTCTTCTTTTGGTTTTCTATATCCAGGGTTGTTTCCATGTGTTCTTTCTTGATTGCTTCTATTTCCATTTTTAATTCCTTCAACTGTTTGATTGTGTTTTCCTGGAATTCTTTCAGGGATTTTTGCGATTCCTCTCTGTAGGCTTTTACTTGTTTATTAATGTTTTCCTGTGCTTCCCTAAGTGTGTTCATGTCTTTCTTGAAGTCCTCCAGCATCATGATCAAATATGATTTTGAAACTAGATCTTGCTTTTCTGGTGTGTTTGGATATTCCATGTTTGTTTTGGTGGGAGAATTGGGCTCCGATGATGGCATGTAGTCTTGGTTTCTGTTGCTTGGGTTCCTGCGCTTGCCTCTCGCCATCAGATTATCTCTAGTGTTACTTTGTTCTGCTGTTTCTGACAGTGGCTAGACTGTCCTATAAGCCTGTGTGTCAGGAGTGCTGTAGACCTGTTTTCCTCTCTTTCAGTCAGTTATGGGGACAGAGTGTTCTGCTTTCGGGCGTGTGGTTTTTCCTCTCTACAGGTCTTCAGCTGTTCCTGTGGGCCTGTGTCTTGAGTTCACCAGGCAGCTTTCTTGCAGCAGAAAAGTTGGTCTTACCTGTGGTCCCGAGGCTCAAGTTCGCTCGTGGGGTGCTGCCCACGGGCTCTCTGCAGCGGCAGCAACCAGGAAGACCTGTGCCGCCCCTTCCGGGAGCTTCAGTGCACCAGGGTTCCAGATGGTCTTTGGCTTTTTCCTCTGGCGTCCGAGATGTGTGTGCAGGGAGCAGTCTCTTCTGGTTTCCCAGGCTTGTCCGCCTCTCTGAAGGTTTAGCTCTCCCTCCCACGGGATTTGGGTGCAGAGAACTGTTTATCCGGTCTGTTTCCTTCAGGGTCCGGCGGGGTCCTGCCGCTCCTGGGCCCTCCCCCACGGGAGCCCAGAGGCCTTATACAGTTTCCTCTTGGGCCAGGGATGTGGGCAGGGGTGAGCAGTGTTGGTGGTCTCTTCCGCTCTGCAGCCTCAGGAGTGCCCACCTGACCAGGCGGTTGGGTTTCTCTCTCACCGGGTCTGGGAGCAGAGAGCTGCTGCGGGCCGGGATCCGCGGGTGTGGCAATATAACTCTTTTTTTAAAACAAAGAGAAAGTGTTCAACCAACCTATGATTGTAGAGAACAGAGTGCCACGCCTTCTGAACTCATGGAGTGAGGAAGAGGAAAAGCTAGGAGCCGTGTCTGTCCTACACTATAGGAAAGGACTACAAGACCCCGCCACCAGACCCTCAATAAGAAACCCATTTCATTTCGGTTAGATGGGAAATGTAACTCTAAAAGTTTGTCTCTGTGCTTAGATTTCCAAGTCAGAATTCTTAGTATTTTAATCCCCCCCCCCAAACATGCTGCTGCTTTTCTGGGAAACATCACGTTTTTAAGAAAATTCAGAACTCTACACTTCTATCCCTTTCTAAAAGCTCATCTATTTCAACCAGATGGTTAAGTTTCAAAAAATATTATGGAATTTAAACAACATTTACATCTCTTCCATAACATTTTTTCATTTTGTCAACTAGGAACTTTCAATAAGTAATAAAAAAATCCCTCATTAGTAGTTCCCTTTTACCAATTCACCTTAGAACCGAGGGAGAGAAATGTTCCCCCCTCCATTCTAATACATTGATCTTCACAAAGGTTGAAAGATAATAAAATATCTAATAAAAATGCATAGCTTTGACCCTCAAAATCCTTGTAAGTGAAAGGGGAGTGAATATCTCTGAATGTTAAAAATATGTACTACAGTCATATTTCCTTGGCAGGCTGATTTAAAGAGCTTTACCTGACAGTGAAGTTATACAAGCCTTGACACTACGACAGGCCGAAGGAGATTCCGATCTGTTTTTATATTTAATTGGAGTGTAAGGGTCAGACTGTCAGAGCAGGAGAGCCTTGCCAGTTGTCAGGAAGGGCTACTTCTGAGAACATCAAATTAGGGATGCAGATACCTGGTATTACTTTCAACCAGGTTCTGAATTTCTAAATCTGGGGAAATAGCTAAGTATCTAGCTGTACATTATTCCTGCCACTGTAATTTAGGGGATTGATTGCTTCATATTTGAAGAGGGCTGGAAGAGGAAGAAAGAAAAGACTAGAGGTGAATGTCAAATTGCAAGTTAGACTGTACAAGAGTAGAGGGTAGGTATGTATTGTCAGGAAAAGGGAAATAGTAATCACATTCAGTTATAGCAAGTGAAACAAAATTCTATGCAATCTATGATTAAGAGAGATATGTTAACATAAACTACCAAAAGTATACAAGAAAACACAGAAGACTTGAACTTGTTGCTCATCTAAACTATATGTTAAAAAACAGATACAATAAATACACATTTTTTTCTCCTGCTGAAAGTATATAGCTGGCAATGCAGTCCAATTTAGGAAGGAAGTGATGGTGTCACTTGAGTCATCTGACCGTCTCATCTGACACCTCTCCTCTGGCTCACTGGAATTTGGGAGGGGCTCCTTTTTAGGACTTGGGACCTATACTTATCAGGGAATATTGATGCTTTATAACTCAATAATGAGCCAAACACCACAGGAGGCTTTTGTACCCATTAATTTAAGCTCTCCCCCTTTTTTATATCAACCCATGTTAATTTCTCATATTTGGATATTTTTCCTACCTCCGCAGTCTAAGGACTTGTCAGAATGAGCTGGTAACTAGAATAATTGGCACCAAACTTCATAAACTCTGTCTGAAATGTTTGTCTTCCTGGGTACCAGTTTTTGCCTGCTACAGAGGTTTTGGGTACTGTACTCTGGCCACCTTCAGGGATACCCTTCAGCGGCCATCAGAGCTTATGTGCTGCCTATCCCCTGGCTGGTGTGCAGGCCAATGCAGACTTGCTAACATTCTACTTCCCACTTGTGAGGTTTCCTCTTTTTTTCCCCCCTGTGGACTAGGCTGAGCAACTCTAGTCAGTAGAAGACTGGTCCAAGAAATACATCTTTTAGAATCACATTTCTGAGAATAATAGCCAGAAGCTGGAAAGAATCTAGATGTCCTTCAATGGAAGAATGGTTATAGAAAATGTGGTACATATACACAGTGGAGTACTACTACTACTCAGCTATTGAAAACAATGACTTCATGAAATTCTTAGGCAAATGGATGGAATTAGAAAATATCCTGAATGAGGTAACCCAATTAAAAAACCCACACATGGTGTGCACTCACTGATAAGTGGGTATTAGCCCCAAAGTTCAGAATACCTAAGATACAATTCACAGACCACATGAAGCTCACGAAGATGGGCGACCAAAACATGGATGCTTCAGTACTTCTTAGAAGGGGGAACAAAATACTCAAGAGAGGAAATATGGAGACAAAATGTGGATCAGAAACTGAAGGAAAGACCATCTAGAGACTGCCCCACCTGGAAATCCATCTTACATGCAGATACCAAATCCAGAAACTATTGCAGATGCTAAGAAGTGCTTGCTGACAGGAGCCTGATATAGTTGTCTCCTGAGAGGCTCTGCCAGACCTGAAAAATACAGAGGTGGATGCTCATAGCCAACTATTGGACAGAACAAAGGGTCCCCAATGGAGGAGTTAGCGAAAGGATTGAAGGAGCTTAAGGGGTTTGCAACCCATAGGAAGAATAACAATATAAACCAAACAGAACCCCTCCTTCCCCCCCAGACCTCCCAGGGTCTAAACCACCAACCAAAGAGTACACATGGTGGGACCCATGTCTCCAGCTGCAAATGTAACAGAGGATGGCATTGTCGGACATTAATGGGAGGAGAGGTCCTTGGCCCTGTGAAGGCTCTATGCTCCAGTTGTAGGGGAATGTCAGGGCGGGGAGGCAGGAGAGGGTAGATGGGTGGGGGAGCACCCCCATAGAAGCAGGGAAAGGGGGGATGTGACGGGGGTTTCCGGAGGGGAAACTGGGAAAGGGGATAACATTTGAAATGTAAATAAATAAGATATCCAATTAAAAAAAAGAAAATTCATTGGTTATGGTTAAGTTACATTTATGACATTGTTTTATAATATTAAAGGGAATTATACACATTCTGTATATATTAAAAACACTCACACTGTGCTTGCATATTATGTTCATATGTTCTATTTTCTTCATACTTTATCCTTTAGCTGCTATTATATCTTTATTTATTTTTATTATATCTTAAATGACAGTTTGTTAGTGTCCTTGACTTTAATATTGTTTAGTTGAGCTAATAGACTTATTTCTTAAAGTTAACCCAAATATTAGGAAGTATGTCAGTATCTACATCCTCATCTGACTCTTAGACCATACCTCACCTTTGAGGCAGAGCTGACCAGACCTTTGATTTGTGTGTGCCAGACCCACACCATACAGGAAGGGAAATCAGTTATAGACTCTCAACGTGTGGCTTCCATTTATGTCTGACCATTTATGAATGAAAGACCACAGTGAAGAATGTAAATTCAAGGGCAGGGAAATTTTCAGTCCACTCAAGTTGGAAGCACATAGGAGTGAGTCTACAATCTCCAGTACTTTGATAGATAGTAACCATGAGACGTGAAAGAATTGACAAAATCATTCTGCCTTCTTGCTTATTCCTATGGAAAGCCCAGATGTTGTTGGTTTTTTTTTTTTTTTTTAAATACAGCTCCCTCGCAGACTTCTGGTCATGTGTAGACTATGGAGAGACTATTCTCTCAATCACTGTATCTTTAGTCTTTTATTGAAACAGCAGCAAGCATGGTCACAAGCCAGGGTCCCGCCCCACATGCTCTCTGTTGCCCTTGCATTTTGTTTTTCCACTCAGGGGGCATAGATTTGTACCTCAATACTGCATCAGCACATCCGCACTACAGGCGACTTCTTGAGATCCAGCTTTTTAGGCAAAGCGACTGAAAGAGTCATCACTACATCTCCATTTCTTTTGCTGGCTCTGAAAATTCAGCATGTGAATTATAGTCCTATGCTGGTCTTGACAAAAGGCATTTAGAAAAATGCTTATATGAGTGCTTATAATATATCTTTGTATAATAAAAAGGTGCAAAGGGAATGTTGAAAGGAATTAATTTTCATGTTTCAATATATTTCTTGACCGTTCTGCAAAGCGTAGTTGATTCTCCCAGGTCTCACATTCCTGATAAATTTTACGTTTGACTTTTGCAGTAGACTTTGAATTGCACTGTAGTTGGCTACTTTGTATTCTCTATCTAGTTAGTACACTGCGAGATGAGTGTAAGGGTGAGGTCCAGGCTTCCGAGTCACAGTGCTGAAGCAGGAGCTCTGGCTGTGTGACTTGTGAGTTCTGTGTCATTGGGTAATTTCCTTCCATGTCCACACCTTACTTTTTTCAGATATAACTTTTCAGAGCTATTGCCGGGACCAAAGGATAAGATAGGCCTAAAAACGGATAACCTCATGAAAGAGTAATTATTCATATGATTTCTTTGTACATTGCTCTCGAGATGAATAGGATATGGAATGGACTAGAAAGGGAAAATGTCATCTCAAAATAGGAAGCAAAGTGGTACTCCTTCCATATCATTTATCTTGACAATGAGGGGTGGCATCTAGCATGTGCTGGTAAATGGCTGTGCCTTTACAGAGCAAAGGGGAGAAACCAGCTGTTGAAGCGAGACCAATTGTTTACTTCTGCAATGTGTCTCTTACTGTATACTGTATGCTGTGTCTTTCACTGTATACTGTAGGCTATGTTCTTCTAGAATGATTAATGCTCTTCTTCAGACTCCACACTTGTCAGAGGACCAGCGTTCCTATGATCCTCTTCTCATATCTAGCGTCATGTTTTGTTTTCTAGCTGTGCAACAATAGGCCTTGCAAATCTGCTGAGCCTGGGTCTGCTCATTTGTAAACACTGGATAATAATTCCTCACAAAGATGTTTACTCAGCAGATGCTTGCCTTGCCCAGCATTGTGTAAGGGACCCATGGACACAAAGAGAAGCTGAGAATAGATCCTCTACTCAGCACTGCTTACCAGAGACTGTTTCCCTATTTGCAGTGGAGAAAAGGAAGGATGGAAAGAGGAGAAAAATTACTCAGGGAAACAGACCAAGGAATTAAAATTAAAAAGATTACATTTACGGTGTGTGTGTGTGTGTGTGTGTGTGTGTGTGTGTGTGTGTGTGTGTGCACATACACATGCTCATACTTGGGGTCATGTACCATAGCATGAATGTAGAAGTCAGAGGACAACTTGTGGAGAATTTGTTTCATCCTTCTGTTTAGGTCCAAAGGATTGAACTCTGGTCATCACGCTTGGTGGCAAATTCTTTTACCTGCTGAACCATCCTGTCAGTGCTGCCTTCCCTTTTATGTATTAAAAGTGCTATCATTATTTCAAAATTCAATAAAATAGCTTGGATGAAATACCATATAAATGGTAAGCGTTTTAGGTATTGCCTTGTGCTATCATTTGGGAACTCGCCATCGTACTTCCTGCAGCACTGGAGTAACCTCATTCAGCATGGAAAGGCAAACTCACACTAACGGCACAGGCTACAGAGGCTAAAGTTGGGGAATTTCAAGTTTAAGGCCAGCCTAGACAACTTGGTAAAACCCCGTGTCAAGTAGATCATGATATAATGAATATGGTATAACATAATGTACGAAATGAAATGAAAGGCTTGAGAGCACACTTCAGCAGCACAGTGCTGAACCAGTATGCTCAAGACCCTGGGTTCAGTCTCCAGTACTCTAAATCATGAAACAGTTTGAATGCTGATTATATAATTTTTTTCTTGAGAGAGCACTTATTTCTTTATTAGTAGATAGTTAACTAAAATAAAGATCCATTGGCCAAAGTTGTAATGCGCTGTTTTCATCTCTAAAAAAAAAAAATCAATGTCTTCATTCACTGGAGCAATAAAACCAAGGGCAGCCAAGGCATGTACAAGAGGTTCTAATACTCAGTCAACTGATTCAGGCTGCCTTCTTTGTAGAATGTTCGATGGAAGCACTTTGGGAAGTGTTTGTAGCACCATAACCTTTGGGATAGACTGACATAAAGTGATGGCTGGGTTACAGAGCGACCCCCGTCCTGTTGGCTCAGCCGAGTATATTAGATGCTCTGGAAATTGATAACACACCTCGAAGCCAAATTGAACGCTGACAGGTTGATGTTGACTTCATCATGATCTAACCAGTGGATCCCTGGAAGCATTCCAGAACAGGCACCCTGCCGAAATTGCGCACATAAATCAGCTGAAGGAAAAACTCCTTTCATGACCCTGAAACATTTCTTGAGGTCTGAGACACATCCATCTTTTCAGGATTCCATTGCCAATGAAGAGATGTGCCTACTCATTCCTAGAAGTGACACCCTTGCCTACCCTTGTCTTTTATGCTCAAGAATATGGCCTATGCTTTTCTAAATGGAGGTTAAAATAGGACTCTTTCTGTCTTGATTTTGACCATAACTCCAAAAGGCCACAGATAAAAAACAAAACAAAACAAAACAAAACCCAAACGAGACCTAAAGAGTGTGTGCTACCCACATTATCCAAGTGCTCGAGGAGATGCACAGACAAGAGAATGCACCAGCTTTGTGCTCTCTGGTCCCACACTCAGATCAGTGAGAAAGAAGGAGCTGAGGTGGGAGGAACTCTCACTGGGGAATATGGGAGATTGTAAAACTGCTCATCGTAAGTCCAGTGGGCCCACTGGGAGAATTTTAATTAGCCGTGGGGATTTGACGGAGTCTGATACTTGATTTAAATTTATGTCTGGAAGAGTGTAAAGGTGAGATCGTGCTCTCTTGGTACCTGTTTTAATATGAGAAAAGAGAATCTAGCTTTAAACTAAGACCCTGCACTCTAAGTACTATCACGGTTTGGAACCCAGTGAGACTGTGGCCACAGGTCTCTAAACTTGGTGTGATATAATACTTCCTATGCCTTTGGTTTTGATAGGCAGTGTGTAAACTCAGTTTTGCTTTAAACAATTCTTTGAGGATTTCACACATTTTATTTTGACCATGCTCACCTTTCCTTCCCATCCTTCCCATATCCATGCTTGCATTGTGCGTCCCTCACCACTATCTCCTCATTTTTAAACAAAACCATTCTGTCCCATTATGGCTGGTACAGGCTCTTGGGTGTATTGCCACACACTGAAGTTTGAGCTTCCAGGCACCATGTCCTTAAAAATAACACCCCCCCTTAGAAGCTATTGATTATCAATATCTCAGGTAGGGGAGTAGTTTGTGAATACCTCTTCCATCTACAGTGGGATGTTCTGGCTTGAGCTTGCTTAAGTTTTAACTCTTCTGCCATAACCACTGTGCTATCCTATGTGCCACTGCCCCATTGTATCTGAAAATACTGCTTTCTTGTAAATCACTAACTGCCTCTTGCTCTTACAGTCTTTTTATGCACTCAATGTCAGTGATTTCTTGAGAGGTGGGAAGGGTGAGTACATGATACAGATGTCTTTGTTAGGGATGGGAGTCCTGTAGGTTAATATCTTGGTATCTTGACTGCTTCTGAGTCCCTGGGTTAATTGTCATTTACTACAAAAGGAAGCTTCTCTGCTAAAGGTCAAGGGATGTGCTAAATTACAGGCAGAAGGAGGTATACCCATAGGAGTCAGTTTACTATTATGCCGATTTGGCTGATTAATACTACTAGGTTCTCTTCTAGGACCTATGACCTGTCTAGCCACAGGTTCTACTTCAAATAATGATACCAGGCATGGGTTCCAGCTTGTAGACAGGCCTTAAATCTAAGCAGAATGTGGTTGGTTACTTCTGTAGCATTTATGACACTTGCAGCAGTAGGAATGCATCCTATGAGGCTGGTTACTATAGTAGCTCACAGGGCTCACAGCTGGGTATGTGATTTATTTTTCGCCTTAGGTACCACGAGTAGCACCTTCTAGTATTATAGAAGCTACCATTAGGGATGAAGCTTCCAGGTGCAAACTAGTTTGATTTTTCCATATTCTATAACTCAAGCACATGGTATCTTCAGCAATAGGATCTTTCTATCAAGTCTAGAAAGTAATCAAGAGCATTACAATAACATGCAATGTTTCTGGATCCATGGAACCCCACTGGCCAACAACTGTAGTAGAGGGAATCCATTCTGGTGTTGGACTTTTAACTTTTTACTTATAGTCAATGGCATCTGATGCTTTTAGTCTGTCTGTTATAAGTTTTGTAGTTGTGAATATACAAAGTTACAAGAAAATATTCAATAAAATTTAGCAAATTGATTTCGAGTGCCTGTGAAATACAAGATTATGTACAAGGAGGTTTGGTGAAAATTAGCTTATATCAGACATAAATTAGTTGTGTTCTCAACAAAGGGCTTAACAATAGCTGATTGGTTCAGCTAGTTGAGGCATAAACCACAGGCCATTAGAAAGTGTTATCTGTGGACTATAGATTAATAGACCTACCAGTAGTCTTAAAATAGATGATGTCTCATTAGTTGTGTTTCTTAAAGATAATTAAAGAGAATTCAATCTCTGCCAAAGTTTAAATAAAGTACAAAGGACGACTCTTTGTTTACACTTACTATCAGTCTATCATCTATCTATCTGCAGTAATAATATTTAAATAGACAGTGTCTCACAAGCTCCCCTCATGGACTCATATTTCTCTAACTTGTTTTCAGTTCTAAAGGACATCTTAATATACTACTATACATGAGTTCTGGCACTAGAATACCACCAGCCCTATTCATCAACTGAATCTGCTGGGAGTTTTCCATGACGGTGTCATTTTTTGAGTAATAAGAAATCAGATAATCTCTCACTGATGATGTATCTCACTAAATCACTCTCTGAGTACTGATAACATAATGACAATAACATATTAGCATAATTCATCATCACATGTACCTTTGCTCTGGGGATATTTTATTGTAATATACAATATACTGGCTGTCACTTTGATGATGTATTACAGCAAGACGACCTCAGGAAAAAACACATTTTGATGGAATACTACTTGTATCAGATGGTTCTGCCCAGGGATAAATAGTGGAAAACAAAATTTGAGTTCCTTTGCTTTAGCATTTGCATGAAGGTCAAAGGCACTACACATAGTAGAAGATTATTAGAAGACAACAGGTATCTCTCTCTGTTACAGAACAGCATCGAAAAGCTCAATCTGCAAATAGGTCAAGGCAGGGTTTTATCCTCAGTAAATATTTAATATCTACAGCACTGATACTATGCAATGGGCATTTCTGCACCCTGAATTACTACTCTATGAAATGACATTCTTAAACAAGATGTGGAAGCTTGCTTGGGGCAGAAGTGAGGTGACTTCCAAGGACAGATTAAAAGTAAATGCAATGCATTGTAATGGTTTCCTGTAATATCTTCTCCCTGTACTACCCCAAGGTCTATTAGATGTGAAAGTGACTTAGAGATACCCTTCCTCTAACTGAAACCCAGAAAGAGAACGATTAACCCTAGGTTGTGAATCAGTGGATGATGGGATTGGAAACTGTTTTCTGACAACTATTCTGGTGCCTGCTATGAAATAATCAAAGCTAATTGTTGGCAATTTGTGGTTTAAATGGTGTCAGTATGGAGATAATATGCTAAGTAGAGAGGAGTTCTTTATTTTTATTACCTTGGACATAGCATTTCATGCAAATCAGTGTACAGTTGACTGAACACAATTATAACTATCCAATAGAAGAAAATAAGAGTGCTGTTGGTTATGATATTAATAATGATATTAGCAAATTCCCATTGAATATTTATTGAGCATTTCACCAGACATTTTATAAATATTCCTTTACTTTTCCTTTCAGTTTGTTTAGAGACTTACTCTGACACATGGAATCTAGAGAAAAATACTTTTGAGCTACTGTATACATCTGAAAAACACGATTTCTTCCTCTATGCAAAATACTGTACAACACCGAAACACTCAGTGTCCATCTGTACTTGATGTCACTTTTATTGATTATATACAGAAAGCCATCTTTATCACACTCTGAAAGCAGAAGAAACAACTATCCCTTAAAAAGGGATGCATTCAGTTTGTTTATTTTTTCCCCTAGCTTTTGAGGAGAACAATGATTTTTATTGAACGTGAATTGGTAGTGGGGGGCTGAGATCCCTGGTGTTTCTTATATTTAATTGATTGATCCTCTATTTTCAAGTGACTCACCTTAGCATTCATTTCTGGCTGCCTCATTTATATGACAAGTCTCCCATCTAGGGGACCCTTTCCCTCTCCAATTCTTCTATGTAAGTCACAACAGAATGCTCAGTCTTCTGTGTAGATGCCCGTCTCATGGAACCATCATTCACGTTCTTGATTATTGTCGTAGAGGCATCAGAAGCCTTGGCAAGGGCCACTTACTGGTGCCCCAGATACTCTGAGTGGTGGAAAGCAAACCTTCCAGGGGCCTTCAAGAATGCTGGTCATGCTACAGCATTCAGGTTCTCAGCAAGTGCACGATGCTCTCCTTCATTCTAAAGGTCATGTAGCCATTGGCAATGGCAGAGTGCACACAGGATAATGATCTATTGGGTAATGTTATTTAATGTGTGACTTTGTGGAGAGACTTGCCCATATGCATTTTTTAATTTGAAAAACAACAGGGCAGAAAATTGAGGTCACTGATAACTGAGCCATAGGCTGTGGAGGATGAACAAGAAAGCAAATATTTCAGAAAAGTTTTCCGTAACTTCCCAGGATTGAGAGAGGATGTCACGGTAAATCACAGGCAAACAAGTCACATGCAGAGACATTTCAGGGCTTTTCATAAGGCACCACAGTTCACATAAATCATTCAGGAAACAGCAGTGAGGTCTAGCCATGTGCCAGAGCTGGGGAGGATTTTGTGCTTGAGGGTCAATCGGTTTAGGATAAGAATGGCCTTCAGGAGATTAATGGTATTCCTGGCAACTCTACTATAAAAAGTCTGGAGCCGGAGAAAATAGAAACAAAGCCATGGTTTGGAAATGTTAACTGTGTACATACTTAAAAAACAGTCTGACCAAATGCTCATTACAGAGAATAACATGGCCATCATAGACTTTTTATATAAGTATCAGAGATCTAAGTTCAAGTTCTCATGTTTACTGCAAACATTTTATCAACCAAGCCATTGTCCTACCTTGGACTTCATGTTTATGGCAGAAGTTCCATAAAACTGCAAGGGTGGAGTGGTGAACATATTAATTTCTTAGAGGCATCAACACCGTGGCTGCCTCTCCACAGTGTTTCCAGTTCCAAATATGCAAGGAGAGACCATTTGTGTTTGGAAAACATGAACTTGGCTGCCATTCCCACAGGCTTGAGGATATTGCCATGGTCTTCTCTGGTTTTAAAGGAATGTTTGCTTTCATACACAAAATATGTTTTTGTTATTAAACGTTCCAGCAAATGATAATGAGAAGGACTCTATTATCTTTTTTCTTCCTCCCCCCCCTCCTTCTAGGGCATCTTGAAGTTTGTGTGTTTCCAAACACAATCATTTGATATCAGAGCTACTGCAGGAGTGTTGCACCAGTAGATATCTTAGGTGATAAAGTAAGTTGATATGTAAATTGGACAAAAGGCTTATGAGAGTATGACTTCAAGAACTTTGCTTTCAGCAAGAATATTGTAATGTCTAAAGCTAGAATATATATATACACACATATATACACACATATACATACACACATATATATACACACATATATATATACACACACACACATATATACATATATAATTACAAGTTGGTAATTTTTCCATCTACATAGGTATTTTTTGTTTTATGAGACTTTTTAACTATGTTTTGTGTAATAATAGAGAACAAATGTGACAACAATAGAGAAACAAATGTGCTACGAAGAAGTTTGAATGATTTACATTGAGTGATGGATAACATTAAGGTAAGATGAAGAGGGGGCATAATGGTCAAAACAATCTTATAAAGAATAAAGTTCTCAGACTCACACTATTAGATTTTATTACTTGAAAGATTCAGCAGTCAGAGTGTGCTGGTAGTTTAATAGGCATACAAGTAAACTGAATGGCTTTAAAATACGTAACGCGCAAGAACGATATTTGGTCACTGGTTGCACTGGTTGTAGACTAAGGAGCCAACACTGGTCAATGGGAGGAAACCATCTTTTAACAAATAGTACGTACAAGATAATGGTAAATGAGTGAAAATGGATTCATCATATCAAAATTTATTCAAAGAAAACTCTATGTCTATGAAATTACAGCAAAGTTAGAGGACAAAGTCATGAGTTAGAGTAAAATGTCTTGACTTATACACTTAATGTTTAGACCCAACACAAAAAGCACAGGAAATCAAAGAAAGTATAGAGCTGACAGCATAGTTATGAATGCTTCTTTCTTCTACATGTTGCTAATAGAGTGATTAGGACTAAGAAAACGATGGGCGATATCCTCAAGTCACATATCAGGTAAGGTACTTGCATTAGGAATATATAAAGTCATCTTACAACAGGTAGGTCAAAAAACTGGACAAAGAGTACCAGCCGGTAATGCTCCTAAGAAGGCATCATGTGCCTTGAAAAAGATGTTCATTGTCACTGACAATTAAGGACATGTGAATCAAAGCCATAGTGAGGTACCTCTGCACACCCACTGGGAATGGCTACAAGAAAGAAGACAGGAGCTGGTTGGATTGTGATGAATTACAAGTCTTGTTTATTACTGATCTGAGACTAAAATAGAGAAAACACATTGGAAAACAATTTGGCAATTCTTCAAAAGGAATGACTAACCTAAAACTTACATAGTTATGCTATGTGTATATAACATAACCATATTTGGCTGTGCCATGACTCGAGGATGTGATTTTCTCTCTCTCCCCACCTCACCAACTCTGCCACTCCCTCTGTCTCTTTTCTGTCTCTTTCGTGGAAGTCAGTCTAACTTCAAATTTACCTTGTAATCTAAGGTAATTAGCCTCCACCTCCTGAATGCTGGGATTACAAGTGTGTGCCACTGTGCAAATGTTACGCAAAGCCCTACACATAGGAAAGACTGTGGCAATATTACCTATAAATGTTCTGAGGTAGAGAAAAATGGAGATTATTACCACTTTAATGGGAAATAAAGTTAGTATTCTTAAACAATGGAATTATTCATCAACAGACAGGAATGAAGTCTTGATACAGGCTATAGATTGCAAGAAAGATATTATTCATAAGCAATTGTATTTACTGAAAAGTTATTCATAGGGGCTTGTATGTGGCTCTGCTAGCTGAGGCTTGCCTACCATGCATTGTGGCCCTGGATTCAATTCTCGCAACCACATAAACTTAGCTTGGTGGTACACTTCTCCATCCCAGCACTTAGGAGCAGAGGCAATGGGATCAAAGTTCATTCTCAACTATAGTGAGTTGAAAGCCAACCTGGGTATGAGACCCTTTCTCAAAACAAGCAAGCATGAGAACAAGCAAACCAATAAGTATTTAGAAATGTTATTCACAAAAGACATGTGTTACAGGATGTTATGTGAACTGTCCATAATAGTCAAATAGAAATAGATAGAAAGTAGATTTGTTTGCTAAGGCTGTGGGCAGCTACAAAGGAATCAAGGCTGACTGCAGGTGGGTAATAGATCTCAGGGAGGTTAAGAAAATTAGGCGCTGTTGTTCTTGGCTACCCACTAGAACTGGATTGCAAGCCTCTGTCGCTGAAGACACTACACAGTTTAATCTCAGGGTACAGAGAAATCAAGCTGGAAGCTTGATTGGAAGCTATCTTGGAAGCTTCCTT
This sequence comes from Rattus norvegicus, assembly GCF_021556685.1. Lineage (NCBI taxonomy): Eukaryota > Metazoa > Chordata > Mammalia > Rodentia > Muridae > Rattus > Rattus norvegicus. The sequence continues at coordinate 54,301,935 of NC_141544.1, read as the reverse complement.
CCTGGTGGCTAGTTTTAACAGTGTGAGAAGACGCTATTCAGGTTGCTGGGGGAGAAAAGGCACGGACAGTTTTACCTAGCTGTGAATCCTGCAGGTTACAACAAAGGACCTTTCCCCCACTTTCCTGGCCCTCACTCCTTGGGAGTGAAGCTGACTACCTCACTGACATTTAACTTTGTAAGAGTGTTACTTGGCAATGGGTTGCTGGTGACATAACATTTTCCTCATTCAATGATGGCTTTAATGCATTTCCATTTGGGGCTCTCACCTTGCAAACCTGCCCTGCACCTTGAGCGGGGCCTGCTTCCGGTAGCTCTGCTCTGAGTCTCGGGATGGGTGAGGTGCCGCAGGCAAACCCAGCCCTAATTCATGTGTTGAGCATGATTGACCAGCATACTCATGAGCGAGAAATACAAGCTTCTTCTTTCCACTGCCCCCCCAAGGTTCTTTGGGGGCTTCTGGTTATGTAGCATTATCGCAAAACCTTGTGTTTATTTTTCTCAAAGTTTATATATAACTAAAAAGATCAATGGGTTTAACAAAATGAAGCAGCCTCTTCTGTGAAGGAACCTCTGTGGATGCTGGATCTCATGCTTGGCAAGAGAAACACATTACAGACTAGGATTTGGGATCTATGCAGCAATGCCACAGTCTCAGCCTGAAATAGAATGTGCTTATACATCATTATATTACAATCTCGGGCAACTTAAAATGGAATGGAAGCTTGTTTCCATTTGGGGAGCTGGCATTTTAATATCAGATGATGGCCACAGTGTCCAACACTGCTGTAACAAATAGACATCTACCTACATTCCCATCGAAGAGAATGAAGACATAGACTGAAATAAAATATACTGTAGCCAATTGCTGTAACTTAGCACCGATGTTAGCTTTTATTGTCTTTTTATAGAATGAAGGATCTACAGCAGACGAGAATACATAAAGCAATCGAAAACGACGTCATTGGAAAGGAAAGCAAAGTAAGACCTTTGACGTGAGAATGGAGATAGGCTATCCTGGCAATAATTAGAGTCTTGAAAAGAACTTTTATGAGTAGGGAAGCTATTGCAGGGGAAGGACTTTCATTTGTCCTTTTCACGCACCATAAGAGACAAGAAGCCTGATACAAATCATTGCAGGTGAACTGCAAGGAAGGTTCCGCCAGATGGCTGTAAACAGCTCAGTACCATGAAGCCAGACGTAGACTTCCTTTGCTGTGCCATGGGGTAAACAATGTATACCCCAAAGCCATTGGAGGTAGCAAGGTATTTACTAACAGATGCCAGAGAACACAGACTCCAGGATCCAGTGTTCCCCGGTGCTTATAAATGCATCTCCTTCCTATAATTCTGAGTGATTTCGGTGAAAACACTTGTAATCTTATCTAGACATAAAGCTGCCGCACCATGTGTCAGGGTAAACAAATGTGGGCACAAAAGCCAGGAAAGATAGTGTTGTGTCAACTGTAAACACATCAGTGTGTAAACCCAAAAGGTCTCAGGCATTAGCGTGGGTGCTAATAAATTCACAGGCTGAGAGCTATAATAAACACATCCTGGCAAGTTACAGCCTAGCCCTGCCCTATAAAATTGGGCATATGTGTAGACTTTGAATTTTACATGATTTTCAGTGTGTGTCCTTGAATCTTACATGCATTTCTACATCTCATTTATGGCTGCGATTGGGCATTCTTGTGTGTGTGTGTATCTTGGGGAGGGGTGGGATAGATCTAATAATTTCTTCTTGTCTCCTCAATTCTTTTTTTTCTTTTTTTCTTTTTCCATATTCTTTTTTTTTATTAACTTGAGTATTTCTTATACACATTTTGAGTGTCATTCCCTTTCCCGGTTTCCAGGCAAACATCCCCCTCCCCCCTCCACTTCTTTATGGGTATTCCCCTCCCCATCCTCCCCCTCCCCCCCCTCTTGCCGCCCTCCCCCCAACAATCTAGTTCACTGGTCTCCTCAATTCTTAATGCCTATTACTTGCTTTGAGAGTGATAACTTCTTGTGAGAAAGATGGAAGGATGTATGTGAAGGGAAATAGGAGAGACGAAGAGCCACAGGGGATATTCTACGTTTCAATTGCCTAATAGCTTTTTTCTCTATCTAGAGACACCTACAGTCATGGTCGGGAAGGCTTCTCCCCTTAATTTTCTCCAGGACCCACATGCCATCACACATCATAAGTAAACAGCTTTATTCATTTATAATTTCTGAATATACTTTAGAATTTTTCAATGCATATAATAAATAACATTTATTTAGGCTGAATCGCTTATTAACACAGAAACTATGTGCATCTGGCTGCTTTACCTTTCATACTCTCTCTTCACAAATAGAAAACAGCACATCAAGTGGTGTCATTTAAAATTATTTACTTAGTGTGGGTGTATGTGTACATGTATGCCACAGCATGTACACGGAGGTCAGACGACATCTTGTAGCAGTGGGCTCTCTCTTCACCTTGTGTGTTACTGGTATCAAACTCAGGGTCTCGGGCTTGGTGGTGGGTGCTTGTACCCACTGAGTATGTTGCTATCTGACTCACATTTCATATTTAAAGACTTGGAGATTCGTCAACATTTTACATGAAAGGAGAAAGAAGCGCTGTGCATAAAACATTGAACTTGAGTCTTAACCTTCTCTTTTATTACTCCTACAGTTTTTATTTTGTTTGCTCCACACTTCAATTTTTCTGCGCATCAATGGGTGACACCAGTACCCTCAGGAATCATTACTGAGTTTTACAAATACCATTTTGCTCCTTTAAATGACATTAAGCATTTTCATGTGACTTCCTTAGTTCACAAAACATTCGTGAATGTGGTTGCTGTCAATGCTGGTCTAAGGTTTGAGGCGTCAATGTTTATTACCTCCCTTCTCATGTTACAACAACTAGAGATGCTGCTTACAGCCGAGGCTCTGGCCTCCCATGGCTATGTGACAACCATACAGAGCACGATTTCTAGCAATGGAACATGCAGAATGAAGGCGCAACAAACCTTTATTATACAAAACTACTGATGTTTAGCAGCTTAGAGCTGGTGTAATTTGGCTCACTTTGCTTAGATCTGGTATGATGGGGCTAAACAAGCAGTGCTGACTTGCTCGGTTAAGGCGGAGAGTCTCTGGAAAGCATCAGAAAAATTAGCCTCTTCCTTAGGCTGCTGTTGCTAACTTTATCAATTGTTCTTTGGATGACATTTTCATGTCATCGCCATGTAGAAGCAAAACAAAGAATTATTCCTTTCCTCTAACATCGCTGTGTTTATTATTATTTTTTAGTTCAGAGAATTTTTTTCATGGGTCCTTTGCAGTACATTTTTACCACATTTCCTAAATTTATAGTGTGTGTGTTTGTGTGTGTGTGTTTGTGTGTGTGTGTGTGTGTTTATCTATCAAACTTAACATTTCACTTGCCAGAACTTGGTTTTGGAACTCCTGTGGATTTGTACCCCGACAGTCAAAGGAATTGTGATAAATTTAGTTTCATCTAAGAATCCGGTTCCATGCAACACCCGTTAAAGGAGAAAAAAGCACCCTGACCTCGGGATGGTACACACTTCTTCTTCAAAGGCACCTTTCTGACAGGAGAAGTCTTCTGTTTGGATTGAGCTCTTATTGGAAATGACTTCTACTCATAATTTCATGTATCTGATAATTGAAAGAATTTTGTGTAGAGTGGTTTCTGGCTCCTTCCCTTCCAATCCTTCTTCTTCTTTTTTTTTTTTTTTCCTACACTGTTAATGCTCTTGGGAGGGTGGGGGCTGGGCATTCTAGATTTTGTTCAGTCGCAGCATCTCTGATAGTATCTTTGTGTGCCTCACAGCTATTTAGCAGGTTGGGGTGAGAAATATTTCTAAAACCCAGCAGCAAATGTTAGCATGCATGGAAGTGACTGAGAAACCCATTATAATCCTCCCGTGCTTGTAATAAACGTACCCTCGGCTTAGCCTTCTAATGGCCGAACTTTCAAATGCTCATGGTCACCTCAACTCTGGGAAAAAAAAATGTTACTGAGAGTGATCCAGAGTGGTGTCAGCAGTTTTAACCAGTTGCAGTTTAAAGATCATGTTTTTGTGAATATTTTAATATATTATCACATGAACTTTTGAATTTGTATTTAAAAGCTCTTCTCTGGTACAAACGGTCTCTACAACCGAGGCTTTGTTAATGTCACAGTTAAGATGCCAGCCTATTTTCCTAATGAAAGAGAGAGTGAGCCAAAAAGGATATAGATTTGGGTGGGTGAGGAGGTACAGAGGATCTGGGAAGAGTTGGGGGAAGAAGCATAACCAGAATGAAAAAAAAATCTCTTTTCAATAAAAGGAAAGCAAAAAATGCTTCTTATAATTATTTAATGTGGTATTACAAACTATGTAACATGTACCAAGCAGGCATAAGAATTCAGTGCAGATTTCAATTCAAGAATACAATTGCAGATTTCAATGTACAGGTCCTCTCAGTGGCATACATTCATAAGACTTGTTTATGAAGAGTATGTGTAGGGAGTAGCAGATACTGCTTATATGTTTCCAGTCAACGCATGCATTTTAAATAGTCTTTTCCAGTCTTGCCTTGAACGCTAGAATGACTAGTTGCAAATGAAAAGTCCAGAACATTGATTTTAAACAGATGGGGGCATTCCTGAACAATCTGATTTAGTCATGTAACCACACTTATGAGACTACTTGCAGTCATTCTCACCCTCTGCATGTGACAGAATTGGGAAGAAGCATTAGTTGAAAGCCCTGTGTGGCTGTCTGTCCACTCGGGAGCTTCAGAGACAGCCAACTGAATGTTCACTTGTCTTCCACTGAAACTGCAAACTCAGGCAGGGATGTCTAGATCCACAATAAGCATCTTACAGATAAATGGAGTGCACAGGGCTGAGTGGAGGGAAGAGAAGTCCATAAGGCTTTTTGTGGGGCTGGTGAGCAGCGAAATTAATCAGTCTTCAAGCTTCCCTGTGCAGGCCTCAATATGCTTCAGGGAATTTAGATTTCAAAAGGAAAATGTTTAATAAGCTAGAAAACTTCAAATTAAACTGTCACAAGTTCATTTATTTATTTATTTTTGCTAGCCCGTTCTTTCTAAAATTGTAAAGTTTCATTTTCCATCACTTTAATTCTGTTCCAAATATGAAAAGCAGCTAAATACCTCAGAGGGTGACTTGATTATCCTTTTTATAGTTACTACATCTGCACTAATGTTTTGGGGGTTATTATGCTGTTTATTTTCTATAATTTTTCCCAATTAACATTTATTACTAGGAGCTATCTTTGTTAAATGAGGGTTGCTCTGTGTGTGTGTGTGTGTGTGTGTGTGTGTGTGTGTTTGTGTGTGTGTCTGTGTGTATTGATATAAGGCAGGCAATGCTAGAAAAGACTGCGTTATTTTATACAACTTGGGGAACTAAAACATAGCCTTCATGTAAGAGAAACTGTACATTTGCAAGAGCATGGCTCTAAGAAAACCTGAGTTAATCTGAAATTAGGAAAATTTATCTTAATTAAACATGTAATTTGAAAGTATTCTAATATTCTTTTTTCTCCCTTAAAGCAGAAACAAATTATTTCGTGATTGTGACTGAAAGTACAGATATAGTTTATGAAAACTCTATCTGGGGGGAACACTGTACAGTTTCATAATTCTTATGAGTTTGATAAACACTTGAGTCTAGGAGAGAATCTTTCTGTGATTAAGATGTAGGAAGGCTTCAGCTCATTGCTGGCGTCTGTTATCATTTAACCGGAACTAGGCTCATCAGTGCTTATCAGTTCCCTCCGTCCAGTACGGGCAGATGCGTTTTGTTTTCTGCAGCTGAGCATGACAGGCAAGCTGTCTGTAGAATATACAGATGACAGGTCGAGAGGAAAATGAGCTCTTAGACAGTTTTTCAGGTCTTGCATGGGGAAAAAATAGCCTAGTAACATGTGCATGGTACACTTTGGGCTTCTGTGTTAGCATTCACGCTGCTGGAAAAAGCATTGCTTGAACTCAGTGCAGTCTCCAGTGAGCATCAGTGTGCCACTACCACTTAATAGGGGGCTCATGACTTCGAAACAGGGTTTTCATTCAAGGTGTGTAGCGAGAGTCATGGTCTATGGAGAAAAGGAGCTATTGGTCTATGGAGAAACTGAGCTATTGGCCTATGGAGAAACTGAGCTATTGGCCTATGGAGAAACTGAGCTATTGGCCTATGGAGAAACTGAGCTATTGGTCTATGGAGAAACTGAGCTATTATTTGCTCAGTATTGTAAAACTGTAAGGCTGCTGTGGGCAGATGTTGTCTGTTCTGCATGGCAATGGATGGAAAGTCTAAAATAATTAAAAGAACGCTTCAGTTCAGTTGTGGGTATCCTTATGTATCCACAGAAATTATCAATTTTTCTTATTTTGTTTTATATTTAGCTTCTAAAGTAACAACAACAACAACAACCATCTGATAAAAACTCTCTTGCAAGATCAAAGTTCAGGTTTCTCTCCATCGTACTCATCTTTGACCATTTCCTGTGCTGTGATGCCTGGCACCACACTGGCCTTTCACTGAGAGACCAGAGCTGTGTTCCAGGAGAAGATGAGAGAACAGACGTTATTTATTGAATTAGGTAGGCTCTCCATTGTTACATCATAATTTGACCTCTTTTAACTCCAAAATGTGAGAAGCTTCCTATGATGGCTAGTTTTATGCCAGCTTGACACAAGCTAGAGCCAACTGGGAAGTGGGAACCTCAGTTGTTGATAATGCCTCCACCAGATTGGTCTGTGGCAATCCTGTGGCACATTTTCTTCATTGATGCCTATTGCAGGAGAGCCCAGCTTACTGTAGGCAGTGCCACTCCTGGACTGGTGGTCCTGGGTGTTATAAAAAGACAGGCTGGGCAAGCCATCAGGGCAAGCCAGAAAGCAGCACTCCTCTATAGCATCTGTATCAGCTCCTGTCTCCAGGTTCCTGCTCTGGTTCACTTCCTGTCCAGACTTCCCTTCGTGATGGACTGTTACCTGGACGTGTAAGAGAAATAAACCTTTTCCTTACCATGCTGCTTTTGGACACAGTGCTTTATCCCTGAAATAGAGACCCTAAGTAAGACACTGCTGTATTTCTGTAGTCAGTTACTATTTGTCATGTAAGTAGAAGGCTGAGCCTTAACAGCTATAAATGTATTTTCTTTCAAATGTCATGCAATATATATTTGTCATAATAGATTTGGACTGCATCAAACTATTTAGACTGAAACACTAATTATTATCTACCAGCTGAGTGAGACAGATGCAGATACCCACAGCCAAACACTGGATGGAGGTCAGAGACTCTTATGGAAGAGTTGGAGGAAAGGATTGAAGGCCCTGAATGTGATAGGAACTCTACAGGAAGACCAACAGAGTCAACTAAAATGGACACTTGGCAGCTTTCAGCGACTGAGCCACCAACCAAAGAGCATACATAGGTTGGATTGAGGCCTCTGGCACATAGTGTTGCCTTGTTTGCTCTCCATGGGATAGAATGAACCTAACCCTGCAGAGTCTTGATGCACCAGGGTGGTGGGATATGGGGAGGGGCTCCACCCTCTCAGAGGAAAAGAGAAGGGGGATTCTGAGGGAGCACAGGGAGAGGAGTCAATGTTTGGGATGTAAAAACAAACAAACAAACAAACAAACAAACAAACAAACAAACAATTCTACTTCATCCCATTCTGGTCAAGTATCAGCTGCAAGTTTGATGATTATATAGTCAACTTTCTTAGCAAATACTGAATTTCTACATCACACCTCATCATTTGTAATGTAACATTCCATTCAAAATAAACAAGGTCAACAGATACAAGGGTCTCAGGTATATGATTTTACATAAATGGTGTTTTATTTTATTATTATAATATATGATATTTTACTATATCCAACATGCTTTCAATGTAGAATTTGGTTGAAGAATTTCAAGCTGACTAATCAAAGCTGGCAGACTGTATGGTGTCCTGTGAAGTGGAAAAATTTGGTTTCTTTGGAAACTCAGTTGTGTCAGGTGATGTTTGTCTTATGAGAGGATGTTTTGCTGAAGAAGACACATGAGAGGGCATGTGATGTTTTGCTGGAGCAAACACTTGAGAGGGTGCATGATGTTTAGGAAGAATATAAATATATCCCATAGACAGGGACGCTCTTGCATTGCTATATGTTATAATGCTTTGCTGGTCTTCACTGGCCTGCATTTTATAGGAAGAAATGCTCCAAAGAACTTCTCATGGTATCCTGACTGATTCTTGCCACTTCTGCTTACTCGTGCCAATTTGGTGCCTTGCAGTTTCTGCTGGATCCAGTCACTGCTGATTCATGTTTAGTTTTGATATTAGACAGGACTGCTGATATTCTGACAATAAAGATTGGAATTTCCCCAAAGAATTACTTCTAAACAGGTTCACAGCACCCTTTTCCTAATAACCTTCATTCTCAGCTACCTCTGGCTCGTGGGCTTAAAGGGAGGTTGAAATGTTATTTTGGTTCTTTGTTTTTTTCCCCCATTTTAAAAATTATTTTATTTATTTACATTCCCATCATTGCCTCCCTCTCAGTCCCCCATCCCACACTTCTTCATACTATTCCTCCTCCCTCTTGCCTCTGAGAGGGTGGTCCCCATCCTACCAGACCTCTCCCTTCCCTGGGGCCTCAAGTCACTCAAGGATTAGGAGCATCTTCTCCCACTAAGGCCTGATCAGTTAGATCTATGCTATGTTTGTGCCAGGGGCCTGGAAACTGGCCCATGTATGTTTCTGGTTGATGGCTCAGTCTCTGGCAGCTCCCTGGGGTCTGGTTAAGTTGAGATGACTGGTCTTTCTATGGGATCACTCTCCACTTCAGCTTCTTCAATCCTTCCCCTAATAAAATCATGGGCGTCTCCGACATCAGGTCAGTGGTTGGGTGTAAGTATCTGCTTCGTTCTCAGTCAGCTGCTGGTAGGTATGCTCAGGGGACAGTCATGCCAGGCTCCTGTCTGTAAGCACATTGTAGCATCAGTAATAGTGTCAGGCCTTGGTGCTGTTCCATGAGCTGGATCCCAAGTTGGGCCAGTCATTGGACCACTTTCCTTCAGTCTCTTCTCCATTTTTGTCCCTGCAGTTCTTTTAGACAGGAATAGTTCTGGGTCAGAAGTTTTAACTGTGGGTTAGTAACCCTGTCCTTTGGCTTGAGGCCCTGTCTCTCTACTGAAGGTAGATACTCTACACATGCTCTCTTCTCATTGTTGGGCATTTTGGCTAAGGTTACCACCATTGAGTCCTTAGAGTCTCTCACCTCCAGGGTCTCTGGTACTTTATAGAGGGGCCCCAACCCTCACCCCGATGCTGCCTATCTCCATTCCTTCTCTTGGCCCTCTGGGCTTCTCTCCGGTCACCCCCACCTCTGCATACCTGATCCTGTTCCCCTTTCCCCCTTCTCCCACCCAGGTTTCTCCCTTCCTCTGCCTCCTGCTATTATTTCCTTCCCACTTCTAAGTGGACTTGAAACATTCTCACTTGGGCCTTTGTACTTGCTACACTTCTTAAAGGTCTGTGGGTTGTACCCTAGGAATTCTTACTTTTTGGCTAATATTGACTTACCAGTGAGTACACTATGTTTATAGCAGTCTTCTTTGTAATAGCCAGGAGCTGGAAACAATCCAGACTCCCCTCAACCAAAAAAGAATGGATACAGAAAATGTAGTTCCTTTACACAACGGAATACTATTCGGCTATTAAAAACGAGGACATCATGAATTTTGCAGGCAAACGGATAGAACTAGAAAATATCCTGAGTGAGGTAACACAGACTCAAAAGAACATACGTGGTATGTACTCACTGATTAGTTGAAGCATTTAAGAACTCCAATTAAAATAGGTTTTAAAATCTAAGCCTACAATCCCGTGTCGTAAATGCTTAATAATTAATTTAGAACCCCTGAGTGGGAGGAATTCAATTTTTCTCCAAGTTTTCTCTATGCTAAACAATGGTTCAATGATTGTATCTAAGTTACCATTTTCCTATAAAATATTTTTGCAGACAACAGTCAAAATTGAAGATCTGAGATACTGCCGAGTGCTCTGTAAACCAGGTTCATCAATTTCTGCTTCTACCAACAATGTGTCAACATTTTTATTTCTAATTATCCCTGCCAGGTTCTTACACTATAAATCTTCCCAAGTTGTGCTACTTCAATAGTTGAAAACAAAATCTTGTTCTACCTTGCACCTTGTTAATAAGATTGTGTAGTCTTCATTTATGGTGACATTTATATATCTTCTATTCTTAATTTTACTTTCCATATTTTTCTGTTGGATGATGTACTACCTTCTAACCTGTAAACGTCATGTTTTTAATCACAGCTTTTCTTTACCTAGTTCTATTTATCTTGTTAGTGTGGATCCTCATTCTCCACATTTCTGTATGCTTGTATGTGGTTTGGCAACTACAGAAGACACTCCATAGAGACAGGGATGCCACTCAGTCAGCAGAGTGCTTGCCTCGCACACCCAAGGCCTGGATTTGATTTCTATCACTTCAAAGTGATTGACAGATTTTTTCATTATAAAAGTAAAATTCATTAAGAGTTCAAAGATTCTGCTTTCCCATTTTATAAGGAAAGTATTTTTTAATCATGTCTTCTTTCATTTAAAACACTTTGACATGTCCGATATTTGGATGGCAAAAAGAAATTTCAAGTTCCATATTCATTTGTATTTCATTAAAAAGTATTTGACATGGAGAATGTTCCCTGCCATTACTTTGCTTTTAGACAATGGGGTATTGGAATGCAAGAGAAGCCATACAATACAGTGGGATCATACTCTGGCAGTTTTAGGTCAAATGCCTTAATCTGAAATCAGGGAAACCATTATTATTATTATTATTATTATTATTATTATTATTATTATTATTACTGTTATTATTATTGTACTTGTTGTATGATGGGTTCCTTCAGCAACACTTAATCTCTATTATAAAAAGAGGAGTAATCAGAGTAACTACAATTTTAGACAATCCCACAAATAACAGAGAATTGGAAAGACAGACATAAACCCATGTTTGAGAGATTTTAAAGAATATTAGCCATGTTATTAACACCAGTAGACTAGGGGCACTAAGTAATAGAGGAATGAACTGAGGATATTGACATGTCCACAGAGCCTTACATATCAGCGGAGTGAGCTGATTTGGAGTATCTAGGGGTGTGGTTGTAATTTCTTGTTCCGTCCATATTGTCAAGTTTGTATTTGTTTGCAGACCTTAGCAAGAGGGGTGAATGGAGAATGGGAAGTTAATACTGACAGTGGCTTTCATCAAGTTCTAAGGCATCAAAAATATGAGAGATACGCTGGGAGAGCTGTGGTCAAAAGCAAAAGAGTGAGAGAGGAAGATACAGTCATTTCAAAACAGAATTTCATGCAGGAGCACTTCCCAAACCCTCTCCAAAGAAAACAAGCTGGCAGTGACAGAGGAGCAAAAGGCTACATTGCCTAATAGTCTAGGGTCACAAAGGGCTACACAAGTGTCTTAGTGTTGTGTCCTTTAATAAATTAAGGTGCCTCCATAAATCACCAAGAGAAAAATACTGGGCTCTGATTTAATTTGGAGCTCAAATAAAGATTCCATTGTGGGGTGTCTTAAGGGAATATCTCTTAGAAAAAAGGAAAAGAAACCCAAACATTGTGTATGTCAAGCATCCCTCTCTTGATGCACACACTTCCAATTCCCTTCTGTTCATATTTCCAGAGATGATGATAGTAAAAAACAGAGATGTGGAAGTTATTTACTCTTAGGTGTATTTAAAAACAAATGATTGACGAGAGACTGCATTAAGCATCGAATTATATTCTAGTTAATGGTTCTTTCATTAAGCACATGCCATATTCAGTACATTAATCAGGCATAAAATACTTAAATGTAACTTTAAATGGGCTCCTGAACTTGTTTATCATGCCCTTCTATACCACAGAATAAACTCCGCATATTATGAATGATGAGTTATTGGCTTAAACACTTTGGTGACTTAACATACTTCATATTCTGAAACCATAGAGTCCTGTTCAGGGAAAATTACTTGTGGAGCTAAGTCCTTGACATACCAAATTCCACTGAAGTTGACAAGGAAAGTGAATAGATTCTGGATTGTTTTCCCAATAGAAATGCTGGGGAAATACAAATACACCCCAAGAAAACAGTATTTTCAAGTTGGCTACCAATGCAAAATGTGTTAATCATCAGCAGAAAATATTACCATGCACAACTTCTAAACCACTTGGAGATCATAAATGAGTAGTTATTGAGATTTATAAGGTAAAAATCAGAACATGATATTAGATTGGAGAATGGGATGGCAGGTCCAACGATGTACATACATGTACATGTATGTACAATAAATGGACATGGCTCAAACTCTGTATTAATGAATAGAGAGCGAGGAATGAAAGATGAGTCCTTGGGAAGAAAAGTTATTGCTTTTGCAGAACTCTTGAGTTTGGTTCTGAGTACCTACATTCAGCTCACAACTGCTATACATCGAGCTCCAGGGGATCTGGTGCTTCTGGCCTCTGTAGGCAATCACATAGTCGTAGTCACATGCTTGCATATGCATATACACATAATTTAAGGTAATAAATACATCTTTAAAGGATGGAGAGTATATGTTTGAGTCTCATGTATATCAATGCATGCAAATAAAATGATCCCCTAAGATTAAATTTAGAAGAAAGTTTAATACTATTTTAAGGCATCTATAAAATAAATGTGAATTTGTGATTTGCATTATTTATATAAAAAAGAGTAAAACCAGTCTAAGGAGTTAATTCTGCAGTTGTGTGCTTCCCTAGTATGACCAAAGACTGGATTTATCCTGTAGTTGGAAAACGAACCACAAAATTCTGTAAATCAAGTGCTCAGAATCAAAATATGTAAAGGAAAGATCTTAGAGACCTAGAAAAGACCGGAAAGAACTGGTAAAAACCATGGTCAAGCCTTTTTCCCCACTCTCGATTAAATAAGATTTCTGTAAAGAAACCAGTAAGTCACCCTGGTCTTCCCTGCATCCATAGCAGAAATGACAGAGAGTTCCAGTAAACCAGAGAGTGCACAGGGTTGCCTCTACAATGTGCTGCAGCAATAACAGGACTTTTTATTGGCTCCTTTATATCTATGCGCTGTTTTTGGCCACAGGAATGCCCAGGATCTTGGGTCAACCATTTTCTTTTATATTAACATCTCTAAATCTTAGAGCCATGCCCAAAAATCTCTGATCCTGACGAGCTGGCCTTCATCTATTTTCTGATGTCTCAGTCACCATATTAACCAAGAATCTAAACGTCACTTCAGATCACATGATCTTCTGAACTACTTTTATGTCACAATTGTGGTTTTAATGCTCTGTACTATCTATACAGACAGCAGAAATGTAATTTCTGTTATCTTATTCTAAAATACCCACTTCACCTTTTTTTTTTAATTTTTTTTTATTAACTTGAGTATTTCTTATATACATTTCGAGTGTTATTCCCTTTCCCGGTTTGCGGGCAAACATCCCCCTCCCCCCTCTCCTTCCTTATGGGTGTTCCCCTCCCAACCCTCCCCCCATTGCCGCCCTCCCCCCACCAGTCTAGTTCACTGGGAGTTCAGTCTTAGCAGGACCCAGGGCTTCCCCTTCCACTGGTGCTCTTACTAGGATATTCATTGCTACCTATGAGGTCAGAGTCCAGGGTCAGTCCATGTATAGTCTTTAGGTAGTGGCTTAGTCCCTGGAAGCTCTGGTTGCTTGACATTGTTGTACATATGGGGTCTCGAGCCCCTTCAAGCTCTTCCAGTTCTTTCTCTGATTCCTTCAACGGGGGACCTATTCTCAGTTCAGTGGTTTGCTGCTGGCATTCGCCTCTGTATTTGCTGTATTCTGGCTGTGTCTCTCAGGAGCGATCTACATCCGGCTCCTGTCGGTCTGCACTTCTTTGCTTCATCCATCTTGTCTAATTGGGTGGCTATATATGTATGGGCCACATGTGGGGCAGGTTCTGAATGGGTGTTCCTTCAGTCTCTGTTTTAATCTTTGCCTCTCCGTTCCCTGCCAAGGGTATTCTTTTTCCTCATTTAAAGAAGGAGTGAAGCATTCACATTTTGATCATCCGTCTTGAGTTTCGTTTGTTCTAGGGATCTAGGGTAATTCAAGCATTTGGGCTAATAGCCACTTATTAATGAGTGCATACCATGTATGTCTTTCTGTGATTGGGTTAGCTCACTCAGGATGATATTTTCCAGTTCCAACCATTTGCCTACGAATTTCATAAACTCGTTGTTTTTGATAGCTGAGTAATATTCCATTGTGTAGATGTACCACATTTTGTAATAAGCTCTTAACATCCAAATGAGAGTAGAGGTAGAGAAAAGGTATCTGAATTAGTATATGAAAGACATTGGTTGACATGGAAGTTTGGAAATCCCTCTAACTCAGTATGCATATAAAACAGAGCAAGACATACCATAGGAGAAAAGACAGACCATCTCTGAATGCATGAGGCAGGAACTTTGAAATAAACATACAAAGGGTCACAACACTTTGGTCCTAAGGGCTTCTGATGCCAGACCTGTCTCATCTTTCTAGTTCAACTTTATTTTTTGGGAGTTTCTGTTTCTTTAATAAACTATCTCCATTTCTAACACTAACAATGTATCACCTGCCCAACTGGAAATCGTAGCCGATGCTCCACAAACTCATATATATCCCTATAATAATCTCCACCAATTATATATGTATATATTATATAAACAAAGAGATATATTAAATATATAATTAATTTATATATAAATATATAAACAAAGGAGATACATTAATATAATATATTAATATAATATAATATAATTTATATTAAATATATAAATAAAGGAGATATATATTTTTTTTTTGATTTCACTTCCAATCTTTTTTTTTTTTTTTTATTAACTTGAGTATTTCTTATATACATTTCGAGTGTTATTCCCTTTCCCGGTTTCCGGGCAAACATCCCCCTCCCCCCTCCCCTTCCTTATGGGTGTTCCCCTCCCAACCCTCCCCCCATTGCCGCCCTCCCCCCATAGACTAGTTCACTGTGGGTTCAGTCTTAGCAGGACCCAGGGCTTCCCCTTCCACTGGTGCTCTTACTAGGATATTCATTGCTACCTATGGGGTCAGAGTCCAGGGTCAGTCCATGTATAGTCTTTAGGTAGTGGCTTAGTCCCTGGAAGCTCTGGTTGCTTGGCATTGTTGTACTTTTGGGGTCTCGAGCCCCTTCAAGCTCTTCCAGTTCTTTCTCTGATTCCTTCAATAGGGGACCTATTCTCAGTTCAGTGGTTTGCTGCTGGCATTCGCCTCTATATTTGCTGTATTCTGGCTGTGTCTCTCAGGAGCGATCTACATCCGGCTGCTGTCGGTCTGCACTTCTTTGCTTCATCCATCTTGTCTAATTGGGTGGCTGTATATGTATGGGCCACATGTGGGGCAGGCTCTGAATGGGTGTTCCTTCAGTCTCTGTTTTAATCTTTGCCTCTCCGTTCCCTGCCAAGGGTATTCTTTTTCCTCATTTAAAGAAGGAGTGAAGCATTCACATTTTGATCATCCGTCTTGAGTTTCGTTTGTTCTAGGGATCTAGGGTAATTCAAGCATTTGGGCTAATAGCCACTTATCAATGAGTGCATACCATGTATGTCTTTCTGTGATTGGGTTAGCTCACTCAGGATGATATTTTCCAGTTCCAACCATTTGCCTACGAATTTCATAAACTCGTTGTTTTTGATAGCTGAGTAATATTCCATTGTGTAGATGTACCACATTTTCTGTATCCATTCCTCTGTTGAAGGGCATCTGGGTTCTTTCCAGCTTCTGGCTATTATAAATAAGGCTGCGATGAACATAGTGGAGCACGTGTCTCTTTTATATGTTGAGGCATCTTTTGGGTATATGCCCAAGAGAGGTATAGCTGGATCATCAGGCAGTTCAATGTCCAATTTTCTGAGGAACCTCCAGACTGATTTCCAGAATGGTTTTACCAGTCTGCAATCCCACCAACAATGGAGGAGTGTTGCTCTTTCTCCACATCCTCGCCAGCATCTGCTGTCACCTGAGTTTTTGATCTTAGCCAATCGCACTGGTGTGAGGTGAAATCTCAGGGTTGTTTTGATTTGCATTTCCCTTATGACTAAAGATGTTGAACATTTCTTTAGGTGTTTCTCAGCCATTCGGCATTCCTCAGCTGTGAATTCTTTGTTTAGCTCTGAACCCCATTTTTTAATAGGGTTATTTGTTTCCCTGCGGTCTAACTTCTTGAGTTCTTTGTATATTTTGGATATAAGGCCTCTATCTGTTGTAGGATTGGTAAAGATCTTTTCCCAATCTGTTGGTTGCCATTTTGTCCTAACCACAGTGTCCTTTGCCTTACAGTAGCTTTGCAGTTTTATGAGATCCCATTTGTCGATTCTTGATCTTAGAGCATAAGCCACTGGTGTTTTGTTCAGGAAATTTTTCCAGTGCCCAGGTGTTCGAGATGCTGCCCTAGTTTTTCTTCTATTAGCTTGAGTGTATCTGGTTTGATGTGGAGGTCCTTGATCCACTTGGACTTAAGTTTTGTACAGGGTGATAAGCATGGATCGATCTGCATTCTTCTACATGTTGACCTCCAGTTGAACAAGCACCATTTGCTGAAAATGCTATCTTTTTTCCATTGATTGGTTTTGGTTCCTTTGTCAAAAATCATGTGTGGGTTCATTTCTAGGTCTTCATATCTGTTCCATTGGTCTATCTGTCTGTCTCTGTACCAATACCATACAGGTTTTATCACTATTGCTCTGTAATACTGCTTGAGTTCAGGGATAGTGATTCCCCCTGAAGTCCTTTCATTGTTGAGGATAGCTTTAGCTATCCTGGGTTTTTTGTTATTCCAGATGAATTTGCAAATTGTTCTGTCTAACTATTTGAAGCATTGGATTGGTATTTTGATGGGGATTGCATTGAATCTGTAGATCGCTTTTGGTAAAATGGTCATTTTTACTATATTAATCCTGCCAATCCATGAGCATGGGAGATCTTTCCATCTTCTGAGGTCTTCTTCAATTTCTTTCTTCAGTGTCTTGAAGTTCATGTTGTACAAATCTTTTACTTGCTTGGTTAAAGTCACACTGAGGTACTTTATATTATTTGGGTCTATTATGAAGGGTGTCGTTTCCCTAATTTCTTTCTCGGCTTGTTTCTCTTTTGTGTAGAGGAAGGCTACTGATTTATTTGAGTTAATTTTATACCCAGCCACTTTGCTGAAGTTGTTTATCAGCTTTAGTAGTTCTCTGGTGGAACTTTTGGGATCACTTAAATATACTATCATGTCATCTGCTAATAGTGATATTTTGACCTCTTCTTTTCCGATCTGTATCCCCTTGACCTTCTTTTGTTGTCTGATTGCTCTGGCGAGAACTTCAAGAACTATATTGAATAAGTAGGGAGAGAGTGGGCAGCCTTGTCTAGTCCCTGATTTTTAGGGGGATTGCTTCAAGTTTCTCTCCATTTAGTTGAATGTTAGCAACTGGTTTGCTGTATATGGCTTTTACTATGTTTAGGTATGGGACTTGAATTCCTATTCTTTCCAGGACTTTTATCATGGAGGGGTGTTGAATTTTGTCAAATGCTTCCTCAGTATCTAATGAAATGATCATGTGGTTTTGTTCTTTCAGTTTGTTTATATAATGGATCACGTTGATGGTTTTCCGTATATTAAACCATCCCTGCATGCCTGGGATGAAGCCTACATGATCATGGTGGATTATTGTTTTGCTGTGCTCTTGGATTCGGTTTGCCAGAATTTTATTGAGTATTTTTGTGTCGATATTCATAAGGGAAATTGGTCTGAAGTTCTCTTTCTTTGTTGGGTCTTTGTGTGGCTTAGGTATAAGAGTCATTGTGGCTTCATAGAAGGAATTCGGTAGGGCTCCATCTGTTTCAATTTTGTGGAATAGTTTGGATAGTATTGGTATGAGGTCTTCTATGAATGTCTGATAGAATTCTGCACTAAACCCGTCTGGACCTGGGCTCTTTTTGGTTGGGAGACCTTTAATGACTGCTTCTATTTCCTTAGGAGGTATGGAGTTGTTTAACTGGTTTATCTGTTCCTGATTTAACTTCGGTACCTAGTATCTGTCTAGGAAATTGTCCATTTCCTGCAGATTTTCAAGTTTTGTTGAATATAGGCTTTTATAGTAAGATCTGATGATTTTTTGAATTTCCTCTGAATCTGTAGTTATGTCTCCCTTTTCATTTCTGATTTTGTTAATTTGGACACACTCTCCATGTCCTCTCGTTAGTCTGGCTAAGGGTTTATCTATCTTGCTGATTTTCTCAAAGAACCAACTTTTGGTTCTGTTGATTCTTTCTATGGTCCTTTTTGTTTCTACTTGGTTGATTTCAGCTCTGAGTTTGATTATTTCCTGCCTTCTACTCCTCCTGGGTGTATTTGCTTCTTTTTGTTCTAGAGCTTTTAGGTGTGCTGTCAAGCTGCTGACATATGCTCTTTCCTGTTTCTTTCTGCAGGCACTCAGCGCTATGAGTTTTCCTCTTAGCACAGCTTTCATTGTGTCCCATAAGTTTGGGTATGTTGTACCTTCATTTTCATTAAATTCTAAAACGTCTTTAATTTCTTTCTTTATTTCTTCCTTGACCAGGTTATCATTGAGTAGAGCATTGTTCAATTTCCACGTAAATGTGGGCGTTCTTCCCTTATTGTTATTGAAGACCAGTTTTAGGCCGAGATGGTCTGATAGCACGCATGGGAATATTTCTATCTTTCTGTACCTGTTGAGGCCCGTTTTTGACCAATTATATGGTCAATTTTGGAGAAAGTTCCATGAGGAGCTGAGAAGAAGGTATATCCTTTTGCTTTAGGATAGAATGTTCTATAAATATCCATTAAGTCCATTTGGCTCATGACTTCTCTTAGTCTGTCTACGTCTCTGTTTAATTTCTGTTTCCATGATCTGTCCATTGATGAGAGTGGGGTGTTGAAATCTCCTACTATTATTGTGTGAGGTGCAATGTGTGTTTTGAGCTTTAGTAAGGTTTCTTTTACGTATGTAGCTGCCCTTGTATTTGGGGCATAGATATTTAGGATTGAGAGTTCATCTTGGTGGATTTTTCCTTTGATGAATATGAAGTGTCCTTCCTTATCTTTTTTGATGACTTTTAGTTGGAAATTGATTTTATTTGATATTAGCATGGCTACTCCAGCTTGCTTCTTCCGACCATTTGTTTGGAAAGTTGTTTTCCAGCCTTTCACTCTGAGGTAGTGTCTGTCTTTGTCTCTGAGGTGTGTTTCCTGTAGGCAACAGAATGCATGGTCCTCGTTGCGTATCCAGTTTGTTAATCTATGCCTTTTTATTGGCGAGTTGAGGCCATTGATGTTGAGAGATATTAAGGAATAGTGATTATTGCTTCCTGTTATCTTCATATTTGGATGTGAGGTTATGTTTGTGTGCTTTTCTTCTCTTTGTTTTGTTGCCAAGACGATTAGTTTCTTGCTTCTTCTAGGGTGTAGCTTGCCTCCTTATGTTGGGCTTTACCATTTATTATCCTTTGTAGTGCTGGATTTGTAGAAAGATATTGTGTAAATTTGGTTTTGTCATGGAATATCTTGGTTTCTCCATCTATGTTAATTGAGAGTTTTGCAGGATACAGTAACCTGGGCTGGCATTTGTGTTCTCTTAGAGTCTGTATGAGATCTGTCCAGGATCATCTGGCTTTCATAGTTTCTGGCAAAAAGTCTGGTGTGATTCTGATAGGTCTGCCTGTATATGTTACTTGACCTTTTTCCCTTACTGCTTTTAATATTCTTTCTTTATTTTGTGCGTTTGGTGTTTTGACTATTATGTGACGGGAGGAGTTTCTTTTCTGGTCCAATCTATTTGGAGCTCTGTCGGCTTCTTGTATGCTTATGGGTATCTCTTTTTTTAGGTTAGGGAAGTTTTCTTCTATGATTTTGTTGAAGATATTTACTGGTCCTTTGAGCTGGGAGTCTTCACTCTCTTCTATACCTATTATCCTTAGGTTTGATCTTCTCATTGAGTCCTGGATTTCCTGTATGTTTTGGACCAGCAGCTTTTTCTGCTTTACATTATCTTTGACAGTTGAGTCGATCATTTCTATGGAATCTTCTGCTCCTGAGATTCTCTCTTCCATCTCTTGTATTCTGTTGGTGAAGCTCGTATCTACAGCTCCTTGTCTCTTCTTTTGGTTTTCTATATCCAGGGTTGTTTCCATGTGTTCTTTCTTGATTGCTTCTATTTCCATTTTTAATTCCTTCAACTGTTTGATTGTGTTTTCCTGGAATTCTTTCAGGGATTTTTGTGATTCCTCTCTGTAGGCTTCTACTTGTTTATTAATGTTTTCCTGTGTTTCTCTAAGGGAGTTCTTCACGTCTTTCTTGAAGTCCCCCAGCATCATGATCAAATATGATTTTGAAACTAGATCTTGCTTTTCTGGTGTATTTGGATATTCCATGTTTGCTTTGGAGGGAGAATTGGGCTCTGATGATGCCATGTAGTCTTGGTTTCTGTTGCTTGGATTCCTGCGTTTGCCTCTCGCCATCAGATTATCTCTAGTGTTACTTTGTTCTTCTATTTCTGACAGTGGCTAGACTGTCCTATAAGCCTGTGTGTCAGGGGTGCTGTAGACCTGTTTTCCTGTTTTCTTTCAGCTAGTTATGGGGACAGAGTGTTCTGCTTTCGGGCGTGTAGTTTTTCCTATCTACAGTTCTTCAGCTGTTCCTGTGGGCCTGTGTCTTGAGTTCACCAGGCAGGTCGCTTGGAGCAGAAAAGTTGGTCTTACCTGTGGTCCCGAGGCTCAAGTTTGCTTGTGGGGTGTTGCTTATGAGCTCTCTGTCGGGGCAGCATCCAGGAAGATCTATGCCGCCCTTTCCGGGAACTTCTGTGCACCAGGGTTCCAGATGGCGTTTGGTGTTTTCCTCTGGAATCAGTAATGTGTGCAGAGTGCAGTCTTTTCTTGTTTCCCAGGCGTGTCTGCCTCTCTGAAGGTTTAGCTCTCCCTCCCATGGGATTTGGGTGCAGAGAACTGTTTATCTGGTCGGTCCCTTCAGGTTCCGGGGTGTCTCAGAGGCAGGGGACCTGCTGCTGCTGTGCCCTTATCCAAGGGAATCCAGAGGCTGTTTACAGTTTCCTCTTGGGCCAGGGATGTGGGCAGAGGTTGGCAGTGTTGGTGGTCTCTTCCGCTCTGCAGTCTCAGGTGTGCCCACCTCACCAGGCGGTGAGGGCTCTCTCCCACGGGGTTTGGGAGCAGAGAGCTGCTGAGGGCAGAGATCCGCGGGTGTGGGACTCCTGCTAAAAACCAGATTTTGGTTCTTATGTAGTTGAGACCGCCCTTAACAATATTTGGATATTTGTAATTTTACAATCTTGAAAACAATAACTTTGGGTGTCCTGTGAGATTCAATATCAAACCAATGAACTTTCTGTAAATAAACTAGTTTCTTTAATAAACTATCTCCATTTCTAACACTAACAATGTATCACCTGCCCAACTGGAAATCATAGCCGATGCTCCACAAACTCATATATATCCCTATAATAATCTCCACCAATTATATATGTATATATTATATAAACAAAGAGATATATTAAATATATAATTAATTTATATATAAATATATAAACAAAGGAGATACATTAATATAATATATTAATATAATATAATATAATTTATATTAAATATATAAATAAAGGAGATATATTAAATAGGTAAAATCTAGGTAGTTTAACAATGGTTATCTGCATGCTGACAGCTTGAGAAACTGGTAGCTAGCTGCTCATTCTGTAGGTCTGTATGCTTAAGTAGACCTTGAAGGCCTTGAAGATTCCTTGAAGGCCACTGGTTATCAGTGCACGCTTTGGGGATGAAGGGTTTTCTTTCCAGCTTTAGTGGAAGATGGCAGCCACAATATCAGCAAGCAGTAGCAGCAGAGATTTGATACATTAACCAGCAAAAGGCAAAAGTAGACAGGAAAAGGCCAAGTAACATATAAAGGCTGACCTATTAAGATTACATCCAATTTTTCAATAGAGATTCCAAAAGCCGGAAGGGCCTGGATAGATGTGCTGTAGACTCTAAGAGACCACAGATGCCAGCCAGACTACTATACTCTGCAAACTTTCAACCACCATATATGGAGGAGATAAAATATTATCTGATGCAGTGAGATTTAAACAATATCTACCTACAAATCCAGCACAGCCATACAGAAGACACTAGAAAGAAAGCTGCAATGAAAGGAGGCTAGCTATACCTATGAAAGCACAGTAAATAATCCCACACCAGCAAAATGAAAAAAAGGGAAACACACACACACACACACACACACACACACACACACACACCACTACCACCACCACCACTACCACTACCACTACCACCACCAAAATAACAAGAATCAACAATCATTGACCAATGATATTTCTTAATATCAATGGTCTCAACTTCCCAATAAAAGACACAGACTAACAGAATGGATGTGAAAACAGGATCCATCCTTCTGCTGTATCCAGAAACATGACTAAATATCAAGGATAGACATTAACTCAGGGTAAAAAGTTGGAAAAAGATGTTCCAAGCAAATGGTTCTAAGAAACGATCTGCTGTAGCTATTTTAATATCTAATAAATAAATTTCAACCCAAGAGTAATCAAAAGAGCTAGGGAAGGAAACTATATGCTCATCAAAATGAAATCCACCAGGGTGACATTTCAAATTTTAACAACAATGTCCTAAACATAAAGGCATCCAAGTTGGCAAAAGACATATTAGTACAACACAAATCGCATATTGTCACTAACACACTCATTGTAGGAAACTTCATTACCCAACTCTTAGCAATGGACAGGCCACAAAAACTGAAGAAGAATGCTGGAGCTAACATGCTATAAGAAAAACGGACCTAATAGACAATTATAGAAAAATTCACCCAAATACAAAAGAATGTACCTTTCTCTCTTTACCTCATGGAACTTCCTTCAAAATTGACCACATACTCACACACAAAGAAAGTCTTTACGAAATTTGTAGACAAATGGTTGGAACTAGAAACTATTCTGAGTAAGGTAACCCGATTGCAAAAGAACACACATTGTATATACTCACTGATAAGTGGATATTAGCCCAAAAGCTCAGACTACCCAAGATACCATTGATAGACCATATGAAACTCAAGAAGAAGGAAGATCAAAGTGTGGATGCTTCGGTCCTTCTGAGGAGGGGAAACAAAATACTCACAGGAGGAAATATGAAGACAAAATGTGGAGCAGAGACTGAAGGAAAGGCCATCCAGAGACTGCCCCATCTAGGGATCCATTCCATGTGCAGTCACCAAACCCAGACACTATTGCAGATGCCAAGAAGTGTATGCTGACAGGAGCCTGATATAGCTGTAACCTGAGAGGCATTGCCAGAGCCTGACAAATACAGAGGTGGATGCTTGTAGCCACTGAGCATGGGGACCCCAATGGGGGAATTAGAGAAAGGACTGAAGGAGCAGAAAGGGTTTGCAACACCATAGGAAGAACAATAATGTCAACCAACCAGACACCCCAGAGCTCCCAGGGACTAAACTACCAACAAAAGAGTACAACAAAAGAGTGACTGATGGCTCCAGCTGCATATACAACATCGGATGGCCTTGTCAGGCATCAAAGGGAGGAGAGGCCCTTGGTCCTGTGAAGGCTTGATGAACCAGTGTAGAGGAATACCAGGGCAGGGAGAAGGAAGGAAATGTGTGGGTGGGTGGGAGATCACCCTCACAGTAGCAAGGGCAGGGGGGATGGGCTAGGGGGTTGCAGGAGAAGAAACCAGGAAAAGGGATAACATTTGAAATGCAAATAAAGAAAATATGTAGTGAAAGAAAGAAAAAAAAAGAGAAAATGTAATATAAAAAAAAGAAAGTCTCAAGAAATGTAAGAAAATTAAGTCCCTGCATATATCAGACTACTATGGATTAAAGCTGGATGTAAACAGAAGAAACAACAGAAAGCTTATAAACTAATGGGAACTGAACAACTTTCCAATGGACAAAAATGAGTAAAGATAGAAATAAGAAAGAAATCAAAGTCTTTGTAGAATTTAGTGAAAATGAATATGCAGCATAACCAAACATGCGGGACATAGTAAAAATGGCTGAGGCAAGATCCTACTAGCATCTTAACAGCACACTGAAAGCTTGCATACAAAAAGAGGGGAGCACAGCCAACAGCAATAGATGGAAATAAATAGTCAAACTGAGGGCTGGAGTTAAACTAGAAACAAAGAGTACAACACAATGAATCAACAATACAAAGAGCCGGCTCTCTGAGAAAATCAACAAGATAGACAAACCCTTATCCAAACCAAGTAAAAGATAGAAAGAATTTCAAAATTAATAAAATTAGTGTCCAAAAGGGAAACCTAACAAAAGACACTAATGAAATACAGAGTTATCATAAGGACATATTTTAAAAACCTGTACTCCATCAAAGTGTAAAGGCTAAATTTAATGGCTAATTTTTCTTGCTATGTATCATTTATCAACATAAAATCAAGATCAGACAAAAAAATTAAAAAGACCAAAACTCCCAGAGAAATAGAAGCAACCATTAAAAGTCTCCCAACCAAGTGGAAAAAAATGAGCCCAAGGCTTGGTAGTCTGAGCACAGCATTCTACCAGATATTAAAAAAAGAGTTAACCCCAATACTCCTCAAATTATTCCACAAAATAGAAACAGGAGGAACACTGTTCAATTAATTTTGGGGGTCACAATCACTTTGATATCCAAACCACATAAAGACTCAATAAAGAAAGAGAAAAGAAAATTACAGACCAATTTTCCTATGGACATAGACGCAAAAATGCTCAATAGAATACTGGTAAACTAAATCCTGAAACACATGAAAAAGCTCAACCATGATCAAGTAGGTTTCATCCTAGAGATCATTCAATATGTGAAAATCAATAGATGAGATCCACCATATAAACAAACTGAAAGAAGTAAAAAACAATTGATCTATATCTCATTAGATATAGAAAATATGTTTGACAAAATCTAGCACTTGTTCATAATAAAATTCCTTGAAATTTTAGGGACACAAATATTACATAAAATATTATAAAAATAATAATAGTAATTTATAGAAGGCCTATAAATTAAACATCAAATTAAATGGAGAGAAACTCAAAGTGATTCTACTAAAATCAAGGAAAGACAAGGCTGTCCGCTCTCTCTATCTCTATTCAATACAGTATTTGAACTCCTAGAGCAATAAGACAACTAAAGGAGATCAATAGGAAAGGAAGAAGTCAAAGGAGAGTTATTTGCAGAAGATACAATAGTATATATAATTGACCCTAAGAATTCCACTAGGAATCCCTATGGCTAATACATTTTAAGCGAAGTGACTGGATATAAGATTATTTAAAAACGGCAAAACAAAACAAAACAAAACCTGTAACCTTTCTATTTATAAATGACAAAGGGACTGAGGAAAAAGAATCAGGGAAATACCAATTTTCACAATAGCTTCAAATAATGTAAAATCACTTCTGGTAACTCTAATCAAGCAAGTGAAAGACTTGTATAATAACTTGCAAGTCTTTGAAGAAAGATATTGAAGAAGCTATCAGTAGATGGAATGATCATCCATGCTTATGAACCAGCAGGATTAACAGTAAAAACAGCCATCCTACCAAAAGCCACCTACAGATCCAGTGCAATCCCTATCAAAATTTCAATAAACTATTTATAGACCTTAAAAGGACAATTTTCAACTTTGTATGGAAAAACAAAAAAACCCCAGTAGAGCTAAAATAACCCTGACCAACAACAAAACTGCTGGAGGTCTCACTATTCCTGATTTCAAATTGAATTACAGTAATATAAACCACATGGCATTGGCATAAAAATAAACACATGGATCAATGGAATCAAACTGAATACACAGTCAAAATCCACATAATATGCACATTTGATTTTTAATAAAAAAGCTAGAAATACAACTTAAAAAAAGACATCAACAAATGATGCTGGTCAAGGTGCAAAGTAGAAGAATGCAAACAGAGTCATACTTCTCACCTTGCCCAAAACTTAAAGTCCAAGTGGATCAAATACCTCAACATAAAGACAGATACACTGGATTCGATAGAAGAGAAAATGTAGAATACCCTTGAATAACTTGGCGTAGGAGACACCTTCCTGAACTGAACACTAATAGCAGGCACTGAGATCATTTAATTAATAAGCGGGACCACATGCAACGGAAAATCATCTGTAAGGCAAAGGACACTGTCACTAGAACAAAGCAGCAGCCTAGGGAATGGGAGAGTGTTTTTCCAAATTACACATCTATATAAAGAATTCAAGAAACTACATATCAAAACCCCAAACAATCCAATTGAAACGCTAAACAGAGAATTCTCCATAGATTAATGCAAATGGCTGAGAAACACTTAAGGAAAAGCTCAACATCTATAGCCAGCAGGGAAATGACCATCACAATTACTTTGGGCTTCATTCTATCTTTCACTTGTTAGAATGGCTAAGATCAATAACACGTTCTACCCTAACACCCAGCTATACCTGATCACGCTCCAGTTTCCACAAAGCCACTTCCTCAGCCATGTTCTTAGCAGCTTTATTTGTAATAGCCAGAAACTGGAAACAACCTAGATGTCCCTCAACCAAGCAATGGATAAAGAGAAGGTAATACATCTACACATGGAATACTATTCAACTATTAAAGACAAAGACATGAAATTTGCAGGCGAGTGGATGGAACTAGAAAATATTGAACGAGGTAACCCAAACACAAAAAGACACACATGGTATGTACTCATGAGCGGACACTAATCATAAAGCACAGGATAACTATGCTACAAAATTCAGACTCAAAGAAACTAAGTAATGAAAAGGACCCAAGGGAGGATGCATGAATTTCACCCAGAAGGGGAAGCAAATAGTTATCAGAGGTAGACAAGAGAGAGAACTGTGTGGGAGAGGGGGTGAGGAGTGGACTGGGGATGGGGATTGAGTGTGAGGAGAGGGTATGTGCCAGAGGGCTGGTTGTGAGAATTGCCAATAGCCAATTAGTATCTTTACTAATACCAAGGATGGGGTGGTACTCAAGGGGAGGAGGTCTTTCCCTTCTCAGAGGAAAAGCGGAGGGGGTATTGTGGAAGAATACCCTTTGTAAGGGTAGGACTGGGAGGAGAGGACAGATGGGGCGGGGTGTGTATCCAGTCAGGATGTAAAGAGAATAAAGAAATAAATTTAAAAAATCACACGTGAGGATTCATGATGGCTACAATGTAGAGCAAGGAAACCACTTTGGCTCCATTGTTGGTGATACTTCAACTTTGTGTAAGCCACTATGGAAACCAGTATAGCTGTTCCTCAGAGTGTTGGGAAGCAATCTACCTTAAGATGCACCTATACCACTGTTATGGATAAAATTAAAGGATACTTCATCCTACTACAAGGACACTTGCTCAATTGTGTTCATAGAAGCTTTATTCATAATAGCCAGAAACTGAAAACAACCTGGATGTCCCTCATCAGAAAAATGGATAAAGAAAATGGTTCATTCACACAATAGAGATTATTCAGGTACTAAAAGTAAAATGACATCATGAAATTTATAGGCAAATGGATGGAACCAGAAAAACTCATTGTGAGTGAGATGAGCGAGGTAACCCAGATCCAGGAAGACAAATATGGTACGCATTCACTTATATGAGGGACATAGCCATTGTGTATATGATAACTAAGGGAAAATTCATAAACCCAGAGAGGATAAAAAAGAGGAACCGTCTAGGGGAGATTCATGGATCTCCCTGGGAGCAGGAAATCAAATGGAATTTATCGGTGGACTAGGGGGGAGATGGGGACAGGAACAGGGGGTATGTAGAGGAAGTGAAATGTGGAGAAACTTGGAGGAGCAGAAGGAGGGAAACAATAATCAGGATATATTATATCAGAAAAGAATACATTTTCAATAAAAGAAAAATACTTTAAAATATATAGCAACATTTAATCACTGGAGAAGTTGTAAAGGAAAGGTGCTGTATAGTTTATTGGGAAATATTCTCAAATATTTTAAAATTGTTACTGAGTTGCAAAATTATAAAGTTAGTTTTTCTAAGGAGAAATGATTTTTGTTTATATTTTATTATTTGTAGTAACTTGAAATAATTTGATACTGTATATATATATATTATTGGTATATATGTTTTGGTTGGTATATTTGCTTTGTTAGCAACCACATCAGTAATATTAACAAAAAATAAAATAAAAATTACATTATGCTTTCAGGTATCTCTTTCTGTTCGCTCCCTGATGCTCTTTTAAGCTCCAATTCAAGGAGCTATGCATTCATTTATACTATCAGGATCTGAAAAGGCTTTCTGGTGTGTTTTGTTGGAAATAAAAAAAAATAGCACGGCCTTTTCATAGTTTGTTTGCAGTAAAGTATTATCTAAAGTATATTATTTTTATAGTAAGGATTCCTATATGACTGTGTGACTCTCGATATATTTGAATATTGAAATGTCCCAATTTTGTATAAACTTGAACCTGAAATCTGACGTTTAGGTATTCCCTGGCAGAGAATTCCTAGTGAAGTGAGTCAAAACTGGGTTCTGCCTTTGAATAGGTTGGGATGAGGGAAGATGGAGATGCAGTGGCTTACCTGATTGTGGCTTTAGAGATGTGCTTTCGATGGTGATGGGACACAGAGAGCACAACTTGTTTTTGCTAATCATTTTCCTGTCTACTTCTAATTGAATCAGTCAGTTATTAGACCCGAATAACATTTCCTCAAATGGCTGAAATAAGCAGACACTATTGTACTGTATCTTTCAAAGACTTGATTTTAGCTCAGTAATTGAATTTTCCTGATTTCTCTATGTCCCTGCAAGTATCACACTGAAGAAAGCATTAGAGAATAGTCCAGTCTAGACAGAATTTGTTTTTTAACTCTTTTTGCCTGAAAATGTAAAACATGGGCCTTATTCATTGATAAAATGATTAGGTAAAATGTTTAGTTTCCTGAATAGGACAGTTATTTGGATAGCATGCCCTATCTGAAATTGTTAAATATGTTTTCATTCATGTTCAGATGGATAAAAATGAACTGTTGGAAGAAATTCATGGCAAGTGTCCCTGCCTGCATGTATCTTATGAGCAAGGGAGAGGCTTGTGAATCCTCACTGACATCTGTACATGTGAAAATTGAGACAAGGTATACTTGGTTGAGATGTAGTTTCAGATACTTAGAAAACAAACATTGTACTGTTCATATGCTTATATCGTCATCAATATCAATGTAATTTCTAAGGTGATGTGTTATTATTTAATCATCTGGTTTTTCATTTTTCTTTTTGTATATTTCTACACTCTAGGTTCTTTTACTTTGTACTCACAACAGTTGTGAGCTGCCATATGGGTGCTGGG
This sequence comes from Rattus norvegicus, assembly GCF_021556685.1. NCBI lineage: Eukaryota > Metazoa > Chordata > Mammalia > Rodentia > Muridae > Rattus > Rattus norvegicus. Next base: position 54,272,434 of record NC_141544.1, on the reverse strand, counting down.
CCCTGAACCTAGGTTCTCTAGAAGAGCAGTCAGTGGTCTTAACCACTGAGTCATCTCTCCAGCTCCTGAAATATATTCTTATTAATGGTAAAGAAAGATATTCTTTAAACCCACTGTGGAAAATAAGGTTTTATTAGAGCAGTTAGATCCATGTCAGGTTAATATTACTAAGATAGACTGGGCTAGCTGTGCTGGCACCTCATTTCTTTGCTCCAGAATTGCATTAACAAACTGCACTAAATCCCGAGGAAGCAGGTCACTCAGAGATTAGCTTGTGAGTGGATGCAGTCCATTTTATAGAAAGCTGTGTCGTAAGGTTTACCCTGATTTAGGGGACCTTCTCTAGGTTTAAGTTCCATTTGGAATGAACCTGTCCTTAAATATGACTCATTCCCTGGTGTGTGTGTGTGTGTGTGTGTGTGTGTGTGTGTGTGTGTGTGTGTGTGTGTATCTGTGTGTTTGTGTGTCTATGTGTCTCTGTGTGTGTGTTTGTTCAAGGTGAATGTGTTTGGGTGTGTTTATATATGCACATGCTTGTACAGAGGCTAGAAGTCTTCTTTGACATCTTCCTCAGATGCCATCCACCTTTTGCTATTTGAGCCAGGGTCTCTCAGCGGGACCTGGGCTTGCTGATTTGGCTAGACTGTCTCCTTAGAAAGACCTAGGAGGAGCTGTCAGGCTGATTTGCAGAGTGGTTGTACCAGTTTGCAATTTTACGAGCAATGAGGTAGTGTTCCTCTTCCTCCACATCCTCCACCAGTATGTGCTGTCACCTGAGTTTTTGATCTTAGTGATCTTCTGTTTGGTGTAAGGTGGAATCTTAGAGATCTTTTGATTTGCAGGTAGGAGTGTAACATGGCTGCCCTCTGCGGGGCTCTACCCCTATGGAAGAGTCAGGGGGAGGAGTAAAGGAGCTGAAAGGGATGGCAGCCCCATAGGAAAACTCACAGTGTCAACTAACTGGAACCCCTGGGAGTTCCCAGTGTCTAAGCTACCAACCAAAGAGCATACATGGGCTGGTGTGAGGCCCCCAGCACATATGTAGTTGAGGACTGACTGCCTTGTCTGGCCTCAGTGGGTGAAGATGAACCGAGTCCTGTAGAGACTTGATGCCCCAGAGAAGGATAATGCCTGGGGAGGTTCCCTCCCAGAGGCAAAGGGGAGAAGGTATAGGGTAGGGAGCTCTGGGAGGTGGGACTGGGAGGGAAGCAGCATTCAGAGTGTAAATAGGCAATGCTTCTCAGTGACTGTGATTACCAGGACCTGCCACCATGCCCAGATGTCATGGCTTGTTGATGATGGAACTCAGGTTCTCAAACTTATGCAGCAGGGCCTTTGCGCCTGAGCTCCCTTCCCAGCCTCCACCTGATGCTTGTGATTTTCTTTTACTATGTTGAGTTAGGATGCTGTCAAGAAATTGAAACACTTAGCTGAAAAATTGCAAAGGAGTCCCACAGTCCAATCGCTATGAACCCAGCTCATCCTCCCTCAGTGAAGAGTGGATGAGAATTTATTCAAGGCAATGATTTACCCACCTACTATGATTATGTCTGGGATTTGCTGAAACATCCATTCTATTCCTCCTTCTGGTCAGTGTTTGCTTCTTCTTCATTCTTCCACTCTTCTTGTTTTTAGGCCTTCTTTATTTAAAAAATAACCTTTATATTTTTATGTAATAGGTAGTTTGCCTGCATGCTAGTCTGCATACTGTGCATGCCTGGTACTTGCAAAGGCTGGTAGAGGGCATCAGCTCCCTTAGGATTGGCAGTATAGATAGTTGTGAGCTGCCACAGGGTGCTGGGAATCGAACCCTGGTCCTCTGAAAGAACTACTATACTCTTAACCTCTGAGTCATCTTTCTGGTCCCTATGTCTCCTTTCTTTAAGCTTTTTCTACAACGAAGTTAATGAAATCTCAGAAATAAATTTTTGCAAATTCTCTATATACCCACCTCTTACTTAAAAACAAAGGAAATGGGGGTGATTATATTTTCAAGAGGCCTTTTTATGTAAGAGGACAATTCTCCACAGGGTTTTGTTAATGACTGGTCTTTTGTGGACTGGTGTGAATTGATAGATGTGGAGAAATGTAGTTTCTCGTGTCCTGTTCACTTGCATTGTAATGTTGGTCATTGAATTGAGCTAAAGGCTCAATCTGAGCAAGAGCTCTAGTCTCCAACTACTCCATCCTCGAACCCCAAAGGTGAGATTTTGATTCTAATTAAACAAAACAAATTTCAATGAGAGCCAAATGGTTTAGTCTTTTTTAGAATAAGATGTTTCTACACTCATGTAATACTAAAAAAATTATTTATGTAAAATAGTTCCAATAAATTCTCTCTCTTTGTAGGACTGAAAGAAGATATGTGAGCAAATCCATGCTGCTTCATATTTGTTTTTGAGCTCACTGGCCATAGGCAGGGACTTTAAGATGCTCTACCATTGCCAGCATGTGCTGCCTTCATTTTCTTCTGTGTGAACATTACTGCTGTTTTCATTAACTCAGCCATCTTTCTATCTTTACCCTAACTTCTCTCTCTCCTGATTGCCATAATAGTTAGAAAGAAGGATAGTAGGTGGATCTCTGCTCTTTAAAGCCAACAAAAGCACTTGGTTTTCAGAAATAGTAGTTCAGGCAAGGACCTGGTCAGAGTAAAACTGTATGAAGAAAAGGAGTGGGAAATAACCATAGGACTATCATACAGAGGCATGGGTAGACAGGAGATGGTGTTATTCTGCAGGGCTGGAAGTAGGCCTGCAAAAGCACTTGGAGTGATTTAAAAGGTAAGAAGTGGATCTTGAAATTGGAATCGAAAAACACAATTTATTGTATAATTTAGTCCCTTTAGCCAGGAAAGGAACAATGCAATTTTGGATCAAAATTTAATTGGGATTTAACTAGGCTCTTTCAAACTTTTCCACTTTTCACTTGGAAAGCACCAAGTGCTCATCCTTTCAGGAGCAGTGATGGACTGCATAATCCAGCAGAGCATAGTACATCCTAAATCACCTTCTCAGCAGCCACAGTGGGGTAGCCAAAAGAATTGGACAGAAATGAGAATCTAAACAGCTTTGTGGGCTGCAGAGGGAAGGGAGTCAAGCTTGTGGGTAGAAAATGATCAGAAGTCACAGCTTCTATTTCTGCTCTCTTTTTACATTTGACAATGAAAAAAAATCTATGCTTGGATTTTATCTCCTCCCCCCCTTGTCTCCTGCAACAATCGCTTAGCAACTCTTGCTTGAAGAGAAGAGATTAAAAAAATTATTAAATTATGTTTTCAGAGTTCATGTGGAGCCAAAGGTTTCATAAAGTACCATCTTCCATAATACAATACCAAGATTACAGCAAAAAATATTAAATATTATTAAAGAGCAATAAAGCAATGTTTAAGGTAAGTATTATATTTTATTTCTGTCACTAACTTTGTCACTTGCATAATCCTATTGCATATGCTGTTATAAGCTCAAACCAGTACTTTCTAGCACGTAGCTCTCATAAGGTCCCTTGCAATCAGAAAAAAGGCAAATCAGGCTTGATTAGAAATCATTACAGTGACTGAGTGAAAAGAATTTGTCTCATTCGATTGCCTTATAGCCACAGCATAGAATCTATGTGTTTTTTAAATGTATTGTTCTACCTCCAACTCATTGACTTGTCTTTCTGTGATGATAGAATTGAATAAAAGAAAGACCAAGGGAAGAGGAAAATGATGACAGAGTGGGTGACTATTTGTGCATTTGCTAAATCCCTGTCTGGCAGTTCGGCCAGCTGTGTGCTCAGGGGAGGCTAGGATACAGATGGGTTAAATTTAGAACAGTCTACCCCAGTGCTATGAGGGGTATTCACAAATGGGAAAATGGTGACTCTGAGAGGGCTACACAAAATGTATGGTCAGTAACTCAATTGGTACCAATGAGAGGCCTTCAAGGATCTTTGAAAAAAAAACTAATTATAGATCTTCTAGAAGATATTTTGCCTCCCCACAGCTCCCAGATCTGATAATTGAAATTCTCTTTTGTGAAAGGTATAGAAGTCCGGATCAGACAAACAGTTGTAGTCTAGTAAAACATAAAGTCAGAAGAATCATTGTAGTATTTTAAAGAATATAAATAAAAGTGTTTATTGATATTGTTGATTTCAGGATAACTTCTGTGGCTAGAGAACAGATCAGAAAGATCTGTTATTACGATGCAAAACCATTCATTAAGATTTTGGACATCATTCAGTTCAGAGTCTGATGTTTCTATTTAAACATCTTATGAAACTTCAAGACTTTTTCATAAATTGCTGAAGGTGTGTTACGTTTGCCCTGGATGTTGTATGACCAGATCCTTGCAGCTGCACCCATGCATGTGTTGAATAAACAAACTTGCAATTGTACAATCGAGAGGTCAGCCTGAATCCGATGGTGATATATCTGGAGACTTCTAAAGTCTCTGTGAACAAATAGCAAAAGGATGTGAAAAGTGAAAAATAGATTAGGTCCTATTTACTTAGGTGCAAATGGCTAGATACTTTACTTTCTCCCTCTGAATTAATGCAGATGTGTCTGAGATGAAAGGCTTGTCTTTGTACTTTTAGTTTGATGTCTTTGCATATTTGGATGAGAATAGGGATGCTATTCTTAAACCCTTGCCAGAAACATTGCTTAGTCTCACAATTACTTACATATATTGTCTTTGTATATGCATAGTTAGCAATATTCATTGGCAGTTACAGGGCTAATTGTGAAGTATTTTATTTTCCAGCATGCAGATATTGTCAGACTTTTCTAACCTTGTGTGATTGATGGCTACTACAGCTAACACTCCTTTATTGAACATAGGAGAGATAGTCCTTTTGGTAGAATATTGTACAGATAATCTGCAAATCATAGTTTACTATGTCATTGGACTTGCTAACAGGCTTCAAAAGATGGGTCATTTGTCCTCCAGAGAAACAGGCAGTTAGATTTTAAAAAGGCAGAAGAACCTGAGAGGTGGATACTTGTTCAGCTAGATAATTCACATTTGGATAATTGAGAATTTGCTCTGCCATTACTGAATATTTATGAAATTCCACAGTGTACTTCCAAGTAGAAGCTCTCAGTGAACATAGTGAATAAAACCAAACTTGCACAGTCCCATTTTACAAGGATACATACAAAGTAGAATGTGGCTTCAGACTTAGCGGGCTTATGAATAGTGGGATTCAGGCATTTGCTAAAGCTTCAGGCTGTAGACCAGTCTCGCAAGTATTTCTCAGGTATATTCTAGATTAGTATTTCTACATCACTAAATTTATGTCAGAGTATTCCCAAGAAAGTATTGTAGAGTCCATTTGTAAAGAAAATACATATTATTTTAGTTGGCAACAGGAAATACTTACTTTCCTGAGTGGCACAAGATGAGTAACCAGAGATAAAAGGTCCTATAAATAAAAATAGCCTGCATAAGAATGCACATTTTCATTAACCAGAACTACAAAGTACGAAAACAAAAAAGGAGACAGGCAATAGTCTGATGAAAACCACAGAAAATCATAATAGCTTAGAGATTTGCTAAAATGCTGTGGCGTCTGTTACCGACTGTGTCTTTAGGGTAAGTGGTGGTTTGAATGAGAATGGCCCCATAGGCTGGAATGTTATTCCTAGTTGTGGAACTGGCTTATAAGGATTAGGAGGCGTGGCCTTGGTGGGGGAGGTATGCCATTTGGAGTGGGCTTTGAGGTTTCACGTCATTCCTAGACTTGCTCTCTGCCTTCTGTTTCCTGTTCTATGAGTTCTCAGCTGGTCCTGCTGCCATGACTTCACTCCTATAATGAACTCTAATCCTTGTTTATAAACTCAATTAAGTTCTTTCTTGTGCAATTTACATCAGTCACGGTGCTTTATCCCAGCAATGAAGAAATAACCAGTCCACATATACAGTTGGTATGTATGTATGCTAATGTAGGGGTGACAGGTGAGTTACTCAGGAGCAACTTGGTAATACTCTCTCAGGAAGTTCAGGATTCAGGAGAAGTGTCTACATCGGATGTAGGCCTTTATACCAGGTCAATGTCAGAGTGATAAAGAATTAGCATAATGTATGTTAAAGGGAAATTTTATTTAAATAGTAGATTGTAAGACAGAATAGTGAGTATTAAAAATTGGTTCCAAATGGCATAATTGGTGGTAGGTAGTCAAGAAGTATGGGTCCGTGAACCTATTTGGAAATGTTTTCGTTTTAACTCTTACCATAACTGGGCTGTTTGACTGCTGTTCTTCCCATTGGAACCATTTCAGTGAACTCCCATGGTGCATCTAAGGATTCCAGATTGCCTGAAGCAGAGAGTCATAGTATCTTGACTTGGAGTGGCCTTAGGTGGCTCCTTTTCCCCCCACAGGCAAAACTTTTGAAAAAAAAAACCCTCTTTGAATGGTTATTTGGAAATTGAAAGATTTTATGAACCACTTTTGGTTTTTTTTTTTTTTTTTTTTTTTTTTTTTTTTTTTCGGAGCTGGGGACCGAACCCAGGGCCTTGCGCTTGCTAGGCAAGCGCTCTACCACTGAGCCAAATCCCCAACCTATGAACCACTTTTATGAAGGTTTTATACCTAAACATTTATATATTTACTTATTTGCTATTAGTTTGAGGAATGAGGAATGTGCACACATAAGGTACCTCAAAAGTTTCAGTGGCTTCATCTACCCAGCAAAAAAACAAAACAAAACAAAACAAAACAAAACAAAACAAAAAAACAAAAAACAAAAAAAATCCCCAAAAACAAAACCGAAAAACGAACAAAAAAAACCCACAAAAAACAAACAAACAAAAAAAACTGCCATGAGTTATTAAGGTTTCATAATATGGATAAATTTTCAAAACAAAATTAATACCCTGCTTTGTTTGGTCCAAAGATGACCTGTAAGTGTCAACAGACTTCAATGTAGGTGGCTTCTCAAGAGGGTAATTGCTCTGTGTAAACATAAGAAAGTATGGATTTGACTTTTGACCCACAGGCTTTGCAATGCCTCATACATTCTGTTATCTGAGAACTTTTCCAAGCTACTCACCACACAAGGCACCTTTCCTCCTATTTTGTCTATTTCTATCTCCCACCTCTACCAATTGCTGGGGAAAACTATTTTAAAGAGGAAAAAATATTTAAAGTGGGCTAGGAAGGTATGTCAGTTGGCATAGTACTTGTTATGCAAGGATGAAAACCTGAGTTCAATTTCCAGAGCCCATGGAAAAATTACCAGGGGTGATCATCCTTTCTTTAATCCTAGCAGTGGCAAGGTGCATACAGAAAGATCCTGCGGTTTGCTGCCAGCCTCTCTAGATTAGTTGGTGAACACAAGACCAAGAATAATTCTGTCTTATGGGAGGTGGGTGGTATTCTAGAGATAAAATTCTAGCTTTCTGCTGGCCTGCACGTCTTGACATGATAATAATAATGATGAAAACTAGAACAATGGGAAACTAGAAAGTTTTAGCTATGTGTTTTTCATTTTCTTTTTGCTTAAAAAATGCTTTCAAGCAAAAATGTCCAGAAAAGAGATGTATCAGTAACAATTTTCCATACATATATTTATATTTAAGGGCTTAGATTTGAAACTGTTGAAATGTGTTGCATGATAAATTTGTTTATCTATAGTTCCAAAGAAAGTGTAACTGGAAAACTAGGAAAGTTATGTCTATTTATTTTTAGCAATGCCTCTTCCGAGGTAATATATAAAATAACTTCAAAATATGCAGCCCAACACCTTTAAATGTTTGAATGTACAATATTGGTGAAGTCATTCTAAAATATTAAAGTCAAAATATGGAGCAGCAGTGTTATTAACCTACAGACACTGTGGGTATTTATGAAAGCCACACTTCCAGCAAGAGTCAGAGATTTTAGTCTGTGAAGTTTGACACTTTTATAGTTCTTTGATTTATCAAACAATGTTACCATGCAGAAAGAAGGGGGGGAAGCTATCTATAAATAACTTCATAAATGTTTGCCACAGCTTGCCAACTAATTATCATCTCAAAATATGATGGTTCTGATTAATATATCAAAGGGGGAACTCAATTATAAACGCAAGCAATCAAACTTCATATGCAAGCCAAAATAAACCTGGTGTTTTTAAGTCAGAAGAACCCATTAGGGAAACTATTATGGTAGAATTCCAAGGCTACCTCGTGTGGGAAATAATGTGTTCTAGTTTAATAAAAAGAGGTAGGTGATTATATAGAGAAAAAGGATTTGGGATATTGTACATGACAACAACACTGGAACTAATATAAAATAAAGCAAAACAAAATGACTCCTGTTAAAAAATAACTTCAGAGATCTTCAAGATATATAAATTGAGTTCTAGGAAGATTTATTGGAAAACATATATACACATAGACACATACAAATATTCATATACAAAACACCCACATACAATCCGAGAGAGGGGGAGCACTAAAGGGGGTTGTTCATAGATGAAGAAAAGTCAGTCACTTCCAGTTTCCACCTGTGCCTGGAGCTGACCCTGTGTCACAGCTCGATGTACCCAGATTCTGTGGTGAGAGAGCTGGATTCTCAGAACAGTGGACAAACCTGAAAGCACAGGTGAAACCACCAATTCTGCTCATAATCTTGACCCAAGAGAAACCCTCCTGGAGCCCTTTGAACACAGGAACCTAGGAGCATTTTGGGACAGGATCCTTCAGGTTTCTGCGTACAGCCAGAGCTGACCCTGTGTCACAGCTCTCTGTACCTAGATCCCTCTGGGAGAAAGCCGGTCTTCAGGAGTGCTGACACACAGGCTTACAGGAGGGTCAAGGTACTGTCAGAGACAGCAAGACCAGCTAACACCAGAAATAAGCAGATGGCAAAGGCAAGTGCGGGAACCTAAGCAAAAGAAACCAAGGCCATATGAAATCATCAGAACCCTGGTACCCCAACACAGCAATCCCTGGATACACCAACACAATGGAAAAGCAAGATTTGATTTAAAATTACAATTCATGATGATGACAGAGGACTTTAAGAAGGACATAAATAACTCCCTTAAAGAAATACAGGACAACACAGGTAAACAGGTAGAAGCCCTTAAAAAAGAAACACAAAAATATCTTAAAGAATTACACAAAAACATACCCAAACAGGTGAAGGAAGTGAACAAAACCATCCAGGATCTAAAAATGGATATAGAAAAAATAAAGAAAGCACAAAGGGAGACAGCCCTGGAGATAGAAAACACAAGAAAGGGCTGTGGCTCACCTGAACCTCTCTGATCCTGGCCCACAGCTCCCTGCTCCCAAATCCCAGGGGAGAGAGAGCTGAACACCCAGAAGTACGGGCAATCCTGAGACTGCAGGGCAGAACAGATTGCCACTTCTGCCCATCTTTGCCCACATCCCTGGCCCGAGAGGAAACTGTATAGTGCCTCTGAACACAGGAATATAGGAGCAGTCAAGTTGCAGGAGACCCGTGGTCCAGATCTGTGCCTGGATCTGAACTGAACAGAACCGGTCAAACAGCTCCCTGAATCCAAATCCCGTGGTGGGGTGTTGTGGGGAGAGCTAGACTTTCAGAGAGGCAGACACTCCTGAGAACTCTGCTCACATTCCCGACTCAAGAGGAAAACACCTTGTGCCATCTGTGCACGCTGCACACAGGGACTTAGGAGAAATAGGGGAAGGACCTTCAGGTTCCTGCCCTCATGGAGAACTGAAAGCCAGCCACTAGGAATGACTACATGCCTGAGAGCAGAATACTCTATTCCCATAACTGGCTGAAAGAAAACAGGAAAACAGATCTCTAGGAGTGCTGACACACAGGCCCACAGGAGGGTCAAGCCACCATCAGAAACAGCAAGACAAGCTAACACCAGAGACAACTTGATGGTGAGAGGCAAGCACGGGAACCCAAGCAATAGAAACCAAGAATACTTGGCATCATCAGAGCTCAATTCTCTCACCAAAGAAAACGCTGGGTATCCAAACACATTAGAAAAGCAAGATCCAGATTTAAAATTACATTTTATCATGATGATGGAGGACTTTAAGAAGGTCATAAATAACTCCCTTAAGGAAATACAGGACAACACAAGTAAACAACTAGAAGCCTTTAAAGAGGAAACACAAAAATCCCTTAAAGAACTACTGGAAAAAACAACCAAACAGGAGAAGGAAATGAACAAAGCCATCCAGGAGTTAAAAATGGAAATAGAAACAATAAAGAAAGCACAAAGAGAGACAACCCTGGAGATAGAAAACCTAAGGAAAAGATCAGGAGTCATAGATGTGAGCATCACCAACAGAATACAAGAGATAGAAGAGAGAATCTCAGGAGCAGAAGACATCATAGAAAACAAAAAGCACCCAAAGAAATGTTCATCATCCTTATTCATCAGGGAAATGCAAATGAAAACAACACTGAGATTCTATCTCACACCAGTCAGAATGGCTAAGATCAAAAACTCAGGCAACAGCAGATGCTGGCAAGGATGTAGAGAAAGAGGAACACTCCTCCATTGTTGGTGGGATTGCAAACTGGCACAACCTCTCTGGAAATCAGTCTGGAGGTTCCTCAGAAAATTGGACATTGCACTAATTGAGGACCCAGCTATACCACTCTTGGGCACAGACCCAAAAAATGCTCCAACAAACAACAAAGACACATGCTCCACTATGATCATAGCAACCTTATTTATAATAGCTGGAAAGAACCCAGATGCCCTTCAACAGAGGAATGGATACAGAAAATGTGGTATATCTACACAATGGAGTACTACTCAGCTATGAAATTCATATGGAAATGGAATGAACTAGAAAATATCCCGCGTGAGGTAACCCAATCTCAGAAAAACACACATGGTATGCACTCATTGATAAGTGGATATTAGTCCAAATGCTTGATTTACCCAAGATGCGTAGACCACATGCAACTCAAGAAGGATGACCAAAATTCGGATGTTTCACTCCTTCTTTAAAAGGGGAACAAAAATATCCATAGGAGGGGATTGGGAGGCAAAGTTTAGAGCAGAGACTGAAGGAACAGCCATTCAGAGCCTGCCCCACATGTGGCCCATACATATACAGACACCAAAACTAGATAAGATGGATGAAGCTAAGAATTGCATGCTGACAGGAACCGGATATAGATCTCTCCTGAAAGACATAGCCAGAACATGTTGAAGCCATGCCATCAGCAAACCACGGATCTGAGAATGGAACCCCCGTTGAAGGATTCATAGAAAGGGCTGAAAGAGCTTGAAGGGGCTTGTGACCACATAAGAACAACAATGCCAATGAACCAGAGTTTCCAGGGACTAAGCCACTACCTAAAGACTGTAAATGGACTGACCCTGGGCTCCAACTGCATATGTATAGAAGTGAATAGACTTGTTGGGGCACCAGTGGAAGGGGAAGCCCTTGGTCCTGCCAAGGCTGGACCCCCAGTGTAGGGGATTGTTGGAGGGGCAGTAATGGGGGGGTGGAGGGAGAGGGGAACACCCATATATAATGGGAGGGGAGGGGTTAGGGGGCTGATGGACAGGAAACCGGGAAAGGGAATAACATTTGAAATGTAAATAAGAAATACCCAATTTAATAAAAATGGAAGAAAAAAAAAAAGAAAATGTAAGAAAGAGAACAGGAGTCAAAGACATAACCATTACCAACAGAATACAAGAGATATAAGAGAGAATCTCAGGGCAGAAGTTACCATAGAAAACATTAATACAACTGTCAAAGAAAATGAAAACCTAATCCAAAACATCCAGGAAATCCAATAAAAAGACCAAACCTAAGGAAATAGGAATAGAAGAGACCAAAGATTCCCAAATTAAAGGGCTAGTAAATATATTCAACAAAATCATAGAGGAAAACTAAAGAAAGAAATGGCCATAAACATACAAGAAGCCTACATAACTCCAAATATATTGGACCAGTAAAGAGATTCCTTCTGTCACATAATAGTCAAAACACCAAATGCACAAAACAAAGAAAGAGTTTTAAAAGCAGTAAGGGAAAGCGCAAGGCCCTGGGTTCGGTCCCCAGCTCTGACAAAAAGAAAAAAAAAGAAAAGCAGTAAGGGAAAATGGTCAAGTAACATATAAAGACAGACCTAACAGAATTACACCAGACTTCTCACCAGAGACTATGAAAGCCAGAAGATGCTGGGCAGATGTCATACAGACCCTAAGAGAACACAAATACAGCCCAGGCTACTATTTCCAGCAAAACTCTGAATTAACATAGATGGAGAAACCAAGGTAGTCCATGGCAAAACCAAATATACACAATGTCTTTCTATAAATCCAGCTTTACAAAGGCTAATAGATGGAAAACTCCAATACAAAGAAATAGCAAGAAAGTAATCTCTTTGAAACAAACCCAAAAGAGAGCCACACCTCTAACAACAAAAATAATAGAAAACAAAAAATCACTATTCCTTAATATCTCTTAACATTAATGGACTCAATTCCCCAATAAAAAGACATATTCTAACAGACTGGATAAGGACATAGGACCCAGCATTTTGCTGCATACAGGAAACACACCTCAGTGACAAAGACAAATACACTCTTAGAGTAAAAGGCTGGAAAACAATTTTCTTGAAACAAATTTTCCAAGAAACAAGCTAGAGAAGTCATTCTAATAGTGAATAAAATCAACTTTCAAGTAAAAGTCATTTAAAAAGATAAGGAAGGATATTTCATATTCATCAAAGGAAAAATCCAACAACCTGAACTCTCAATCCTGAATATCTATGCTCCAAAAGCAAGGGCATCTATATTCATAAAAGAAACCTTACTAAAGCTCAAGGCACTTAATCCACCTCACACAATAATAGTAGGAGATTTCAACACCCCACTCTCACCAATGGACAGATCATGGAAACAGAAACTAAAGAGAGACATAGAGAAACTAACAGAAGTTATGAACCAAATGGACTTAGCAGATATTTATAGACTATTTCATCCTAAAAAAAGAATATACCTTTTTCTCAGCAACTCATGGTACCTTCTCCAAAACTGACCACAAAACAGGCCTCACCTGATATAAGAAGATTTAAATAATCCCATGCATTCTATCAGATCACCACTAAGGCTGGTCTTCAGCAACAACAAAAACGATAGAAAGCCCACATATACATGGAAGCTGAACAAAACTCTACTCAATGATAACTTGGTCAAGGAAGAAATAAAGTAATTAAAGACTTTTTAGAATTTAATGACAATGAAGGCACAACATACCCAAACTTATAGGACATAATGAAAGCTGTGCTAAGAGGAAAACTCATAGCTCTGAGTGCCTGCAGAAAGAAACAGGAGAGAGCATATGTCAGCAGCTTGACAGCACACCTAAAAGCTTTGGAACAAAAAGAAGCAAATACACTCAGGAGGAGTAGAAGGCAGGAAATAATCAAACTCAGGGCTGAAATCAACCAAGTAGAAATAAAAAGGACTATATAAAGAATCAACAAAACAAGGAACTGATTCTTTGAGAAAATCAACAAGATAGATAAACCCTTAGTCAGACTAATCAGAGGGCACAGAGAGTGTGTCCAAATTAACAAAATCATAAATGAAAAGGGAGACATAACTACAGGATCTGAGGAAATTCAAAAAATCATCAGATCCTATTACAAATACCTATATCCAACAATACTGAAAAATCTGGATGAAATGGACAATTTTCTAGACAGATACCACATAACAAAGTTAAACCAGGATCAGATAAACAGTCCCATAACTCCTAAAATAGGAGCAGTCATCAAAGGTCTCCCAACCAAATAAAGCCTAGGACCAGATGGATTTAGTGCAGAATTCATAGAAGACCACATAACAACACTGTCCAAACTATTCCACAAAATAGAAACAGAAGGGACATTACCTGTTTTGTTCCATGAAGCCATAATTACACTTATATCTAGACCACACAAAGACCCAACAAAGAAAGAGTATTTGAGAAAGAGAATTTCACACCAATTTCCCTTATGAATATTGACACAAAAATACTAAATAAATTCCTGCAAACCAAATCCAAGAACACATCAAAACAATCATTCATCACGATCAAGTAATCTTCATCCCAGGGATGCAGGAATGGTTTAGGATACGAAAATCCATCAATGTAATCCACTATATAAACAAACAAAGATAAGAAACACATGATTATTTCATTAGATGCTGAGAAAGCATTTGATAAAATTCAATAGCCCTTCACGTTAAAAGTCTTGGAAAGATCAGGAATACAGTGCCCATACCTAATCACAGTAAAAGCAATATACAGCAAACCAGTAGCCAACATCAAACTAAATGGAGAGATACTTGAAGCAACCCCACTAAAATCAGGGACTAGATAAGGCTGCCCACTCTCTCCCTACTCAATCAAATAGTACTTGAAGTCCTAGCCAGAGCATCAGACAACAAAAGGATATCAAAGGGATACAAATTGGAAATGAAGAAGTCAAAATATCACTATTTGCAGATGGTATGACAGTATACTTATGTGACCCCAAAAATTCCACTAGAGTACTCCTAAACCTGATAAACAACTTCAGCAAAGTGGCTGGATATAAAATTACCTGAACCAAATCAGTAGCCTTCCTCTAGACAAAGGATAAATACGCTGAGAAAGAAATTAGGGCAATGACACCCTTCACAATAGTCACAAATATTATAAAATACCTCAGTGTGACTCTCACCAAGTAATTGAAATATCTATATGACAAGAACTTCAAGTCTCTTTCGAAAGATAATTAAGTTATCAGATGGAAAGGTCTCCCATGCTCATGGACTGGCAGGATTACTATTCTAAAATTGCCCATCCTGCCAAGAGCAATCTACGGATTCAATGCAATCCCCATCAAAATTCCAACTCAGTTCTTCATAGAGTTAGAAAGCACAATTTGCAAATTAATTTGGAATAACAAAAAAACCCAGGATAGTGAAAACTATCCTCAACAATAATAGAACTTCTAGGCGAATCACCATCCATGAAGTTAAGCAGTATTACAGAGTAATAGTGTTAAAAACTGTATGGTATTGGTGCAGAGACAGGCAGGTAGATCAGTAGAATAGAATTGAAGACCCAGAAATGAACCCACACATCAATGGTCACTTGATCTTCGACAAAGGAGCTAAAACTATCCAGTGGAAAAAAAGATAGCATTTTCAACAAACCGTGCTGGTTCAACTGGTAGTTAGCATGTAGAAGAATGCAAATCCATCCATTCTTTTTTTTTTTTTTTATTAACTTGAGTATTTCTTATATACATTTTAAGTGTTATTCCCTTTCCCGGTTTCCGGGCAAACATCCCCCTCCCCCCTCCCCTTCCTTATGGGTGTTCCCCTCCCAACCCTCCCCCCATTGCCGCCCTCCCCCCATAGTCTAGTTCACTGTTTATCAGGTTTAGGAGTACTCTAGTGGAATTTTTGGGGTCACATAAGTATACTGTCATACCATCTGCAAATAGTGATATTTTGACTTCTTCATTTCCAATTTGTATCCCTTTGATATCCTTTTGTTGTCTGATGCTCTGGCTAGGACTTCAAGTACTATTTGATTGAGTAGGGAGAGAGTGGGCAGCCTTGTCTAGTCCCTGATTTTAGTGGGGTTGCTTCAAGTATCTCTCCATTTAGTTTGATGTTGGCTACTGGTTTGCTGTATATTGCTTTTACTGTGATTAGGTATGGGCACTGTATTCCTGATCTTTCCTAGTTCAGTCTTAGCAGGACCCAGGGCTTCCCCTTCCACTGGTGCTCTTACTAGGATATTCATTGCTACCTATGAGGTCAGAGTCCAGGGTCAGTCCATGTATAGTCTTTGGGTAGTGGCTTAGTCCCTGGAAGCTCTGGTTGCTTGACATTGTTGTACTTTTGGGGTCTCGAGCCCCTTCAAGCTCTTCCAGTTCTTTCTCTGATTCCTTCAACGGGGGACCTATTCTCAGTTCAGTGGTTTGCTGCTGGCATTCGCCTCTGTATTTGCTGTATTCTGGCTGTGTCTCTCAGGAGCGATCTACATCCAAATCCATCCATTCTTAACAGCCTGTACAAAGCTCGAGTTCAAGTGGATCAAGAACCTGTACAGAAAGCTAGATATACTCAAACTAATAGAAGAAAAAGTGGGGAAGAGCCCAGAGTTTCTCCTTCAATTCAGTTATTCCCCATGTTCTCCTCTCTGCAGTTCCACTTATTTTTTTTTTTTTTTTGAGGTAGAGCTAGGATCTTTATGCCCCTGATTCTGGTAGTCTCTGGTCAAAGCCTGCCCTTAGTAGGATGTAAATTTCAAATTGCTTCCCAGATTCTTTTGCCTATAGGCAAAGTAGGTGGCTGTAGCCTTTGGGATGTTCTCTGGACAAGGTCCCAGGTGATAAGTGTGGGAGCGAATATATATTAAGAGAATGTGAAGAGAGACGATGAATTTGGGCTGCACACTGTCAACCTTTCCTATCTAGTCTGTACATGACACCAACTCATGTGTTATGTTTCCTTGTTTGTTGACATTCACTAAAGTGAGTATGTAGTTCAGCTTTTCTTATTAGGTTAATTGTGTAAGAACACACAATGACCATATCCACTCATTTCTCCCTTCTAGCTCCCCTTTGCATATGACAGGCTATTAAGAGTATGACACAAAGTAGGTATCTGTAAACAGTCCCAGGAGATTTATTTTATTTTGTGATTTAAGAGATGGCATTAATATATAGACTTATTTTCCATAAAAGTCAGCTGAAGGATGGGAGACTGCTTGTCCTTGATTTGTTTAGATGAGGTGAGCCAGGGCACAGTCACACAGTCAGCATTGCGTATCTTTCAACTGAATTCCACAGCTCAGGGCTGAAACCCAACCCCTAAGACCATCTCACTAAAGAAAAACCCAATCTTCATGGAGATTCATTATCTTCTCTGCTTGTTGACTACTTTGGTTATTGTTTTAAAAACTTGCAGTTTGCTTTTGCTTTTGTTGTCATGTGTAAGATCATTGCTTACCAAAACATCTTAATAGCATTAGCCAGGAGATATTTGCATACATGTATGGTTTGATTGCTTAATCCCCAAATAACAGAGGGTTGATTAGTTCATCTTTCTTTATCATTCTTTTTACTGCCTCAGCACTTAGAATTGCTTTGAAATACAGATGGTACTAAACTGTACGTTAAACGATGCTTTTTGGATGGGATAGGGGATCCCAAGGCCCCACCTCTTTCTGAAAAGTTATTAATAGTTGATGTTTGCTGAAGTAGTGAGAATTGCTTTCCTTTTGGGATGTGGCTGTTGACAGGTTGTTTATTCCTCAGTGAATGACTACACATCTATGTACATATGGGCAGAACTGATTAGATATAACAAAATTATATATATATACATGTATATTAGATATGTAACTAATTATATATTACAGGAACTAAAATAAGTCAGAAAACACATAATAAAAATACTTTTAAAAAGACACGTGTACATATGAGCAACACTACAGTGAACTTATCAAGTTGTGTGTATGTACACACATACTCGTGTGTGTGTAAAATAGTAATAGGAAGGGGGCATAAATTGGAAAGGGAGTGAAGAAGATTACATTATTCATCTTGGATGATTCTTGTACTAACTCCTCATCTCTCTGAATACTTAACATGGTAATTCCTCTTCCACTTTGTTCTTTTGTCCTCCTGACCTCTTAAAAAACAAAACAGACTGGAAAGTCTTGTGGCCCATTTCGAATTCCCTTGCTCTTACATATATTTACTCCATCTGGAAACATTTAATGGTTAGTGACTAGGACCCACAGATGAGAAAGAGCAGGGAATCTGTCTTTCTGAGCTGTCATTTCTTGCTTAAAATGATTCTTGCTCTGAAATTCTTTTGATAACATTACACATGATTTATGTGAAAAATGAGATGTGCACTGTGAAGACACAAAGGGAGATTGGAGGTCTGATGATGTTACCATATAAAGAGAGGTTATTTACGGTTGTAAAATACAACAGGAAATTAATATTTCATTGGAGGAAGTAGAGTGGAAAAGATGACATCTAACGAGGGCTTTGTGCAAATGTATTGATTAAAGCACAGGCAGAGAGAAGACTCGTTGAAAATGGGAAGATTTCAATTAGCCAAAAATAAATTCATTTATGCTGGGATCAAATCCAGGGCTCTGTGCAAGTGAGGAAAGTCCTTTACCCATCAACCAACATCACACTTTCTTAGTGGTAAGGGCATCTATAGTTAACTTCTTACAGAGTAAAATATATTCCAAATTTTAGGAAATTTTAAGTACTACTTTTATCACCCCAAAGATTTCAGAACTGGAAAAGAATCAACAAATGGCATCTATTAATGTAATCAACTCCTGGTTGGTTTCTATAACAGGGAAGACACTATGGCCAACACAGATCAGGCTCAGTCCATTTTCTAAGATGCTATTGTGATGGGACATGCCCAGGTGACGGATGTGCCCTCTTGTTGGAGTTTTTCTCATTCTTGTATCTATCACAAAAGCAGCCAATTTCACTGTTTTTGTTGTTGTTGTTGTTGTTAGTTTTGGTTTGTTTGTTTGATTTTTTTTGGTTTTGTTTTGTTTTTTTCTTTTTTTTAACACGTTGTTCTAGACAAGCAAACTCAAGCCATAGCGAGGGACAAGAAGCTTTGCAATCTGGTCCCAACACCTTTCAGGTTGTGAAGTTCAGCTTTATTTGCTTTGCATCTCCTGTCAATGTGACTGGCAGGAAGATTATGATTTAGCGAGCTGTGGAACATAATGAGTTTTTTTTAAATTGTATTCAATGTTGTTGGAATATGACCTGGATTAATCCCGAAAACTGAAAGCTAGAGAGCTAGTAAAAAATATTGTGATATTTTTAAAAACTAGGAGAACAATAGAAAAGGCCGAGAAAAGTATAAGGAATAATATTCTATGTGACTATTATAATTATCCTGTCAACATGTTTTAAAGGCTATTTCACCAAAATGAATACATAGCTAGATACTATATTTAAAATACTACAGAAAATATGCATTTCTCTTAGATATTTGTCTTAGGATAACAAAATAATCCAGGCAGTGCATGCCTTTAATCCTAGCACTTGGAAAGCCAGGCAGAAAGATCTGAGTTGAGACCAACCTGGTCTACAGAGTGAGTTCTAGAACAGCCAAGTCTACACAGAGAAAGAAGCCTTGCCTCAAAAACCAACCAACCCCTAACCAACCAAATAAACAAAACAAAATGACCACATCTATAATCTCAGTACTGAGGAGGCAGAAGCAGGAGGATTGCTATAAATTCAAAGCTAGCTTGAAATTCAATAGCTACAATGCTAATTCTAGCCGGTCAGGATTACTTAAACCTGCCACGAACAAGAAAGTATAGGGAAGATGGCTCCAAGGGCATTTGAATACTAAACAGTATCAACCAACCAGACCCCTCAGAGCTCCCAGGGACTAACCTACCAATCAGAGAGTACACATGGAGGGACCAATGGCTCCAGCCGCATATGTAGCAGAGGATGTAGAAACAGGTAGATCCCCAAGGCATTCCTGGCCAACCAGTCCAGCCAGACTGACTAGCTTCTCATTCAGAGATTGATTCTTTCTCGAGGAAATAAGGTATACAGCTACAGAGGAATATACTCCAAGTCCTGCTCTGACCTTGACACGTTCACCTAAGAGGATATGTAGTAGTTCATTCATGTACAGACCACATGACTCTTCTACAACACAACATTCGACATACACACATACACACACATACACACAGAGCATACCCCCAAATAAAACAGAAATAAATTAAAAAATAAAAATTAAAAACACAAAATTAATCTGTGTATTGTCATATCCAATACATTAATTGAGAGACAACCATAAAATTTGGGAAAATGTGTAAATATCTCTTTCCCCTTAAAGTAGTAGTTGCATTTTCATTGTTTAATCTCTAGTGATTTTTTTCAGCACAGGGGAAATTCACGGTGGTAATTTAATGTTTTCTTCAAGTTGAATTATTGACTCTATAATTAGGGTTTAATCTGGCAGTGGGAGTCTCTACACATTTCCTCCTGTCTGTATCAATGAGAGTGTGATGTGTGACATTGGACTTAATGTACCCAAGTCTGTAGATGCCTACACTGTCTCACATCTCCTAGGATCATGGTGGTTCTTCTGCCTGTGGCAGTGGTTCTCAATCATCTCAATGCTGTGACCTTTTAATACAGGTCCTCATGTTGTGGTGACTCCAAGCATAACATTACTTTCATTGCTCCTTTTTAACCGTAATTTTGCTACTGTTATGAATTGTAATGAAAATATCTGATATGCAGGATAACTGATACATGACCCCTGTGAAAGGGCCTCAACTCAGGTTAAGAAACCATGACCAATGGAATGCTTTCACGTTTCTTCCAGTGTTCTTGAAATTATTTCATTCCTAGAAAAGAGAACTAGAAAATACTCGTTGAAAATCCTACGTGTTTTATTTAATTGTTTAATACAAATTTCTATTTCTCCTGTATTTTATCTTTCTTGTTTTAAACACTTAACAATTCATTTTTTTTTCTGCAATTTTACACTTGATCATCTCACCAAGATTATACATCCATTTATACCTTCACTTTCTTTTTAGTGGATGAAAACACTGATTGAATCAATGCAGAGCCAGCTATTGGAATTTCAATTGAAATCTGAAACCTCTTACTGAATACTAAGAGATAGATTCCACTGCTATAGAGGATAGGGTTCAGGAATTTTAGTCTTCAAGAAGAGACACATAAAAATACTTTTAAATTAATTCTCATAAAGTACATGTCTTCTATGTTAGGCAATTTTCAACTAAGAAAAACAAGCTGTGTATATCTAGAAAAGCTTCCGAATGCACTGTGTCGCATTTAGGAGCAACAGGAGGCCAGGGCCATGGCAGTATTGATAACCTCAGGATCCTTTGATAACTTCTGTTTATGGCCATTCATGAAGGAATTTATCAGCTTTTATACATCCCTCCACTCCTCAGAATGAATAGTTCTTATAAAGGGACCATAAGAACAGCTCCCAAAGCTTGGTTTTATTCCTACAAGACCAGCTGGATTTCAAGCAAAACCTGATGGTTTCTAGTCTTTTGAAACCTCCTTAGTTTTAGAGATATTAAATGTTCAATTACATTTTTTGAAATACGTATAATACAACTGAGATTAAAAATTCAGTGCTGAGGCAACTTTAGTTTTGCTATCTGCAAAAAGGTGTTGCTATTTGCCCACAGTTCATAGTTACATCATAAAATATTTGCATAGAACTTTATAGGCTGTTAATAAATGCTGAGGGAGGAGCATACATATCATGGGATTTCTTTTTTTTTTTTTTTTTTTTTTTTTTTTATTAACTTGAGTATTTCTTATATACATTTCGAGTGTTATTCCCTTTCCCGGTTTCCGGGCAAACATCCCCCTCCCCCCTCCCCTTCCTTATGGGTGTTCCCCTCCCAACCCTCCCCCCATTGCCGCCCTCCCCCCATAGACTAGTTCACTGTGGGTTCAGTCTTAGCAGGACCCAGGGCTTCCCCTTCCACTGGTGCTCTTACTAGGATATTCATTGCTACCTATGGGGTCAGAGTCCAGGGTCAGTCCATGTATAGTCTTTAGGTAGTGGCTTAGTCCCTGGAAGCTCTGGTTGCTTGGCATTGTTGTACTTTTGGGGTCTCGAGCCCCTTCAAGCTCTTCCAGTTCTTTCTCTGATTCCTTCAATAGGGGACCTATTCTCAGTTCAGTGGTTTGCTGCTGGCATTCGCCTCTATATTTGCTGTATTCTGGCTGTGTCTCTCAGGAGCGATCTACATCCGGCTCCTGTCGGTCTGCACTTCTTTGCTTCATCCATCTTGTCTAATTGGGTGGCTGTATATGTATGGGCCACATGTGGGGCAGGCTCTGAATGGGTGTTCCTTCAGTCTCTGTTTTAATCTTTGCCTCTCCCTTCCCTGCCAAGGGTATTCTTTTTCCTCATTTAAAGAAGGAGTGAAGCATTCACATTTTGATCATCCGTCTTGAGTTTCGTTTGTTCTAGGGATCTAGGGTAATTCAAGCATTTGGGCTAATAGCCACTTATCAATGAGTGCATACCATGTATGTCTTTCTGTGATTGGGTTAGCTCACTCAGGATGATATTTTCCAGTTCCAACCATTTGCCTACGAATTTCATAAACTCGTTGTTTTTGATAGCTGAGTAATATTCCATTGTGTAGATGTACCACATTTTCTGTATCCATTCCTCTGTTGAAGGGCATCTGGGTTCTTTCCAGCTTCTGGCTATTATAAATAAGGCTGCGATGAACATAGTGGAGCACGTGTCTCTTTTATATGTTGAGGCATCTTTTGGGTATATGCCCAAGAGAGGTATAGCTGGATCATCAGGCAGTTCAATGTCCAATTTTCTGAGGAACCTCCAGACTGATTTCCAGAATGGTTTTACCAGTCTGCAATCCCACCAACAATGGAGGAGTGTTCCTCTTTCTCCACATCCTCGCCAGCATCTGCTGTCATCTGAGTTTTTGATCTTAGCCAATCGCACTGGTGTGAGGTGAAATCTCAGGGTTGTTTTGATTTGCATTTCCCTTATGACTAAAGATGTTGAACATTTCTTTAGGTGTTTCTCAGCCATTCGGCATTCCTCAGCTGTGAATTCTTTGTTTAGCTCTGAACCCCATTTTTTAATAGGGTTATTTGTTTCCCTGCGGTCTAACTTCTTGAGTTCTTTGTATATTTTGGAAATAAGGCCTCTATCTGTTGTAGGATTGGTAAAGATCTTTTCCCAATCTGTTGGTTGCCGTTTTGTCCTAACCACAGTGTCCTTTGCCTTACAGAAGCTTTGCAGTTTTATGAGATCCCATTTGTCGATTCTTGATCTTAGAGCATAAGCCATTGGTGTTTTGTTCAGGAAATTTTTTCCAGTGCCCATGTGTTCCAGATGCTTCCCTAGTTTTTCTTCTATTAGTTTGAGTGTGTCTGGTTTGATGTGGAGGTCCTTGATCCACTTGGACTTAAGCTTTGTACAGGGTGATAAGGATGGATCGATCTGCATTCTTCTACATGTTGCCCTCCAGTTGAACCAGCACCATTTGCTGAAAATGCTATCTTTTTTCCATTGGATGGTTTTGGCTCCTTTGTCAAAAATCAAGTGAGCATAGGTGTGTGGGTTCATTTCTGGGTCTTCAATTCTATTCCATTGGTCTATCTGTCTGTCTCTGTACCAATACCATGCAGTTTTTATCACTATTGCTCTGTAATACTGCTTGAGTTCAGGGATAGTGATTCCCCCTGAAGTCCTTTTATTGTTGAGGATAGCTTTAGCTATCCTGGGTTTTTTGTTATTCCAGATGAATTTGCAAATTGTTCTGTCTAACTCTTTGAAGAATTGGGTTGGTATTTTGATGGGGATTGCATTGAATCTGTAGATTGCTTTTGGTAAAATGGCCATTTTTACCATATTAATCCTGCCAATCCATGAGCATGGGAGATCTTTCCATCTTCTGAGGTCTTCTTCAATTTCTTTCCTCAGTGTCTTGAAGTTCTTATTGTACAGATCTTTTACTTGCTTGGTTAAAGTCACACCGAGGTACTTTATATTATTTGGGTCTATTATGAAGGGTGTCGTTTCCCCAATTTCTTTCTCGGCTTGTTTCTCTTTTGTATAGAGGAAGGCAACTGATTTATTTGAGTTAATTTTATACCCAGCCACTTTGCTGAAGTTGTTTATCAGCTTTAGTAGTTCTCTGGTGGAACTTTTGGGATCACTTAAATATACTATCATGTCATCTGCAAATAGTGATATTTTGACCTCTTCTTTTCCGATCTGTATCCCTTTGATCTCCTTTTGTTGTCTGATTGCTCTGGCTAGAACTTCAAGAACTATATTGAATAAGTAGGGAGAGAGTGGGCAGCCTTGTCTAGTCCCTGATTTTA
The DNA here is from genome assembly GCF_021556685.1 of Rattus norvegicus. Taxonomy (NCBI): domain Eukaryota; kingdom Metazoa; phylum Chordata; class Mammalia; order Rodentia; family Muridae; genus Rattus; species Rattus norvegicus. The sequence continues at coordinate 54,248,544 of NC_141544.1, read as the reverse complement.
GTGGGATTGCTTCAAGTTTCTCTCCATTTAGTTTAATGTTAGCAACTGGTTTGCTGTATATGGCTTTTACTATGTTTAGGTATGGGCCTTGAATTCCTATTCTTTCCAGGACTTTTATCATATCATGGGATTTCTAAAGAGAGAGTGGGAAAAATCTCTAGGAAGAATCTAGAAAAGTTGAGAATGCTAAATTTGCCATGTATGGATGTACTATGGGACTAATGGTTTCATTATTATGAAATACATTCTATGCTTGGATCAATCTTCTCTCAGAAATTGAAAATAAAGTATTTGAGCTGTATGGCATGTTGTATATTAAAATAGTACCAGAGAAGACATTTAGCTTGCTAGAAATTTGTTCTCATAAATTGAACGAGACAAACTCCAGTGTTCTGTTTCTCCCCCCTTCCCCTTCCTCTTCTGTCCCTTTCCCCACTGTATTGACAAGTCTTTTATCTGCTTGTAATGTCTGTTGTCTTTAATGATGCACAAAGCTTCAGGAGAAATTAACTGGGTGTGGGTCTAGACTATAGCCTAGCTAATCAAGGTGAGGTCCTTGGATAAATTGAATCACGGTTGCCTGGGTGTTTGTTTAAAAGTCAAAATTCCTGATAGTATGTTGGGGCTGAAACCTTCTTTTGGGCTGATGAATGAAGATGAATCTTGGCCCAAACGAGAAGTCTGCACTGTAAATGCTTCAAAGCATTTCTTAAGTGGGCAGTCTGAGCAGTGACCACACTTCAGCTTCTTATCTCTTTACAACGTTTCTGTGGCAACTGGACAGTTTTATTAATTCTGTTCCAGATGCAGCCACTGAAGCACAAGGATTTTTAAATGAGTGATTCATCTTGTTTACTAAATTATAGTCAAGTTGAGCGTTAAAAATCAGAGCTCCAAGCTTTTCCTTCTCTGTTTTCTCTACTCTATCTTGTCCACAGTGTTTTCTTTATTATAATGGCAAAGCATCCACACTAGAATACTGAAATGCCTTGATTATGAAACCCAAGGATTACGGAGAGGAAGGGTAACTCTCTCCTTGACATCTTTGGGATGGGCCAAAATGATACCTATAAAGGTCTGATGAGTAAATGGCCCTCATAAGTTTATCAACAGATAGCCAGCTGAGAAACAGAGTCCATCAGGGGCAAGGGTTCTTCCTTGTTAACAAGGTTACTGATAAAGTTTTGTAATATTTGAAATTCAAGACCCAGTCATTCTTCTTTTTTTAACTTGCATCTTGGACTCATGGCTATCGGCCTTAAAAAGTTAGTAGTGTAGTGGTAATTCTAGTGATGGCAATGATGGCCATGAACTCTGAAGGAACTCAGCACTTCTTGGAATTATGTTCTAGAATACCTTGAAAAACCAATGAGAGAGTAACGCTCATTTCCTTTATTGTCTTGTCTTTCAGTCAAAAGAAAATGCTATCTAGCAAAATGATTTCCAGCCAGTAATAGAGAAGCCACATTAACACGTTGCTTTGTCACTGTCTGATACCTAGCAGAAGAAGTTGTTTTGCCACTCTATCAGGAGCTGTTTCTCTGTGCGTAAGATATATAGTGTTTTCATTCTTTTAGCATAAAAGTAAAATATGCACTGTGGGAAAAATTTACAAACTCAACAAGACAAAGTGATTAAATAAATATATAGAATTATGTGACCCGTATCTTTCTATCTATATATCCACTGACGATTCTTTGTCTTTCTAAACCTTCCAAAGCTCTCATGGCTACTATCCTTTCCTGCATGGGCTTCCAGGTGACAGACAGAGGAGAGTATGAAAATGAAAGGAAAGAAATTGCAAAAGGAAGTTCTGAAAGAGGGAAAACTGAAATATTTGGAGGATAGTTATTTGATTCTTTGACAAACACTTTAATATTACTACTTAAAACTATTCGAAGACACACATGAAACATGATTCATATATATGTATAGAATTAGTTTTTCCATTTTAATTCATTAAGCTTGTAGAAGGAAAATGTTCTCAGATTTTGGGAATAAGACAGGCATGCGATCAATGACCATGCTCTTGAATCTCCTGAGATCTTGTGAAATGTGTGTATAGTAAATGCCTGCTGGGTCTTAGATACTGCTCTAGGCACTCTAGAGTTTATGAAACAACCATATCTTACGGTGTTGAGCACATCAGTAAATTTCTTTCACTCTCAATTTCTTTTTTTTATTGGATATTTTCTTTATTTGCATTTCAAATGTTATCCCCTTTTCTGGTTTCCCCTCCAGAACCCTCCTATCCCATCCCCTTTCCCTCTGCTTCTATGAGGGTGCTCACTCACTCACTCACTCACTCACGCAGGCTCCCCTCTGCCATCCAGCATCCCCTACACTGGAGCAACAAGCCTTCACAGGACCAAGGGCCTCTCCTCCCAATAAGGCCATCTATCATCTGCCACATATGCAGCTGGAGCCATGGGTACTCTTTGATTGGTTGTTTAGTCCCTGGGAGCTCTTGGGAGGGGGTGGTATCTTGTTGGTTGATATTGTTGTTCTTCCTATGGAGTTGCAAACCCCTTCAGCTCCTTCAGTCCTCTCTCTAACTCCTTCAACGGGGACCTGGTTCTCAGTCCAATATCTGCTATAAGCATCTGCCTCTTTGTCAGGCTCTGACAGTGCCTCTCAGGAAACAACTATATGAGGCTCCTGTCAGCATGCACTTTTGGCATTCGCAATAGTGTCTGGGTTTGGTGACTGTTTGTGGGATGGATATCCAGGTGTAGTAGTCTCTGGATGGCCTTTCCTTCAGTCTCCGCTCCTCCACACTTTGTCTCCATATTTCTTCCTGTGAATACTTTGTTCTCCCTTCTAAGAAGTACTGAAGCATCCACCCTTAGGTCTTCCTTCTTCTTGAGCTTCACTCTCAATTTCTTAGCCCATAAAAGTAAAACACACACACACACACACACACACACACACACACACACAAACACAACAAATTATCAGGATACTGTTTATTCTGCCTGCCTTTTTTCTTTTCTCAGAGCTTTTGTTTCCCAAGTCTGCCCACCCTTCTCCAATTTTTGGGTTTAGACCGATTTACACCAAGTGCCAGTTCTGAATCAAGTACCTTCCTTATTTCTTTCTTTGTCCATTTATATATTCTTCTCAACATGCCAGGTAGAGGCAGCTCTTACAGCATCAATTCTATCATCTTTTCCGTCAAATTTTCAGTGGTTTTGCCTGTAGTTAGACTAAAATTTCCATTCCTTTCCCTGACATTGAATTCCTGTAGGACCCTTCTTGTCACTTCTTCTGTGTATCAGCCATTCTGGCCTGAATCCTAGTTGCAAAATATGCCAAGCTTGTTACCACCTGCAGATTTATATTTTTTCTTCCCTTGCCTTAGAACATTCTGGCTCAGATATTTTCTTGGCTGCCACCTTCCTAATTTTCAGGTCTTGGTTCAATGTCCCTAATTAAAGAAGTATTTTCTGGCCACATCTTCAAAGGTATTTACTGTGATTATTATTATTTTATACTTATAATTGCATAAAATTATTTTTTAAATTTAAAAACTTATATTTATTACAACATACTCAAAACTGAAAGTCCAAGAGACTAATTTGTTTGGAATATCTTTAGGACAGTGTCTGTAACCCAGTTGGCACTAACTACCCATTCATTTTATAAGTTCTCAGGTTGTAATGATTCAAGCACATGATCCTATAATACCTGATTTGTTCCCAAATTCTGAGAAACTCTTCCTTCTACAAGCCTAATGAATTAAAATAGAAAAACAAATTATATACATATATATGAATAATGCTTTCACATAGAGTGAATTCATCCACAAGAAATGACCACTATAATAAAACTAGTTCATATTTCCCCCCTTTTCTTTCTGGTCAGAAGGATTAAATTCAACCCTCATATTAAATGTCACCTATAAAGTACAGTATTATTCCTAGTTCCTATCATAGATCTTTCCTTGATCACCTGAAATTTGATATTCTCTGGCCAACATATCCCATTTCTTCTCCACATAGCCTCTGACAATTGTTCTACTCTCTACTTCTGTGATAGGGACTAATTTCAGTTCTATATACATGTGAGATAAGCTGTATATTTTTTCTGTGTCAGAAGTACTTCACTTTGCATAATATCTTTTAGTCCTTCTGGTTTTTTTTTAATTACTGCAAATGGTAGATCCTCCTTTTAAAAGTTCAGATGAACTGGTGCCCGAACAACCCTGATCCCGGCCCACAGCTCCCTACTCCCAAACCCCGTGGGAGAGAGAGCTGATCGCCCAGAAGTGTGGGGAATCCTGAGACTGCAGGGCAGGAGAGACCACCACTTCTGTCCACCTTTGCACACATCCTTGGCCCAAGAGGAAATTGTATAGTGCCTCTGGGCATGGGAAGATTGGAGCAGTCAAGCTGCAGGAGTCCTGCACCCAAATGCCATGGGAGGGAGAGCTAGACCTTCATAGGGGCAGACACTCCTGGGGAAACCAGAGGAGACTACTCTCTGCCCACATTTCTGACTCTAGAGGAAAACGCCTAGCACCATCTGGGTCTGCTGCACACAGGGACCCAGGAGAAGTAGGAGCAGGACCGTCTGGTTCCCTCCCACATGGATAGCTAAAAGCCAGTGGACAGGAATGACTACATGCCTAAGAGCAGAACACTCTGTTCCCATAACTGGCTGAAAGAAAACAGGAAAACAGGTCTACAGCACTCCTGATACACAGGCCTATAGGAAGGTCAAACCACTGTCAGAAATAGCAGAACAAGGTAACACCAGAGACAAGCTGATGGCAAGAGGCAAGCATAGGAAACCAAGCAACAGAAACCAAGACTACATGGCATCATCAGAGCCCAATTCTCCCATCAAAGCAAACACTGAATATCCAAACACACCAGAAAAGCAAGATCTAGATTTAAAATCACATTTGATCATGATGATGGGGGACTTTAAGAAAGACATAAAGAACTCCCTTAGAGAAATGCAGGAAAACATAAGTAAACATGTAGAAGCCATTAGAGAGGAAACACAAAAATCCCTGAAAGAATTCCAGGAAAACACAATCAAACAGGTGAAGGAATTGAAAATGGAAATAGAAACAATAAAGAAAGCACAAAAGGAGACAACTATGGATATAGAAAACCAAAGGAAGAGACAAGGAATCACAGGCACAAGCATCACCAACAGAATACAAGAGATAGAATAGAGAATCTCAGGAGCAGAAGATTCCATAGACATCATCGACACAACTGTCAAAGATAATGTAAAACTGAGAAAGCTACTGGCCCAAAGCATACAGGAAATCCAGGACACAATGAGAAGATGAAACTTAAGGATAATAGGTATAGAAGAGAGTGAAGATTCCCAACTCAAAGGACCAGTAAATATCTTCAACAAAATCTTAGAAGAAAACTTCCCTAACCTAAAGAAAGAGATGCCCATAAGCATACAAGAAGCCTTCAGAACTCCAAATAGATTGGACCAGAAAAGAAACTTCTCCCATCACATAATAGTCAAAAGACCAAATGCACAAAACAAAGAAAGAATATTAAAAACAGTAAGGGAAAAAGGTCAAGTAATATATAAAGGCAGACCTATCAGAATTACACCAGACTTCTCACCAGAGACTATAAAGGCCAGAAGATCCTGGAGAGATGTCATACAGACCTTAAGAGAACACAAATGCCAGCCCAGAGTACTGTATCCAGAAAAACTCTCAATTAACATAGATGGAGAAACCAAGATATTCCATGACAAAACCAAATTTACACAATATCTTTCTATAAATCCAGTCCTACAAAGGATAATAAATGGTAAGGCCCAACATAAGGAGGCAAGCCACAACCTAGAAGAAGCAAGAAACTAATTGTGTTGCAACAAAACAAAGAGAAGACGAGCACACAAACATAATCTCACCTCCAAATATGAAGATAACAGGAAGCAACAATCACTATTCCTTAATATCTCTCAACATCAATGGAATCAATTCCCCAATAAAAATACACAGATGAACAAACTGGATACGTAATGAGGAGCCAGCATTTTGCTGCCTACAGGAAACCTAAACCACACAAAGACCGAACAAAGAAAGAGAACTTCAGACCGATTTCCCTTATGAATATCAATGCAAAAAATAATAAAATTCTTGCAAAATGAATCTAAGAACACATCAAAACAATCATCCATCATGATCAAGTAGGCTTCATCCCAGTCATGCAGGGATGGTTTAATATACAGAAAACCATCAACATAATCCACTCTATAAAGAAACTGAAAGATAAAAACCACATGATATTTTCATTAGATGCTGAGAAAGCATTTGACAAAATTCAACACCCTTTCATGATAAAAGTCCTGGAAAGAACGGGAATTCAAGGCCCATACCTAAATATAGTAAAAGCCATATACAGCAAACCAGTAGCTAACATTAAACTAAATGGAGAGAAACTTGAAGCAATCCTACTAAAATCAGGGACTAGACAAGGCTGCCCACTCTCTCCCTACTTATTCAATATAGTTCTCGAAGTCCTAGCCAGAGCAATCAGACAACAAAAGGAGATCAAAGGGATACAGATTGGAAAGGAAGAAGTCAAAATCACTATTTGCAGATAATATGATTGTATATTTAAGTGATCCCAAAAGTTCCACCAGAGAACTACTAAAGCTGATAAACACCTTCAACAAAGTGGCTGGGTATAAAATAAACTCAAATAAATCAGTAGCCTTCCTCTACACAAAAGAGAAACAAGCCGAGAAAGAAATTTGGGAAAAAACACCCTTCATAATCATCCCAAATAATATAAAATACCTTGGTGTGACTTTAACCAAGCAAGTGAAAGTTCTGTATGGTAACAACTTCAAGCCTCTGAAGAAAGAAATTGAAGATTTCAGAAGATGGAAAGAGCTCCCATGCTCATGGATTGGCAGGATTAATTATAGTAAAAATGGTCATTTTACCAAAAGCGATCTACAGATTCAATGTAATCCCCATCAAAATTCCAATCCAATTCTTCATAGAGTTAGACAGAACATTTTGCAAATTTATTTAGAATAACAAAAAACCCAGGATAGCTAAAACTATCTTCAACAATAAAGGGACTTCCAGGGGGATCACTATCCCTGAACTCAAGCAGTATTGCAGAGCAATAGTGATAAAATACTGCATGGTATTGGCGTAGAGACAGGCAGGTAGACCAGTAGGATAGAATTGAAGACCCAGAAATGAACCCACACACCTATGGTCACTTGAGTTTTGACAAAGGAGACAAAACCGTCCAAAGGAAAAAAGATATCATTTTATTTTCAGCAAGTGGTGCTGGTTCAACTGGAGGTCAGCATGTAGAAGAATGCAGATCGATCCATGCTTATCACCCTGTACAAAGCTTAAGTCCAAGTGGATCAAGGACCTCCACATCAAACCAGATACACTTAAACTAATAGAAGAAACAGTAGGGAAGCATCTCGAACACATGGTCACTGGAGAAAATTTCTTGAACAAAACACCAATGGGTTATGCTCTAACATCAAGAATCAACAAATGGGATCTCATAAAACTACAAAGCTTCTGTAAGGCAAAGGACACTGTCCTTAGGAAAAATGGCAACCAACAGATTGGGAAAAGATCTTTACCAATCCTACAACTGATAGAGGGCTTATATCCAAAATATACAAAGAACTCAAGAAGTTAGACCACAGGGAAACAAATAACCCTATTAAAAATGGGGTTCAGAGCTAAACAAAGAATTCACAGCTGAGGAATGCCGAATGGCTGTGAAGCACCTAAAGAAATGTTCAACATCTTTAGTCATAAGGGAAATGCAAATCAAAACAACCCTGAGATTTCACCTCACACCAGTGAGAATGGCTAAGATCAAAAACTCAGGTGACAGCAGATGCTGGCGAGGATGCGGAGAAAGAGGAACACTCCTCCATTGTTGGTGGGATTGCAGACTGGTAAAACCATTCTGGAAATCAGTCTGGAGGTTCCTCAGAAAATTGGACATTGAACTGCCTGAGGATCCAGCTATACCTCTCTTGGGCATATACCCAAAAGATGCCCCAACATATAAAAAAGACACGTGCTCCACTATGTTCATTGCAGCCTTATTTATAATAGCCAGAAGCTGGAAAGAACCCAGATGCCCTTCAACAGAGGAATGGATACAGAAAATGTGGTACATCTACACAATGGAATATTACTCAGCTATCAAAAACAATGACTTTATGAAAATCATAGGCAAATGGATGGAACTGGAAAATATCATCCTGAGTGAGGTAACCTAATCACAGAAAAACATACATGGTATGCACTCATTGATAAGTGGATATTAGCCCAAGTGCTTGAATTACCCTAGATGCACAGAACACATGAAAGTCAAGAAGGATGACCAAAATGTGGATGTTTCACTCCGTCTTTAAAAGAGGAACAAGAATACCTTTGGCAGACGGTAGGGAGGCAAAGTTTAGAACAGAGACTGAAGGAACACCCATTCAGAGCCTGCCCCACATGTGATCCATACATATACCGCAACCAAACTAGATAAGATGGATGAAGCAAGAAGTGCGGGCTGACAGAACCCGGATGTAGATTTCTCCTGAGAGACACATCCAGAATATGGCAAATACATAGGCGAATGCCAGCAGCAAACCACTGAACTGAGAATGGGACACCCGTTGAAGGAATCAGAGAAAGGACTGAAAGAGCTGAAAGGGCTCGAGACCCCATATGAACAACAATGACAACCAACCAGAGCTTCCAGGGACTAAGCCACTACCTAAAGACTATACATGGACTGACCCTGGGCTCCAACCTCATAGGTAGCAATGAATAGCCTAGTAAGAGCACCAGTGGAAGGGGAAGCCCTTGTTCCTGCCAAGACTGAACCCCCAGTGAACCTTATTGTTGGGGTGAGGGTGGTAATGGGGGGAGGATGGGGAGGGGAACACGCATAAGAAGGGGAGGGGGAGGCGTTAGGGGGATGTTGCCTAGGAAACTGGGAAAGGGAATAACAATAGAAATGTAAATAAGAAATACCCAAGTTAATAAAGATGAAGAAAAAATTTCAGATAACATCCTTCATGGTTAGCATCAGGGTTAAAAGTACTGCATGTTTAGAATTGAACCCTGATAACATATTCACATAATATATACCAAAAATAATTAAATAAATATTTAAATTCTGTGATCTGTACCAATTTATATCTATGTGCATGCATTATAGACATTATGCAGAATGAAGTCTCATATATACATATATTCGTGTGTGTGTGTGTGATGGTGTGATGTCAGGGCCCAGCATCAGTTATACACACTGAATGTAATATTCATAGTATTACTATGTATATGAAGTAACAAATAGAAGCCATGATTGTATGAAGGGAGCATGGGGATTCCCTCATAAGTGTTAGAGTAAGGAAAGGAAAGGGAGGAAATGATGTAATTTTTGACTTTAAAAAAATATTGAAAAGAGGCACTGGCTACCTTTCCCTTAAAATGTACATTGTGTGATTTTGCATTCTATCTGTCTTAGATTATCTATGTTGTGCTCAAAGTATTTTGGTATAATTTTCCAGAGATTTTAAAAATTAGTATCTTCTTCTTTGCTGTGAATATCCTAATTCATTGTTATTAATGCTTCATTAGTGGTTCCATTGGCTTCTTTATATTGCAGACTTTTCATTCATTACACTTTTTTAAGGATTGTTCCAGGCATGCCCCGTAGTGGGTGGTAGTTAACAATAACAACCAAGAAATAAGGGTGGTTCTGCTGAGGTTAACATGCTAATAGTTTCTGTATTTCCCACCAGTTTCTTCATGGCTTTGTCACTCACAATAATTAAGTATTCACTATAGTAAACCAGTATGCATAGTGGACAGATTTTAAAAGTTGTCAAGAAGAGGGGTTAGAGAGATGCTTTTGTAAAGAGAGGAATTTGGAGCTGTATTCTCTGACTCTCTAACAAACAAACAAATGATAAAAGTAGAAAGTCAAGAATAAATAAATCTCATATTTTCACAAATCTGAATTGCCATAATCCCTTACAAGAAAGACAAAAGTAAAAGGAACCAACTAACTAATTATGCATATGTTGAATAGAAAGATGGGCTCTTAACAGAGTCTTCTTGTAAAGAATGTCTTCTAGTTTTGAGGTCTTAGAGTATTTTTCTTTAAGACAGACATTGAGTAGATTCCACATAGAATGTTTTCTTATATTGTTTGCTCTTCATAAATCAAAGAATGAAATAAGTTTCCTAGCACTGTTTCCCTTCTTAAGATTATACCTGCCCTAGATTCTCCTACCTAAACTGATTTAGATTGTTCTAATCTGAATAATCTGAATCTAGCTTTATAGTCTACATCATTTTCTTCCCTCTGAATGATTATAGTTATATTGTTTTATTCCTTTTCTACAAAGATCTCTGGAGCTAATAACCTATTGTTTCCTAATTCTCAGAGTTAAGCGATCCTTAAGAAATGACTATTTTCTTGTATACTGTTTATTTATTTTCCTAGGGGTTGACTCTGGGACTCTGCACAGTCTATACAAATGCTTTACCATTGACTTGTACCCACCTGGGGATGACTCTTTTGATGATCATTTCTTTAGAAATTTCATTGGCCTCTGATTCTATCTTGCTTAAGATTTGTCACTAATGAGTACCCCAAGTGCTGTATTCTCAAAGGTTGTACCCCTTTCCGCTGACTCTCAAGAGAGTCACCATTAAAGTTTTGCTTCTCTCAGCTTAGATCTAACCTAGTGCATACAGTGCTCACAACAGGCGATGACTCTACCTCTGCACTTAGATCGAGTTCTTTGTGGCTGCTATAGAACTTTGTTGTCCTTTTACTTACATTGCAAACTTTTTTCCTCGGTATTTTGATGCAATGCATGGAACCAATTGGTTTCTAGAGATATAGTTTTTAAAAATAGTTTCTTTTACTTTTGATATTATAATATAATTACATCAATTTCCCCATCTCTTCCTTCCCTCCAAACCCTTTCATATACTTCATGTATTAGTCAGGGTTCTCTAGAGTCACAGAACTCATGGAGTGAATCCATCCATCCATCCATCCATCCATCCATCCATCCATCCATCCATCCATCTATCTATCTATCTATCTATCTATCTATCTATCTATCTTCCATATAAGTTACATACACACATAGAGACATATAGACACAGACACAGACACACACAGAGAGAGAGAGAGAGAGAGAGAGAGAGAGAGAATTTATTGGATTGCTTTACAGGCTGTAATCCAGCTAATCCAACAATAGCAAGTCCAAGAATATAGTATTTGTTTAGTTCACAAAGCTGGTTACCTCAGTTGGTCTTGTTCCCATGCCTGTGAAGGAATGGATATGCTAGCAAAGTCAAAGGAAAGCAGGCAAAGAATGAACCCTTGCTTCATCCATTGTATAGGCTTCCAGCAGAAGTTGTTATCTTCCTCTCTCAAAATCCAGATCAAAAGCCTGCATCTTCCAACCTCATGATCCAGATCAAAGACATGTTGTCTTCCTTCCTCAAAATCTAGAGCACATGTGTACCCCTATTTCTGCATCTTAATTCATTCCAAATAGTCACGTTGACAACCAACAATAGTCATTATACATTCCTAGCTCTCTTTCAAACTAATAGCCTCTTTTTAAAATTAACTATTGTTACATGCATATATGTATGTACACATGTGTTACTAAATATAACCTTCTCAGTCTGTACATGTTACTTATATATGTTTTCAAGATGACCATTTGTACTGGATAGCCACTTGATGTACTCTTCCCTGGGGAAGGCTATTTCTCTTGCTCTCAGCTTTACTCAGTTATCTGTAGCTTCATAAGTTCTGTAGAGTTCAGGCATCACGGTTCTCTCCCATTCATTTTAGCGTGTCTATTGTTGTTAAGCTCATGTCTAGGCAGTAATATTGGTGAAACTTTTTGAGTCTTAGAAGATGCATATATATATATGATACATATATTATATATATTTAAATTAACTTATGTCATTAGAATTTCTATTACCAAAATAGTACATTGCAAAAAAATCAACAAGAACTCAGATTTCCTTTTCATACATTTGCCTATTAAATTCTCCCTCTCTCTCTTTCTCTTTCTCTTGTGCTCTTGCTCTCTCTCTCTCTCTCTCTCAGTTCTACAATACTTTGTTTCCTTTTAATTTAGAAAACCTCAATCGACAAATGTGATTTTTTTTCTACTCAGTTAATTATAATGTCCTGGGTGTTAATTTCTTTTGATGGACAGCTATTGTAGGCTCAGTTGAGTAAGAACAGTTTTTGTGAGCGTGTTAAGCATCATTTTATTATTATTTTTCTGAACTGTAAGTGGCTGCCTTGAAGGTGGACCTGATTCATCTAGGCTGGATTTTGTTGCTTTTCATTTTCAAATATGTATATTGTCATCACCTGCTTTATTGAACAAGAAGTTATTTGAATCTCTATCAATAGTTTTCTGATAATATTGTTATTGTTACCTTTCCTTTTACTTCTATTGCTGCATTTGGCCCAAAAGAGACAGCCCTTCCTTCACATGAAATTTCTGTGGATGCTGTCCAAGAACCTGTTCTATTTTTTTCCTGCATGTAGCTTTGTGAAGGCTACCAGTTATTATTGCCGTTTTCTATCTTAGTACCTGCATCAACGCTTTCCTATCCACTACATCTTTAGCTTAACAAATCTCTCAAACATGAAATAAAAACTATTCTTTCACCTAGTGTCAGTCCCTACATCACATTCTAATGAACAGAAAGTGTCTTGGTAGGATGTCAAAGAGCAGCTTCCTTTCCTCAATTTTAGAAGTAAAAGAACATTTATTCAGTAGAAAATTTTATTTTTCTTTCCTCCCAAGACACATTGTAGAATAAATTTTTAATGTAAACAAACCAGTGAGTAAACACTCTGAGTATGTTTTACTATAAGTTTTAGCAAAGCTCCAGGAAAAAAATAATGTCAGTTGCTAAGTTTAGCTTAAAGGGCCATTTTTTGTTGTTTGTTTGTTTGAGTGAGAGTATTTCTATATAGCCTAGGCTACCCCCAAGGTTACAATATTCTTTCCTCAATCTCCTGAATTCTGGAATTATAGGCTTATGTCAACATACTCAGCTAACAGAATATTGTAAATTTATCCTTATGTTGAGCACATTTATTTTTGAAAAGGGTAATCCCAAGATTTAAAAATTAATATAAAAGTCAAGACAATTGGCAAACACTTGAATTGGGTGTGGAGTTGAGCTCTCAATTAATGTCAGTCTGTTAATGTCCACAGGCTCCTTCCAGTCTTTTGCATTATTAGCGGTAATAACCGATATGTGGGTATAGGCCATATATTCTTAGAGGTAATAACCGATATGTGGGTATAGGCCATATATTCTTAGATTGGTAGACTTAACATTTCTCATATTGCTTTTCTTACAGAATATGGAAAGAGAGCACATGAAGTCAAATTTACCAAAACTAAGATGTTAACAGAAATCTAAGTATCCAGACCATGTGATCAGTTACTATACTCCGTATTCTAATAAGGAAAGTACTGATATGCTATTACTGTTGTTGAAGAAAAACAAACAAAATTGTTCCTCAGGTAACATGAAAAGTAGTAATCAAAACCACAGAATTTTTCAGGCATCAGATGATGGTTCCTGCACTTTGCTTTAATCTTTAAAATACAACGGAAATCATTATCATAATTAAAAATAACACTACCATTATATTTGAAATAAGAATTATCTCTCATACCATGTGAGTGTGAGCCGAAATATATGTTTTAATGTTCTTTTTAAGGTAAATAGGACCTTATTTCCATAATTGAAAGCAAAGAGGCTTAGCATTTTCAATATATGTATAAGAAGTGGTTGCCTAGCAATATTTAAATGAGCTAGAATACCTTTTTTTGGACTGCTTATAAAGCAGTTGTCCATGTGAATATGTGTCAGATTTTGAAATGGAAGAGATTTTTCAGTACCTAAATTTTAGCCAGATAGGAAACTGTTTATCGAATGAGTAAAATAAAACAAAACAAAAATCCAAACACCCAAAGAGGCAATGGCTTCTATATAGATTAGCTTATTTAGTCACTACTCTTCTGAGACTCTGGTATGTTTATCCCAGAATGGGCACAGAAAAGCAAAGCTTTTCTTCTTGTCAAGACACTATTTTTGTGGCATTTACTTTTCTTCTATCTTAGTCCTACATTGTATATTTCTTGGTGTCACTGTCATTACCAGGTCCCAAGGTCCCTTAGCACAGGCTTGATGTATTTCAGTTCAGGGTTTAAGTGCTTTACTAGAATCCTCTGCTATTACTGCAGTTCCTTTTAAAGTGCGTTGTCCACCCCTGTGGAGATGTGAGTTCTATTACACGCTGCAGTTGGTTATTCTTGGTTCTGTCTCCATACACCTATGAATCTGTTCTCACTTACAGTCTTTGTTAGTATAGATAGCGTATTGGAGGGGACTGCAACCACTGAGTCACCTTTTCTTCTTGATTTTAGTTCTGAAGAATCACAATAAAACATTCTCGGAATGTAAATATGATTTCATTGTTTCAAACAATACAAGACAGTCTATACCTTCTAGGTATGTAACATACCCTAGAGCCCGTTTCTCTCTTCCTTGGATGCAGGAAGTCCTTGCAAGCTTTGGCCACTAAGCCTGGTTGTTTGGAAGTATGCAACATGGACTTGTCTATAATTCAGTGTTTCTCTTAAATTTTTGGTTGTGAGCATAGCCTTTAGCGGCTGAGCCATCTCTCCAGCACTAATTCAGTGTTTCTCAATGGCAATATAAAGGAGGTCCTGGCTGATTAAGACTCCATCCATCCTGGGTGGCTTTCAAAATCCCACACAGTGATTCTGGAACTTATGTGATCTGCTGCCTATCTGTAAACCTTGAAGCTCCTTCTTATGCTATGTGTGAATGCCTTGTATTGCTGGACTCAAGAGAATTAGATAGTCAGTGCACAGTAGACTTGTACATTAGTTCAGGATTTATTGGATATAAGTAATATGTGTTCTTTCATTTTTGGAGCCCGAGATGGTATAACAAGCTTTGCTATTTTCTACAGAGTGGGAGTATTTTCTCATGAGAAGTAATCTGAACCCAGTCCACAATTGACCCATTAAGGAACAGCATACCAATGTGATAGCTCCATAATTAATGGTGCTGGGTATAGATTAAAAGGATAGACTTTAGACCTACCTAAATCATGACCAATGAATACTCAAATGTAGGAGCAAACATGAGAATTTCTAGTTATAGTTAATTGTAAACCTCATCCCTTAACCTACTTTATCGAATTTTATAATGTAGAAATACTGTCATATATTATATGAATTATATGGATTTTAAATATGTATCTAGAGGATTAATTTATTTCTAATAGGGTGACTTCTTTGCTCACATTTCCTTCTAGTCTGGCCATGCTGAATCACATACCTGTTCTTCTTATGGCTGCCTGTGTTCAGTGACACGGAAGCACTGGGTCCCCTGGGCCTATGCTGTATTAGTGAGTTCTCTCTGCTTTTTATTGTAATATGGGTCTTGTTTTAAATAAACAAAGATGCTTTTATGAAAAGTGCTCATTTATTTGGCTTTCATTTTCATTAGGAAAGACTAGATTTAGTGTAGAGTACAGGTAGAAAGAAAATTAAATCAAAACTAAACACATTTTTACCCAATGTTTCCCTGTTTTTAAATATTTCACAAACCTGTTTTTGCTCCAACCCCATTCTTATGGACATGAAAAAACTATTACAAATAATGAGACAATAGAAACTACACTTATGCAAAAAGAAAATAAAAATGATTTATAGTAAAGTTGTCTTCCAAGAATGTTATACACTGATTAACTTTCAAGAGCAGAATCAAACTTTCTTTAATGACTGAAGGGAGCTTGATTTTAAATGTTATATTTGTATGGTTTAGTAAAAAGCACTTGTCATTAAAGTTACCATTTTTTACCTAATTTTAATGAATTTATTTCAATGAATTGTGGTATAGCTTCAGAAAGCAATAACATTTTCTCTAGCTATACCATCCCTTTTAACTGAACAATAAAAATGATTTTGGGGCTAAGTACATGCCCGTAAAGTACAAAAGTTTTTTGTAAGTTTCAACACAAGGAGAATGTTTGCTGTCATTATCTGAATGAATCTCAGGAAGAGTAGCTATGATTTTCTTTTTGATGACTTTACTTGTGACCTAATACTGGTATCTAGGGCATCTTTAATGGGGAGTCTATGTCATGATTAATAGTGTCCCCCAACAACTAGCTGTTAGGTCTACTTATAATAATGCCTTCCTTAATTCCTCATTTTCTCTATAATTTATGCCTAATTAATTATTGAACCTTGAACATTATATGGTCATAATGATTTCAATCCTTTTGTCTCTTCTCTATCCTAGCTGACATTTCTCTAGTTGAGCCTGTATGAGCTTTTGTGTCTGCAGCAATAGTCCCTGCTGGACATTTTATTACTAATTCCTCTTTTCCTTAGTCTTCCCTTCATTTACTTGTTTCTGTTAGCAACATCTTCTATGACACAAATGTACTTTTTTGCTTTTGTATTTATGCCAATGTAGATAAATTTTAATCAAGTAATATGGCTACTCTGGATTTCATAAGATCTGACTGGAATATAAACATGCCTTTAGCACCCACCTAAGCAATGATGTCTAATTGGGGGCTAGACAAAGCAGAGAATTCCAGAAATCTTTGACAGGATATGATGTGCTGATTTTTGTAGAACAGCACAGGAAAAGGAGCCTATTTAAGAGCAGTGCAGGAAGAGAGAGGACATCAGTTCTGTTCAGTCAGTTGAGTTCAGTGCAGTGGAGTTGGGTCAGTCAGCCGAGAGTCATTACAGTGAGTTCCTCCATGAGTTCATGGAGTTCAGTGAAGGTAAGCAGAACAGTTGAAGGCAGGGCATAAGAAGGAACCAGAAGATTAGAACAAATTGACTGAGTTAGTTTGAGGCCAAGCAGAACAATTCAGTGAGAAACTGAGAGAAGACAGTTTGAATCTTGGAGAAGAGTTTGAGCCAGAAGAGTTGAGTTGAACCAGCCAGCCAGAGTTCAGAATGAAGTAGCAAGGGTGAGTTTATTCAGCAGCAAGTCTTAGAGGCGGAGAGCATTCTAGTCCTAGCTTAGAGTGTACAGAGGCTAGAAGCTTCCAGGTTAGCAGACAAAGGCAGTAAACCTTTGAGGGGAATAAAAGATTCATTTACATCTCAATCAGCAGCTGTTTCTTAATTGCTATCGACAAACTTTCACATTTCTTGGAGTGCCATTCAAGAACCTTGAAAATAATTGCTCATGAACTTGGCCTTATCCGTTCTTTTGGACTCAGTTTCAAATTGTCTACATTTCTGCCCACCTGTGTGTTCATATATCTATATTTCCATGTTTTTTCTCTTTTCTTTCTTCACAGGGAATGTCTTCCATCCAAAAGTTTCTCTAATTTTTTTATATGACATGATACAATCTTTGCCCTTTCAAATAAGATCTTGTGTAGGCTACTTATCCTTGTTATCACAATATTTCTTGTTCAGACTTCTATAACAACAGTGAATGTATCAGTGTTGGGAAGCACAAGACTGCCTGATCTTAAAACGAGGAAGTCTTTGAAAGAAATGGCTATGCTATTTTGGGATTGAATGTCCATGTCCATTATAAGGGTAACTAGTCAATTAATGGCATTTTTCTTTCCTCTTTCCCTCCCTCAGCCTCCTCTTTTTCTTTCTCTTTCTTTCCTTGCTCCCCATCTTTCTTTTAATTATTTTATTTTATTTTTTATTTATTCTCTTTACATCTCACTCACTGCCCCTGTCTCCACCCATTCCCATTACCCCCTTTCACAATCCTTCCCCTCCCCAATCCCTTTTCCTTTGATTGAAGGAGAGACCCCTGGATATCTCCCCACCATGGCACATCAAGTCTCTGTGAGGCTAGGCACATCTTCTCCCACTGAGGCAAGACAAGGGAGCCCAGCTAGAAGACCATATCCCACATACAGGCAACAGTTTTTGGATTAGCCCCCATTCTAGTTGTTTGGGGCCCACATGAAGACCAAGCTGAAAATCTACTACACATGTTCAGGGATTCTCTCTCTCTCTCTCTCTCTCTCTCTCTCTCTCTCTCTCTCTCTCTCTCTCTCTCTCTTTCCTTGTAACATTGTTGCTGTGTACCCTGCCTGATACCTTACTCATTATACTCATATAGACCAGATTGACTTCAAACATCTAGATCCTTCTGTCTATGCCTCCTGGGAGCTAAGGTTAAAGGCATGTCCACTACCACTAGCCTTGTTCATACCTCAAAATTCTTTGAGTAATAAGGTAATTTGCAAAAACACCTTATTATATTATTTTGGATTCAGTGATAACTTTTGAATTCAGAAACATTTCTTAAGGCAATCTATGGCTTGATAGTTGTCACTGGATTCCAATATCCATTCTTTTAATTTTATGTTTAATTCTAAAATATGATCTAGACCTAAAGCAGTGCTTTTTAACCTTCCTAATGCTATGACCATTTTATATAATTACTCATGTTGTAGTAATCCCCAACGATAAAATTATCTTCTTGGCTACTTCATAACTATAATTTGCTTTTATTATAAAGTATAATGTAAACATCTGTTTCTTGATGATTGTAGGCAGCACCCGTGAAAGGGTCATTCAACCCCTATGGAGTAATGACAGCCAGGCTAAGAACCACTGATTCTCTTATTCTTGTTCTCTTCTTACCTTGCCCTCTTCCCCCTCTCCCCATTCGCCTCCCACCCTCCATGTGCTCATGGCAGGTCTCTACTCCTCTCTTCTCTCTTTCTGTCTCTCTGCCTTTCTCTGTCTCTGCTACCTCCTCAACTCCCCACCCCATGCCCTAAATAAACTCTAGTTTATATTATTAAAAAAAGAACCACTGATTTAAAGCAACTCTGTTTTAAATTTCTCAACTCTGCTGTGTGACAGAATATACTCAGAGTCTTAATGTTAAAGCTGTTCAAATTTAACATGCACATACATCCAACTTCGGGTTATCCACTAGTTTTATGAAGATATTATTCTGGCTATGAGCTTCTTATTTTAAAAACCAATTAAATTGTTTATAAGACAAAGAAAGAAAAAGGTATTAGAAAAGTGAAAATAATTATGCTATTTTCCATATAGAATATGGATTTTGAGACATTAATTTTTCACTACAATGACTAATGTATTTTCAGGTTCTATCGATTTTTATTTTCATAAAGTTTTTGGTTAAATTAAAAGATCAATGACTAGCTCTACCTTATATATCAGACTTAGAGATTAATTCATTTTCCACAGAACCCTATCTTATATTGAAATTGTGAAAATGTTGACAAATTATCATAGGAGATTCCAATAAAGAAAAATACTAAGAAGGACATAAACTATTTTATTGATAGTGCCTAATTTCCATCTACCTTAAGGCTTATTGAATGCAGTGAAACTTCAAAATATTTAATAGAAAATAAAATAAAGAGGAATTAATTAATGGGATGCCATTTAAAATTTATTAGTATGGTTAAAAGGGGGAAAAGAATAAATGTGTTTAGAATACTTTGACTTGCTTTTTCCTTGAAGCTCAAAATGAATCACTGATCAGAATTTTAATAAACAAATAATGACAGACACAAATAAAACTTAACAGGTTTATTATACGTCAGTAGAGATGTTAAAACCCAATTCTTCAAAACAACATCCAAAGAGGTGAATACAATGAATTGACTTGGAGAATTCAGAAACGTTTAAGATATTCAGCGTGAATTTGACATCATGTAATTTAAGATGATAGTTTGGTTTTAAAGCTTTCGCCTTTTATTCCTGCTTCGTTTCCCCCTGAGTACTATTTGGAAAACGCGTTAGAGAGTTAGAGAGTCTTAATATGTCTCCAAAGAAACTTACGTCATTCATTTCTAAGCGTGTATCGATCACCCGATAACACCTAAAAAGGAGATATTTCTGAATCACTGGCTTCTTATTGTCCTTGAAGTATTAGAGACAACGTTGCTGACCTAAAAAGGAATGTATTTAAAGAAGAATATGTATTGAAAGCTAAAGTACCTCAGGTAAGGGCAGTTTAATCTGTAGAAAGTCATGCCATGCCATGAGGACCACAGAGTTCCAGCACGTCAGAAGCCCAAAGACGGAAATTTTAGAAGTGTGAGGATTTTTTTTTTCTATTTCTTTTTTAAAAAACAACAGGAGCAACAATGAAAAACTAAAAGTAAAGACGGTGACGGATCAGGGCACTAAAAAACTTACAGTTGTTGTATAAGCTGCTTCTGGGTCGTCTTCCAGCACTCGGGAGAGGCCGAAATCAGAGACTTTGCATACCAAGTTGCTGTTCACCAAGATGTTCCTAGCTGCTAGGTCTCGATGAACGTATCCCATGTCGGAAAGATACTTCATGCCTGATGCAATGCCCCGAAGCATGCCGACCAACTGGATGACGGTGAAGTGGCCATCGTGCTTCTGTGAGAGAACCACACCTGTGAGTTGGCTAATCTTAATAGAGCGTGCATGCACATATGCAGTAAATGGAACCACAAAGGAATTGTACAGGATCTATTGGAGACATGCATCAATTCTGCTGACTATGGCTGGTCTTCATAACAAAGTACAAGATATTGTTTGACATTTAAAGGAGGAATAAAAGCTAACTAGAGGTTAGTTAAACAAGGACAGAGGACAGCAAGACAAGTCAGCCTCAAAAGAAAACTATGCCAAGGTTTCATGGTGTTTTTTTTTTTTTGTCTAAACAAAAACAGACTGAAGTAAAATGATGTGAAAGCAAAGACTGAAGAGAATACACAATGGGCATTCTGTGTGTATAATCCTCCCTGGGGGCTGCACAAATAGGCACGAGGACAACAAAGCCTGCGATTGGGAGAAATTCATGTGGTAACTAAAAATGCTATGAAAAATGGCCCAGGCTAGGTCATAAAAAACAAACCAAAAAAAAAAAAAAAAACCCCGAAAAATCCCACAAAGATATATAAACAAGAAATGGATTTAGAAAAGCTGCAGACCTAATAGAATAACACAAGTAAACAAAAAGTAACTAGATTTTGTTTTCAATAATATTGGACAAATATGGAAGAAAGTATTTGAAGTTTCTGGCTAGAAGAATCATACTATAGACTGCAATGAGAACAACAAACCAGGCAGCGTGGTGTTGTACAATAATAATCAACATACAACACCTTATCCTCCCACCCGGAGTTCAGCACAATACATAATTTATGAAAGAGTAAAAGTAGTCCAATGGTATTCTTTGCAAAAGCAAGCAAAGCCAATACAGGTAGAAGTCTTGGTGTCAGATGAGATGTGAATAGCAATGAAAGTAATGTGTATTAATTTACTTAATTGTTTGGAGAGTGTTAGCATCAGTGAGTTACAGAGAAGCATAAGGATTTCCAGTCATTTTTATACACAAGGCCAATTAATTTATGAGTGATATTAAAAGATTTATATATTGTAAGACACTAAAGCAATATTATCTTATATAACAGAATCATACACGAGAGCGATTACTTTTGTTCTGTGTTACAAGCTATCGTCACAAATGTTTGATAAAAACCACAAAGTAGCTTAGGCATAGGGTGATGAGACCCAGAGGATTCCTCATAGGGACAGCCTCTTCCACAGTGTTACATAGAAGAATAAGCTTACATTACCAATGGTGGAAACTTGGCATTACATACCAGATCTCTCTGACAGTTCTCAGATTGTATCTCCACATTCAAGTGCAGAGTAAAGAGAAGAAGATTTTCTTAAACAAAGCATCCTCACAGAAAGTGCAGCCATTAAAGCAGCTCTGCTGTATAATTAATGTACAAGAGATAGCCTAGCAATGAAAATTCTTAGTGTTATTAGCTCTTTAAGCTTGCAATCCATCTTTGGAGACAGTCCACCATTAGATGGAACCGGCCTCTCCGATCATGTGTTCTACCTAACTCTCTTCTATTAGGGATCTCAAAACTTTAGAATTGAAAACATAAATTCTATTTTTCTGGAAAGGACTATACTACACTCTAAAAGGTAATTCTTCTTTCTCAGGGAGTAAAGGTCCCGAGACTCGTCATATTTATTGTCAGGCAGAACTTCTAAATAGTAGGAAAAGTTCCTGGACCATCTAAGGAAATAAAGAAATCCTCCTTCCCTTTTTTGTACAACTGTAGTGATCCAACCCAGAGTTTGAACAAGACTCACATATAAAATACATGGACAACTCCTGGATTGTTTTAATAATTGTTAATAGTGAGTGCATCTTGGTTATTATTATATGAAATTTTATAATTTCAATGAATCAGAAAATTTTGTTTTCTAAAAAAATATCTGTTGATACTCTAAACACCTATGTGTATAAAGGGAAACAGTTATACAAGATCGTGTGGAAATGAAGTTTCCAATCTATCCTGAGGATGCCACAAAAACAAAATTATTATTTAAAACAACTTTTTTAAAATTAGTAATAGTGAATTCATTAGGCCTTTACATGCACATGTGTAAGGTAGTTTGTTGATATTTACCCTCCTATTACTTATCTGTAATGCATTCCATCTAATTTCTGGTCCCCTACTAATCTATTTAGTTTCCCTTCTATATTAATAATTTTGTGTTTCTGTTAATTTTGATTTCATTTTTTAAATTCTATATGTATGAGAAATATGATGTCTCAAAGACTAGCTAGTGGTCTCTCTCTCTCTCTCTCTCTCTCTCTGTGTGTGTGTGTGTGTGTGTGTGTGTGTGTGTATACATGTTTATGCAAGGTTGATACTGGGTGTCTTCTATTATTGTTCATCTTTTTAAAAATTCTTCTTTAGGCCAAGGCACTCAATGAATCCACAAATCACTGGCTCAGTTACACTGACTGGCCAATAAGCTACATGGATCCTCCTAGCTCTACTTCTCTGCTTCTGGGACCTTAGATTTGCAGGTGTGCACCTTGGCTTTTATGTGTGTTCTGGGATTGCAAACTCAGATCCCTTATGCAGGCATTTTACTGACTGAGTCATCTTCCCCATTCTGATATCTTTGCTTAACAGGATACTCCTTATTTTCATCAACATGCTGGAATAATTACATTGGTTTCATTCCTGCTTAATGGCTGAAGTGTATACCAATATATACATCACATTTTTTCTTCTGAGTATCCCTCAATGGGCTCCTATGCTGACTCCATGATGGCTCTATTGTGAATTGTGCTGTGATGAAGGTCGTATAGGCATCCTTATTTTATGCTGCCTTAGATTCCTTCAGATTGTAACTCATGAGTGAGTTACATGTCAGTTCTCTTTCTGGGTTTCTGAGGAATAGCTATACTGATTTTTTCATAATGGCCGCACTAGTTTACTTACCCACTAATCGTATTTAAAAGTCCCATTATCAAGTCTTCATCAGCATAATATCACACTCTCTTCAACAGCTTTAGTAACACAGAGATCCCATAGCATGACATTCATCCATTAAATGCACATAACATTAATAGAGCTTAAGATTTTTCCCGTCACCCTCATGAGACCAATCGCATGTCCACCATCACACCATTCTGTGCTGAGTCGTCCCACTACTCTATGCCACCACTAACCTACTTTCTGCCACAATGGGATTTTGCCTGCTCTCGACATTCCTAATCAGGAACTGCAGCTTTTTATAGCTGACTTCTTGCATGTTGTAGCCTAATATTTCCAAGACAATTTTTACACTAAAGCACAATCAGTGTTTTATCTCTATACTGTTACTTACTTTTATTTATTTTTTATTCACTTAAAGTTGATGAACACTTGAATTCTTCTATGTTTTAGTGATTGTGCATGTAAGCCTTTGATGGGTTACTTTAATGTTGCTATTAAACACTTGAAGAGACTTGGATTAACTACTTTTCTATCAACTGCATGGGAATTTGTGTTCTAACAATTGTAAGAAATGCCGTTTAAAAACCGAGATACTGGTGTGTGAAAATAATCTGAACTACTCTGCACATGTTGTTTCAGAGGACACATAATGTTTCTTATTAATTTCTAATTCATTTGGCCAATTCTGTCTGAGTCCATAAGGTCAAAATGATTTTCATAATAACAATATGACAAATCATCTCTGCTCATTTCCACTAGGTTTATATTTGTGTGAATGGTACAAAGCCCCAATAGGTAAAAGGTCAGTAGACTAATATAAATCAAGATAATAACACCCAAGTAAAAAATGATTGCTATCTTTTGTTCTACTTTGCTATATATTGAGAAAACTAAAGACAGGCCCATTAAAAATTGTCCTTGGTTTATCAGTGGAACATTAGTATTTCTAAATTTTGTCTGAGATTGTATACTCTCAATATCAACTCTTGTGAGATAGACTAAAAGCAGGACTAGGCATGATGGGCATCTAAATGTCAGTACATTTAAAAAAGTCCTCTTTCTTTAAGAAAATCAACAAAATAGATAACCCTTGACAAAACTATTAAAAGGCAGAGGGGGGGAGGGAAAGAGAGAGAGAGAGAAAGAGAGAGAGACAGAGACAGACAGAGAGAGAGAGACAGAGAAACAGAGAGACAGAGAGGAGAACCAAATTAACAAAATCAGAAATGAAAAGGGAGACATAAATGGACACTGAATAAATTCAAAGAATCACTAGATCTTACTTTAGAAGCCTTTACCCCACAAAATTAGAAATTCTAAATGAAATGGTGATTTTTCTAGGCAGATACCAATGCAAAGCTAAATCAAGATCAGGTAAACCATCTGAATAGTTTTATAACCACTAAGAAAATAGAAGCAGTAATTAAAAATGTCCCAATCAAAAAAGCCCCGAGCCAGATGGTTTTAGTGCAGAATTCTACCAGAGTTTCAAAGAAGAGTTCATACCAACACTCTTCAAACTATTCCACAAAATAAAAACAGAAGGAACACTGTCAAATTCATTTTATGAGGCTGCAGTCACCCTGATACCTAAACTCCACAAAGACTCAACAAAGAGAATTTCAGACAAATTTCTTTTATGAATACCGATGCAGAAACCTCCATTAAAAACTCGCAAACTGAATCCAAGAACACATCAAAGACATCATTCACCATGATCATGTAGGTTTCATTCCAGGGATGTAGGGATGGTTCAATGTACAAAAATGCATTAACATAATTCACTATATAAATAAACTGAAAGAAAAAAAAACTAGATGCTGAAAGAGCAGTCGAAAAAATGGCAGCCAACAGATTGGAAAGAGATCTTCACTAAACCTTCATTTACAGAGGGCTAATAATATCCAAAATATATAAAGAACTCAAGAAGTTAGAGTGCAAAATACTAAATAACCCAATAAAAATGGGGTACAGAACTAAACAGAGAATTCCTCAACAGAGGAATCTTAGGCTGAGAAACATTTAAAGAAATGTTCAACATCCTTAGTTATCACAGAGATGCAAATCAAAACAACCCTAAGATTCCACCTTATTCCCATCAGAATAGCTAAGATCAAAAACTCAATGACAAAACAGGCTGGTGAGGATATGGTGACTGGGGAATACTCCTTCATTGCTAGTATTATAAAACCATTATGGAAATTAATCCTAATTTTCTTAGAAAATCAGAAATAGTTCTATTTGAAGACCCAGCTATACCACTCCTGGGCATATATACAAAATATCCTCCACCATGGCCCAAGGACACATGTTTCACTGTGTTAATAGCGACCTTATTCATAGTAGCCAGAAACTGGGAGCAACTCAGATGTCCCTCAACTGAAGAATGGATACAGAAAATGTGGTACATCTACACAGCATACTATTCAGGTATTAAAAACAAGGACATCATGAATTTTGCAGGCAAATGGATCAAACTTGAGAATATCATCCTGAGTGAGGTAACCCAGTTCCAAAAGGACATGCATGGTATGTACTCACTGACAAGTGGATATTAGCCTAAGTGGTCGGAATACCCACGATATACTCTATAGACCATAAGAAGTTAAACAAGAAGGAAGGCCCAAGTGAGGATGCTTGAATCCCATTTACAGGCAAAACAAAATAATCATGGGAGGCAGAAGGAAAGAGTGACATTGGTGGGCGAAGGGAGGGAAATAGGGGGCAGGATCAGGCATGGGGAGACACAGGAAAAAAATGCAGTAAGCCAGGAGAATAAATGGAAATATAGAACTGCCAGAGGTTGGGATGGGGGGATTCTCTAGGGAGTTCCAGAGTCCTGGGATGAGGAAGACTCCCAGGAGTCAATGCAAGTGACCTTAGCAGGAATGCCCAGCAGTTGGGATGTGGAACCTGAAGAAATCACTTCTAGTAGCTAGAGAGGATCCCAGTGAAGGATTGTGGACACCAATCCACCTACAAACTTATGACCCAAATTGGTCCTGTCTAAAAGAAACTCAGGGACAAAGAACAGAGATTGAAAAAATGGCAGAACAGTGACTGGCCCATTTTGAGACCTATCCCACAGGCATGTACCAATCCCTTATACCATTTAGGATGCTATGTTATGATTGCAGTCAGGAGCCTAGCATAGCAGCTCTCTGAGAGGCTCTACCCAGTAGCTGATTCAGACAGATGTAGATACCACAGACAAACACTAGATGGAGGTCAGGGACCCCTTTGGAAGAGTTAGGGGACTCATTGAGGGAAATGAAGGTGATTGCAACCCCATAGGAGGATCAACAGTGTCAACTAACCTGAACCTCTGGGAATTCCCAGAGACTAACCTGAACCTCTGGGAATTCCCAGAGACTGAGCCCCCAACCAAAGAACATACACAGACTGGGCTGAGGCCTCTGGCACATATGTAGCAGAGGACTGCTTTGTTTAGCCTCAGTGGTAAAGGATGTGTCTAGTCCTACAGAGACTCGACGCACCAGAGTAGGGTGATACAGGGGGGAGGGCACTTTCTCAGAGTCAAAGGGGAGATGGTATGGGTTGAGGGGACACAGAATGGGAGCTACAGTGAGGATGTAAATAAATAAAAATAAAAAGTAAATAAAAAATACATCCTTTGAGCTTGGGGAATACTACTGAAAAGGGGGAAGAAGGGTTGAAAGAACCAGCGAGGTCAAAGACTCCACAAGAAACATACAGAATCAACTGATCTGGGCGAATATGGGCACACAAAGAATGAATCACCAGAGAGCATCTATGGGACAGACAGGCATGTACATAACAGTGGTGCAGCTTGGTCTTCATGTGGGACTCCTAACAGCAGGCGTAGGGGCTTTATCTGACTTTGTTGCCTACCTTCAGATCCCTTTCTCATTACTGGCCTGCCTTGCCTAGCTGCAATAGGACAAGATGCAGCTAGCTCTACTACAACTTGACACGACAAGGCTGATTGATATCCATGCGGTAGGAGGCTCCTCTTTTTTGAGGAGAAATGGGGGCAGAAGGATGCTGGGGAGGGGAAATAAGAGAGGAGGGAGGGAAATAGGCAATTGGATTATAAAGTAAAAACAAAACAAACCAAAAAGGCCTTCAAGAGTGGGGTAGTTACAATAACCAAGTTTCAATTCAAGCTGACCCTGAAAAAGTCTAATGTCCTTGAGTTATACAGCCTTAGGCAGTCGCCGTCATTTTCAAGACATGAAGTCAAGTAAGAAACACTAACTTCCAAAATGCCAGAATTTCCAGCACTAGGCCATCCAATCCTGAGAACTTATCCCATTGTGGGTGAATCTGAATGCTAATCTTTCTAGAACCTATTACCCTGATTAGCTCCCTGTGACTATTTCTGCATCTCTGAGTCTGTCTGTTAGCTCAACATCCATCTATCCATCTGACCATTGTTCAAAAAATATCACCCAGATGAAAGGTAAGCTCCAAGAAGAATTTAAGTATTATTTGGCCAGGCTTATCTTAATTGCTATCACATTGACCTGGGGAAAATACACAACATTTATAAATCACTATAAAGCTGTAGCAACCTTAAATCTTACAGGTGCATTTCCATTTAATTCTCAAAACAACTGTGAGAGATAAATGTAGTCACTATTACCATCATGTATTAGTGGAGGTAGTGTGTATAAACACTATAAAACAGAGATTTTTAAACTATGGGTAGAAGCTCAACATAGGATAGATCATGTGATTGGGTATGGGGTCAGGAATGTTTGATAATAGAAAGTTTAAGGATATGCAATGCCAAAAATTTATTTAAAAACAATTATGAGACAAATCCAGGTAACCCCAGCTATGTTTGCTCATATTGCATTGTTGGGACTTTGCTTCAGTACCGGCTGTGAGTACACACGTGCACTTTGCAGTGGGCATGCTATGACGGCATGCAGTATCAGTGGAATCAT
The DNA here is from genome assembly GCF_021556685.1 of Rattus norvegicus. NCBI lineage: Eukaryota > Metazoa > Chordata > Mammalia > Rodentia > Muridae > Rattus > Rattus norvegicus. The sequence goes on along the minus strand of NC_141544.1, from coordinate 54,220,232 downwards.
ATAAGCTTGAAACGTATCAGCTCAGATATAAGAGCAGGGTTTCTGCTGAGTATGTGAAGTTATCTGCTGTTATGAGAACATAATGCTTTAATTATGAATACCAAAGACAATATTTTTTCTTGCATAATTCTTCAGCACATAAACATCAAATTGGTATACTTTTAGATTATTATATTAGAATGGGTGAGTTTCCTCTTTGCAGAGCAGAAGTGAGATTCACAAAGAAAATCATTCGATGATTGTTAGTTTGGAACTAGAACAGAATTTTTAATGATAGCTTAAATGGTGGTAAATGTACTGCCATTTATATTACATATTTATACAAACTAGCACCCTCAGTATTGATAACTTTGAATTGAAATATTGATGCACTATTAAAACCATTGAAGATGCTTTCTGTCCTATATTTTCAAGTATTCAATAAAGCCTTAAGTATTTTAAAATACTTTCAGTTTTTTTCTTTTCTTTTCTTGGATATTTTATTTATTTACATTTCAAATGTTATCCCCTTTCCTAGTTTCCCCTCCGAAACCCCCATCTCAACCCCCTCCCCCTGCTTCTATGAGGGTGCTCTCCTACCCATCCACTCACCCACTTCCACCTCCCCACCCTCGCATTCCCCTACACTGGGGCCTTGAGCCTTCACAGGACCTGGGACCTCTTCACCCCTTGAAGTCAATCAAGGCCATCCTCTGCTACATATGTAGCATGGCTGAAGCCAAGGGTTGCTCCATGTGTACTCTTTGGCTGGTGGTTTAGTTCCTGGGAGCTCTGTGGAGGGGGTGTCTGGTTGGTTGACACTGCTGTTCTTCCTGTGAGTTTGCAAACCCCTTCAGCTCCTTTAGTCTTTTCTCTAACTCCTCCATTGGTGTCCCCATGCTCAGTCTGATGGTTGGCTATAAACATCTGTCCCTGTATTTGTCATGCTCTGGCAGTGCCTCTCAGGTGACAGCTAAATTAGGCTCCTGTCAGACTATACTTCTTGGTATCTGCAATAGTGTCTGGGTTTGGTGGTTGCACATGGGATGGATCCCCAGGTGGGGCAGTCTCTGCTCTACATTTTGTCTCCATATTTCCCCCTTCTAAGAAGGACTGAAGCATCCACATTTTGGTCTTCCTTCTTCTTGAGCTTCATGTAGTCTGTAAATTGTATCTTGAGTATTCCAAGCTTTTTGGCTAATATCCACTTATCAATGAGTGCATTCTATGGGTGTTCTTTTGTGACTAGGTTACATCATTCAGGATAGTATTTTCTAGTTCCATTCATTTGCCTAAGAATTTTATGAAGTCGTCATTTTTAATAGCTGGGTAGTATTCCATTGTGTAAATGTAGGACCCAGCATTTTGCTGCATACAGGGAAAGCACTGTGACAGACAGACACTATCTCAGGGTAAAAGACTGGAAAAAATTTTCCAAGCAAATGGTCCCAAGAAACAGGCTGGAGTAATCATTCTAATATCAAATAAAAATCGACTTTCAACCAAAAGTTATCAAAAAAGATAAGAAAGAACACTTTATACTCATCAAAGGAAAAATCTATCAGGATGAACTCTCAATTCTGAATATCTATGCTCCAAATGAAAGGAGATCCACATTCATAAAAGAAACTTCACTAAAGCTCAGAGCACACATTTCAACTCACACAATAATAGTGGGAGACTGCAAAACCCCACTCTTATCAATGGAGAGATCATGGAAACAGAAACTAAACAGAGACATAGAGAAACTAACAGAAGTTATAAACCAAATGGATTTAACAGATATCTATGGACCATTTCATCCTAAAACAAAAGAAAATACATTTTTTTCAGCACCTCATGGTACCTGCTCCAAAATTGACCATATAATTGATTACAAAACCGTCCTGAATAGATACAAGAAGATAGAAATTATTCCATGAATTCTATTAGATCACCATGGACTAAGGATTGTCTTCAATAAAAACAAAAATAACAAAAAGCCCATATACACATGGGAGCTGAGCTCTACTCACTAGGCCTAGGATAGCTTTGACAGCATTATTTGGAATAATAAAGTATGCCATAAAAAGAATTCTCTAAAAGAATTAAACTAAAACGAAGCAAACAAGAACATTACAGGAAAATCAACAGAGGCTATTCTATTCATCTATGTCTGGCTAAGAGGAATGGCCTCATTTATTCACACATGAGGCACTGTACAATTCTTTTTTCTCTAGAAATAATGTAACTATACTCCAAACAAAATCTGTTTCCCTTTTTCTATTCATTGACAGCATCACTTTTACAAGTTCAGTTCAGGACTTGTCTTTCTTGAATATGGTGTGTAGTTAATAAAGAGTGACTGAATTTAAACAAACTTTTTTAGCATCTTGTGGTGTACTGATTGCTGCTGCTGTGATATTCCCATTGTTTTTTTATAAAATAGATTGTTCTCTTAAGGTTGGCTGTGAGTATTATCCCTTTTATGTAGCACTTGTATGACAGCATCCACTACACTGAGATCCGTAGCATAGTGCTTGATAAATATTAATTCAAATCCAATTGAATTGTTTACAAGGGGTGGAGAAAAAATCTGAGAACACTGAAATTTAATATCTCTGGGCTTCCTACTGGAGATTAATCAAAAGGAAACTGCGATTTTTTTATATGACATATGGCTTCTTTCCCAAAAGGCAGATCCAAATGAAAGCAAGTGAAGGTGGCATATTTATACAATGTATTTGGAACTTAGTGACTAGAATTCTGTTTGTTTTCACTCTGCTCTTTCTTTGCTTTCTCGACCTGACTGCTGAGAAACTGGGAGTTTACCCTCTAACTGACAGGAAGGGTGAGCCTGATTGGAAGGGTTTTCAGAAAGCTATACATAACAATGACTGCTATTCTGAAAGCTGTGCAGAGTTCCATCCAGCCTTCCCTCAGACCCTGGGGCACAGCGTCCTCTAGATCTAAGCTGTCACTGGCATGTCACATCATCTCTGCAGCAACTCCAGCTGTTCTGATGGTTCTCAAGGCCCTCCTCAGTGAGGTGCACCTGTAGCCTTTTCAATGCTCATCCTTCTTAGACAGAGTTTAGGTATCTGGACTGAGCTTTGAACAAATATCGAATTAGAGTGTCCTGCTATAGGAAGCTACCATATAATTATATATTGAGTTTTGCTCGTTGGTAAGTATGTTGAGGTCCTAATAACACTAAAGTCTTAGACTGTCATTGCCTAACAGTCTTCAAGGCTAGAACAAGATGCAATGTTTCCACTGTGAATATAAAATTATGGCTCCCCATGAGAACTTTAGTCCCCTGTCCTTATTTTGATTGTTCTTTTTGTATTCACTCCTAAAATTGGTAAAAACTAACACACTAGACACATACAGTTCCCCCCTTAAGGAATATTGACCTTTTTATTGTTCCCCTGAGCTTTTCATGACAAATTTAATCTTGTAGGTGGCCTTTTTGCACAAATCTATACCCTGAGACAATACTCTTCCAGTGTGTACTGTGAGGCAATGGTTGCTCTGGTTGACAGAGGTCTACATGAAAACCCAAACCAAGAGCAGTTCTTGTATGAGTTGTTTCTGTATTTATGGGAGGCAGAAGACTAGAAAAATATAGTTAAAAATGTGAAGCCATTTTATAAATATTGATGGTGAAACAAATATGATAGAGTGATTCAGAAGAGAATGGAGTGCGTCTGTGAGTTCTTAGCACACACCACTGTCTCAGATACAGAATAGATTACTTTGTTAAGATAAGGGAAAGCAAGGGAAGCTGGTGGGATGCCCTAAAAAGGTTGATAAAGTAAAATCAGGGAGATCCATGAAAGTCAGCATAGCTGAAAGTCTATTCAAAATGTAAAGACAAGTTGGAGAATGATTTTGTAGTAAGTAAGAAATGCTACATGTGGGGTAAGTGGACTGTCACCAGACAGAAGACATGGTAAGGTTGAAATAGGTTCAAGCCCCCAGGATTTCTCATAATTGAGAACAGCAGGCATTAGAACCAACTCTTAGTCAGGATCTATCTGTCCTGGAGCACATAACCAAAACCCATTGAGAGGGTCATAATAACCTGTCATAGCAAAAACAAACAAACAAAACCAAAACAAAACAAAATCACTGCCCCCCCCAAAAAAACAAACCAGCCAACCAACCAACCAACCAAATAACCAACAAACAAAAAACAATGAGAGAGTTCTCCTTGTTAATGAGATATCTAGATAAGCCCCAAATGCTTAATCAAGAAGCTTCCCTTCCTGGGCATCCCTTCCTACAAAAGGTACTTAATCCCTGGTTCACCCTGAGTAAGATGTATGCATTACCTTCACCATGAATAAAACAGTTTGGACAAGCAAGGACTATCTCCTTCATCAAGGATGGCTGCAGGGGTTGGTGGGTGGTAGCTTTCCTCACAAGGATTCTCTCCTAAATCTCCTGGAGAGGGCTTTTCTTCCAGCCCCTTTCTATGTTCAGAACTCATTGGGAACCAAACTGGATTCCCTGTCCCAGGCTCAGCTATCCCCTACCTGCCTGGTGTGTAAGGGAAACTTGGGCCTTCAGACCCCCATTCCCAACTTCTTGAGATCCCCAGTGGTGTCTGGGTACACAGGAAAACCACAGCATCTATCTCAGATCCCACCGTTTTTCACCCAGAAGAACACAGACTGAGGCCCCTATCACAGATTGCGTTCTGCCTTCCCTGCACTAAGCTCTGGCATCACAGTGGCAAAGCAGGCAAACCATGTGATGGTTTGTATATGCTTGGCCCAGGGAGTGACGCTCTTAGAGGGCGTGGCCCTATTGGAGGAGGTGTGGCCTTGGAGTAGGTGTGTCACTGTGGGTTTTGCCTAGAAGCAGTCTTCCACTAGTAACCTTCAGATGAAGACATAACACCCTCAGCTTTGATTGCACCATGCTTGTCTAGATGCTGCCACGCTTGATGATTATGGACTGAGCCTCTGAACCTGTAAGCCAGCATCAAATACATGTTGCCTTTTATAAGCCTTGCCTCGGTCATGGTGTCTGTTCACAGTAGTAAAATGCTAAGACAGACCAGCACTTCTTTTTTTCATGTGGATAGTGGAAGCAGAGATAAGTTGGGAAGCTATTAAGATAATTCCAGAGAAAGACTCTGGCTTGAATGAAGTTTCAAATTTATTTTAGACAAAGCCTGTGATTAACGGAACAGAAGGGAACACTGGTTAGGAAAGGTGATTTCTTCTATGGGATAGACTTACCTTGTCATGTCTATGTGAGTGTTTATCCTTATACTGTAAGGGCCTAGCACTAAGACTGGCAAACAATAACTACTCAAGACATATCCAGAGAAGTAAATGACTGAATGCATTTTCCTCTTAGAGAAAGAAGCCATTCAGATCTGCAGTAAGCAGTAAGATATGTTTCTTGAACTATTTTTTTTCATAGAAAGCTAACTTTGTTAGGGCTAGAATATTGTATGTGAACAAACTTTGAAATGCTGATTAATCTTAGAGATAACTCCACTTTTGAAAACAAGATGCTTTGATTATAAATAACAGATCCTAACATTTCTGCTATAGAGTTAGAAAGGGGGGATAAATATCATCTAATATTTCTGCTTTGTATTTTAAGGGGTTATTATTGGAGAACCTTGGCAATACTGAACCCACCAACCAAATAGCATTAGAGAGTACAAACGATCTGAGTACCATCTTATAAATCAATGGTCTCAAGCTCTTGCTGAAAAATGTTCAATACTCTATAAAAGGTAGATCATTCTAGTGATTCATGATCTATAAAGGTTAACTATGAGTGATAACATTACACCCAGTTGATGGCAAGGTAGTTCTCTTGAGCGGTAATACTAACATTCATTCATTGAACACATATTTATAGAGGACCCAATTTTCAGCACAAGGTCTTGGCTATCTACAATGAATAAATCACACAAACAGCATGATAAGCCCTACTGGATAATGACACTGTAAGGTCTAAGAAGAAGTTATTAAAGTCTGGTTCATGTGTATGTTAGAAGTACTTTTGTGGCTCACCTCCTGCAAGTTATGTGAAATGGTTGCAACCTTTTAAAACATACACAGTGGGGATTCTCTTTCAGTTGAAAAAGAATAATGTTATGCTGTTAGCAGGAAAATGGATTATCATAGTAACTAAAATTTGTTCTTCCTAGATTTGATATAGTTATATAAACTTATATACAAACAGATATGAAAGTAGAAGTAAAAATGTCTAGTGGGAGGGGGAGGGATGAGAAAGGAGAGGATAGGTTGGGGGCTAAGTAAAATGTGTTCAAAGTTTATTGTATAATTATAAGAAAATGATCATATATAAACAATAAATAATTTTAAAATTATACAAAACCAAACCAGAATGGCAATTAGTTAGCTGAAACTGGGGAAAATGATTATATTCAGATTCTGACTTAAGCAGTAAAATGGCTGTATGAAAAGTGTCTTAGGGGAAACTGAAGCCATGTACTCTAATTTTGGTCAAGAACCTATGGCCAATGAGGTCATGGACCTTAAGGGGAATCTATTATTATTATTATTATTATTATTATTATTATTATTATTATTATTATTATTATTATTTTGCTAAATGGTCACAGTATCTGATCACATCCTCATAAGGCTCTCTGTATTCAGATCCCTGAAGTGCTCAGTATTTTGAGAATCTCCTTTGTACAACGGGTGACAATTAAGACCGAGACTCAAAGCTAGCCAGAGTGCAGAGAACCATTGTGGAGAGCTTAGACACAAATGGGACACACACATCATACTTCCTCTTGAGGCTCAGAAACATTAAGAAACATGGGGCTGAGAGACTGTAAAAGCCAGAGGTTGGGGAGGATCAAGACAAAATGTCTTCTGGGCATGACAGAATCATTACACTCATCAACTCCCAGCAGTGAACCTGCACAGGCAACATTCCAGAAAGTACAGGGGAAGGGCTCACAGGGCTTCATCCCTACCAGAAGCACTCTTGATAGTGGCTGCTTGGAGAGAAATCAATTTTCTCAAGTGGTGTTGTCCATAGTAGGCTTACTATGCCCCTGTTGACTGCCCCAGATCCATAAGTATATGAGCAGTATTAATTAGACTTGGTGAGATTCATAAGCAAGAGAATAGATATGGACTTGGGCTCTAGGGGGAGGATGGTAGAGGAGTTGGAGGCAGTAAGTAGGGAGTGGATAAGATAAAAATACATTTTTACTCAAGCATCAAATTTTGTGGGGTGCCCAGTCCTAACTGATACATTTGTGATACAACCCTTATACACAAGGTTCAGGGAAAATCACACAAGAAGATGTTAAGCATCCAGAGGACCAGAATGTCTGTTGCTAGATAGCATTGTTCAGATATGACAGGGAAAATGAGCCCATGAAATCTCAACAGGATGATTGCCTGAGCAAAACTGGCATGATAACAAGTTTACAGACTATCATGGAGTGTGAAATCCCACATGGTTCCATTTCTAGATGAAAATCTCCTAAGGTTGTGGTTGTGCAAGCCAGCAGGATTTGCAGAAGGAGGCAGAGGCAGGAGGATCACAAGTTTGAGAAAAACCTGGCATTCACATTTCTAATAATGATGCTACGTTATGCTTGCAGACAGGAGCCTAGCATAGAAGCCTTCTGAGAGGCTCTACTCAGCAGCTGACTGAGCAGATGTGGACATCCACAAACACTGAACTGAGTTCAGGGATCCCTGTGGAAAAGTTAGCGGAAGCATTGAAGGCCTTCAAGGTGATGGCAACAGTATCAACGAACCTGGACCCCTGGGAGCTCCCAGAGACTCAGCCACCAACCAAAGACCCTGCAGGGCCTGGTCCAAGGCACAGGACACATATGTGGGGGAAGATGTACCTAAACCTGCAGAGACTTGATGCCCCAGGGTGGGGGCATATGGGGGCTGTGCCCTCTCAGAAGTGAAGGGGAGGGGGATGGGTGAGGACCTCTGCCAGGGGGAACTAGGAGAGGGGGCAGCATTTGGGATGTAAAAAATAAATAATTAATTGAAAAAAAGAAAGAAAAGAAAAAAGAAAAATCTCCAGATGATCAATAGCTGCTGAGAGAGGGGAAAATCAATCTCTGCCAAGGAAGTGAAATGATATTACAAAGGTTGTTCAGTTCAAAGCAGTTAGCCTGGGATACATATATCCGAGAAACAACAAATGGACTCAATTGGTGGTATATACAAACATGCATATATATGTATATGTATATGTATATGTATATGTATATGTATATGTATATGTATATGTATATGTATATGTATATGTATATGTATATGTATATGTATATATATGTACTTGCAGGGTCCAACATGGCCGTTGTGGGGGACAGAATGGCTTGGTTCTTGCCTCTGCAACAGGGCCAGAGAACATGATCATGACATGGGCATAAACCTTGTTTGTATAACAATGGACATATTTTACATTCTTCTTGTTAAAGTTGATGTCTCCATGATAATCAGACAGCAGGCGTCCAGGAGGTGAAGGTGTGGTTAGTGTCTCACCAAAATAGTTAAAGCTGGGACCTTCGGGGCAACCCTTAAAGCTATGGAAAAGAACATGAGTTCCAAACATATATAATTTTTCAACTATGCAAAATTATAAGGATGCAATATGAATTGTAAAAGGAACCTCCCAGATCTAAAGTAACAGAGGCAACTGCACTGAGCCATTTTGTCAGAAAGATACAAAGGTAGGCAGATAAAAAGTCAGGTAGATTCTTGAGTTCAAGGTCAGCCTGGGACACAGCACAGGTTGGTCCAGTTGTGGTAGAAATGGTAATTTCAGGACAGCATCTCACCCAGCATCTGTGTGTAACAGAGGCAGGCAGATCTCTGAATTTTTTGCAAAGTTAAAAGAAAATGTGTGCTTGTTGCTCCCTAAGAATTGAGGGGCTGGGGTCATGGGATGCTGATTCATAGGATCAAAGGGAAACCTGAAATAAATAACTAAATTGATGCGTAGGGACAAATAATCCTATTAAAATTGGGGTTCAGAGCTAAACAAAGAATTCACAGCTGAGGAATGCCGAATGGCTGAGAAACACCTAAAGAAATGTTCAACATCTTTAGTCATAAGGGAAATGCAAATCAAAACAACCCTGAGATTTCACCTCACACCAGTGAGAATGGCTAAGATCAAAAACTCAGGTGACAACAGATGCTGGCAAGGATGTGGAGAAAGAGGAACACTCCTCCATTGTTGGTGGGATTGCAGACTGGTACAACCATTCTGGAAATCAGTCTGGAGGTTCCTCAGAAAATTGGACATTGAACTACCTGAGGACCTAGCTATACCTCTCTTGGGCATAAACCCAAAAGATGCCCCAACATATAAAAAAGACACGTGCTCCACTATGTTCATTGCAGCCTTATTTATAATAGCCAGAAGCTGAAAAGAACCCAGATGCCCTTCAACAAAGGAATGGATACAGAAAATGTGGTACATCTACACAATGGAATATTACTCAGCTATCAAAAACAAGGACTTTATGAAAATCATAGGCAAATGGATGGAACTGGAAAATATCATCCTGAGTGAGGTAACCCAATCACAGAAAAACACACATGGTATGCACTCATTGATAAGTGGCTATTAGCCCAAATGCTTGAATTACCCTAGATGCACAGAACACATGAAACTCAAGAAGGATGACCAAAATGTGGATGTTTCACTCCTTCTTTAAAAGCGGAACAAGAATACCCTTGGGAGGAAATAGGGAGGCAAAGTTTAGAACAGAGGCAGAAGGAACACCCATTCAGAGCCTGCCCCACATGTAGCCCATACATATACAGCCACTCAATTAGAGATGGATGAACCAAAGAAGTGCAGGCTGACAGGAACCGGATGTAGATCTTTCCTGAGAGACACAGCCAGAACACAGCAAATACATAGGCAAATGCCAGCAGCAAACCACTAAACTGAGAACGGGACCGCCGTTGAAGGAATCAGAGAAAGGACTGGAAGAGCTTGAAGGGGCTCGAGACCCCATAAGAACAACAATGCCAACCAACCAGAGCTTCCCGGAACTAAGCCACTACCCAAAGACTATACATGGACTGACCCTGGGCTCCAACCTCATAGGTAGCAATGAATAGCCTAGTAAGGGCACCAGTGGAAGGGGAAGCCCTTGGTCCTGCTAAGACTGAACCCCCAGTGAAGGTGATTGTTGGGGGGAGGGTGATAATGGAGGGAGGATGGGGAGGGGAACACTGATAGTGAAGGGGAGGGGGAGGAGTTAGGGGGATTTTGGCCAGGAAACCGGGAAGGGGAATAACAATCAAAATGTAAATAAGAAATACTCAAGTTAATAAAGATGGAAAAAAAAAAGGTGGGCTTTTGGTCTGTGTGAAATGAGCTAACAGAAAAGCAATAGCAATTCTTCTCTAGAATTTTTCCCTATGAGAACTGAGCTAGCTAGAGATTTCTGGAGAGCAAAAACTATCTCTTAAGAATTTGTTCTAATAGGATTTCTGACTTGGTCAGATCCCAAGAATTACTTAGAGAGTTGACACAGCTCTTTTTGAATGTTTCTAACAGCTATCCAGAGGCTTTCTGGAGTGAACACAGTTCTTTTAGAATTTTTCTGCCTTTCTGATTTTGATTGGAAAGCCCAAGACTTACTGTTAGAAATTCTTATAACAGGATTTTTGACTTAGTCAGAAGATCCAAGATTTTTTTTTAATTATTTTTTTTAATAGCAGCTTTTCTAACATTGGTCAGAAATCCATGAGTTATCCAGAGAGCTTTTAGAATTTTTACTAGCAGAGAGAGCTGTCTCAACCAGAGAGCTTTTAAAATAGCAAGTAAAAACCGTCTATGGCAGAGCAGAACAAAGAGAGAGGGAGGGAGAGAGAGAGGGAGAGAGAGAGAGAGAGAGAGGGAGAGAGAGAGAGAGAGAGAGAGAGAGAGAGAGAGAGAGAGAGAGAGAGAGAGTTTGGAAAGTCACCTCAGCAGAAACTAAGCTATCAGCTGATTTGACTTCCAGTTCTTTGTTTTCACTGCCTCCAGACATTCTTCTCTCAGGAACTTGGACCTAGCTGAGGCTGGTTCTTGGTGTACACTTATATACATGTATATTCATATGTACAAACATGCAATGATAATAACTAAGGAAGGAGGAGGAGTCATAAAGGGATTAAAGAGGGGAGGGAAATGGGTGTGTACTGTAGATTCCAATGCTCATGTCTGAAGCTCTCAATGAAAGACTATTAACTAAAATGTTAAATTCATAAAGAATAGGTAAAACTATTATAATAAGATAAAAGGAAGAAGTGGTTTACAAAGCTGGTATATAAACCTGGGCCCTTTATGCCTTTTCCTCTTCTGCTTCTGTGTTTCTAGACACTACTGTAGGATAACAAGACTGCCGTCAGACCATTAAAGAGTAAAGACTATGGTCTGTGAGGACACAGCAGAGAGAAGCTACCCTTTGCCTTCTACAGTTCTTTGGTCCTAAAATATCACCCATCTTGTCTTTATGCTTTCCCTTCTTTTATTTCGATAACTGCTTTTCCACTGATAAATTCAATTTGGATTTACAAATGCACACAAACATGCAAAATCTTCAGGAGGGATGTGAATAACATGAGTTCCTCAGAGTTTATATGCTAAAATTTGTCCAAATGAGGAGATGAGGACTTTGATCTGGGTCAGATGAAGTTAAAAGTAGTTGGAAATGGGGTTGGACTTGGAGAAAGTTCTGCCTTGGGGCATGAGGACATGGGGAGGTTATGCTACCAGAGGGGATTTACAGCAGTAAGAACTGAGTGTTTAAGGACTGAGTAGTGAACATGAACACAGAACTGTGACAAAAAATGCTTTGAATAAAATGTTGGGGGAGGGGTGTTTAGAAGTGAGGAAAACATTCTCTTCCCATCTTTATAGGAGACTTGGACGTTATATCCTTAAACTAGACTCTGTGTAAAAAGAGACGTTTATGGGCCTATCTAGGGACTTAAATGATATCTTTAAGAGAAATATTTGTGGGAAGATGTATTCTGGGCTCTGAACAGTCTATTTATAGGCAACTTTGAGGAAGACAATTCATGGAGGACTACTTTTATGACTAAGTTTAAAGTTAAAATCCAGCGCTGATGTGTTTCCAAATCAGAAGGATGGCCATGTATGACTGTTTAGCATGCTCTTGGATGTGAAAAAGAAATGGCTAAGATTATTTGTAGGTTTAAAAGTCCCATGAAATAGTAATTGGGAAAAAAAGAGTCAATATCTATTTTCTACTGAAAAGTCTGTGGACTTTTTTTGTAGTTTCCTTACTGAGAGTCCTTTAATTTTTACGAATGCTTAATAAATATTTAAGGCCATTCTTTGGTAGTTATCATAGTCTTTGAACTTATATTAGGAAGTTACAATTTTTATTACAGGTAAGAGAAGACAGCAGATAGAATCAGAAATTTCTAAAGAACTAAAAGTCATTTTTTTCTATTCCTATAAAATCTAGGAAGGAAGGCAGGTACAGATTTGTCAAGCATGGCATCTGGATTTCAGAATTACATTTAAGAACTTAAAATTGATCTGAGTATAACACAGTTTAAGCCTTTCGAGCTTACCATTGAACTTGCAATTTTTTTCCTTTTTTTTTTTTTTGGATAAAGTTTTTGTGAACATAATCCATGTAACTTACAGGCTACAGCCTTTATAGGAAGCCAAGAAAATTTAAAGTTGTTTGGTCTAGTATTTGGGGCAGAGAATTATTGAAGTGTAACAATATTACCCTGGGAAGGATTTGTAGAATATATCTAACATGTTTACACCAAACTCAATATCTAGTTATATAATCCAGAACCTGCTGTATGATTGAAACCCATTAAGGAGACCACAGGGGAGTACATTCAGAGAGGTATGTGAAATATCTCTATTTACAAGTATAATTTTTTGCTTTCTATATCAATTAAAAAATACCCCCAGGCAGAATGGCTAAGATGAAAACTGAAGGGCTGACAGGTGTGTCAGTAGGTAAGAGCACAGCTGTTCTTACAGATGATGCGGTTTCAATTGTCAGTACCTCCATGGAGGCTCACAGCCATCTGCCACTCCAGGTCCAGGTATGTGATGCTCTCTCTGGCTTCCTTGTACACTAATCATTATATGTGGTGCACAAGTACGAATGCAGATGGAATAGCCACACATATAACTCATAAAAAATCAAAACTGAAAGAGAAAGAAAACCAACTCTGCTGAGGATGCAGGGTAAGGGACACCCTCATTCGCCATTGGCAGGATTGCAAACTGGATCAGCCATTATGGAAATCGGTGGGGAGAACCATGATCCAAGTATACTGTTCATTGGCATGAACTTGATATCCTTCTTCTGAGATACTAATTTATGCTTGTTGCCTCTTCTTCACAATAACCAGAAAATGGAAGCTTCCTAGCTGTTCTATCAATTTATAAATAAATGGCTTTCATGACTATTTTTGTTTTTCACTATGTGCAGCCTCTCTGTCATGCTTGGAAAATACTATATCACAGCAGCTTTTATGGTCATCAGAATTTTACACCTTTTTGAGCCCCCTCTCCCCTGGCTCTCCCAGAGCCTTAGGTGTGGGTGGGTGTTGTATTTTAAATGTATCAAGTAAGATTGAATAACTACAGTCATTATTCTCTGCGTGTTTACCATTGCAGATCTCTGCAGTAGTCATCACCTGATGCAAAAGAAGAGAGCAACACGTGTGTGTGTGTGCGTGTGTGTGTGTGTGTGTGTGTGTGTGTGTGTGTGTGTGTGTGTGTATGTCTAAGGGTAAGTATTTAATATCCAGTTAGAAATTAGATTGTTTCCTAGAGGAGAGTAGTGGGGTCTCCTCTAGGTTCTGTGACCTTTCCAGCAATGGGTACGTTAACTATATTTACAGAACCCTGCATCAATTTCCTACTGAATGGGCTTAGGCTAACCAGATGTTAGTTTCAACCCAAGAAACCAATGCTACTATTTTACTATGGGAGATGCTTTATTAGAGCAGCCATCATCATTGTTTGTAGGATACTAGGTAGGATTATTTACTGCTTTTCTCCCTTCGCAGCTTGCATAGCATCTTTGGATACTCTGAGCTAGTCCAGAGGGGTGAGGTTTCTGGGTCAGTTCAGGTTTGATTCTTCCAAATCTCTTCATGGATGTGCTGTGTCTTCAGGAATGGCACCATACATTCAAGTTCTACACGGTGAATAAGGGCAATAACAACATCCCATTGTGTTTCACAGTTTCTTCTCCTCTGACTATCTCTGACCAACAACTTAAAGGGATTATTACCCACTTCCTTCCTTCTCAGTCAAATTCTCCTTCCTCACATCTGGAAAGGATATTCTCACTTCTTTGTGGACCATAGCTGCATAAATTAGATTTGAGGGTATTAGATTTAAGATATGAAAGCAGGAAAGTAGAAGGGAACCAGGAGTTCTAGAGAGGGTCAGAATAGGATCAAGGTGCTGCTATGGAGGGGCAAAAGAGCAAACAGTGAGCTGTCCGTATTCACATATGAATGCACACAGGCACGTGCACAGGCATGCATGTGGGTGTTCGCACGAGTCCAAGAGACCCTTAAAACAATACAGAATATTGCTATTTTGTTACTTGCCTCCTAGAAATTGAGATCAAACCCTATTTCTTTAGATACCACATATTTTTGTCCCAGAAATTGGAGAAATCCACCTGATAATGACCTAGGATTCTCATCCCAGAGAGCTAATTTTTATAATCAAAAAGTGCTATGTAAGTAGCTTTAGGTAATTTTATCAACCATCTTATGGAGTTGAAAGTCTCTGAGCTACAACAACAATGATCAACCTGACAAAATATTCTCAGTGACATGTTTTATGGGTAACCAAAGTGCCACCTAACAACTTAAAGCTCACTCAGCACGAGGGAACTCACGACTTCATAAATCCTTCTGAGAAGGGTGGGAGAGATAATATAGCTTGGAAGAGAATCTATTCCTACTATATTGTTAAATGAATAAAGCTTTCAACTGGATTCTATATACTGATCCTTATGCCCACAGATAAGCTTTCACCCCTCATCAGAGATGCTTCTTTTTGTAGCAGATGGAGGATGTTATAGAGATCATCAAGTAGCCAAAATATAGAAAAGAATAAATCTGGGCTTCCCAGTGCAAGTGGGGACATTCACCACCACAAACCACCTACTCCTGGCTCAGGGAATATCCTGGAAGAAGTGGGCACAAGATTGAAGATTCAGAAGACCAGCACCAGGATGGTTGTTACACAGTGTCTTCTGGATTTGATAGAGATGCTGCAACTATGAATTTTTACTAATATGGCTACTGGCACAAGGCATATACAAGAATACACTAGTTAAAGTGTCAGCATGGATGGGGAAAATGCTGCAGTGTAAAACTGCTAGAAGAAGAGATACAGACAGTGACTGTGGCAGGAGGGAGTGTAAGATTTCTTCAGGCACAGCAGACTGTATGATAGTTTTCCCAACCCTCAGCAATCAGCCCTAACACATGTACGCATGGGAAACACTAATTGGACTCAGTGGGTTGTATGTGTGTATAAATATTTCAAAGTAATAATTACAGAAGAAAAGGTCACAAATTCAAGAGGGAATGTAGATGACTCAGGGGGATCTAGAGAGGGGAAATAAGATTGGAAATGGATATGAGAGTGTTGCAATACTCATGTATGAAATTCTCAAAAACTTACAATTAAAACAATCAGCAAAATTATTGCACGTAAAAGGAGAAACAAAAAGCAGTCTAATATGGAGGGAGATAGTACTAGGAGAGACAACTGGATTGGGAGTATGGCATTTCTGGGATGAGCCCATAAATCTAGGACAATGGAAACTCCCAGAAATTTATGAGGGTGACCCCAGCTAAGACACCTAGCAATGGGGGATATGGAGAGTTAACTGGCCATCTCCTGTAATCAGGCAAGACTTCTAATAGAGGGATGGGGACAGCCACAGAATCTTATCCCTACAATTTTTCCTGCCTAAAAGATGTGCAGGGATAAAAAATGGAGCAGAATTTGAGGGAATGTCCAACAAAGGGCTGGCCTAGTTTGAGATGGATGCCATGAAAGGGAGCTCACTCCTGACACTATCAATGATATTCTGCTATACTTGCAGACAGGAGCCTAGCATAACTGTCCTCAGAGAGGCAACTGATGGAAACTGATGCAGAGACTCACAGCCAAACATTAAGTGGAGCTCGGAGAATGCTGGGGAAGAGGGGAAGAAGTATTGAAAGAGCCAGAGGGGTCTAGGGTATCACAAGAAAACCTACAGAGTCAACTAACCTTGGCCTCGGCCTATGGGGGCTCATAGAGACAGACTTGTCAACCAGAGAGCATGCATGGGACAGACCTAGGTCCTCTGCAATATTTAACGGTTGTGCAGCTGGGTCTTCATGTGGGACCCCTAAAGTGGGATCAGGGGCTGTTTTTGATTATATTGCCTACTTATGGATTCCTTTCCCAACCTAATCTTACTGCAACTTGATATGCCAAGTGGTCGATATCCATGGGAGGCCTCCCCTTTTTTGTGGAGGAGTGGATAGGCAGGGGAGGTAAGAGAGAGGGAGTGGATGGAGAGGAGGGAGGGAAAGCTGTGATCTAGATGTAAAGTAAATAAATAATAAAAAGGCAAACTGATAAAAGCTAATTTCACGGTAACAAGATGAATAATACCATATACCTCAGAACTAAAATTTTAATGAAATAAAGTTGGGTTATTAGTTATTGACAAATTAAGACTTACTTTAAAAAGTCAGAGATGCATGAAAATATCACAATGAAATCTGTTATTTTGTATAAATTTTGAATTATGTAAAAATACTCAGCAACTTAAGATGTTGAAGAAGGGCTAAGAAAGTAAAGATATACTTTATCTCAAAGAAAATATAAGAAAGTAGAAAAGTCATGCCAGCCTTGTATAGGTTCTAATACGCCATGCTCTCCTGTAACTGAATAATTATTGTCACAGCAATTTTAGATCATTTTTTAGTGCTAAGTTGGAATAGACAAGATAAATAATAGCATTGTTCTGCATGACGTTTCACCTATTTCCTCTTAAAATTAATTAAGATGAGATTCAGCTATAAATTTCATGGTTTGAAGCATTATTAATGAGTGAGAGTTTCTTCACTGTAGAACATAAAATGATGTGATACAGATTAATTTCATTTTTGTGCCTCTGCATGAATATAACCCGACACATACAATTTTCAAGAAAAGTGTGCTAATAAAATTCAGCTCTCATTATTAATAAATAACTAGCATAAGGTAAAATGCCATCTTTACTAGATTTATAATTTGAGGGCATAAATATTTAAAACCTCCCTTTAATTTTTTAAATTAATATTTGCTTTGCATTTGTTCAAGGAGCACTTCAAAATGACTCACATTGCTTTTGAAATGCTGATATGAGTGCCTATGCATTATTAAATACTCATATTCCTGAGGTATATCAGGGTCTTTTGAATGGTAGAAAACAAAACCATTCATTTAAAAAAAGAGAAGGAAGAATTGGAAAACAGCTATTCTTAGCGATGTGTTTTGAAACATACAAGAATACTTTTTCAGATTACATCACTGGTACTGGATGTCCTTCTATGTGTTTTTGTGTACATTATTTACTTAATAGTATACTATACTTAACAACGTGAAGAATAAAAATTACAATGATGTTTTCCAGGAGCTGATATAAGTAGGTTCAACTAGCTAACAGATACTAGGTTTCAATCACATTATTATAAATTTACCTAAAATTACATACCATACTTACAAGTAATGTGTGTGTGTGTGTGTGTGTGTGTGTGTGTGTGTGTGTGTGTGTATTTAAAATGGAGACACAAATATGCATTATATGAAGTTATATCGCTATGCCACTTAGGGTAACAATGATCCATCAAAAGCCATAAACACGGAAATCCTAATACCAAGCATGAGAGGCCTCTTTCCAAGTTGTAGTTCTGGTGACTCGAAGAGATTTTTCAAAACAATATAAGCTATTTCTGTTGCCCCTGGTTGCCTCCTAGAAATCAAAGGGGAGTCACTATTGCTGGAGATACCATCTATTTCTGATAAAGGGGTCAAATGATGAGAGCTGGACTTGATCTCAAAGCCTCTTCCCAAGGACTGGGGGGCTGGCTTTCACAGTACTAGAGGGGGACAAGCAAGCTGCTAAGTGGGGGAAAGCAACCAGTAGCCTTATCGGCTGTGATGCCTATGAACGACAACGATGACTATCATGACAAGAGATTACATCAAAGATACGATAGTGGTACCTAAATCGTGGCCACCAACACCTGTCTAAATGGATTTACAACTCCCTCAACAGGGGGGAAATCATACTTGGTTCTGCAAACCTAGTCAACTCTTTGTGACTAGAGGCTAGTGAGATCATAGATCTTAAAGGAAGGTCTACTCGTGCCACTTTCCAAAATCTGTATACTTTAAATTGCATTTTAAAATGCTTATCCTTATGTGTGCAACAGGTAAGTGTAGCTCTTACCCCACATCAGAGAAGCTTCATTTTGTAGCAGGTGGAGCACGTTACAAAAAGCCATGATTGGTTGAAATGTGGAGAACCACTGATGTTCGGTACTCAGGCCCAGTTGATATGTACACAATGGAACCCCTACATCCAAGACTCATAATGGAAGAGGGAGAAGAAAGATTGTAATGGCCAGAGGACTAGGAATTCTGCTGTGAAATTATGTCTTATGGAAACTGCAGGGAACCCATGTCATAAAGTAGAAGTTGTAAAGTTTAGAGGTTGAAAATATTTATATACTACAAAACTTATTTATGAGATTCACCTATGTCGCTGAAGGGATAGAGTGTAGGGATGATGGTTAAGATAACAGGCAACTCTTCACTGGCAAAGAAAACCCAATATGTCTGTGACATCATGTTTTGGGGAAGACAGCTTTAGGATTTCCTCTCTAAGCTGTAATGCATTGCATTTTAAAACCAAAAGCACATGTAATCACACACATACCCAATGCTCTTTTCTACACACACACACACACACACACACACACACACACACACACACACACACACACCTGAACTCTTGCCCATGCATCCCCACTGGTAATATGTATCTGGAAAAATGTCCTTGAGGACCCAAGTATCATTAGATTTATCAATTTGAACAATATCCCAGCCAGCTAGAAGTGGCTTGCAATCTTGTATTTAGTTGTGCTACAACTCCTTCCTAATAAAATAGCAAATTGAAGTGCTTTTCAGACAGTGTGGGAGACCAAAGGGAAGTGTTTCTGCCTCCAGTAAGCACAGGAGGCCATTAATGAGCCATGGCTGGCTCTCCTACAGTGCATTCAGCTACTGCCTGCCTTCTGTCCTCACAGAGGTTGGGATTATCACATTCGAGAGCAGTAGTTGGAAAAATGACTTAGCTTTCCAGAATTTATGGGCTATATATACTTATATGTTTTATTTGTGGTTGGCAAGGAGAATTGAGTGCCTGCTATTGACACGAGTTTATACGGCACACTTCGAGCTTCTGGAAAAGAAGGGTTATGATCACAAAGGGAACAGAATGCTTAAAAAGGGTCAGATGTTAGTGGCTGCAGTTTTCTTTTCTTCACTCTTATTTTCTTCATTCTTCATTTATTTCAATATATTTTAGACAAAGACTATGTAGCTCTGGCTGACCTTTAACTAATGGTAACCCTCCTGCCTTAGTTTCTGAGTTGTTGAAATTGCAGGCATGAGCTATCATGCTACCCTTCTTGTATTTTAATAATGTAAGTTTTTTTTAAATTTTGAACAAAGCATCTATTGTGCTCATAGACTTTTAAAAGTATCATTAATGTTTCCTTTAAAAAGACACCTGGGTTTATATATCCACTTCTACAATTTGCTATGTTAAATTAATACTGATCTTCCCATTGGCATTCATTCATTGTACCTAGTACCTAGTTTCTTCCATGTATATAATGCTACCTGAGCTATTGCCCCATATCTTCTCTTGCCCACTCCCTTTCCCCTCCTTTACCACCATTTCCATTTTCCCCTAAATAGCTTCATCTTGACTTTTATATGACATATACAGATGTGATTTTATGCATCTACAAAATCTAGAACACATATATTTAAATATGGATGTTCCCTGTAGGCTCATATATTGAAATGTTTAGTTACTAGGGAGTGGAACTATTTGAAAGGATTTAAAGGATTAAGAGGTGTAGCCTTTTGGGAGGAATTGTATCATTGCAGAGGCATTTGAGGTTTCAACAGCCCATGTCAAGCCCAGAATGTTGTTCTCCACTACTGCTCCAGGACCTGCCTGCCTTCCTCCATGCTTCCTGCCATGATGATAGTGGACTAAACCTCTGAAACAATAATCAAGCTTTTTCTTGTGGTAGTTGCCTTAGACATGGTGTCTTTTCACAGCAAAGGCACAGTAACTAAGATACCATATGAGAGGAAAAAATGTGATAGTTGTCATTCTGAGATGACAATTAGCTTAATATGTCTATCTTAAGTTATGTCCAATTTCCTGCAAATAGCATACTTCATTCTTGTCTATGACTGAAAATGTTCTACTGGCAATACATGCCATGTTTTTTAGCTAATCCTCTGTTGCCAGACACAAAGGTTGGTTCTGTTGGCGAGCTGTTTTGAATAGTGCTGCAATCAATAGCAATGTGCAAATACCTTTGTGTTGTACTGGGTTGGAGTGCCACTGGTGGCCATGCAGCATCTGCAGAGAATAGCATATGAGTGCTTCACCAATGGTATTCTACTGTGGCGAGGCCAATGGAGACTCCTCAGACTCTAGTGTAGAAAGGCCCATTGAATCCCTTTCTCACTTGGCAAGGACCTGAGGTGAATTTGGTGGCCACTGTGCTTATTCCATAGATTGTGTGGGCTACAAGCTCTCCTGGCTTTTGCTATACTGTTTCTACTAATAGCAATATTTGGTTTTATTTTGTTAGTCATGGACCAAGGTCAGGATCATGCAGGGTGAAAGTCCTGTGGGTGATTCTTTCGAGAGTTAAAACCCTCCTCTCCTCACTCTACGTCTATCAATCCTCTGGATGGGACAAGAACTCATATCCCTAGAGAAACAGCTACAATCACATTGGGTAAGCCTCTGGCAGTTGTAGACAATAGTGGCTCCTGCTTGCATAACTCTTCTGAGGAAGCTATGTCTCATCAACAATGATTTCAAATGGGGAAGGTATGTCTGATGAATAGAGACTTAAAAATGGTTCTTGGAAAGACAGTATCAGGAGTTGATAGGTGCATATTAGGAAAGGCTGTTTGGCACAATGAGTACGTCTCTGTCTGCAATTTAAAAAGGACTATGACAGAGGGGTACTATTTGATGACTGGACTTACACCCACAAGTGTTTAATCTGTCTCTCACCTTGTATAACTGTGTAATGCAAATGTGGTTGCATTTGCTACCGGTTGGCTATAGGCTCATGTCTACAGGACATACCTGGCTAGACATTTATGTTTGGCTTGCTGAAACTGTGCTTTTTGAAATGCACATTTTTGTTTTAGGGGGGAGGTGATTGGGCCAGCGGAGAAGGAGGAAGGGAAACTTTTGAGGGCTTTTTGTAGTGATGGGGCTTCTACAATACTGATGTTATGGAATTTTTTAAATAAACATTGATGTCACTCCTTGGGAGAGCAGGACTGTGATCGTATAAATAAAAATGGCGCGAGCTATTCAGGGCCACTTGCTTGAAAGACAACAGGTGCCAACATCTTCATCTGCAGCAATTCCCCTTCCCTGTCCCAGGACCAGAGCCTTCAGCAAGGTCTCCAGCAAGTCTTTCAGCCTAGTATACAGGGTAGGGTATATAGTAGGGTTAATGGTGGTTCTATTTTGAGGTTTTTGATTAACCTCATATTGATTTCCATAGTGAGTGGATGAGTTTACATTTATACCAGCAGTGTATGAGGTCTCCTTTCTGTCCACATCCTTCCCATCATTTGGTATTTGTTTTCTGTATGAATGTCAATATAGGGGTGAGAAGGAATCTTAAGGTAGTTTTATTTGCATTTCTTCATTGCATAGGGATTTTACGTCTACTTGTAATTCGCCTTTTGAGACCCCATCTTCATTTCATTAGCCCCTTTATCAAACGGGTTATTTGATTTCTAAAGCTTTTAGAGTTCTTTGTCTCTTTCCGTAAAATAATTTTTACATTAGTGAGGCACGCAGGTACTGAGAAGATATTCTCTCCATATGCGATGTTGACAATGACTTGTAAGGAGAAGCAGATTAATATCAATTTAATCAGAAAACTCATAATATAGAAATTCATCACACTTAGAGTCATGAAGCCTTATGCTTGGATTTTTCTTTTTTTTTTTCTTTTTTTTCAAAGCTGAGGACCGAACCCAGGGCCTTGCACTTGCTAGGCAAGCGCTCTACCACTGAGCTAAATCCCCAACCTTTGGTAAACTTTAAAATAGTCAGTACAGTTCTTTTAGCAACTGTAGGAGGTACACACTCTACACCATGTCATTACACAGATGGATGGGCAAAGACCCAGGAAATCTATTACCATATTCAAAGACCCACAGCCAGTATGAGGCAGAGTAGACATTAACAGGCATAGACATCCAGATTTTCACAGTGGTAGTGATGGTAGCCACCACCAATTAAACCTTTGCCACTTCCTAGACTGTCAGGTCCCTATGGGGTCCATAATTGGAGCTGGAAAATGATAGCTTTCAAAAGATAATTCCTAAAGTATACCATTTATAGGCTCATGATATAAAAGATTCCTATCTTTTAATTATTGATTCTTTATATCATAATTTATTCCTGGTTCAGTAGAATAAAAAAACTATCTGAAACTAACATTTTCACCTATTTTTTTATCAGCCATTTGATCCAATTTTCAGCAGTAATTTACATTGAAGTGTCTGCTCTATTATTTTCTGTTATATTGGCTCTGGGTAGTTGTTACAAAGAATGTAACACCTACCTCTGCTACATTAGGTAATGAGTCATTTTGATATGTATTTGATAAAAATGTATTTTGAAAAAAAATAATGGAAAGACATAAGTGTATATGCATTTGAACACTGTAGGTAGCCCTGATAAATTATTCTAAAATAATTTAGAGCATTTGCAGGTAATGAACTTAAGGCATAAAACAGAATACTCTGAATGAACATAGCAGAGAGAAAACAGCTCATGTTCCCAAACTATGAATTTCATTTTCCTTTAAGAGCACAGTTGGTCAAGAGCGTGCGCTGTAAAAGTAGATTCCATTTATTACAACCCGAAGATGTTGCTGAATTCAGCTTCAGGGTTTGAATCTGGACATTGAGTCAAGTCACAGTACAAATAAATCATCCCTACCAACATACAGAGCAGTTGGAAGGCAAGAACAGGAACCAATCAAAACAAGTGGAAATGAGATCACGGGAGACAGACTAGATGCAAATGGAAAATGTCCAAATGGCAGGGAACAGAAAATGAGGTGAAAATAAAAGGAGAGACAACACCTTTCAAATGGAAAAAAAAACTCAGCCATTTCATAACCACAGATAATGCTTATGCCTTTTGTTAGATATATTAAAGAGTACACTGGCATGCAAATATGTCGCTTCTCCTGGGGATAAAAACATCTACTGCAGTGAGTATCTTTATATTTCATTTTTCGCTGTCAATGTGTATTTTCCAGGCATATTATGGTGCTTTAAATCTTAACATGCGGTGAACACACTTTGGAAAATAATGTTATCACATTTCCTTAGCTTTATTTTGTTCCCCTTTATATTTACATGGAGTCATCTTCAACAGAATGATTTTTAAGTTTTTTTGTTTTAAATATAACAGTGCTGAGGGGATCTTATTCTTCCTTTTCCTCCTTAAATAGCCAAGTGAACATGAGAGACAAAATTGGCAGGATTTTGGTAAATGCCCAGCAATATAGGGATTCAGCACTTTAGGAGATGCACAAAATGCCCTACTAAATTGGTAAATGCGATATGGCTTCATGACTAGCTATAAATGACAATTGAGTTTTGCTTTTTACTTCTCTACTCATAGTTTTATATATATATATATATATTCATTCATATATCTAGCAAATTTATAGGAGAAATCAATTATATTATTATTGTGTACATCCTATTCCCTCAGTAATGCTTTAATGCATCACAGAATCAAAGAAATGCACCAGAAGAAAATGCTGTCATTCTCCACAGAAAACTCATGCATGACACTATGCAAAAATTAATTTATGATGAATGATTTCAAGCCTAGGTCTCAGAATAACTTATTTAAATGACATCAGGAAAACTCACAAAAACTCACCCGCAAAAAGGAGTCTAGAGATCCATTCTCCATATACTCTACCACGATCATTACTGGCCGGCCTGCAAGAGAGCAATGGATACACAATTAGAGCCATTACAGGGGGGTGTGCTGCAGGTAGAGATCTACAGTAGCTAATTTATTTGTACTGTTAAAAGACGAACCAAGAGGCCCAAGTCATAGTTTAAGTGGTCACTGCTGCTGCCCTTGAAGTTTGGCACAATTTCCATGATGGTACAGTACTTCCCCTCCTGACTTACATTAGAGTGGGCAGTTCTGAAATTATTTCTAAATCAAAGCAGAAAGGAGAAATTCATAAATCCTCCTTAAGTCCTTATAAAAGATCAGCCATAGACTGCTTTTAAGGGATTCTGAGCAGAATGATTTTCAGTAGATTGATGAGTGTTGCACACTGGGAAGGATTTGTACGCATGCCTGATCATCTGTTTATTGCACACAGATTTGATAAACAGAAGGACGATGGCAGTGCATGAAAAGCAGGCAACTCTGCCTTGTAGTCAAATGCAGATGCGAAGATCAGAAAGAGGGCGTCATTTACTTCTCTTTCGATCACATCAATTGTTACAGTGCCCAATACGTCTCTATTAGGTGGAGTATTTGACACAAATAACTTTGATTTGTTTCAAAGGAGGGAATGTATTTGCTCTTTCCAATTGCACGGGTTTAAAAGATAAAATTTCAATTGAGTGGAAAATGATATTTACCCAAAATAGGAATCTATCAATGCTTAGTTTTTCTTTCTACATTATTTCTATTTCTTATTAGAATTCTTGATGATTCAATCTGAATGGCATATAGCTATTTTTATGACACACACACACACAAAATGATCTGGAAAGAAACTGTGCCAATGCCAAGGACGAAAATGTTGAACTCCGATTTCAAGCCTTTTTTTTTTTTTTTTTTTTTTTTTTTGTCTTCTGAGCTCAAAGTCTTGCAGGTTAGAAAGGGTAGCCACCAGAAATTGCTTCAGTGTATGCAAATGCTAGATTTTACATTTGAATGTATATTTTAAAGAAAGATGAGCTAAAGGTTAAAAGGTGCAATAAAGCTCCAAATTTATCATGCATAGAATTCAAACTTAAGGAATTTTCCCATTTAGAGAGAATATTAACTTATGTTCTATAATGCCCCCCAAAGCTGTTAATCTTACCCATATGAACAAGGAACTTTATCACCAATTATAGAGGTGAGATGAGCTGTCAGCACTGTTATAGATAAAAATCAAGAAGACGTGGTTTAAACCTGAAAACTTGACATTCTGTCTTTTATTTGTCCACTGATTTTAGGGAGCCCAAAAGTAAAAATCTTAAGCTAACACTTAAGTAGAAAAGTTGGAAAGATAAAAACGCCAGCTTTGTACCTCGACATCCAATTCTGAGCAAAAATTCAAGCTAGAATGCTATTGGGTTATGAGCGTTTAGGAGGAATGTCGAGTTATTGCTCTGGGCATCTGAATCATCCTCTTTGTATGTTTCATGCCTCTGTAAACATCTCTTGACTGTTGCTGTCCAGTGTTCATTTTTAAGCATCTCTTTCTTAATAACATGAGTGTTATTAGAATCAAAAGAGCTTTTATAAACTTCCTTATATTGCTTTTCCCTATTACACCGATAAAGAAATCAAGGGATAGAAAAGTGAACTGTTTCTTGAGCCTAAAGCCAGTAAGGAGCATTATTAGGTAGCATGTCTGGTGCTTGGGGTCTTTGAACCTCTATGGATGGCATGGTTGCACCTTGGAAAAGATTACTGGATGATAGGTCTGCATCTCTTCTGGTTAATCATTCTCTCCAGTGAAGGACATCACCTTCCTAACCTTCCTTGCTATCCTTAGCTCTATGACTTTCACTTGCTCTATTATACCTTCTGCTTTCCATTTTCTTATCTACCTGTCGGAGTTATTTCTTAACTTGTTCCTCTCTGTAATACTTCCATAATGCCCCCAACCACATGCCAGAATTTAAATACTGCATATTCATGCAAGGTTTTGTGCTGATGTTTCCCATAAACTCCCATCTCCACTGCTGTGTACCCTATGATACTATGCTTGGCTTTGGTCACATTGCTTGGCTTCCTCTTTTTCCTGTGGAGATTTGTGTCCTCATTCATTGGATTTCTGAGGGTTGCTTCCTATATGTATGAGCATAGTTGGTACTTCATAAAATTAATTTATGTTTTCTTACTGATTTCACTGTCCTTATGAGATTAACACTAAATTACTTCAATAAGATTCTTTTTCCCCCATTTTTCATTTTCTTTCTTCCATTTTTATTAAATTGTGTAGTTCTTATTTACATTTCAAATGTTATTCCCTTTCCCGGTTTCCTGTCCATCAGTCCCCTAATCCCTCCCCCTCTCCTTCTATATGGGTGTTCCCCTCCCCATCCACCCCCTATTACTCCCCCCCAACTATCCCCTACACTGGGGGTCTAACCTTGGCAGGACCAAAGGCTTCCCCTTCCACTGGTGCTCTTACTAGGCTATTCATTGCTATCTGTGAGGTTGGAGCCCAGGATCAGTCCATGTATAGTCTTTGGGTAGTGGCTTAGTCCCTGGAAGTTCTGGTTGGTTGACATTGTTGTTCTTATGGGGTTGCAAGCTTCAACCTTCAAGCTCTTTCAGTCCTTTCTCTGATTCCTCCAACGGGGGGTCCTCTTCTCAGTTCAGTGATTTGCTGCTAACTCTGTATTTGACATGTTCTGGCTGTGTCTCTCAGGAGAGATCTATATCTGGTTCCTGTCAACACGCACTTGTTAGCTTCATCTATCTTATCTAGTTTTTGGTGACAATATATATATGGGCCACCTATGAGGCAGGCTCTGAATGACTGTTCCTTCAGTCTCTGCTCTAAACTTTTCAACAAGATTCTTAATGATATGAATTCAAAGTATTCTGGGCTTAGTTCTATCTATAACTAATTCTTAGGTAGGTACTTTTGGCACTCTTAAATTCATCAGTGACTAGTTTTACTTCTCATACGAACAATAATGAATTAGATGAAGACTCCCCCTGTTTCTTGTGAATGAGAAGCTTCATTGGAACCATTGTTTTGCATTTTAGGCAGCACTGTCAGTGGAGAGTGGCTGGATTGAAGAAGTGTGGGTTTCTTTTAATTTATAATTTAACCTATAATTTATTTCCTAATGGTTTTCAATAGGAACTATGTAGGTATGTGTGATGGCTATTCCTGATTGTTAACGTGCCTACCTCTGGAATTAACTATAATCCAGAAATGGAGGGCAAAACTGTGATCCAGATCTTAGTGCTGGAAGACACAGGCTTCTGACCTGAATCTTGATATGGAGATCTTGAGGCACAGTGGCCATGAAAAGCTTAGGGCCAGGTATATGCCTTTAATCCCCTGTCTAAAGCAAGGAGATCTCTGAGTTCAAGGACAGTCTTCTTCTGTCTGCCTTTGGATGAAGATGTAGAACTTTCAACTCCTCCCGCTCCATATCTGCCTGTCATGCTCCTGCCTTTAGGATGACGAACTGAGCTCCGAACCAGTGTAAACTAGCCCCAGTTAAATGTCCTTTATAAGAATTGCATTGGTCGAAGTGCAGGCTGACAGGAGCTGGATGTAGATCTCTCCTGAGAGACACAGCCAGAATACAGCAAATACAGAGGCGAATGCCAGCAGCAAACCACTGAACTGAGAATAGGACCCCCGTTGAAGGAATCAGAGAAAGAACTGGAAGAGCTTGAAGGGACTCGAGACCCCATATGTACAACAATGCCAAGCAACCAGAGCTTCCAGGGACTAAGCCACTACCTAAAGACTATACATGGACTGGCCCTGGATTCTGACCTCATAGGTAGCAATGAATATCCTAGTAAGAGCACCAGTGGAAGGGGTAGCCCTGGGTCCTGCTAAGACTGAACCCCCAGTGAACTAGATTGTTGGGGGGAGGGCAGCAATGGGGGGAGGATGGGGAGGGGAACACCCATAAAGAAGGGGAGGGGGAGGGATTAGGGTGATATTTGCCCGGAAACCAGGAAAGGGAATAACACTCGAAATGTATATAAGAAATACTCAAGCTAATAAAAAAAAATGAGAAGCTAGACATTGCCAGAAAAAAAAAAAAAGAATTGCTTTGGTCATGGTGTCTGTCAACAGCAATGGAAACCCTAACTATGACAGTATAATGTGAAGATTAAGCACAAACTAGTGGTCCCCTATTGCATATTTGTCAAAAAACACACAGGGATAAGGGAACTTAGGGAAATTTGGATGCTATCCTTTAGTTCTGTTTTAGGTGAGGAAAGCATTTTGGTAACCATTCTTTTTTTGTCTTGCTTTTTTTCAATATGCACAGTTACATATGTAAATCATATATTCTAAATGTATAACTGCTCCTAGAAGATATACTTGGGAGTAATCGATTCCATTTCTAAATTTTCAAAAATATCTGAGCTCATTCCCTTAGTACATTTTAATTTGTTGCCTCAAATGCCTCATCACAAGGCATCATCCTAGTGACTGAATTGTGTTACCGACAATGAGCAAACTCCTGGATGCTTTAACCACAGTCAGTTCTCAAAATTACCACTTAATTTACAGAAAGTTCATTGGTTTGATATTGAATCTCACAGGACACCCAAAGTTATTGTTTTCAAGATTGTAAAATTACAAATATCCAAATATTGTTAAGGGTGGTCTCAACTACATAAGAACCAAAATCTGGTTTTTAGCAGGAGTCCCACACCCGCGGATCTCTGCCCTCAGCAGCTCTCTGCTCCCAAACCCCGTGGGAGAGAGCCCTCACCGCCTGGTGAGGTGGGCACACCTGAGACTGCAGAGCGGAAGAGACCACCAACACTGCCCACCTCTGCCCACATCCCTGGCCCAAGAGGAAACTGTAAACAGCCTCTGGATTCCCTTGGATAAGGGCACAGCAGCAGCAGGTCCCCTGCCTCTGAGACACCCCGGAACCTGAAGGGACCGACCAGATAAACAGTTCTCTGCACCCAAATCCCATGGGAGGGAGAGCTAAACCTTCAGAGAGGCAGACACGCCTGGGAAACAAGAAAAGACTGCACTCTGCACACATTACTGATTCCAGAGGAAAACACCAAACGCCATCTGGAACCCTGGTGCACAGAAGTTCCCGGAAAGGGCGGCATAGATCTTCCTGGATGCTGCCCCGACAGAGAGCTCATAAGCAACACCCCACAAGCAAACTTGAGCCTCGGGACCACAGGTAAGACCAACTTTTCTGCTCCAAGCGACCTGCCAGGTGAACTCAAGACACAGGCCCACAGGAACAGCTGAAGAACTGTAGATAGGAAAAACTACACGCCCGAAAGCAGAACACTCTGTCCCCATAACTAGCTGAAAGAAAACAGGAAAACAGGTCTACAGCACCCCTGACACACAGGCTTATAGGACAGTCTAGCCACTGTCAGAAATAGAAGAACAAAGTAACACTAGAGATAATCTGATGGCGAGAGGCAAACGCAGGAATCCAAGCAACAGAAACCAAGACTACATGGCATCATCAGAGCCCAATTCTCCCACCAAAGCAAACATGGAATATCCAAATACACCAGAAAAGCAAGATCTAGTTTCAAAATCATATTTGATCATGATGCTGGGGGACTTCAAGAAAGACGTGAAGAACTCCCTTAGAGAAACACAGGAAAACATTAATAAACAAGTAGAAGCCTACAGAGAGGAAACACAAAAATCCCTGAAAGAATTCCAGGAAAACACAATCAAACAGTTGAAGGAATTAAAAATGGAAATAGAAGCAATCAAGAAAGAACACATGGAAACAACCCTGGATATAGAAAACCAAAAGAAGAGACAAGGAGCTGTAGATACGAGCTTCACCAACAGAATACAAGAGATGGAAGAGAGAATCTCAGGAGCAGAAGATTCCATAGAAATGATCGACTCAACTGTCAAAGATAATGTAAAGCAGAAAAAGCTGCTGGTCCAAAACATACAGGAAATCCAGGACTCAATGAGAAGATCAAACCTAAGGATAATAGGTATAGAAGAGAGTGAAGATCCCCAGCTCAAAGGACCAGTAAATATCTTCAACAAAATCATAGAAGAAAACTTCCCTAACCTAAAAAAAGAGATACCCATAAGCATACAAGAAGCCGACAGAGCTCCAAATAGATTGGACCAGAAAAGAAACTCCTCCCGTCACATAATAGTCAAAACACCAAACGCACAAAATAAAGAAAGAATATTAAAAGCAGTAAGGGAAAAAGGTCAAGTAACATATACAGGCAGACCTATCAGAATCACACCAGACTTTTCGCCAGAAACTATGAAAGCCAGATGATCCTGGACAGATCTCATACAGACTCTAAGAGAACACAAATGCCAGCCCAGGTTACTGTATCCTGCAAAACTCTCAATTAACATAGATGGAGAAACCAAGATATTCCATGACAAAACCAAATTTACACAATATCTTTCTACAAATCCAGCACTACAAAGGATAATAAATGGTAAAGCCCAACATAAGGAGGCAAGCTACACCCTAGAAGAAGCAAGAAACTAATCGTCTTGGCAACAAAACAAAGAGAAGAAAAGCACACAAACATAACCTCACATCCAAATATGAAGATAACAGGAAGCAATAATCACTATTCCTTAATATCTCTCAACATCAATGGCCTCAACTCGCCAATAAAAAGGCATAGATTAACAAACTGGATACGCAACGAGGACCATGCATTCTGTTGCCTACAGGAAACACACCTCAGAGAAAAAGACAGACACTACCTCAGAGTGAAAGGCTGGAAAACAACTTTCCAAACAAATGGTCGGAAAAAGCAAGCTGGAGTAGCCATGCTAATATCAAATAAAATCAATTTCCAACTAAAAGTCATCAAAAAAGATAAGGAAGGACACTTCATATTCATCAAAGGAAAAATCCACCAAGATGAACTCTCAATCCTAAATATCTATGCCCCAAATACAAGGGCAGCTACATACGTAAAAGAAACCTTACTAAAGCTCAAAACACACATTGCACCTCACACAATAATAGTAGGAGATTTCAACACCCCACTCTCATCAATGGACAGATCATGGAAACAGAAATTAAACAGAGACGTAGACAGACTAAGAGAAGTCATGAGCCAAATGGACTTAATGGATATTTATAGAACATTCTATCCTAAAGCAAAAGGATATACCTTCTTCTCAGCTCCTCATGGTACTTTCTCCAAAATTGACCATATAATTGGTCAAAAACGGGCCTCAACAGGTACAGAAAGATAGAAATATTCCCATGCGTGCTATCAGACCATCTCGGCCTAAAACTGGTCTTCAATAACAATAAGGGAAGAACGCCCACATTTACGTGGAAATTGAACAATGCTCTACTCAATGATAACCTGGTCAAGGAAGAAATAAAGAAAGAAATTAAAGACGTTTTAGAATTTAATGAAAATGAAGGTACAACATACCCAAACTTATGGGACACAATGAAAGCTGTGCTAAGAGGAAAACTCATAGCGCTGAGTGCCTGCAGAAAGAAACAGGAAAGAGCATATGTCAGCAGCTTGACAGCACACCTAAAAGCTCTAGAACAAAAAGAAGCAAATACACCCAGGAGGAGTAGAAGGCAGGAAATAATCAAACTCAGAGCTGAAATCAACCAAGTAGAAACAAAAAGGACCATAGAAAGAATCAACAGAACCAAAAGTTGGTTCTTTGAGAAAATCAACAAGATAGATAAACCCTTAGCCAGACTAACGAGAGGACATGGAGAGTGTGTCCAAATTAACAAAATCAGAAATGAAAAGGGAGACATAACTACAGATTCAGAGGAAATTCAAAAAATCATCAGATCTTACTATAAAAGCCTATATTCAACAAAACTTGAAAATCTGCAGGAAATGGACAATTTCCTAGACAGATACTAGGTACTGAAGTTAAAGCAGGAACAGATAAACCAGTTAAACAACTCCATACCTCCTAAGGAAATAGAAGCAGTCATTAAAGGTCTCCCAACCAAAAAGAGCCCAGGTCCAGACGGGTTTAGTGCAGAATTCTATCAGACATTCATAGAAGACCTCATACCAATACTATCCAAACTATTCCACAAAATTAAAACAGATGGAGCCCTACCGAATTCCTTCTATGAAGCCACAATGACTCTTATACCTAAGCCACACAGAGACCCAACAAAGAAAGAGAACTTCAGACCAATTTCCCTTATGAATATCGACACAAAAATACTCAATAAAATTCTGGCAAACCGAATCCAAGAGCACATCAAAACAATCATCCACCATGATCATGTAGGCTTCATCCCAGGCATGCAGGGATGGTTTAATATATGGAAAACCATCAACGTGATCCATTATATAAACAAACTGAAAGAACAAAACCACATGATCATTTCATTAGATACTGAGGAAGCATTTGACAAAATTCAACACCCCTCCATGATAAAAGTCCTGAAAAGAATAGGAATTCAAGTCCCATACCTAAACATAGTAAAAGCCATATACAGCAAACCAGTTGCTAACATTCAACTAAATGGAGAGAAACTTGAAGCAATCCCCCTAAAAATCAGGGACTAGACAAGGCTGCCCACTCTCTCCCTACTTATTCAATATAGTTCTTGAAGTTCTCGCCAGAGCAATCAGACAACAAAAGAAGGTCAAGGGGATACAGATTGGAAAAGAAGAGGTCAAAATATCACTATTAGCAGATGACATGATAGTATATTTAAGTGATCCCAAAAGTTCCACCAGAGAACTACTAAAGCTGATAAACAACTTCAGCAAAGTGGCTGGGTATAAAATTAACTCAAATAAATCAGTAGCCTTCCTCTACACAAAAGAGAAACAAGCCGAGAAAGAAATTAGGGAAACGACACCCTTCATAATAGACCCAAATAATATAAAGTACCTCAGTGTGACTTTAACCAAGCAAGTAAAAGATTTGTACAACATGAACTTCAAGACACTGAAGAAAGAAATTGAAGAAGACCTCAGAAGATGGAAAGATCTCCCATGCTCATGGATTGGCAGGATTAATATAGTAAAAATGACCATTTTACCAAAAGCGATCTACAGATTCAATGCAATCCCCATCAAAATACCAATCCAATGCTTCAAATAGTTAGACAGAACAATTTGCAAATTCATCTGGAATAACAAAAAACCCAGGATAGCTAAAGCTATCCTCAACAATGAAAGGACTTCAGGGGGAATCACTATCCCTGAACTCAAGCAGTATTACAGAGCAATAGTGATAAAACCTGTATGGTATTGGTACAGAGACAGACAGATAGACCAATGGAACAGATATGAAGACCTAGAAATGAACCCACACACCTATGGGCACTTGATTTTTGACAAAGGAACCAAAACCAATCAATGGAAAAAAGATAGCATTTTCAGCAAATGGTGCTTGTTCAACTGGAGGTCAACATGTAGAAGAATGCAGATCGATCCATGCTTATCACCCTGTACAAAACTTAAGTCCAAGTGGATCAAGGACCTCCACATCAAACCAGATACACTCAAGCTAATAGAAGAAAAACTAGGGCAGCATCTCGAACACCTGGGCACTGGAAAAATTTCCTGAACAAAACACCAGTGGCTTATGCTCTAAGATCAAAAATCGACAAATGGGATCTCATAAAACTGCAAAGCTACTGTAAGGCAAAGGACACTGTGGTTAGGACAAAATGGCAACCAACAGATTGGGAAAAGATCTTTACCAATCCTACAACAGATAGAGGCCTTATATCCAAAATATACAAAGAACTCAGGAAGTTAGACCGCAGGGAGACAAATAACCGTATTAAAAAATGGGGTTCAGAGCTAAAGAAAGAATTCACAGCTGAGGAATGCCGAATGGCTGAGAAACACATAAAGAAATGTTCAACATCTTTAGTCATAAGGGAAATGCAAATCAAAACAACCCTGAGATTTCACCTCACACCTGTGAGAATGGCTAAGATCAAAAACTCAGGTGACAGCAGATGCTGGCGAGGATGTGGAGAAAGAGGAACACTCCTCCATTGTTGGTGGGATTGCAGACTGGTATAACCATTCTGGAAATAAGTCTGGAGGTTCCTCAGAAAATTGGACATTGAACTGCCTGAGGATCCAGCTATACCTCTCTTGGGCATATACCCAAAAGATGCCCCAACATATAAAAAAGACACGTGCTCCACTATGTTCATTGCAGCCTTATTTATAATAGCCAGAAGCTGGAAAGAACCCAGATGCCCTTCAACAGAGGAATGGATACTGAAAATGTGGTACATCTACACAATGGAATATTACTCAGCTATCAAAAACAATGACTTTATGAAATTTGTAGGCAAATGGTTGGAACTGGAAAATATCATCCTGAGTGAGCTAACCCAATCACAGAAAAACACACATGGTATGCACTCATTGATAAGTGGCTATTAGCCCAAATGCTTGAATTACCCTAGATGCCTAGAACAAATGAAACTCAAGACAGATGATCAAAATGTGAATGCTTCACTCCTTCTTTAAAAGGGGAACAGGAATACCCTTGGCAGGAATAGAGAGGCAAAGATTAAAACAGACACAGAAGGAACACCCATTCAGAGCCTGCCCCACATGTGGCCCATACATATACAGCCACCCAATTTGACAAGATGGATGAAGCAAAGAAGTGCAGACCGACAGGAGCCGGATGTAGATCTCTCCTGAGAGACACAGCCACAATACAGCAAATACAGAGGCGAATGCCAGCAGCAAACCACTGAACTGAGAATAGGACCCCCGTTGAAGGAATGAGAGAAAGAACTGGAAGAGCTTGAAGGGGCTCGAGACCCCATATGTACAACAATGCCAAGCAACCAGAGTTTCCAGGGAATAAGCCACTACCTAAAGACTATACATGGACTGACCCTGGACTCTGACCTCATAGGTAGCAATGAATATTCTAGTAAGATCACCAGTGGAAGGGGAAGCCCTGGGTCCTGCTAAGACTGAACCCCCAGTGAACTAGATTGTTGGGGGGAGGGTGGCAATGGGGGGAGGATGTGGAGGGGAACACCATGAAGAAGGGGAAGGGAAGGGATTAGGGTGATATTTGCCTGGAAACCGGGAAAGGGAATAACACTGGAAATGTAAATAAGAAATACTCAAGTTAATAAAAAAAATAAAATAAACAACCAAAATCTGAGAAATCACTTATTTATATTAATTAATCACAAAATTCCTTTTTTATCCTTTCTATTATAAAGGACAATAACTATCTTCTTTGATTTGGAATATTAGGTACATATATATATATATATATAGAATACATGCATGTATACATATGTCAATACACATATGTAATAAATGTTATATATTTAATTTTTTCAAGTACTTCCTAACACCTATGAGTTTGATTAAGGAGGTCTGTGGAATCCATACAATTAGAAGACTCAACTATTCTCATGATAGTATTAAAGAAAGAAGACAAAAGCGTCCTTTAAATTTCTCATAAAAATCTCAGAGAAACTCTTTGCTAGTTAAATAGAGTTTCTTCAGAGGAGATTTGTGACAGAGGGGATTACAGAAATTCGCCATTTTTATATAAGTAATGAGCCTGTGTGGGATGTGGTGTTTTGAATCAGCGCAGCAATTTCTAATGTGCAGCCAGTAAAATGAAGAATCGAAGGAAACCTCAACAACCTCAGAACTCTATTACAGAGTTAAATCATTCTAGCTTATTTAACATTCGATCATGTCTACGTTTTGTCTACCCGGCTATAAACTTGCAGTGATAACTTGGATTGACAGAGCGCTGGTATTTTTTCTACTCACATGCAATTCAGCCCTCCTTGAGCCAGTTACTTTATCTACAGTTCCTCCCTGCCTGTTTTATAGAGAGTGAATTACAACTATAATCTCTTCCCGGTTTGATAATAAATGAAATCATTTCCTTATCCATGTAACGCTTTCCACAGATATGGATAATATAAATCTGAAAGATATAATGTATTAAATTATTATTTTTCTTCACATAATGACTGCTAAAATTGTTGTATTTTTAAAGTGTTGCTCAGTGAGTATCAGAACCTCTCCCAAGCAGAACTCAGCTTTCGTGACTTTGAATCTTGAGTTTTACATTTATGAATTAGAATTTAATGTATTTTAATCTAATGTTTTAATACTTATATATAAAAATCAGATACTTCCCAGGTACTATGTGACATTTCAGTACTATGTGATGTTTCAATGAAAATACATTGTACAATATTTTATTAAGAATAAAATATGTTTCCTTAAGCCTTGTGTGTTTTTCATAGGGGAAACATTCAAAATCCTTTTGAAGCATTTTGGAACATATAGCGAATTGTCATTTTCTCTGTTCAGGTTACTACGCTGTAGCACACCAGAATTTCGTGCTCCTGTATAATTTTCTATCCACTCACCACTCAACCACTGTGACTCATCCCAGATTTCTGGTAATCACCATCCTTCTCTCAGTTTCTCTAAGATAGACCAGT
This sequence comes from Rattus norvegicus, assembly GCF_021556685.1. Classification (NCBI taxonomy): domain Eukaryota; kingdom Metazoa; phylum Chordata; class Mammalia; order Rodentia; family Muridae; genus Rattus; species Rattus norvegicus. Next base: position 54,183,467 of record NC_141544.1, on the reverse strand, counting down.
TTATACTGCACCCTGGAGTAAGAGAACACAGTGTTTATTCTATTTAACACAGTGGTCTCTGGCTCCTTCTGTGTTACCAAAATTTGTAACACTTCCTCCAATGAGGACTCCGTCAGGAATTGGACTGGTAGCCATTCATGTTACACTTTAGCAAAGTATATCTGTATCCTGAAAATTCTTAGATAAAGTTGAATTCAAGAATAATGAACTTAGTTGTTTGGGAGAGAACGTTTCAAGTTGGCATACTATCTGTGTTTACTGCTCAGTGCTTTTAGATGTATAGTTGAAGAGAGCAGAATGAAGTATAAAACCGTGCAATTTGGCAAATGAGTAACTTTAAAGTTGCAATAAAGGCAGGTGCAGACAAAGCATTTAACAATTTCTAATTGTTAGGTTATAACTACTAAAGAGAGAACATACAATTTATACTGGTAATTGGGAAAACACCTGGTTTGCAAAACTCCACCCACTAAGAGATTTAGGATATGAATGTAAATTCGTTGGATAATAGAACACTTTGCAGACAGAACTTAACAGACCTCTGAGAGGCTTCACCCAGCATCTGACTGTAACGGAAATGCAGAGACCCGTAGCCAAACATTAGACAGAGCTCAGGGCGTCTTGTGGAAGAGTTGGGGAAGGATTGAGGGACCCGGGGGGATAGGGACTCCATAAGAAGACCGACAAAATAAAATAACCTGGATCCTTGGGGATCACAGAGACTGAACCACTAACCAAAGAGCATATATGGACTTCACCTAGCACCCCCTGACCCCCGCCATGTAACAAGTGTGCAGCTTGCTCTTTATGCGGGTCCCCAACAAGTGCAGTGGGGGCTGTCCCTGACTCTGTTTTCTGTGGATCCTGTTTCCCTAACTGAGCTGCCTGTTTGGCCTCATTGGGAGAGGACGTGTCTAGATTTCAGTGAATTGATGTGGGTTGGTGTGTGTGGGGCGTGGGGTGGCTTCCCCTTCTCTCTGAGAAGGGGAGGAAGGATGGGGGAGGGGCTGTGTGAGAGGAAGTCGGGGAGGAGAGGGGGGCTGAGATCAGAATGTAAAGTGAATAAATAAATTAATTAATGGAAAAGAAAAAGAAAAGAAAAGAAGAGAAAAGAAAGGAAGAGAAAAGAAAAGAAGAGAAAAGAAGGCTTCCTGGAGAGGTGTTTTTCAATGGTCAGGTAGGAAGGATTTCTAAGGCCTCTGCAGTTATGTCTAGCTGAGGCAGGCTAATGGGTATAAGTGTATATGTTACTTGGTGTAGGTCTTACTTTTTTAGGCATGCAAAATGCAAGCAATGATGAGGGTGGTGGAAGCCTGCCCATAGGATCTAGAAAGCCACCGAGGCCAAGCAATGTGTTCCAGGGTCAGATTCTTTACAAAGAGTAATTGAGAAGCCATTGATTGAATCCTTGAATGTGAAACTTAAGTCACAGTTGAGGTACTAGGATAATGTAGATGCCAAAGAAAGCGGACCATTCAACGAGGAGGTCATCAGGCACTCAATGGAGTTGACCAAGTGAGATGTCACAGACAACAGAGCTGGAGTCTGTCAGACACCAGTTGAAGCCGGCCGGTGTGACGCCCTGATGACGTCAGCAGCTGGGTGTTCTGGTTGTTCGCTCTGCTGGGTACTGATCCTGGTTCGGTCTTACTTTTCTTAGCATACGCTGTTCCTGACTTTTAGAATGGGAATGTTAACATGTCATTGTGTGTTAGAAGTATGCAATCTGTTGCTCTCTCTATTTTTTAAATTAAAAACAAGTATATCAAATTTAAAAACAAAACAAAACAAAAAAAAGAACTACAGGCAACTACTGCCTGCTTGGGGAATTAGCCTCTCCCCCTGGATGTTTTCTTTTTGGTTGTCCATTACAAAGTGGTCAATCAGCTCTGAAATCACATACCCACAAACAATAAAAATGGACTTAATGGTTGTGCTTATATATCTGTACACACACACACACACACACACACACATACACGTATACATACATACATACATACATACATACATATGTGTGTACGTCACAATAATAATGTCAACTTGAGGGTTGAGAGGAGTTGGAGGGAAGGTGCCTGGGAGAGCTAGAAAAAGAAGAGGGAAGTGATAGAACTTCAATTAAAACATATTTTTTAAACTTTATATTTATTCATCCACAATGATAAAATTTAGAATTATAATATACAGTGAAACAAATAAAGACATTTCTCAGCGTTTGAAAATATCTAGTAAGTGACTCTCTGAGTTTTTGGGACAATACATCAGTATTCCCAGAGTTTTAAAACATTATATTTTAAATGTGCTTCTGTGGGGCCAGGGAGCCATGGGGGGAGGAGCAGTGTAAGCATGGAGGATTGAGGAATGTCCTGGAAATCTCGTCCTGAGATGACAGGAGTGGGATTGTTCCCCCCTGCCCCTGGCCTGTATGTCCTGGGTGTGTGGAGCTCTGTGCCCCCAGGATTGTCCCACTGCAGGTCAAGTCACCAGTAGCCAGGTTAAGCTTCCTCATGCCTTATAAGGTCATATCCAGTAGCCCCTGGAATCAGTCCTTGGCCAATAATGTACACTCACCCCGAAAGCCCCTACACACAAACCAAATGTTCAAATAGCCTCCCATTAAACTGTGTCTCCCATTAAGCTGAGCCATCTCACAGAAGCTGCCTCTTGAGAGTCTGCTCTTGCTGCCACAGAGCCTGAGGTCTCTTCCACTCCTGTCAGTCCTGCCTCCCTTCTCCTCTCAGGATCCGTTGGTTACAGTGGGGAAGCAGAGCCTGAATGGCATGCTTCTAATAGTCTTCAGACTCTTTGTATTGGAGTATCTGTAAGTCTTTTTTAAAAAATTAAAATATGCTAAATTTAGCAGTACTTATAAAGAACTACAGCCTATAGAAATATTTACTAAAAATCTATTTTAAAATTCAGACTTCCTAGTATTGAACAGCTCTTTATGTGGACACATCCCATTTAAGGATTTAGGTAGCATTTAAAATGCTCTAAACTGTGAGAAAACATCCACAGTATTTACACAAAGTGCCCTGTATTTGTGCACTCAGTGACTGTTTTGTCCTCGTTTCCCTTTTTATCTTATGCTATAATCACATGTGCCTTTGTTTATTTATATCCTTGTATAACTCACAGGCAAGGAAGAACATGTGATTTTTTTTTCTTTCTGACATTGGGTGACTTTTCTCAACATTACAGATTATAAGTGTCCATTTTCCAGGAAATATTGTTATCGAACTTTTTCTTTAGAACTGAACAATATTCCATATTGGAAACATGTGATCTGTCTTTTTTTCTAGTTTTTTCATTAGTATATATTCATTGTATAGGGTCTACTTTCATATAGGCAATTTCTGTCAAGTTTATCATGTACTTTGACTATATTAATCCCACCTATTCTCTTTTATTCCTCTCCCTCCTCATTTCCTCTTCTCCCACTAGACTGTTCATTTCTTCTAGTCTCCCTTCTTCTTTCTTTTCACTCACAGAGATATACACACATACACAGATACACATACTCACACACAGAGATACATATACTCTCACGCACACAAATAGAGATACATACATACACATGCACACAGACACACACAGATATTATAGGCAGACACTCATTCACTCACACACAGACACGCACATACGAAGATACACACACAGACTCATTCACTCATATACAGACACACACAGATGTTACAGGCATGCAACATACATACTCAGACAGACACATAGAGATACACACACATACACAGATACACATACACAGAAATACATATACTCTCATCCACACAGAGACACACACTCAGATATACAGACTCACTCATTCACTCACATACACACAGAGACAGAGATCACAGGTACACACACACGCACACACACACACACACACTCACACAGACACACTCTCTCTCTCTCTCTCTCTCTCTCTCTCTCTCTCTCTATCAGAATCCTACCACCCTCTCCGATGTCTCATGTATTCTTTTACCTGCATTCAGCAGTTTCTCACAATTTTTTATGTACAATGTATATATATCCATTTTTCTGATAGTGTGGTGACACCTAATAGTGTATGTTCTAAGTTCATCCATTTTCTGAAAATTTCCTTGCTCTCATAAATAGATCATCAATCAACATGGATGTTCTAAGAAAGGAAAGAATTTCCAAGGCTCACAAATGAGACAAAGTGTGTGCTGCTTGTCTGTGTCTGACTTTGCTTACTGTGATGATCCACATTTGCATTCATTTTCTCGTGTCTAACATAATTTCATTCTCTGTTATATCTGAAGAGAACCCTTTTGTGTATATAAATTACGTTTTCTTCATTTATCTGTTGATAAAACATGTCGGCTGATTTCATGACTAAGCTTCTGCAATAAAGAGAGATGTGCAGCTACCTCTGTAGTAAATTGCCTTTGAGTTCTCTGGGTGTAAACCCTTAAGTGGTAAACCTCAGGCTGATACTACTTCTATTTTTAGGTTTTGAGGAACATCTATACTTATTTCCATAGTGTCTAGACCAATTTAATCCCAAGAATAGTAAAAAGATTCCCTGTTTCTCACATCCTTCCTGGCATTTAAAGAGCATCTTTGAGATTGACTAAATAGATTTTGGATTAGGAGATACACAGAAACAAACACTGGGATGTTGTAGTTTACTGGGGTGTCAACTTGAAAAGGGGAGGAATTGTTAAAGTCATTTTTGATTATCATCTTAGTTGGACTAAGAAGCATAGCTTCAGGTGTGTCTCTGAGGGTGTTTTCAGAAAGACCTGCCTTAAATGTGGGCAGCATCATGCTTAGAGGTGAGGGGCTAGAATGAACCAAGAAGAACAAAAGGGAAAAGGTACACAAGCATTTTGCTTTTTTCTCTCCTGACTTGCCGAGATGCAGGCAGCCACTCACAGACTGCCACCCCTTAGCCTTTGTAAGGAACTTATCCTCTGAATAGTCAGTGAGAAGACCACACCACCCCCACCAAGTTGCTTCCGGTCAGGAATTTGGTTACAGAAGTGAGGAAATATGATCCAAGTATACAATACTAAATATGGAATCACCCAGTAACAACATGAAGGAACGAGTGCACACATCTCCACTATATGTTACCTCCCAGACCGCCTGCTAGAGGGTCTTAAACTATGAATGTTTTTCACAATTGACTAGGCTTGCTACTGAAAATGATGCGGGACAGTATGTTTAGAAGCTCTTCTGATTGTCCCAAAAGTTCACTAAAATTCTGTATAGCTGAAACCACCAGGCCTGCACCCGCTTTAATAAACTAAATTGTTTCTCATAAGGTGGCTACTTATTTACTTGAATATCAGACCGTATTAGTTTCCGAAACACAGCTTCTACCAGAAAGAGTTTTATTCTTCTTTCATTAGCTGGGTGTGTCTTTCATACTCTGTTGACAGGTCTAAACTCTTGACTATGGATAACCCAATGAATTTTGTTCCATGTTTCTGGTCGTTTCTTTTTTTAAACTTTAAAGGTGATCTCCAGTGCTCTTGGAGAAATGCTAAAAAATGGAGTGTGGCATCCAGTGAAACAACTGAGTAGTTATTGGACAGAAAGATACATATTTAGGAAAACAATAACAGTTCTTAGTCTGGACTTACTTAAGTGGAAATGAATAATGTGAATCTAGGAGACAATTGGCCAAAAAGACAAACAACAAGAACAACAAAATCCCCAGCCAAACTGCATTTTCTGCAGTTGCAGTGAGCAGAAACATGTCACCTGTATCAAGAAGCTACAGCATTATTCAGTGATCTTCTTCTTCCTGCTAGAAATTACCATAGAGGCACAAAAGTTCTTATCTAGAAATGTCACATAGACAATAGAGATAGCTGCTAAAGATGCCTAATGATGTGTTGCCTTTCTCTACGAGAAGTGGAATGCACAGACCATGTTACAAAATTTTAACAGCATAGGCCTTTTATCTTTGAACAGTTTATTTAAGAATTATTATTTAATTTTTTATTGAATATTTCATGTATTTACATTTCAAATATTATCCTCCTTCCTGGTTCCCCCCTCTCATCCCCTTCCCATTCTTCTATGTGGATGCTTTCCCTCCCACCCACCCACTTTACCTCACCACGCTCGCGTTCCCCTACACTGGGGAAACAAGCCTTCACAGGACCAAGGGCTTCTCCTCCCATTGATGCCAGACAATGCCATCCTCTGCTACATATGCGACTGGAGCCATGGGTCCCTCCATGTGTACTCTTTGGTTGGTGGTTTAGTCCTTGGGAGCTCTGGGGAAATCTGGCTGGTTGATATTATTGTTCTTTTTGGGGGTTGCAAACCCCTTCAGCTCTTTCAGTTCTTTCTTTAACTCCTCCATTGGGAGTCCCCGTGCTCAGTCTGATGGTTAGGTACAAGCATCCTCATCTGTATCAGTAAGACTCTGGCAGAGCCTCTCAGGAGACATCCATATCAGGCTCCTGTCAGCAACCACTTCTTGGCATCAACAATAGTGACTGGGTTTGGTGGCTGCAAACAGGATAGATGCCCAGGTGGGGCAGTCTTTGGACAATCTTTCCTTCAGTCTCTACTCCACTCTTTATTCCTGTATTTCCTCCTGTGAGTAGTTTGCTCTCTCTTCTAAGAAGGACTGAAGAATCCACACTTTGGTCTTCCTTCTTCTTGAACTTCATATGGTCTGTGAATTGTATCTTGGGTATTCCAAGCTTTTGGGCTAGTATTCACTTATCATTGAGTACATACCAGGTGTGTTCTTTTGTGACTGGGTTACCTCACTCAGGATAATATTTTCTAGTTCCAACCATTTGCCTAATAACTTCATGATGCCATTGCTTTTAATAGCTGAATAGTACTCCATTGTGTAAATATACTACATTTTCTGTATTCCTCTGTTGAAGGACATCTGGGTTCTTTCCAACTTTTGGCTATTATAAATTTTTAAAAGTATGTATGTGTGTCTGTGACTCTCCATCTCTCCGTCTCCCTAGCTCTCTGTCCCTGTCTCTCTGTCTCTGTCTCTGTCTCTCTCTGTCTCTGTCTCTCTCTCTCTCTCTCTCTCTCTCTCTCTCTGTGTGTGTGTGTGTGTGTGTGTGTGTGTGTGTGTGTGTATTCATGTTGGTGCCTTCAGAAGCCAGAGGAAGGCATCAAACTCTGTGGACCCATAGTTAAGATCAATTGTGAGCCACTCAATGTGCTGGGAACTGAATTCCAGACAAGAACACCAAGTTCTCCTAACCTCTGAGCTGTCGCTCCAGCCCTATCCAACCCTGGCTTTTAACATGGATTTTAGGGATCCAAACTTCCCCAGACTTGCAAGTAATATATTTTACTTGCTGAACCATATCCCTAGGCCTTATTTAAGTAAAAACAATTTTGTAACTAATTTATAAATACATACTACATGGACATCCTAATTTTATCATAATAAATATAATAAATAACTTTTGTGTGTTTATTAATGTGTCGGCCATTTTCCTAAGGACAACAATTTTCTTTAACTCACTTCATCTTTATAGTATTTCTATAATGAATGTGATTGTTATACTGGTTTAACAAATGGGTCGATTGATGTACTAAGAGCCTAAGCAGCAAAGCCAGGCCTTAATAAATGCTTGCCCATCTTGATGAACCTTGAAACAACACTAGAGTCTTCATTAGTCGTTTGGAAAGTATAAAATGTCACCCTAAACCTTTATGTCTTCCAACAGAAACATTTGGAAAAGAAATGACAGACCGTGTGCTTCTGTGGCTACCAAGGACTTTTGTAGACAAGTTATAGATGACCAGCAAGTAAGTGATAAGGGAAACAACTAGAAAAGCTTGAGATGTTTTTCACCCATACCCCAAGCATCAGTTTATGATAATCGTTTCAAGACTCCGTTGTACATTGATTTTTTAAAAGTAATTTTCCTCATATTCTCATAGGGGGCTTAAGCAAATGAAATTTTGCACTTGTGATTCACTCGCAAGGGGACATACATGAAAACTTTCAAGAGTGGTAATGTAAAAATATTCTTTTCAGCTCCTCTGGGGACAGCATTGGAGGTGTTGTTACATTCTGAATCTTTTAAGAGCTCCTAAAAGGCTGGCAGCAAGTTCTCCATTTCTCAGTGGTGATAGCATGTTGTACTTCTGACTTCCAAACTGTCTTTTGGTTACATATGTGATATGTTATATAGTTGTCCAGCTTTCTATATCTTTCTTTCAGGAAAAAAAATCTCTAGGAAGTTTAAAATAAATCAAATCTCTGTCGTATATATTGAATATGTCCTAGTGTGGTAGAATAGAGACCAGAGAACATTTACACGGAATTAACACGCAGTGTTAATTATCCTTCTTCACCCCCATGCTCTAACCTTGTCTTCCCGCTGTTACCCAATTCAACCTTTCCACCCCCACTTCATACCACCTGCAGTCTCTCTGTCCTTGAAATTTCCACACACCATGAGTTTTTATGAGTTTTTTTTTACCTTCTATGCTTTGATCTAAGCATATATATCTAAAGATTCAAAGCTAACATCCACATATGAAAGAAAACACGCAGAATTTGTCTTTCTGGATTTGGGTTACTTCACACAGAATGATTATTTCCAACTTCATCCATTTACCTATGAGTCTTGTAATATCACTTTTCTTTACAGCTCAATACTATTCCATTGTGTATATGAACAATATTTCCTGATCTATTCACGAGTTGGTAGATACATAGGTTATTTGCTTCTCCTGATTATCTACTGGACATTAAGCAGAGATGAACAAGGATGGTGAAGTGTCTCTGCAGTAGGATATACAGCCCTCTGATACAGTCCCCTGGGTGCTATTGCTGTATCATAAGATAGTTGCTGGCTTTTTGAAAAACAGTTACATTGATTTCCACAGTGGCTGTACCAGTTTGTATGCTCACCAATAGTTAATAAGTGTTCCTTGCTCCTGTGTCCCCAACAGCTGTCATTTGCTTTTATTTGTTTTATATTCTTAGTCATAAAATCTAACTAAAGTCTCCAGGTAGATTAAGTTTGCAGTTCCTTGATGGTTAAGGATTTTGAACATTAAAAATGTTCTTGGCTATTCTTATTCTTTTCCTTTTGAGAGCTCTCTGTTTGGTTCCACGGCTTAAGTTTTAATGGTTTACTTTCACTGTGTTTAGGGTGCTCTGTGGATGATCCGGAAAGCGTCATGTAGATCCTGCATAGAGTTTTTGGCGCATGCTCTCTTCACTCAGCTTGCTAACTCACGCTTACCCTCGATAATGTCTTCCCTTTGTAAAAAGATCCGTCTTCATTTCTATTTCTAGCTACATGCTTCTTGTCCAATTCCCTTGGGCATAAGAACCCAAACGATTTCAACAAGTGCCCTGAGCCACTGTGGCCAGTGCCCTACAGATCAGACCCCTGTCTGCAATACCATCCACACGGGTTATTTCTGATGAGCTTTTAATTATAATGAGAAAACAATTGCTAAATGCATCACACATAATTAGATCACGGGCTACTCTCCCCCTACCTGCAGAGAGTTCCTATTTATATCCAAATCTTTGCTGCAACTTTTAGGAGATGTTTAAGTTTTCCTTCTCAAAGTTCAGCTTAGCCACGGGCACTCACTGCAAGCCATCTGTGAACAGAACTGTGGAGAGCCTACCCCTGGGTCAGAGTGCGGCTTCCACTGTGCTTTGCCCTAGAAAGCAGAAGAATAAGCGCCAAATGCAGACATGCTCGTTCCAGGGCTCGTATCCCTCTTACTCATGTTCGTAAGTGGCCCAGCTGCCCAACAGGGCATGCATCCCACCCTGAGAGAACAGCAATCTTAAGGGGAAAATAAAAAGGTACTGGAGCAGGCAGGTTCCTTTGGTATTTCTAATTAGGGAGAGAACATACTTACTAAACAACCCTAATCAATGACGAGATTAAATGCTGATTCACATGGAGACTCCGCTAAATCAGCAAATGGCATAAGGCTGCTTAGAATTTTCCTTTGTAAGAAGAAAGTGATGTCTTTGACAAGAATTGACCACGTTTTTAAACAGAACCAAAAATAAATGGCATAATCTATAATGATAAACAAGCTCTCTAGGTGCCAGGTATTTTTTTTCCTCTAGTGAGAGTTTAAATAGCTGCATAAGATTTATATTTTTAAGATTCAAACTTATTCTAATGATAGTCGGATAAAAAGAAGCTTTTATGTTAATAAGAAGGCTTAGCTAAGGTCAAAGGGTAAAGCTTTTTAAAGATTGTGAATAGACACACATAAATGGATGAGAGATTATTTAAAGGCTCTTTTAAGATTTTTCATGTCTTTCTGGCAGACAAGAAAAATCTCAAAGCGTGTTCAAGAGTTTGCTATCAAAACGCACTGTGCAGCCCCCTTTCCCCGTTTCAATGGACCATCAATCTATACAATGGCGGCCGTGCTCAGCTCTGACACTGGGCTGGACGCTGAGAGCAGTCATCTAGTTCTGCAGGACCAAGAGCTCCCTTTTTGAGCTTTCCACTGCCCGGAGACCCCAACACACCCCTGAAATCTGTAAGTGTTAGCTCACATGAATAGGAGCCCATCTTTTGGGGGAAGAGATTCTATTGTATAGCCTTTAATATTTCTTTATTTTTCAGCGTTGGGTATGGAGATGAGGCTGAAGAATCGCCATATTTTCGGGTGTTCTGTGACAGAAGTCCAGTCTCACTTTCCGCCAACACATTACGGACAGCAGTCCCACTCTATTGGATGACGCATCCATAGGATTCCTTCAGTTCATAAACTCCATTAATGTCTCTCAAGCCTAATGTTTGTAGGTTTTAAATGACATCTTCAGCTTAGTGTATGTTCCTATTCTTACTTTTGAAAATTACACATAATATTTTGAAACTTGATTTTTGATGGTTTCCCTACTTTGGGGGGACTTCCTTAGTTAATTCCAACAATCAGAGCATGCGCCGTCTTTCTTAAGCCCACTGACTTTGAACAGTAAGCAAGCCGACGAAAATACAGCCTAGATTTTGATCTGGCCTTTGTATTGATTGTAAAATACATCCTAAGTGGGCGCTTCAACAAAACCTCCTCGAACCTAGCACTACCAACGTTGCAAACATATAAAGGGGCATTTCCTGTTAATGGATTAGCACTGCAGCCACAGTTGTTATCTTCCTTTTGCTTCGATGCTTGGGTATATTGTCATTCCATCTGTGACCCTGTCTTTCAAAGCTTCCTTACCAGTAATCATGGGTGCCTGCCTAGACCTGCCTGAGTCTGCAACTTAGTTTCTCTTTTTAGATGCCATTCTTCTGAAGCCTGAAACTGCCAAACCATTAGAGAAAGAGAGATCTTTAAAAAGAATAACACAAGTAGAGGCTGAAGTGGCGGGGGCAGGGTGGGGTTGAAGTCACACTACTAACTTAGAAGGGAGAAACCAGAAGTTAGTACTACAAAGGAAGGGATTTTTTTTTTAACTGTATGACACTTGAGTGGTTTATTTGGAACTTGTTCTCGCCCTTTTCATCTTTTACAGTTCCCTCCAGCTCTTGACTTAAGCGGGAACATGGACACTCGCTTCTGTAATTCATCCTGGGTAATTGGCAATACTTGCTACTGCAAAATATCAGCAGATGAGTAACAGGAGATTTTCATCCTGGAGAGCTCCTACTTATAAAGTATATTGTACAAGGCATATTTATACAAAGTACATGATATGTTATTAAAATAAGGCAAGTTCTGTATATTCCTTGGAAAATTAATTTAATAATCACCACCATTGGGAGAATTATTTCCAGTAGAAATTGGTTTGCTGTGACAGGGTTTTAAATGTTTCAGGCCAAAGTCCCTGCCTGCACCGTCCCTTCCTACAGCCTCTTAGCATGCCTGAAAATAGGAAGAAACCAAATGGTTTAATTTGATTTTTTCTGAACCGCTGTTTGATCACATTTAAAATTTAATGTATACTCTCCCACTGTTGATATCTCGAGGTGCACTAAGTTCATGTTAAATATCCTTAACATATTCTTTACTCCATTTAAACCTGTCACCTAGTCATAACCGTTCATGTTACCTTTCTTCTGCAACCTCTGTATGTGCCCAGAGCTAAGAGCATCATTGCCACCAGGCACAAGACTTCCTGTGGCTACACGTGTATCTGACTTCTGGTCTGATTTGAATACCTAAAGTGCATATTTCTAAAAAAGCTCTTTTAGAATGGTTAACAGTGCATACAATATTTTCCCTAACTCTGTATCAGATAGTTTTTTACATTAAGTAGAGAAAGGAGAATCTTCACATTTGTTAAGTAGGTTGTGGAGCCTTTTTTCTTTCCAGGGCTGAGGACGGAACCCAGGGCCTTGTGTTTGCTCTGCAAGCAGTCTACTACCGAGCTAAATCCCCAACCCTATGGAGTCATTCTAATATTTACTCCAGACTGTGAGGTCTTTGCTGTGAAAACGGTACAGATGGAATGTTAATGACTTACACAAAGCTGGGGTGTGAACCCATTTCCTATTGTAGCTAGCCGAGGGGCAGGAATGCAGATGTAGACCGGTTTGGAATTTTGAATTTAAGAGAGATTAAAATCTCTTTCTGAGAAAATAAGCAAGTCATATTAAACAGTATTAATTATATACCTCAAAACTACATATCTGGTGTTTGAATGATCGAGTGCTCAGATTTATATTGTTATTCAGTTCCACGTAAACAAAGAAAGAGTCTAACCGAATTGGACCTTTCTTCTGAACCTACACATCACCCGATGAAGACTCTCAAAGGCAGATGAGAGGATGAGTCACAGTCATGATACAGACAAGCAAACTGAGAGGCTCCTCTGGAGTAACATCGGCTTCTAAGATTAACCACTGAGGAAACATTAGGGAGATTTTCCATTTCAGTCAGAACTTACCTATTTAAAGGTCCTACTTGCTCCTCCATGTAGTTTATCATTAGCTAACACACCCTAGTGTTTTTCTTCACCCTAGCCTCAAAGAAACGATCCTTTAAAGTGACCTTTCTAGAAGTAAGAAATAAACAAATGACTGACTGTTTTTACACAAACACTGACCAGCTTGTCTGTTCTCTCTCTCATGATCCGGTGGTTGTTCTCAGATGGAGGTTACGGGTTAGAAGTAGATGCTGTAGAAATTATGCTTCTTAATATCAGGATGGGATGTGAAACAAAGGATCGGTACTTCTATACAAAACATAGTTGCATATCTCATTTAAATTTGATTAACAGGAACCAAATTAACATCTGCACTAGAACAGCTTTGCTAATACATCAATGACATGGGAAATATCTTGAGGGACTGCCAAGTTCTGTAGCATATAATCAATTAGCAGACGCCCAGCAGGCATCGCCCTTCAGCTGGTTCTAAGAAGCGCGTCCTGGTAGCAATGGGGAGGGAACATGCTTCCTGTCCTTGGTTTAATATCCTAGCCCTAGAGGAGCAGCATCCCTGCAGCAATACAAACAAAGGAATACTTCACTGTATTACATGTAGGAAACAATAAGGACTTCATGTGATGATCGCATTATGTCTTTCAAGACATGATTATGAAGGAAATCCTTGGGAAATTAGCTAGAGTTGAATGAGAGGAAATACAAATTACCTTTGGAAATGTGGCAGTCCTTGCTGTTAGGGGAGAAAATGTACAGGGATCGCTTGTGAGAGGGTTTTAAGTCAGGAAGAGCGAGCTGAGTTAATTTTAGATGGAAGGAACAGGAACACGTGGAGAGCCATAAATGTTTTATGCCGTAATTTTGTTTCACCTGATTTGTATGTAAGTCATGAAAACCGAACGGAGCCTTTTCTCCTATGAAAGCTGGAGGCAAATTTGGCTTACAGCCTAGAAGAATAGAGTGTTGGGGCGCTCTCTCAGATCCTCCTCTAGAAGGGAGTTTTTGTGTTTCTGTCTTAGAAATATCATCTTCCTTCTGTCATTCCCAGTGGCTAAATGACAAGGGCTATTTCAATTTTTGGCTAGTATTAATAAATAATTCAAATCACTGTTAAATTTCATAATATCATCTCTACCAGATATATCTAAATTCAGTGTACCACAAGTGCCTGCTGCCCACAGGGACCAAAGAGAGTGTCAGGTCTTCTGGACTAATATAAAGGATTAAACTACTAAAGAACAAATCTGGGTGTATCTACTCAATTCTAACCAGTGAGATATTAATTATATAAACTGGAGCTATATTATAGTGTAAATTAATTTTCCAGAAAGAAACCACACATATACTGAATGTTTTACACAGCTGGTCGACTCATTGCAACACTAGGGAAGTTGGAATGTTGCAAGTCTAAACCAAATATCTTGAGTTCTCTTACCCAGTAATTCTTAATTGTTCATATTGTGTATGACCTAATATCCTTGCACTTTGATAAATCCTTCTGGGATGTAAAACAGACCTTCTACCAACTTAAAAGTTAAGAACACTGTCAGATAGCATGTGAGGTTTGTAGCAGTCCCCCCACTTTGGTGTAACAGCCTGTCTATGCTTTGATGCCTTTAAAAAGTGTCTTTATTTATAGCTTCCTTTGTTTTGTTACGATAAAAGGTCATAAAGGGCTGGAAGATAGCTTATACATTCAAAGACCTTGCTGATCTCACAGAGGACCTGGGTTCAATTCTCAGGACCCACACAGTACTCACAACCCTCTGTAGCTCCAGTTCTAGAAGACCTGACACTCTCTTTGGTCTCTGTGGGCAGCAGGCACTCATGGTGCATTGACATATATGCAGAGAAAAGACTCAAATACATAAAATAAAAAGAAATAAATCTTTATAAAAATTTCACTAAGCAACTGTTTTGATGGAACATGGAATTCGGGCATTTTAAGTAGGTGGTCCTGGGCCATGGTCACCCATCTTTGTTACCATATTAAACTATTTCTGTTTGAGGTGAGGGCTGTGATTTGTCTACACCATGAGTAATTGGTTCTAAGAGCTTAGTTAATGTAGATTTCCCCCTTCTCTTTGGCAACAACAGTAAAAAGTCTCCACGCCCTTCTCACCAATCATTTCTCAGGAAATAAACAGGGCAGAACATCATCAAAACTAAAATTCTTAATCTTAACTTACATAATTTTTGTTTCTACTTTTATTGATAGTACTGTCAATCACAAATTCTCTAGCCACAGCCTTGAAGGACTACACTAAAGGACATGAAAGTATGTTTACTGTTAGTTCATTTTTACATATTCAGGCTAAGAAATAAGAGGGAAATATTAGAATAATTTTAAGAGGTGGCATGATGTTACATCAAGCAAACCAATGCACCTCTTGGGACTTTTGGAAAGTTAGAATTTCCAGTCTTGCCAAGTAGTCCATTACCCTGTTGAGTGGGCCAACTCTCTTGGATACATTGCCGCCATATTACCATAATTTATACCATACCATTACTTATGATAAATAGACAAAAATTTTGATTAAAAACATAAAGAGTCAGCATTCACATAAGTGCAAAGTAGGTCTGCATCATTTGGGTACGTTGCAGGAGAGCAGCTCCACACTTCACTAAACGACAGGAAGCAAGGACTTGTCACAAATGGTGCCATGAATTACCCATGAAAAACTTTACTAAATTCTGAAACTGCAGTTCAGAATGTTAGATACGTTTTCTCATTTCATAATTTTAGTTGGATTACTATTTAAAGAGAGGACAGAATATTAATTTTCTATCTTAAAAATGTCTCCCAATCTTTTGGTTGCTGGCTTTTCTTCAAATCATTTTCCTTTAGTGAAATGGAACTTTAGTTAGAATCTCTATAGACTTGCTCCCCTCCCCCCCAAAAAATTATGCTTTCTGTCAGCCTACTTAGTTTTCAACTCTCTTTTGGGGTCCACTCCAAGTGATAAGGCGGCTCTCTGGTTATTGTTTATGTAAACCCTATGCTGAGGGGGCACATGGGGTACAAATCCCTTTCCCCCTTCGATGTTATTTCCATAGCATTAGATATTACAGATATGCAGGCTGCATTGCCTGGAGTCATTTACATTTCTTCTAAACTCTTTTGGAAGTATTCATTTTTGTATTATTCTTCCATCAACTGTGAGAAGAGTTCTGTTGGTTCATGTGGTGGTAGAGAGATGTACTTGGGGTACCTACCTGCAGGGATCCTGGGGGGCAGAGAGCCTCCTGCAGTCACTGGATGTGGTGCTTGGATGCCATTTAAAAACCCAGCCCTTAGGAAGCTGGGGCAGAAGGCTTCCACCCCAATCGCTGGGAAGGATCCTTGGAAAAGATAAAAAAAATGATGTTAATCAAAGTCTTATTCATGGAAAAGTTAATGATCATTTACATCCAATTAAACCGCAAATCAATAATGACAATAAACTTTGTAAGAAAGTTATGAAATTAAAGTATTGGACTATAGTTTTCCCCCAGAGATTTGTAAGATCATTCTATTACTCTTGAGAAAGCTCTTCTTGCTGGTTATATCACCCTGTTGAGAGCTATAATAAAATCTCCCTTCCCTTTCCTTCCTCCCTTCCTCCCCCCCACTCTCTTCCCCTCTCTCTCCTTCCCCTTCTCCCCTCTCTCCATCTTTCTCTGCTCTCCCACTCTCTATTTCCCTCCCTCTTTCTCTCCTCTCTTTTGAGACAGGGTTTTACTATGTAACCTTGACTGGCCTGGAACTATCTTTGTCCAGTTGATCGGGTCTGCCTCAAATTCATAGATACTCACCTGATTCTGTCTCTCCAGTACTGGTATTAAATTATGCACCACTACACTTAGCTCAAAGTTTCTAAATCTATATTAGTTCCAAGAACAGGCTATGAAATGATGAGACAGACATGAATGTCTGTCACTGATATCATCTGCTTTATCCACAGCCACATGAATGATAAAAATGAAGAAAATTGTCCCGATAACATCTGAAAACTGTGTTTTGCCAAATGGAACAATGCCTTGCTCTGGAAGCATCAATACCAATGGCTAAAATGAGCATAGCATTTTATATTTATGCATATTTAAACTATCTATTAAATAGTAAGCATACACCACTATCTTAATTCTGTTAAGGACATGATGGGAGTTTGTAAAGGTAGAACCATTTTCCTTTATCTTTTTATGAAGTAAAGCAACAGTAAAGTGTTTGGAAAATTATTAATCAAATTACATAATGAGTCTCTGAGCAAAAGGATATTAATGTAGATAAGCGCTTTCATCAAAGACCAATGTTCCTCAAACTAACAAACTGAAGTCTAGAGATGGGACGTGGTGTTACAGAGTTGACCAGGGACAAACTCCACTGTGGAGTGAAAATAAACAATGAAAAATATCCCTATTTGAGAGATTGATATTCTTTGTGTGTCAGTTGGAAAATCTGATTCTAAAAAAAAATTAAAAATTGGTATCTCAAGGACATGAAGTTAATATAATCACCCTGAGGAAAGTTTGATGTTCACCAAATATTAGTGAGCGGACAATTCTGGTAATCCGAATGGGCAAACTAAAATGAAATTCTAGTTGGCCACAAGAAGCACAATTCACCGAGGACTTCTATCTCATTATGTCTCTAGAAAGCATACTAGGGCAATGACTTGTCTATATCGTGTCTGAGACGGGGAATCTTCCCATGTTCTGGTTTAGCAAGTCCCATATTTGTAAAGAGGCTTTACTCTGACTTGTGGTTTGAGTATAAAATATCTTTCCTAGACTTGTTTCCTTGAACACTACTAGGTCTCCAGCTAGTTAGTGGTATTTTAGAGATTGTGAAAATACTTTAAAGATGGAGTTTTCCTTGAAGAAGCAGATCACCGTGGGAGAGCCCGAGACTCTGAAGTTTGGCCTCAGTTCCTGTCTACTTTGCAGAAGTACTCTGATTAACTCCCTTATTCCATTACAGCCATGTCCGTTCTTCAACCAGGGGGGACTGTATCTCCTCAAACTAAAAGCCAAAATCAACTCTTCTTTCTCTCCTCTCAGGCATTTGGTCACATGAGTAAGACAAGTAGTCCGTAGTAATATTGTTTTCAGCACAAAATCTTTACCAAAAATAGGTTAAAGCTGGAAGCGTCTCTGTCCTTGAGTCTGAATTCATAGCAGAGCTGAGTACTTTCAGCATTAAGAAAGACATGTGTCGGGGGTTGGGGATTTAGCTCAGTGGTAGAGCGCTTGCCTAGCACGCGCAAGGCCCTGGGTTCGGTCCCCAGCTCCGGGGGGGAAAAAAAAAAAAGAAAGGCATGTGTCACACATACTCAGGAGGAGACCAGAGAGTGTTCAGTCAAAACTTCAAAGAATAGTGAAAGACATGCATTTCTTCTCGTGACTGCATGGGACATTCATCACTGATCACGAATAGTTCCTATGTGTAAGTTCTTCCATAGAAGGCATTTCATACATGGCAGTGCTGTCTGCATAGTGTTTTCTGGAAAACACTAGTTACTAATGGTGGCATTTCACTGAATGCCAGGGGGATGGAATCTTATATATGCGCATAGCATTCTTACTTAAAGTCACAAAAGAAATGATATCGCTATGATGGAAAAAATAATGGCAAGAAATACACTTTCTATTATGTACTATGATGTACTATGATAACTAAAGTGGCCTGTGTTTTATGCGTATATTAACAAGTAAAAGTTTCGCTGACAGTGATTTATTAAAACCAAGTAATAGAAATATCGGTTCAAGTATATTAGATATTAGGAAAGAGAATAACTTAGTCACATAGAACAATGAATAAAAGGCTATAAATGAAATGACCATGAAAGCGACTTAAAACGAAGCTATTCAGAGCGGTGACTCTGAGTAATTGAAATATGGTGCACATTTCGAGATGTTGACTTGTATTTACTATTTTTTGAGAACCCCATAAAAACTACCAATTTAGAAAAGAAGCTCATTATTTTAACTCCTTGGAAAGAGCTAAATACAAATACTACTTTATTGCTCCGATTACATTGATTACTGAGTGCTGTTGTGACAGATGTCATACCTAATAGCAGCTTTCCTTCCCCTAAACTTACTGCACTTTTCACGGTGGTTTTGTTATGTTTTTTTTCCCCCTGTGGTTAAAAAAGTGATTCATTGTAGTGTCTGTTTCTTAAAGAAATGTCACTTTTATAAAAGCTAATAGAACCCCATAAAAATTCTGTGCATGGATACACATTCAGAGAGATCAGGCATTATGTGATAATTGTACTCTACCATTTTTTCTTTAATCATAGGGAATCAAATTTTCAGACTAGTTAAGGGTTGACTATGAGATGTCCCTCCACAGGTATTTGTTTTCACTGGTTTCTTCCCTAGTAGGTGGGGTTATTAGGGAACTTTCTAGAAACCTTGGCAGATGGTACTTAGCTGGAGGAATTAAATCACTTGGAACAGGTCTTTGGGATTATCTTAGCCTTAGACCTTTGTTGCCTTTCTCTTTCTGTTTTCTATGCACTAAGAGATAAACATCGACTTCTACCATATGCCCCAGTAACATGACATTCTGTCTGAGCACATGGAGCCAGGATGAAAATTTTGAGCACAAATAAATTATCCCTCTCTTTTAGTTGTTTTCCTCAAGTATTTCACAGCCACAATAGAAGTAACTAACACAGGTGAGTTGATATAGAACAATTTTAGTAGGTTCAGTCAATCGCTTCCGTTGTTCACACTCGACTTCCATTTTTTAATTGTGAAACATATCAATAATTTAGTTTGTATTGGAAGTCACAATGTCTACAACTATAGCATGAGAATTGTCAATTTAAGTTTCGGTTTTAGTTACAGTAGAAGAGTAAACGTTAAATATTTATAACACGAATACTTGTATTTCTGGCTTGTTAGATTCTTGAGTCTTTCATTACAACAGTGGTTCTTAGGTTTAGTGGTTCCAGTATACTAAGAACATCATAAATTGGGATGGGGGAAATCATTATAGGTACTTAATAGATAGAGGGTTGGGAGCCTTGCAATATATAACATACTACTATCAAAAGGAAAATGCTGTCTCTTTATGCTAGTAGCACCTATGGAAAAATGTTATGCTGAGTAAAGTATGATTATCGCAGAAGAGGGGAAGAAAGATTCTAAGAGTCAGGGACCAGAATGTCTGTTGCCAGAAAATATCTTCTATATATGATAAGGAAGCTATAAGAAATTTCAAAATACGCCCGGCCCGCAGCAGCTCTCTGCTCCCAGACCCCGTGAGAGAGAGACCCAACCGCCTGGTCAGGTGGGCACTCCTGAGGCTGCAGAGCGGAAGAGACCACCAACACTGCTCACCCCTGCCCACATCCCTGGCCCAAGAGGAAACTGTATAAGGCCTCTGGGCTCCCGTGGGGGAGGGCCCAGGAGCGGCAGGACCCCTGCCTGAGACACCGCCGGAACCTGAAGGAAACAGACCAGATAAACAGTTCTCTGCACCCAAATCCCGTGGGAGGGAGAGCTAAACCTTCAGAGAGGCAGACAAGCCTGGGAAACCAGAAGAGACTGCTCTCTGCACACACATCTCAGACGCCAGAGGAAAAAGCCAAAGACCATCTGGAACCCTGGTGCACTGAAGCTCCTGGAAGGGGCGGCACAGGTCTTCCTGGTTGCTGCCGCTGCAGAGAGCCCGTGGGCAGCACCCCACGAGCAAACTTGAGCCTCGGGACCACAGGTAAGACCAAATTTTCTGCTGCAAGAAAGCTGCCTGGTGAACTCAAGACACAGGCCCACAGGAACAGCTGAAGACCTGTAGAGAGGAAAAACTACACGCCCGAAAGCAGAACACTCTGTCCCCATAACTGACTGAAAGAGAGGAAAACAGGTCTACAGCACTCCTGACACACAGGCTTATAGGACAGTCTAGCCACTGTCAGAAATAGCAGAACAAAGTAACACTAGAGATAATCTGATGGCGAGAGGCAAGCGCAGGAACCCAAGCAACAGAAACCAAGACTACATGGCACGATCGGAGCCCAATTCTCCCATCAAAACAAACATGGAATATCCAAACACACCAGAAAAGCAAGATCTAGTTTCAAAATCATTTTTGATCATGATGCTGGAGGACTTCAAGAAAGACGTGAAGAACTCCCTTAGAGAACAAGTAGAAGCCTACAGAGAGGAATTGCAAAAATGCCTGAAAGAATTCCAGGACAACATAAATAAACAAGTAGAAGCCCATAGAGAGGAGACACAAAAATCCCTGAAAGAATTCCAGGAAAACATAAATAAACAAGTAGAAGCCCATAGAGAGAAGACACAAAAATCCCTGAAAGAATTCCAGGAAAACACAATCAAACAGTTGAAGGAATGAAAAATGGAAATAGAAGCAATCAAGAAAGAACACATGGAAACAACCCTGGATATAGAAAACCAAAAGAAGAGACAAGGAGCTGTAGATACAAGCTTCACCAACAGAATACAAGAGATGGAAGAGAGAATCTCAGGAGCAGAATATTCCATAGAAATCATTGACTCAACTGTCAAAGATAATGTAAAGCGGAAAAAGCTACTGGTCCAAAACATACAGGAAATCCAGGACTCAATGAGAAGATCAAACCTAAGGATAATAGGTATAGAAGAGAGTGAAGACTCCCAGCTCAAAGGACCAGCAAATATCTTCAACAAAATCATAGAAGAAAACTTCCCTAACCTAAAAAAAGAGATACCCATAGACATACAAGAAGCCTACAGAACTCCAAATAGATTGGACCAGAAAAGAAACACCTCCCGTCACATAATTGTCAAAACACCAAACGCACAAAATAAAGAAAGAATATTAAAAGCAGTAAGGGAAAAAGGTCAAGTAACATATAAAGGCAGACCTATCAGAATCACACCAGACTTCTCGCCAGAAACTATGAAGGCCAGAAGATCCTGGACTGATGTCATACAGACCCTAAGAGAACACAAATGCCAGCCCAGGTTACTGTATCCAGCAAAACTCTCAATTAACATTGATGGAGAAACCAAGATATTCCATGACAAAACCAAATTTACACAATATCTTTCTACAAATCCAGCACTACAAAGGATAATAAATGGTAAAGCCCAACATAAGGAGGCAAGCTACACCCTAGAAGAAGCAAGAAACTAATCGTCTTGGCAACAAAACAAAGAGAATGAAAGCACACAAACATAACCTCACATCCAAATATGAATATAACGGGAAGCAATAATCACTATCCCTTAATATCTCTCAATATCAATGGCCTCAACTCCCCAATAAAAAGACATAGATTAACAAACTGGATACGCAATGAGGACCCTGCATTCTGCTGCCTACAGGAAACACACCTCAGAGACAAAGACAGACACTACCTCAGAGTGAAAGGCTAGAAAACAACTTTCCAAGCAAATGGTCAGAAGAAGCAAGCTGGAGTAGCCATTCTAATATCAAATAAAATCAATTTCCAACTAAAAGTCATCAAAAAAGATAAGGAAGGACACTTCATATTCATCAAAGGAAAAATCCACCAAGATGAACTCTCAATCCTAAATATCTATGCCCCAAATACAAGGGGACCTACATACGTAAAAGAAACCTTACTAAAGCTCAAAACACACATTGCACCTCACACAATAATAGTGGGAGATTTCAACACCCCACTTTCATCAATGGACAGATCATGGAAACAGAAATTAAACAGAGACGTAGACAGACTAAGAGAAGTCATGAGCCAAATGGACTTAATGGATATTTATAGAACATTCTATCCTAAAGCAAAAGGATATACCTTCTTCTCAGCTCCCCATGGTACTTTCTCCAAAATTGACCATATAATTGGTCAAAAAACGGGCCTCAACAGGTACAGAAAGATAGAAATAATCCCATGCGTGCTATCGGACCACCACGGCCTAAAACTGGTCTTCAATAACAATAAGGGAAGAATGCCCACATATATGTGGAAATTGAACAATGCTCTACTCAATGATAACCTGGTCAAGGAAGAAATAAAGAAAGAAATTAAAAACTTTTTAGAATTTAATGAAAATGAAGGTACAACATACCCAAACTTATGGGACACAATGAAAGCTGTGCTAAGAGGAAAACTCATAGCGCTGAGTGCCTGCAGAAAGAAACAGGAAAGAGCATATGTCAGCAGCTTGACAGCACACCTAAAAGCTCTAGAACAAAAAGAAGCAAATACACCCAGGAGGAGTAGAAGGCAGGAAATAATCAAACTCAGAGCTGAAATCAACCAAGTAGAAACAAAAAGGACCATAGAAAGAATCAACAGAACCAAAAGTTGGTTCTTTGAGAAAATCAACAAGATAGATAAACCCTTAGCCAGACTAACGAGAGGACACAGAGAGTGCGTCCAAATTAACAAAATCAGAAATGAAAAGGGAGACATAACTACAGATTCAGAGGAAATTCAAAAAATCATCAGATCTTACTATAAAAACCTATATTCAACAAAACTTGAAAACCTTCAGGAAATGGACAATTTCCTAGACAGATACCAGGTGTCGAAG
This sequence comes from Rattus norvegicus, assembly GCF_021556685.1. Taxonomy (NCBI): domain Eukaryota; kingdom Metazoa; phylum Chordata; class Mammalia; order Rodentia; family Muridae; genus Rattus; species Rattus norvegicus. Next base: position 54,160,096 of record NC_141544.1, on the reverse strand, counting down.
TTAAATCAGGAACAGATAAACCAGTTAAACAACCCCATATCTCCTAAGGAAATAGAAGTAGTCGTTAAAGGTCTCCCAACCAAAAAGAGCCCAGGTCCAGACGGGTTTAGTGCAGAATTCTATCAAACCTTCATAGAAGACCTCATACCAATATTATCCAAACTATTCCACAAAATTGAAACAGATGCAGCCCTACCGAATTCCTTCTATGAAGCCACAATTACTCTTATACCTAAACCACACAAAGACACAACAAAGAAAGAGAACTTCAGACCAATTTCCCTCATGAATATCGACGCAAAAATACTCAATAAAATTCTGGCAAACCGAATTCAAGAGCACATCAAAACAATCATCCACCATGATCAAGTAGGCTTCATCCCAGGCATGCAGGGATGGTTTAATATACGGAAAACCATCAACGTGATCCATTATATAAACAAACTGAAAGAACAGAACCACATGATCATTTCATTAGATGCTGAGAAAGCATTTGACAAAATTCAACACCCCTCCATGATAAAAGTCCTGGAAAGAATAGGAATTCAAGGCCCATACCTAAACATAGTAAAAGCCATATACAGCAAACCAGTTGCTAACATTAAACTAAGTGGAGAGAAACTTGAAGCAATCCCACTAAAATCAGGGACTAGACAAGGCTGCCCACTCTCTCCCTACTTATTCAATATAGTTCTTGAAGTTCTAGCCAGAGCAATCAGACAACAAAAGGAGATCAAGGGGATACAGATCGGAAAAGAAGAGGTCAAAATATCACTATTTGCAGATGACATGATAGTATATTTAAGTGATCCCAAAAGTTCCACCAGAGAACTACTAAAGCTGATAAACAACTTCAGCAAAGTGGCTGGGTATAAAATTAACTCATATAAATCAGTTGCCTTCCTCTATACAAAAGAGAAACAAGCCGAGAAAGAAATTAGGGAAACGACACCCTTCATAATAGACCCAAATAATATAAAGTACCTCCGTGTGACTTTAACCAAGCAAGTAAAAGATCTGTACAATAAGAACTTCAAGACACTGAGGAAAGAAAAAAAAAGAAATTTCAAAATACAATCACCTAAGTTAGACCTGCATAATGACTCCACCGACTGACATGCTTACATGGAAAGGAAAAGCTCAAAGGAGGCCACTCCTAGGTGATGAACTAAAGGCTTTGTTTGCGGAAGAGTAAGACAGCCTTCTCCAGGGCAGACTTTCTAGTAAGTTATGGATCCTAACTGGTCAGTTTCCATTAAATGGACTCAGCAGGTTTTGTGAGCATGCATGCATTATGTATGTGTGTGTGTGTGTAGTGTGTGTGCTTGCTTGCAAGTGTCTCTCTCTCTCTCTCTCTCTCTCTCTCTCTCTCTCTCTCTCTCTCTGTAATTAAAGAGGAGGAGGAGGTCATGAATTAGAGAAGGACTTAGGGTGTAGAGTAGAGGAGTTGAATCGGGAGACAGAGAGTAGACATGATGTGATACAATACTCACGTATGAAATTCTCAAAAATAAAAGGTTGCTGTCTACTAGGTTATGTACTGAGGCTACAAAGAGACATTGAAATGCCCTGCATTCTGATATCTGACTCCATAGCAGAACTCAAAGTTATGTTTCTATGTCTGAAAGTTAGCTGGCCTGCAGAATAACCATTTTCAACAATTAAAGCATATTTGATGCAAACTCTGAGACAAAACCTCATTTCTAAGTTGATATTGCCCCTATGGCTCTTGAATAGCGTTGCATTAAATATTGGGTGTCACTTGGTATTTGTGTAAACATAACACACAATGACAGAGAATGCTGAGCTTCCCCTTCTTTCTAAAATGAAAGTGGTAATGCCTGCTACCTCACAGGACTCAGTTTTAGGATTCAGTTAAAGCAGTGATAGCCAGCGCTATGATGTCAACATTGTACCATCACCATAAATCTGCTTTAGAAAGAAAGTAAAGTAAAAACAACATTGATAAAATTTTATGACTCCTCCTTCTATGTACATTCACAAATCTTTAAGAAAATAAGGACTTTAGAAAATATTTAGAAAATAAAAATCCATTTTTAAACACTATATGCCAGTTCATTTATCTTTGATGCTAACAAGTCAAACAATACAATGTCCCTTCTAATCTAGTCTTTTGTGATACAGCTACTTCATAGGGATTTGTTAGGTGGAATTTTGCAAGTAACCATGAGGATCTATGTGTAGAAATCCATCGTGCTGTCTGAATTAAAGACAAGCCGCCTAGAATTCATTTAAGAAACACATCCTCATGTACCCGGCTTTAGGAAGGTCAGTTTGCTGGTTTCTATCTGGTACCCCTCTAACGAGGCTTCTTCAATAGTGAGTCTCCTTTTGTAAATGTTTTCAAAACAGCGTGGTTGGTGCTTCAGAGTGCAGGGAAATGGGCAGAAGGAACTCAGGGCCAGACAGTTCTTATGTATGTATTTTTATAGATGTATGCCCATTTTGAATGTTTTTTCTTTTAGCTCCAAATACAAAAACAAAATATACTCTTAGTACTACTCCTTAGAAGGGTTGCTCAAACATTTTATTGTTAGAGGTGGTGTAAAACCAGGGAATTTTGGAGACTACTTTTGATAATGAGTGAGGGGTAAATGCCAAAGTGTTGGGGAAATACTTTCTTTCAAAGACAAATAATTCGATCAGGGCTTTGAAGTGAGTATAGTAGACTTTGTTACTTCTCTATAGGTAGTCTCAACAATGTATATACATTATAAATACAATATATACACATGTAATGTAATTATACATTAGAAAACATAATAAATACACAATGGGGCAACCACAGTTGGAGTGCCCATACCTTCATGAATTCATCTTATTTCTTATATTAGGACAAGGAAGGATCATATAATTGGATACAAAGAGAAAAGAGCACACATGCAAATATTAAAAATAAGGATTCACTACTATCAGTTGCAAATAATTAGTATTTTATACCACTGTGTATTTCTAATATTATATTACACTGTCAAAACAAACTGAATGTAGTCAGAACTTAAATTACTAAGTTTGTAGCACCAATACAAAAATAAATACCATTTCAAACAGTTTTATTTCACTCTTTTTTTTTATTAACTTGAGTATTTCTTATATACATTTCGAGTGTTATTCCCTTTCCCGGTTTCCAGGCAAACATCCCCCTAATCCCTCCCCCTCCCCTTCTTCATGGGTGTTCCCCTTCCCATCCTCCCCCCATTGCCACCCTCCCCCCAACAATCTAGTTCACTGGGGGTTCAGTCTTAGCAGGACCAAGGGCTTCCCCTTCCACTGGTGATCTTACTAGGATATTCATTGCTACCTATGAGGTCAGAGTCCAGGGTCAGTCTATGTATAGTCTTTAGGTAGTGGCTTAGTCCCTGGAAGCTCTGGTTGCTTGGCATTGTTGTACATATGGGGTCTCGAGCCCCTTCAAGCTCTTCCAGTTCTTTTTCTGATTCCTTCTTTACTTTCTTTGATCTAAATTGGCTTCTGCCTCTTCAGTGCTGGGATTAAAAGTGTGCAATACCACACACGACTATATATTCTGTATTTTAGAATGAGCTTAGTATATGCAGAAGACACTAGTAGCTCAATGATATTTGCTGATGGGACTAATCTACATTAGAAGCTCTGAAGAGAGAGTGTGTGCATATCAGGAGGGATCCACTCCTCACCCTGTAGCTGCCTTATAGATGCTACTCTATAGTTAGGCTTTGGTCTAGTGACCGTGCTCTTTTTCTGTATTTAGAATACCTTCAATATGAAAATGGTCCAGTTAAGCCAAATGCTATTCCAATGCTATTGATTTCAGAGGCACACTCACTTCTCAATGCTCAAGACTCTCTACTAACCCTCCTCTCTCCAGTTACACTAGTTCTTTCTTTAGTAGACTCCATAAACATTTCTTTATTACTTCTGAAGCTTGTGTTTTCACAATAATTTACTTACGTTCTCTAAGAGAAGGAAGATTATATATATATTCATGTATGAGAAAATAGTCCCTAAATTTCTGTAATCAGGAAGGGGACTGAACTCAAGGTTTCTGATCACTACCCAGGAAGAAGAGCTCTTTCTCTGCAGCACAGAATGTAAACTTAGGCCACAGAGACCTTTGATTTGGCTCCCTCACTGATGGGATAAATGAAGCCCGAGATGCTCAGCCAATATACATCTTAACATAGAATGGTTTATGCCTTCTTGTAGCCCTTGAGACCAGCCAGTCTGGTCTCCTGTAACTGTAATCAAAAGGCATACAGAGGATAGTTTCAATTAAAGGAAGTTGAGTAAGTGGTATAAAGAATGTTAATTGGAAGTGACATAATTCCTCTTTGGGCAAGTACCTTCCTCGAATCTAAAGAACTTGCATGCCAAGTTGATTTCTAAATTTCTTGGAAGGGAGGTGATTTTTATTTAGTCAGGGACATCCATATGCCTTCCCTAGAGCCCTCATTGTTACTTAATCTCTCTGGGTCTGTGTATTGTAGTGTGATTATCCTTTATTTAACAGTTAAATATTCACTTATAAGCTAGTACATACCATTTTGGGGTTTTTTTTGTTTGTTTGTTTCTGGGTCTGGGTCACCCTAGTGAGAACTCCTAATAGTAGAGGACCAGGAACCTGAACAGGTCACATCCCTTAACCAGGCAAGGCTTCCAAGAGTAGGACTGGAACATCAATCCAGCCAAAAACATACAACCTTTGACCCACAATTTGTCTTGCTTGTAAGATGAGCTGAGGCAATGGTGGCCCAGAACTTGTGAGAGTGGACGACCCAATGACTGATCTAACTTGAGGCCCATGCCACCAGAGAGACCCTAAGTCTGACACTGTCTAGATGGGCAGGAACAGGAAGCTGGATAACCCAGAGACCCAGGGTAAAGCCAAAACAACATAAGCAAACAAATAAACAAACAAGACCAGAAAACCCCCAACAACAATATCAGCAACAACAACCCTCCACACATCCCCCAAACCAAAAACGAGCAAACAAAAAGAAAAAGAGAAAAAGGAAAAAAAAGTCTATGACGAGCTTTCTAATGATATTTTTCTATACTCATAGATTGGTGCCTAGCCCAATGGTCATTGAGAGGTTTCCTCCTACAGCTCACAGGAGCAGAGATACACAGCAAAACATTAGGCTGAGCTCAGGGAACCTGCTGAAGATAGGTAAGAAGGAGCTGGAGGGGTTGAGGAAACTACAAGAACATGGCCCACAGAATCAACTAAGCTGGGCTCATAGGGGCTCAGAGACTGAAGTGGCAATCCTGGAGCCTGAATGGGTCTGCTCTAGGTCCTCTGCATATGTGTTAGCTGTTTAGCTTGGGGTTTTATGGGATCCCTAACAGTCAGAGTTGGGGCGTCTCTGACTCTTTAACCTGCTCTTGGGACCCTTTACCTCCTACTAGGTTGCCCCACTCAGTCTTGATATAACAGCCTGTGCCTCATCTAACTGCATCTAGTTATGCTGTTTGCCTGGTAACTGGAAGGCCTGCTTTTTTCTGAAGAGAAATGGAGGAGCAGTGGATCTGGGGTAGACCAGGGAGGCAGAGGGGTGGGACTGGGAGAAATGAAAGGAGGGCAAAGTGCAGTTGGGAAGTATTGTGTGAGAGAAGAATAAATAAAAAGAAAAAAATCATTTTAAAATTATTACTAATGATAAGTGAATTTAACTAAGCTTCCAAAATCAAGGTCATCTAAAATATAAATTGAATTGAATATACATACAATAAACAAAGTTATGCAAAAAACAAAAAAACAAAATAATGGAGTGACCTACTCATCTCTCCTCTTGTTGATTCTCTGACCTATTCATACATTCAGCAAATATCTATTAAAGCATAGATTCTGGTTTTCAGTTCTAATTAAATAAGAAAAATATTTTTGTGACCCTATTGCTTTCGGAAAATGGTTCTATAAGCAAAAGTTACAATCACAAAATTTGGTCTATTGGATAAATCGATACACATGGAAATACTATTGCAATTAAAAGTTGGCATGTTTTCTCTATAGTTGTACACCTAACCTCAATACAGATGCTTTAAAATATTATAAAATTAAAAATAGAGGTGATATTATTTAACTCTTGACTGTTTTAATCCTCAAGTCACAGTAAAATAACTTTTAGATGTATCTCATCTTGGTAATTTTTAATAACTCACAATCCAGTATTGGAACAAAAAGGGCAGAGATATCATTTCGGTTTTTGTTCAGTGACTTTAAAATAAATTTTCATCTTTCCTCAGTTACTTTTAAATGATATAATGACAACTGTTACCATTTGTTTAATTTTTTTCACCAATAAAGAGAATGAGAAGACATTGAAGTTGTTTAAAATTCTTCTTGAAAAATGTAAAATATTTTATAGACATTATATAAGTATACATATAGATATATTATTTTAAAAGACAACATTTAAATGCCTCAGTGTTCTTAATGATAATGTGATAAAATTGGGTCAGACTAACCTATCATGCTTCCTCTATGCTGAAATAATCTGTTTACTTAAGTTTCCATTTCATCTGCTGACTTGAATGGGTTTCTGTCTAGTGGTTGTACTTATATTTGCACTTAGTAGGTCAAGGGAAGTTAATTACCAGATCAGTACCCTGAGTAAATAAATGCTCATAGGTGAACTAAGCAGAATAACAAAGCTTGCCATGTCCAAAGCCAGTAATGATGAATGCATTGTTTTTTTTTTTCTTTAATGAAGAAGTATATTTGAGATAGCTCTGTTCATGGAAAGTATTCAGTGAGTACAGGGTGAACATTTTTTCTTTTGCCGTCTCCTTCTGACTCCCAGGACCCAGAGCTCCCACTTTCCAAACTTCTTCTCTGGAAGACCCTTCTGGCTTTTGCAGGCATCCCTCTTTTGTTAGAGTGTGCTTAAGCACATCTGGCAAGAATTCACTCTACTCAAGCCTCTGTGCCTCCTTAATCTGAAATACTGTAACAGAGACACAACATCACCATAGATACAGTGTTTATTGTTCACTTTTTTTGGTGCCAATCTCAGATGCCTTAGGACTTTGCCAGGTGCAGTAAATAAATAAATCAGCTTGTGACAAAGGCATTTAGATGAACTGAGGGTAAAAGTTCTGACTAAGAATGAATCCAAATGTTTAGAAAATGTTTTAAAAACCAAATGGCACATGTCTCCGGGATGATTTCAGTCTATGACGGGTGACTGGTGCCTCTGGCTTACACATTTGTCTTCCTCACTGAGCTGTGATCCCTGAATAATAGGGCGAAGGGGCTGGAGAGATGGCTCTAAGGTTAAGAAAACACACTGTTCTTGCAGAGGATCCATGTTTGGTTCTCAGCACACACATCGCACAGTTCATAACCAATTATAACATGATTTCTAGAGGTCTCTGAGAGCTTCTGCAAACCTGAGGTACACAGAGGGTAACTCAGGTACACACACACACACACACACACACACACACACACACACACACACACAAGAATGTATACATCTCAAAACGAGGACAGGGATGAGTGGGTCAATCAGGTGTTGTCTTCCACACACCCAGTCCCCGGGGCTTGCTCAATGTAATATTTATCAAGCCGAATTAAAATCATCTTTGTATAAATAGTCCAAAGGCAGTTTGACTTTGTAGAGACAAAAGACTGACTTTTCTCTGTTAGAGCTCTTGGAGCTGTGTGTGCTTTAATAATGTACATAGCCTCCAAATATGCATAATTATCAGAGTTTAGTGAGCGTTCTGCTTTTCTACTTTAAATGCTCAGGAAAAAGCTATTGTTCAGGACCAAGGGAGAGACTTTGGTTCTCAAATTTGTGAAGTTCTAAGAAGCAACCTGAGAAGCAATGCCGAGATGGATGAATCAGGAAAGCACGTGGCTCCCATGATGTCTTCATCAACATATCCCTAGCCAGCGGTTGCTTTCTGGGCTCACAGGATTTTTGTTTTTGTTTTTTTCTTTTGTGAAAATAAAGTAATCTTTTATTTGTCCTCTTAGAATGAGAAAAATGGGCCATAGTATTTAAATTATGTCACTCTTGAAGTGAATTTTGTCACTCTTGAAGACCCATCTTGACCACTCAGTAACATTTTGCTGATTTTACACCCTGACCATGGTTTCCTCTTCCTCTTCCCCTCCCAGTCCTCAACTCCTACCTCCCCTCCTGCAGTGTTAATCTACACATCCATTTAAAAGGTACTTTTATACTTCCGGTGCTAAGGAGTTGTTTAACAGAAGTTACCACATGTAAGGGACCAAGCCCAGACTCTTTAGCTTGGTAGCCGAAGTGTTCTATGCTTTAATATTTATGAACTGTGTGTTAGTCTTCTACTTTAGTACCACAGGGCATACAAATTTAGCACAGTAGATAAGAGTTAAGGAGACAGGCTGTGTTTGTCCTTGTGTGTGGTGGTGTGAATATGCTTGGCCAAGGGATTGGCACTAGTAGGAGATGTGGCCTTGTTGGAGTAGATGTGGCCTTCTTGGAGGAAGGGTGTCACTGTGAGGATGGGCTTTGTGGTCCACCTCCTATCTGCCCAGTAGAAAGTCTTTCTTGGCTATAGTTGGATCAGGATATAGAACTCTCAGCTTCTCTAGCACCATGTCGGCCTGGGCACTGCCATGCTTCCTATCTTGATAATGGACTGAAACCTCTGAACCTGTAAGTCAGCCTCAAGTGCATGTTGTTCTTTATAAGAGTTGGCTTGGTCATGGTGTCTCTTCATAGCAATGGAAACTCTAAGACGCTGTACCCTTCAAAAGAGGTGGAGAATCAGACTGGTCACCACTGCTCATCTCTACTCTATTGTTACAGGCAGGACATGGCTGTTCCAGTATACGAAGCTTGAAAGACAAAATGTCTCTACTTACATTATTGCTGTGGCAGTGGGTATCTCATGGTAGACAGTAGTGAGTTGGCATGTATAGGGCCGAGATGGGTGCAGGATGAACAGCATATCATGATGCTGAGCACTGGACTGACTTTGAAATGCTCGGGGGACACCGTCATCATCATAACAATTGTAACAGCCAACAGAGACTAGGACCAAATGAGTCCATGAGGACTTTTTGTCCGGGCATGTGTGTGACAGGCTGGGACCATTATGGCAGTGCCCTGACAGCATCAAGTCCATGTCTGCTTTCCCAGCTAGACATTGTCAGCTTGAGGTCTGCATATGGAGTTTGTTTCCGGACACTTGCCTACGCCTCTGCAGGGTTCTAATGCTGACACGGAATCTTCACACTTCTGGGTTTTAAACACCTCCATTCCCTCTCACATTCTTGAGGTTGGGTACAAACTTGGGGCATTTGGATTGCTTCAAATCCTACCCGTTTTACTCCAGTGCTGCCTGTTATTTGCATGCGTTGGCTGTCCCTTCTACAAAGTGAATACCTCCCCTTGGCCTGGCAGTCCAGAGAGGAGGTGAGAACACTCCCTCTTCAAAGAGGGTTTCAATTTTTCCACTTTTCGTCCGTGTGAAGCTTCACGTTCCCTCTGGGATAAGTGCACATCCTGATGCTAGAGGTATCTGTTGCCACGGCTTTGTTATGGCACTGTTCGCTGCACAATTTCATGCAAGCCAATTAAACTCCCTAAGCCTCAATTTTCCTTTTGATACTATGTAGGGAATACTGTACAATGAAGACAATTATTTGACACAGTATTTATAAGAGACCTGGCACAGAATAATAGTCCACATACGGCCTCGCTTACCTCCATTGTTAGTGATTTTCTTAATTTCACTTGCAAGGATTACATTTTATTTATATCGTAGGAGAGTTATTTCTTGTTCACGACATGACTTACATTATTTGCAGAAGCTCCTCATTTTTATATTTCAAACAGACCCTGGCATGATATAAGGCATGAAGCATTGGACTGTACAGGCGATTGTCCAAACGGGACTTACGAAACTTGCCTGCGTTCTTTGTGGCGTTGTTAACTGGTGATTTGATATCGATTTTTAAAGGTCAAATAACAAATTCATGTAACAGGTCGGCCAAGTTAGAATATCACTGGGGTCACAGGAAATATGATATGAAGCCACACTTGCAAGCTCATGTGTTGTTCCTTTATTCCCAGACTGAGAAGGGGACAGGAAGTCACACTTTCATGCCTACACACACACACACACACACACACACACACACGGCCTGCATGTCTCTTTGCTTTGCAGATGGGCCCTCTCTCATTTGTGCGTATAAGAGGAAGGGGGAATGTTTTGAGTGAAAAGCATTCCTATGAGACAAAAGGGGAGGCACAGTAGCAGACATTCTAGTCTCTGCGGGAAGGGGCTGAATGATCTTTATGACCTTATACCCCCTCCCCGCCAGCGGCCTCACTCTAGATGGAAGTCTGAAGTTGAACCCCTGCATGTGCTCGGCAGACAAGGAACAATAGTGTGTCAGTCTCTGCTTCATCTAAGACCATAATGTGAAATAGACTTGAAAAGAGTCAGATATTGCATAGTTTAATGCATTTTAAAAGTTTTATTGTAGCTATCTATTTTAGGGCTCGATACCACTGAGGGTTATATTAATTTAATTTTCTGATCCAATCTGAGCTAACGGTTCATTCCTTTAAGAGAAACGAGGAAGTGGAAACAGACACAAAAAAGCCCGAGCCTCAGGATTCTCAGCCATATTTGCTGGGCACGCTGTCTTCACCCCACCCTCCACCTCCACTCCCTGCTATCCCCCTCCCCCATCTTTGCTCCTTCTTGATGTGCCAGTATGCTTGCCAGTGGGCGATCCTTGAAATCCCAGTAGGCTGAATTCAAACTGGGGCTCCAAGTAAGTACATCCTGTTTGGAAAGAGTCCTGCTAGAGGAGATTTCTGTGAAGAGAAAGTGAGGGGGAAACTGGCAGGCGTTACTCCATATGGGAAATGTTCCCGTTGAAATTCTCTGCTCTCTTCAAAGCTAATGGCAGCACACTTTCTGACTACATCTGTAGATCCTGATTCACGTTTCAATCATGCTTGGTATCGCTCTTCAAAGGCTGGCTTGGATCTGACTCTGGATGGCTTGCCGAAATGTTCGGGAGAAGATGTGAGCAGTTACAGTCTCTCGAGCACAGCGACAGTGTGACAGAAACGGCTCTGATATATGTGGACAGGAAACCATTGGAAGATGTCTGCCTGCATTTTAGTTTTGCATGGTCTCTGGGCACCCAACTACTTTCTAAGCATTACTTAACAACCCGTGGCTCCATGAAAACAACTCGTTTTCAAGAACAGAACCCACAAATATCTGTAGTGTTAATAATTCATTGTATAATAGAACTGAGTTAAGTGAGTAAACCTTTATATTTACAAGTAAAATACATTGCTTTCTAAGTATTCCATTCCATTTCACTGCTATTAGATAAACTCATTTTTTGGGGGGGGAGATATATTATTGCGCTGAAGTTTTAAAAATGATGCTTGTTCACTGAAAAAAATTAAGGAATCAAATAATTTTTTTTGTACTTTGGTGAAGTTTTCAACCATCTTTTATTTTTTTTTACAGTTTCAAAGTGTAGAGTATCGTGATGCTTTCTTTTTCTATTTGATAACAAAAAGCAAAATAATCATCTCTCTCCTTTCTCCTTGGACTTGTACGTGTGATCTCACACAAAATGGTTCAGCTTTGTTGTCTGGGTTGGTGGGTAGGTACTGAGTCATACAAATGACCCCAAAGCATCAATAAGGTTGTGCCAGTGCAGAAATGGGGAGAAGAAACTACTCTCTGGGAGGAAGCTGTTCACCCATGTGAGGCGAATTTAGTGTGTTGGATGAGGTAATTTACTAAATGGTACTTTAGTGCCCCAGAAGACTTCATTCACCTCAGCTGAATGAACAGCTGGATCAAACTCAATTATGGAGACTTACCATTCATACTCAAAGGCATATAGATCCCAAATTGAATGTGCCTTAATTGGGTGCACATAACTCCAGGGTAACCTGGGTACAGGACTGAGACGTTATGAACAAGTGCAGCCTAATTAGAAAGATTTAGATCAGTGTGCCTTCAAATTTCATCTCCACTGCAGTGGATGTCGATGACTAAAGAGATAAGGTAGTGGGAAGAAGGGGAGAGCAAATGACAGCATTGTTCGAGTCTAATCACAAACTCCGAGTCTAGAGAGATTCTCAGAGAGGAGTATGTACTTAAGTATGAACTGAGCTATGATCTAGGAAACTGTGCTTATACAAAAGGCTGTTGTCAGGATACATATTAGAAGTAAAGGGATAAAAACTGAAGGAAGCATAGATGCTTGAGTTAGTGGCATGCATCAATGAGAGACTTCATAAAAGACAAAGGTGTGTGTGTGTGTGTGTGTGTGTGTGTGAGAGAGAGAGAGAGAGAGAGAGAGAGAGAGAGAGAGGAGAGAGATTGATTCAAAACTTTCCATAAAGGCACAGATTTTTAAAAATTAATAAAATAAAAAGCTCAGTCTTTGTATTTTTTTTCTTTTGAGACAGGGTCTCACTATATAGCTCTGGCTGACCTTGAACTCCCTACGTAGTCCAGTCTGCATCCATGTTACGGAGATCTGCAGGCCTCTGCCTCCTGGGGGCTGGTATTAAAGTGAACCACCACACCAGCCTTTAAACCGAGTCTTAAGGCAGAAAATGTTTCAGTTTTCTGAGCATTTTTTTTTCTCTCTCAAAAGGAGCAGTCCTTGAAAACCGAGGGAAGCTTCTGACCTCTTGCTGCAGACTTCACAGTGTTAGAGATGGAAGATGCCTCAATATTGTTCACTTTATGGAAAACATGGTTTTTAAGGCTTTTTTTTTTCTTGTTAGAATAAAACCAGTGTTTACTTTCTGTTTCTCTGTGCATTTGGATGAAGATGTGGGATGAAGCTGTTCCGAATGGGCTTTGGTGCTGCTCTCCTTCATGCTGCAGGCAGTTACACGGGAAGCAGAAGCAGTCTGCGTCTCTGAGGACTATGAAGCCATCTCACCCTATCAGGCTGTTCTCACCTGGAATGCTTGAGTTTGAGAGACACAATCTTTATCCCGTAAAGCCACAGCTATCTGCAGGTTTCCATCATTCACCTTGACCCTACCTGGAAGCATGCATTCTTGTTTGTCCCCTACGATTTCTGGTCTTCTCACCAACTGTCCACACACTATGAGGACTTTTGTTCAGACTTAGAAATCGTAATCGATTTCACATGCATCAGTGGGCAGCTCTAGACTATGCTGCGGTTCTATAAGCCGGTATTTCAGAATCTGGTCACTAGTTCAGGCACCAGCCTCCTACCTGGAATGTTACAAATCTGTCGTCTTATCTCAACATGAATGAAAAGACGGCCACATCGCAGCGTTCGATCAAAGCTCCAGGTTGATATCCCCTTTTAGTTCATACATATATTTTGATCATGGTTTGTTTCTTCCAAACTCCTCCAAGATCCTCCCCACTTCACCCCACCCAAGTTCGTGTTCTCTCTTTCTCTTTCTCTCTCTCTCTTCCTCCCTCCTTCCTCCTTACGTTCCCCTCTGTTTTATCAAGGTGGTGGAATACTTTAATTTCATACACCTGGGGTCAAAGCTGAGCTTAGTGTCTGCCATTTAGCTGTCCAGTAAATACAAAGCAGAGAAAGAAAAAGAAAAAAGAAACCTCAAGAAACAAGAGCATGTATTCTTCACTCTGCGAAAGAGAATTCCCTGTTCAGTTGTGAATAGGTCTTTATGTGAAGAACGGGTGTGGCGGCAGTCCCAAGATGGCGCCTGGGACTGCAGCTAAGCCTCATGGCTAGCACCTGACTTCCTCACACACCGGAAACTAGCCACGTCCATTGTGAGAGCTGCGCAGGCGCACCATGACACAAGATCAGGCCATGTGATGTGGACCTATGAACTGAGATTACGCAGTCTGGACTGAGGAGGCAGAGTTGAGGGAGGATATAAGGGAGTGTGCTGGGGGCTGAGGAGAGAGAAGAAAAGAAAGATTCCTGCTTGCATGCGGAAAGAAAGGTTCCTGAATAAACCACTTTAAGAAGAACGCTGTGCCAGAATTCAGCAAACACAGAGACGAATGCCAGCAGCAATCCACTGAACTGAGATCGGGACCCCCGTTGAAGGAATCAGAGAAAGAACTAGAAGAGCTTGAAGGGGCTCGAGACCCCATATGTACAACAATGTCAAGCAACCAGAGCTTCCAGGGACTAAGCCACTACCTAAAGTCTATACATGGACTGACCCTGGACTCTGACCTCATAGGTAGCAATAAATATCCTAGTAAGAGCACCAGAGGAAGGGGAAGCCCTGGGTCCTGCTAAGACTGAACCCCCAGTGAACTAGACTGTTGGGGGGAGGGCGGCAATGGGGGGAGGGTTGGGAGGGGAACACCCATAAGGAAGGGGAGGGGGGAGGGGGATGTTTGCCCGGAAACCGGGAAAGGGAATAACACTTGAAATGTATATAAGAAATACTCAAGTTAAAAAAAAAAAAAAAGTGAATAAGCCCAACCAAAGCCTGCTGGGTGGATAGCACTGAGAAATATTCCTTATTTTCTCTTCTGCCAATCCCTAAGTCACTCTTAAATAACGGCCTATGTACACCGGAAAAAAAAAAAAAAAAAAAAAAAAGAAGAACGCTGTGTCGTCGCTCTTTTCTGCGGGTCAGAGACAGAAGCGACATCTTTATGGTAGGAAGCATCTTTAACTCAGTTGTTTATTTCTATTTTGTTTATATGAGTCTTGCTAAAATTTTCTTTACTTTCTTTTCAGGTTCCCCAGTTAAAGAAAACAAAAGCAAAAATAACGATGTCGGAAATCTTCAGAGATCTATCTGTGTCCCCCCCAAACTAAACTTACACTTTAAAGATGTATGCTCTGAACTCAGAAAAAGAAGTGCTATGCCCGAAACGGATCTTAAAACTGAAGCTCTAGGACCTTGAATTCAATCTCATGGCCAACATTACTGCTGACTCAGAGAACACAAGCTCGTCCGTGCAATCTTTGACCATCCTGACAGACAATAGTCTCCAGAGGGACCTGAGTACACTGGTAGGGAAGGCATTGGCTGGGATGGAGAGAAGGCAGAGGAGCAAGCTCTAGTGCAGGATGCTGACATGCTTGCCCCATGATGGTAACAGGTTTGTGGAGATGCTCTCTGGGTTAGTTATTTCAGAATCTAGAAACTTGACAAGGAATTATGGAAATCTATTATGTTTAGATTTAACTAATTTGCCACTGGCCTCTTCAAGATGGAAGAGAATATTTTTCAAGGGGGAAAGTAAAAATTCAGAAGAAAATAGGTTGGCAGTATGTCTTCTATACCCCCACTGTCAAGGGCCTACGACTCTCACAGGTTCCCATTCTACCCACATCTTCCCACTCTACAAGTCCACTGCATTTGTCTCAGTTAGTGGATGTGGTGACTGAGCCAAACGCTGTGGGGGAAAGGTGAGGACAGTGGAGGGTCCTTCATCTTTATGACTTGTATCCGTCGGCGGTCTTCCACTGAGTCTGCTCTATCTCACCTCCTCACCAGTGTTCTGCTTTCCTTGTTACCCTTTCCTACTAACATCGCATGGCTTTAAAAACACAAACAGAACCAAACCTCTGGATCACTGCTGCATTCCTTTTAAATTGGCTTCCCTTTCACTTCTGTTTTTCCCTCAACAATTCTTATATTCATCTGGCCAAAAGATGTTCTGAAAATACAGAGCTTGTAGGCTTGTATGGTTGTCCTGTTTATATACCCTTTCAATGACTCACCACAGTTAAATGTTTTAATTTGATATGTTATTTTACATTTGTATGTGTGTGTTCATACATCCTCATGGAAAGATATAGCCTTGTCTGAGAATTGAAAAGTGATATAGGCTGATATAGATACGAAGATATATATATATTTAATGTATATAGACAGCATTAAATTTGGTGTTTATGTTTAAACTTGATACCACGCTTTGGACAGTTCTTGTTTCATTGATCCACTTCTTTTGAATTCATTATAGTCACCAATACCGAGATACATCATATTCAGTAATTTATCTAATAATCTCCTTTATGGTGAGGATTTATGTTTTTAAAAATGTATTTTAGGATAGGTATGTAGATGTAGAGTTTATTTTCTTTCCTATTTTTTTTTAAGAGACAGGGTATCCTTGCTGGTGTAGAACTCCTTATATCAGAGATTCTCAACCTGTGGGTCATGACCCCATTGACAAACCTTTATCTCCAAAAAGGTTTCATATTATGATTCACAACAGTAGCAAAGTTACAGTTCTGAAGTAGCAGCAAAAATAATTTTATGGTGTGGAGGGATCATATATATGCCTTTAAAAATATTGTGAATATTTCCGAATCATCTGCCAGAAGTCTGCATTCGTCTATACTTTTAACAGTAGCGAATTGCAAGTATGTTTCATTTCCCATGTAATCTCTGACTCTGGTAGTGCTGATAATCTAAATTTTGCTAAAACAATATCCTGGGTGTATTTGAGCTACTCTATTTGTGTGGCTGTGACTGCTCTCTGCTCACCTGTTTCACTGTTGGACTTTTCTAATTAATATTAAATCAACTAAAAATTGTTTTCATGAGAGATCTATGCTTTCATCCACTTTTTAATTGTGTTCTTTGATGTTGCATATGACAACTCAAGTGATAACTGGAAAGCCCTGTCCCTTGTCCTTCTGTCTACTTATGTCTTTGACTGTTGGCTAAATAAATCTTGATTCATTGGGCATTTCTCCAAAACAAATCTTATCATCATGATTACCTACCTTTGGACAAAGTATACTTTCATGATCTTACCTATAATGTGCCTTCTGAAATTAGAGAGAAATATAATGATTAATGTGAGAATCCACCCTCTGCACAAGCCTTCTCCCATGGATACAGACAGATACCACATTGGGACACATGCTGTGAATCCTTAGCTACCCGACAGAATGGATTTCTTACCTGGGAACTGAGTTAACATCCAAGAGTACGACTTACTGTTAAGCGAGTGACATCATTGTTGCCACACTACTCTTTTCTCATTTGCCAGCCTCTTGCTTGGGAACCAGTCTGACTGTGGACTCTGAGTGATCTCCCTCCTCTTCAGAGAGCTATAATAGCAGACTTCTCCTTCTACCACAAAAGTTCCGATGCTCTTCGCCAAGGCCACATTACTGTCTGTCTCTTGTTCTGCAGTCTGAACGCTACTGAGCTCCCACCATGGTGTTTACTTTCTGTTTTCCCATGGTGTTAATAACCCTCCAATAAACTCCTTAAACTCCATTAATCTGCCTTTCTGGTGCCCACCCCACCCTAAACCTAATGAACAGCAGATGCCAACAACTTAAGGGCTTCTCAAAGTCTCTAATTTTCAGCAACTTAAAGTGCAGCTGCTCCTTCAGCCACAGTAGTGCAATACTTGACCGAACACTGTCTACCAAGACTGCGCCAGCCTTGGTGCTCTCCGTCATCCTTGGTTATTCCTCTATCTTCTACCTAACTTTATTGATGACACATTACTATTTTTTTAAGCTCATTTTCCTTGTGTAGATTCTAGACATGAACACTTTGTTTCTTATTTGTTCTTAAAGAAGCAGATGGAGCACTTCATTATAATACTTCAAATAATCCATTAATTAACAACTAGTCATATAGAAATAATAGGTCATTGAAAACAGACAGTGATTGTTAAAATGCTGAAGAGTTTTTAGTATTATGCTGTATAGGAAGACGTGAGACCACTTCTTAAACTTTCCCCTCAGTGTTGGACATAATGTGCTGTATTGCGAAGATTCTTAGCTCTGACACACACTTTTAACAAAGTACCAGGCTACAAAAATCTATATTCAAAATCCAAAGTTTTTTTTTTCTATGCCAATAATAAACATATAGAGATAAGGTCAGGGAAGGCGTTTATTTATAGTAACTTCAGAAATGCCGTGAATAAACATTTAAGGAAGGGAGTGATGTATACCATGAGAAATAACGAAGAAAGAAAAGGAAGAAACTAGGAGATGGGAAGACCTCTCCTGCTCAAAGCATGGCAGAACTAATATTGTAAAACACCTACATTGCCAAAAGTGATTCACAGGTTCATGCACTCTCCAGAAAATTTCCAATGACATTATTCACAGAAGTAGGAAAAAAAATCCTGAGTTTTACTTGGAAGTACAAAAGACTCAGAATAGTTAAGATAATCCCAAGTAAAAGGAACATTGACAGTAGAATCATAATGCCCAATTTCAAATATACTATAGATCTATAGTACTAAAAGCATGATGATACTGGCAGAAAATCTAGCATGAAGATGTGTAGAAGAAAATAGAGGACCCAGAATTAAACCGCATGACTACAGCCACTATGATCTTGACGAGTACTCGAACTGGAAAAAAGAAAAGGTATAAAGAATGCTGGATATCCACATGCAGAAGAATGAAACTAGATCCATATCTCTTATCATCCACAAAAATCAACTCAAAATAGAACAGAGACTTTCATATAAGACTGAAGTTCTGACATCAGTGCAGAAAGCTGATGAGAGGCATAGGCGAGGTATTTCTAAAAACCTCTGACAGTTAAGTAAATAATTTCAAGAATTGGCAAGCAGGATTGGATGAAATTTGGAAGATTCTGCACAGCAAAGGAAACAAGAAAACAAGGACACAGTGAAATGATAGCCTGACATATGAAAAATAACATACTATGAGTACGTCAAGAACTAAAACTTTAAACACAGAAAAGGAAATAATCCAATTAGTAAATGGTCAAAAACAAACGAATACTTTACCAAAAATTAATTACAGATGGCTATTTTTTTTAATTTTGCACAGAGTCTATCTTTCTTTTTTGTCCTCCATCTTTATTAAATTGGGTATTTCTTATTTACATTTCAATTATTATTCACTTTCCCGGTTTCCTGGCCAACATCCCCCTAACCCCTCCCCCTTCTGTATGGGTGTTCCCCTCCCCATCCTCCCCCCATTGCTGCCCTCCCCCCAACAATCACGTTCACTGGGGGTTCAGTCTTAGCAGGACCAATGGCTTCCCCTTCCACTGGTGCTCTTACTAGGATATTCATTGCTACCTATGAGGTCAGAGTCCAGGGTCAGTCCATGTATAGTGTTTGGGTAGTGTACAGATGGCTATTAAATACACAAAAACACATTCAACATCTTTGGTCACCACGGACAAATCAAATCAAAGCTACACTGAAATTCCATCTCACTCTGTCAGAAGAACAATAACTAAAACAACAACAAGAAGGGCTGGTATAGATGGTGAAGAATCCTTATACTAGTTGGTTGGAATATTAACTGGGGCAACCAGTAGGAGGTCCATCAAAATTAATAGTGGAAGCGTCATAAAGCCTAGCTACCTCACTCCTGGGAATATATCACAAGGAGTCTACATTGGCATACTCCAAAGACTCTAAGGTGGCAGCATTATTCACAACAGCCAAGTTACAAACCTAGAGATGAAAAGACAAAGAAATGGAGTCTGAACATAAGCACAGTTTGTCAAGGCATAAAGGAGAGGGAAGTTATGCCCTCTGTAGGAAAATGGGTAGAATTTGAGTTCATCATATTAAATTATTAACTCAAAGTCAGAAAAACAAATGCTGCATGTTTTCTATCACATGTGGATTCTAGGTTATATAAGTAATAGGAAAGCAGAGGATCTATGTGAATAAAATGGAAATACAAGGTGAACAATATGAAACTCATTTGGGGAGGAGGTTCGCTGGAGGAGTTGACAGGAGTGAGCAATGGAAATACATGGGGTCAAAGTTCACAATGTACTAGGGAACCAATCATGAATAGTGCAACGAATGTGTACTAATGAAACTAAGATAAATAAGATGACATTAATCCTAAAAGAAAAAAAATAAATACAAAAATTGTGTCCTAAAACTAAGACTATATCAGGGTGACTAAGAGAGTAAGAAGCTTCGGCCAGTGATAGACTTACGACTCACTTTGTCTCTTACTGTCTCTTCTTTAAAATGTTTTAATTTTTCTGAGTTAAGTTTCTAGACTCAAGAAATAAGAAAACCAACAACAATAATAATGAGCTCTCTAGCTATACACGTAAAATACATAACATAGTATCTAGTACATAGCAGGCATACAGCCATGAGTAAAGAAGAAGAAAATCACATGGCAGTTAGTCTTGAGCCAGACGAGACGGGGAGAAAATTAAAATCCAAGTATGCCACACTTAAACAATGTTTTGGGGCTTAAAATCTAGGAACCAGAAAGGCGTGTGGAGTAGCACTTATTATTCCCACACTACCACATGGCTAAAGGAGGTAACCAACAGGGCTACACAATCCAGTGAGCATGTCAAGGTACCATCAGCAAACAGGAAAGAAGCAACCTTGAGACCGGTGTTTCTGGTGACGCAGGCATTCATCAGAATTCTAAGAATATTTGTTGCATTAAAACTTATACTTTAGAAAAATTGTCAAGCAAAAAGTCTAACTAGCATATACACATAAAACACCATCGGAGGAAAAGGATGTCTAATTGGAGCATAATAATAATATTTTTACAAGCACAAAGTAGCAGTCAAGGGAGTTGAAAAGCTGCCAGTGCCCTTTGCGGTTACGGTGGCTCTATGTCCAGAAGCCCTTTGCAAGCAAGTGTCATTAACCTACATCTCACATTGACCTTGATGTTTATGAATTCTGTAGAGCTGACAATTAAGTCTTTGCAGGTCTTTCATGTTCAATCTCGATGAAAATCTATTTAGCAGCAAGTTCCTGGTGAATTCAAAGTGAAGAAAGAACTGGGTCTAACATGTGTCTTTCATGTGCTAGGAAGCAGAAGGCTTTCATTAGCTATTTTAAGGCAGATTTTTCTTTTTGGTCTTTGGGAAATAAGAGTTATGACATTTGTGAAATCTTTTTCTTCTGAAGGTTACAATGTAATGAAATAATAAGGAGAAAAGGGCATTTGCTATAATAAAGCAATAGCCAGGTCACAGAAAGAATGACTTGTTTAAAAGAACCAGAACTCAGCTCCAGGATCTATTAATTAGCACTAAATCTTGGAGAGATATATGTATGTATATATATATATATATATATATATATATATATATATACTGCATATATAAACAACCCTCTCTCAGAGACATTTTTTAAAGGAGCATCTTTCTCTTGAACCTTCTTTGGTTAAGCCCTATAATCTAATCTTCACCATTTCACCTCTAACTCTTATTATTCTTAATTTCCACTATTCTATGAGTCTGCTAATTGGTCCCTCTGCTTCATTCTTCCTCGGTTAGGATTGAGTCTCTAGGCTTGTAATAACCCTGCAGAAATATTTTGCAAGAAGTTAGATTGCTTCCCTTAATGAATACTCCCTTCAGTGACATGTATGACATGTATGATATATATGAGTGTGTATGTGTGTGTATGTATATGTCTATATAACTGTGTATATATGTGAGTGCATATATATATGTATGTATATGTGCTTCTGTGTATGTATATGTCTATCTATGTGTTTGTGAGTGTGTGTGTAATTATACAATTCTATCTATCTTGGCATCGTGTCTGAATTTAGACTTCTAACTTCAAACTTGTTTCTCCAGATGGCAGAACTGTTATCTTGTAATTTTTCAAAACTTTCTATTGCATTTGGAGATAAAACCTTGTAGTTTAGCATTTAAGATTCTCCCAAACATGTTTGAGTTAATTCTTAAAATTTAAATCCTGAATCTTTCCCATCTAAGCCTCATACTTAAGAAAGACTCAAGGAATGGCCCTGCCCTTGGATCTATCTGCACACTGCTTTTCTTCTTCCTATAAGTGGCTTTTCTTCTGTTTTCTATCATGGTCAAGCCCCATGAAGGTGGGGGCCTTCCTCTCATTTCCTATTCATGCCTCTTCTTCTCTCATAATTTTCTTAGTCCCCCAACTTTTCAATTTTTTTTAACTTTTCAATTTTTAACATTTCATGTCACAAACATTGTATTCTACTTAACACTAATTTAGTTAAATTATATCATCTCTGATGATGACCAGGTGGGGTAAAAATAAGAATAAAGGTAAGGAAATACAATTAAAAATAAAATTATTGGTACAATCTGGAAACAGGGCCAATAGATTCTGCTTGTGACTTCTTTTGTTCTTCACATAATATTCAACAGATTTTGAGCTAATGAAAACCATTGGGAGGCAAATTGTGGTTGCATGTGCCTCTAATTCCAGGATGGGATGCAGAGACAGGTGCGTGTCTGTGAATCTAAGGATAGCCTGGTCTACATACTGTCTATATGAGAGTTCACAGCCAGTCAGGGCTGCAGAGTGACATTATCTTAAATAACAAAATAGCCATGGCTGTTGATATCACTCCTCTCTAGTCCTGCTAGTGTAAACTGATGGTAACCGGTATCTACATACAACACTTCCAGGAAAGAGACAGCTTTACTTTCCAAAAAAGGGGGAATATTTTCATATGTATTTTGTAAACTGAAGTACCAGAAAGAACAAAAATGCTGTTTATAATATAACCTCAAAGTTTTTAAAGTATGCACATAGAAAGAACAAAGACTCTTTGTCCCTGTAATTCCTCCCGTGAGTATTCTGTTCTCCCATCCAAGAAGGACTGAAGCATCCATATTTTGATCTTTCTTCTTCTTGAGCTTTGTTTGATCTGTGAATTTTTTCTTAGGTATTCCAAGCTTTTTGGCTAATATCCACTTATCAGTGAGTGCATACCATGTGTGTTCTTTTGGGACTAGGTTACCTCACTCAGGATGATATTTTCTAGTTCCATACATTTATCTAAGAATTTCATGTAATCATTGTTTTTAATAGCTGAGAAGTACACCATTGTGTAGATGTACCACATTTTCTGTATCCATTCCTTTGTTGAAGGGCATCTGGGTTCTTTCCAGCTTCTGCTATTATAAATAAGGCTGCTATGAACATAGTGGAGCATGTGTCCTTGTTATATGTTGGAGCATTTTTTGGGTATATGCCCAGGATTGGTATAGCTAAGTCCTCAGGTAGTACTATGTCCAATTTTCTGAGGAACCACCAGACTGATTTCCAGAGTGGTTGTACCAGCTTGCAATCCCACCAACAATGGAGGAATGTTCCTCTTTCTCCACATCCTCGACAGCATTTGCCATCACATGAGTTTTTGATTTTAGCCATTCTGACTGGTGTGAGGTGGAATCTCAGGGTTGTTTTGATTTGCATTTCCCTGATGACTAAAGATGTTGAACATTTCTTTAGGTGTTTCTCAACCGTTTAGTATTCCTCAGTTGAGAATTCTTTGTTTATCTCTGTACCCCATTTTTAATAGGGTTATTTGATTTTCTGGAGTCTAACTTCTTTGTATATATGGGATATTAGCCCTCTACAGAGACAAATAGTGGAGCAGGGACTGAAGAACAGGTCATCCAGAGACTACAACACCTGGGGATCCATCCCATATGCAGCCACCAAACTCAGTCACTATTACTTATGCCAAGAAGTGCTTGCTGACAGGAGCCAGATATGGATGTCTCCTTAGAGCCTCTGCCAGAGCCTTACTGAAACAGATGAGTATGTTTGCAGCTAATCATTGGACAGAGCACGGGAACCCCAATGGAGGAGTTAGAGAAAGGACTGAAGGAGCTGAAGGGGTTTGCAACCCCATTGGAAGAACAACAATATCAACCAACTACACCACACCAGAGCTCACAGGGACTAATCCACTAACTGATTAGTACACATGGAGGGGACCCATGACTCCAGCCACGTATTTAGTAGAGGATGGCCTTGTCCAGCATCAATAGGAGGAAAAGCCCTTGGTTCTGTGAATCCTCGTTTCCCCCGTAGGGGAAAGCCAGGGCATTGAGGTGGGAGTGGGTGGATGGAAGTGGAAGCGTCCTCAAAGAAGCAGGGTGGGGGCAGAAGGGGTTTGGATGAGGGGGAAAGGAGATAGGGTAAGTACATAAAATATCCAAGAAAACACCCGCGGATCCCGGCCCGCAGCAGCTCTCTGCTCCAAGACCCGGTGAGAGAGAGACCCAACCGCCTGGTCAGGTGGGCACTCCTGAGGCTGCAGAGCGGAAGAGACCACCAACACTGCTCACCCCTGCCCACATCCCTGGCCCAAGAGGAAACTGTATAAGGCCTCTGGGCTCCCGTGGGGGAGGGCCCAGGAGCGGCAGGACCCCTGCCGGAGACACCGCCGGACCCTGAAGGAAACAGACCGGATAAACAGTTCTCTGCACCCAAATCCCGTGGGAGGGAGAGCTAAACCTTCAGAGAGGCAGACAGGCCTGGGAAACCAGAAGAGACTGCTCCCTGCACACACATCTCGGACGCCAGAGGAAAAAGCCAAAGACCATCTGGAACCCTGGTGCACTGAAGCTCCCGGAAGGGGCGGCACAGGTCTTCCTGGTTGCTGCCGCTGCAGAGAGCCCCTGGACAGCACCCCACGAGCAAATCTGAGCCTCGGGACCACAGGTAAGACCAAATTTTCTACTGCAAGAAAGCTGCCTGGTGAACTCAAGACACAGGCCCACAGGAACAGCTGAAGACCTGTAGAGAGGAAAAACTACACGCCCGAAAGCAGAACACTCTGTCCCCATAACTGACTGAAAGAGAGGAAAACAGGTCTACAGCACTCCTGACACACAGGCTTATAGGACAGTCTAGCCACTGTCAGAAATAGCAGAACAAAGTAACACTAGAAATAATCTGATGGCGAGAGGCAAGCGCAGGAACCCAAGCAACAGAAACCAAGACTACATGCCATCATCGGAGCCCAATTCTCCCACCAAAACAAACATGGAATATCCAAACACACCAGAAAAGCAAGATCTAGTTTCAAAATCATATTTGATCATGATGCTGGAGGACTTCAGGAAAGACCTGAACACACTTAGGGAAGCACAGGAAAACATTAATAAACAAGTAAAAGCCTACAGAGAGGAATCGCAAAAATCCCTGAAAGAATTCCAGGAAAACACAATCAAACAGTTGAAGGAATTAAAAATGGAAATAGAAGCAATCAAGAAAGAACACATGGAAACAACCCTGGATATAGAAAACCAAAAGAAGAGACAAGGAGCTGTAGATACAAGCTTCACCAACAGAATACAAGAGATGGAAGAGAGAATCTCAGGAGCAGAAGATTCCATAGAAATCATTGACTCAACTGTCAAAGATAATGTAAAGCGGAAAAAGCTACTGGTCCAAAACATACAGGAAATCCAGGACTCAATGAGAAGATCAAACCTAAGGATAATAGGTATAGAAGAGAGTGAAGACTCCCAGCTCAAAGGACCAGTAAATATCTTCAACAAAATCATAGAAGAAAACTTCCCTAACCTAAAAAAAGAGATACCCATAGACATACAGGAAGCCTACAGAACTCCAAATAGATTGGACCAGAAAAGAAACACCTCCCGTCACATAATTGTCAAAACACCAAACGCACAAAATAAAGAAAGAATATTAAAAGCAGTAAGGGAAAAAGGTCAAGTAACATATAAAGGGAGACCTATCAGAATCACACCAGACTTCTCGCCAGAAACTATGAAGGCCAGAAGATCCTGGACTGATGTTATACAGACCCTAAGAGAACACAAATGCCAGCCCAGATTACTGTATCCAGCAAAACTCTCAATTAACATTGATGGAGAAACCAAGATATTCCATGACAAAACCAAATTTACACAATATCTTTCCACAAATCCAGCACTACAAAGGATAATAAATGGTAAAGCCCAACATAAGGAGGCAAGCTATACCCTAGAAGAAGCAAGAAACTAATCGTCTTGGCAACAAAACAAAGAGAATGAAAGCACACAAACATAACCTCACATCAAATATGAATATAACGGGAAGCAATAATCACTATTCCTTAATATCTCTCAATATCAATGGCCTCAACTCCCCAATAAAAAGACATAGATTAACAAACTGGATACGCAACGAGGACCCTGCATTCTGCTGCCTACAGGAAACACACCTCAGAGACAAAGACAGACACTACCTCAGAGTGAAAGGCTGGAAAACAACTTTCCAAGCAAATGGTCAGAAGAAGCAAGCTGGAGTAGCCATTCTAATATCAAATAAAATCAATTTCCAACTAAAAGTCATCAAAAAAGATAAGGAAGGACACTTCATATTCATCAAAGGAAAAATCAACCAAGATGAACTCTCAATCCTAAATATCTATGCCCCAAATACAAGGGCACCTACTTATGTAAAAGAAACCTTACTAAAGCTCAAAACACACATTGCACCTCACACAATAATAGTGGGAGATTTCAACACCCCACTCTCATCAATGGACAGATCATGGAAACAGAAATTAAACAGTGATGTAGACAGACTAAGAGAAGTCATGAGCCAAATGGACTTAACGGATATTTATAGAACATTCTATCCTAAAGCAAAAGGATATACCTTCTTCTCAGCTCCTCATGGTACTTTCTCCAAAATTGACCATATAATTGGTCAAAAAACGGGCCTCAACAGGTACAGAAAGATAGAAATAATCCCATGCGTGCTATCGGACCACCATGGCCTAAAACTGGTCTTCAATAACAATAAGGGAAGAATGCCCACACATACGTGGAAATTGAACAATGCTCTACTCAATGATAACCTGGTCAAGGAAGAAATAAAGAAAGAAATTAAAGACTTTTTAGAATTTAATGAAAATGAAGGTACAACATACCCAAACTTATGGGACACAATGAAAGCTGTGCTAAGAGGAAAACTCATAGCGCTGAGTGCCTGCAGAAAGAAACAGGAAAGAGCATATGTCAGCAGCTTGACAGCACACCTAAAAGCTCTAGAACAAAAAGAAGCAAATACACCCAGGAGGAGTAGAAGGCAGGAAATAATCAAACTCAGAGCTGAAATCAACCAAGTAGAAACAAAAAGGACCATAGAAAGAATCAACAGAAACAAAGGTTGGTTCTTTGAGAAAATCAACAAGATAGATAAACCCTTAGCCAGACTAACGAGAGGACACAGAGAGTGTGTCCAAATTAACAAAATCAGAAATGAAAAGGGAGACATAACTACAGATTCGGAGGAAATTCAAAAAATCATCAGATCTTACTATAAAAACCTATATTCAACAAAATTTGAAAATCTTCAGGAAATGGACAATTTCCTAGACAGATACCAGGTATCGAAGTTAAATCAGGAACAGATAAACCAGTTAAACAACCCCATAACTCCTAAGGAAATAGAAGCAGTCATTAAAGGTCTCCCAACCAAAAAGAGCCCAGGTCCAGACGGGTTTAGTGCAGAATTCTATCAAACCTTCATAGAAGACCTCATACCAATATTATCCAAACTATTCCACAAAATTGAAACAGATGGAGCCCTACCGAATTCCTTCTATGAAGCCACAATTACTCTTATACCTAAACCACACAAAGACACAACAAAGAAAGAGAACTTCAGACCAATTTCCCTTATGAATATCGACGCAAAAATACTCAATAAAATTCTGGCAAACCGAATTCAAGAGCACATCAAAACAATCATCCACCATGATCAAGTAGGCTTCATCCCAGGCATGCAGGGATGGTTTAATATACGGAAAACCATCAACGTGGTCCATTATATAAACAAACTGAAAGAACAGAACCACATGATCATTTCATTAGATGCTGAGAAAGCATTTGACAAAATTCAACACCCCTTCATGATAAAAGTCCTGGAAAGAATAGGAATTCAAGGCCCATACCTAAACATAGTAAAAGCCATATACAGCAAACCAGTTGCTAACATTAAACTAAATGGAGAGAAACTTGAAGCAATCCCACTAAAATCAGGGACTAGACAAGGCTGCCCACTCTCTCCCTACTTATTCAATATAGTTCTTGAAGTTCTAGCCAGAGCAATCAGACATCAAAAGGAGATCAAAGGGATACAGATCGGAAAAGAAGAGGTCAAAATATCACTATTTGCAGATGACATGATAGTATATTTAAGTGATCCCAAAAGTTCCACCAGAGAACTACTAAAGCTGATAAACAACTTCAGCAAAGTGGCTGGGTATAAAATTAACTCAAATAAATCAGTTGCCTTCCTCTATACAAAAGAGAAACAAGCCGAGAAAGAAATTAGGGAAACGACACCCTTCATAATAGACCCAAATAATATAAAGTACCTCGGTGTGACTTTAACCAAGCAAGTAAAAGATCTGTACAATAAGAACTTCAAGACACTGAGGAAAGAAATTGAAGAAGACCTCAGAAGATGGAAAGATCTCCCATGCTCATGGATTGGCAGGATTAATATGGTAAAAATGGCCATTTTACCAAAAGCAATCTACAGATTCAATGCAATCCCCATCAAAATACCAATCCAATTCTTCAAAGAGTTAGACAGAACAATTTGCAAATTCATCTGGAATAACAAAAAACCCAGGATAGCTAAAGCTATCCTCAACAATAAAAGGACTTCAGGGGGAATCACTATCCCTGAACTCAAGCAGTATTACAGAGCAATAGTGATAAAAACTGCATGGTATTGGTACAGAGACAGACAGATAGACCAATGGAATAGAATTGAAGACCCAGAAATGAACCCACACACCTATGGTCACTTGATTTTTGACAAAGGAGCCAAAACCATCCAATGGAAAAAAGATAGCATTTTCAGCAAATGGTGCTGGTTCAACTGGAGGGCAACATGTAGAAGAATGCAGATCGATCCATCCTTATCACCCTGTACAAAGCTTAAGTCCAAGTGGATCAAGGACCTCCACATCAAACCAGACACACTCAAACTAATAGAAGAAAAACTAGGGAAGCATCTGGAACACATGGGCACTGGAAAAAATTTCCTGAACAAAACACCAATGGCTTATGCTCTAAGATCAAGAATCGACAAATGGGATCTCATAAAACTGCAAAGCTTCTGTAAGGCAAAGGACACTGTGGTTAGGACAAAACGGCAACCAACAGATTGGGAAAAGATCTTTACCAATCCTACAACAGATAGAGGCCTTATTTCCAAAATATACAAAGAACTCAAGAAGTTAGACCGCAGGGAAACAAATAACCCTATTAAAAAATGGGGTTCAGAGCTAAACAAAGAATTCACAGCTGAGGAATGCCGAATGGCTGAGAAACACCTAAAGAAATGTTCAACATCTTTAGTCATAAGGGAAATGCAAATCAAAACAACCCTGAGATTTCACCTCACACCAGTGCGATTGGCTAAGATCAAAAACTCAGGTGACAGCAGATGCTGGCGAGGATGTGGAGAAAGAGGAACACTCCTCCATTGTTGGTGGGATTGCAGACTGGTAAAACCATTCTGGAAATCAGTCTGGAGGTTCCTCAGAAAATTGGACATTGAACTGCCTGATGATCCAGCTATACCTCTCTTGGGCATATACCCAAAAGATGCCTCAACATATAAAAGAGACACGTGCTCCACTATGTTCATCGCAGCCTTATTTATAATAGCCAGAAGCTGGAAAGAACCCAGATGCCCTTCAACAGAGGAATGGATACAGAAAATGTGGTACATCTACACAATGGAATATTACTCAGCTATCAAAAACAACGAGTTTATGAAATGCGTAGGCAAATGGTTGGAACTGGAAAATATCATCCTGAGTGAGCTAACCCAATCACAGAAAGACATACATGGTATGCACTCATTGATAAGTGGCTATTAGCCCAAATGCTTGAATTACCCTAGATCCCTAGAACAAACGAAACTCAAGACGGATGATCAAAATGTGAATGCTTCACTCCTTCTTTAAATGAGGAAAAAGAATACCCTTGGCAGGGAAGGGAGAGGCAAAGATTAAAACAGAGACTGAAGGAACACCCATTCAGAGCCTGCCCCACATGTGGCCCATACATATACAGCCACCCAATTAGACAAGATGGATGAAGCAAAGAAGTGCAGACCGACAGGAGCCGGATGTAGATCGCTCCTGAGAGACACAGCCAGAATACAGCAAATATAGAGGCGAATGCCAGCAGCAAACCACTGAACTGAGAATAGGTCCCCTATTGAAGGAATCAGAGAAAGAACTGGAAGAGCTTGAAGGGGCTCGAGACCCCAAAAGTACAACAATGCCAAGCAACCAGAGCTTCCAGGGACTAAGCCACTACATAAAGACTATACATGGACTGACCCTGGACTCTGACCCCATAGGTAGCAATGAATATCCTAGTAAGAGCACCAGTGGAAGGGGAAGCCCTGGGTCCTGCTAAGACTGAACCCACAGTGAACTAGTCTATGGGGGGAGGGCGGCAATGGGGGGAGGGTTGGGAGGGGAACACCCATAAGGAAGGGGAGGGGGGAGGGGGATGTTTGCCCGGAAACCGGGAAAGGGAATAACACTCGAAATGTATATAAGAAATACTCAAGTTAAAAAAATAAATAAATAAATAAATAAATAAATAAATAAAAACATCAGGAAAAAAAAATATCCAAGAAAAATAAAATTAAAAAAGAAAGAACAAATATTTCTTCTAAAAGTCTCATCTCTAATCTTTTGTTAGTGAAAGTATTTTAAACAAAATGTATGCAGCAGTTACTACATTCACAATTAGTCTTTATAACCGCCATACCATAAATGTATATTTTGTTTGTTTTCCCAAAAAATCCAATGAAGAAGGAAATATTTCACCACAATTCATAGAGAGGTAAATAGCACAAAATTGCCCCATAAGTGGCTGAGCAGAATTAAATGTAAGCTGACTTTAGATTCTGTACTTTTAATCATTTCCAAGGGATGCAAAAATCAATCTTTTGCATACTTTCAAGTGTATTAGTGCACAGGGCCATGGGGCACTATGCAGCTCATTCGATGTTTAACCCTAGTTCGTATTTTCTGTTTTCATTATTCATTTGTTTAGTAGTATTTACTGAGCACTGATATGCCATATGGTGACATTCTTCATGGAGAATGTCCTTGCCTCCTCAGGGTAACTGGGAAGGCCAATGCAGACAGAAAGACAGACACACTCACACAGTTTTAGGTGCTGTGCTAAGGGCAAGAGCTGTCTCTTCCAAGCAATGTGCTAGTCAGGCTCTTGTACCTTTTATGATTATTTTGATTTCTCTCTCTCTCTCTCTTTCCTATAAAAACCCCAAGTTGGGGGAGAATCCTGTTGAGTCTGTTGACCAAGAACAACCCCACCCCTCATCATCTGAATGTGCTCACGCTTAGTAGTATCAACCTACCCTCCTCCATGAGCAATCTTCTTCTGTCTTGAGGTTTCTTAGCAATTTTCTATTCCCTGACTCCATCCTGCTCTGTAGCTATCAGTGTATTACCCACCCTTACAGAGGTTGCCTCAAGTCTTTATCCACTGCTGTACACCCCACTTGTAATTCTTATGGGAATCACCCCACTTTTCCTTGAATAATGTCTACCTTTCTAGTAAAATTTCCTTTAACAGTAGATGTCTGGGTATAGTGCTGTAGAGACAAAGGAAGCTCTGGGAAAATCCCAGCACTGAACCTAAAAAGGTCAGGTGTTTACTGTTTGGAAAGGAGGCGTTCCTGAAGGAGGAACGACTCTGCAGTGCTTCAGGCGGAGAGTCTTGAGCAGTGGAATAAAGCTAGAGCATCTCTGTGATTAGCAAATGCTTCCCAACTGGGGAAGCAAATGCCTGAGCAACCTGGGCTTTGAGAGTCGCTGCCAAAGAACTTGGCTGCTCACCAACAGACTGTGGGGAGCCTTGGAGATTGATAAAGTATGGCAGTGATGTTGTCTGCTGTGCATTTTCTGAAGTTCATTTATCCAGTAGTTCAAAGGGTGAAGAGGCAGATAATGAAAATATTTTAAATTATTCTAAAAAATTCTGTACATGATGTTTGAATATCTTAAATTTTTTTTCTGGTTGTTGAAAGACTTGCTCTGCCAGTACCCAGTAAGTCCTTGAGGATTTTTTTTTTCTTTTTTGAGAGTGACAGAAACTTTCTGCTTAGTTGCCTCATTTAGTGACTTATGACAAGAGTTAGATAGGTGACCCAGGTAGATATCTGTAGATATATACTGAGGCTTGTCATTCTTTGAGCACATGGTGTGCTGTACATTGAGTAGCCTACATACTCTCTCTATGCCTCTCAGGACAATTTGGGTAACTGCATTGCTCATCAGACGAGGTGAGTAGTCATGGTTCCTGTCATCTTGTCCAACTTCCTTGGTTCATTTTAGTACTTTGTAGATTACTAATCAAGCCACTATATTTATTTTCTGGATATTTCACAAGCTTTAAAATTGTAGATGATCTAGTTTGTTACTTCCTAATGCTTGTCTTAATAGCAAATAGTAAAGAACCATAAGCAAAATCCTATCACACCTCAGAAGACAGTGTTTCTTTGCCTTGCCATTCCTAGGTTGGGAATTTGACAGTCAAAGATCATTCCTAGTACCCGAATCTCAATGAACTTACATTGGCTTACCTGTATTCTTGAAACCTGAATAAAGGTCACTGCCCAAACCATTCTCTTCCTGTTGACCCTCTGGGACTCTCTTCCAAGTGTTCCACAATGGTGGAAATAATAGACTTTATCATCCAGAGCTTTTACTATCTGTCTCTTTTTGGCTAGACGTGACAGGCCATCCCATCAAAGAATATAAATGATTTAAAAATGGAGGTGAAACAAAATTGAAACAGATGGAGCACTACCGAATTCCTTCTATGAAGCCACAATTACCCTTATACCTAAACCACACAAAGACCCAACAAAGAAAGAGAACTTCAGACCAATTTCCCTTATGAATATCGACACAAAAATACTCAATAAAATTCTGGCAAACCGAATCCAAGAGCACATCAAAACAATCATCCACCATGATCAAGTAGGCTTCATCCCAGGCATGCAGGGATGGTTTAATATACGGAAAATCATCAACGTGATCCATTATATAAACAAACTGAAAGAACAAAACCACATGATCATTTCATTAGATGCTGAGAAAGCATTTGACAAAATTCAACACCCCTTCATGATAAAAGTCCTGGAAATAATAGGAATTCAAGGCCCATACCTAAACATAGTAAAAGACATATACAGCAAACCAGTTGCTAACATTAAACTAAATGGAGAGAAACTTGAAGCAATCCCACTAAAATCAGGGATTAGACAAGGCTGCCCACTCTCTCCCTACTTATTCAATATAGTTCTTGAAGTTCTAGCCAGAGCAATCAGACAACAAAAGGAGGTCAAAGGGATACAGATCGGAAAAGAAGAAGTCAAAATATCACTATTTGCAGATGATATGATAGTATATTTAAGTGATCCCAAAAGTTCCACCAGAGAACTACTAAAGCTGATAAACAACTTCAGCAAAGTGGCTGGGTATAAAATTAACTCAAATAAATCCGTAGCCTTCCTCTACACAAAAGAGAAACAAGCCGAGAAAGAAATTAGGGAAACGACACCCTTCATAATAGACCCAAATAATATAAAGTACCTCGGTGTGAGTTTAACTAAGCAAGTAAAAGATCTGTACAATAAGAACTTCAAGACACTGAAGAAAGAAATTGAAGAAGACCTCAGAAGACGGAAAGATCTCCCATGCTGATGGATTGGCAGGATTAATATAGTAAAAATGGCCATTTTACCAAAAGCGATCTACAGATTCAATGCAATCCCCATCAAAATACCAATCCAATTCTTCAAAGAGTTAGACAGAACAATTTGCAAATTCATCTGGAATAACAAAAAACTCAGGATAGCTAAAACTATCCTCAACAACAAAAGGACTTCAGGGGGAATCACTATCCCTGAACTCAAGCAGTATTACAGAGCAATAGTGATAAAAACTGCATGGTATTGGTACAGAGACAGACAGATAGACCAATGGAACAGAATTGAAGACCCAGAAAAGAACCCACACACCTATGGGCACTTGATTTTTGACAAAGGAGCCAAAACCATCAAATGGAAAAAAGATAGTATTTTCAGCAAATGGTGCGGGTTCAACTGGAGGTCAACATGTAGAAGAATGCAGATCGATCCATGCTTATCACCCTGTACAAAGCTTAAGTCCAAGTGGATCAAGGACCTCCACATCAAACCAGACACACTCAAACTAATAGAAGAAAAACTAGGGAAGCATCTGGAACACATGGGCACTGGAAAAAATTTCCTGAACAAAACACCAATGGCTTATGCTCTAAGATCAAGAATCGACAAATGGGATTTCATAAAACTGCAAAGCTTCTGTAAGGCAAAGGACACTGTGGTTAGGACAAACCGGCAACCAACAGATTGGGAAAAGATCTTTACCAATCCTACAACAGATAGAGGCCTTATATCCAAAATATACAAAGAACTCAAGAAGTTAGACCGCAGGGAAACAAATAACCCTATTAAAAAATGGGGTTCAGAGCTAAACAAAGAATTCACAGCTGAGGAATGCCGAATGGCTGTGAAGCACCTAAAGAAATGTTCAACATCTTTAGTCATAAGGGAAATGCAAATCAAAACAACCCTGAGATTTCACCTCACACCAGTGAGAATGGCTAAGATCAAAAACTCAGGTGACAGCAGATGCTGGCGAGGATGCGGAGAAAGAGGAACACTCCTCCATTGTTGGTGGGATTGCAGACTGGTAAAACCATTCTGGAAATCAGTCTGGAGGTTCCTCAGAAAATTGGACATTGAACTGCCTGAGGATCCAGCTATACCTCTCTTGGGCATGTACCCAAAAGATGCCCCAACATATAAAAAAGACATGTGCTCCACTATGTTCATCGCAGCCTTATTTATAATAGCCAGAAACTGGAAAGAACCCAGATGCCCTTCAACAGAGGAATGGATACTGAAAATGTGGTACATCTACACAATGGAATATTACTCAGCTATCAAAAACAATGACTTTATGAAATTCATAGGCAAATGGTTGGAACTGGAAAATATCATCCTGAGTGAGCTAACCCAATCACAGAAAGACATACATGGTATGCACTCATTGATAAGTGGCTATTAGCCAAAATGCTGGAATTACCCTAGATGCCTAGAACAAATGAAACTCAAGGATGATCAAAATGTGAATCCTTCACTCCTTCTTTAAAAGGGGAACAAGAATACCCTTGGCAGGGATGAGAGAGGCAAAGATTAAAACAGAGACTGAAGGAACACCCATTCAGAGCCTGCCCCACATGTGGCCCATACATATACAGCCACCCAATTAGACAAGATGGATGAAGCAAAGAAGTGAAGGCCGACAGGAGCTGGATGTACATCGCTCCTGAGAGACACAGCCAGAATACAGCAAATACAGAGGCGAATGCCAGCAGCAAACCACTGAACTGAGAATAGGACCCCCGTTGAAGGAATGAGAGAAAGAACTGGAAGAGCTTGAAGGGGCTCGAGACCCCAAAAGTACAACAATGCCAAGCAACCAGAGCTTCCAGGGACTAAGCCACTACCTAAAGACTATACATGGACTGACCCTGGACTCTGACCTCATAGGTAGCAATGAATATTCTAGTAAGAGCACCAGTGGAAGGGGAAGCCCTGGATCCTGCTAAGACTGAACCCCCAGTGAACTAGATTGTTGGGGGGAGGGCGGCAATGTGGGGAGGGTAGGGAGGGGAACACCCATAAGGAAGGGGAGGGGGGAGGGGGAGGTTTGCCCGGAAACCGGGAAAGGGAATAACACTCGAAATGTATATAAGAAATACTCAAGTTAATAAAAAAAATGGAGGTGAAAAAGAAATGAGGTATCACAGTGAAGAAGACAGAAGAAAGGAAGCCTGGCTCTGAATTTGATATGAACAGCAGCAGACAAGGCCGTAGGGAGGTTGTGTTTCTATTTTCCTCAGGCTGTATATATGATGTCCATATAGGAAATGTAAATAACCATTTCAGGAAACTCAAGAGAGTGATGGTGGTAGGATCCAGAGATGATGCTTAGTATCCACAGTGAAAAGAGAAGAGGTTCAATGGGTAAATATTTGATTCTAGCAACATAGAAGAAGAGAGGAAGAGAATATCATAAAGAAAGCAAATATGTTGGACAAAAAGGGGAAAGTTGGAAGACTAAGAAATCTATCAGGCAAGGTAAGCTTTCTGAAGAGAATAGACAAATGGGGCCAGTCTCAGAGTCATAGTGAGATGATCAGTTGACTGTTCTTATTTTGAAATATCAACTGATATAAATATATAGACATTACATTTTGAAACAATAAATACTATTGTTTGGTTTCCAGACCTCAGGATAACAGACTGAGGTGCATAATTTACATATCAGCATAGGTCAGTCCCTATCTGGCATATTCTGTCTCCAACCCTGAACTTTCCAGCCCAGGGGCTGGGCTGCCCTTCTCTAGGGGACATTTGTGCCCTCTCTCCCAGCCCTCCCATCCTTCTCTTCTCTCTCTGCACTCAAGCCCCTCCCCCCACCTCTTCCTTATGATAACTTTCCTGTCCTTCTTCCTTGAGGCCAGTGAACTCACCCACCCAAAAGCAGCTTCTCAATAAACCTGCCTTTAATATATTCTACTCTGGCTTGAATTGGCTCATTTCACCAGCAGAGAAATAACCTATCAAATATTTTTAGTTTATCCATGATTGATTCCAATTGGGAATTTTTTTAATTTAATTTTTGTGTTTGTATTTATTTGAAAATTTTAAAGGCTGGTGAAACACATTACGTTGAACTAAATAGCTCAAAATAACAGAAATTTATTCTGTCACAGGTGAGGTGGCCATACCTGTAGAGTAGACTTCTCTTGAAGGTTCCAGTAGACAATTCTTGGATTTGTGGAGGCTTCACTGTAATCTCTCCATCATACTGATGTGGTCATTTTGCCATCTGTGTCTCCTAGCATTATGCCTGCATGTCTCTCACTTTTTCTAGGGACCCACACTAATCCAGAGTGATTTAGTCTTAACCAAGTGAATCTGTGTTGGAAGGAACACATCAAAACATCACCTTCTCATGCTCATCTCAGTATACAAAAGTGGCTAACACTGCCAGATACCTATGCCAAAATGTAAGTGTTCTGTTAACTCCTCATAGTTTGTGAAAAGTTATCATTATCCTCACTTGGGAGATGCTATTATGGATTTCTTCTATTGGACTCTGTGAAGGATGGCCTCCAAAACTGTGCAAACATTAGGTCTGGACTTATCTTTGGACATAACTCTTTGTTAAATTCTTTTTTCCTTCATCAGGTTGTTCGTAGAATTGCAACAATGAATACATTTTTAAAAAAAAGTAGAAAAGACATGGGAACGCTTGTCAATTACTGAAGGTCATAATGTTAGATTTTCTTGCTTCTGTTCCTAGTGCTATTTATACAACACTACAAAAGTAAGTGGACCCAATGTGAAGTCATCTGTAGAATTAGGCAAATGAAACCGAACTGAACCTAGTAGACAACTGCTTTTGCTTATCTGCAACCCATTTTCTTTTGGTCTTGAAGAACACATTGATTTTCCCTTTAAAAACATCTTTCCTTTCTCTCAGTTAATTCAAGTTCTATTTGTCCACAGTAGAGTTGAAATTTAGTCATCCTGTATTGGAATTCTGAAGTAGATCTGTGACTCTCTAGGCTAGTGAGTTTCAAATCTGATGCTCTGTTATAGTTTTAAGGGAATGAATTAGTCTGAATTTTAGATGATCAATGCAAGCTAGAGACTATTGCTTTAAAGTAATAATTTACCTGGGAATGAGCCAGTCTAGAAAAAAAGCAGAGATGAGAGACTAAATGCAACTAATATTTTTTCTATAACTTTTATTGATTCTTTGTGAATTTCACATCCTGAACTCAAACCACTCATTTCCTGGTCCTTCTATATCTGCGCTCTGCCCCTGTAACTTCTTTGGGAAAGAAAATAAAAGATAAAAAATGAACAACAAAGAATCTTATCATGGAAGCTACAATGTGTCATGGTGTGTCACAGTGTGTCACACAGTATACTCCTTTTTCTTAACAGCTTTACTTGCAAATGTTCAGTGCAATGAGTCATTGGTCTTTTTTGAGACCCCTGAATTCTGCTATATTATCAATACTGGATCATCACTGGGACTCCTCTCAGATATCTGCTGTTGTCCTTTGTCATGGAGATCCTGCAGCTTTGTCTGCAGGACTGGCCCCTTCCAGTAGCTCATAGGTGGGGTAAACGTTGGGCTGGGACAGCTCAAAGCCCTAGATCTGTGCCTTGGTAGTAGCTGAGTTGGTCAGCCTGCCAAATTTCCCATGTCCACTTCATGGGGACTGTCTTTCCTGTACCTATGCCATCCCTGGCACCACTGTATGGTACAGTGGCTGGTGAGAGTGAGGGACAACTTAATCTAGCTCTCAGACATCAACATGGCCTCAGATGGGAGTCCAGACCTCATGGCCATTGGTGAGGCCATGAGCCATGGACATGGACACAGAGTCCTGCTGTGGTAGGGCCAGCCAGAGAGCCAAATATGGCCCTTGGAGATAGCACATTGCCTTAGGTGGCAGCACAGGCCTCTCACATGGGGCTGCTCCTCACAGTTCCCCGTTCTTCACAGTGCACAAAGTACTCTACTTTCCCTTCTCTCCATCTTTCTTCTGCACAGCTGTCTCAACTATTGTTAAAGAAACTTACAGATCCAGCCACCCACACATATTGTTAAATGACCCAGAACTGTTAATTAAAATAGATTAGACATTCTCTTTAGATGGAGTCAATATAATTTGAGATTCTGTCATCTATTACTAAGAACCTTAATAAATAACATTTTATGAACAAATATGGATTGTCTGTATATGATTGACATCAACCATCACTGAACAAGGTTATATTTTAAATCAATGCTATCCATAT
Source organism: Rattus norvegicus (assembly GCF_021556685.1). Classification (NCBI taxonomy): domain Eukaryota; kingdom Metazoa; phylum Chordata; class Mammalia; order Rodentia; family Muridae; genus Rattus; species Rattus norvegicus. The sequence goes on along the minus strand of NC_141544.1, from coordinate 54,121,393 downwards.
TATATCCATATTATATAAGGATATATTATATATTGGAAATAACTAAACTGTTCTTGTTAGAATTCTTCTTTGGAGTATCATGTTTCCAATTCAAGGTAAAAGAGTTTGGGTACATAGCTTTAGTATTAAGATTTTCTTTCATATTATGCTTGGTGATATGGTTTCAAAGTTAGTGATTTAGTGGGATTATATATTTGTGTCATCATTTAAAAATCTCAATAGTACATAGCATTAATGTCTAACCCATTCAAGACACATTTGATATCCTGCTACTCTCAGGGTGACTATGACTGTCACCAAAGCATTTAGGAAGTAGAATTTAAATATTTTCTCATCAGAATATTTGGACCATACACGTGATTGTTCCAATGTAGATTTCTATGTTCAAAAGCTATATCATCTCATGGTATAATTATCCTTTGTAATTACATACTATTAATGTTATTTAAAATTCACAATTAATTTTTTACAGTCTATGTTCTTGAATAATTCTAAGGCTTGAGTCTTAGAATTTCTGAACCCGGTGAAAGGAAGGGACCTTATGGGGTCATTTACTGTTAGCATTCTTATTTATTTTTTTGAACTTTATTCATTTATTTAATCCATAAATTTAGAACAAGTACCTGCAGGAAAGTGCAAGGTAAGATTTTAGAAGCATTGTCTTACAAATTCCCACATTTTTATTCCCATCTTTAAAATCAAATATCCTGAATTCAGTTTTGAGTAGGGTCAAACTGTTTATTATTCTACATGCAAAATGTCTAAGTAGATATTTTTAAACCTAGTACAGTTCATTTGTTAAGGAAATTCTGAACTTAGCATAATAATACTTTTTAATATTATTTTATTTCTATTATAATAAACTACATTCATTCTCCCCTTCCCTTTCCCCTAGCCTTTTGATTTGTACTCACTTGTTCTTATGTTTGTGGAACTAAGTTGCCTCATTTCAGTGAGTGTTGGCAAGAGACTCCTTAGGGTCACCTCAGGCCCTCACTGCTTTTCTGTCAACACTTGTCCCTTGGTACATGGGTAGGGAACGCACATCATCTTTATGTTGGCAAGAGTCACCTCTACCCTTCATTAATACTCATTTTTTGTGACATTAGGAATGCTAATGTTTCCCATTTTCCCTGCCTCTAAGGTACTATATATGCCAGACATTTACTTGGAATATGTCTCAGAGTTTTGTTTCATTATGACCTTTGATTATGTATGCAGTATTGGTATTAAAAGTATAATGGATTCTGACAACTTTTTCCCATTTAACTTCAGTCTCAAATATCTGCACTTTTGATGTCAAATCATTGTACTGGTTCTAAACAACAAAATGTTGCCATCATGACTTGTACATTTTCCCATATAAGTGAATTATTTGTATTTTGGCCAAGAAATTGGGTGTTAATTTCTATCATAACATATTGCCCTTCTTTGCTTCTTTGTTGCTATGATAAATACCAAAGTCAAAAGCCTCTGGGGAAGAAGGGGTTCATTTGGCTTACAGACTGTGGTCTATCACTGAGGTAAGGGAGAACTCTTAGCAGGAATATGAAGGCAGGAACTGAAGCACAAACCAGAAAGGAATGTTCCTTCCTTGCTTGCTTTTCCTGGCTTGCTCAGCTTTCTTTCTTTTTCCTTTCCTTTCCTTTCCTTTCCTTTCCTTTCCTTTCCTTTCCTTTCCTTTCCTTTCCTTTCCTTTCCTTTCCTTTCCTTTCCTTTCCTTTCCTTTCCTTTCCTTTCCTTTCCCTTCCCCTCCCCTCCCCTCCTTTCCTTTCCTTTCCCTTCCCCTCCCCTCCCCTCCCCTCCCCTCCCCTCTCCTTTCCTTTCCTTTCCTTCCTTTGTTTTGTAAGATAGATCTTTTATTGGGGAAGGGTTCATTAATCCTCCTTGACTGCTGCCTTCCTCATGGCTGCCAGCATGTTGCTCAGCTGCGCCTGCTTTCTCTTGGCGCGGATGTGCATGCCCAAACTCTTCTTGATGAACTTGAGTGCGAGCTCGTCCTTGGACACTTTGAGCAATTCCATGGCACGCCACTGGTAGGGCAAGAAGCCACACACATCCCGGTTCATATCCTGTACGAACTTGGTGTGCTTGGTGAGGCGCCTTGGGCACGGGCTGTGTCTCGGCTTTGCTGACATTTTTCTTTCGTCACATTGTGGCTTTTGTTGAGGCCCACGGACATGGGGTAGCGCAGGGCCATGGCTGCTGCTCTCCAATGACAACCCGACCTCAGTTTACTTTCTTTTTTTTTTTTTTTTTATTTTTATTAACTTGAGTGTTTCTTATTTACATTTCGAGTGTTATTCCCTTTCCCGGTTTCCGGGCAATCATCGCCCTAATCCCCCCCTTCTTTATGGGTGTTTTCTCCATCCTCCCCCCATTGCCGCCCTCCCCCCAACAATCACGTTCACTGGGGGTTCAGTCTTAGCAGGACCAAGGGCTTCCCCTTCCACTGGTGATCTTACTAGAATATTCATTGCTACCTATGAGGTCAGAGTCCAGGGTCAGTCCATGTATAGTCCTTAGGTAGTGGCTTAGTCCCTGGAAGCTCTGGTTGCTTGGCATTGTTGTTCATAAGGGGTCTTGAGCTCCTTCAAGCTCTTCGAGTTCTTTCTCTGATTCCTTCAACGGGGGTCCCATTCTCAGTTCAGTGGTTTGCTGCTGGCATTTGCCACTGTATTTGCTGTATTCTGGCTGTGTCTCTCAGGAGCGATGTACATCTGGCTCCTGTCGGCCTGCACTTCTTTGCTTCATCCATCTTGTCTAATTGGATGGCTGTATATGTATGGGCCACATGTGGGGCAGGCTCTGAATGGGTGTTCCTTCTGCCTCTGTTTTAATCTTTGCCTCTCTATTCCCTGCCAAGGATATTCTTGTTCCCCTCTTAAAGAAGGAGTGAAGCATTCACATTTTGATCATCCGTCTTGAGTTTCATTTGTTCTAGGCATCTAGGGTAATTCAAGCATTTGGGCTAATAGCCACTTATCAATGAGTGCATACCATGTATGTTTTTCTGTGATTGGGTTACCTCACTCAGGATGATATTTTCCAGTTCCAACCATTTGCCTATGAATTTCATAAAGTCATTGTTTTTGATAGCTGAGTAATATTCCATTGTGTAGATGTACCACATTTTCTATATCCAATCCTTTCTTATACCTAGTACCACTTGTGTAGGGATGTCACCACCTACAGTGGAATGGAGTTTCCTATTTCAAGAACTAGCCAAGAAAACACCTCAATGAATTGGCAGTAGGCCAGTGTGAACTGGGAAATTTCTCAATGGAGGCTCCCTCTTTTTGGGTATGTCAAGTTGAAAATCAAGATTAACTATCACATGTATCTATCATGGGATTTTAATAATGTAATGATGTGATAAACAATTCTAAACTAATCTTTATTTCTTTTTTAAAAATGGCCCTTTTACTCAGCAACTAAAATGTGTAAACTTGTCAGTTAAATTTAATTTGAGAAACTGTAAAATCAATATCTAGAATATGGTAATGTCTTAGTCATGGAATTATTATTATAAAGTATGACATATATAGGTACACATATATATGATACACATTGTCAGAATGATATAAAATAACAAGAAAATAGACATCTAGCCTATGTAATTTCATGATTGTCTTTTGCAACCCTATAGGAAGAATAACAATATTAACCAACCAGACCCTCCAGAGCTCCCAGCAACTAAATCACCAACCAAAGAGTACACATGGAGACTCATGGCTCCATCTCATATGTAGCAGAGGATGGCCTTGTCTGGCATCAGTAGGAGGAGAGGCCCTTGGTGCCGTGAAGGCTCCATTCCCCAGTGTTGGGGAATGCCAGGGTGTTGAGGTGGGAGAGGGTAGGTGGGAGGAAGAGCAGCCTCATAGAAGCAAGGGGATAGGGGATAGGATAGGGGGTTCCATAGGGGAAACTGGGAAAGGGATAACATTGGAAATGTAAATACATAAAATATCCAATAAAAAAATAAAAAACAAAAAACAATAAAACAAAACAAAACAAAAAACTACTTATAATCTCTTTTTCCTAGAGATTATAAAATTATTTATTTACTTCCACTTATTTATTTATTTATTTATTTGACTTTACATTTCTGTTTTGCTTACCCTTTAGAGCGTATCATTAAATCATGGCCAGAAGCATGCTAGACAAGGTTCTACTCCTGAGCATCACTCCTTGTCCTTGGTACCTACGGGCTTAGGTGACTTATAAAGAATCAGTTGACTTACACCGAATTCACAAGCTTTAGCCTGAGCTTTATTACTTTGGATTAGCCATAGTTTTCCATCTATTAATTAATTTAGTGCTTTTAACATTCAAACTTAAATTGAATTTTTCTAGCCATTGATATCTCATATGAGGAATGGAGACATTTTAAGCCTGTCCATTAGCCTTCATCTTCTGACCTCCAATTATCAGCAATTAGATAAAATCATGTTCAAGTGTGTAAAATCTCATATCTATAATTACTCACGATTTTGTCCCACTTTTTTGCTTTTAGATGGATTCTAAACATTTTATGCTAATAGTGAGAATTTATATTCACTTGATTATATGAATACTATTCTTTACAAATCCATTACTGAGATTAACTTCTTGAAACAGAAATATAATTTATCTCTAAACTTGTTAGTGAGAGAGACTGTTTAAAATCTCAAGGTTAAATGAATGATTTTAATTATTATATTTATAAGGTAGTCTTATTTGCTTCATATTTAAACTAGGAACTTCCTGGTGAACACGTCTGTAGATACTTTCCCATGAATTTTGCTTCAGTTCTCAGACCTGTATAAATTCCTATCAGTACAGCTAAACTGATGGCATAAACATGTAAACTTGAGTTCTCTTTAGTCCCCCAGATCAATTTCCCAGTATTCCATAGCTCTGCAGCAGAATACTCATAGTAGCCTTCTCTGTCCCCTGTACCTGTGTTTTCTGTGGATCTTATGAATAGTCCCTTACAAACCTTCCTCACCACCCCCAATTGTGGCTATGCCCCCAGATCCCTAACCCCAGCAAACAGTCCCTGCTAACCCAAGGGCTGTTCCTCTCAGGACAACAAGTAGCCTGAAAGCAGACCCATACTTCTGCTCCTGAGATCGAATACTATCAGTCTCACTCCCAGCTCTGTGGCTAGAAACCTGCTGTGGTCTCATTTTCGTCTTTTATTCCATTCTGGACGGATCACAAAACCCTTCTCCTCCATCTTTTCTTCCCCAATTCATGCCTCCAACATGTTGGGGGTTGTATTCAAGTCTCCAACATCAGCAGGCATTCCCTGTACACACACCAGGGCTGCAAGACAGGAAAACGGGTAGCACACAGCCATTGCACTCTCCAAAAATCCAGAGAGGAAACAAAAACCAAGAAACCAAATTTCCACTCAACAAAATCAGATCCAGAAAGCAGTGCCTAGACATATAACCATTCCAAACTCTGAAGTCTACAAGGCGGCATACAATATAAGCAACAACAGGCAGGGTGATATGTCTCCGCTAAAGCCCACTTAAACCACCACAGCAGACTCAGAATATAGCAATACAGCTGAAGCACAAGAAAAGACCTGAAAGTCAACAGTAAAGGAATAATAGAAGTACTTAAAGAAAGAAATGACTAAATCCCTTAACAAAATTCAGGGGAAAAACAATAAAAACTGAAAGAAATGAATAAACCCCTAAAAGGAATCCAAGAAGACACAATGTGGTGAAGAAAATGAATAAAACCGATCAAGACCTAGAAATGAATATAAAATCAACAAACTGATGACATTGTGGAAATGAGAAAATGTAGGCATTTAATCAAGAACTATAGAGGAAACCTTTGCTAACAAACCTAAGAAATGGAAGAGAGACTCTCAGGATTTGAGTATATGATAGAAGAAATGGAGACATTAGCCAAAAAAAAAAATGTTAAATTAAAAAAAATATTGTGACATAGCTGAACTATGGTGTCACATAACTTTAAGGCCCATGACTCTGGAGCCAGAGGCAGAAAAATCTCTGTCAGTCCAGGGTCAAACTGTTTACATAGTGAGTTCTAAGACAGCTATGGCTACAAAGTGAAACTCTGCCTCAAAGCCAAACCAACGCAACCCAACTCAACCCAACTCAACCGAACCCAGCCCAACCCAACTCAACCCAACCCAAACCCAAACCCAAAACTAAACCAAACCAAACCAAACCAAAACTCTTGACTCAAAACATCCAGGAAATCTGGGTTACTATGAAAAGATCAAACCTAACAATAAAATAAAAGGGATAGACAAAAGAGAAGAATCTCAGCTAAAAAGGCCTAGGAAATATTTTCAACAAACAACTAAAGAAAAATTTTCTAACCTTAAGAAGGAAGAAGATGCCTATCAAGGTACAAGAAGCATATATAAAGCCAAATATATTGGACCAGAAAACAAAGTCCCCTTGACACATAATAATCAAATATTAAATGTATAGAACAAAGAAAGATGTTTAAAAGCTGCAAAGAAAAAGACCCAGTACTATAAAAAGGCAGACCTATTAGAATTATACATGATTTCTTAGTGGAGATTCTAAATTCCTGAAGGGCCTGGAAAGATGTGCTACAGACTCTAAGAGACCACAGAAGCCGATCCAGACTACTACACTCCCAAAATTTCAATCACCATAGGTGGAGGAAATAAGATATTCCACAATAAAGTAAAATTTAAACAATATTTATCTATAAATCTAGTCCTACAGAAGGTGCTAGAAGAAAATCTAATACTTATTGTCTTAGGGTATCTATTGCTGTGCAAGGTTACCATGACAACAGCAACTCTTACAAAGGAAAACATTTGATTGGGGCTGCCTTACAGTTTCAAAGTTTTAGTCTAGCATCATTATAGTAGGAAACATGGCAGAGTACAGGAAAATATGGTGCTGGAAAAGGAGGTGAGAATTTTATGTCTTGATCCACAGGCAGGAGAAGGAGACTGTCCCACTGGGTTTGAGTTGGCATATATGAGATTCCATAGTGACACACTTCTTCCAACAAGGTCACACCTACTCCAACAAAATCATACCTCCTAATAGTACCACTTCCTCTGGGCCAAGCTTTCAAATATACAAGTCTATGGAGGCGACTCCTGTTCAAACCACTACACACACCCAAGAGGAGTAGATGGCAGGAGATGAACTTGATAGAAGAGAAAGTTGAGAATGCCTTGAAATCATGGGCACAGGAGATGACCTTTTGAGCAGAACACTGATAGCACAGGCCATAAGATCCACAATAAGTGGGACCTCATGAAACTGAAAAGTTTCTGTAGGGCGAAGGGTACTGTCATTTGGACAAAGTGATATCCTACAGAATATGAGATGATTTTTACCAGCTCCACTTCTGATAGAGAACTAATATCCAAAATTATATAAAGAACTCAAGAAATTATACATCAACAAACTAAATAATCCAATTAGGTTGAGGGCACAGATCTAAGCAGAAATTCTCAACAGAGGAAAGTCAAATGGCTGTGGATTTCTGAAAGAAATGCTCAACGTCTTTAGCCATCAGGGAAGTACAAACCTAGTTTAAGATTCTATCTTACGCCAGTCAGAATGGCTAAAACAAAATCAAAACCACAAGTGACAGTTCATCCTGAAGAGGATTACAACAAGGAAAACATCCTTTTATTACTGGTGGGAATGTAAACTTGTACAGCCACTTTGGAAGTCAATATGGGAGTACCTCAGAGATTTGGAAATCAATTTACTTCAAGATTCAGCTTTGCCATTCTTGTGCATATACCACAAAACACCCATTCCACCATGTTCATTGCAGCTTTACTCATAGTACCCAGAACCTGGAAAACAGCCTAGATGTCCCTCAATGAAAGAATTGATAAAGAAAATGTGGTAGGTTACACGACGGAATATTACTCAGCTGTTAAAAACATGACCTCATGAAATTTGCTGGCAAATGGATTATATATTATATTTATATATATAAAATCTTGATTTTATATATATTTATATAATATATATATAATCATCCTGAGGTAACTTATACTTGGAAAGATAAATATTGTATATATTCACTTTGAAGTAGACATTAGTCCTTAAGTAAATGATAACTAAGTTACAATTTATAGGACTTCAGTAGTTAGGAAAAGAAGAGGCTGCTGGTGTAGGGGCTGTGGATCTCTCTGAGAATGGGAAGTAGATTAGATTTTATGAGTGTAGTGTGGGCAAGTGGGAAACGGGTGTGAGGATCAGCTATGATGGGGAGATGGGGTGAAGGGAGAAAGTATGGGGATAGATGCCCAGAATTTGTAGACCTTTGGGCAATGATTTGGAAATGTAGTGCAGTGGAAACTTTCTGGAATCTATGAAGGTGTCCTAATGAGGACTACAAGTATTCGTTATGAAGTCTCAACAGCTCATCTCTTGTCCCAGGTGTGACTTGGCTTCCAGGGGTGAGACTGAGTTTCATTCAATTGAGTTGTTGGCCAAGGCGGGGCATGGAAATCACCTACCATCCAGGCTATTAATTGCTAAGACAGAAGGTTGCTCTCTGCAAATAGACTGCAGGGACCCATTGGTGAAGACAACACCTACGTAACTCACTGAACATGGAGAAACTGAGCTGATGCCCACCTGGAGCTTTCATTCTACATCTTGGTCTCTACAAAACCTTTATTCTACAATCTGACCTGCCTGCAAAATATGCTAGGGCAATGGCTGCCTAAAACTATAGTGAGTAGCCAACAAATGTCTGATTTGACTTAAGGCTTACTCCACATGAAGGAACCCATATTTAGCATCACTTGGGTAGCCAAGAACCAGAGACTAGATAGCCCAGGCAAATAAGGGAAAACCAAACATGACTGGTCAACAAAGAAACAAACAAACCAAACTATCAATAAAATGATTCCTAATGATATTCTGTTATACTTATAGATCAGAGCCTAACCCAGTTATCATTAAGTAAGGTAGGTGGGAACAGTTGCAGAGACCGACATCGAGATATTACCAGGAGACAGAGGGTCTAAATGGGAGGTCTCCATCAAATCTCTCTCCTCCAAGCTTAAGGAATCCCTCAATATAGGAGGTGAAAAGATTGTTAAAGCCAAAGGTGATTGATGACACCAGGAGTACAAGGCCCTGTGATTCAACTAAGCAAGGTGCATACGAGCTCACAGAGACTGGAGCAGCAAGCACAGGGCCTGCGTACTTCTATTCCATGCCCACTGTCTATGTACTGTAGCTATTTGCTTAGTTTGTCTTGTGTGACTCCTGACTGTGAGAAGATGCTCTCTGACTCTTGTGCCTGCTCTTGGGATTCTTCCTCCCGTTGTGTTGCCATGCCAATCTTCAGTGTGATAGCTTTGGCTTCATCTTAGATTTTGTGGCTGTTCTTTTCTAATGGGAAACAGAAAGGGAGTGGATGCGGAGGGGAGGGAAGGTGAGGAGGAACCGAGGACATAATTAGGATATATTGTATGAGAATAGAACCTATTTTCAATAAAAGAAAAAAAATGTAAGCTTGATTGCATTATGCTCCCTTCAAGAGTCTCCCTTAACACTAGAGAAAACAACCTACCAACCAAACAAACAATGGTATATGGAGTCCTACTTCTTACCCAAGCTGCTTCCTGCTTTCTCACCTGCCTTCATCCTGTCCTTCTCACCTTGGCTGTCTCTGTCCCGGTATCCCTTTGTTTCTGAGACAAGACTTGCCACTGCCATTCTGCTAAGATTTCTTTTCAGCTGGAATTCTTTCCATAGATTCCGTTAATATCTTGACCTCTCAGACACCATGTTCTCTGAGAAGCCTGAGCTCCCGTCCAGACTCTAAGAGTCTCCTCTTCTGCTCTTCATCTCTTTTTAATGCTTTATTTTTCCTGTCTGCGCCTGTCAACACTTTAGATTATATTATTCATTATCTATTTAATGTCTTTTTATCTGTTAGGCTTGAGGGCCCCACAAGGACAAAGATTCTCTCGTCTCCAGATGGGTGTTTTATTTTCACCCTGTCCTATTCCTCAAAATTATTCATCTCAATGGATATTTGTTGAATAATAAATGAAAAAAATCTGCTCACCACATCAAAAGGTCAAAGCTGTTCTTTATATTATCCTACTATGTTGAAACACTCTGCCCCTGTGCTTTATAATACAAAAGTTACTAGCCACACATGGCTAGCAAGTATTGAAATGCCACTAGTGAGAGCAGATTTCCAAATCATAAATTTCATAAAATTTTAATTTACACAAAAATAAGTATATGTCTCTGACATATAGATACCATAGCTTCTATACCTGTTGAACAAACCCATTCTTTTGTTTTAAATAATTTTCTATGGAACATTAGGAGTCTCTGATTTATATCTATGTTTCTCAAGGCATTTGGCATAGCTCTTCTCCTGGGATCTATTTTTCTTCCTATTCCTCCTTCTCCTCCTCTTCTCCTTTTCTTCTTATGTGTATGTTTTGTATACACTTTTGTATATTATGTGTAGAAGGAGGCATGCCCACTACCCAAAGACTATACATGGACTGACCCTGGGCTCCAACCTCATAGGTAGCAATGAATAGCCTAGTAAGGGCACCAGTGGAAGGACCCTTCGTCCTGCCAAGATTGAACCCCCAGTGAACGTGATTGTTGGGGGGGAGGGTGGTAATGGGGGAAGGATGGGGAGGGGAACACCCATTGAGAAGGGGAGGGGGAGGGGTGAGGGGATGTTGGCCTGGAAACCAGGAAAGGGAATAACAATCGAAATGTAAATAAGAAATACCCAAGTTAATAAAGATAAAAAAAAAAAAACAAAAGAAGGAGGCATGCCTTTTTATGAATTCTTTTCTTATTTCAATCATCATTTAAAGACAGATATTCTCATGTATTTATGAACATTGTGATTTTTGGAGCAAAGTGAAGTTTTCTTTGTATGTCTTTAAGAATAGTTACGCAAGCTCTGTAATACTTATTATATGGAATAAGAAATAATAACAATACTAGCTTTAATGTATTTGACTGGAATCATTCTTTTGTTAGTATTATTTACATTGAAGTTTTAAAGTGCTCCATTCATCTTTATACATGCTATGTATTAAGTGAAAAACTCTGCATTTCTAATACTTCTAAGACTATGGCAGTTTGGCTCTAAATTAGCTGCATGCCAGCCTCACATATTGGTTAATTTACTACCAATTTCTAGAAGTTATCATTAATAGAATATTAGTCAATTCTGAGGAAATATTTTAAATGTTTAAGCTATTACATGGTGGTTTATTAGAAGAATACCTCCATTATAACCTCCAAGGATATTCTTTTTAAGAATGTGCATCATTAATATTTTTAAAAAAGAAACATTTATTTATATGTATAGGTGTTTGCCTGCTTGTATGTCTGTACACTATGGACATACCTGGTGCCCGAGGAAACCAGAAGAAGTTATTGACTTTTTAAAACTAGAGTTACAGACAGTTATGAGCCACTATGTGGGTATAGGAAATAAAACTGGAAATCAGTCTGGAGGTTCCTCAGAAAATTGGACATAGTACTACCTGAGGACCCAGCTATAGCACTCCTGGGCATATACCCAAAAGATGCTCCAACATATAACAAAGACACATGCTCCACTATGTTCATAGCAACCTTATTTATAATAACCAGAAGCTGGAAAGAACCCAGATGTCCCTCAATAGAGGAACGGATACAGGAAATGTGGGACATTTATACAATGGAGTACTACTCAGCTATCAAAAACATTGACTCATGAAATTCATAGGCAAATGTATGGAACTTGAAAATAATCATCTTGAGCGAGGTAACCCAATTAGAGAAAAACCACACATGGTATGCACTCACTGGTAAGTGGATGTTAGCCCAAAAGCTCAGATTACCCAAGATACAATCCACTGACCACTTGAAGCTCAAGAAGAAGTACAACCAAAGTGAGAGTGCTTCAGTTCTTAGAAGGGGGAAGAAAAATATTTATAGGAGGAGATATGGTGACAAGGTTTAGAGCAGAGACTGAAGGAATGGTCATCCAGAGACTGCCCCACCTGGATATTTAGCCAATATACATACAGCCACCAAACCCAGACAATATTGCTGATGCCAAGAAATACATGCTGACAGGAGCCGGATATAGCTGCCTCCTGAGAGGCTCTGCTACAGAATGACAAATACAGAGGCAGATGCTCACAGCCTGAGACCTGAGAATGGGGTCCCCAACGGAGGAGTTAGAGAAAGGATTGGAGGAGCTGAAAGGATTTGCAACCCCATAAAAACAGCAATACCTATGAACCAGGGACTAAACCACCATCCAAAGAGTAGACATGGGCAGACCCATGGCTCCAGCTGCATATGCAGCTGAGAATGGCCTTGTTGGGCATCAATGGAGGAGAAGCCCAAGGCTGGATGCCCCAGTGTAGGCGGATGTGTCAGGGTGGTAAGGTGGGAAGGGGTGGGTGGGTGGGTGAGTGGGGGAACACCCTCACAGAAGCAGGGGCAAGGGGTATGAGACAGGGGGGTTATGGACGGGAAGCCAGGAAAGGGGAATAACATTTGAAATGTAAATTAAAAATACAATAAAAAGAATAAATAAAAGGAAAACTAGAAAATAAAGTCACTGGACAAAAAAAACAAACAAAAATATGTGAAATATATTTGGAATGTACAAATGATTAAAGGTTTCCATAAAAGATACCACCAGTAACAAATGGATATTTGTTTCCCAGTAAACAATAATGTCCATTTAGATTAAAAACTCAAAACAATAAAAAGGTCATATACTCTTCAATTAATTTATACTCCCATAATAACCTAATGTCAAACATGAAAAGCACATCAGAAGAATCTTGCAGCACCTTTTCCCTTTGATACCAAGCTGGTAGGTGAAGACGTCAACAGAAGGTGAACTCACTTTATACATAATGTTTGAGATAGAAGAGCTAGAATTATACATTTTAGTAAATTTTATCAAGTCACAGGCCCAAAATGGATTAAAGTGCTTAGGCAAAAAGGAAGAGAATGACTCTACTCAGAATATCACTATCGTCCAAAGTAGAGTAAGGACTCTAATTTGCAAAATAACTGATCTTTATGGAAGCTTGTACAATCCAAGAAGGAACATCATTGTGATTATAATTTTGGATTGCAGTACTATAGTTTGTGTGATGATGATAGTTTGCTTTCCTGAAAATAGTCCTACACTTTTTTTTCCTTTCTCTCTTAAAAGTAATAATATCAGAAGTATAAAGAGTGAAAAATGTCAGCAGTATCACACCCAGATCCGACGTGCATCTAGGATACCACCTTGCAAACTATTTTCATATTTGTGCATGAGGATATGCAATCATACATAACACTTACCTATTATACTTTTATATCAGAAATAAATGATGAACACTACAGAGAACTTCAGAAATTGACCATATTGACATGCATCGTATTTATTTCCTTTATTGACAGAGAAAACTATAGAGTAAATTTACCTATTGAGTGTCAATGTACTTCCCTAGATTAAAATTTATAATGAGATCAATTTTTATTAGTCTTATATACTCCTGTGCTCTCTTTACTATGGTTTATTTATTTTATTTATATGAGCACACTGTAGCTGTCTTCAGACACATCAGAAGAGAGCATTGGATCCCATTACAGATGGTTGTGAGCCACCATGTGGTTGCTGGGAATTGAACTCAGGACCTCTGGAAAAGCAGTCAGTGTTCTTAACCAATGAGCCATCTCCCCAGCCCTTTGCTACAGTTTTTATGGCAACATTTTGGTATTATGCCATATCCTTTGAAAACAATGCAAAAATGTATTATTATATGATATTTCCTGTGAATAGCTAAGTTTGTAGAATGGGGATGGATTAACATTAATGACTTTTGAAAATTCTATAGAGAAGTTTACTACCATAAATACATATATAGATATAAAAGGGGTCTGTGTATAATGGGGCACAGTGCCTCCTTCAGACACCACTAGTTGTCAAACAAAATGTCCAATGCTAGCTATGGGCTACTTCTTTTCAAACTATTGATCAGTAGAGTTCCCTAGACTACTCCACCAATATTCCAAGGTATTTCCACTCCTTTTTTTTAAACACACAGATGTTGCTATAAAATCTTATTGCTGAAGACACCACATACCTGAGACATCCTCCATGGAGAAATCATGCTGGAACTGATCTGAAAGCTTCATTCATAGCAGCTAACTCTCACAACTTCAGAATATTCTATTAATGCCATCAGAGAAGTTATCAACAGTCCCACTCATCCACAATATCAAAAACCTGGTTGGTGCAATACTGAGCGTCCTAGAAAGATTTGCCCACTGAAACAATATGGCGGAATCTTATGGCAGTAATCTACCACTTTCTGATTGGATTTAAAGCATGCTCCACAAGATGAAACCTATGCTTTGTTCCTCTGATCAAGCAAGCAAGCAAGCAAGCAAGCAAGCACAAAAACAAAACCAAACCCCAAAATTGTTGTGATTGGTTAGGTTATAGGGCCTAGGGGAGAGCCTAGCACTATCATTTTGCTAAAAGGACATGAGAGTAAATTGCCTTCTTATCTTTATAGCTCTAGATCAGTTCATCTCTTACCCTTCACCACAGAAGCTTCCTTTTGGAGTGGATAGCAATGAATACTGAAACCCACAACCAATGTGCAGAAAATAAGAGATTGTGCAGATATAAGCATAAAATGGAACACTTGTAAGATACTCTTTCCCACCAGGGCTCCGGAATCACCAAGAAAGAGGGGAGAGAATGATTGTAAGAGCCACGGGCTTAGCTATCTCCCCGTGCTAACAAAACAGAACTTACAGGGTAGGGCACAGCAGCTCAGCTGCTCATACGAAGACACAGAAGCTGGGAGTGAATGGAGAAGATAATTGAGTCCAGTCCATATCCTATCAGAGGGTCTCGTGTAATCTCACTCCTACCTGAGGAGCTCCTGGCTGCTGGAAAGAGAGTATCAGTTCTTCATGGATGCTATCCCTAAGAGACTACCCATGCTCCAAACGATGTTCCTAAACCATGAAGATGCAAATGATCCCAAATGGATCTAGTAGGTATCAAAAATAAGTGGTTGTTGGGGTAAGAAATTGGAGGGAAGAAAGTGGGGGTGTAGTTGATCCAAACACATTATATGCATGTGTGGATATTAAATAAAATAAAATAAAATAGAATAAAAACATTACATATAAAACAAACTGCACAGCATCATAAAGCAAGGATTAAACAGTTGCTCAGGAGTTAACTAACTGTTCAGTGGAGACCTCTGTCTAGTTGTTTGCTCATTCTTCCCTAGGTACTTTGGAAAAACTTTTTTAAGGGGTCATTCTAGCAGAAGATAAAAAAATAGGCAGTGGTGGGCCAGCGATAAAACTGAGAAAAGGATGACTAGTTGTGAAGCAATTGCATTAGTCTATCAAAGAGTTCCTTAAAGTTCAAGAGTCACAAAACAGACATCAACAGGTTCTCTAGTCTGACAGCTGAATCTAAGCAGACAGCATGAGCCGTTTTATAGAACAAGACTGGAGCAGGAAAGAAAAGGGGCTATTAGACATTAAACAAACCAACCAGCCACAGGTTCTAAAGATAAGAAAAATATAATCTCTAACAATATAACACTATTATTTCTCTATCAGTGATCAAGGGCTTATGGGAAAAATCTAGAAATTATAAAACCAACATTGACTATAATGCACACTTCGAGTGCTGCCCTTTAGGGTTAGCTTACAAAATGGTTTTATTTCATCTGACTACCTCTATCAGGACTAAACTGTACAGTAGCTTTTCTTACAACTCCTCTGTATCATATATTGTATTTCTTTGTCATGAAGGATCATATTTTCCTATTGTAAAGGATACATTTTTAACAGATGGGAAAACACTGGCCTCATCTCATTCAATTCCTAACATGCGTACTGATAAATCCTTTAAGAAACTCAAGTCTGATTAAAGTGGGGGTTTGTTCCATTCGCACCAGCTTCTTCATTAATGTTTTAGCCTTACCGCTTTTCTGGTTGGTTCCTTCTTTAGTAATTAGATAAAAGGCGAGACATGTGCACCTCCTTACAATGCAGACTTCTCTTACTGCAAAACTTCGGGAATAACACCAAAAGAACAGAAGTAAAATTTTAGCTATAAGAAACTTTAATCTTTATATTATGAAAATAGTAATTTTTAAGATGTACATGGTTGGCTCCAGCTGCATATGTAGCAGAGGATAGCCTTGTCAGACATCAATGGGAGGAGAGACCCTTGGTTCTGTCAAGGCTTGATGCCCCAGTGTAAGGAAATGTCAGGGTGAGGAGGAGGGAGTGGGTGTGTGGGTGGGAGAGCACCCTCAAAAAAGCAGGGGAAGGAGAATGAGATAGGGAGTTTCCGGAAGAGAAACGGGGGGGGGGGGATAATATTTGAAATGTAGATAAAGAAAATATTCAATAAAAAATGAAAAAATACATGGTTGGAGAATTCAGATATTTTATCATTTGATAAAACAACATTCCATGTTCCTGCCTGGGACAGTCCCTATAAAATAGGTTCGCAAACAGGGTAATTGGAACACTAGACCTTAAAGGACTAAAACTTTAGTTTGCTTCACCATATTTTCTTCGTAATACCTAAACAACAACTCTCTTAGTTTCAGATCCCTTTTACGATTCATTTTCTTGAAGAGGCTAAGAACTACACTATCCTTACTGCTGATGTCTGTAAGTTGCCTTACTTACACTTATTTCTTCCAGTAGCCTTCCAGTTCTCACTTAGCCTTTCTTCTCCAGGGCATATTCTGGGCTTTTCACAACAGTATAAAATCTATATCAAGAGGTAATAGCTAATGGGGAACATTCTGTATACTTTCATTTCAGTGTAACGGAACAGTTCAGGCATCAGCCATAGGAAATAATGACAAAGTCACAGAGGGGCAATAGACTGCTGTACATATGGATTGCTGTAGCAAATACAACAGCATGTCTCATATAATAGATGGACATGCCAAAATGAAAACTGAACTTATTTCAAAAGAATCATGCTTATTAATGTTTAGGGGAAAGGTCAATACATTAAATTCATGGGTAGGAATCTCAAAATAGTCATCTCATCTAGTGAAATACAGAAAAATATCACTAATGCCTTTTGTTGACATTTGTGATGATTGAACAATGAACAAATGCACTCTTGTGATTGATGTTAGCTCATAAAAATGTCAATTCATTCACACCATTCTGCTGCTTTATCTCAGTCTAGAGTCGACTAAAGAGACCCTACTGTTAGGTCTCAAACCAGAAAGCCCTAATTGCACTTATACATCTGCGCCTGAGTTGAGACTGAATGTTGGGATTCCCATTTATACATCTCTGCAAGGTATAGACTAGGTAATGCTTGGGACTAGTTAATATTTCTGTATGTAAATTAGTCATGCAGTCATCTTATCAACTTTCTTTTGTAGAAAAGCCGTGTACAACTAGTTTATAATATTGCTGTAGAAAAGAACATTTGTCCAATGTGATAATTGTTGAGAGGTAGGAAAGCATGCCTAAGTCCAGACAAACACAATCGTGGGAAAGTCTTACATGAACATGGCTGACACTAGATGGAGCTACAGTTGAGAACTGAGCTGGATAGCCTAGAAAAATCAGTCTCCACATACTCTTCACCTTTACTTTAGCATGAAAGATAAAACACAGCCTGTACTTATAGGTTAAGCCATGTGTTACCCCTTACTCCAGTGTACCAAGATAACCTTCATTCAAAAATAAAAAAAATAAACTATATATTGGGGTTCATACACAAATTTGGGAGAACACAGAAAATAGAGGTGGATCACAAAGCAAAACCCCAAGAAGATAGATAAAGTTACCCTATAGATAAAGGCCACTACGTTTAGTGTTTTATACCAGGGTCATCATAAGCCCCAAGAATCTGTTACAGAGACATTTGATTGCTCTTAGTTCAGGACAGCAACTCAGATGGTGGAGGGGCTTAGCATAAGGCTGTTTAAATACAGAAAGAATCAAGGCTGAGTATAGTGGATTTGTTAATTAGAACCCTTCTTTAGCCTAGCTGAAGAAAGTTTATGTACAGTACCATAAGCAAAATCTATTTAAAATATAGCAAACTATATTTTGTCAAAATTAATATAAGAAAAGTTTCTCTGCAGCTGACACTGGTAGGAGAAAGAAGAGAGGGACTTCAAACTAGGAAAAAAAACACTCCAAAAATCACATTATTGACAAAGTATTTTATGCAGAAAACTATTAAACATAATATAAAAATCAGAATTAAGAAAGGGAGGGGTTGGGGATTTAGCTCAGTGGTAGAGCGCTTGCCTAGGAAGCGCAAGGCCCTGGGTTCGGTCCCCAGCTCCGAAAAATAAGAGAACCAAAAAAAAAAAAAAAAAGAAAAAGAAAAAGAAAAAAAAAAAAGAAAGGGAGGCAAAATTGAAAATGCTCCATTAAAGGAAAATATGGACCAGAAATAGACCTCTGAAAGACGCACAGATTCATTAGTCATTAAGAAAGTGCAAATAAAGCTCCCTGGGAAGTTCACCAGAGCAGCTAACCTTTTTGTTTATTTGTTCCAACCATCACGAATGATACCAGACCCCTACTAGGAGCCTAATCACTAGTGGATATGCAAACTGTGATGCTCCATCCAAGTACCTGGAATTATTTTATGAAGTTAAATATATATTAATCTTATGGTTCAGTCATCCCACAGCTAAATATTTACCCAAGATAGATGTAAATATACCTTCTCATAGAAACTTGTGCTCACACGCTTAGAGATGTTTCATAAATGAACACCTAAATTGCAAACACTCAGATGCCCTCCAAACACCACATGTAAGACAGACAGAGGATCAGCAGTTGACTAGAGCGATGAATGGATTTCAAGAGCGTCCTGATAAGGGAATGGAGATGACGTGTGTAATTCTACTATCTAACATTAGGAAACTGTTTTGTTCTGATTAACAAACCATATAGAAAAGACAGAAACAAAAAAGTTATCATTGGAATACAACTGAAATAATTGGTGCAGACAGTGTCTACTGATAGATGATAAAATTAATAGTTACAAATTTGGGAACAGAAAGTTTTCACAGTCTAAATTGACTGTCGTCCAAATACACACTATTTCCAAACGTGGAAGAAGCTGCTTTACAGTGTAATAATGTAGGAGTTGGCATCCTAAAGAATGAGGTGTTCAGGGCCTTATCCCTTCTCACACTGCACTCAGTGAGGTGCATCCTTCCTGCAGACTTGCTGCCAACCCAGGGAGAAGTGCATATCACTGTGGGAACTACAGGCGTGAATGTGGAAGACATTCGGGAAACAAACCGATCAGTATTCGTGGACAGTGCGGAGGTCAAAGACCAAGAAGCCCAAAGAAATCTCACGGATGAACTAAAAAGATGTGAGATAAATTCTACCCGGGAGCCTGGAACTGATAACAGAACAGAAACAGGAAGCAGCCCTGGCAAGGCAGAATGAGACCACAGTAAGAACTGCCCCACCTCTTTGCCTTCTTCCTCCCTCCCTCACCCTCGTTCTTTCTAAGAAGATCCTAGTTTACTGCCCAGACTAACCTCGAAGGTGTGAACCTCCGATTCAGCTTTCTAAGAGCCGGCACTACATGTGCCACCACACTTGGGTTGCTTCTTGGCTGTGATGTTAATTTTACAGTTATCAGGAGACCTGAAAGCTGTATGAAAAAGTCTATCTTCCATATCATTTTCTCTAAGTCTGAAATTATACTGAGCTGGGAAAGGAGGGAGTGTCGCAGCAGTGTAGTCTGACAATGACAAGAGCAGCAGAGACTGCATCAGCACCAAACAGCCTTAAACCAGGTTCAGCTCCGGTTCAATCCTGAGCCCTTCGGAAAATCCTACACAATACATAAAGACTGTGTTAGATTTCCGTCACTGATTGCACAAGTACTTCTAAAAAGAAAAGAAAATCCGCACGGGGTAGTTGGGAGAGGCAAAGAAAATCCGCACGGGTTAGTTGGGGGAGGCGCTCCATAGTCATTTGGTGACTTTTACAAGTCTTTAACCGGCCCTACATAAGGCCGCTAAAGGCTTACATAAGGCATTTTAGTCATGACCAAAGTGCCCTCTCCTTGGGCTGGCTGGCTGACCTGTTCTTATTTACCCGAATGCATGGCAGCAAATTCATGCCTATAACATGGATTTATCTACTTTGTTTTTAGTTCTCCCCAAATTTAGATGCATCGTGATCTCTACTCAGACCAAACTTATTTTAGGGACAAAAGGGATGGGATTTTTTTTTTTTGGAAAATGAATATGATTTTACCATTTTAGATGGCTTTATTCTTAAAGGAAATACTTTGAATAAATGCAATTTTACTTGTAGCTTCTTTTCTCTCTTAGAGCCTGCAGTTTACAGTGTTACTTTCATAGCCAACAACTTATTAGATTTCTTCCTGAAAGCTCTTGCTACTTATCACAGCCCATCAGACACATCATGAGCAGGGCTAGGGACAGAGAACCAGGAGGGGTAAGATGCTGGAGGTAGATCTCCAGAAGTGATTTGAATGGATGACATCAAGGAAAACCAGATATTTAAACATGGAAGGGACAAGAATGCCTTTCCCTTGAATACAGAAAAATATTATTATTATGTTTATAAGAAGAGAGACTCCATTCTGACAACAGGAAAACATCGGATACATTATTCCAGTTTCCCAGTTAGCTCCAGCAGTGCTTGAACAGAGTGTGGCAAAGAGGGCCACAGGCTGTGCCGTCTTGTAATTACTTACTGCAGTGCGCCTGGCTCATTTTGTTTAGCTGTGTGTATATGTTATAATTCCAAGAGCAAATACTTTGCAGTAAGTGTTCTACTAATCCCCAGAGTCTCCTGAAATCACACAGGAATAATTCATCTCCATTTTCAACAACAGCAGAGTTATTACTTAAGGCTAATAGGAGAAGAAAGTCCAGAAAATTTACCTGCCTTCTCCTTTGGCTACCATTCCTATGCACTTCTGTCTCTGGGCCACACCTTCCTCACACCCCTATTCCTCTTTTCTTTCTTGAGAGCAGGGAAGCAGGTTGTGTCATCATGGTCTAATTTCCTTAGATTTCAGTGACGACAAAATTCTTTGCTGGTCAGTTTGCTTCCAAGATCTTCTCAGCATCTATCCCAAACACTCACCAATACCAGTCCTCTACCAATCATCTTGGCAGATGAACTTGGGTTCTACACCATCAAAGCAAAAGAAGGAAGAAACTACAGATAGACCCCTGCTCTTGGAGACCATCACCTTCTTACCAACAGTGTCTGCCTGAATTCTGCGCTGAGATCACACTGGTATTTTATCCAGTCTTCTCCAGAATGTAGAAAGAGAAAGAAAAACACAGGAGAAATTAGAATGAACTGGAAATGCCTTTGTCATTCAAAATGAATGCTTGATTTAAGAATGACTCTAGGCTTCCTTTATTTTATATATATATATGTATATATTATAAATTTTTAGATTATTTATTATATATACAGTATTCTGCCTGCATGAATGCCTGCACACCAAAAGAGGACATCAGATCTGAGTATATACTGTTATAAGCCACCATGTGGTTGTTGGAATTGAAGTCAGGACCTTTGGAAGAATAGTTGTGCTCCTAACCTCTGAGGCATCTCTCGTGCCCAATTTTAGGAACTTCTGACCCAGGAGGACAGGATTTGACCTTTCCTAATCTATCCTGAATCCCAGCACTCGAGAAAGTGCCTGGCATCCTTGTACCTTGTCATTTAATACATTTCTGAATGAGGGAAGGCTTTAATGAATGTTAATCATTTTGATTTTAAGATAGCAGCAGCCTTGACTATTCCCAAAGCTATCAGTTTGCAGTGTTAGCATGCCTCAAATGTTTTGCTGTGTAACTCTGCCAACAGTGAGCTGAATGGAGTATATTTTTCTGAAAAAAAATTTTTTTAACCGAAGGATGCTTCTTGGTCCTTACGTAGTTGGGTCCCTAGTTCATTTTATTCTGGGGACCTTTCTCTTGCTCTGACAAACCTATGCTGTCTGTTGCTGGTTACTTCTCCACTGTCTTAGCTTCTCTTTCTCAGTACACTTCTCTTCTTTTTTGCGTTTTTTCCTGTATAAGTATGTTTCCTGAGAATTTCATACATACGGGCGTTTTAATGCAGTCCCCTTCCAGCGAGTAACACCTTCCCTACATCAGCTACTAGCCATCACCAGTGTGCTAAATGCTTTTTCAATTGCACTTGATTCAAAGAGCTGTAAATCGAGCTCTTTGTTGGACTTCAAGAACTTCCTGGAAGTCTTTAGCTAAAAGCAGTCATGTTCAAACAAGAAAATGCTGTTTTCTCTCTACCTGTTCTCTTTCTTTCCTGGTTTTCCTTTCTATCCTCTTTCATACAGCCATTTGAACATGACCTTTCTTCCTCATCTACCATATAATCAGGCAGTAATCAAAATATCTCACCTAAGCCTAGAAAATAGGTCTTACTCTATTCCTTTCAAAACATATTGATGAGTATAATTTTCTTTTCTCCCATTTTTTTCTTGTGCTAGTACACTAGCTTCCTTGTAATTTTCCCTATTTTTTTTCATTAGGTAATTAATTTACACTCATTACTTTTGCCAATTTTTTTGCTGTTACACTGACAATGCTAAGTTCTGATTCAAGACTTAAAACAGTTTACTGTCTCTGCCTAGAAAACACTCCTACCATTCTTCTCATGATTTTGCTGCTTCTTTACCTTCAATTCTGTCTTGCTATATAAAATGCATTTATAGAATTAGACTTCCTTTTGTCTCCTTCAATGTTTAGCTCTGCCTTATCACTCTGTTAACAAGAGTGTACAAAAGAAGGGTCAGTTAGTTAATCTTCATTGGGTAGAACTTGTTCTATTGCATCAAGATCCATGCATGTGCCAGCCCAGTTTATGATGCCATCCAATGAGGTTCTGAGGGCTGGTCACCACCTTCCTTGTACTTCTTGGCTTAAATAAGCATCATTTTCCTTCACTTGGTGCCATCAGAAAGACCCTAACTATTGTAGCTAATGAATCATACTCTGGAACTTTCAAAACTGTTAGCAACATTAGGCCTATTATTTTATCAGCTAATATCAAATATACTATCCAAACTGTAATGTTGCTTATAGATAAAATTCTCTATATTTTCCAATGTATGCATTATAAATTAAAAAGTTTTGTTGAAAATTTCATTATTTTCATCTTTTCCCTAACATTTTTGAATTATCACCATGAACCTAAATTTATAATGATCTTGGAGGGATCAGCCCTCATGGGATAAGCTTTTCTTATGATCATCTCATGTCTCTCTGTCAAGGGAACAGAATTCATTAGGCTTACATTTGACTCTATGTTTTCTACTCTGATCTGCACTTTTCTTTCATTCAGAGGAAAACAAAAATCTAAGTCCTAGGGAGGTTTGGTGACTCTTCCATAAATAATTAGCTGGTAAAGCAGTTGCTCTAACAGTAGAAGTTTGGAGGATTGCCTTTATTTTACAAGAATAAGCCAATCCTAGAACTAGGAAACTTCTTTTTATGCATGTAGTACAATGCTTTTTGACTGAGTAGAATTTATTCTTTTATGTTCATACATAAAAACTCCCTATGAGTAATTTATAGTATTCTTGAACATACAATGATTTTGAGTAACTCTAGAAGATTCTACTATAGCTTTAGTATTGAGCCATGGAATCGTTAAAGAATGTCTTGGAATGACATGGAATTATCTTTAGGAATTTGGTTTCTGCTGGGGATGACTTCTGTTCCACTTTACTGAGTTTGTTATTTAGGTGACAGAGTTAGTAGTTGTAAATGCATTTTTTTTAACTTAGCTGGAAGATAAACCCTGGTGTTTGTCTCACAGTTATTGTACTGTATTTCATCACTAAGCTGCAATTCTAAAGTTCTTATAGAAAGGTAGTCTTTTGCCTCTTGGTGATGTAATTAATGTCACTGATAACTATTAGTTACATATTGTGACTACCTATGTTACTAATGATTACAAGTCAGTCCTCCAACTGATGGCTTCTCTTTGCTTCCTGGAGAAAGAATATGTGTTGCACATATGGTTATAACTGATTCATCTTTCTCTCTTTCAGTTATATCTTAACAGTCTAATAAAGTTGTGATATGATTTATATAAAGAGGCTCAATTTTTATCAGAATCCTTTTTGCATGATGCAAATCATTAATCATTTAGCTTTCCAATTTAAAATAAAAGCAGTTATATGTGGACATATGAAGGAACAGAAGTGATTCAAATCATTGTACAAATACATGTTTCTAAAAGAAAAAGGCTATATATAAGACAAAAACACTCTCATTAAACAAGATCTCATAGAAGGATGGTCTGAAGGTTTTTGTTCATAATATTATATCACTTTTAATGGAGTTTCAATGTATTTGTTTCCCAGACCCCAGGAAAATCTATCTACAATCAGGCCCCTGTATTGCTTCATTGTCTTCATCAGTATCTTTTATGCAGTTGGGGCTCTTTAGGGAACATTAATTGCTAGCTATCTCTTAGCTACTTAAGGGCAATCCTGGAACAATTACTGTGTATTTATGGGAATGAGGTATTCATTTATTTATTGCTTTTCTTCTAACAATCCCAAAGCACTTGACTCAAGCTGATAACAGTGCAAGCAGGATCACCGATTATTTCGGGAATTAGTTTTCTCTCATTCCCACAACACGCCCTGCTGCACCACAACACTCCCCTATGGGGCTTGCTCTTAGAAGTTAAAACTACAGAGCAATAGTGATAAAAACTGTATGGTATTGCTACAGAGACAGGCAGGTAGATCAATGGAATAGAATTGAAGACTCAGAAAGGAACTCACACACCTATGGTCACTTGATCTTTGACACAGGAGCTAAAATCATCTAGTGGAAAAAAATATCATTTCAACAAATGATGCTGGAGGTCAGCACGGAGGAGAATGCAAATTGATCCCTTCTTACTGCCCTGTACAAAGCCAAGTCCAAATGGATTAAGGACCTCCACATAAAACCAGATATAGTCAAACTAAGAGAAGAAAAAGGGGGAAAGAATCTCGAACACACAGGCAGTGGGGAAAATTTCCTGAACAGAACACCAATGGCTTATGCTCTAAGATCAAGAATCAACAAATGGAACCTCATAAAATTGCAAAGCCTCTGTAAGGCAATGGACACTGTCATTGGGACAAAATGGCAACCAACAGATTAGGAAAAGATCTTTACCAATCCTACATCTGATAGAGGGCTAATATCCAAAATATACAAAGAACTCAAGAAGTTAGACTCGAGAGAGTCAAGTAACCCTATTAAGAATGGGGCACAGAGCTAAAAAAATTCTCAGTTGAGGAATTTTGAATAGCTGAGAAGCACCTAAAGAAACATTCACCATCATTAGTCATCAGGGAAGTACAAATCAAAACAACCCTGAGATTCCACCTCACACCAGTCAGAATGGTAAAGATCAAAAACTCAGGTGACAACAGAGCTGGCAAGGATGTGGAGAAAGAGGAACACTCCTCTACTGTTGGTGGGATTGCAAGCTGGTACAACCACTCTGAAAATCAGTCTGAAGATTCCTCAGAAAATTGAACATAAAACTACCTGAGGACCTAGCTATACCACTCCTGGGCATATACCCAAAAGATGCTGACATATAACAAGGACACATGCTCCACTATGTTCATAGCAGTCTTATTTATAATAGTCAGGAGCTGGAAAGAACCAAGATGCCCTTCAACAGAGGATTGGATTAAAAAAATGTGGTACATCTACATAAGGAGCACTACTCAGCTACTAAAACAATGACTTCATGAAGTTCATAGGCAAATATCATCCTGAGTGAGGTAACCCAATCATAAAAAACACACATGGTATGCACTCAATGATAAATGTATATTGACCCAAAAGCTCGGATTACCCAGGATACAATCCACAGACCACATGAAACTCAAGGAGAAGGACGACCAAACTCAGGAAGCTTCAGTCCCTCTTAGAAGGGGGAGCAAAAATATTCATAGGGGGAGATATGGAGACAAAGTTTGGAGCAGAGACTGAAGGAATGGCCATTCAGAGCCTGTCCCACCTGAAGATCCAACCCATATACATACAGCCACCAAACCCAGACAATATTGCTGATGCCAAGAAGTGCATGCTGACGGGAGACTGATATAGCTGTCTCCTGAGAGGCTCTGCCAGAGCTTGAGAAATACAGAGGCAAATGCTAGCAGCTAGCCATTGAACTGAGAACTGGGTCCCTATTGGAGGAGTTAGAGAATGGATTGAAGGAGGTTATGGGGTTTGCAACCCCATAGGAACAGCAACACCAACCAACCAGAGCTCCCAGGGTCCAAACCACCATCCAAAGAGTACTCATGGACAGACCCATGACTCCAGCTGCATGTGTAGCTGAGGATCGCCTTGTTGGGCACCAATGGGAGGAGAAGCCCTTGGTCCTGCCAAGGCTGGATGCCTCAGTGTAGACGAATGTGAAAGGGGAAGGGGATAGAATAGGGAGTTTAATGATGGGAAACCAGGAAAGGGGGATAACACTTGAAATATAAATTAAAAAATTCCAATAAAAAACTATGGTGCTGATATCATCAAGGGCATACTGACTTATATAGAATTAATTTACCCATTTTGTAGAAATGTTTTATAGGTCCTAATTTAGATATACAAATAAATATACTATATAATATATGATAATATATGGATGAAATCATAATATTTACTTGATAAAATTTGATCAATTAAAGGAAGAAAATAAAGATCTTTTAGTTTTCAAACTTTGAGTTTATTCCTGGACTCTTATTTTTAGACATTCTATGTGTAAGCAAGAGAATTTTGGCATCAAACTTAGTTTCTAAGCCATCCTCAAAATTAAATTTTTCATGTAAATATATATGTAAAAACAAAGGAATCATTTGAAATTGACAAGATAATGACAGGAAGTCAGCAGATGATGCTAAATTCAATATACATTTATAGATTTAATTTGTCTAGAAATAATTTGAAGTCTTCAAAAAAGAGAACTGTGATGCTCTGATCAATGATATTTGAGTTAGTTTACTTTTGTTTTACAGACATGAAAGTTCAGTATAAAGAGATGTTCAATAATTTATCCAATGTATATAGATCTTAACTGGCAAGAGTAGAAATCCAATAATGATTCATTGATTTGGTTACTTATTGCTGTGAAAGAAACAATTTGAAATTTAATGGCTTAAAACAACAATTTTACATGAATTTAGCAGGCAGTTGGATATTATATAGTTAACAAAATACTAATATTAGATTCATCCCTAGGGAGTCTAGGCTTCCCAACCATGTGTCAGTAGTCAGATTTATAGTTTGGGGCATATATTTCCTCCTATGAAGCAGACCATAAATCTGTAGTTCCTTACCTTCATAACATTTGTACCACTAGTGTACATGGTCACAGTTGTATCTTCTATTCATAGATCAGTATAGTTCTTGTTCTTCAAAAAGCATCTTTTTATAGTGGATGGTGGTTCAAAGTGATAGCATAAGTGTCAGTGGTGTGTGTCATCTAGGTCACTACTCTATCCCACAAGGCACAGGGACCACAACAGAAGAGAGAGTGGAAAGACTGTAAGAGTTAGAGATAGGGGAGGACAAGAGTGAAATAGTGCCTTCTGGATCTAATAAACAGCTGAGCTTACACACTCACAGCAACTATGCTTGTCTGTATAAGCCTTGTACAAGATTAAGTCAGTCAACATTCCAAATTGTAGGGGAACTCAAATCTCTACCTCCACTGGAGGAGATACGGAAAATTAGAATTCTAAAGAGGATGAGTCACTTTTCTTTATGGGTGTGGCCCCTAGTACATTTAGAATATTCCATTGGATGTAGTGCAGGGGTATGTGGGGAGCATGGATTTGACCTGATGGAATATTAAAAAAAAAAGAAAGAAAGCATTGAAAATTTTTAAGAATCAGTAAAAATATAAAATTATTTTTAAAAACCCTCTCTTATTTCTTAGGCAAACTAGATTGAGTTGATTTGGTTTCTGTGCCATGCCAAATGGCCAGATTTCTGACTAGGGTGGACTTGGGTAGAGATGTAATGTCTGAGATGGTTCACTCACAAGTCTGGAATTTAGTGCTGTCTAGCATTTTGGCTGGGGCTGTTGAGTAAAGTACCTTGATTCTGTTTTTTAAAAATCTATCATGTATCTGTCTGTCAGACCATCATCCATTAGTCTGTCCATCCATCCATCCATCCATCCATCCATCCAGTTCAGTGTGTGTGTGTGTGTGTGTGTGTGTGTGTGTGTGTGTGTGTGACATTTAACATGTGTGTGGGTTGAGTGTAAGAGGGATAGCAGCCACTTCCCATTGGTACCTTGTGATTAAACTTAACATTCTTCTTGTTAGGCTGCTTTTTGCAATACTGCATGGATTGTTTTCATTTGACATGGAATTTGAGTTTCAGGAAGAAGAATTGTAGACTAAAAAATAACAACTTGCAAATATATAGAGTACCGTGTGCCCTGCCCTTGCTAATGTCCCATTGGTCAAGGTTGGTCACATGTTGAGTTCAATGTAATTGTGATTGAGGAGTGCATATGGGTGAATATTAAAAAACTTAAAATCACTACAAAAGAAACCCACTATAATGCTTATCATCTTCAACAGTCTTCCCTGATTTCTGAATTATTGGGGCTACTAGTAATCTGCTCCCTTGAGCGACATTTTACCAATGCCCTAGGGGAAGAATCCATAGTTTTCAGAGGCAGAGTTCAGCACATTTTTATTAAGCTACTGTATTTTCTTCTTTGTAACTATAACATAAAATTTAAATGGTCCCTTAAATGGTTTGAAAAATACTTATTTATTTATACATTTTACTTTTATATGTGTGTTTGTGTTTACATGAGTTTATATGCATCACATATGTACAAGAACTTATGGTAGCATGAAGAAATCACCGAATCCATGGGAACTGAAATTATATATGATTCTGACTTGGCAGTGGGCTGTGTCAACTCAGTCTAAGTCCTCTGCAAGAGTCAGTAGGATGTGCTCTTAACCACAGAGCCATCACTCCAGACCCTACTCGTATTCTCAGTGGTTGCGAACAAAATTTTATTTCTGTAAATAAAAATACCACTTTCAAAAATATAAATAATTTTTAAGAAAAATGTAATGATATCTTCTCATGGGTTTTATGTTAATTTATTAGTGAATAAAATGTATGTATATATACATATATAGTTATATTTTCTGCCTTTATCATTGTTCAAATATATGCAGCCAATTACTTAAAGTATATGACTAATTTTGTATTTTAAAGTAATTTTCTTTCAAAACAATGACCTTGATTCCATTATTTCTGCAACAGCAGATTTGTTATTTCAGCAGTTATCTTTTATTTTACTTTATACCAACTATCATAATTTATTCATAATTCTATTAATAGAGCTGACTTCCATATAGAATTTTTTCTGGAAATGTTTTACTCTATGATAAAGCATTTTATACTGGTCTATGAACTCTATTTCTAAGCATTAGTATTTTGCTTTAATGAATCAAATATTGATGATCAGTCTTCTATTAATATTGACATTTAGAAAACTATAACCCTTTACTCTAGAGTTATTATGCTAAGCCCAACGAACCAAGTTTAGAGGTAATGCCTTTTCAACGCTTTGTGGTCACCCACGCAAACTCTGATAATGCCGTGGCCTAGAGGCAGGCACTGAGTAGTGATGTCAGAAACCAGCAGCTGAATGAAGTTGCTGTCTTAACAACCTGGTATTGTTATTATAATTTAAGAAAAACTAAGAGCAGTGTATGAGAAATAGGCAAATCAGGAACTTACTTTTAGTAACAACACCTTCTAGGCGAATGATGTTTGGGTGGTCAAACTGACCCATGATGCTAGCTTCTCTTAGAAAATCTCTTCTTTGTCGGTCCATATGGCCACCTTTCAAGGTTTTAATGGCAACTGGGATTTCCCTTTTCCCTGGTGTCTTTAAACGCCCACTGCAGACTTCTCCAAATTCACCTTAAAAGACAAACAAACAAACAAAAAATAATCATTTGTTTAAACCAAACAAATTCCTATTTCAGAAAATCAAAATTAACATGATGTCATTTAGAAAAGAACCACAAACACATCTTTCCAATGCTTACTTGAAAAATGCTTTTTCGACACCTGCGGATCCCGGCCCGCAGCAGCTCTCTGCTCCCAAACCCCGTGGGAGAGAGACCTCACCGCCTGATCAGGTGGGCACTCCTGAGGCTGCAGAGTGGAGGAGACCACCAACACTGCCCACCCCTGCCCACATCCCTGGCCCAAGAGGAAACTGTATAAGGCCTCTGGGTTCCCGTAGGGGAGGGCCCAGGAGCGGCAGGACCCCTGCGCCTGAGACACCTCCTGAACCTGAAAGAAACAGACCGGATAAACAGTTCTCTGCACCCAAATCCCGTGGGAGGGAGAGCTAAACCTTCAGAGAGGCGGACACGCCTGGGAAACCAGAAGAGACTGCACTCTGTGCACATCCAGACGCCAGAGGAAAACACCAAACGCCATCTGGAACCCTGGTGCACGGAGGCTCCCGGAAAGAGCGGCGCAGATCTTCCCAGTTGCTGCCGCCGCGGAGAAGACTTAGGCAGTACCCCACGAGCAAACTTGAGCCTTGGAACCACAGGTAGGACCAACTTTTCCCCTGCAAGAAACCTGCCTGGTGAACTCAAGACACAGGCCCACAGGAACAGCTGAAGACCTGTAGAGAGGAAAAACTACACGCCCGAAAGCAGAACACTCTGTCCCCATAACTGACTGAAAGAAAACAGGAAAACAGGTCTACAGCACTCCTGACACACAGGCTTATAGGACAGTCTAGCCACGGTCAGAAATAGCAGAACAAAGTAACACTAGAGATAATCTGATGGCGAGAGGCAAGCGCAGGAACCCAAGCAACAGAAACCAAGACTACATGGCATCATCGGAGCCCAATTCTCCCACCAAAGCAAACACGGAATATCCAAACACACCAGAAAAGCAAGATCTAGTTTCAAAATCATATTTGATCATGATGCTGGAGGACTTCAAGAAAGACATAAAGAACTCCCTTAGAGAACAAGTAGAAGCCTACAGAGAGGAATCGCAAAAATCCCTGAAAGAATTCCAGGAAAACACAATCAAACAGTTGAAGGAATTAAAAATGGAAATAGAAGCAATCAAGAAAGAACACATGGAAACAACCCTGGACATAGAAAATCAAAAGAAAAGACAAGCAGCTGTAGATACAAGCTTCACCAACAGAATACAAGAGATGGAAGAGAGAATCTCGGGAGCAGAAGATTCCATAGAAATCATTGACTCAACTGTCAAAGATAATGTAAAGCGGAAAAAGCTACTGGTCCAAAACATACAGGAAATCCAGGACTCAATGAGAAGATCAAACCTAAGGATAATAGGTATAGAAGAGAGTGAAGACTCCCAGCTCAAAGGACCAGTAAATATCTTCAACAAAATCATAGAAGAAAAGAGATACCCATAGGCATACAAGAAGCCTACAGAACTCCAAATAGATTGGACCAGAAAAGAAACACCTCCCGTCACATAATTGTCAAAACACCAAACGCACAAAATAAAGAAAGAATATTAAAAGCAGTAAGGGAAAAAGGTCAAGTAATATATAAAGGCAGACCTATCAGAATCACACCAGACTTCTCGCCAGAAACTATGAAGGCCAGAAGATCCTGGACAGATGTCATACAGACCCTAAGAGAACACAAATGCCAGCCCAGGTTACTGTATCCTGCAAAACTCTCAATTAACATAGATGGAGAAACCAAGATATTCCATGACAAAACCAAATTTACACAATATCTTTCTACAAATCCAGCACTACAAAGGATAATAAAGGGCAAAGCCCAACATAAGGAGGCAAGCTATACCCTAGAAGAAGCAAGAAACTAATTGTCTTGGCAACAAAACAAAGAGAATGAAAGCACACAAACATAACCTCACATCCAAATATGAATATAACAGGAAGCAATAATCACTATTCCTTAATATCTCTCAACATCAATGGCCTCAACTCCCCAATAAAAAGACATAGATTAACAAACTGGATACGCAACGAGGACCCTGCATTCTGCTGCCTACAGGAAATACACCTCAGAGACAAAGACAGACACTACCTCAGAGTGAAAGGCTGGAAAACAACTTTCCAAGCAAATGGTCAGAAGAAGCAAGCTGGAGTAGCCATTCTAATATCAAATAAAATCAATTTTCAATTAAAAGTCATCAAAAAAGATAAGGAAGGACACTTCATATTCATCAAAGGAAAAATCCACCAAGATGAACTCTCAATCCTCATCTTCGATTGGTTTATATACAAGTGTGCAATTTCTAGGCTTGAAAGTAAAATGATGCTATCTGGTGCTGGATAGAGGAGCCTTATTTTTTATTATGGCAGCTTGCTATTTTTGTAACATGGTGATTTGGTTGAACACATTAAAGTTCAGTAGTAACTGATCTCCCCCTCTTCCTGGATGAGTGAGGAGATGATTAAATGTTGATGTCAGCATCCATGAGCATATTCAGATGAGCTTCTGCTTCTGTTGAAAAGGATGCTGTGTTTGATTGTGGTCCGAAGCTTTGAAGCACTACTTGGCATCTCCTTCCTTGGAGGTCTCACTGTTTAAACATAACAGATTTGATAGCTTGTTGGTAAGGTGATGTCCAGCTTGTCTCCACTAGGTCATCTTCATGTGAATCCGGTGGTTATACGGTTTTGTTCTAGGGATATTTCATTTTTTTAATAACGGTTTTAGCTGACATTCATGGAGAGAATGAATCCTTAAAAGTGTGCCACTAGTGAAAGGAAATCCTGTCTAGAGTATGTTTCTTTACAAAGCTGTGTCACACCATCCTTTGGGCCCTCTGCTGGAAAAGTAGAATCAAGTCTCAAATAATGCCTTTTAAATTGTATCCTCTAGTATTATAGATGTAGGACAGTACTGTATCATACCTCTGTGGATGTAAAATAGCTTGTACCTGCTTTATGATACGTAGTAGTGACCGTGCTTTATCAGAGCTGTTTTTAATGATGTTGCTCAGAATGTTTTCCTTCCAGATGATGATTGAGAAGCTAATTTAAAAAAAAAATGGTGCCAGGTACCACAAGAGTAACAGAACTGTGCTGTTTTCTCGGGTTTTGTTTTTTTTTACTTTTTTTTTTTTAATGGAGTGTGCTGGATGTCTCTACAGTTTTGTTCAGATGACTGCAGAACCTGGAAAAGCTGTTGCTGCTGTTGATGCATAACACACTGCTATTATTGGTCTTTTTATATAAATATAAATATATATATACAGATATATAATTTGAATTTTTTGAAACTTTACCTGTGCTGTCAACTTTCGAAAAAAGTATCCCCGTTTACTGTGTTGAGTTGGCACTGTACAGAAATTAACAGCCATATTGGTCTAGAAATGTTGAACTTAAGTTTTTTCCATTTGTACAGGGGTAACACACTGTATTAAATATGTAAGGTCTTATATACGTGGGTTTGATTACAAAAACTAATAAAGTATTCTCTAAATAAGAAAAAAAAAAGACATGAAGCACAAAGGAGTTCAGGCTCAGAAAAATTTCCCCTCTATCCCATCTGAACTAATTCATTCTGCATATTATGAAAATCATGTCTTAAATATTTATTTTATACCTGACTTGGTGGCACATGTCCCAATCCAAATATTCCATGGGCAGATGTGTCAATGTGAGGTCAGCCTTATCTTCATAGAATTTGCAGGACAGCCAGGGTATGGGGGGCGGGTGTTGGGGGGGTGGGGAAGTGGGCATTAGCCAGAAGAGGAGAATCCAAGCGACACCATGAGAAAGCCCATCTATATCCCAGAAAGCCAGATCAGTACTAAAATGCAAGTTATCAACTGGGATTTTAACTGGGAGCTAGCCAGATTGGTTTACAAGATCAAAATTGAGCAATACTGTTCAGTTGTTGTGCCCTTAAAGCTTGTTAAATAAATATAATAGTCCAGACTCAATTACTTGGGAGCTAGTTGGATTAAGAGGAAACCTGCCACGAACACTTTACAAACTACCATTAACAAAATAACATCACAAAGAGAGAGTTGAATTAGATCATTAAAGCTGCCCTTTTTTATGGAATCAACCACACCCAATGCAGCGGTTTGAATAAGAATGGCCCATGTATGCTCCTGTATTGAATGGAGGCGTGGACTGTTTGAAAGGATCAGAAGAATTAGGAGGTGTGGTCTTGCTATAGGGAGTATATCCCTGGTGTGTGGGTTTGAGGTTCCAAAAGCCCATGTTAAGCCCTCGATCTCTCTCTGAGGCCCCCAGCCCCTCTGCCCGAGGACCCTGAGGTAGCTCTCCAACACCACACCTGAATACTGCCAGGTTTTCTGCCTTGATGATAATGAACTAAGCTTCTGAAACTGTAAGCAAGCTTCCAATTAAAAGCTTTCTTTTATAAGAAAAAAAAAAAAAGAAAAATGCTTTTTCTTTAGATAGGGTAAAAAATATATGCCTGATGTATTTATAGTACTTTTGCCATTTTGTATTACAAATTTAGGTGGAGTGGTGTTCATAGAATTATTATCATGAAATAAAAATATTAATCAATTCTCAGAAACGTTGAAGGTGTTGTTATTTCTGCGTCAAGGCAGCTCCTCGAGAGACATCCCTTATCTGCTACATAATTCCAGTAGAATGGGAGGTGCTAGTGTAATTCCCGAGAAAAGCAATCATTAATTATTTGACACTTCCTGGTCCTCTTCTCAGTCCTAATCTATGGGCCAAATTCTTGCTCTGTTCAGATAATCTTCCTGGTATGCATAATTTATTTGACTCCTGAAGTTATAAGTCTGGGCTTTATGACAATTAGAAAGCAATATTGTTTTAACTAATTTATCAATATTAAAAAAACCATGCTAAACACAATTATAATAACTGATTATATAGGATACAGGATTATATTCATGGAGACATAAGTGTAGGAAGATGAATTATATTTCAGTTCTAGTTACATTGATAGGTTAAATTCACAAGTATTTTCTAAATAGTTACCACATGACATTGCTATGAGAGTCATAGAAATATATAGTACTTTCTTGCACTCCATTAAAAAAATAGGAGACAAATACAAATCACTTAAGAGTAGTCCATCCATATAAATGCTATTTCCATTAAGAATAACTATGATTTGAGGACTTGATGCGAGGGATAGACATTATGTTGATCTGTGAATATAGTAGGATGTACAAGTACAGATGGGGTAGAACATTCAAGATGGGTATGCTTAAGACAAAGATTAAAAGATCAGAAACAGGAAGGTATGGTGAAGACACAAGGCAACTGACTCAGAAGGGCTGTTACAGAAAATGTCATGGCTCTCTCAGCATAATGCAGCGCATTCAACAAAGATTAAGGGAATGGGGAAAAATCGCTAATAATGCTCTTGTACAGAAGTATGAAGACCTGAGTTTGATCCCCAGAACCCATGTTAAGAACATAGGGTTGGGGATTTAGCTCAGTGGTAGAGCGCTTGCCTAGCAAGCGGAAGGCCCTGGGTTCGGTCCCCAGCTCCGAAAAAAAGAAAAAAGAAAAATAAAAATAAAAAAAAAAGAACATAGATGTTAGGATGTTTAAATTCCACTTAGAAGTGGGAAGGAAATAATCACTGGAGGCAGAGGAAGGGAGGGAGGGATCTAGGTGGGAGAGGAAAAGGAGAGAAATGGGAAATAGGATCAGGTATGGGCAGGAGGGCAGGGGAGGAGACAGTAAAGAAGCCCAGAGGGTGAAGAGAATGAATAGAGATAAGCAGCATCGGGGGTGAAGGGGTCGGGGTCCCTCTATAAAGTACCAGAGACCCTGGAGGTGAGAGATTCTAAGGACTTAATGAGGGTGACCTTAGCCAAAATGCTCAGCACTGAGGAGAGGGAACTCAAAGAGTACATCTTTAGTGGGTAAACATGGCTTCAAGCAGAGGGACAGGGTTACTAACTCACAGTCAAAATTTCTGACCCAGAAGTGTTCCTGTCTGAAAGAACTGCAGGGACAGAAATGCAGAAAAGACTGAAGGAAAGGCAATTCGGTGACCAGCCCAACTTGGGATCCAGCTCATGGGAGTACACCAAGGCCTGACACTATTACTGATGCTATGCTGTGCTTACAGAAGAGAGCCTAGCATGGCTGTCCCCTGAGACACCCTACCAGCAGCTGTCTGAGACAGAAGAAGATACTTATAGCCAACCATTGACTTGAAGTTGGGGACCCCTATGGTTGAAATAGGGAGAGATTGAAGAAGCTGAAGGGGAGAGCAACCCCATAAGAAGACCAGGGATCTCAACTAACCCAGACCCCAGGGAGCTCCCAGAGACTGATCCACCAACCAGGAGTATACATGGGCCAGTCTGAGGTCTCTGGCACAAATAGAGCAGAGGTCTGCCTGGTCAGGCCCTAGTGTGAGAGGATGCATTTAATCCTGGAGAGAGTTGAGGCTCCAGGGAAGGGGGAAGCCTGGTGATGGGGAGAGCACCCTCTTAAAGGCAAGGAGAAGGAGGAATGGAATGAGGAACTGTGGGAGATGGGACTGAGTGGGAGCAGTGAGTGGAATGTAAATAAATAAAATAATAAAAATTGAAGAAAAAACAGAACACAGATGTAGTAGAGGTGGAGACACACAGATCTCTGGACTCACTGTTCAAGCCAACCTTGCTTACTAGGCACATTTTAATGCCAACAAATCTCATAAAACAAGCTACATGGCTTCTTAGAAACTATTATGGTAGCTATATGATTGCCTCCACATATGTATCTGTATACAGAACAAGAAAAAAAATAACATTTAAACTCCAAAATCTTAACTTTTGTTGGGAAAAATAATCTATATTTTAAAGAACATAATGTTTGGTGTCAATTTAGCAATTTGTAACCTGGTAGGGCTAAGATTTTATGTTATTGCATAGGATCTCTTTCCAGAATGAATACAGGGAAAATCAAAAGTGATGGCAGGTATGCAAGTATGTGCAAACTATGTAGTGTGGCTGGGATTGTAGTTTAGTAGTAATGTTTTTATAGAATGCATGAAATTCTGGGTTCAATTCTCTGCACCAGTATAAACCAGTCATGTTGATACAGGTCTGTAATCTTAGCTCTGAGAAGGTAAAGACAGGAGTATCAGAAACTCAAGGTCACCATCAGCTACAAAGCAGTCTGTGATATATGAGTCCCAGCCTCAAAACCAAAGGGGACAGGGTGCTGGAGAGATGCTCCTTGCTGCAAAGTTGCTTCTTGCACTTGTTGCAAAAGCAGAAGAACAAGAATTAGGATCCCAGCAACCATCTGACCTGGGTTTGCTTACTTGGAGCTTCGCTGAAAACTGTGAGATCCAGGTTCAGGGAAAGAAACTGTGCCTCAGAAAAATAAGGTGAGATTGAGAGAAGACATCCACATTTTCCTATGGCTTCCACATGCTCCTACCTACAGTGCACTCATGTGTATGCACGCATACATGCATGCACTGACAAAAAGGGAACAACAAGGCAAAGAAGCCCACACACATACTATGTAGCATTAGTCATAAAGGAGTTTAAGTTACTTAAATTTCAATCTTTTAAGGGTGGAAGGAATAATAATGTCTCTTCAGTTTATTAGTTCAGAGTTCTAATCAATTATTAGATATGGATAGATAATCAAAGTACAAATTGCAGTACCACAGATTTTAATTAGCCACATGATCTTTGCATCAATTCAACTCAGTCAACCAAATGTTGACTGTATTTGAGTAATATCCACTATTTATTAAGGCGAAGTAAAATAGACAATATTTTCTTTTAAAAGATTAAGAGCACACACGTCTGAAATAGAAGGCAGTCTAACAAGATAGTCAGTTGTTATAATTATTATCAGGATTTATTGTTAGTTTTAGTACTAGAACTAGAAATCATTTCTCATCAAGGAAAAAGTCACCCCCTCTGGTAGAAAAAAAGGCTAGTAGGCTGGGAAAGATGGCTTCAAAGTTGGGGGTTTGTCTTTTATATATTAAAAATTCACACAAGTGAAAACACGGAACCACTGAACAGGATGTTATCTCTAGAAAATATAGTGCTTATAATACCAGACTTGACAAATCTTGCCCACATTTTGCAAGAAATACATGAATATATTAACTTCATGCTCTCAATTTTTTGGGAATTGGATGTTCATATTTCACAGAAAATGAAGCTGAGCTTTTAAAGTTCTTTCATGATGAATTTGATTTCTAAAATTTGTATTTTTTTAATCCAAAAATAACAGTTGATAGAAAATTGAAACATTTTTCTGGGCCCTTGGAATGGGGGAAGGGCATTTGGATATGTCTAAACAAATGTCTGATACACACAAGACTTACTAGTATTAGAATTCATCTGTTGATAACTCCTTTCCCCCTAATAAATAAATAGAAAAACACAATCGTTTCTCTTTGCCTCTCTTTATCTTTTATTGAACCCTAAAAAGATCACAGAGTATTAATAAAGATCTGGCAATACTTAGAAATACAATATCTGGCCTGAGTCCAAATCCATATAATTTTTTCCCATGTGAATATCCTAAGAATTCAAATAAACTTTAGAATGTAATGAAAGAAATGACGGCTCTGTTGGTACTTTAATCACGATAGACATAGTGGTAATTTCCTTCAGTTTTCTGTTGTCTGAAACTCATGCATCTTATTAACACCAAGCAGGTGTTTTCTTCATGTCAAGCTCTGTGTGATCAGGCTGCTATCACACTTATTTCATTGGCACTAAATATGGTGATCTGAGATTCCAGTTCTTCATTTAAAACCCCTTGGGACAGAGAAACGAAAAAGCCACACCCCTGAGTTACTTTTTAAAATAAAATATGTGTACTGGCTGTTGGGGTGGTAAATACGCCTTAACGAGCTGAGATTCTTAGAGAATTTTTTTTCAGGCCTGGGCCAAAAACAATCTCACTTACAAAATGTGTTCAGATCTTCTTTCGCAGAAGGTCTGGATACATCGCACAGAGGAAAGTGCTGTAAAGTACAATTTCATAAATCGACAAAGACCAATTCATTATGTGACTGCCCTTAGAGTAACAGTTACTCTAACAGTAACATCCTGCATGTAACTTGATCATAAGTAAAAGAAATGATTCCTTAATACCATTGTGACTATTTATATGCACAGTGTAGTACATAGTTAACTGATGAACTATAGGCACATGACATTAATGACTACTTATGCATAATTGCAATCATTATTACAGTGCCCTCACATGGTACTTTGTGCCAATGAGTTATATAAACTTAATGTATACTTTAATCACTTTAGAAACCTTTTATCATGAGTTCAGATTGCTTTTATTCTTCCCTTTTTTTAACTGGATATTTTATGTATTTCCATTTCAAATGTTATCCCTTTCCCCCCCTTCTATATCCATCTTCCTTCCCCCTGCTTCTACGAAGATGCTCCCACACCCACCCACCTAATCCCACTTCAACACCCTGGCATTCCCTTATATTGGGGAATCCAGCCTTCACAGGACTCTCCTCCTACTGATGCCAGACAAGGCCATCTTCTGCTACAAATGTGTCTGGAGCCATGGTCCCTCCATGTATACTCTTTGGTTGGTGGTTTAGTCCTTGGGAGCTCTGGAGGGTCTGGTTGGTTGATATTGTCATTTTTCCAGTGGGTTGCAAACCCCTTCAGCTCCTTCAGTTCTTTCTCTAACTCCTCCATTTTCCATAAGAAAAATGTCTTATAGCTAGATCTTATAGAGGCATTTTCTCAATCAAGGTCCACAAGACTCCATTTCAGACAACTCTAGCTTGTCATGTTGACTTAAATCTATCCAGAACATATACCAAACTTAAGCCCTAGCTCAAATGGGTTGTATATTAGGTAGTCTGTAAAAACTACTACAGTCTAGTTTCAAGGTGGCTAAGGAAATTATATACAGGATAATTGATCTTCTGCCATGGACAGTGCATTTACTAGTTAACAATCTCATCTATCTTCCAGGTAGTGGTAAAAACCTTTCTTGACAAGCAATTTTATTGTGTAATATATAGGACCATGTGAATGTATCAATTAGTATTGGATTTTCCACATAAACTGTGCAGAATTGAACAGAAACTTGGAGGAAAGCAGGGGGAAGTAAGTCCGGTCTGCTTGGAAAGCTATGACACCATGACCATGGCAGCTTGCCTAAATTTAATCCTCTGTGATCTGAGATTCCAGCTCTCCTTCATTCTCAACCCCTTTACATAAACAAACAAACAAACAAACAAAAAACAAACCCAAAAAGCCACACTCCTGGTTGTTTAAACAACCAACCAACCATGCCTTTTGTTTGTGGGGATGGTAAATCTTGTCAATTTCATTAGACCTAGAATTATCTAAATGACAAGATACTGTTTGTGAGGGATGTACATGTCGGACTAATGGAGAGGAGAAGTGCCTCCCCAAGAGTAGGCAACACCTTCAGGAAGCAGCTCGGTAGAGATCAGAGGAAACACAGGGAGCTTGCCTGCTTGTCTTTGGCCCTGTTGCTGAATGTGCTTTCCTATCACTGCTGCAGCAGATGCCACCCTTTGCTGTCCTCAGAATAATCCTTCAGCCTTCCATATGTGCTGAAGCTTGGAGACTCCCAGGAATCCTCCAGGCATTGCTCACTAGATTGAGGTGCTGTGGCATTCTGCCTAGTACAGTCAGCAGCCACCCAATTCTCAATGTATCCAGTGTAAAGACATCTCTGTTGACCTCCACAGCCCTATCCAGCAAGACAATATAACTTCTGTTTATACCGTACATTCAGTCTCTTAATTGCTATCCTCTATAGGGCTCTAACAGGTATTTCAAGGTGTTTTTCTTTACACTTTTCTTCCCTCCTCCCCCACCTCACACCCAGGAGGACTCAAATGATCTGCAATACAAATTTCTTCCTTTGTTTCATTTACATCTACTTAGTTTCAGTCTCTACAACTGAGATTTGCCATCTTCTTTCCAGGATACTTTCCCTAATAAACTTTCTTCCAACTCTTTCCTTCCTCCAACTAACTTGTCCATTAAAATGCCAAAGAAAAAGAAATCTAGTAACATAACACCATCCTCTACATTTGGAAGTGTGTCCCGCACGCACTCATAGATCGGCAGGCTATTTTATTCTCCTACCAGATATAATACCAACCTCAGACAAGGCTATTCTGAGACATGACAAGATGAGACAAAGCAAGGCCACTTCATAATTTTATCCAAGTCCAGACAGAGTCAAGGTCATCGTGTCATCCCAAAATACTATAGATCTCATTCTTTTGGCAAAAACGAGTGCTCTTCTTTTTAAAATTGATTCTTGTTTTATACTTATTCCAGTGTTAGCTATTTAAAGCCAAGGTTTGTGAGGATAATATGGTAGATGTCCTTAAACTCAGATTTGTTTTTTGTTATTTTGTGCTCCTTTTGTTGTTGTTGCAAACTTGTGAGAGACTATGGACTAAAGCACTAATGGAAGGCACGTATCTTTTCTATTTCTTCAGATTAAGTTCCTTCAACACACTCACACTTTTTATCAAACACATTAGGCACAGACCCTCCCTCCAAACTACCCCATATGGGGGATTCAGCTGTGGTTTGTGATTTTTCCGGGGAGATATGCATTGGCTGTTTATTTACTCTAGATAGGACACTGATGTGAGATCCACTCAACTCTAGCTTACTAAAACAATGAGATTGATTGGAATTCCTTACTGGAATGTGGGCAACCACAGTGAACCAGTGAACCAAAGCCAGTCAGTCTCAGTCTCTCTCTCTCTCTCTCTCTCTCTCTCTCTCTCTCTCTCTCTCTCTCTCTCTCTACCTATGGTTAACTGCCTATGAAATCCCTCAGGAGAGTTAGGGCCTTGTAAGTCCAACTCCTAGCAATTGCTAACTGCTCAGAAATTCCTGGGAAGAAACTTCTATCTCTTCTTACATCCTCAGCGATGGAACATTAATAGACCACATTTTGTGTAATCACAGCTACTGGGAGTTTAGGAGGGCAGTGGCCATGACAGACCTAGAGGACAGTATTCTTTTTTTTAAACATTTATTTATTTATTATGTATATATCATACAGCTTTCTGTCTGCATGTATGCACCTGCAGGCCAGACGAGGGCACCAGACCTGATTATAGATGGTTGAAAGCCACCATGTGGTTGCTGGGAATTGAACTCATGACCTCTGGAAGAGCAGACAGTGCTCTTAACCTCTGAGCCATCTCTCCAGTCCCTAGAGGACAGTATTCTTGAGTTCCTTGCCAGCTTATGGAATGATTAATCTAGCAATAACCCTCATGAAGAATCAGGGGGGAACTATTCCTATGTGATACTACAAAACTTTTATCCCATAACACTAGCTCCTTCTATTGCCAACTGTTGTAGGGTTGTAGGTCCGTGTCTGCTCTGCCACAGGGCAAGGCTGTCTGGGGAGGTGTAAAGCAGTGTTTGACTGTGCTTACCCCACACCAACCAACATGTTGGGTGCCAGGCTGTAGGGAAGCCCGGAGTCACTTCTGGGGTGTGGGAAAACGCAGCCCAAGGTGTAGGAAAGCTGGAGCTGGTTGGGGTCTCTGGGCCTGCTATGACACTGGGGCCTTGGGGTTCTCAGACCCTTGGTTTCCCATGTATCGCTTCTGCATTGCTGGGAGTTTCAGAAGAGCAGAGAATGGAGTTGAGGACCTTGGGCTTCGTCTAGCCAGGGGCCAGTGTCGGGTGGAGGGGTCTTGGGGGAGGAGAGCTCTGACTAGTCCCGGTGGAGGGTAGTCCTTGGCTTGGAGGATGGGGCTTGGTTGCAGTTGTGGCTGGGAGCACAGAGAGAGGACTTCTACAGAAGATTAGGTTGAAGCTCTGTAGCCGAAGGCCTTCTTCATGGATCCCCACTTGGGATCTCGATGAAAGAAAGACAGTAGTTCCAAACAGTTCATTGTAAGAGTAGAAAATGGATGCATAAAACCATACCCCAATTCTCAAGGTGGGCCTGAAGTTAAGTACCTTTTGTGGGGAGGAATATTTGGAAAGGAAACCTTATTGATTACCTTTCAGGCCTCTAGGTATTTCATGGAAAACTCTGAGCCTACTTGACTGTGGCCTCTTCTCCTATTGTCTTGGTCTGAGATGTTAGGGATGCCTCATCTACATGTGAAAGAGCTTGGGTGTTGCCCTTACTTGACCAATGGCCACAAATCTCTCTATGGGGGACTACAGCTATGTGACAGGGGCCTGAGCAAGAGCAGGCGAAGCATTTACCATCGATTAGGGGTCTTTGGGGCTTAAAGACCTTACCAGGCTTCCTCTCATGGTCCCACGAACCCAAAAACTGTAACTTCTTCATAGACCTATATAGTACATTTCACACACACACACACACACACACACACACACACACACACACATTTATTTATGTATATCCTTATATCATATTATCTGTCCACTTAATGCTGGAGAGGGAATCCTTCTCTGACCAACAGGATGAATAGGAGTTAATTCATAAATTACTTTTCTTTTATCCCCTTCCCTGGAAACGCGTCTATTTACACCGTGCTTCCAGAGTCTTCTCTGTGTTAGACAGGTGTGCTCCACAGCATGCCTTTCTTCTTATTAACTGAAATAAACCTTTTCTTCCTCACATTGTTTGTCATCAGACTGCTTCATTCTACTAACAAGGCAAAGCTAGCATACCCAGAAGAGCCAAAGTATTTTGACTGAAATATAAAATTTTTATACAAATGACCAGCTATCTGTACGATAATTTTAGCTATAAAAATGGACTATCTATAGACAAATAACATTTTGTGGGGGGTTATGGATTTGGGTAGGATGTTGTAATTTTTTGCTCAGGCAGGAGACCTAAAAGGGTCATTCTGAGAGAGCAGATACGTTACTCTTTGCCAGACCCATGACTGTAGGCCTATCTTCAGCTTTAGATACAACATTATTTGCCAAACAGCTTGGCTTTAGGTCCATTTGGATGCGAGCCTGCAAATAAAACCTCCATGCAAAGGTGCACAATGTAGTCATACAGAAGGTACATTGCAGATAGGTCTGCCTGCTGACATTGATCATGGGCAGTGACTGGAAAGCTCTTCTGTCCTTATTCTCTAATTGCCTCTCAACTCAACTTGACTTTAGTGCTGCTAGTATAAAGCCACAGGACACTTGCCTATTACCTCTAATAGGACAGGTTTGCCAATCTCTGTCTTATGACAGATCCCGAAGTAATCTTGTCTAGGCCACCTTCCTGCTCTGTTATGCCCTTGATGCTACTTTTACTGTTTAGGGGTCACCTTTGAGTGCCAGAGACCTACTTAGGTGGCTCTTCTTTCTAGTTCTCTCTTGAAAATAGCCAAGGGGGAAGAGCATTAGCAGGGGCAAGACTTGGTCCTCTGAGATATTTAGGGTTTCTTTTATTATAATAAAATACTTACCTGTCTTTTTTTTTTCCGGAGTTGAGGACCAAACCCAGAGCCTTGCGCTTGCTAGGCAAGCGCTCTACCACTGAGCTAAATCCCCAACCCCTATTTACCTGTCTTAAGTCTTAACTTTCTATGCAGTGGTAGCTGACTCTTGCCGGAGTTCCTCTGAGGCCAGAAACTGCATCTCTGCA
Source organism: Rattus norvegicus (assembly GCF_021556685.1). NCBI lineage: Eukaryota > Metazoa > Chordata > Mammalia > Rodentia > Muridae > Rattus > Rattus norvegicus. Next base: position 54,076,703 of record NC_141544.1, on the reverse strand, counting down.
GGGGATTAAGTAAAGTAGCCTTAGTTCTCTTTCCTCAGGAACTACTCCACCTCCCAGCCTGCTCATTGAACTAACGGGAAGAAAAGAGATACTTTGAAGAGTGATTTTAGCCTTTATTTCTAGGTTCTTCTAGGTTTTCACTGATTTCTAAAAAGTTCTGAGTTCTCCTCCAAAAGAGTTCTCTCTAAAATGTTCTTTCCACTCACTTCTTCAAATCTTGCTCCCTCCTCTAGCTCCAAATACTTTGCAATGTAATAATTTCTAGTCTTTTGTACCTTTTTCTAAGGAGAATACATCACATGATTTTTCAAGCACCCATCCCCTTTTTAAACAAAAGTTCACTAAAAGTTCAAGCATAAATTCAAATAATAAATTGAATATGAAGTTTACAACCAACAGAGATGTTTACATGCATATCCAGCGTAATTATCTGGCTAAACAAATTTGTTTTCTGTCACTAGATCTACAGGTTCATTAAATGTTAAAGACTATAAGCTATCATTGAAGTTTTGTATAGATAAACCCAGTCAGTATTTTATCTTCTGTCCTGGCACTGACAATAAATCGTTAGTTCCCTTTTTATGACCATGGTGAACCATCTCAGGAGTATCATCTACTGGTTTTTTTTAGCTTCTCCTAGGTAAGCTTCTGGCATTGGGGAAAGTCCTCGATAAGTTTTCAGGTTTTTCCCTAGTGCTGGCCCCAAAACTCTAAGCTCAGTTGTTGAGTTTCTTATCTTTTGCCTGGTAGCTATCAGACCCACACATTGAACAGATGGGATTCTTGCCCATGGGGGCCATTGCCACATTCTTGCAAACATTAGTCCCACAGCAGATTCCAAATCATCTCTGGCCTTCATTGTTAGTATTTTAACACTCTGGTCCATGAGCAATATGGTGGCTTGTATGAAAATGTCCCCATACACTCAGTGGTTTGGGCATTTTATCATCATCATTTGGTGGCTCTGTTTGGGTAGGTTTTGGAAGTAACCTGGAGGAAGCATGTCACTAGGGATGGCCTTTGAGATTTTAAAGCCATGTGATGTACCCAGTTTCTTCTGTCTACAGGCTGCTTTTGGTTTGAGATGTGAGCCCTTGGCTTGCTGCTCCAGCTGACAAGCCTGCTACTTTCCAGCCATTATTAAAACTTCATTCTTCTGGAACCATAAGTCCAAATGAACATTCCTTCTATCACTTGCCTTGTTCATAATATTTTATCCCAGAATTAGAAACATAACTAATACAACCAACTAGAGACACCAGAAGTTGTATCTGTCAGTCGTCCTGTAGAGTTGTTATTTATCTCAAAACGGATTCTCAAAAATTTGTTTTGAGAGCTATTGAACTATCTGGAAAGTCAAGAAAGCATATCATAACCCCAAAGTATGGTGAATAGACCTCAACTCAATGGTAGATGATAAAACTACTTTATAAATTGAGACCAGTGCTTCTCAACTGCCATGTAAGAACAGTACTGTTCATCTAAGTAATGGCTAGAAGACATGTTGCTTGTATCTCTGAAGATGGGGCTGAAGATCTCTATCATAACTGTAGGTTCTGAAATAACCTTGTAATTTAGAATGAACAACTTAACTGCAGACCAATAGAATATATTCAGGTCAGGAACCAACTGGATGAATGCATACTACCAGTATGTATGAGAAAAAAAAACCCTCTAACATCTGAGAACCCCATAGTAGACCTTGATTATTCCAGCACCAGCATTTGGATCCAGATCTGAGATAGTCAAATTTTAGTTCAGCCAGAGAACATAAAACCCATGCTCACTAGAACCCCTAGAACCAAGGCCACCAACTCTATATAGTCTCCACTCCAGATCCAGAGCCAGTCATAAGACCCACATTGAACCTTATTTGGAAGTGAATCCTGAAGCAGTGCCATCAACATAGAGGCAACACAGAAGAAGGCTGAACATGGTCAAAAGCAAAAGATGGAAAAGAATGGTTAGGATCTTCAAATGTCCATACAATAAAGTAACTATCCAAACTCAACAGAACATTGTAAGCCAAAGCAGAGAGGCTTTTCTTCTAGCATTGAAAAAAATGCCTGAAAAAACATTGCCAGTCAAGAACATATTTGGCAAAGTTGTCCTTCAGAAATGCTAGAGCAATAAAGAGTACTATTTCTGTTACGATTTTTGCTACCGTGATAAAGCACCACGATCTAAAGCAATGTGGGGAGAAAAGGGTTCCACTTCCAGAACACAGTCCATCATCAGAGGAAGTCAGGGCAGGAACTTAAGGCAAAACTAGGAAGCAAGAACTATAGCAGAGGCTCTGAGAAATGTTGCTTACTGGCTTGTGTCTCATGCTTGCTCTGCCTGATTCCACTTGTCAAGGGCTGGAAACAGTAGGCTGAACCTCCCCACATTGATCATTAAGTGAGAAAATGTCCTATAGACTTGCCTATAGGCCAGTCTCATGGGGTTTTTTTCCTCTATTGAGATTCCTCTGTCAAGATAGCTGTGGATTGTGTTAACTTGACACTATCCCAAATCAAGCACAGATGTAATGAGTTGTTCCTTTAACCAAGAATTTTGGCAAATGCAGCAGGAGATTTGCTGTAAATTGGGAAGGCCAATTCCAGGCTTGACAGGGATACATAGTGGGACCCTGCCTTCAATAATAAACACACACACAGGTAGGCAGATAGGCAGGTAGGCAGGCAGGCAGGCAGGCAGGCATGGTGAAACAAATAAAATTGGAGCCTGCTCATCACTATGAAACTGACCTTATAAGAATATTGAAGGGAGTTCCGTGCATTGAAAGAAAAGGGTGTTAAGTAACAATATAAAAATGTATAAAGATCACTGCCAGAGGTTAAATTAAGAATATTCTAATACTGAAAGGTTATATATAAATTACTCTTAATTGTAGTATATTATTAGTTCTAGTTCAAAGTGTTTACTCTAGTATGAAGCTAAATATCTAATAAAAATGTTACAGTTTTACTTTGGCTATAAACAACTAGCTGATATATAGCTGTGATTTCTGTACTGGTTAGGGGGACATTTACTGTGATGAAACTCTATCTTTTAAAGCAGCTTGGGGAGGAAAGGATTTACTTGGTGTGTTGCTTTGAATAGATACCTATCTCTTAGGTAGAAAGGAGGAATTTGTATCAGAGATCTAATGTATTACATGATAATAAAATAATGCACCATTCACTTAAAATTTGCTAGAACAATAGGTTTTTAAATGATTTACTTCTAGAGAGTTTGTGAGATAATTGATTTTGAAAAAGACATTAGCATGACTTAATTAATCATTCTAAACTTCAGCCACTTTCAGCACTACATCATGTCTCTTAAATGTATTATACAATTGTTATATATTATTTAAAAATTAAAGAAGTCAGATACCTCATGATGGAATAAACACACACACACACACACACACACACACACACACACACACACACACACCACACCCTCTTGTTGACATGCTAGTTCTCCATACTGTGAACTTTTCATTACTTAAAGGAAAAACAAACACATACTGTTTAAACAGAGTGTGTTCCTGACAGATTCTAATTTCACAGTTGTGTCAGTTTCCTCTGGGACTGAAACATTCCATCCTGTCTGGGAAACATCTTAAGCAGAAAAGTAAACAACTCAATATAATTTCAGGAAGTTCCTGGAACTGACCGGATTTATTAGGACCCTCCTTGCCATAAAAGCTATCCAATAAAAGTAAAGCATAAAAACTGCAAAGAGGACTCCTCGAGAAGCCAAGCTGCGAAGATTCTGAGGCCAGACAAGCTGCCTAGATGAAGCAGAGATGAGTGGAACTGTCTGAAAGAGGTTTAGACCAGAGTCATTTGGTAAGGACACTCCCCAACCTGTTGAGCTGCCTGCAGGCTGTGCAGTGTGTTCCAGGCTCCCAGATTTTGTGAACTGTCACACCTACTGAGGTGGGCTTTGGTGATGCAGCTGTCTTTGAGTCATTTCTGCTCTTGTATTTAACCCCTCACTGTTGTTTGTAAACCCTCAAAAAACTTATTGGTTTACCACATTGGACTTTGGTGGTATTTGTTCTTTGGTCTCTTGTGGTCTCCCTATCTGGGGTGCTTAGATGTGTGTGCAGCATCTCCAGCTGGGGGATGTGAAAGATGTCACGCAACAACAGTATCAACAGCATTTACTAACATAGCACCTTTAACTAGTTGAAATCATTAAAAATCCATCATTGATGTGTTTATTGTTATCTATCTCTTCATGTATCATTTCCCCTTACCCCCATCTTGTCAACTATAATCTAAATTATTATAATCTATATGATATTGGTAAACCATTGTGTGTTGTATGAGCTCACTGAGAAGGTGGGTGGCTCTGCAAGTGAGGTTGGCACCCAGATTATGGATCAACAATGTTATATCAAATGGCCTCCAAGCCATTGGTTAGCTCCTACTGGCTCTGCAACAGGGAGAGGGTAGAACAGAAAACAGCCCAAGAGCAAACATATCATGCTTTTCAGAACATCTGGAGGAAAAATAAAACCATTTCCAACAAAGGTTACTATTTTTTATTTCATGATGTAAGAGTGCTTGTCACCCAGTGGGCCAGAGGAGCCAGCAGCCCCTCCATAAAGAGAATGCTTTGCTCCAGATAGACAATTTCAGCACCACTTCTGCAATTCCTTTCCTTTCAAGGGTATCAGCTGCTACCAGATGGATTCTCATAGCAACAGTTTTCTTGCCTCAGGATATATTGAAAGAGATCAATTCTCTTTTTACTAAAAATTATTTGCATTTCAAAGGTAGGTCTGGTTGATGATCTATCAAAATTGATTTTCCTATGCTGCTATCAGAAGAACCATGCTAAAAATCAAATATAATGAAAAATATCATTGGGACTGTTTTGTTTTGTAGGAAAAGAACATAAAGCACGCGGTGTGTCTCTTTTAGCTTGCATCACCATCTTCCACCTGCTTTTCATACTGTGACTAAAGCTGAGGATTAATTCAACCACTCACTGAATATTCTTAGAGAAATAAGTTACATATAAAATCTATGTATTATACCTATATATAATTATAAAAGAAACATCTCAATTCCCTGAAATTCTAGCCCCAGGTGTAGCATATGAACTTAGACTAGAATATCCCCCCCTTTATACTTTGTTAGTTAGCACCCAGCTGGAACTGAAACACAGCTGTGGCTAGAAATACTCTGATTGGCTGCTCTCAATCCAGGCCAAGTTATCAGGAAAGGCACCTGAGCTACTTGATGAATAAGAACCCACTTAAGGTGTCAGGTGTGAAAATGGTTGGAAACACAACATATGCATGTACCCAATTGATTGCCTTTACCCTTGCCCCTAACCCCATCTGATTTGTGGATTCTAACCCCATCTGATTTGTGGATTTTTTTGTATTTTTTTTTGGCTTCATCAGGTTACACTCTATCTTGCACCTTACTAGCATGGCTTAGATCTCAAGCCCAGCCATCTCCCTGAGAGATCATTTCTTGAATAGAGAAACTTTTATTGGCTCAAACTTGGCTTCCATGGTAGATTATTCCCAAAACCTCAGACCTTAAAATTTCTCAGCTATATATTCCTTTCAGTAGACACAGTAGGTTACATTATATTAGTTTAATGTTTTCCCTATCACCAATTCCTACAACGTTTATACTGATAAATTACACATCTATATTTACTGCTCAGAACTTTTCTCTTGAAATCTGCCTGTGCTTTAACACCTGGAAGTCTCTCAGGGACCATTGTATCATGCCTTCCTGTCATATTCTACTCAGTCTGCCATTACAAAGTGCCACAGAGTGACTGGTTTAAATAACGGTGATGGACTTTTTGGTGAATGGTGGGAAGTCCTAGTTCAATATACTAGATGTTTCGATTCCTGGTAGGCTTTCTTCTTCATTGTTCAGTGATTTCCTAAAACCTCACCTTTACCTTTTTTAGTACTCATGTGGAGAAAATTTGCTCTCTTTCTGTTCTCAAAGGGCCAGAAATCATATAAGATTATGCCCTTGGTTTTGGTTCATTTAACCTTAATTACCTCCTAAAATTCTTATCCTCCTCCAAATCCAGCCTCCCACACTAGAGGTTAGAACTTCAACACATGTATGTGTAGTGGGAAGAATGTAATACATAGGATGCCCTGCAAACTCTTGTCCTACTTTATACCTTAATTCATTCTGTAGCTATGTTGACTGAATCATGTCTTCTCACCCCAAAGAAAACTGTATCCTAAAGAACCTTATCATGTAGGATCTTATAGGTTCACTAAATTAATAGTCTTGAGACATACCAATTCCAGTAGGTCACCCAGATAGGTCTAGTAGAACCACAAAGGTGATTATAGGAGAGAAGCAGAAAAGATGGGATGCATGAACATGAAACAGGGAAGAGTGTCATATGGTTCGAAAAGGCAATAGAAGTGTTTTGAGAAGGGACCTTTAGAAGATGGCCCTGGCAAGCACACATTCTTCTGATGTGGCCTGTCATCAGACTCGATTCAGTTCTAGTGTGACTAATTTGGCATTTTGGGTTTCAAGAACTATAAGACTACAGACTTGTAGATTTCTCTGGTAATGCATGAATGAAGCCTATTTTTAGGACAGAACAGTGTGATTCCTAAATTTGGTCTGTTTTAGGTTGAATGTAACCCTTTAGGGCAGTGATTCTCAACTGGTCAGTTGTGACCCCTTTGGGGATTCAAGAACCATTTCACATCAGGAAACACAGACATTTACATTATGATTCATAACAGTTGTGAAGTAGCAAAAAAAATAGTTTTATAGTTGGAGTCACACAACATGAGGGGAACTGTATTAAAGGGTCACAGCATTAGGAAGGTTGAGAACCACTGCCTTAGGCCTTTGTTTCTGGATGTTGAACATGTTTCATCAACAGTTCTCTGACTTACTGCCATTTTCTGCTCCTTTGCCTTTCCCACTGTGAAACTTTTAGATTAAAGACGTGCCCTCTTGCTCCTCTGACATCAGTCACCATAAACCCAATGGATGGTACAGAGTATTTGGTTAGACCTTGCCTTTATGATGGTCTCCCTGAGTAGTTGACTCCCTGAGGAAGGGCACACTCTTCATTCTTGAGCCACTAAGAACGCAACACTAAGAGCCTAATTTCCCCAAAGTGAGAACCCTGCACTGATACAAGTAAAGCCGTTTAAAACTGAGATGGAAAAATGAGATGTTCATGGCAGAGGGACAGCGAAATACAGTGATGTAGAGAAGTCAGCTGCTTCCCAGCTGTGTTGGTCAATGTGCATCAAGTAACAGAAGAGTCAAGATATTTTCAAAAGAAAATGGATAATAATTTTGCTTCAAAATCAAACATGTGTCCTAGATAGCCACCAGCATGATAATAAATGACTTGAACAGCAATAAAGTCTTTGCATAGCTTTAACATAGTAAATGTTTGTATTTAAAACTGTATTATTAGATCATTTCATCTTAAGCTATAGAAAATATTCGTGGAAAATCACTATCGCCTCTGTAAATTGAACCATGATTCAAAGAGAAGACATTTTAATGTGACTTTACTTATTCTCTGGGGATAACAGGAAGATCTTCTAATAAAATAATTAGCATAAAAGTTCATTTCCATGTTACCATTTCATCTTCACCAATATAGACGTTATTACTTTAGTTAAAATTTCATTCAGTCTATTTGTCTCCCTGAGATGCTCATACTTTAAAAAGTATACTTTATTATTTATTAAAAACACTTTTCACCGAGACCTACATTATGACACATGCCATTATAAAAACTTCTAAGAGGGAAGTGAAGTTTCCAACAAACTACAAACGCTTTAGCTGTAGGAAGCGACTCAAATCCCATCAGGTAACGAGAGACTGAGTGGCAGGATATTGTCAGTTTGGATACATCAGGAAGCAACACTTTCCAAATTGGTTGTGGAGTTGTATTTCAGTAAGAATATTCTAATCGGTTACCGAATATTGTAATTCAGTAAGAATAATCAATTATTGAAATTGACTAAAATTTTGACAAAATAGAAACTGTAGAATGTTGCTCTATGTAGACCTGAGTGCCATTCAGTGGTGCAGGTTTAAAAAAATTTATGAACTGAGATGGCTGTCAGAGTTAAGATTTGGGAATATTGTGTTCTATGTTATAACTTAGAAACTGCACATAATACAGTAAGCAATAAATATAGAAGTGTCTTTATTATAGGCAGCAAAATATTATATAGACTAATTGACACTTTGTGAAAAGAAATATAAGTGTGTGCTTGAAGAAGCTGAGAATATAAGATTAATGAGAATTTGAAATATAAATGTAAAAGTAACTAAACCACTGAATTTATAAACAATCACCTTCATGGTATATTTAAAGCTCATCCTTCAGCTTTGATGGATGGAAAGTCATTTCTATCAGATTCAAAACTCTAATGTCGGATAATGATGACAAATTATGATTCACATTAAGGCTTAATTTTTCTTAAACATTTTCTTGGTCAATTATTTAACCTAGAACTTTTGCCATAAGAATTTAATTCCAACTGTTTAGTCACACATTTTCCAATGCACTTTGAAAAGTTTGACCCATGCTTTGTTGGTTAGTAGTGAGCAGAAAGAAAAACTGATTTCTATTCCTGCGGAAATTGAAAAGAACTCCAGGTAATCTTAGGCAAGCATTTTACATCTTGGGAAGAAGAGAGTCACGTTAAACAAATGTTTTGTTTTTTTTTTTATCAGGTTTGTCCTGAGGGACAAAATTTCCACATTATTTTTAAAAGTTTATATAAAGGATGATGCATTTGTGTCTTGGAGGTATGTTTTTATTAAAACTTGCTTTGAACTGATATTCTCTATATATCTTTTTTGGTGGAGAAAATAATGATAAATATGGAGAGTGTTTATAAATGATAAATGATAATTTAATTTTCTATTGCTCAGGAGGTCAACACAGAATTTTCTCTTGTTGCTAGTTTTGATATCATTCTCTTAATGCCTATATTTTCTTATTGATGATTAAATTCGTTGTATCGCCTGTTTGCCATTTTTCCCCTTTCCACACTTGGTATTTTTAATACGTCACATTTTTCTCAGTGTGCTTTGTCATAATTTTTAAAATGTAAGTAATTTTCAGGAAATGCCTTTTGCTTTTATTTTTACTGTTTTCCATTATACTACTTTAAATAATTTTCCACTTATAACCATCTACTTTGTTATTCTTTATTCTCATTTTATAAATGTTGAAGAATTTTCAGTCTTTTTTATTTATAAACTAAGTATGTTAAGTCTTTGGTATGCCTGCTAAGTGCTGCACTAACTTTACTCCATACGTTTTTTTTCTCTGAATGACACTTTTGAGACAATTTCCTTATATAGCCTTATATTTCCTTATATATCTGTGATCTTCCTGCCTTTGCTGTCTCAGAATGTGAAGGAACTACGGACTCACACCACACTGCTCGGCTCCATTATTTTTAAATGAGTGCTTTCATTAGTATTTCATTCTAGGACTTTTGTAAATTATATTAATTGTAATCATAATGTAAAGTGAGTTAATTACATCCCAGACATTAGAATTTTTGTTAAAGTATTGTATCTGTTCATATTTTGGGTGTACAGTGCGAAATTACAACATGTAGATATATCCAAATCGAGGAATTAGTATTTGGATCTTCTTACCATTTCTCTACATTTGAAACCATGGAGTTCTCTTCTCTAGGTCTTTATAGAATACATACTGTAAACTGAGAACTGTTGTTACCCATTTTCCTGGAGCTTTATTCTTTCTTCTAATCTTCATCTTTCCACTGACCATCCCAGTCTCCAGAGTGGTCCACATTCATATCAACACCTCTCACGTTGACACGTGTCAGAATGCATGGTGCTTGCTTTTATGTGTCTGACCTACTTGATTTAACGTGATGTCCTTGAGTTCCACACATTCTGCAATTCTCTATGGCTGGGCAGTGTAGTGTTCATGTACGTCACACTTTTTCCTGAACTCTGCTCGTATCCAGTAGAGAAGTGTGGCAGTATTCAGTACAGCCTTGGGTTGTTGTGCTTGTCTTGGTACAGTACCAGGGTGATGCCAGCCTTATCAAATCAGCTTAGAGAGTCGATTCCTTTTCAAAAAACTGGGACACATTGAGGAGAATTGGTGTTCGGTGTTTCTTAGTAGTTTGGCTGGTTCAGCAGGGAAGTCCTAGGATATGTGTTTTCTTTCCCAGAAGGCTGTTTTGCTGATGCGTGTCTCTCTTTTTTATGGGTGTTCAGGTCCCTCGGTTTGGAGGTTCTAGTTAGGTTCATTATGTGTTCAAAAATTCATCTGTTTATTTTAGGTTTCCCATCTTGATTAGTTACATGTGCTCATTATACATCTTCATAATTATTTGTAGTTACTCTGTGGCATTAGCGTGTTCATTGTAATATTGCGTCTTTCATTTCTAATTTTATCTGGTTCTCTAATTTCAGTTTTGGTTAGTTAAACTTATTGACTTTGTTCATCTCTTCAAAAAAAGCTCTGTATTTCATTGACAGTCTTTGTATTTATTAGTTATTATTTCATTTATTTAGGCCCTGGTTTTTGTTATGTTTTTCTATCACTTTCTGGTTGATTTGGTTTGCTCTAGCTGTTATAGTTTCTGGAGATGTACCATTAGATTATTTATTTGACTTTTTCCTCTTTTGAGATGTTATTTATTAAATGTGTATGGGTATTTTGTCTGCATGTATGTCTGTGTGCCATAGGCAATGTGCATCTCTGGTGCGTGTGGAAGGTAGAAGACACTGGATGCCCTGGAACTGGTGCTAGGAATGGTGATGAGACTTCACGTGTATGCTGGGCAATTAACTTACTTCTATGGGGAGTAAACACCAAGCCAGTGCTCTATCTCATGAGCCAGCTCCGCGGTCCTTTTGTCTTGTTTTGTTTTTTAGGGTTTTTTTTTTTTATATTTTATTTATTTACACTTCAAATGTCATCCCCTTTCCTGGTTTTCTCTCTGGAAACCCCCTATCGCATCCTCCCTACCCCTGCTTCTCTAAGGGTGCTCCCCCACCTGCCCCTGCACTCCCTCCTCCTCCCTGCCCTGACACTCCCCTACACTGGGGCATTTAGCCCTCCCGGAACCAAGGGCCTCTCCCATTGATGTCTGACAAGGTCATCCTCTGCTACATATGTGACTGGAGCCATAGGTTGCTCCATGTGTGCTCTGTGATCAGTGTTTTTTAATGAAGACTCTTTAAGTATCATATCTCTTTGCACTTATTTTTATGGATCTAACAAGCTTTAGTATGTTTTGCTTTTTAAAATAATATTTAATTTTTTTCAGTGACTAGTTATGTGTGAATATTCTATCTGCTGTACTTGCATGTTCCATATACCTTCCAAAGTTTCTTTTTTTGTTGATTTAACTGTGTCCCACTGTGGTCATAGAGGATAAAAACTATGACTATGATTTCAATGTTTTAATTTGTTAAGATAGTGACCTTGTGTCTGATCCGTTCCAGACAAAGTTTCTGTTCTGAAGAAAAGACTTTTTATTTTGTAGCTGTGAGATAAACACATCTGTGACTATTAATCCGTTTGGTCTGTATTATTTCCCTCTGATGTTTCAGTGATATTTTTGTCTCCTTACGAAGAAGTTTACCACAGTTGGGATGGGACATGAAATTACCCATGTTTATATTTTCATAGAACCATTTTCTTGCTTTGTGTCTGTCTGTCTGTCTATCTCTCTATCTATCTATCTATCTCTCTATCTATCATCACATAAGCATTGAGCAAATATTTACTTATGTGTGCTAGACTCACTTGCTGAATTCTTCATTTAGCAAGCTTATATGAATCTCTCTCCCTCCCCTCTCCCCTTTTCTTCCCCTTCCTTCTCTCCCCTGTCTCCCCTCCTTCCTCTTTTTACATAGTTTGTCCGGAAACATATTTAGTCTGAAACAGATATACCTGTATCTCGTAACATTTAGGTAAGTGGGTTTCTTTTGGCCACTATACCCTTAATGCTAGTATCTCAACCAACTCGATCAATTTTTTGAATTTTAATTGGAGACTTTAGACCACACACACTCAAGGTTATTGCTGAGAAGTTAATCTTACTCATATAATTATTGCTGAATTTATTGTCTGGTTTATTTTTGCTGGTTTGACGTTTTAATTTATTTTACTTCTCTTTGTATATCTTCCTTTCTGTTGAGATTTGTGCATGCACGTTTCATTGTGGTGGTGTTTTCTAACTTTTGGATATAGGATTCCTTTAAACATCTCTGCAGTACTAGTCTACTGCTGATGACTTTCATCATCCTACATTTTTCATTCCCGAGTAATACCATTGTTGAGTGTGGTATAGCTTTTACTTATTAAGTCTATGTGGAAACCTGCCAAAATCTACTGAGGTTTCCCTTGAATCTGTGGGGAGCTTTTTTTCTTGCTGTTTTAAATCTATGAAAACATACAACAATAAGGAACGATGACAGCAGTCACTATACCTATATGTCCTCATTTTTTAACAGGACAGGGACAATACTGAATGGTATTTCATTGAATGTACATTTTTTAGCTTTTTATTCTCTTCACCTTGTGAATTCTCCATGCTTCATGAAATCATCGACCTATGGTGGGTGCTTTATAAGCCTAAAAGGCTGTTTATACTCCCGTTCATCCCTATATTTTATTTATTTCTCCTTAACTGCTATTTAAAAAAACAAAAAACAAAAAACAAAAGACTTGCATTTGAGTTCTGCCATTCTTTCTTCTCCCTTTTCAGTCTGTCTAGGCTTTCAGTTTCTGTTCTCTGTTTCTGAGACAGTGTTTGCTATGTGCCCAGAATGGCATATAGCTTTCTGCAAAGACCCCATTGGTCCGGACCATGAGGTTTTGCTTCAACATCCTGGTCCTGAGTGCAGGAATCACACTGTACTATCGGAATGGCATGTACTACACCTGGCCCACAACTCTACAGTTCTCTCACCCATTGATCTCTTCATTTCCAAGAATTTTGTTTGTTTCTTTTTCACTATCACTGTTTGCTAGATTACCCATTCATATCATGAATTGGTCTAGTATTTTTTGTGTATTGGCTTACTAAAACCTTCTAAACTGAAAAATTCACTGAGACTTTTCAGGATATTTTTGTTGTTCTTAAACAGTTTATATTATTTCCTTTGCTAGCTGCTGCTAGAAGCTATCATATTCCCTGTTTTTTATTTTAATATTCAGCTACTAGATTGCTATCTGCACATTTGTTGGATAAGTTTAACATTTTGTAAGCTGGTTGTCATAGCTTCTGGCTTCCTCCTTTAAAATATCAGTCTGTGGTAGCTTTAGCTCTTACTGAGCTCTATAATACACTTCCTGGGTAGCTTTGTCATTTGCAACCATGACTTTGGGTATGGTGTGGTGTGTGTTGCAATGGATCAGGGGACCATTTTTTCTTTTAAGTATCACAGGGAAGATGGGTACTAAGGTTTGAGGGAAGACAATGCAAATTCTTTCTGTGAAGCAAAACTATAGTGTGGACTGCATGTAGCTGTTTTACCTGACTTTCAAGCCTGTGTGGACTGAGGAACTCTCCCTTGGGGCTGCTGACTTACCTACTTATAGTAACTGCTAAGGCTCTCCCACTTACCTTTTCATTTAACAGACAGTCTCCATAATGGATCTGATGCCACAATTGTGATCATGCTTCATTCTGCTCCCTGCTCTATCCTAGACATTCTTATTTCCCCCCTTACTTGGTTCAGTTGCTTTCCCTTAGGTCTTCACTCTGATTTCATTGCATTTCTGATTTCATTGTTCAGTAGAAGATGAATCCTAAGCATCTCAATTCCTTAGCAGTATTTTAAGTTCTCCATTTTTAGATGTTTCCTGTTTATTTCTTGCTCAGAATCTAGAATACTTACTAAGGTTTGAAAACTGCTGAATGACAGGATATGTCAATTTTCATACATATTTTGTTTCACTGAAGAGGATATGAATCTGAAAATTCAGACATATTAGTCTTTGAATATTCATCAAATATGTTTGATAATTGGATTATTCATATTTGCTAGCCTTCTTGATTTCCCTATTTAACCTATTATTTACTAAAATATAATAAAATTCATCTGCTATGATGGTTGCCAGTTTTTAATTTCACTTATAAGACATTTTTTAATTTATATTTTAATATATTATTATATACATTATTGTTGATAGGTACATAGAATTAAATTTCAAAACTGTTGGCCTTAAATACTGAATGTATCCTTAAAATTATTAAAATACTAGTCACAATTAGCATCTTGAGCTTGATTAAACATGGCTTTTATAAAGCCAGTAAAGTTTGATATTTACTAATATAGTTTTACTTGTTGCCTGATTTTCAATGAAAATAATAATAGGTAATTAGATATTGGATGCTGCTTTGAGTGCTAAATACAAATGAACTCATTTAACCAAGCACATTACTGTACTAATTGTGAAAATAAATAAGCAGTACTAGTGTAGAGTTTACATAAATGATCCGCTGATAAAAATGGAACTAATCCCAGCATGTTTAGAATACAGCCACATATTTAGGAATCACAGCAGGTGACAAAGACATTGTTTCTCATAACATGTACTCTGTACACTCTTATTGTTGACCCTGATTATTGTTGACCTTAAGGCCATTGAATAGTGCAGGGAGTACAACCTTTGAAAATTCTCACTACTCTAGCATTTTAGAAGCATCTTTCTGAAATTCATCTTCAGATTTTTTTGACCCATACAAAAAAGAACTCTTGAGGTACTATGTGCAATTCTAAACAAAACACTTTCTTTATATCCATGTGGAAAGCAGTAGCCATTCCATCTAGGGTCATTTGTCATGTTTGAAGAGAAATATAGTGGGTTTAAGACTTCACTTTAGGGGTTGGGGATTTAGCTCAGTGGTAGAGTGCTTGCCTAGCAAGCGCAAGGCCTTGGGTTCGCGGTCCCCAGCTCCGAAAAAAAGAAAAAAAATGACTTCACTTTAATCTCTATCAAAGCACCTTCCTAAACGATATCCACAGCATACAGTCATACTTACTATATTCATAGCTCATGAAGTCACCAAACTCTGTACAATCATTATAAATTTCAAATATTTCCTCAGCTAAACTACACTGAGTGAAGTCAAAATAATGAGTAGAGCATTTTTAAGATTGAAAAAGAAAATCATAAATGAGAAGAGATAAATTTGTAATAATGTGGAAATATATCTATAGACACTTTGAATTTGATGTTAGTAAATTAGAATTCTCAGGACCTTAAGGGTATCTGATGTTATGCAAGTTACACTACAAGAGCAAAGATGTGAAATGCCTATGTTTTCATATTTCTCTTTTCTCTTTTAAAGTGATGATACATTAGGTGATTATTTTAGACTTCATTGCAGAATATGAACAACAATTTCAGAGAGTGTTCGTGTTTACATTAGTAAATGAAAGCTGTACGACATTTGTCATAGAAGATGTGATTCTATTTTATTAAAAAACAACAATCATATTCACAGAAAAGTCTACTTGAGATATTAAAGAACTGATTCTTTGCATTTTTTAAAATAACACTTGATTGCTCTGTTTTTTAATCCATTAGTTTCTTTTATGTTTTATTTAAGTAAAGGTAAGATGACATGATGTTTAGGCATGTATTTGTAACTCTCTATGTCTAGTTGAGTTTAAATGTTACATTCTCAACAGTTTTCTAGAAATAACTCTATCCCTCCAAATTCAGTGGGGGCACACCTATCCTGCAGAAAATGGCTTACTGAAAGGCACACACATGTTTCACCAGCTTGAAAAAAAGGAAGGACTAAACCTATTTTTCCTATATGAGCAAAAGACGTCACTTGACGGTCAAGAGCTGCCTTATTAGAAACCCCAACACAGAAGTTCAACTGTTTTATACACATGTATACAATTATTAGAAAGTTGTCCTTATACTTCAAATATTGATTATGGTGAGAAAATATTTAATTATAAAAGTAATATTCATATATATGGGAAAATGCTACAAAAGCTTCTGTCTGAGATAAATACCATATCTAAGATGTAGAATAACATAGATAACAACTTTACTAAGTAATTATCCATGGTAATATTAATATCGGGAGATAAGAGCCAATGGAAGGTAATAGTAACAATTAAAACAAAAATAGAATCAGTTAAAATTCTTTCCACAAATTGGATAGGGTAGCACAGATGAATATGGAACAATGCTGTCTAAAGTGGAAATGAAAGGGATCCTTGTAATTTTTATTAAGGCCCCCTTTTTCATTCTCTTGCAAAACATATGTTAATGCTATTTTGACTTTAGAACTTAATATTCTAAATGTCAAAGACATGTTGCCATTCCTAATAAGATGAGGTAAAGAAGGAACTGTGAGGAAAAACTCTGCAGGAGCAGAGCTTTTCCGCCTAGACAAGGCACTACGTTGGATCACAAAGAGTACTCACGTGTTTGTAGCCTCCAAGAGTCCTTACAGAAATGCCCTCCCAACCTGTGAGCTCTTTTATTTCTCCATGAGAGCAACAGAGGAGAGTCTGTATTCAACAGTGTTTATCTCCATCTTTCCAAAAGTTAACTGAGCTGCTGTTGGAACGGAATCGAGCTTGAGGAGTGAGGAGTGAAAACTTAAACAAAAAGACGTTTTCGTTTGAGACGAATGAAACGAAAAACGGACTCATTTCCTTCCTTAAGATGCCTAAAAAATTAGGAGAAAAGGTTGGACATATTGAATGTTGGCATTTGATTTCAGTGTGGCTGTTGAAGTAATGTTCGTTCATATAATTTACAATGGAGGAATTCTATAGAGCAGCAGTTCTCAACCTGTGGGTTGTAACTCCTTTGGGGGTTGCCTCTCGGATATTGTGAATATCAGATATTTATGTTACAGTTCATCCCAGTAGTGAAATTGCAACTGTGAAGTAACAATGAAAACAATTTTATATTGGAGACTCCAAAATATAAGGAACTATGTTAAAGGTTCACAGCACTAGGAAGGTTGAGATGGATTGCTATAAAGGATGAGTCAGATACAGAATTCCCACAATGCAAACCTATTCTTTCTCATGAAGAAAGGACCAAGAGAATATGGAATCACTGCTGAGTAGAGAGCTATGGACAGCTGCAAGGTCACATGGTGGACAGTCAAGACAGAAACATCTCAGACAGGAAAAGAAACAATTGCAGTCGGGTGTGGTGCAGGAAGGCAGAGGCTAGTGTATAGGTCTGTGAGTTCAAGGCCATCCTGGTCTACAAAGCAAGCTCCAGACCATCCAGGGCCACACAGAGAAACCCACTGTCAGAAAACCAAAATCAAACCAAAACAAAACAAAACAAAGAAAGTTGCGGTAATTGGACTAATTGGGGGTGAAAAAGGACATGGAACGTTATGGAATTTATTAGGGATATTATTGACAGAGACAAATGGATATATTATATTCAACATAGAGAGTGAAAACACATGTGATCCATACATATATTTATAGAGTGGCATACAGTATCATATAAGGTTGTACTGAGCATAATAAAGTCAGCTGGCCCAGGGTAGAAATGGGCTTGACTTAATAGCAGCTTCTCTGAGATTGCCCACTGGGGATAACCTGGTGGGAAGCTCTGCTTAGCAAGAGTGCAGGGCAGCTGTTCCAAAGCAAATAGGGATCCCTGCTGGCACTAATGGAGGCTCAGCGGGGAAGATGCTAAGTCTGCATCTTCTGTATTGATTAGGGAAAAAATGGGAATATTGGGTCCCATTCAAAAAAGTCTCAGAGGGGGTTGGGGATTTAGCTCAGTGGTAGAGCACTTGCCTAGGAAGCGCAAGGCCCTGGGTTCGGTCCCCAGCTCCAGAAAAAAAAAAAAGAACCAAGAAAAAAAAAGTCTCAGAAAAGAAACTTAGGGGAAGGTGACTATGTCGATGAAGTATCCAGACTTTAGGACAGGTAGGAATGGTTGAAAATTTCAGACAAATTAGTAAAACAAAACAAAACAAAACTGAGGTTGCATGAGGCTTATGCATTCTAAGCCTTCAGGCATGTGGAAGAATATAAGGTAGCATCAGCCTTACTTTATGTAGAATAATGGCAGTGGGAAGTTATAAGATTATATATAACCTTGTATAATATAATCTTATATAAGCTTGTATAGATACTGTACAGCTACAGTTTGATGCTGTAGATCTGATCATCATGTAGATGCATGTAGATCTGATCACATTCTGTCTACAGTGGATCTCATATTCTTTGAATGTGTATATCAATTTGTACACATGTCATACATACTTATGCCCCTTTCAGTTTTTCTTTCTATATTATTTTCTATTCTCTTCTTGAGCTTGAATAGATTTCCTGTTTGTTTTTGTAAGCATCACCGTATCTAACTTCAGGCTGACTACCTAGTAGTTGCAACATAAGGAAACTGAATGTAATTCATAAATTTTGCAGAACAAATTATTATGTCAGAGAAAATATTAACAAAAGTTCATTGTCTGTTATCTTAGAGGCTACAGGATGTTGAATATTTTTTATACACATAGAATATAGCAATTGTGTGTTAGATTATAGTAAATGGTATCAAATTCTGCCCAGTTCTACACATATGCACATTTATAGTATGACTCTGCTCTCTCTCCAGAAGACAGAGTCTTCCTCATCATCTCATGAAATCTGGATTGCTTTGCATTTTCTTTGGCCAAGTTAACCTGTGAGAACACTGATGTCAGAATTCAGAGCCAAGACCTCAAGTGGCCACACAGTGTTTTCTTTACCTACTTAGAACCACTACCATAGCTCAGGGTCCAGCGGACAGGAGATAAAATGAAGTGGAGATGAGCTAGCTCTCCTGAGATGTTCTACACCAGCTATCTGACAGTAGCACTATCTAAGCCAACAATGGCTGCATCAAAGAGTGACTATCAGTAGGGGTCTGCTTGTCCCCTTGGGATATTCAGGCACTGTTGTACACTAGGCTATACTGAAAGGAATGAAATTTAGCCAGGTGGATGAGCTAGACAAGATCTCAGTCAGTGTGTGTACCAGATCTTCTACAGAGCTGGTTTACAGTGAAACACTTCTCTTTATTGGGGGTAACAAGAACTATATAAACCTTGGGGAGTGGGTAAGGGTTATTTTGGGGGAGTTTATATTATATTGGCTAGAGATGAGGTGCTGGGAATGCTTCATTTGTATGAAAAGAAATGCCAGGTGCTTGCAGGTTACATGACAAACTTAAGGGCAGCAGAGGTGGGGGTCATAATGCTACATTTACTGGGATATGCAGACCCAGAGCAGGGAGGAAGCAAATTTTCTCTTTCTGGTCTCAGAATGAGATTTTCAGAGTCTCAACACGTCTCAACCTCATTCTTGTTGCAGGTCACACTGCTTTCCAGCCCTACAAGTGATCTTAGGCTAAACTAACAGTAAATACCAACACCTGCTTCTTCTAGAAACAAGCCAAAATTGTTGAATTACAAATACACTAATTGATTATTATTTGAAGAGATTGGGTTTGGAGATGACTTGTTTCATAGTAACAAATACCATAGATAGACAAAAATTCCACAAAAATCCATTAGTTAAGTACACAGACAATTAGATTGAGGTCACAAGTATCACTATGGGAGCAATAAACTAATTGCCTCATGCTGGGTAAACTATAGTTTGACATAAGCAAATCCTTTAAAGAGATTTATAGTCTTAATTCACATCTTATAGCTTACTAATATAGAATGCACATGGTCTCTATGGCATTATGAAATAATTATACAGTACGAACAACCTCACATTTTATAAAACAGAAGGTTAAAACTACATTCAATTTGTATCTCATTATTTCCAAAGAATTCTATCATCTACGAAAAACAAACCAAATTATTTTCAATTTTTGAAAAATATAAGGAACATGTTATATCTACAATATTAACTATTTTTACAAGGCCTTCATAAGCATCTTGGAAGGCCAACACTTTATGTCTGTTGGCTTTAATAGAACACTAGATCTAAGGACTGCTGGATTGCTGAGTCACTGTAAAAATAGGACCTAAAACCCTGGGTGTCCCAGCTAGAAGGCGACTTCAGCATACTCACAGTTCTGATACAGAGCACAACAAAACTTAATTGAACGTAGATATAAGAAAGTGGGGAGAATCCTCCAAACTCTGAGGAAGGTCTCTAGAAGGTGATCTTTTTGGTAAATTAGTCTGATGAGTCCTGGTGTGTCTGTTTCATGCTGCTAGTCTTTCCCAAAGACTGATCTTCTGAGTTTTTTAGCATACATGTATATGTTTTAATTTTTAATTGATTATTTGTAAGTTTCACACCACACACCCCAATCTCACTCATCTTCTCATCTTTTCATATCTACCTTTGCAACATCTCTATCCCCACAAAACACACACACACACACACACACACACACACACACACACACACCCCTCAAAGCATAAAAAAACGTCTTGTGGAAGCTAAAGTGTGTTATAGTGTGTCCGAAAGCATACACTTGTGTTCACACAACTTTATTTACAAATGTTTATTGCTGTGAGTCATTGGTCTGTTTCAAGGCCTCTGGCTTCTGCTATACTATTAATCCTGGATTCTCCTAGGGACACGTTTCAGATATCCTGTTGTTACTCTGTGTCATGGAGATCCTCCAGCTTTGGATCTGCAGGACTGGCCCTTTCACATCCTCAAGCAGTTCAGAGATGAGTTAAATGTTAGGGTTCAAGAGTTGGTCAGCTCAGAAGCTGTCCCACATCTTGATCACCATGGGGTTCTATCCGGGCTACCTTACCCAGTGCTCCTCCAGCAAACCATAGTGCCAGCTTTCCTGCTCTCACACACTTGGGGCTATGCCTTGGTAATCAGGGCTAGCTGTTGTCCTGTCCAGTTGAGGTGGCATGGCCATTCTCCATCTCCAGAGTGCTACAGTTGTTGAGGTACAAGGCCAGTTCTTCCCATTGCCTCAGGTGGTGGTTGGGTATCTCATGTCCTCAGCTCGTCTCACCTAAGCCCACCAGGGCTAGCTCTACTGTGCTGTCCATGTATAGTGCAGGGCTCAGAATAAACTCTTAAACATCACATGCTGTCTAAGATTCAGCATTGACACAAACTGGAGAGAAGAAGAAAGTGTATTTCTGAGGAAACAGATGAGCTTGACTACCATGCCCAAACATACATTGTTTGTTCTAGGCAGACATGTAAGATGTGCCATATTGGTCCCCTATAACCTGGTGTTTATACACTATGCAATCTTTCTTTTCAAGGTTGGATTCCCCTTGTATTCTAGCCAACAGAGTATGGGAAGGTTGATATTATGCTCCTTCTTTTATTATTTATAAAATATTGTGACTTCATTTATCGACAGACTTGTTGGCTTTGATGAAGCTGGCTGCAATATTGGAGAAGACTACATGGTTAAGATTCTGAAATGAGAACATGGTTAGAATGAAGGCATTCCATTTCACAAAACGCAGCTGGTTATTTCCTAACCACAACTACTTTTGTGAATTTGGAAGTGGGTTCTGTTTAGCTGAGCTTCATGTATACCCACTGTGTCTTCTATCCTCACTGCAATCTGGTCAGCGTCCCTGAAGCAGCAAGGGCCATGCCTAGATTCCTAATCTATAATAACCGGAAGACAGTGAATGTTCTTGGTTTCAGTTTTATGGCTCTTTTGAACAATACTTTTTAAAGACCAATAAATAACATACCATAGAAATATGAAGAACTAAAATTTGTATTGGACAGAAAAGTTGAACTGGTGCTGAACTGAAGCCTTCTCAGTTACACTGCTCATAGTACTGAAAGGCACTCTTCATGCTTACAGAGAACTCTGTGATCTACAATGGTGACTCTCCTATGCAGTAGTGGTAAAAAGAATGTGGGGATAACTAACAGATTTCTTATATAAGATCACTCCATGAGATGGAATCCATCCTTGGTACTACTTGGGTGGCTGAAAACCTAAGATCAGATAGGCCAAAGAAAACAAATACAATTTTTTTTTTGCTAAAGGAACATAGCAATAAAATTGACCCTGAATAACATTCTATTCTTACTGGTAGATCAACTGTTGCTAAGCCATCCTTAGAGAAGGTTTTTTTTTCCTGTAGTAGATGAGAATAAATAGAGAGAGCCACAGTTGTACAATGTGGAGAGCATAAGAGACCTTGGGACACTTAGTCTTAAATGGCACATCTCCCCTCAGAGCTCAGGGAGAGAAGACAGAAAGATTGTAAGAGCATAAGGTGATGGATGACGCCCATGAAACAGTGTCTTCCATACACATCAGGACTGATGCTATATGAACTCACAGAGACTCTGGCAGAGTATACAGTCCCTGTACAGATTGAAGCCAGTATAGTCTCAGCTCTGAGATATTGGCTATGAGTTCCCATCTCTAACCAATGTCTTCACGGCCATGCTTGCAAAGGGAAAATTAGTTTTCTCCAATGGAAAAACCTCACTGGGTATAGAGACTACATTTCAGGGTAGGCCTCATGCTTAGCAATAGATAGCCAATACAAAATAAACTCACTGGTATTTTTGAAGATTTCTTCATTGCATGTTAGTTTGCTTTTGCTTTTGCTTTTGTTTTAATCTTTCTGGCCTTTTGCTTGTATAACATGTTTTCCGTGTGGGGGTTTTGGTGTATATGTGTTTCCTGTGCTTTTTCTATTTCTTTTTTGTTTGTTTGCTTATTTTTGAAAGAAAGAAAGAGAGAGAGAGAGAGAGAGAGAGAGAGAGAGAGAGAGAGAAGAGTAGGGAGATGGAAGTGGAAGATAGTGAGACTTAAAAAGGTATTATCTTGATGGTCCCCAAATAACTCTGTATTCTTGAATTTTTCATTTGTTTGATAACTCAGTGTTTGCTTATTTCAGAATTTTTTCAAATGAATAATGTGATGAGACAGTTTTTAAGACTATGAAACTAACAAGTCTACAGTAAATGGACCCAAAATAAGATGCAGAATATTAAGTGAGAGGCCAATAAAATTTACTTAAGGTCTATCAAATTACTATATAGTCCTCTTTCTGATAATAAATTTATTTTTTCTGCAGAAATAAGTTGATACAGTAGATTTACATAGATATTTTAGACAGTTTAGTGATACTGGGTATCTTAGAGAATTTGAATATTTTAAAAAGATTCAACTTATAAAGGGTTTGAATTGTTAGAAAATAGATTTACTAAGGAATTGAAATTAAACAATGTTAAAACCAAGTTATCCTGCTAATTTTGGGGCAACAATAAAGCACGGGATAACTGTATTCTTCCAAGATAACAGAGAAAATTCAGAATAAGTTTGTTTTAATTAAAAAGAAAAGTAAAAGAGAATGTGTTATGGTTGCAATGAGTATACAATAAGAGTAAAATTTAATCTCAATTAGTAACTTTCAGTAACTGAAAATCTTACATATTACATTACATAAAGCACTGAAATTAAAATTGTCTATGGTGCTTTTTTTAATAGAAGGTGTTTTGAGATTGCCTAATGAGTGATATTTGTAGACATCGAAAAAACATGAAGAGTAAATTCATTTTCAACCTAACAGAAATGACTTGTTTCCATGCTTTGATTGTTACAAGTGTCTGGCCTTTGCCATCTCTAATCTTCCATTAATGCAGCAAGATAATGATTCTACAGGTAACAAGCCTAATATCTAAAAGATTATTGAACTGATGCAAGTCACTGAGTTTAGCAGGAGAGCTGTGACTCAAACATTGATTGGGTTTGAGTCCCTTGCTCATGTCTTATTGTCTATGAAAACAGAAAACCCATCTTTTTTTTATATAAAATTGGATGTAGAAAGGCATAAAATTTACAAATCAAAGTCAATGTTGGGTTTGTTTGGTTATTACAAATTGTTTTTAAAAACCATGCCAATGTGTCCTCTACCATAATTTTGTTAAGTTGACCAAATCAGGGCATGGTAATAATTGTATAAGGTCAAAAATGAGTGTAACATTTGTCCAACTCTGATGTCTGAGAATACCAATCGGTGCGCAATCTAAAAACACAGACCTGACTTTGTGCAAGAGTTTTTCATCTAAACATGGAGGACATACACTATAATTACTGGTTTCTTCTTGTAAAAGGTAATCCATGAGACCACAACTGTAGTACTTCCTACCTTTCTTATTTCTTATTACAAGAAAGTGTAATATGCAATAATGGGCCCATGAGTTAGAGATCTCTGAAAATAAAATAATAAAAATAAAATAAAATTGATAGTAGAAAAAAATAGGTGCATGGTGGAACTTTAGAGGGGACAAGGGCATTAAGACAGGGTGAAAGTCAGCCTCTAGGCTTGTCCAGCATGAAGGGCAGGATGCCCTTGAACATTATTGAGAATGAGTTAGTGTTGGGGCACTATGTCTCATTTCCTCTGCTTGTCCTTTCAACTTTCTTTTCCCTGTGTACAGCTGACTGCTGAGAAGCTAACATTTAAAACTTCTGACTTTCTTTAGGAATAGAGAAACACAGTGACACTAAGCCAGAAGAAGAGTCTGATAGCAGAGGCAATAATGAGTTTTGTATAGATAAAGGGATAGAATGTGAATGACAGGAAGATATGGCATTGTCACTGTGACTAGGGAAAGAGAGAAGGTCATATCTAAGAAGGATGCCCTATGGGCTTAGAGACACAGAATGATATTTTTCAATGGAATAATGTTTCAAAACTACAGGTATTCCATTCAGAAAGGCTTTCTCATAATGGTGCAAGTTTTTCTGTCCCCCAAAAGAGGTAGGCTTCCATTGACCTTTTTTCCTCACAATGATTAAATTTCAGTTTACCAGACTTTTTCATTATCTCAAGATATGTGTGCAGTAATGACTCAACCTTAATCTGACTTGACTTTTTAGCCTAGAATTTCTGTTTTATAGTCTTTTACCTGTAGTATTTCATTTTATGATGCAAAAAATAGTCAAAGGAGATAAATGATCAGATTGTCTCCTGTGCAACAAAGCTGCTCACTTCATTTAAATGGAAATTTGTGTTTTTGTGAAAATTTGGGCCTGAAATGATAAACAAGGATAAGACTCCTCTACAAAGTAGAATAGTGAAATAAAAGCTGTCTCAGGAAACTCAGAAAACCAGTAAGATTTACAGTGTGCACACATACACATACTCATTCATACTGGCCAATTACGTTCTTCATTCTATAATGTTTGGTCATGAAGATGAAAATTCCAGGACAATGATTATGGAAGACATGTAAGATACACATAGCTCCAATCAGAATAAAGACTTTGTGTGGAAGCAGTAATTAGCACAATGTCTACTGTAAGTGCCAGCCACCTAGTAAACATGATTCAGCCAAAGGATTATGTAATCTTCTGGGTCAAATGCGATGCCATTTTTGCCATGTTCTCTCCCCCTCCACCCCCCGAAGAACATTAATGCAGCCATGTTTATATTCCTTTGTTATTACTCACTTAAGAAGCACTTAATGGTCTGCCTCTACCAATGAGGAACTTGAAATAATTCATGACTATTTCTTGGTGAAAAATACACGTAGGTCTTAGAGATTTTTTCCCCCAGCAGTGAATTGTGAGGCTATGTGCTGTGTCCCCACCACTAGGGCCTTCCTCCAGCCTGGATACCATTCACCTGACATTTCTCACGTGATGGTCTCTGACCTCTGTCATCCATAGCTATGCAAATTCACCTCTGTCTCACTCAACCACTTATGTAATTTAGCTTACATTTCCAAAGAAGTTTATTGGTTCACTCTGCTACAGCAAAAAAAATTATTAGACGCTAATGGGAAATGATAGGGGCATGTGGAGGGAAACATGATAGGATTAAACCAAGGAAGTTTACTGTATAATATTTGGTGGATATATACCATATTAATAATTTATTTTAAGGTTTAGAAGAATTTTCATCATTGTATAGCACGTTCATCTGCCATTATCCTGGAGACGTCTCTCCATCAGAGTCTCTTCTACTATTTCCTATAGTCTTTTTCCTATTATTTTTTCTCTGGAACATTTCACAAAATATAAAAATGTTCCTCTTCCATTTCTCTCTTCCAAAGCAAATCATACAAACTAGGTTTATTGCTTGTATCTTCCTATGTCTTTCTGTGTAAGAGTTGGACATGTAAACATTCTTTGCTCTGCACTGCCTGAGAGTATATTATTAGATACTCTTTTCCACTGTCTCAGTTCCAAAAGTCTCGGCCTCCAATCTACCAGAGGGAAAGCAACATTGAGGTAAAAAGACAACCATGGTGGGATTCACATTTAGTCTCTTTTATAAGACCACACATATGCAAGCAATATCTACTGTTACCATTCAAAGCATATACATGGATAACACTCCTTGTATCTTGGAGCCATTATTTCTGAAGGTTTTTCTACCATTTTTAATTTAATAAAGTGCCATGCATTTTTGTATTTAAGCCATGTTTTCTTATGGCAGTGTTGGCCAGGACCCTCGCCATAGGTAAGGAAAGGTGCTACAGTTTTCTTAAGCCTACATTTAATAGTGCATTCTCTATACTGACTGTGACCACACCCGGACAACAGTGTTTCCTGACACAAACCTATTTAGAAACATGACCTAAAGGGATTAGAACTGAATAGGGACACAAAGAGGAACATTAAGATGTAGGAGTATGGTATCACAAAGCACTTACTTCTATATTTCTAAAGACAAATAGTACAGAGATGCTCGACATATTGTATGGAACTTGAAACTAAATAAAGATGAGTCAGGGAGAGGAGGAAAAGAGGAAGAGAAAGAGAAGAAGGACCAGAAGAGGAGACATAGAAAAGAAACTACAAATTTTTAAAAACTCTGTACTTGCTACATGAGGAGTTCAGATAAAGCAAGTGAAATATGGTATTGAGAAAGTCTTTACAGTAGTTATTGTATCTGTTATTTTTTTAAATTTTTTCATTAGATACATTTCTCTACTTACATTTCAAAGGTTATTTCTCTTCACGGTTTCCTGTCCATCAGCCCCCATTCCCTCCCCTCCTCATACATTATATATCCCTCTTACTGCCCCCCCCCACTTCCCTGCACTGGGGGTTCAACCTTGGCAAGACCAAAGGCTTCCCCTTCCGCTGGTGTCCCAACATGGCTATTCTCTGCTACATATGCAGTTGGAGCCCTGGGTCAGCCCATGTATAGTCTTTCAGTAGTGGTTTAGTCCCTGGAAGCTCTGCTTGGTTGGCATTGCTGTTTTTATGGGGTTGCAAGCTCCTTCAATTTTTTCAATACTTCCTCTAATTCCCCACAAGGGGATCCTATTCTCAGTTCGGTAGTTTTTGCTGTTATCCTTTTGAGAGGAAAAAAATATAGTTTGATTCAAACACAGAAGCTCCAAACTGAGAGTTGAAATTCTTCATATCACTTTTACTTTAGATACTTGATTTTAGGTCTCAATATAATGATTTCATACATTGGCATTTAGTTTATACACAGAAGACTAAGATTCAAACACACTTCTGTTTTATCTTGAGAGTATTAAGTAATGTGGCATTAAAGGTTATAGTGGGCTGGTGTGATCACTCAACCAGTAGCACAGTCTGAAGACCCAGGTTAGTACCCAAATCCCCATACAAAAAGATGGATGTGGTTTTGCACATCTGTCATCCCAGCATCCCCAGCGTCCAGATAGGAGACAGAGGATGGAAATTAGGTGAGAAGTTAGAAGGGCAGGTATCCTCAAGCACACAGGGTGGGAGAAACACTGGAGAGTAGGCTTCAGCAGGGTGGAAGGAGTAAGTCAATTATTGAAGGTTGTCCTCTGACTTCCATATGCATGCTACGGCACGTATGCACCTGCTCGTGTGTGTATGTGTGTGTGTGTGTGTGTGTGTGTGTGTTTGTGTGCACGAACCTACACCTACAGACACACAGAGAATGATAATAATAATGATAATAAACAAAACAAAAACCTAAAGTCAATAAATACTATTTCATGTGCAACACAAGAGGAAAGCTGACCGGAATGCCTTAAGCCTCTTTTCTCCCAGATTGTGCAACTGATTAGAAGAACAAAAAAGCAAACAAAAACTCTGTAACTGAATAGAATACACACTTCAATTATGCTTGTTGACTTGGGCTTGTCTTGTTGTGTATTCAGCAAAAGATAACAAAGAATTCAACTGTTTGCTCAGCCCTTCTTCTTTCTGATAGGGATGTCTTTTCAATGAGAACATCACTGTGCAGTGTGTGAGACCCTTATGGCAGTTTTCAAAGGGAAACCTGGTCATGCAGGAGACCTGATGTCTCTCTGTGACTGAGGAATGAAGTGCATTCAGGAAAACTCCTTTCTAAGTAGCCCATGTTCCTGGGGTAATGCAAGTGTTCAATGACCCTGGGAAACAAGACTACTCCTGAAATGTGCTGTGCAGTAATATAGGTAGAGCTGGAGTTTAGAAGTTGGTGGTGTGTTTCAAACAATATTGCTACCATCTTAAAGCTTGCAGTAATTTTTTTAACAAGGGACCTTCTTCCTCACTGTTATCATCATACATTGCACCTGGAAAACTATATAGCCTGCTACGTTGGAGGGCTTTGAAAGGAGTGAGCTACAATCTGCTGCTTTCTTATGGTCTATGAGAAGACACCACTTGCCAGAATAATCATGCCATGGCTTACTCTGCCTTCTCCACAGGATTACACACATAGAAGACTTATGACTAACGACTGCACAGAGGATGCCTAAGATCTCTTATACCATTTGCTTTTTATCAGTGTTTGTATTTCCCAAGTTTCAGTGTGTTCATACGATTAGATTTGACAGGCAAGTCAATGTGTTTGCAATGACTATTGTATCCAACACAAAGACAGGTATATTAAACTCTTCTTCCTCCTTCAAGCTGAAAGGCAGATGCGTTGGAAAGTGAACCTTCACGATGTAGAAGAAGGCATGCTAGGAGAAGGAGCAACATGGGAGAATGGAACCTCACTGCTGAAAGAAAGCTCTTCTGCAACACCCTAGGCTGCCTTAAGAGAGGAATTAATTTTTATTCTCAAGGCCCTTTATATTAGCATAGTTTCTCCTAGCTAATACACACCATAAATTCTTGTGGGTGTACCTCACCATAATTTTTTAAAACCAGAATAGCTGAGTAATGAAAAGTTCTAGGTACTAGAGATTTGCACATAGGAAGTATTATTAATTTGCATTAAAATGATCTAAAACGATATTGAACCAAATTTTACCTTCAACGATTTTCAGAACACTCTGAGTCTTACATAGCCTCAAGGTCATCTTTATGAACACTAATTATAGTATAAGCCTATAGACGCTGGGACTTGAGTAAATCTATAATAACCTCATGACAAACTCCTGAAATTGCATTTTCCAAATAAATTCCTGAGGCACTCTAGTTCCTTTGTAATTTATCTTCATTATGAAAACAGACTACAGAATGTGAGAACAACTCTTGCAAGTGTTCCCCTTATTTGGGAACTGACTGTGGCAACACCTACCTTTTAAAACTATCTAAAAATCAGAAAATACTTTTACGCCTTATTATTTTCAGTGATGCGTCATGGTAAGATTTAAAATATTATGCTGATGAACCAATTGCAAAGCTGTGACGTAGAAGGGGAGATTTTCTGTTTACCTGCTCCAATCACTCTCTCAATGCGAATTCTTGAAGGGTCAATCTCTTTTGCAAATTCGTGGACAGCTAGAGATGGGTCTTCATAAGTATCTGGATCAATGTAGGTTTTGATTCCTGGGAAGCGCACTGCAACAAAATATGAGATTGCTATAATTTAATAATATTTCAGCAGACATGTATCTTGTGACCATGTAAAGGAGAAGTGACATACTAAGGTAGTTACATGCTTATGATTTAATGTTCTTTCTTTTCCCCCCAGGTTGATGCCTGCACAAAAAGGGAAAAACAGAGATTCCCAGTGCATAAATTCTTCCTCTTGCTTTGCTTTTTGATTGCTATGAGTTGAACAGCCTTGGTAGCACGTGATCCTACCTCCAGGATATGTTATCTTAGTATAAGCAGAAGTATAGACTTAGGTAACCACAGACAGGATCCTTTGAAAGGAATGAGCTTGAAATAAATCTTTCCTCCCAAAGCAATCTAATGTAAAGAAATGGGAACACTACAGTGACTAAACTGGACCATGAGGTTCAAAAACTTTGGAAATGGTTTATAAAAGGCTCTGAAAAAATTCTGGCAACAGAGGCTTGAGATGCTGTAAGAAGAAGCTAATGGTAATTCTGGAGAGAGGTCAGAAGAATAGAATACAGGTGGTATTGCCAAGAGTAAAGACTGTATTTATAGAATTTCTTATAGGAATAAGAACTCTACTGGAAATCTGACTAGAGGATATTAGTGTTACATTCTGACAAAGAATTTTCCCTTTTGTCCATGTCCTGGTGGAAGGCTAAATGTAAAGGTCACTGAAGAAGAATATGGTGGAAGAAATTTCCAGTAGCCCAGTAAGGCTCTGACACAGTTTTGGTGACTACATTTAGCTGCAGTTACATGAGGATTGTGATTTACAAAACAGAATAGAGGGCTTTGAAAAAATATCTCACAATTTGATCAGAGAGAAATAAGTTTAAAGTTATGGAAAAGGAGGATGTGACTTGTTGGAGAGATTAGAACCAGCAAGAAGAAGCTATGTACTCTGCTTTGGAACAATAAGCTATGCCATGAGAATATTTCAGGAATAAGCAGGTTTCTACCCATGTCACCCAAGAGCTTTCTAAGAGAAAAGATGCAACGGCATATACTACTAACCTAGGACCATTTGTTTCCTTAAAATTCATTTCATTTTTCCTTGGTCATCTAGACTCTAAGAGGGCTCTATACTTGTGGTTCTAACAGGCAAAAGATTATAGCATTTGTTTCACTAATTCTAGTGTTGTAATGATAAAATTAGGAGGATCATGGGTAGGCTTATGGAGACTTCCACTCAACTTTCAAAGAAATCCAGGAGGTCCTGAAAATGTGTAGATTTGGTATTACTGGGCTAAGCCCCGATAAGATAATGTATGAAGTTAGGAAAGCAAAGCTAAAGGTGGAATAGAGATCCCAGGAAGCCAGGGATTCTGAAATATGAAACATGAAAATACTATTGAAATATGAAATACCTATTGAAAAAGACTATAGCAGCAAATAGAGCCAGCCCAGGTACATCGTCAAGTATGCTACAACTAGCTAGGAGGAGGTAATGCCCAAGTCCTTTGAAACTTATGCCATTCTACATGAACTGGCTGCTAGATATAATGCTATCTGATTGAATATTTACCCTGTTATATTTTTTCTTGTTCTGGTCCAAACATTATTTGGTGTTCCCTATTTCTGGCTTTTGGAATACGTGTAATTACATCACTCTATCTGCTTCCTGTGACTCTGTTCTTACTGGAGACTTTGGACTTTTCAGGATTGTTGAGTTATTAAGACTTTAATGAGTGGGTTCTGGGAAATGGAATCAATGTATCTGATATTGTAAGTTGCACACAAAATGGTTTGGGGCGAGGGGTAGAATGCTTTGGTTTAAGGAGGCATGTTTAGACATCAAGTTGATGGAAGGTAGACTCATGATGGTTAATTTAGAATGACAACTTTAATAGAGAAATGCTTTGGGGGTTAATAAAGGTCTTCTTTGGGTGCTTCTATATAGGTGATCTAAGGTAGTAGTCATAAGGGAGAAGACTTCTTCATATCTTGGTAGAGCAATTGCATAAGCTAGTTTGTGGATGAGGTAATGGAGAAAAGCATGACAATCCACAGTATAGGCTGTCCTTCACTGTACATTCTGCTTTTTTTTTCTTTCTGCCATGAGTTGAACATACTTGCTCCATCATAGCCTTTATGCTGAGACCTCTGAGACCAGGAGCAAAATAAATTTTTAATTTATAAGGTATTTCTGTCCATTGTTTTGTTACAGAGATTCAAAATAACTAACACATAATATAAAATGAGTGAATGATAGTTGATTTTTTGTTCTCACAAATTAAAAGCCATACTAATTCATAGTTAAGTAGTACTTTTAGTCTCACGCTCTTACAGGAAAATCTTTAGTTAAAAAAAAACAAAACAAAAAGTAAGAAAGCAAATTTAGAGGAGGCAATAAGATGTTCATTAGTAGCTATAATTTGCTTTGTTAATTATTATATGCTTGCTGTCTTCATTTATTGCCTTTTCCCTATGCCTTCTTGGTGTTTTGATATGCACACATGAGAAAATTAGCATTCAAAAAAATAGAACCAGAAAAGTACATTTCCAAATGTAGGGGGGCCTGACATGGACTCTGAAATGTTTTATCATGACTTGTCACAATTTAAATAGGAGAAAGAAGAGATAGCTTGTATCTTTATGTTGTATTCATATGTTCATAACTTCTATGCTCTACTGATAACTTAATCAGAGTTACAATTAATATTTAATCCCTGATTCTGCCAGAGAATTAGTGTCAGCTAATTATATGTATGGTCATGTTGAAAATACTCCTTAAATACAGATAAATATGCTATTTCTAACTCTCATGCGATTTTAACAAGTAAGCCATGATGACGTAAAGCAGTAATGCCTTTCTCTACACTAATTAGATAACAACATTTCTTCCATGAAAATGCAATACATGTCGTGTCAGGAAAACCAGGACCATATTAGTCCCAGTTGTGAATATCATATCGGGTTTCGAATTTAATTCATCGCTGCTTTCTT
Organism: Rattus norvegicus; assembly: GCF_021556685.1. Classification (NCBI taxonomy): domain Eukaryota; kingdom Metazoa; phylum Chordata; class Mammalia; order Rodentia; family Muridae; genus Rattus; species Rattus norvegicus. The sequence goes on along the minus strand of NC_141544.1, from coordinate 54,044,039 downwards.
AACACTCCTTTCTTTTGCTTCCCTTCCTCAGTGGCTTCCGGTTATTTTCAACAGGGCTGCTGAGCCCATCTGCTTTAGTTTATGCTAATCTGCTGCTGGGAAAGCAGGTAATAAATACCTCAGAAGCACTGGTTCTCTCTGCACCCTAGTAAAAAAGCCCCGCAGTGAATCTTAAGGTGGCCTGGCATTAGTCATCTGCCCACGCGTCCGCAGCCAGGTTTTTGCAATCTGTTTACAATGTTTTGAGGTCGTCTCAGGCCAGGTCTCTCAGGCAGGTGACTCTGAGACCACTTCGAAAAATGAAAAGTGCCTTAGAATTTTCTCCCAAGTCACCTCAGAAATTTATAATATATTACTTAAAACCTCCCCTCCCGCATTTTGGTTTTGGTTTTGGTTGATTTAAATGCAAAGGGAGGTCTAAACAGCTGAACAAGTTGCTCTGTTTATTATCTGTATACTTTGGTTAATTAAAGAACGTCCCTTTCTTGTTACTCCAGTATGTCTCCATAGAAAAACTGTCTTGATGAAGGAGTCTGTAATTTGAAGGTGAAGGTGGAGGTGGGTATTTGGGAGACGAGAAGGGCAATTACCCAACCAACTATAGTGGTAATTATAGCTTGCTGAGAGAGAGAGAGATCTTCAAATGAATATAACCTTGTAGTCAGCACAGGGCTTCATACATATTCTAAGAGTTAAAGAGCTGATATACCTTTATAGTGCTAATGAATTGTAAATTGCTTTGTTGTATGATTAAGTGACAGTCTCTCCAAAAAAGGAATAAGGGTTACTCAACGTGTCTATATGGAATGCTTCACTAAACAAAACTGACTTGTGTTCCAGAGCCCTTGCGATGGTGAGCAACTCGACACAATTAGTCACTATGTATTTTTAGTAAACATAATTTGTTTGGTTGCCCTGCCGTCGCTGAAGAAAAGGTAATGCCTTTAATGAGAATCAGGTGCAGTTTCCACCCTGAACCTGGAGCTAGATGAAGCCCTTCATGCCAAAAGGTTGGAAATGAATTTTTTGTTTGCTTTCTCAGCGCCCTGGATCACAAACTTGAGTGAAGCTCTGGAGGCATCGGGAGGACACAGAGCAAGGAACAAAGCACTACTCACGGTGGCTGTTCTGTAAGTGTGTTCTTCTCTTCTCTTCTGACTTCATTTTGGCCTTGATGTACCATTGACACCTTCCAAAAAGGGGAACAAGCTTATTTAAGCATTATGTAATTCAAGCATACAAAACAATTAGGGGTCTGGGGAAATGACTCAATGGGTTAAAAGCACTCCTTGCTACTCTTCCAGCGGTCTTGAAATCGATTCCCAGCACCTATGTCAGAGGGCTCACAACTGCCTACCTCCAGGTTCAGGAGATCTAACACACTCTTCCAGTCTCCATAGAAATATTCGCTCACACACACATACCTTTCTACATACACATGATTTAAAACTAAAATTAAAAAAATTCAAAAAAATTAGAATATATATCATCTATGGAAAAAGTTCTTGTCTCTCTTCATAAAGACCAGCTTAAAAAGATGTTTTTAATGTGAAAATGCTTCCTATTTTTGATATACATAAAATTAGCATCAGATAGCACTATCAAATAGACTGATTCAAAAGATAGAATTCCCATAAAATATTTTATGATCAGCTATAAATATTCTTTTTCTTTTTATGTGACTTCTAATAAGCATAATTTTTTATTATAAAGAGAATCAAACATCAAAAATATTTTGAGTTAGAATCTTAAAGATATAGAAAGTTAGCTTCTATTTTTCAGTGATAGTTTGCATGGTGGCTTCTTTCTTAAAAGCTAAAAATTTGAGAGGGATATTCTGTTCTTGCCCTGCATGGTTGGGCTCTCATGACTCTTTCAACTCGAGTAACTTCAGCAACATCCATGAGATCTGACTGCTCATCAAATTGATATTTCAATTGGTTAAACAGAATATGTCTGTATTACACAGTGCAGTTTTTCAGTGTCAATTATACCTGTATTTTGATGGTAGTTTAAATATTCATTCAGACTTGCTTTACATTTTCCACGGAATTAACTTCCACTGAATGCCCCTCTACTAAAGTTCATAAGAAGCACTTCAGTATGCCGTGTTTAGACAGTTTCTGATGTTAGAGAAATGGCAAACATAGAGATTCAAAGCAGAAAACGATTTACTGCTAAGTTTTCCTTGTCATTAACTTCTCTGTTTAAGTGGTATTAATACTCAAATTCAGGAATTCTGATTATAGGTAACATTTGTAATCTATTCTCAAGTTTGTCAGGTTAAATTTTGCTCATAAAGATTGCATCACTTTAAGTCTGTGACATTTATAATTCAAGGCAATACTTTTTATGGTAAAAGGTAAAAGTTCTTGGAATATCATTGTATACTCTCTTGCAAGGAGAAGGCTTCTAAGACACTAATGATCCATGTTAGATTGGGGACAAGTGAAAGAAGAAAGTTTCCAAGGAGTTAAATAGATGTGTGTGGTAAAATGAAGACAAAACTATTTGGTTGCATGTAAAGTAAAAATGACAATGTGATTGAATTATAAAAATACTGCTATTAACTTAGCAGTATTGCTACCTGCTTGGAAAACATTATCAAGAGAACACTAAATATAATAAACTTCTCTTGGACATATCCTTTACCTGCTATAAAATAAATTCTTTGAGCAACTTGTGAACTTGGGGTATGGATATATTAACAACAATAATTTATTCATCATAAAACTGCACACAACTGAAAGAATAGAGAAACTAACACAAATACATAAAGCATGCCAGATTACCTAGATTGTGACAATTTAATATGATGATTACTTTGATTTAGAAAGATTCTTAATTTCCCTTTTGAAAATTTCTTTGTAGATGTTTAGGGTACATACAAAATTAGATGATTTAACTTAAGAGGAGTGACATGTTTGTATTCAACAATAATCAATAAACAAGAAATCCATTTATCATGAAGTTGATTTAAAATATTCCATTTTCTACTAATTTGGTATATAAACAAATCAGAAAGACTTTATAATGTATGTTATTTGGTTTTTGTAGAATAGGAATCAAGGTTTTTTTGTTGTGTTTTTTGTTTGGTTGGTTTTATTTTCTTATCTTTTTCTGTCATCAGGATCTGAATGACACACCTAGATCTAGTACCTGTGGCTGTCACTTCTTTATCTGCCGTAGTTATGTGGAGTCACCCTGGGTATCTATTTCTTGTTTTAAGTGCATTATTTGTACAGTTTTTAAATCGTGAAAATGGAATCTTGTATCATGCACATGTTACAGATAATAACACAAGTCTGAGGTGTTCTTTATGCCCTTACTGATATTTACAAATGCCCTTGGTTTTCTGTTTTTGTGAGAAAGCATCACTACCAAATCAACTTGGGGAGAAAAGGCTTTATTTTAGCTTACAATTGTCAATTTACGATCACTGAGGGAAATCAGAAGAAGCTGGAGGCAGGAACTGAAGCAGAAGGCAGAGAGGAATGCTGCTTACTGCCTTGCTCCTTGTGGTTTAAGCCTAATTTCTTGTACCTTCCAGAATCACTTGCCCAGGGTGGCCATCACCATATCAATCTGATATGGTCAATCAATCTGGTGGGGAGATTTTCTCAACTGGGATTTCCTCTTTCCAATGACTCTGTGGTAAGGTGACATAAATCTAACCAGCACAGGAATGAAAACGAATTTTTCTTTAGAAGAATAATCTGAAAGTATGATTGATTTCTGATTAATAAATGCTTAATATTACTTCAAAACATGTTACTTAAAAAATAACTCCAATATACTATCTTCAGTTTCATTTGTGACGTTTAAGGACTTGCATCTTGGCCGTCATCCAGTACACTTAAAGATTAAAATATGGTTTTCAGTACACTGTCACACCAAAACCATAAAGGTAGAAAACTCAGTCTAAGATAAGCGAATCCCTTTTGCCAAAAGTCAGGATTTAAATCTAAATCTTTCACTTTTTTCAGCTTATAATAACTAAAAAATTAGCATATTACTCTCAAGTAGAAAAATATTACATATATAAAAATAATTATAATGTAGAGAATTTTCATATTTAATTGACAAAGCATCTTACTTTCATAACAAATTCATAAAGAGTTTTATGTAAGTTTTACTGTTTAATTAAAAAAATATTTTTCCAAGAAAAATTGTTAAAGGAGTCATCAGAACACAGTAAAGAAAAAAGTCAGGAGTAAGTTACTCTTCACTATTTGGCTTTCAGGCTTGACTGCAGGCTTTGACTGTTTATTGCTCTTTAATTCGTGAATTGATGCTGAACGCTGGTGGCTGCTCCTCCCCCTGCATCCCTGTGGAGTTCCCCATGGTGTTTTCATGTTAGGCATTCAGTCACACAAACACACGTGCGAATACACATAAAGAGTGGTTATCCGCCATTTGGGGGCTAACCCGGGATTACTTATTTACCTCCCAGTGATGAGGAAGAACAAAGTGAGGATAACTAGGAGAGTGAATCCCCCGACGGCTGCCGTGGCTATGACCAGGATCTGCCCTTGTTCCGCTGCCATGTCAGAAGCTGAAACGGAGACACAGGGGACACTTGGTGGTCAATATCTTAATATGATGATGGTCATTATTTTTAAAGCACAGTATATTTGACATTTATTTTAATAGGTATCTAAACAACCCAGGTGAGGTATGATTTATATAATGTTTGCAGAACTGAGGTCATTATCCACCACACAAAACTTTCTTTTAAAGCTATAACTGAAGTATTTGAATTCTTTTTTTTTTCTTTAAGGGAGAAAAGAGTTTATTTGGCTTTCATTTCCAGCTCCAGTTTACCGTTTTGGGAAAGTCAAGGAAGATGTTTGAAGCAAGTAACATCCCGTCTAGTCAAGCAGAGAAATAAATGCGCGAAAGGTGATTGCTGCTCTCTTCTCAACAACGCAGAGGCACACTTGTCGGGACTGCCAGTCTTCTGACTAAAATAGCTAGGATACCCCACCACCTCAGCTTAGAAGAGGTCACTGAATCCAATTGCCATTACAGGGTTGTTCTTGATTTGATCAGTGGGAAACCACAAGACAACAAGCTAGCAGGGGTGTTTGAGCCAACCAAAGTTAAATAGAAGAGCCTGACGTTCAAAACAGAAGCCACATCCCCATTCCTTGGATGGATCATTTTGGGGGCCCTGCATCATGGCGAATGCCTTTAATTCAAGTACTCAGGAGGCACAGAAAGGTGGATCTCTGGGAGTTCAAAGCCAACCTCATCTACAAAACATTATTCCGGCTACATGGTGAGACCCTGACTCAAAAACAAACAAACGAACAAACAAACAAACAAACAAACAAACAGACAAATCAATGATCAGAGAAAACTATACCCAGAAAGCAAAGACAATAAACACGGAAATTGCGAAAGTGTCGTTCACTCTGGAGCCCTTGATGACTGACTGGGTTTTCCTTTTTTATAACAGTGTCAAGTGCAATGTCTCAATGTCTTAGCCTTGGGTGTCTCACATTAAAGTACAGCAAGCTGTCCACCTGGGTTCCTGTCCTCACTCTGGTCCTCTGGTCTCACGTTCTGTTTAGTGTTTTAATGAGAACTGTCCAAGGGTGATGGCTCATCCAAGGGTGGCTCATCCTCTCTGAATACACATTGTGATTCCCATCCAACCCCCAGTGCACAGGGCTGCAACACCACATGTCCCACCCACTCTCTCCAGGGTGTGTAACAAGGTCAATAGAATCCTAAAGCCAGATGCTCCCAGAGGATGGCCCAAGGCAATGGCTCCTCCATCAATGTTCACCTTCTCGGGGTTTAACCCAAGTTCTTTAGCTATTGCTGCAGACACCGCTGCAAAGGCTTCATTGATTTCAAACATGTCAACATCCTCCAGAGACCAGCCTGCCTTTGCAACAGCTTGCTTTAGGGCTGGAATCGGTCCTACTCCCATAACAGAAGGCTCCACATCGGCTTGTGACCAGGAGACTACTTGTGCTAAAGGTTTCAGCATCCGACTCTCAGCTTTTGTCTTCTTCATAAGAACCACAGCAGAGGCACCATCGTTCATTCCTGATGTGTTCGCTGGGGTGACCGTTCCAGTCCCATCAGTAAGAAAGTAAGGTTTCAGCTTGCCCAGGGCTTCAAGGTTACTTTCCCATGACGAAGAAACTCATCAATTTTCACTTCAGTAAGACCTTTTCTAGAAGACACCAGCACTGGCACAATCTTCTTGTCAAAGTGGCCAGCTTTCTGCGCATGCTCTGCCCTATTCTGGGACACAACTGCAACCTTGTCCTGGGCCTCTCTGATCACTTGCCATTTTTTGGCTACGTTTTTAGCTGTGACACCCATGTGGCAGTTGTGAAACGCATCAGTAAGACCATGCTGTCAGCGAGTGGCACCTCACCCTCCTGATCTCAGGTGAGCCAAGAGAGGAGTCTTGCTCATGTTCTCCATGCCTCCAGCAACCACAATGGTGGAGTCACCCATGGCTATGGACTGAGCTGCAAGGCACACAGGTTTTAGGGCGGAGTCACAGATCATCTGGCAGCTCCATGATGGCACTGAGTAGGGGATCCCTGCACCCACACTGGCTTGTCGAGTAGGAGTCTGCCCACAACGTGCAGTCAAAATGTGTCCAAATATGACCTTGGACACCTCTTCTGGAGCCACCTTGACTCTCTGCAGGACTTCTTTGATGACAGTTGTCCCCAGGTTGTGGACAGGCAGAGTGGACAGGGCACTATTGAAGGAAACTATGGCAGTCTGTGCCGCTGAGATGATGACAACGGGGTCCAAGCCTGCATTCATCCTGTCGCTCCTATGTCTGCTAGCTCTCTGCCTTGTACTGTCTGTGACCGGTATTTGAATTCTTAATGCTTCCTTTTAAGGTTACATATGTGTTGTACACTCATTTGGAACCTGTTTCTACAACAGGAAAATCCTGTGTTGTGATTTAAATTAATCAGTTAAAGTAATTTAATTTATATTTAATATGTTTCAATAAATCCAAATATTAAAGATATAAATTTCCATATTTGCAGAGCAAGGATATATGTATGTGGACAAGAATTCATGTGTATATGTGCAGACACACACACGTGTGTATATATATATACACATACATATATATGATGTATATGTATATGCATATGATATGCATATATGTGATCTATATGTATATTATATATATCATATTCATGTCATAGATAATAAGTTTGGGAGAAAAGACTACTTAAGTGCTTTTTTCTTTCTCTTTGGTCAAAAGGCCAAATCATATATAGTAAAAACACTACTTTTTTCTTGCTGAATGAGATGTTTAGCAGTAGTTTTTAACTTGACAGAACCTAGAATCACCTCAGTGATACTTGCATCTCAGCATACATGTGGGGGCTATTTTGATTACATTCACATTAATTATGCATGGAATCATTTCACGAGCTGGGATCCAGGAATGAATGCATGGGAAAGGGGAGCTGAGGACTGGCATTCACTTGTTTGGCCCCGCCCCCTGAGTGCTATGGCCACCAGCTTCGGATTGTTGCTTCCAGCCCTGAGTTCCCTTCCTACATGTTAGAGCCGTAAGCCAGAATAAACCTTTCTCCGTAAGTTGCTTTTATCAGAATGCCTTAATACACAAAGAAAGAAATAAATTAAGACACTGTCAAAAGTATTTAAGCTACATTTTGAATTGGGGGCCTTGCGCATTATAGACAAGGAAATTCTTGCAGTAAAAACTGCAGCAGCTACATGTCTCTAAAATATACTGACTATTTCAATTCATTACTGTATTCCATTTTCCCTATTAATATTTTCTACACTGGGTAAGGTGGGATCTTGCTTAAATATGATGTACGCACACACAGAAATATCAGACTGAGTACTTTAATATGTAAAGTTGATGTGTGTTAGTGAATTAGTTAATAAGTTTCCTCATGTAACTTATGACTACAATTCAGGCTTTTAGATTTTAGTTCTGTTTTCTTTCCTATGCTATAAGTACAAATTTTAATTCAGCCGTCGGTAGTCTAAACTATTAACCAAAAGGTCCCATTAATACCCTTCAACATAACTAAAGCACCACATTTTATTTCCAGTGTGTGTGTGTGTGTTTGTGTGTGTGTGTGTGTGTGTGTGTGTGTGTTTATGTGTGTGTGGGTGTGTGTTTATGTGTGTGTGTTTGTGTGTGTGTGTTTGTGTGTGTGTGTTTGTGTGTGTGTGTGTTTGTGTGTGTGTGTGTGTTTATGTGTGTGTGTGTGTGTGTGTGTGTGTTGTATGAGTATATATCAGTGTGTACTGCTGTGTGCATATGAAGTCAGAGGTCAGTATTGATCTGTAGCTCTAGATTTCTACCTTGTTTGAGACAAAGTTTCTCATCGTTCACTACCTTTTTTCCAGGCTAGCTTTGCATACACAGTCCACAAGTGCCCATTAGTTTTTTTTTCTCTACCTCCCATCATCCTATAGGGGCACAATGATGGATGCTCTGTTACAGCATCCAATGTTCCTAGGGTACCAGGACCAAACCCAGGTCATCAGGCTTACGCAGCCTCCTCCGCTCGGGAGTGCCAACTGTTGGCTCCAGTAAGAAGTCATTTAGTCACAATATTTAGGAGATTCTCTAACTGTAGTAAAAAACAAGTCACGTTTGTTTGGTTTTCCGTTCCAGAAATTTATTAAATATTGGAGTTAGATTTTAGTCGCCATTGTTTCATCAGGCCGTTTTCACAGTGTTGAGCTTTGACACATAATCTGTTCCGAGACAAGTTAAACAGCTGTACCTTCTCCAGTAAATAATGGACTCTAGCTTTTTGTTAGTTCTTCCCCAAGGTTTGCAATCTTCAAAATAGTACTGATATGGGAATTAATGGTGTGCTCCAAAATGTCATATCCTTCTCACTGAAAATTATTAAACAACGAATTTTCCAAAAAAAAATTGATGTTTCAGAAAACATTACAGTTTTGAAGATAAAGAAGGTGACATTTTTTTTAAAGAAGACATTATTTACTTGCAGCTCCTCTGCCCATGAAAGATAGAATCTAGTTCAAGAGTTTTCAGCCTATAACAAATATTTTTATAGTAGTCAGGTCTCTTGTGACTTCTTGAGACTGTATGGAAAGCTCAGATGGGGAATATGATTGCGTGGTTGCATGGCTTGTGAGAGTCAGAAATCTTGTCATAGAAATTTATGTTGATTTAAATAATTTAGTTTATCAGCAATATGTTTCTTTTTGTATATTTATGATTACAGGTGTATGAACTGGGTTGGGGTTTAACATTTAATTCTTTAACATAACATTAAATAAATTTGAAGAATGCATAGCCCTGCATAATTACTTTCTAAGCATGTATACTAGCAAAATTAAGCATTTCTGTATAGAGAACGACATATACATGTACTCCACATAGTTGAAGTTAACACTTAATGAATGCCACTATTGTACTGTGTATAAAATAATACAGAGAATGGGCTAACCTGAGTAGGGAAATATGACAAACTTAATTATCCGTACTATATCTGTGTTTCCAGGAAAATGCACAGAGAGCTTTGAAATGTTATTTAATGTAGGTTCATGGTCTACAGGCTTATGCTAATCCCATTGGCACACCCACTTAAACAATTCTATTACTTGTCCAAACCCAAAGACACTGCACAAAGCAAAGATGTCAGTACAATACTTACTTATCTGTCTCCAAGTCCTAGCTACTGAAGTATTTTATTCATTTTTTTAATTTTTCAGAAATATCTAATATATACAAAAAACTCAAGAAGTTAGACTCCAGAGAATTAAATAATCCTATTTAAAAATGGGGTACAGAGCTAAACAAAGAAGTCTTAACTGAGGAATCTCAAATGGCTGAGAAGAACCTAAAGAAATGCTCAACATCCTTAGTCATCAGGGAAATGCAAGTCAAAACAACCCTGAGATTCCACCTCATACCAGTCAGAATGGCTAAGATAAAAAACAAAAACAAAAACAAAAAACTCATGGGATAGCAGATGCTGGCAAAAATATGGAGAAAGAGGAACACTTGTCCACTGTTGGTGGGATTGCAAGCTGTTACAACCATTCTGGAAATCAATCTGGAGGTTCCTCAGAAAATGAGACATAGTACTTACTACCTGAGCACCCAGCTATACCACTCCTGGGCATATAACCAAAAGATGCTCCAACATGTAATAAGGACACATGTTCCACTATGTTCATACTGAAGTATTTTTTTAATTAGATATATTTCTTTACTTACATTTCAAACGTTATTCCCCTTCCTGGTTTCCTGTCCATAAGCCCCCATTCCCTCCCCTCCTCCACACGGGTATTCCTCCTATATATCACCCTTATTGCCCCCCCCTTATTCCCCTGAACTAGGGGTCCAACCTTGGCAGGGCCAAGGGCTTGCCTTTCCCCTGGTGCCCCAACAAGGCTATTCTCTGCTACGTGTGCAGTTGGAGCCCAGGGTCAGTCCATGTATAGTCTTTGGGTAGTGGCTTAGTCCCTGGAAGCTCTGGTTGCTTGGCATTGTTGTTCATATGGGGTCTCAAGCCCCTTCAAGCTCTTTCAGTCCTTTCTCTGATTCCTTCAACGGGGATCCGTTCTCAGTTCAGTGGTTTGCTGCTGGCATTCGCCTACGTATTTGCTGTGTTCTGGCTGTGTCTCTCAGGAGAGATCTACATCTGGTTCCTGTCAGCCTGCACTTCTTTGCTTCATCCATCTTATCTAGTTTGGTGGCTGTATATATATGGGCTACATGTGTCTCAGGCTCTGAATGGTCATTCCTTGAGTTGCTGCTCTAAACTTTGCTTCCATATCCCCTCCTATGGATATTTTTTCTCCTTTTAAGGAGTGGGAGCATCCTCATTTTGGTCATCCTTCTTGAGCTTCCTGTGGTCTGTGGATTGCATCTCGGTAATTCGAGCTTTTTGGCTAATATCCACTTATCAATGAGTGCATACCACTTGAGTTTTTCTGTGATTGAGTAACCTCACACAGGATGATATTTTCTAGTTCATTCCATTTGCCTATGAATTTCATAAAGTCATTGTTTTTGATAGCTGAGTAGTACTCTATTGTGTAGATGTACCACATTATTTTAATCCATTCCTCTGCTGAAGGGCATCTGGATTCTTTTCAGCTTCTGGCTATTATAAATAAGGCTGCTATGAACATAGTGGAGCATGTGTCTTTGTTGTATTTTGGGTGTATGCCCAAGAGAGGTATAGCTGGGTCCTCAGGTAATGAAATGTCCAATTTTCTGAGGAACCTACAAACTGATTTCCAGAGTGGTTTTACCAGTTTGCAATCCCACCAACAATGGAGGAGTGTTCCTCTTTCTCCACATCCTCAACAGCATCTGCTGTCACCTGAGTTTTTTAATCTTAGCCGTTCTGACTGGTGTGAGGTGGAATCTAGGGTTGTATTGATTTACATTTCCCTGATGACTAAGGATGTTGAGCATTTCTTTAGGTGCTTTTTGGCCATTTGATTGTCTTCAGCTGAAAATGTTTTGTTTAGCTCTGTACCCCAGTTTTTAATAGGGTCATTTGACTCTCTGGAGTCCAACTTCTTGAGTTCTTTGTACATTTTGGATATTAGCCCTCTATCAGATGTAGGATTGGTAAAGATCTTTACCCAATCTGTTGGTTGTCGTTTTGTCCTAATGACAGTGTCTTTTGCTTTACAAAAGCTTTGCAGTTTTTTGAGGTCCCATTTGTCGATTCTTGATCTTAGAGCATGAGTCATTGGTGTTTTGTTCAGGAAATTTTCTCCAGTGCCCATGAGTTCGAGACTCTTCCCCACTTTTTCTTCTATTTGAGTGTATCTGGTTTGATGTGGAGGTCCTTGATCCACTTGGACTTAAACTTTGTACATGGTGATAAGAATGGATCCATTTGCATTCTTCTACATGGAGACCTCCAGTTCAACCAGCACCATTTGCTGAAAATGCTATCTTTCTTTCATTGGGTGGTTTTAGTTCCTTTGTCAAAGATCAAGTGACTGTGTGTGGGTTCATTTCCGGGTCTTCAGTTCTTTTCCACTGATCTATCTGCCTGTCTCTGTACCAATAACATACAGTTTTTATGACTATTCCTCTGTAATACTGCTTGAAGTCAGGGATGGTGATTCCCCCAGAAGTTCTTTTATTGTTGAGTATAGTTTCGCTATCCTGGGTTTTTTGTTATTCCAAATGAATTTTGCAAATTGCTCTCTCTATTTCTATAAAGAATTGAATAGCAATTTTGATGGGGATTGCATTGAATCTGTAGATTGCTTTTGGAAAAATGGCCATCTTTACTATATTAATCCTGCCAATCCATGAGCATGGAAGATCTTTCCATCTTCTGAGATTTTCTTCAATTTGTTTCTTCAGAGACTTGAAGTTCTTGTCATACAGATCTTTCACTTGCTTGGTTAAAGTCACACCAAGATATTTTATAGTATTTGGGACTATTGTGAAGGGTATCATTTCCTTAATTTCTTTCTCAGCCTGTTTATCCTTTGAGTAGAGGAAGGCTACTGATTTATTTGAGTTAATTTTATACCCATACACTTTGCTGAAGTTCTTTATCAGGGTAAGTAGATCTCTGGTGGAACTTTTGGGGTCACTTAAGTAGACTATCATATCATCTGCAAATAGTGATAATTTGATTTCTTCCCTTCCAATTTGTTTCTCTTTGACCTCCTTTTGCTGTCTGATTGCTCTGGATAGGACTTTGAGTACTATATTGAATAAGTAGGGAGAGAGTGGGCAGCCTTGTCTAGTCCCTGATTTTAGTGGGATTGCTTCAAGTTTCTGTCCATTTAGTTTGATGTTAGCTACTGATTTGCGGTATATTGGTTTCACTATGTTTAGATATGGGCCTTGACTTCCTTATCTTTCCAGGACTTTTATCATGAAGGGGTGTTGAATTTTGTCAAATGCTTTCTCAGCATCTAATGAAATGACCATGTGGTTCTTATCTTTGAGTTTGTTTATATAGTGAATTCATTGATGGATTTTTGTATATTAAACCGTCCCTGCATCCCTGGGTTGAAGCCTATTTTAAATGACCCCTTTCAGTAACTGGAGGACCTACTAGACCCAGATTTCCTTTTGTTCTAGCAGAATCATGGATGACCTTGTTTGCCCTTGGTTTCAAATCTGTAATGTGAGAGTGCTGAATTACCTGTATTTATCACAGTCTGCCAGAGACAAGTAACTATCCTATTGTGTTTTCCAGGAGAGCTACAGTAAAGTATTGGAAAGAACAAAGTTTGCCACTTAGAAGTAGGAGAAATGCCTGGACTGTTGCTGTAGTTATTCCTCTCGATGGACAAGATTTGTCTTTATCGGATTAGTGCTGGTCCACCACAGAGCTGTGATTTCATCTCAGGGTAAACTTCAAATCCCTTAACTTTATTAATGAGGCTTTTTCCAACTGGCTAGCACAAGTCTCTGGCTTGTCTGATTACATCTTTTCCTACAGTTCCTCAAGTGAATCACGCTTAAATGTCAGTTCCTGACAGTATGTTTCATGGACACCAGGACACTAGGAAATTTGGAAAGCATTCTACCAATTGTTTATGTTTTATTAGGCTGTTGGATATATGCTTCCATAATGCCTTAAACCAACGCTATGAAAGAAAGTATAGTGCGTGCGTGTGCGCGCGTGCGTGCGCGCGCGCACACACACACGCACACACACACACGCACACACACACACACACACACACACACGCACACACACACACACACACATAAATTTTTTAAAAAAAATTGGGGTAAAATTTCCACGAAGGCAGGAAATTCAATCACTGTGACCTCTGTTGCAAGTTCAGTGTGACATACTTCCACTCCTCTGAAAGAGAACATGTTAATAACAATCATACCCAGCAGGGGTTATCTGGATAGTCTTAGATCTAACAATAATTCTTCTAATGTGAATTTGAGATGAGAAGACAAGGAGGGAGTGGCTAGAGTTGCAGCTGGGAGTGGCTAGAGTTGCAGCTGGGAGTGGCTGGAGTTGAGCTGGGAGTGGCTGGAGTTGAGCTGGGAGTGGCTGGAGTTGAGCTGGGAGTGGCCAGAGTTGCAGCTGGGTGTGGCTAGAGGTACAGCTGGCAGGATAAAGGACTGGAAGAAGTGGGAAGAGTTCCTTCTCAGAGCCTTGGAGGAAGTGTGCTTTGGGTTCTATTTGTCATCTCTTGCTTTAAGGCACCAATTGTGTAGTACTATGCACAACGACAAATACGGAGCTTAATGAATACAGTGAGAGACTGAATTGAGTAGGCATATGTACTCCACAGTTCTGATAAGAAAAGGTTAGGTTGAGCTGGGAATAACTCACAACTGTTTTCCTTTTGACAATGTGGGGAAGATTTACCTCAAACATAGCTGCTCCATGTAGATGAGCCAACATATTCAGTATTTATTTCTAATTACTCTACACACGTTGGGGACAAAGATCCTGGAAGGCAAGATTTACTATAGTAGCAACATTTACATTTCATCATGGTTTACCGAACAAAGTTCGGAAATTCATTAATTCTCTCAACAGTATTGATTGGAAGCTATTACGTAACAGATGCCAAGGTGATACAAACACCCCTACCCCCAAGGGCAAATGAACAAAACAAATGCAATTACTATGTTGGTAGACTGACAGTTGAGTAGGGAAAGCAGACAGTGAACAAAAATTACAAAGAGTAAGAACTGTTAACATCAGGAAAACTTGTCCACAATATTATCTGCACTCCAATACTAATTATGTCTAATTAGTTTTCTCACAGAAAATGTATCTAGAACTTATTCTCATAAGTAGTAGCTATTGGGAGAGCCCTGAACCTAAAAGGAAGCATAGTAGGATCTATAGAAATAATGAAATTTATTTGTGTCTCATTCATGGAAAAATATTTCCTTAAATACCAAAAGGTTACATTCTCAGACAAAAGCAAGCATATTAAAATGATATGTTTAATTTTATGGCCTTGGCAAGAAATACACTCCCTTAAGGAAAAATAATTATTTTTAAAAATATTATGAATTTGTTGCTGAGCCAGAATATAGCACCTAGATGATGCTTGGATTTGGTCAGAATAACATCAAATGAAACTTGTTCTAGTTGTTTCTACTTAAAGAGGGAGAAACAGAGTGAAGTTCTTTCCATGGAGTCTAAATTCTTACAAAAAAATAGATTCCACATTTTTAGAAAAATGTGAGAGAAAAGGAGAAAAGCAATTTGGCTATTTTTAACGAACATGTTTTCTTCTATGGAGACATATGATTCGGTCTCACTGTAATCAAGATTTTTTTTATATATATTTACATTTCAAAGTGAAATGTGTTATTTGTATTCTGTGTCATTTTCCACGGAGAGGATTTTGAAGTTAACTCATTTCTGCTATGAACTTCTGAAAGCAACTGGAAGATATATATATATGGCACATTTTGAATAAAGCATTTCTCAAAAATGCTGTCCAGTGAAATGCATTTTTCTGTTATTTCACTGAAATGATTTAAGAAAAAAAGCAGTGTATATTTCAGCAAATAGGTTGACAGTAAAAAACAGAAAAGAATCATTGTAAGGTTTATTAGCAAGTGACTCATGAAAATTCCCTCCTTAAATCATATGTAGCAATCAGTATTCTAAATTATATAAGACAGAGAGATACATGTATCCATGTGCAATGGAGATTAATAGATATGCAAAAATTTCAATGCTACAGGACTAGGTAGACATTAGAATATTCTATATGGATGATAGGTAGTATATAATAAACTCTCCTGGAAGAAAAATACAGCATTGTAATTTTGTAGATTACACTGTTATTTTCTTTCTTGCACATCTGGACTTGTAAACATGATCTCATCTTGAATCTTTCAACAAGTCAAACTTTTAGCACATTTTACATTGTGTCTTCATCACCACTGACATGGTATAATAACTCTCTACAGAAATACATAGAAAGTGAGGTACTTATTTCTGTCAATCTGCCTTGGCATAATATCTCTTCCCAATCTATCCTACCTAATGAGATACTTGTTCTTCAAAATATTACTTAGAAGTTCTAGCTTCTTCACTGCATGGAAGGTAGAGCTATGCCTTTCTAGCAAATGTGGCTCAGAGATGTCTGTGCACATGATGCTGGAGGCCACCGCATGTAGACCTTTCCACTGTCTTCCTAATACACATCAGTATTCCCACGCTCATACATATTGTCATTTCTACCTTTTAAGCATCCCCTGACTTTGTCCTCAGTCTCTCCAAATCCTTATGCGATTTTCTCAGATCATTTTCACACCTGATAACATTTATTTGAAATCAGCTGGATGGCAGCCTCAGTTAGGTAAAACGGAATTGAACAATAGTAAGGAAACAGGAAAGGAATGAGATCTCATAACAGACACCTGACTAATGTTCACCTATTAATAGTGCATAGTGTACTTCCAGAAGAGCATGCATTCCCTACGCGAAGATTTCAGATACTTTAATTGATTTCTAGCTTTATATTAACAGTAGAGTAGCAATAGGTTAGAAATTAGAAAGTGAGGAAGGGACATAAAGAGAAAGAGACAGGTGTTCAGAGCTAGGAGTATGGACAAAATGGTAAAAGAGGCTGAAAATAGGACATAGAATCCTAAAATATTTCTCACGTGGAACTGAAAGTTTAGGGCTATATATACAATGTACGGAGTATCAAAAAATATGTTATAGCTCAGTGACATAATCACTTGAAGTCAGTTAGAAACATTTAGTTAATCAGAAGTTTCAACCCCTACAGTCTCTGTGTGTTTCAATAAGAACCTCCGTGCAAGATGTGTCCACAAGTACAATAGTGCCACAAAGGTTATGGGAGCAAACAACCACATTTTGCTTGTATTTAGCCTGCTTCACAAGGTGGAACCTACATTGACATTGTTAATGAGGCCAAGAACCTGAGAATAAATAGATCATGTGCCCTAAGGGAAAACTACTACTATTATTCTGCTATAAGTATACTGATAAAGTAATTCCTAATGAAATATTGCTATACCCTTAAATCAGCACATCAATAAATCCTCATCTGACAAGCTTCTTTGTTCAGTAGACGGCAATTAACACAGAAGCCCACATCAGGTCAATGAGTAGAAAATAAAATAAAAAAAAAAAAAAAAAAAAAAACTTTGGAATGCTAAGTCCTAAATGGAGTGTCTGTATCACTTCCCTTTTCTCGGGGTTTAGGGAATCTATGCAACATAATAATGTGGATGGGGCTTGGTGGAGGGGGGACCAAGGAAATTACAGAAGGGTGTGAGGAGGAGAAAAGGTCTTCCTCTGCACTGAACTGATTCAATTGACTGTCCCTCACTGAGTAGCCTCTCTTCCCTTTCTGTCCTAGCAAGAGTTGGGCTTATCTCATCTCTGATTCATTCTCTCAAACCTTTCTCTGATTTGTCACTCTCTCTGCCCCTTAATTAGGCAGTGTTGTTTGGGATTAAAGGTGTGAACTAAAGGTGTGTCTGTATTCCAGTGAGAGGGATTAAAGGTGTGTGGATCCCAGACAGATTCTATCTTTGGATGTGATCCCTTGCCAGAGCAACCATGTTGCTGGATTAAAATTCCTCTACAGCATAATGTTCTAAAAAGTGTTAGGGATTAGCAGATGTATAGTCATAAAAAGTGATTAAAGAAAAAATACATTCTCTGTGCAAAGATAAATGATTCTAAGTCAAAGAATAGAAAGCTGGTTTGGTTTCCTGAGAAGTGTTAAGTATTAACCACATCTTAGCTTTATATATTTGTTGTTTTTATCTAGAAGCAATTAGAGAAAAATTGAAGGAAAATAATGTGAGTTAACTTCCCCTAGTTATTTGTGCCTAAGCTTTCCGTGAAGTGAATATTTAGAGGAAGCAGTATAAACTTGGAGTGGGATTAGCATCTTTCCTTTATAATGATCCAATACTTGAGGCTACCTTCCATCACAAAAATAATATCTCTTAGATTAAAATTCAAAGACAGAAAGACAAGAGATGTTCTCTTCCCCTCAGGTGAGCTGATTACTGAATTCTCAGCTGGTTGGAAGAAAGCCTCACAGATCATCTGTGTTGCAGAGGAAGTTTTAGCAGGGATTAGACTCTTCAGAAAGCAACTTCACAGCAGAGCCTTTCTTACTGCTCTGCCACTTCTCCAGAAACAAAGCAATTCAGTACATCAAACTGTGGCTTCCCTGGAACAGCCCCAATCTCAAGACTCACTCTCCTTGACGCCCCAATTTACCTGTCAGATGAAATGCCAAACGACAGAGGGATAATTGGGAAATGCGAGTTTGGCACGGTTTGATGGGGAGGAAAAGGCAGGGATAGGTGTATAAAGTAATGAAATGCTTTTTCCCCCCCTTTTGGAAGAGATTCCTGTGTTCATTAATGAACTGCACAGATGCCTTGCCACATGCAGAGAATTTTCAAAATGAAAATTAATGATCACAGCCTTTGAACAACTGGAACTATTGTCAACACTTTACATTTCTGCAATTTAATTTGTAATCACCTCTCTTTTAGACTGCTCCCTGTGGTAAAGTGAGGTCTTTGAGACTATATTTTTATAATTGAAATATCTATGACTTCATATATATTCATCTTTTACTCCTTCTAAAATATCCAGTGAAGCATAGTGTTCATTTATAAATGACACAGTGTCTCATGATTACTGACTTGGAGTCAATGAATTTTCTATTTCAAATGTTAGTTGATATGTGTGTGTGTGTTTACATTATTTGTGGATATTTGGATCCTGGTAAGCATACTCGAGGCATGTATAGACAAGATATATCTACGTTTGGACAGTTCCTTTTAAACATTCGTAATTCATCCTAGTCCAGGGTGGGGTAGTATGAGCAGCCTAAACTGGTTACATATATAGTAAGGAAAAATTCTGTATTGAAGTAAAACTTATGCTATTTTATGCCTAGACATAAGTTATAGGGGTCATATGTTGAAAAATTACATATGACCTAATTTATCAGTTCGAACATAGAAAGGCCATCACTGTGACCCTTAGAAACCAAATTTTTCTTTTTCTTGAATACCATAAAAGGAGCTCCCAGGAGCCCTTTAGTATTTTCATCCACATGGATTGTTGCTCTGTTCCTGTGTATTCTGATCTATATTATTTCATTATCTTAAAAAAAAATTTCTCTGTGGCTGCATAATCAGTGTGGGTTTATTTTCCAATTCCAAGAATAAGAAATAAGGGTTTACCGGAAGTCCCACACCCGCGGATCCCGGCCCGCATCAGCTCTCTGCTCCCAGACCCGGTGAGAGACAGACCCAACCGCCTGGTCAGGTGGGCACTCCTGAGGCTGCAGAGCGGAAGAGACCACCAACACTGCTCACCCCTGCCCACATCCCTGGCCCAAGAGGAAACTGTATAAGGCCTCTGGGCTCCCGTGGGGGAGGGCCCAGGAGCGGCAGGACCCCTGTGCCTGAGACACCGCCGGAACCTGAAAGAAACAGACCGGATAAACAGTTCTCTGCACCCAAATCCCGTGGGAGGGAGAGCTAAACCTTCAGAGAGGCAGACAAGCCTGGGAAACCAGAAGAGACTGCTCCCTGCACACACATCTCGGACGCCAGAGGAAAAAGCCAAAGACCATCTGGAACCCTGGTGCACTGAAGCTCCCGGAAGGGGCGGCACAGGTCTTCCTGGTTGCTGCCGCTGCAGAGAGCCCCTGGGCAGCACCCCACGAGCGAACCTGAGCCTCGGGACCACAGGTAAGACCAAATTTTCTGCTGCAAGAAAGCTGCCTGGTGAACTCAAGACACAGGCCCACAAGAACAGCTGAAGACCTGTAGAGAGGAAAAACTACACGCCGGAAAGCAGAACACACTGTCCCCATAACTGACTGAAAGAGAGGAAAACAGGTCTACAGCACTCCTGACACACAGGCTTATAGGTCAGTCTAGCCACTGTCAGAAATAGCAGAACAAAGTAACACTAGAGATAATCTGATGGCGAGAGGCAAGCGCAGGAACCCAAGCAACAGAAACCAAGACTGCATGCCATCATCGGAGCCCAATTCTCCCGCCAAAACAAACATGGAATATCCAAACACACCAGAAAAGCAAGATCTAGTTTCAAAATCATATTTGATCATGATGCTGGAGGACTTCAAGAAAGACATGAACACACTTAGGGAAACACAGGAAATCATTAATAAACAAGTAGAGGCCTACAGAGAGGAATGGCAAAAATCCCTGAAAGAATTCCAGGAAAACACAATCAAACAGATGAAGGAATTAAAAATGGAAATAGAAGCAATCAAGAAAGAACACATGGAAACAACCCTGGATATAGAAAACCAAAAGAAGAGACAAGGAGCTGTAGATACAAGCTTCACCAACAGAATACAAGAGATGGAAGAGAGAATCTCAGGAGCAGAAGATTCCATAGAAATCATTGACTCAACTGTCAAAGATAATGTAAAGCGGAAAAAGCTACTGGTCCAAAACATACAGGAAATCCAGGACTCAATGAGAAGATCAAACCTAAGGATAATAGGTATAGAAGAGAGTGAAGACTCCCAGCTCAAAGGAACAGTAAATATCTTCAACAAAATCATAGAAGAAAACTTCCCTAACCTAAAAAAAGAGATACCCATAGGCATACAAGAAGCCTACAGAACTCCAAATAGATTGGACCAGAAAAGAAACACCTCCCGTCACATAATTGTCAAAACACCAAACGCACAAAATAAAGAAAGAATATTAAAAGCAGTAAGGGAAAAAGGTCAAGTAACATATAAAGGGAGACCTATCAGAATCACACCAGACTTCTCGCCAGAAACTATGAAGGCCAGAAGATCCTGGACTGATGTCATACAGACCCTAAGAGAACACAAATGCCAGCCCAGGTTACTGTATCCAGCAAAACTCTCAATTAACATTGATGGAGAAACCAAGATATTCCATGACAAAACCAAATTTACACAATATCTTTCTACAAATCCAGCACTACAAAGGATAATAAATGGTAAAGCCCAACATAAGGAGGCAAGCTATACCCTAGAAGAAGCAAGAAACTAATCGTCTTGGCAACAAAACAAAGAGAATGAAAGCACACAAACATAACCTCACATCCAAATATGAATATAAAGGGAAACAATAATCACTATTCCTTAATATCTCTCAATATCAATGGCCTCAACTCCCCAATAAAAAGACATAGATTAACAAACTGGATACGCAACGAGGACCCTGCATTCTGCTGCCTACAGGAAACACACCTCAGAGACAAAGACAGACACTACCTCAGAGTGAAAGGCTGGAAAACAACTTTCCAAGCAAATGGTCAGAAGAAGCAAGCTGGAGTAGCCATTCTAATATCAAATAAAATCAATTTCCAACTAAAAGTCATCAAAAAAGATAAGGAAGGACACTTCATATTCATCAAAGGAAAAATCCACCAAGATGAACTCTCAATCCTAAATATCTATGCCCCAAATACAAGGGCACCTACATACGTAAAAGAAACCTTACTAAAGCTCAAAACACACATTGCACCTCACACAATAATAGTGGGAGATTTCAACACCCCACTCTCATCAATGGACAGATCATGGAAACAGAAATTAAACAGTGATGTCGACAGACTAAGAGAAGTCATGAGCCAATTGGACTTAACGGATATTTATAGAACATTCTATCCTAAAGCAAAAGGATATACCTTCTTCTCAGCTCCTCATGGTACTTTCTCCAAAATTGACCATATAATTGGTCAAAAAACGGGCCTCAACAGGTACAGAAAGATAGAAATAATCCCATGCGTGCTATCGGACCACCACGGCCTAAAACTGGTCTTCAATAACAATAAGGGAAGAACGCCCACATATACGTGGAAATTGAACAATGCTCTACTCAATGATAACCTGGTCAAGGAAGAAATAAAGAAAGAAATTAAAAACTTTTTAGAATTTAATGAAAATGAAGATACAACATACTCAAACTTATGGGACACAATGAAAGCTGTGCTAAGAGGAAAACTCATAGCGCTGAGTGCCTGCAGAAAGAAACAGGAAAGAGCATATGTCAGCAGCTTGACAGCACACCTAAAAGCTCTAGAACAAAAAGAAGCAAATACACCCAGGAGGAGTAGAAGGCAGGAAATAATCAAACTCAGAGCTGAAATCAACCAAGTAGAAACAAAAAGGACCATAGAAAGAATCAACAGGACCAAAAGTTGGTTCTTTGAGAAAATCAACAAGATAGATAAACCCTTAGCCAGACTAACGAGAGGACACAGAGAGTGCGTCCAAATTAACAAAATCAGAAATGAAAAGGGAGACATAACTACAGATTCAGAGGAAATTCAAAAAATCATCAGATCTTACTATAAAAACCTATATTCAACAAAATTTGAAAATCTTCAGGAAATGGACAATTTCCTAGACAGATACCAGGTATCAAAGTTAAATCAGGAACAGATAAACCAGTTAAACAACCCCATAACTCCTAAGGAAATAGAAGCAGTCATTAAAGGTCTCCCAACCAAAAAGAGCCCAGGTCCAGATGGGTTTAGTGCAGAATTCTATCAAACCTTCATAGAAGACCTCATACCAATATTATCCAAACTATTCCACAAAATTGAAACAGATGGAGCCCTACCGAATTCCTTCTACGAATCTACAATTACTCTTATACCTAAACCACACAAAGACACAACAAAGAAAGAGAACTTCAGACCAATTTCCCTTATGAATATCGACGCAAAAATACTCAATAAAATTCTGGCAAACCGAATTCAAGAGCACATCAAAACAATCATCCACCATGATCAAGTAGGCTTCATCCCAGGCATGCAGGGATGGTTTAATATACGGAAAACCATCAACGTGATCCATTATATAAACAAACTGAAAGAACAGAACCACATGATCATTTCATTAGATGCTGAGAAAGCATTTGACAAAATTCAACACCCCTTCATGATAAAAGTCCTGGAAAGAATAGGAATTCAAGGCCCATACCTAAACATAGTAAAAGCCATATACAGCAAACCAGTTGCTAACATTAAACTAAATGGAGAGAAACTTGAAGCAATCCCACTAAAATCAGGGACTAGACAAGGCTGCCCACTCTCTCCCTACTTATTCAATATAGTTCTTGAAGTTCTAGCCAGAGCAATCAGACAACAAAAGGAGATCAAAGGGATACAGATCGGAAAAGAAGAGGTCAAAATATCACTATTTGCAGATGATATGATAGTATATTTAAGTGATCCCAAAAGTTCCACCAGAGAACTACTAAAGCTGATAAACAACTTCAGCAAAGTGGCTGGGTATAAAATTAACTCAAATAAATCAGTTGCCTTCCTCTATACAAAAGAGAAACAAGCCGAGAAAGAAATTAGGGAAATGACACCCTTCATAATAGACCCAAATAATATAAAGTACCTCGGTGTGACTTTAACCAAGCAAGTAAAAGATCTGTACAATAAGAACTTCAAGACACTGAAGAAAGAAATTGAAGAAGACCTCAGAAGATGGAAAGATCTCCCATGCTCATGGATTGGCAGGATTAATATAGTAAAAATGGCCATTTTACCAAAAGCAATCTACAGATTCAATGCAATCCCCATCAAAATACCAATCCAATTCTTCAAAGAGTTAGACAGAACAATTTGCAAATTCATCTGGAATAACAAAAAACCCAGGATAGCTAAAGCTATCCTCAACAATAAAAGGACTTCAGGGGGAATCACTATCCCTGAACTCAAGCAGTATTACAGAGCAATAGTGATAAAAACTGCATGGTATTGGTACAGAGACAGACAGATAGACCAATGGAATAGAATTGAAGACCCAGAAATGAACCCACACACCTATGGTCACTTGATTTTTGACAAAGGAGCCAAAACCATCCAATGGAAAAAAGATAGCATTTTCAGCAAATGGTGCTGGTTCAACTGGAGGGCAACATGTAGAAGAATGCAGATCGATCCAGGCTTATCACCCTGTACAAAGCTTAGGTCGAAGTGGATCAAGGACCTCCACATCAAACCAGACACACTCAAACTAATAGAAGAAAAACTAGGGAAGCATCTGGAACACATGGGCACTGGAAAAAATTTCCTGAACAAAACACCAATGGCTTATGCTCTAAGATCAAGAATTGACAAATGGGATCTCATAAAACTGCAATGCTTCTGTAAGGCAAAGGACACTGTGGTTAGGACAAAACGGCAACCAACAGATTGGGAAAAGATCTTTACCAACCCTACAACAGATAGAGGCCTTATATCCAAAATATACAAAGAACTCAAGAAGTTAGACCGCAGGGAAACAAATAACCCTATTAAAAAATGGGGTTCAGAGCTAAACAAAGAATTCACAGCTGAGGAATGCCGAATGGCTGAGAAACACCTAAAGAAATGTTCAACATCTTTAGTCATAAGGGAAATGCAAATCAAAACAACCCTGAGATTTCACCTCACACCAGTGAGAATGGCTAAGATCAAAAACTCAGGTGACAGCAGATGCTGGCGAGGTTGTGGAGAAAGAGGAACACTCCTACATTGTTGGTGGGATTGCAGACTGGTAAAACCATTCTGGAAATCAGTCTGGAGGTTCCTCAGAAAATTGGACATTGAACTGCCTGAGGATCCAGCTATACCTCTCTTGGGCATATACCCAAAAGATGCCTCAACATATAAAAGAGACACGTGCTCCACTATGTTCATCGCAGCCTTATTTATAATAGCCAGAAAATGGAAAGAACCCAGATGCCCTTCAACAGAGGAATGGATACAGAAAATGTGGTACATCTACACAATGGAATACTACTCAGCTATCAAAAACAACGAGTTTATGAAATTCGTAGCAAATGGTTGGAACTGGAAAATATCATCCTGAGTGAACTAACCCAATCACAGAAAGACATACATGGTATGCACTCATTGATAAGGGGCTATTAGCCCAAATGCTTGAATTACCCTAGATCCCTAGAACAAACGAAACTCAAGACGGATGATCAAAATGTGAATGCTTCACTCCTTCTTTAAATGAGGAAAAAGAATACCCTTGGCAGGGAAGGGAGAGGCAAAGATTAAAACAGAGACTGAAGGAACACCCATTCAGAGCCTGTCCCACATTTGGCCCATACATATACAGCCACCCAATTGGACTAGATGGATGAAGCAAAGAAGTGCAGACCGACAGGAGCCGGATGCAGATCGCTCCTGAGAGACACAGCCAGAATACAGCAAATACAGAGGCGAATGCCAGCAGCAAACCACTGAACTGAGAATAGGTCCCCTATTGAAGGAATCAGAGAAAGAACTGGAAGAGCTTGAAGGGGCCCGAGACCCCAAAAGTACAACAATGCCAAGCAACCAGAGCTTCCAGGGACTAAGCCACTACCTAAAGACTATACATGGACTGACCCTGGACTCTGACCCCATAGGTAGCAATGAATATCCTAGTAAGAGCACCAATGGAAGGGGAAGCCCTGGGTCCTGCTAAGACTGAACCCCCAGTGAACTAGTCTATGGGGGGAGGGCGGCAATGGTGGGAGGGTTGGGAGGGGAACACCCATAAGGAAGGGGAGGGGGGAGGGGGATGTTTGCCCGGAAACCGGGAAAGGGAATAACACTCGAAATGTATATAAGAAATACTCAAGTTAATAAAAAAAAATAAAAAAAAAATAAATAAAAAAAAATAAAAAAAAAAAGAAATAAGAAAGAACACAGAAAGACACAGTCTTGACTCCAATCGCAGTAACATATTAATAATCATCAGATTTATGCAATCTGAGGCTTTCTTTAGTTTTTTTTAATCACTGTTTGAAGTAAAAAGCTTTATAATTAAATATATAACTAATAGAAATCACAGATTTTACATGGCTTGTAGGTCTTAAGATTTAAGTACAACAAAAATGTAATGGCAATTTAAAATACATGCATGCGCATTTAGCAAAAGGTTCAGAAGGCTGGCAAGATGGTTCAGTGGTAAAAAGGACTTGTACAAGCTTGATCTGATGTAAGTCTCTGGAACCAATGGTAGCAGGAGAAAGCCAACTCTTCAAACTGTTCTCTAACCTACTCCGTGTGCACGCGCACACACACACACACCTATTCATACTCACACACCATAGTACTTGTGCAACTATACTCCCACTCACCCACTACTAATACTTTTTATTATTAAATATAAAATTAAAAAAATAAAAAAGTAGAAAGTTTCTGGATTACATTCTCGTTGGCTCAGTATTGATTCATGATAATAAAAATGTTTATCATTAAGAATGCACTGGCTCTAGGAATTGGTTCAGTTGGTAGAGTGCTTTCCTTGCATTCCTGAAGCCCTGACTTCCAATCTCAGCACAGTATTAAACTGTGGATGATGCCTCCTTCTCCCACTCTTCAGAGAGCATCTAGGAAAAGGGGGTGGAAAGATTGTAAGACCAGAGGTTGAGGCTGGGGGATGGCAGTGTGTTCTGGACACAGGGCTGATGAATTGATAAACTCAGGGTAGCTTCACAAGACTTCTACAAGATCAAGGCCATTAACAATCTACCATAAAGAGGAGGAGCTCAAAAGTTCCCTCTCCTACACGAGGAAAGATTTCCTTTAAGAATATGACTCCTTGTGAGTTGACCATGTTCTAGAGGATGTTCCCAATGCCTTAAAAATCTATGAACTGCACAAATTGGACTAGGAAGGTGTCTATTGCTGTGAAGAGACACCATAACCATGGCAACTCTTATAAAGGAAAACATTTAATTGGGGCTGGCTTACAGGTTCAGAGGTTTACTCCATTATTATGTTAGGAGACATGGCAGAGGGCAGGCACACATGGTGCTGGAGAAGGAGCTGAGAGGTCTACATTTTGATTCACAGGCCAACATGGCCACAGCTTCAGTAATGCCACTCCCTGTGCATCTATGGGGGGGTATTTTCATACAAACTACCACAGTGAATAATTAAAAATAAAAGCACACCAAATTGGGGATGTGTAGGTCATGAAGTGTAGAGTAGATCTGTTAAGAGTTAGGGAGAAAACTGGGAAGGCATAAATATGATCAAAATATGTGTATGAGAAAAAGTATTTTAATAAAGAATAAAAACTGGTATAATCAAGCATGCTAGTAATACATATATTTGAGAAGTGAAAGCAAGATGATATAAGTTATAAGAGCTCTGAAAGTCATTCATGGTAACATAGAAAGTTTAAGCTAACCTGGGTTACATTTGAAGCAGTCTCCAAAAATAAATAAATAATTTTGTTTTAAGCTTTGTGATAAAGATAGGTGTTTCTGAGATAGAAACTAAAACACAGTTTCTCATCCTCATAAAAGTTTCCCTTTAGTGGCAGAAATAGATAAGCCAGCCTCAACTGAAATCTACTAAAGTTAAGTAAATATAGATATGTATCAGGGTCTTAAAGAAATTGAGAGAAAAGAATAATTTGATTAGATGCAAGGGGGTGGTGAGTCCTCTGCTCAATCTGCAATGATTTTGAAAGGGTTTTGCAGCTCACCAAGTGGTTGAGTGGATGTTTAGGAACAAAAACATATTATTTCAAAGAAACTTCATTAGAAGTCACCTGGATATGCGAAGAGCCACAAAACCTTCAGGACTTGTTTGTAAATACAAGGAAAAACAAAATGGCAGCTGTCTGTGTTCCATTGCTTTTGTTATTATTAAGCTCATGGGTACGAAAATGTGTGTCTTTACTCAAAATTGTAACTTTAATGGAGATATTAATTCTTGTGGAAATATAGAAAGACTGCTTATCAGAACTGCATCAGGGGCGTCACCCTGGGTTGTGTTGGAACTCACAGTGTCCCCGTTATATACCAGTTACATGTGGGATCCAAGTCCCACTTTTTCATTGAATCAGTTGTGTTTCTGCTACTTAAGATTGAGAATAGCGAGAATGTTATTTACTGTAATGAGTTCAGAGAAAATATTCTAATCATATGCATATTGTGCATGGAGAAGGGAATAGAATAGGAAATATACAGGTTCATTTCTGCCTCAACATTAATAATTTTTCTTTGTTTATTATATCATCCTTTGGTGGCCTGGTTTTCTTTGTGTTCAGTGTTAAGCACAGTGTCCGCAGATGTTTTCCCATGAGTGGATGGACAGGACTGGAATGAGATAGATCTATTTTTTAAAAAGACTTTTGTTAAAAAAAAAAATTGAATGGCTCATTGAGTACCTGAACCACACTTAAAGGCAGGCCCCATGCCCAGCAGGTGGTCAACAGAAAATGAACTCAATGGTACCTTTAATATTTTATCTCATAAATTCTGTCTGGACATTGTTTCCTCTACAGTTTTTTGATTGTGTATCATGGTTTCTGATTTTGTGTCTTTTTGTGTGATTTCTCTTCCCCTATCCATCTCCCCCCATCCCGTGTGTCTGTGTGTGTGTGTGTGTGTGTGTGTGTGTGTGTGTGTGTGTGTGTATGTGTGTGTGTGTGTGTGTCTTGTTTTTTCTTTGGCTTTTTTTTGTTTCTCTCTCTTTTTCTTATTCTGTTCTGTTTGTTGTCACATTCAAGTTTGTTATTATTGTATCATATTTTACCCCCCCTGCCCCTGTTTTTAAGATGCCTGGTGGTTTTCTAATGAGAGATAGCATGAAAGGGTATAGATTTCACTGGGTGGGTAGGTGGAAGGACTCTGCAATCAGGATGTAAAGTAAATAAGTAAATTATTTAATGAAAAGAGAAAAAGAAAAATGTAACATGTGTACAATGACAAACTGAAACCATATGAGTAGACAACACTTTGGGTAGTTTAGTAATTTGACTAATTAAAATTAGGATGTGGCTGAGCTGTGCAAATCAAAACCACCATTGAATAAAATTACTATCCAAATCTTAGAGTCAAATACATGGAAGCTGGTGAGAGGCTGCCGCTTTGCTTGATGTCATTTGAATTTACCATGTTTTGTTTATATGAACTGTGTAGAAATGTTCCTACACACCCTCTCTCTCAGAACCCTCTCAATGCTAATGCTGGGCCTTGGCGCTGAGGGCCAGTGTTTCCTAGCTTTTAGACCCAATAGTCTTAGTAACTTAGAGCCTAGGCTTCTAACGGTGGTTCATCTACTCTCTGCCAATAGCCAGCTCAGCATCCCCTGACAATGAATTCTGAGGAAAGTTTTGGGATGATCACATGGAAGCTATTCAAAAGAGGTTCATAAGTCTCTTCTACCGTGTCCAATCACCTGACGTCGTGACCTGATACTGCCACCTACAAACATTTAGTGATCCATTCACATTCTCTCTGTGGGTAAAAGCTGTCCACAAGCCAAAGTTTAGATATTTCTGTCACCGATGTCAATTTTTAGCAGGTCAGAGGGAGTCAGTCTACTTGTAACATCCCCAACCTCCTGGGAAAATAAAAAAATGGCTTCATACATATGCATTTTTATTTTGTCAGTTTTATCAGGCTTCTTCTCAGAACTCATGTATAAAACTCCAATTACAAATTTCATATTAACCTTGCAGAAGTGTCACATGCCTTCACTAACACTTGGGAAGGGGAGGCAGGTAGACCTCCGTGAATTTAAGGCTAGCCTGGTCTTCACAGTGAGTTCCAGGATAGAGAAATGATAACTGCTTGTTGTGAATCTTGATCTTTCTCTAATTTGAGAGATAGAGAGCTATAGGGAGAGACAGAATAACAGACAAACACACACACACACAAACACACACACACACACACACGGAGGGAGGGAAGAAAGGTTGATTTAAGGGCTGTAGACGTGGTTCTGTAGTAGAGTGCTTGTGTTCTTGTATAATTGGTGTGCTTGTGTAATATGTATGGGGATTAGTTTTAGTGTTTAACACTGCAAAGGGAAAGAGGCTTTGTGTGTGTGTGTGTGTGTGTGTGTGTGTGTGTGTGTGTGCAGCTGTGTTAAATATCCCTTTACAACTCAACTAAACAAGAAAACACCTTGAACCCAATCATCTTTGATGTTATGTAATAGAAACTAGCATTTTATTATTTATTTATATTTAAATTATGATCCTTTTTGACAGAACATAATAGTAGAAAAAAATCAGCATTGGCCATCCTGGGAAATAGAAAGTTAGCTTTTATAAAGACAACATTATGAATTTAATGTTTTTTAAGAACTGATTTAAGGACACAAATAGCAGCTATTCTATTGTTGCCAGAAAAATAATTGAGTTTTGTTAACTTCATCAAAGCTAAATTAATTTTCTTTGGTAGACTAAAAGCAATTGATTATAGTTCTACACAATATGAGGAGCTATTTCTGTTTGTGTGGTGGACTTGCCCACAGCTAATCCCAGAAGCTTGCTCCAGAGTGGCACAGCTCATCAGAATTTTGTCTGTCGGGAGCATACTCCTAAGGTTCTTCTCCATGACTCAGAACATCTGCTTTAAAACATTTCCAGGCCATTATGATCTGTCCTCATGGTATCCTGTGGTGTGCTGCTCTAGGCTCTCAATCTACTGTGCATCTAATTGTGGGAGCAGATTCAAAGCGGAATCCTAACGACAATGGCCTGCATCCTCTTTCAGACTAGATGTGGGAGGTTTCATTTTTCAAATTGGTACAAATATTTGTTAGGCACCTTGAGTTTTGTAATAAAAGAAGTTCAATTTCTTTTCGCCTTATTTCCAGGAATTGGCGTTATTTATTGAAGTAAAAGAATCACATTCAAAGCTCTCCATGAACAGTGCACTGGGTTCCTCTGCACTGGGCTCAGTGGTGCATGCCGTTACTCCCAGTACCTATGATGTGGAGGTAGGACGACTGAACTTTGGAGGTCACATGGGGACACACTGCAGCACTGTTAGCATCCTCTGAGGAGGGGAGTTATTTCGTCCTGTGTCTTGAAGGGAAGGACTTGAGAAAACTGTTCAGTGTCTGTTATCTAGTCATAGCGTTGGGGTTCCTTGAGCGTGGGGATCTGATGCCAAAGTGGAATGAACATATTCTCATTTTTTTTTTCAGCTTGGGACTGAGGGTTACCAACCACTATTTTGGCCGTTTTGGTGTGGGCAAATGTGTCTGTAGGCAAGCGTGTCTTAGTAGAGCATTAACCTTTCTTATGTCACTCTTGGGTGGGGGGTGGGGATGAAGAAGAATATTGGTTACTTTGTTTCTGGGAGTTTTCCAGGTTGTCTCTCTCACACCTTTTTGAGGCCTTAGTGAGGGGTCATTCCTGCCAAGTCATTACTTAGGCTAAATCATGGTATAGTAATTACATAAATCTAAGGGAATCTAAGGTTATCCCAAGTTTCTGGTAATGAACAGTCTATTGAAAAACAACACGGAATATTATTCTTTCTTTCTGCTAGCTTCTTTGGTATCTTTCTTTTGTCTTGTGAAGTCCTTATGTATGAAACTTCTTAAGTAATTTTATTTTCTCCCTTCATTCTCAATATGGAAAACAAAAATCTCACTTGACTGCTGACATTTTGCCTTGGCTCTCTTCAAGGCTATAGACAGAAAATGCCTATGGGAAAAAAACCAATAAATTTTCTGCATTTCCTGAAAAACTGCCTACAGCCATATTTCTGAATCCTGTTTATCTCTTCCCTGTGGTATCTGTGCTTTATGTGTGCAGGGGGAAAATGTTCTTCTTCGTTGCCGCCAGGAATCCTGGGCCAAGATGATGCATATGCTGTGACCTCTGTTACAGGTCTCAGAGTGAGTCCATGCTCCTTTGTGTTGAAGTGTTTCTGATACTTGGTTTCTTAGTCCAATGTAATTTTTATTAATTTATTATATTCATACTTTGTATACTTATGTGTGGTCCTGACATTAACGCTATGCCATGTGCATGCTGGTGACTGTGGAGGCTGGAAGAATAGTGTCAGAGTCCCTGGAGGGGGAGTTACAAGTGTTCACTAGCTTCAGAACATGGATTTTGGGAACCAAACTCAGGTCCTCTAGAAAAGCCACAAGTGATTCAAGCAATGGACCATCTTTCCAGACCACATTTCTAATTTATTAACATTCAGGATATATATTTTAAACTACCATGAATGTTCTGAGGGAGAAGAGATTTGCAAGTTAAAAAAATTAAAAATTTCTCCATTCAATTATTCTTCCCGAGCAGGCATCCATTTATCTTCGACAGTATGTGATAAAAGTTGGCTTAGGGAGAAAGTTCAGCCTTTCACTGGAATTGAAATCTGCTTGTCCTTGTAACGATTTTATCCTCAGAGATTGCTACTAATGACTTCAATTAGTAACATATACAAGTTTGGGAATATTTTCCTACACTTTTTTAAAATTAAAATATCTAGTGATTAAGAAAATATAATAGAGGTCATCTCTAGCCCTCTGCACATATGAAAATTCCTGAACTTCATTTTCTTATCAGCCTGACTAATTCATATACTGAGGTTTCTTTTTCTTTTGTTTTCTTGCATTTGGAAGTGCAGAGACAAAGCTTCAAAGGAATGTTTTTATACTGGTTTTCTTTTGAAGGTTAACAAATCCTATTTTTCTATTTTTTGAATAAAACCAAATATAATAAGATAAAACAAAACCGAACATATTGGAGTTAGACAAAACAAACAGAAGTGAAAGTGCCCAAGAGAATACACAAGTATCAGAGGCTCACTCATTTAATCTGAAAGCTTTAATGTACATGTAAAGGGCCTGGTGCAGACTTATGCAAGCCTTGGGGTTGCTCTCCAGTCTCTGTGACTTTATATGAGCTTTGCTCATGTTAATTAGAGGGCCTTGTTTCTTGGTGTCTTCTAGTCCTTCTGTCTCCCATACTCTTTCTGCTTCCTCTTAGGGTTCTCTGAGCCCTGAGGGCAGGGAAGGCATTGATAGAGTCAACCCATTTAGGGCTGAGCGTGTGTCCTGAGAGCGAGCCCTCTCTCTTTTCATAATGTCTGCATGTGAGTGGCTGTATTTGTTCTCATCTGTTGTAGGATGGAGTTTCTTTGATGAAGTCTGAGCTAAGCACTGATCTATGAGGATAGCAGAATGTCATTAGGTATCTTTTTATTGTCATTTTTAAAGACCAGTCATATGACTTTGTAGTTTCAGATTCTTGATCACCTAAGCAGTGTTAGGTATGGCCTCTGTCTTGTAGAGTTGTCCTTAAGTCACATCAGACATTCGTGTGTGCATGTACATGTGTGTGTGTGCATGTGTGAGTGTGTGTGTATGCATGTGTGTATGCGTTGTGTTTAAGGAAGCTTCTAATGTATTAGGTTTCCACACTACCCTTCAAATGGACATTGATTTTAGCTGTTTCTTCTCATAATCCTCTTCCCCGTTCCCTTTCTTTCACCCCCTGCCCACCTGATCCTTCCATTCCAGCCCCTCTATCTCTCAAAATAAATATTATATCTAATTATTGTGATTCTATGGATTATAGCTTGGTTATCATCATAGTAACAGCCAATATTCACATTTAAGCAATTACATACTATATTTGTCTTTCTGTGTCTAGAAAACCTTACACAGGATAATTTTTTTCTAGTTCAACTCATTTATTTGACAGCTTCAAACTTTTTCCAGGTTGAGCTTTGATGTCCTGACTCCTCAGTTTTACAAGTACAAGATGGATACTCACATTTGGAGGTTTCTCCTTTTAGACCATCTGGAAATTTTCCTAACCTCTTCATATATAAATATCCTTGAGCTGGGGAAATTCTGGGAGCCACTCATCAGTTTAAAGGTGAAATAACCCCCCATACATTTAGGCATGGTGTATACTCATGCCTTGAATGAATTGAGAGGTGGATAGATAGGAATATTTAACTTTGTTTCACTGTTTGCTGTTTTCTTATGAAAGCTCATTAGGCTTATTTTATTTGCCCTATCTCACGGGTTGGGCAAAATCTGATCATGAGTGATGTATTCTATAAACTTCAAGGATATTGCTGAATTTAACTCAGAAATCTCTATTCTAGAGATACCTTGCTTTAAAAAAATTGACCATATGTGCTACTTTGGGTACGTTTACTGCATGTGCTTGTTTCATACAGCTAGGGATCTACTATCCCTGTGGACATTTAAGCACGATAAGTGAGAAAAAATGACAAAAAAGACAGCTAGGTAGTTATAAAAACTGCACTTCCTGAGATGGATAAATAAAATGGTGAGAAGTGGGTCCCTAATGGACAGGAGTTAGCTGTTAATGGTTTAGAAGGATTCCGAAAGCACTGAGAGTTGCAATAAAGAATATGACAGTAAAGAAAAAAAATATGCTGAAGGTAATTAGGTAACCTGAGTCTCCTGGGTACATTTCTATTCAGTGTTCTGCTTGTCTGCCAGTTAACTTAGAATAATTAAGTAAAGAATGGAGCAGACTTCTTTTCAGTCATTATGTAATGTTGAAAAGTATGATTTCATGGAGGTTGAAATATTCTCAAAATTGCCTGTCTAACATTTGTAAAAGGAAAATCTTTCAAGCAAGCTACTGTATCACAAAAGAAACAGAGCTAATACTTCTTCTGATCAATACACAATTTTCAACATACAGGTAGCTTTACTGTTCTTTGGTTTGCTCATTCCTGTCCAAGGGAATTACCTGCATGGCTGTGGAATTTTTAAACTGCTGTAAGTCATTATGGATCCTGTGAAGACTAAACTGTTTTTCCCTGGGAATGTATTGGAAACTCAACCTTGATATTGATATGGTCATGACATTTGGAGTTAGGGTCATTTTGAGGTCATGAAGCTTAAGTGAGATCCCATACTAGCGTGGATGGACCCCACATCACCATAACAGTTTATATAGAGGAAGAGGCACGTTGTGCTAATGTTCTCCTTTTGTCTCACCCTGTGATGCTCTCTGGCCTCACCAGATGCCATATAAATGAAGGTAATAAACTTTTCTTGGCTCTAGAAATTTTAGCCATATATGCCACTGCTATTTATAAATTACAAGTTTTAAGTATCGTGATATTGCAAAGCAAAACAGATATATAGATGTTCAATTCAACTTGAAGATTTCACAGTAGGTACCCTAAGGAAGTTCGCTTGCCAAAACTTTATTCATATTCACTTTAAATTTTCTTCTTTCATCTTTTATGAATCTAAGTATCAGGTGATTCATAGCTCAGGATAGTCCTTCAGAATTACAATACATTCAATGGATGAGACTCTCTCAGAAGAGGGGCAATATTTATGATTATAATAACAAGTGCTTTTAGTATGGCTATTAATAACATTGATACTTCTAAACATACCACACATATCAACTTACAGAGTTTTCACACCAATCACACAAGAAAGTGACAGTACTATATACAGAGGCTGATGATTAGAATTAGAGGCTGCTCTGGGATACATAGTGAACTCCATAGTAAGGGTAAAACTAGGGCCCAAAAAGTTTAACTAACCTGCTAACCATGGTTATATGGTTAGACATAACTGAAACAAATCTTACGTATAGATAGTCTAGCTGCAGTAGTTGAGATTTGCTATGTAAAGCAAAACTTTAAATAATCTGATTAATATATGTCCTTGTTTCTCTTTTTGCTGTTGTGGTAAAATACTCAGAGCAACCAACTTAAAGAAAAAAGGGTTTGTTCAGCTCACAGTTCCAGGTTATAGTGATCATGATAGGAAGGTCATGGGGGCAGAAGCTTGAAGTAATGTCAGGCAGATGAAGATAGCAACGATGCTTGCATGTTCAATTCATTTTCTCCTCTATTATACAGCCCGAGAGTCCCACAGTTAACAGTTGGGCCACAGTTAAGCTAGATCCTCCCACATTAATTAACCTAAATCAAGGTAATATCTAAAGGACAATGTTTAAGGGCTTCTCATCCAGGTGATTCTACATTCTGTTAAGCTATTATATCATGCATGTAACAGGGACAGTGGCTCTGAGTCATTAAATGATAATATTGACATAGGTCTGGCATATTCTCCCTTGCATATTGTTTCTTTGCTAGAAAAAATACCTAGACTATCAGAAGCTGAAATGTGGAACCTTACTTGTTAAATATGTTTCATAGCACTTAATTCTAGGAGGGCAGTGTTATTTTGAATTCACTAATGTTTATATCTCACACATAATTATTAAATAAAATCTAACATCACAAAATCCATGATGTCCATGAAAAGTAAGTGTCAAATGAAAAAACCAAGATAATTAGTTAAAGGCTGTTCTATTGAAAAAATTTACATGAAAAAAGATACAGGATTTTTTAAAAAACGCAATATTACTTTGAGAATGGTATTTTTTAGAGTTTGAAACAATAATTAAATAATGCTTATTGATTGCTTCCAGTTACATGTTATTCTGCTAAATAGTCAATGCTCATAAGAACACTTAGAAATTAGGTGGAATTCTCATCCCCATTTTCCAGATGTGGAAGCTAGGGCATAGAACAATGAAGTGACACAACCTTCTCTGGCATCTAGAAAGTCTAGCTTCGAAATTTACATTGTACATTCAAGTACCAAATGTGGATTTAAAATATATTTATATAATTCCTCTCCACTTGTTCTATTTATGGATCTGTTCATCTGTGAAATATCTATTAAATAGAATAGCATGGATCTTTTGCTACTGTAAAATTTTTTCTTATTTCTTTTGTTATTTGTGTACTTCTTGATCTCCCATGATGAAGCTAAACTTTTCTCCATGAAGTTTCCATGGGATGCCTTGCTTACAGTTGTGATTATGACAGGTATGATGGCCCAGGTGTGAAGTGTGTTGGACTGCAGAGTGTTGGTCTCATGTAGACAGTAGACACTCTTCATATTGCTTTTCAGTCTTGCTCTTCCTCCAAGGATCTTTCATTAATGATCTCAGGTAGCATTCAATATGAACTATGCACAGCATTCCTGCATTTGATAGGGTTATGAGATGTTGTCTCAGCAAGGATATATGGGGGAAGCAGAAAGTGATTCATGTAGCAGAAAGGAATCCATTTAGCAGAAAGGGATCCATGTAGCAGAAAGGGATTCGTGTAGCAGTGTATCTGCTATGTGGAAGCAACAAAGATCACAGCAAATGTTGGGGAATTCTGGAGTTTAGGTGGCTCTTCAAAATTACACATTACTGAAGCAAAGAGGTCTCTGTGACTTACATTGAGCAGACTTGAATTCTTTCTGCTCCAGGGGCTTGGGGGTGATACTGTCATGATTCTATAGCACGCAGCTTTCTTAGGCCAGGCAAAATGTTTGTAGCTATGAGCCCTCATCAAGACTTCCCATAACATGGGGAATAAACACCTGGGGCTCAAGGGAGTCTCCCTGCAGCACTCTGTATCACCTGAAATATTAGCTACTTTTCTTATTGTTTATTCACTGTGTCTCCTTGCCCTTGAGCATGTAACCTCTAAAGAAACATATTCTTGATTATTTCTACGATATCTCCATCATGTAGGGAATATTTTATTTGAATACAGAGTGAGATTTAAGGAAAACTGAATTGATGGATGGTTGAGTATACAGCACATGAATATGCTTAATGAGTCTAATACTTAAATTGATCAAGTTGATTCTCTATGTCCTAATACCAACAAAACTAAAAACAAAGCAAAAAATAAATAAAAAACACACAAAAAACCAAAAAGCCTCCCTAAATACCCACAAAGTCCACACCAACCAAAACCAAAGAAAACTAACAAAACAAAACAAAACAAAAAGAACAACTGGGAAAGTTTAGATGCTTATCCAGAGTAATCCCATGCAGACCTTAAATTATTTTGCAAGAATTTCCTATTTTAAAGTAAAGGAAGGTATTATAGCATTTTAAAAATTTTTTTTTTGATTGAGGAGAAACTGTAGAATTTAGCCTTCATGAGCAATGAAACAATGTCATATGCTGCTTTATTGGGGGGTATCAGTCTGTCTTCACTAGCTATAATATTCAGCCAAGTAGCTCATAGACAAGTCAGTGACACTTTATGTGACACTAGTGTCTTCTTTTGCTTTGCTATCACATCTCCATTACCTCCCTTCCACCTAGATTCATAAAGTCTTTCAGATAACTTAATTTCCAAGACTTCTGCAACACCAAAATTTCATTGCAAGTTTGACATGAGGTGGCTTTGCTGTGCTTTTCTCTGGAGCCTCTGGTGAAAAGCCCATAATTCATTGTGTCTTGAAATTCCAAAGACCAAATATGAACTGTCAAGGAGAGACATTCAGGTTTGCATATTGGCAGAGAGCAAGCATGAGTTAGAATTTAAATTAATAATTCCCAAGGTTCCTGCACTTTCAGTATGTGAATTCTGAAGGCTGAAGTAGTCTCTAGGGAAGGAGAAAGTGATGACAGCTACAGGATGGCAATAAAAGGATATTTGGAAAAGTTTATTTTGGTATGGATAAAGTAAAGAAAAATTAGATGTGCTAGGTTTGGCTCTAGACAAGTTAGTTATGGGAAGCTTGCCCTGGATAGCTTGCCAATTGTCATAATTATAGATGACTAGAAGAAAAATGAGAAACCATGAAATTTTAGCCTCAGCAGGAATGATTTGCATTTCTTGTACCTGTATATGACTTAATCTCTGCTAACCCCTGATCTTGTTCTCACTCATAAAGTGTTATTTCTAAGAAATACAGCAAGTCATTAGTTTAAAAGTGCATTTCAAAAGAGAGTGCTGATTCTCAAGTCAGAGCTTTGTGGCTATTGTTTAGAAAACTTTTGTCTCTTTAAGTTCATGTTGACATTCATCTGAATTATGGTATATAAAGACATGGGATCATATGGGACCATTAAATGTTGAAGGTTTTGCCCTTATGAATACACTAATCCATTTATACAGTTAATCACATCTTCACTTTCAAGGTCAAGTTTTACTTAACTGTGGAGTCTCCATTAGGATATATCCTCTTCTCTAAGTGTCCCATGACAAGCATGTTTACATCTCTCTCTTGCCAGAAGCCATCAAAGAAAGAGAAGCTAAAAACTAGCAGGTAATCTTCCTAAGACAGTTTCACCATGAACTATTAAAGATAATTATAGGTTTGCTTCTTTAGGCAAGACTGAGGAGATTTCATATCAAGAAAGATTCCTGCTATTGTTATGCTTTTTTCTCATATTATCACACACAGACACACACAGACACACACACACAGACACACACACACACACACACACACACTGAGCAGATTTTTGCAGCACTACAAAGATGTAGTAGTATCTTGTAGTGATGCTATATAGACAAGTAGATGATTTAATTCTTAGTGATGATCCTATAAGAATAAAAGCTCTTTCATAATAGGACTGCTATTTAGTACTCTCTGATCATCAAAATTGTAAATGAGAACTCTGCCAGTCTTCAAATGTCATGAGTAAATTGCTTCTGAGATAGCAAGGACGCATCCACATATAACTAAGCAGGTGTAAAACAATTAACCAAAGGTCATAAAAAGAAACCTAATGATTTAGTATAAGTGCAAGGGCAGAAGATCAAATATTGAGTGGATTTATCTATAGGAAACTTCACTAATACCTTAGTCACAAAAATTATGGTTTTTAACTTTCAATGAACCTGTAGAGCTAGTGACAGATGATGTTTAGCCAGATAATTACTCTTAATGGATATGCATGTAAACAGTCCCTGTTATAAACCTCCCATTCAATGTATGATATGAATTTATGTGTAAACTGGTGGCAAACTTTTTATCATGTGATCATATATTCTGAAAGATGTATAAGTATTGAGGACAAAGAGAGGAGACAGAACTGAACTCAATAAGAACCACTTAGTGAGAACTTTTCAGAGAAGACCTTTTCTTAGAAAACTTTTAGAGAAAACTTTGAAGTAAAAGTATTGGAAGCAAAGGTCTATTATAGCATTGGGAATAAAGGCATTGAGAGTAAGGGCATTGTTGTGACATGAGAGCAAGAGGAAAGAGCAAGATTAGAAGACAGCAGAGAGAACTTACAACGGAAACACTTTAGAAGAGAACTTTTGTAAAACTTCTTGGAGAACTGAAGACCTTAGAAATAAAGGCTAAAATCACTTTTCAAAGTGTCCATTTTCTTCCTGTGACTTCAACTAGCAGGCTGAGATTTAGAACCACATAGTTCCTGAAGAGATAGAAGGCTATTTTACTTAATACTCTGGTGTTTCACTATGGGGTTCTAAGGACCAGAGACTGCAATTTCTGGCCTCAGAGAAACTTAGGCAGGCAGATCAGCTACTGAAGCCAAGTGACTTAGACTGATGATTGGTAAGCATTTTATTATTAAATAGCAACCCTAAATATCTCAAAAGGCCAAGTCTTGACCCTGCCAATGCTGTTCTCCCTCTGCCACCTCAAGAGAGAAACAAGAAGAAGGAACAGCTGGCCCCTGGCACACTCCTTTTTCTCCTTCCTCTTAGTTCACTGTTTTATAGCTATATTTAATTCTCTGACTTTATCAATAAAATTTGTAAAAACAGGCAGCGAATTCATCCATTTTGATCTTTCATTTTACAGTGTCTACCATAGTATTTGGTATAGCTATTTACTGATTGGTTTTAATTGAGTGAAGATGTGAAATAATGCACAGACCATTAAGTATTCAGCCTGCGATAGCATTTTGTCAAATGACTTTTAATTTTGGCCCCATTCAACTTAGGGAAAAAAAATCAAATTTGCAGTTTTGTAAGTTCTCAGGATATTTTTCAAAGTGGTATTTAGAATACTACCCATTTCAACTTTTAATCTCAGTATGGAAGTGTAGTTAGGGACAGAATGCATATTTTCTAGCTTAGTAAGAAATATTCTAGCATTTTATGTTACTTTAATATGTGAAATGGTTGAAAATGATTTAGGGTATTTCCTGACAATGTATTCAGCAAATATATGACACAAGAATAACTATAGTGCAAGACAATTTTTAAATGGGTTCTCAGTTTTCTAGAAAGCACCAAAGAGTAAGCAGTTCATTTTATGACATATCAGCTGTTTCCTACCTGGAAGCAAGGTGGGCATTCTCTGCTACTGACCTTACTTTATAATGTAATAATGTGCTTACAGATACACACGGGGGTTTTTGCACACACAGCTAAATCCTTTACAGGGCTTCTGTGATTTTGCTAAGTAGAATCATATAAACTATATTGAAATACCTTGGAAAAGTAAAGTGTAGAAAATATTTAGGCTGCTTCTTAATTCTTAACACATGCCTTTGAGGAGTTCTGACCGTGTTTATTTTGAAACATATGCCCATTCTGTATTATAACTTCATAGCAAGACAAAAATAAAAATGGACGATCTGTTTTAGGTTAGTACAAATTTAAATAATGGTAGTATAGATTGTTTGAAATGACTTCTGAGTAGTGCTGGGAAAATTTATAGTGTACCTTAAAGTTCTGACTTAATTATCATAGTTAACATTTTATATGTCATATAAAATAGTTTTAACCTGTTCTAAATATTTTGACAATTTCATTCAAATCAAACTTATCAGTTCTGAGGGATGATGGTCTACTATGTTGTTTAAACCAATGTGGGGTGTACTCTAAGAGACACCTAAGCTGTGTTGTCTTTGCAGGCTGTTGTTCCCTCAATGACAGCTGCATGTTGGTACCTAGTGTTTCTAGCCTTTCTCACAGAGCCATATCCATGTCATCAATATTTGGCACTTAAAAGTAGATGAAGTCCCTCATGTCTTTAAACACTATCCTTTAACTTCCATTGTCAATATCCCACTCCAGTTCCTTCTTAGTCTACTCCTGATCATGTCTCCACAGAGGTGAGGAGTCAGGAGTAGCTCATATGTACTATGGTATGGAAGATATCATCCATGTGGTCATTATGTGAAATTAGGTTTGTTTCATTTGTCCCTGATGCTTTGTAAAGCAGATTCTTATAGCCTGAGGTATAGTTTCAAATCTTCAACTTTTACATTGAGCATGTATTTTTTTTCTGCTAAATTTGGAGCAATTTCACATGTCTTTAGAGGATTTTTGTTCCTTAGAAGAATCCAATGATTTAAAGTCAGATAACTTTGACAGAAAAATTTAGACAATTTATATGATGGCTGATAGAAGAAAATGCATCTCAAATCAAGTTGAATTAGAATAAAATTTTGTGAGTGACATAAAGACCTCTGCCAGTAAGTCCATAATATGGCTGTCAGGGGAGTTTCTGGAAGTTCTTGAACATTCCACACATGGCTTCTTGTTAATAATGTATACAAGAGACAAATAATAGTGAATACTGCAGATTTTCATTCATTCTCCTGGCCCTCTGGTCCCCTCTCCTGTCTCACCGAGGAGAAAGTGGCAGTGACTTTAGCTGAGACTCACAGCAATGAGGATATAGAACCTGAAGAGGACACCTTCTATAACCAGGCAGGAACCCCACTGGAGCAATAGGGATACAAATCCACCCACAAAACTTTCAACCCCAAATTTATCCTGTCTACAAAAAATTCAGGGATAAGGGATGGAGCAGATACTGAGGGAATGGCCAACCAATAACCAGCCCAACTTGAGACCCGCTCTTCTGCTGACTAAAACAGAGAGACCTGCCAAACATGGATGGAAGTAAGCAGGGGGAGGGAGGATAGGATAGGGGGTTTCCAGAGGGGAAATTGGGAAAGGGTATAACGTTTGAATATAAATAAATAAAATATCTAATTAAAAAAAGAGTTGGGGGAGAATTGAAGGTCCTGAGGGGATAGGAACTCGCAGGAA
Source organism: Rattus norvegicus (assembly GCF_021556685.1). Classification (NCBI taxonomy): domain Eukaryota; kingdom Metazoa; phylum Chordata; class Mammalia; order Rodentia; family Muridae; genus Rattus; species Rattus norvegicus. The sequence continues at coordinate 54,001,483 of NC_141544.1, read as the reverse complement.
GATAGGAAGACTGATAGAGTCAACTAACCTGGACTCTTGGGGGCTCTTAGAGACTGAACCACTAAACAAAGAGCATATACAGACTGAACCTATGCACTCCCCCCAACTCCATACGTCTGTAGCAGATTTGAAGCTCAATCCTCTTGTGATTCCTGAACAGTTTGGAGTCATGGCTATCCCTAAAGCTATTGTCTGTGAAATACTTCCTCTAACTGAACTGTATTGTATGGCTTCAGTGTGAGAGGAAGCACCTAGATCTGCAGAAACTTAATGTGCCATGGTGGAGGGATACCTAAGGGGAACCTCCACTCTCTCAGAGGGGGAGAGATTGTGTGAGGGGGATGGAGGCAGCAATCAAAATAGGTAAGAGAGTTTTAAAAGTAGTGAATACTGAGGGCATAAATGGAGAACGATAAGATGTATGTAATTTGAAAGGATTGTTATGTATAACTTGAGTAACATTAGTCCTTTTGTCACTCACAGAATGCCTTTCTTAGCCAGCTGCATGTAAAGCAACATAAGAGGTATGAAAATAATAACAGAAAATAAAGATAGGTTGATTAGAGTTCATATTTCAGCTACAAATGAACAATTTCTGAGTACCTAATGAACACCATAGAATGTACAGCTGGAATTGTGTTGTTTAATTGAAATTGGTTTAATACACACACTCACACACACACACACACACACACACACACACACACACACACCAAATAAAAAATAAAGAAGCAAAATATGACGCCCGCCCCATGTATAGAAAAACAACTATTATTCAAGGTGTGATGGTTACTACGTGAACTATGGTTCTTATGGTTCTCAACATATATCATTATCTATCTTCTTTAATAGTAGGTTTACTTGTTTGCTACTTCGCTTTTATGTATAAACCAATTTCTAACACTGTACTTTAAAATTCATGTTTTACAGTACAGCCTCTAAGTATCTGGTAATTGTTAATGATTTTCTTTCCAGCCCATTTAGCAAGTTATAATCATTAATATTTTTCACATTAAGATATTCAATCTGTCTCATGGTACATAAGCCTAGTTCCTATCTTTTCAAATCCTTATTTGATCTCACAAAATTGAAACAAAGTATCCTTTTTTCCCAGTCCAATTTTCCTTAAAGGGAGATTTCTATTTTCTGGGTAAATAGTACTTCTTCCTCTATATCCTGCATAGATAAACACATGATGCTAGCTTCATTATTTTGACCCTTTAAAATATCATATTTAGCCTGACATGTGTGCACTAATACAGAACAGTGAATGAAAACACCTCATAGCTCTTTGAACTATGCTCGTGCTTGATGTTCAAAGACTATAAATATAGTTTCCTAATCATCTGCCTTTACATTCAAAGTTATGTTTGCTGAGAGAGGAATATAATCAATTATGGGAAGGTAAAGAACGAGAGCAAAGAAAATCCAATTGTGTAAAAAAAAGGGAATGACAGAAGAAAATAAAGTACACAGAGATATTGAATGAGCAAAAGGTAAGTCTTGGCACGAAAGGGTCTAAACTTGTTCTTTCCCTTATTTACTACATGTGGAAAATAAGTGGACTGCTCTTCCATATATTTCAGGTTTTGAGCTATATAACTGGCAAGATAAAAGCATTCCTTAAAAAGTGAATAGTGCTTGAGAAATAATTAGAATCAGCAAATATCATATTGTAGAGTCTTAATAGCAGCAATTATATCAGATTTCTTTCCCTATATAAATCCTATATAAGTAAGCAAGTTTCTTTACCACTTAGTAAATACGAGTCCTTCTTCCTTTAGCACACACTTTAGGAAGAACCTATATTACTTCATAAGACAGACTGCTGTGTAGTCTGACAATCTGATACTAGGAAAGCCTTCTTTTCCACTGATTTTTGTCTTTACATGGTTATAGCTGCCAATTTAGAGAGTGCACTATTGATTGGAGATAATGTCAAATTAATGCATTATACCCTGGAATTTGTCCTCCTTTGAGTAGACTCATAAATATGAAATATACCCACTGCTTGATTAATTAACTTTTTTATTGTTCCACCAGGGTCAGTTGGTCTTCTTTCTGCTTCATGGTCCAGCATTAATAATTGTTCCAACATTTCTGGCTGCTGTTAATAATGGTGCAGCTAATTTCATTCCAGGCAACTGAAGCAGTACAGATTGTGTTTGAACCAACAGACTGAGTCAAATGGAATAGAGACTTAAAAACAATACATTAAAAATGTTTTGTCCCTCACATGTGCTCTCAAACTTCATAACTAATATATAATTAAAATTGAATATATTGTACATCTGCATGACCCACTAATTTCATTCTGTTACTGGAAACAAAGCTAGTAATGCTGTGTATATTAGAAACAAAATAAAATATAATTCTTCATTTCAAAGAGTTTACTATAGTAATGAACTTAGCCTTTGCATAATAAAATATTATTGAAAATACCCCCAAACAGAGATAGTTTCTTGCTCATCAGGACTTGGTCAAGAAATAGGTGAGCTAGTTTAAACTTCTGAAGTGTAAGAGTTTTCTTAATGTTGCAGTTGGAATTTTCGAAACCTGAGGTAATGATGAGATTATAAAATCTTTGTGTTTGAACTATCCAGGCAACACTACTTTCACAAAGTCCCAGCAACATGAGGACAAATGAAGAGAAATGATGTCTATTGTGATTAGATTTAGAGGAAGATGAATACCTGTTGAGAAATTCATAGTTTGTTCAATGAAATGTGGTTATTTAATCACCAAGATTTAGGGGTTATATGTAGACAAAATGGAGCATAAAAATTCGCCTATTAGAAATGTGAAGGATGCATAACGAAAGAAGCCATCTTGTACCTGAACATTCAGGATCACTCTCCTCAGCGCCCTGTTCAAGAGAACCAATTGCTTCTAATCAGACCAATATATTAGCTAATTTTAACAGATGTTTTCAAAATACTTAAATGATTAGCCGTTCATTCAGATCTACATTCCATTTTTGGTATAAATGTTTAATGCAGGATATGGTTCTTTTAAATATTGCTGCAATTCAGCAATTGAAATCTTAGTTGGTTAATGCTAATCATGACTCTTATTCTGTGTTTATTTTATGATATATAAAAAAAGTCAGTCATTAAGACTCAGTTACTGTACATTTTACTCTCACTCAGTTACTGACAGATGTAGCTTTTGGGCTATCAGTGTTTTATGTAGCCTACAGGTGAAACCTAAATTTGCACGATGAAGTAATATTTTCAGGGAAAAGTATTGTATTGGCTCTCCCAGGTCACTCGGATAACAATTAGGGCTAGACAAGAAGTAAATAGCTAGTCATCACTTATAGGACTCCAATATTCTAATAATGTTGGCCTTTAACTATGGATTCTGCTTCCTTTGGATAGTTTGAAAATAGAATGCAAAGGAAAGTACAGTATAACTATTATTTGACAATATTTTATTTTGTATTTCAGTACACACATATACCATTATAATCTGTGACCCTAAAATGATGTCAATATGAAATAGTTGTTTAAATATATATTTGAAAAAATAAAAAAATAAAATTTTTTATTTCATAATCTTTAAATAATTTCATTTGTTTAAAATATATATAATTTTAACAAATTTTTATTTTAAAGCATATGAAATATGTTTTAAAGCAGTGTTAAGGATATGGAAAATATTAGTGATATGGATTTTAATTTTAATTTTCATCTATTAAAAATTCTGACTATAAGGACATTGACAAGTTTGAGGTAATTCACATTCTCTGAAGGTTCATTCATCAAAATGAACTGCACTTGTTAGTATTTTGGGGGCATTATATCACTTTATTTTAATTTTGAAAAATAACTAATTATCATCTGCACCGTGGTTCTATATGTATTTCAAGAATCCACATAAGATATTTACTATTTTCCTCTTTCTTACTATTATTTTTCTAATTTTGTTAACTCTATCATAACAGCAGTATAAGGGGATCAAGCACTGTATATAACCAGTCCAGTATAAAATTGGTAAGCAATAAGTGCCAATAGTGACAAAATATTAGATATATGCATAATACAGAGCTAGCTTACTACCAAAAAATAATGTTACTATGTATGCAACTAAACAGATACTTACTTATCAATCAATACCTATTATTAATCTATCATCATTATCTCTCCATATATGTATGTAACAATGTTGTTCTTGAAAAGGAGGAAAGAAAGCTACCAAGCTAGTTCAAGTAAGCTATTTTATAGTCTACCAACTGTAATTAATAGTCTTTATATCTGTTAGATACTTTCTACTAGCATATTTTAATGATGCAGGAGTGAATAAATGAATGAGTATATAAGTGAAGTCATTGACCTTGAAGAACAAGAGATATTACTATGACTATTCTTTGGCTATTACTATCATTTAGAGGACAATATTCATTAATTGTTAAGAGCATCATTATAATTTTGAAATAGAACTAATCCATTCTTTATTTTTTTGTTTTTTGTTATTAAACTATAGCCTGAACATAGTAAAATAGATACAGCTAGAGAGAATGAATAGTAAACTATTCTGATTGCTTAAAAAAAATTGAAACAGGCCATTAAATGAGAGAGGCTAATCCCCCCCCCCCATTCTCTATGAGTGGATTATAAAGTTAGTTAATTAAATGGAAGACACAAGGGAGAACTTAGTAATAAAGTTGACATCATAATAGTTCATATACTACTTGAGAAACTAAAGCTATAAAAATTTACACATGAGCTAGGAGAAGATGAAGAGGCAGAGACAGATGCTATCAACTGGGGTGCATATTATCATATTATTAAATTATGGCAAACTTGCACCCATTCTACCAGGACATTGTTCACTCAGTTCTCTTCTGGGCATAAACAATATGCTTTGAAATGCAATTTTGAGCCAATACAATGAAAAATGTGCCTTTATATGAGCTTTCTTTTTGCTGTAAATTGAGTAGAAACCGTTTCACATACCCAAACTCCAGGTTTAGACAAATGTTTTTTGAATTCTTCTCAGAATCTTTGTCTTTTTAAGGGTCTAATCAAGGTCACTTTCATACTGGGAACACAGCATTCACTGTCTTCCTCTGCTATTGTTAGCCAGTTCCAGGGCTTTTATCTATTACCTTCACCGCCTACTATACAATTATGGATGCTGCTAATTATGTTTCTAAAAAAGGGATGGTGCTGTTCGAATTAAAGGAAATAATTTGTACAAAATGTTTAGTGTAGAATTATGCACATGCCTGGTGTTAAGCCAGCCCTAATTCAAAGTCTTCAATATTTAGTGGCTTAAGAATCTGTAACATTCTGTTACATGACCAAATATAAACTTCGGTGCAGAAGAAGAAAGATTTTAAGAGAAAGATCAAGTTAATCAATAAAGAAGAATACTTAGGATGTAGACATTTAATATTGTGATAGTCATTAAAGCTATTAAGAATACATTTTATCTATCACCAAGTACAGCAGCACAATGAAATCAATATAAAGTTATTCAAAGATGTGTCCCTGTAACATTCTATTGACCATCTTTCCCTAACTACTTGTCATGCATCAGGTAAGCATATGTGCTCGAAAATAATGTGTAAAGTACCTAAAACACATGCTCTGTGTGAAGCTCCGAATGATACAGGAGTATATTGAAGAGCTACGGACATTTATGTACTCGTGGTTTACCATTCAGAGACTTAGAAGAAAATGTAAATTTGAATTAAAAATATCGGACTGGTTGCACGTGACAAAGGTGATATGAATGCCTCCAATTCTGAACAGAGAGGTCATAAAGGCTCCTAGGAGGAGGTAGGACTATTTGTGGAAACAGCAGACATTACAGAACAGTATAAGAAGTGCTTGATACTTCAGGCAATTCTTGAGTGACTAGACATGGATGGCAATGTTGGTCCCTCTCTAGTACCTTAAAAAGATGAAAGAATAATGGATCTTTGTATTCAATCCTATATCTGGGTTGATAACTAATAGATCTTAATATGGTTGTTATGCATCAGTCTTTCTCTGCTTTTGGTTTTCAGTATGCTGAATGGGGGAAATAATGTGAGTTTATCACAAAGCCCATGCCTCTATATTTAATCTTGTAATGTACACATTGGTAGAATGTGTCTCCTGGCCACTGTGACAACAAGCCAAACATCCATATTTTGCACTGAGTGTTGAAATCATTTGTTCAGGGCTTTATGTCTCCCCAGTTTTAATTAGTATTGTAGTATGATGCCAGGGTTGGTGAACAATCAGACTCACACCGTTCATTAAGATGCTGTGTAATAGCATGACTGATAAATTCTGTATAACAGGATATATTTGTGACACATTATGACTGTTTGAGAGCGAGGCATTTCAGAAGGTATTTATTGATTAACATTAAAATAGTAAGTTGAATGACAGTGTGGGTATTCATATGAAGCGTACCCAATTTGGAAGGGTCTGTTAGAAATCGGGTCACCTGGTTTTATACTCTGATATCTACTAGAATAGTCCTAAATTGGCATTTTTTAATTTTAGCAGTACATCATCAAGTGAAACTTACTTTCGTCTCCTGTTTCAAATTCAAACTTCTGACTGTAGCCACTGTATCCTGTCGCAGTCCTCACTCGGATATGAAATATGTACGTGGTGGCTGGCTTGAGGCCTGTGATGATGACACTTGGGGCCTTGGACCTCGTGGAGGAATAGGTGAGCTGTTCATGCTCCTAGGGACAGAAAACAGGAGAAAGGAAATGAGGCAGTGTGACCCTACCCTTTCCTAGAGACGGTCCCCAGGAAAACTAGTGTAAGCATGGGTTTCCACAATTTAGCACTTAGTCGATCAGCATTATATATATGCTGTGTCTGATTTGGGAAATTATCAATAGGATGGTTACCTATATTGACTATACTTGGACGTTGGTGATTTAGACTAGACTTTGACTCTAACTGGGCTGTGAACATGTCTCAACAGAATAGCAGCTTCATCATCAAAATGGACACACTGGATTAGACACATCAGTATTAGTTCTGGGAATCATGAATTTATTAAACAATATTTCCACCCAATGATATTGTATCCCAAAATGCCCTGGGTATCTGTGGGTTGACCTATGGGTGAGGTAAAAAATATAGTTTGAAATCATTCGGTAGCAATTAATTGATTCTATTTATAACTTTGATCTCCCAGAAGTTATCATTAATATGTGAACTTTAATAAATAAAACCATGAGACTTTTCTCCCCATGAGATGCTGGATTCCACTTTTAGACATGTGCAACATACATAGTGATTGAAATGGGCTTCAAGATGTGCCCTTAAAACAGCAATGACAAAAGAAAGGCAGGGAAGACTCATGGCACCCATTGAAGACTGGCCTGGAGGGATGTGTGGTTGTGTTTCCTGGTTTTACGCTTAACTACTTCACCACATTACTCGGGGTTACTTTAGCTCTCTGAGCGACCTGGAGATCCTCGTCCTGTATGTAGCTGCTCTTGCTCATTCCATCAGAACTGAATTGTTCCTTTTACCTCTCTCTGGAAGGGGCTGTTCATAAGACCATGGTGGTGGGGGTGAACTAAACTTTTATTGTTGTGGGGTTACAAAGTTTTCCTTTAAGAACTCATAGTTTAATAAGACATCCAAAATGGATTGTAAAATGCAAACTACCCTACAAACTTGCATTCTGAACTGTTCAGGTCCTGACATGATGGCTTCTGTGGGCAGATTCACATCATACTCATATGGTATGTTGTAGTCAGGATGCTGGCCCACTGAAACTACTGCGTAAAATTATCTTCAGTTGTACATATAGGAAGCTTAAATGAATTTGGGGCTCAGATTAGGTTATCTCATGTATATGTAACTACCCCAAAATTGAAAAAAATCTATAAATTAAATACCCAAGAATATTAGAAAAAAAGTGTGAATCTATATTTTTTACAAATAATTTTTCTCAATGCAAAGATCAACCTAGGTCAACAGGTTCTGAAGCGAATTCTTTTAAGTCTAAATGTAAAAATCCTGTTGAGGGAAGGATGAAGCTTTTCAGGGTCTCTAATCAAATGACTCATTTGATGCTTAATCCTGTCTGTATTGTCAGGATCTCATTTCGGGTTGGCCTGGAAACTACTATTTTTTAAGAGACTTTCTAGACTAAGAAAAGATTATAAAAATCCACATTGCTACAGATACAAAAGAATGTGTCAAGTTCCCTGTACTTGAGGGTTCTGACTTAAGGTTTAAAATTATGACAATGATTTCTCTTATGGTGCTTTGGAAAAAGAAGTTCTTAACAGAAGACTCACCATTAAACATATGGCTTTGTTTTACATAACCTTACATAATATATAGTGTCTGAACTTCATATAACATGTATTTACCTCAGTCTCTCTCTATATATGTATATGTATATGATATATGTATGTGATGTATATGTATATGTATGTGTATATATCTCTGTGTATGTGTGTGTATCAATGGTGGAATCAAATCTTACATCTCTATTTTGAATTATGAGAATGACTAAAGTATAGCAGTATTATCAGTGATAAAGAATGCAACTTTGGGAAAAATATATATGAATTTGCAATTTTGAGAGTAGAAATTAAATAGACACTACACTTGATCTTAGTCAAAAGGCCGAGAAGTGATAGAAATTAAATAGAAATCTATGTATCCAGTATAAGAGTCAAGGAAACGAAACCAGGTCTATAAAATATTGATGAATATAATCATCCACTATGAACTGAAAGCAGGCATCAGCTTATGTCAAGATATGTGTAATAAAAATACATGGCATAGAAAAATAGAAATATACCTTTTAACCTTATTGTTTCAAGTAGAAATTTAAGTTTATTAACATTTTTTTAATCTCATGTGCAGGAAAAAATATTCTATCTTTGTTATAATTTGCTGCCCTAGAGAAGTTATGCTGTGCCTTCAATGCTGCCTTATCATATGAAATGATGACTATTGGAAGAATTGGAAAGCAGTTAAAAATGCTCAAGTCCTATTCTCTGACTCAGATGGTATCGAATGGAAATTTTACTCTTAAATGCGGCCGAACAATTATATACTGTCTTCACTGCTTTACAAATACACAGTGCAATAGTAATTTCCTATTTAGTAAGTTACAGAGTCAAGGATGCCTACTGTAGGTAGATTTTCTGTGTCTGACATGCATGTAGTATTTGTAGTTACATCTCTAATATAAACATTGTCAGGCAGGAAGTGTGGTTAACTCCTGACCAGCTACACAGTAGTTGCCCATTCTCACATATTGTCATTTACTTGCTCACCACAGAGGAGAGCTCCTGGAAGATGACATTTTCTCTTGGTAGCTTTAAACTCCTGGGAAATGAAGTCAGCTTTTATCTACTTCAAGCATAGTACATTACTGTGGTTTTAGAATATTGGCTAACTGGTCTTTTGCTGACATAGATGTTCCAAATGTAAATAGCTGTCATGAGGTAGAAACCATCCAGCACATGAGCTAGGTCCCTTGCCTGTCTCAGCAAGAGCGACTGGAAATATGCTTGAAGGCATCATTTGCAGGTGCTTTTCTAGAGTGCAGCAGGTGCTTTCCTAGAGTGCAGCAGGTGCTTTTCTAGAGCGCAGCAGGTGCTTTTCTAGAGTGCAGCAGGTGCTTTCCTAGAGAGCAGCAGGTGCTTTTCTAGAGTGCAGCAGGTGCTTTTCTAGGGTGCAGCAGGTGCTTTTCTAGGGTGCAGCAGGTGCTTTTCTAGAGTGCAGCAGGTGCTTTTCTAGAGTGCATCATTGTTAATCAGGATTGTTAGTTTTATGGCATGAATGTTGACTTTGCTGAGAGTTTTATTTGTTTATTTTTTCTTAGGCTATAGAACTTTTTCCTATTAGTTAACTTACTTATTCATGTTATTATTCACGTTACATCCCGATTCACAGCCCACCCTCCCATGTCTCCACAAACACAAACCCATCCTTCTCCTTCTCCCCTGAGAAGAGGGAAGCCCCTCCTGGGTACCAACCCACCCAGGCACCTCAAGTCACTTAGTGGGATTAGACATAATCTCTGCCACTGAGGCCAGACCTTTATTTCACTGTTCTTAAAATTATAATTTCTCATGTTTTCTCTGTAGTAAAAATTTCCTGATCATTCTTTTCCAAGTAATGGTCATTTGTTACTCTTTTCTCCCTTTTATTGTGAATTATTTTTCTCAGGAGATATATCCTGATCATAGCTTCCCCTCCTTCTCTTCCACTCAGTTCCTCCCCAACATCTCTCCCACTGGGACCCACACCCTTTCTGTCTCTCATTAGAAAGCATCATGCTTCTAAGATGTAATAATAAAGCATAATATAATAAAACAAAACAAGAGAAGATAAACCAAAACTAACACAGTGGAATTGGACAAAACAAACAAACAAACAAACAAACAAACAAACAGGAGCAGAGCCTGGGGGAAGGCCCAAGAAATGAATTCAGACACAAACATGCTCTTCTTCTACCCTCAGAAATGCTATAAAACACTAAGCTACAAGACATATGCAGATGACCTGTAGGGTAAAGAGACAAGCCCTGTCATGACTTTGTGAGACAAGGAACCCACAAAATTCATCTACTGTTGGGCATGCCACCTACCCCTAAGAGTAGCTTTTCTCCTCAATGAAACTTCCTTGCAGGAAGTTAAGTTTTCATTTGCAAGTAGTTATCAATGGGAGTTTGCTTCTGGGTTAGGGATGGGGGCATGGGATCATGGCTCCTTTTAGCTTTAGAACCCAATCTGGTGCAGATGTGTACAGGCCTCGTGCATGTTGCCTGCCTCAGTCTCCATGAATACACATATGCATTTATCATGTGGCTTAGACCACACACTTTGTGTCCTCCCCACTTCTCCCTCCTTTTCTATCTCCTTTCTCTTCCACTGGGTTCCCTGGTCCCTGACGGGGGAAGGGTTGATTGAGACATCCCATTTAGGGGTTAGTGTTTGAAAGTCTCTCAGTCTCTGCATAATGTCTGTCTGTGGGTCTCTGTGTTTGTTCTCATCTGCTTCTCTGATGTTGGCTGAGCAAGACACTAATGAATGAGTGTAGCAGAATGTCATTAGTTATCATTTTATTGCTATTTTTTCCCCTAGGACTCTGGTTATCTAGTTTCAGGTTTGTGGTCACCCAAGCAGTGTTGGGTATGGGCTCCATCTTATGGAGTGAGCTCTTAAGTCACTTTGTGACTCCCAGAACATTCCTAATTTTACTGTCTTTTTGTAATTTCCAGAGGTTTGAAGTAACATGTAGACATTTTTCCTCTCAATTTTGCATCTTGCCTACATGATTTAATATCTGCTTACACCACATGCCATCATTTCCCCTCTATCTACTTTGCTTATGGTAATTGTCTTGTAACTTATGTTTTAAACTTAGCTATTACTACATGTTTCAAACATATAGGTCCTCCCTCTGTTTGTTTTCACAATTTTATAATAAATACATTAGCTATACTCAATAAATACTTTTCCTAATTTCCCAAGAGAACTTCAAGATACACTTTCCTGCAGATCTGAGATTATTGCTTGTAAACTGCTCTAGATATAGAATTTATCCAACCTATACCTAAGAACTGATCTCAATTTGTGGCAGTGGCATTGAACTCTGGTCAGTGTATAGGATGTTCATAGCTCACGGCACTGCCAGTCATGGAGTGGTGCATGTTGGTTAGATGCAGTTTTACAGCATCTCCTTGAATGAACACAGAAAAAAGCACCAAATTTGGGCAAAACACAGTAGCAATGAATATTAATACTGTGTTATGAGCAACAGTCCGTAGAATAAAATATACACATGGTGTCTGCTCTTAGTGAAGAGGAAAAAATTCAGAATAAAATAGTATGGCTATATTGTTATTCAATATGCACATTAGGACACTGTTAAATAGCACATTTACTTATAGTTCTCTAAAGGTTTTAGCATTTATTTACAATATCTTCCTATAGGAGGAGTTTGGAGTTCAAATTGCCTCTTCTCAGGTGCTAGTAGCAAAGGCTTTATTGGGAATGCAGTCTTATTGTTACACTGGACCCTCTGTCTTCGTAAAACATCAGATGTAGCTTTATCCCTGAAGGTGGGAACTTTATATGATAACTAAAAGAACACTTATTAGAGCCTGATGTAGCATAAAATTTAACCTGAAACTGAACGAAAGACAGGGCTTCCAGTGTTGATTCACTCTCTCTGCATTTCTGTACAATCAGACAACACATCCTGGCTCAGTGGAAGGCAAGCTCTGGGTTAGACTACTCCAGTTTTGTATTTGGTGTTGACTCTGCTTCTGTAGCATTCCTTGGTAAGACTTCCGTTTACTCTTATGTGAACACATTCATCCTGCAACGTGCAATGATCTCTCATTCATCCTTTGCAGAGTTCTGGGATACTCCAATCTGAGAAGCCAGCACTGACAGGGTTCCTACAGCTGGTTTGCTTTCTCTTAACGTATTTGGATCTAATCAGATTTCTAAGAGATATCACCTGTGTAATTTAAATTTTGAATTATAAATTAGCTAGATTCACTAGATGTTAATACCTTTTTCTACAGTTACAGAAAAATAAAATGAATGTACTATAAATGCTTAGTGGACTCTCACTTTATAACCAGTTAGTTCTTGTTAAGAATACAGCGTAATACTTTTAAATAAATTTTTTAAAGTATAAATTAGCTAGAGCCACTAGTTAACAATAATGCTTTTTTTCTACAGACTTACAGAAATGAAGATGTCAGTGTTCATAGGGACATGATTTATATAGTATTTTAAAACTGCCAGTATGTTTTTACACATTCTTTAGTCCTCATAATAATTTTCTGAAACAATAAAAGTGATAATTTTTGAAACATGCTTTGAGATTTTTCCTATCTTAACGTTAATACTATAGTATTAAAAGAAGTTCTACTTCTTTTAGTTATATACCTTCTCAAGAGCCATAGAATTATAACTAGACATATTACGACAGCATCCTGTTTGGCTTTCAGTTTCCTCTTGGATTTAATTAGAATGTCAATACTCTGGAGATCTATAGACTCTGAGTGTACTCCATCTCTAAGACTTTGGTAGCATTGCACCAAACGAGTGGAGTGGGTGCACTATCAGAAGGTGTAGCATCTCTGTCAAATAGGAATCATCATAAAAGGGCATGTGTCATAAGGCACTATTTCTATTCTTGTGTCAGTTTGTTTTTATTAGATCTAAGCATTACTTTATGCATCCTTTAAAGTACTCTGGAGAAGAAGAATTTATTCTACCCAGAATAATCAATACAGTATATTGAAAATGTCTTTCTAAATCATAACCTAGTTATTTCCCAGAATAACCCCAATAGTTTGTGTAGAATATGGGCAGCATTTCTGCTAACACTGAACTACAGGAAACCACCATTTCACTCTTGCTAGTCAGGACTTTCTACTGAGAGATTTGTAGAGATTCAACTAGGAAAACATTAGAATTAATTAATAGAATCAACTTAGATTATCTAAAATACAACTTTAAGTTTACATATGCAGTAGGAAATAAAAAAAATTCTGCTCATCAGATACAGAATCTACAACTGTTTAACTATATAACAAAAAAGAACAAGACCCTGTTCTCACATCTTCAATATTTTACTGTATTAGAAATGTATTTTTCTTTTATGCAAGAATACAAACATATTGAATGAGATATATATAGTAATGATCAAAACGAAAGCATAACTCTAGCTTTGTATTTACTAGAACAACATTAAATTGTGTTGTTAATGCAACTGTGTCTGATTTAGCCACTTGCTAGGACATCAGCCTGTGTTCTTTTGTGCTAACATTCAGTTATGCTAATAAAAAATTTATCTTCTGTTAACTTGACTTAGGTTTTCCTTTTCAATGTACTATAAATGTTTAGTAAACTCTTATTTTATTCCTACAGTAAAACTAACCTGTTAGTACTCATTAATACATAGCATTATACTTTTAAATAAAATAAACATTTTGAATTTAATGATACTTTAACTAAAAATTTAATCCATATTTATAAGTGACCTTCTAAGCTTTTTTCTATTACTGATATCTGCTTATGACATATGGGTTTTGTTATAAATATATGTGAAACTTTCTTACATTGAAATGTTCAAGAATGATGTCATCATGAGAATCATACATTCCTTGGTAAGGTGACTGAAATTAGAAATCCTGGTGGTAGATGTTTGAGCAGTTCCATGTGTACTCCAAGTACCCCAGCAGAAGGGGATAGACATGGCTGACTGTCTTAGAGACAGGAGCATGTTAAAAGGAGTATAAAATTTTTCTACTAAGTGATTGACTCTATAATCGAGAGCCACAGAGAAAAGTACTTCCACTTCCTGGTTTCTTCCCTTGCTTAGCTTCAGAGATCCGACTCTGCCTGCATTCTGCATGTTGGCCATCATATTAATTCATAGACAGTTTTTCTAGCTACCAAACAGCAGCAGCAGCAGCAGCAGCAGCAGCAGCAGCAGCAGCAGCAGCAACAACAACAACAGCAGCAATAACCTGCTTACTTTTCTCTCATTGTTTAAACTGTGTAAGTTCCTAGCTTTAAGAGAAAATGGGGGAAGGGGTCAGTTAATTGTAACTAGGTAGGGGGTAGAGTGCTCTTTAATGGTTGGTTTTTTGTTTTGTTTTGTTTTTGTTTTTGTTCTTTTGCTATGACAAAATTTTTAAATATGTACAAGTAAGAAAACTGTAGAAGTAGTTATTTTAAATGCACACACAATTCCTGGCTATAGTGGAGAAGTTCCATTGAATGTTCTGTAGCTGTAATTACTACAATCTTGATTGCCCCCTCCATTGTTCCAAAGCAGGAGGGCAGAAATCACTGAGAAACACATCCATGACTTTTTTACATATATTTCTTTCAATATGTATCGCGATTCATGTAAAATGAAATCACATGAAATCCTAGTATTGTAATTGTTTAATTATAGGAACTGACTTATTGATCTTAAATCATATATTAAAAATGTATATGTAAAAATGAGTGTTAAATTTTTCTGTTAGTGATATTGTTAAGTTTTTATAGTATGACTTTACAAAATACTAGTATTAGGAATGTACCAGTGAGGTCAGTCCATACACGAAGTTGGGGTATGTACACCTATCTCAAGGGCCCAAATCTGATGTAAGGATAAACTTAAAATGTAAAAGTCATTATAGAACCCAATACCTAATATAGCTGTGTTATTTTAAGAGCACTTGTCCACGATGAGTCAAAGTTAAATTACTATAAAAGCATTTATACTTATACTATTTCAAACGGGACACCTAGGATCAGAGTGGAGCAGCTGTCATGACACTATGCAAGTATGAATGAAGAAATGATTTTATTGCTGTACAATCTACCTTTAAATGCTTAACTTATTAAAAGTTATTCATACAGCAATCTAAAATTAGGTGTCAACTAATGATAACTCAAGTGAGACATGAAAATAATAACATTCTTTACTCATATTTCCTCACAACTGAGAGCAGGAGAGGAGGTCCTCCTTAGGGAGGAGAACACCCATTGGTTTTTCTGTGCCAGATGGGCAGCCCTGACAGCTTACATACAAGTAACATTACATGAGCTCAACAGGTTATATTTAGGAATGTGCATGCATGTGCAAACACATATTAACATAAAGTAACAGTAGATGACAAAAGAAGCTATGACATTAAAGGAAAGGGAGGAGTTGTATGTAGTAGGGTGTGTGGAGAGGAAGGGAGAGGAGAAATGTTATAATTAAAATACAATCTCAGAAACCAACAATGGCAAAACATAAATGATATGCAATCAAGTAACCAATTAGTTTTCTTTGGAATATTGTGAAAAATAGCAAGGACTTTTCCTTACATTTTTTTTTTTAAAGATTTACTTATTATGTGTACAGCCTTCCACCTGCATGTACACATGCAGGCCAGAAGAGGGCACCAGATCCCATTACAGATGGTTGTGAGCCACCATGTGGTTGCTGGGAATTGAACTCATGACCTCTGGAAGAACAGATAGTGCTCTTAACCACTGAGCCATCTCTCCAGCCCCTTCCTCACAAAATTTAAAAATTCGTATTTATGCCAACATGTTGGTGCACAACAAGCACTTGGGGACAGGGGCAGGTAAATCTGTATGAGTTTCAGGCCAGCCAGTGCTATGGGGGGACCCTCTTTTAAAGAAAGAAAGAAAGAAAGAAAGAGAGAGAGAGAGAGAGGGAGGGAGGAAGGGAGGGAGGGAGGGAAGGAAGGAAATAAATTATTTTTGAAACCTCACAGTACGTGTTCTTTTTTTTTTAAGGTTGTCTTTTACAATACATGTTCTTAATATTTTTTCAACTTAAACTTTTCCACTGATTTCAGTTTTACCTAACTTTCGTATTGATGGGATATTGATTTGTCTTCTGCCCTGTATTACACATATTTATGAAGACATCTAAATGCACATATACTTACTTGTTCACAAAAATGTTCCTTCACTGAAAAATTTTTTACTACAATATTAACAGCATATTATGGATAAAAACAAATTTAAACCTATTTATTTATTTATTTTTAGGTTATTGTACAATTACAACATTTCTCCCATCTCCTTCCTATCCTTGCTCCAAATGCTCCTATATTGCCCTTCCTGCCCTCCTTCAAATTTAGGGCTTCCTTTCTTTTTTTTCTTTTTCTTTATTTACTAATGATTATTTTATGCATGGATGTGTGAGTGTGTGAGGGGGTGGGTATGTGTGTGTGTACACATAAATTCCTAAATACATTCTATCACTTTGCACAATGTTGCTTGTATGTATGTTTTCAGGGTTGACTTTTTGGTACTGGGCAACCAGTTGCTGTGCTCCTCCCTGGGAAGACGAATCCTCCCTCTCCTAGCTTTTTTTGAATTACATATGGTTCTTTGTGTTGGGTTGAAGATTGGAGGCATTTCCTATTGTTTGTGGAGGGCTGAGATATTTTTCAGTCTTAAAGATTTGAATTTTTTACTAGCATTTTATAATGAAAATATACATGATAATAAATGTGCTGATACCCAAAGCAGGAGTAAACATATAAAAGAATAAAACATTTAAATAATTCACATATATTAGACTATTGAGGATGAATGAAATGATTTCATGTGAAAATAGAAATTTCAAAAGAAAATTAACTGCTGTAAGAATATTTGAGGACTGCACTAAATTTTAACTAAATATGCTAAAAGTTTAGGAATTTCTGCAGACAGTAGTAGTTGAGGTCAGATTGTAAAATAGCTACATAAAAACCAGATAAAAGAATTTTATTATAAAATTAGCATAAGTTAGCAATAAGTGTCAAGTAGAAGAAATACAGTAAGCATCTTTAGAAACGTTAACATGCATATCTCCAATTTCTCACGTGTGTTACAGCAAATGTCAAAGGAAACATTTTTAAAGTCAAATCAATGTAACAATGTGGCAAATGGAGTGGTCTTTTCTTTAATTCTACCAAACCATGGGATGTACTTTTTTTTTTTTTAGTGCAAAGCTAGAGGAAATAGTAGGTCTGAGAAAAGAGCAGTTCTGTTTGTTATACTAGTGCCGACAGGATAGAAACAAACCATACTGGAAAATAGAATGCATGTCTGTAAATTAAATAAACAGCAGCACTGGACTCTAAGGTCTAGGTTTCTGTTTCTAGAAGTGTTAAAGTAATATAAGATGGGTAAACTTATACCAGGGTGTGAGCGAGCAGTAGTGGAATATGAGAAATACTTGAAAAAGAGTCTCTGTTGAATGACAGTATGATTTGTTTATACAGACCATTGCATCTTTCTAAATCAAATACATTGCATGTGACATACTTCTCACATTAAAGAGGAACGTAGAAATTTATAGAGATGCAAGCATGGGAAATTTTTAGCATTATTTACTTTTGCATGTGTCTATGGTGTGTAGACATACAGGTGGAAGTTGTGTGTGTGTGTGTGTGTGTGTGTGTGTGTGTGAGAGAGAGAGAGAGAGAGAGAGAGAGAGAGAGAGAGACAGAGAGAGAGACAGAGACAGAGAGAGACAGAGAGAGACAGAGAGAGAGACAGAGAGAGTGCCTGATTGAGGATAGCCTGAAGGGTTCTGTTCTCACCTTCCACAATGTGGGTTCAAGAGGCTGAACTGAGGCTTGGCATCACCATACTTGATGTCAGATGCCTTTACCTTCTGAGCCATCTTGCCATACCCCCATCCTACACAATTTTCCAGCATCCACGCTGAAGTCCCAGCAGAGATTACAGTTCCCAAATCACCGACTCACCATTTCAAGAAACAAATTTATAAATTATAACTTAAAGCCATAGTTTTGGGGATTGTAGATTTGGACTTACCGTGTAGTAGTAGAGAAATATAATATATATTGTATCAATGTTTCTTAGTCCACAATTTTAATGTGGTATGCTCAGTGATCACATAGATTTTTTAATTTCTACATTTGTTCATGATATTTTGTCTTAACAGTAGAAAAGTTTAATCAGCTGGACTGGACCGGTTGTGGTGTAAACCTTTGATCCCAGTACTTGTGATACAGAGGCAAGTGGATGTCTTAGTTCAAGACAGGACTTGTCTATAAAGCAAGCTTATTTTTTTTAATTTTATTTTTTGGATATTTTATGCAAGTTTATTTTTATTGGATATCTTACTTATTTACATTTCAAATGTTATTCTCTTTCCCAGTTTCCTCTCCAGAACTCCTCTATCCCATTCTCCCTCCCCCTGCTTCTATGGGAAAGCCAGGTCTACACACAGAAACCCAGTCTCAAAGACCACTTACCCCCTTCAGATAAAGTGTTTAATGAATTTTAGTGTAGGAATTTTGTAAGAGTTGATGTTGTTTTGGTTTGAAACAAGAAACTATGTTTGTTAAAACAAATCAATTAAAAGTGCAAACAGAGCAAAACTTTTCACTTTAACTTTCATACGTGCTTTCTCTGCTGAACCCAAGGAGCCCTCCCAACTGAGAATCCTCACACCTACTCTATGAAGTAGGCTATGTACAGGACACAACTGAGGTGTGGGGTGTCTACATTAATTGTCAAGCTAACTTGGGAGTTCCTGCTGGTTGGGCTGAGATGTTAACATCACCTCAACTCCAGATTGCATGCTATCATTTATTATCTTATGTAGTTTCTTACATCACATAATATAAAAAGGCCAGATGCCACTAAGAAGCTTTATATATGCAATGCTCTTGTTTCATATTGACTTTTCTTAATTCTTACTGTATTATATATTATTATGCAATGATATTGTTATTGCATAAATGCAAGAAACAATTGAATGTGTTTCCTATATAGAAGTAGTTTAGACCCTGAGACATGATATATGGACCTCTGATTTTGAAAGAACTTGTGTCTATAAAAGTTTAAGTACTTTATATTTTGTCAGAATTCCATATGATTTGCAGCTATTGTTAAAAGCTCCTAGCTGCAGAAACTGCACACCACTTTGTTTCATTTTTAACCATAGAAGCCAAAGGACTCATGTTTGGGATAAAATTGCTATCTGTTATATCTTCTCTGCAGTTACATCCTTAGTTTGTTCATGCTCATCCTTGAAGACAAATCAAATGGAACAGGACAAAACCAAATTGTTCATTATTCTGTTTCATTTTTTTCTTCATTGTAGTGTAGGAAGATCCCCAGGCCAAAGATGACGAGAGGATGTGCTTCCCAGTTTGTGATTGAGATTTCTAAGTTTGTGACAGTTTTCAACAGAACCTTCTATGTGTGCCCACAAATGTAGTGACCTTTATAACTGAAGTATTGTAATAGAATTTCAAGAAACAAGCTCCCTTTCTGTGGCTTAAGCATGCCTTCTTATGATTGAGTAAATGTGTATCCGGATAAGGAATGAGTGTAAATCCTTGGCCTCAGCCATCTTATTTTACTACATCAAATGTTAACATACATGAAGTGATTCCAAATGGGACCATGTTCAAATGCAAGACAGATTATCACTGCAGCTGTTAATAGGATCACAGAGATGTCCAAGCCAATAATGGAAACATTTGTTGCACAGGATAAGACAAATTTTAATAGTGGACTATATTTTTGAGTAAGTGGATAAGACTGCATTAATCACTCAGTAAATCGTTCTCTGAGAACTACAGAAGCTTTTATCTTGTTACTTTCTGTCCCAAAATTTAGGATAGGTTAGCCAAGTGCCCAGGTGTCTGATCCTTTGGGGCATGGAATCTATATGTAAATATGATTTCAATGTTAAGGGATCACTTAAGGTGGTAGAATATTTTAAAAAGGCAATTTAAGGTTTCAGGTCAATAAACTTTACCTGTGGGCATGAACCCTTGATAATAAATACCACTTTCATTAATAGAATGGCATAACCCTCGGATATTCTATATTTCAAGAGCCAATGACTGCATGCCTGACAGCTGCCTTTTTCAGCCATACTGAACCGAAGCAGGGAAAATGGCCTCTACTAGTAAACAATTGGAAGGTATGAATTGTTGTTTTAAATTTGTCATTTCATTTTACACAGTTTTCTTTGGCACTGAAGCTGGCCTCAAACTCATAATCCCCTGTCTTACCCCCAGAGTTCTGATATTACATGCGTTTACTACCATTTTGCTTTATGATGGTGTTTAAAATTTGAAATTATTGAATATGCTAAAATAAAAACTATCATCCTATGTAGTTCCCTAACTAGAAAATTACCTAGGTGTGTGTGGCAGGAATTGTCAGAGTTCTGAACATTTAGGCATAGGTAAGTTAGAGAGGTCAGAAATATTTAATTCATTCACCTGCTATATTTATCCACAAAATTATAAGAATTTGGAACATGTGATTGCTTTGACTGCTATATTTAAACGTCCTTGTGTGAAAACAATCAAGTACAGGTTCTGGGAATTCTTGCTTTTGCCAAATGAAACTTAGCCAAAACAAATTTAGACAGCACCCAACCATGGAAAATTGCAGAAATCTTCTTTAGCTAAAATATTATATTTTTCTGACTATACACCCTTTGATTTACTATGACTTAAATAAGAAAAATCCAGATTAATTACAACTCTTATTTTCCCTTCAAGGAAATATCGGAGTTTCTGATAGGATTTAAGTCATCACTTTCTTACCAAAGTAAATCCACAGGAAAATTAATTTTTGAGATAAGGTAAGGTAGGACAACCAAAAATAAAGAATAAAAATATAAATGAACTCAAATAATGTAAGGGAACTACAAAGTTGGGTAACACTATTGGTTAAAAGATAACTTTTAAAGTATTAGAACCCTTACAATAACCAAGTGATTTTCTAATTTTGCACTGATAGGTTCATATAAAGGGATAGCTGCCTTATTTTATTTTTTTCCCCATAAAATTTCAGATCAACGTGCATTCTACAAGGTCACTGCAAACACATGATATTAAAATGCAGCCAAATTCTTTAGCAACATAAATGTTTTTATGAGCAGCAGGTGTATTCTTCGCAAGGCTGTAAAGCTATTAACAGCTCAGTAAGGAGTACACAATAATAGGCTGTTAACTCAGACTCCCTTGCAGGAGTTCCAAGGAAGGACACTTTTGAAACCATTAAGACAACTAGATTTTATAAAGTATTAGGTATGGGTGCTTTATGAATAGAGGTTCATTTAAATTTTATATCTTTAAAGTAATGAATTTTGTTTTCTTAATATGAATATGCTCATATAAAAGAATTATTTAACTGTTCTAGATAAAATTCAAACTAGAAATATGTTCTAGTAATAAGAATTTGGAAATGAATTATTACTTTTATTTATTTATTTATTGAAAATCCTACAATTTAGGGTTGATTACAGCAAAGCTATGTTAACTAACACTTGTGTCTTCTGACTATGAGTTCAGTAAGCCTACTTCAACCAACAGTTGAATAAATGTTCAGGACACCCTACGTTACACGATATACTAGTAGCTCATGTTGGCAAAAATATCTATGACTTTCTTTTACTTATATTACCTCTAGACATGCTATTAAAAATGAAAGAATGGTTTAAAAGTTTAGTGGAGGGGTTGGGGATTTAGCTCAGTGGTAGAGCGCTTGCCCTGGGTTCGGTCCCCAGCTCCGAAAAAAAAAAAAAGAAGCAAAAAAGTTTAGTGGAATATTTTCTTTCATAGTTGGTACATTCAAAAGTTTAAAAATGTGTGTGTGTGTGTGTGTGTGTGTGTGTGTGTGTATGTGTGTGTGTGTAGACCAGAGGTTGGCATTTCGTGTTTCACTCAGACATGTTGTGATTTGAATAGGAGTGGCCCATAGACTCCTGTGTTTGAGAGCTTGGCTCATTGGGTGTGGCACTAGTAGGAAGTACGGCCTTGTTGAAGTGGGTGTGAGCTTGTTAGCTTGTTTCGGGAAATGTGTCCCTGTAGAGGTGGGCTTAGAGGTTATCTATGCTCGACCCTTACCTGCTGTGGCACATGGTCTCCCCTTGCAGCTCACAGATCACAGTGTAGACCTCAGCTACTGCTCCAGAATCCTATCTGCCTCTAGGCCACTGTGCTTCAAGGTCTAACAATCTGTCTGTTCCCACCTCCTGAATGCTGGGATTTTAAATGCTCACCTCCACAATTGGCTGACTGTTTTTCCACGTGGGTCCTGGGAATCGACCTCAGCTCTCATGGTTTTGCAGCAAATACTTTACCAATGGAGTCACCTCTCTAGCTTTCATTCACTTATTTAAATTCCTTTTGAATTTAAGGGGGGAAGATGTCTAATGTGTGTCTCATTATGGCTTGTTTGTGAGAGATAGAATATTTTCTATATATAATTGAGATAAATCTAAGGCAATGGTTAATATAAGCATCCCTTCAGTTTGTAAGAAGGATTAGACCCCTTGTATTCAAACACCTGGGTAGCAGTAGTAGAATATGTTATGGTCCTTCAAGTCATTAGTCATATATTGAGAAGTTTTTAGATTATTGAGGCTCGCCATTAAAATGGGCTGTGTGAACACACAGGCCTCAGTCTCTCTTTGTTTCTTTGTATCTTAGCCCCCCAACCCCATCTCTGTTTCTATCTCTGTCTGTCTTTGTCTCTCCTCTCTCTCTCTCTCTCTCTCTCTCTCTCTCTCTCTCTCTCTCTCTCTCTCTCCTCTCTGTGTGTTTCTTTGTGTCTCATTCTCCCTCCTTCTTTAGTAGCTTTCTCTAACAGATGTCTCTCACTGGAAATCCATAGCTTGGAAGCTGTTTCCATTTGGATAGTATCTTCTACAGTTATAATCTAAGTAACTTCTTTTCTTTGTAATTTAATATTTACAAGTATTTTACTATAGTACATCAGCATCAACCAGTCAACATAAATCGAGTCAATCAACATAATCACTTTATCAATGTTTTATCAGTATAGGAAGTAAGAATACCGCATTTAGTCTTTTAGTTTTAGATATACATATATAAAACCTTAAAATTAATAAAATCAGAACTCAATTAAGTTTTTTTCCAATGGGCCAATTGCTTTAAATCTATGTTTTAAATTAAAGAAATGTATTTGAATACCAAAATTATTTAGTAAAAAAATTATTTCTTCCTAATATTTATTATGAAAGTAAAAATCAAAGGAGTCAGATTAAGAGACATGCATAACTGTAAATGATATGTTTCTGTTGATAAAAGGAGCCAAATATATTTAAGTTTTTATGTTTCTTTCCTCACAAGCAATAAACTAATGTTAACATAGTTTGAGTTTTCAATAGACAAGGTCTTGCAAAGTCTCTGTAACAAACTGCTTAAAATTATAGTTATATATGTTGGGAGTTTGGGGGGCATGGGATAAAATAACCAACATGTTGAAAGTAGAGATTTTTGTGGAGGAAGACATCTGAGCAAGCCAAAAGAGTACAGATGGAGAGTAGACAAGCAGCTTGTGGACTCCAGGACACTGCCTTTTTCCCATTAACTTATTTATTTATTTATTCATTTTACATCTGGATCGGTGATCCCCCACTCCTGGTCCCCAATCACACAACTCCTGCCCCATTCTCCTGCTGTTCTCCTCTGAGAGGATGTTCCTCCTTGCCCGTGTGTAACTCGTTCGCCGGTGGATGGCCCCACAGTACACTTCTGATACCTATGAAGTTAGAGTTAATGATGCTAGGCTGGGGGAAAAGGACTCCGATAAAAGGTTTTGCCCAGAGTTTGGAGGTTCCACAAATGACATCATAGAGGAGTCCTGTATTTCCATAGAAAGGTCTAGTTCTGGCCCTTGGTGGCTCAGGGACAATTGGCCACTGAGGTGAACAATAATTGTGAATCCTAAAACTGCAGCACCTGGGACCTCCCTTCTGGAAAGTTCTTTCTTGAATAGAGAGCGTTCTCACACCTGCCACCTAAGTCACATAGGCTCGGAAAACACGGAGTCAAATAAAGTTAAGTAGGCAATTTGCCGCAGGTTTTTTCCTAAGCCCTCAAGGTATCCATATAAAATTTTAGAATTCGAGATGGAAAGCTACATATTGCACTGTTTTGATTAAATAGATTTGATGGCATAACCCTGTGGGGAGTGGCACACTTTGGGGACATTAAGATACGTTAACTATAACTTGAGTTTTTTTTTTTTTTTTTTTTTTTTTTTTTGAGCTGGGGACCGAACCCAGGGCTTTGCGCTTCCTAGGTAAGCGCTCTACCACTGAGCTAAATTCCCAGCCCCTAACTATAACTTGAGAAAACTGAATGATGAACATTGACACCATGCTGGTGACTGATGCTATCACCTTGGTGATTCCTGCATCCTCCCTACACCTTCCCTTTCATAGAGATTTTTTACTCCATTGAATTTCTTATTTATATTGTGCTGGTTTAAGTAAATAAGTGTTACCACATCCATATGGACTCACTATGAATACATCATTTGTTTTGTGTGTATTTAAGCTTTTGAGAGGAAATGTTCTTGTATTTGCAGCCTTCTGGTCCTTGGTTGTATTTCTAAGACTTATCATCATTTGGGAATCCCTAATGATTTTTAATTTCAGTAATGATATTATTTACATTTTTACCTTGGAAATTAAATTTCTTCGGAAACTCTGTGTTCTATTTGACAATTCTATATAGAAATGTATTTGAATTTCTGTGACGAGTGACTTTGCTATGGCTAGTTAAACAACTTGTAATGGATTTAGTATAATTTCTATCTGCAATAATGTCGTTTGACTCATTTTTAAATTTTATTTCCTCTCACTGAGATGGTTAGATCACGGAATGCTTATGAAAATGATCATGGATATTTTTATGTAATTCCCACTGTCAGGTAAATTATTTTAATATTTCATATTAATTGATTTGTGAAGTTATTTTATGTTCCCTGCATTCAAATATACTACTTAGGAATGACTGGTGTACATGAAATAAACTAGAAACTCTTTAGGGCTTCCACTTGTTGGGGTCTGAATATGAAAGCCCTTCATAGACTCCAGTATTTGAACCTTTGACTCCCCACTGGTGGTACGGCTGGGGAGGTTTTTTCCGATGTGGAGCCATCTTGGGGGAAGTGGATTATTAGAGGAAGGCCTTGAGGCTCTATAGCCTTTTTTATCTTGGGCTCACTCCCTGCTTCCTGAGTGTGTACGCAGTCTGAGCGGCCATACTCCCACTCTAGTGTGATGCCATGATGTGACCTGCTGGAACTATAAGGCAAAATAAACCCTTTCTCCCTAACTGGGTTTTGTGACGGTATTTATCGTGGCAACAGAAAAGTGACTGCTGAGATATTTACATTTTAGTCATTACTTTCCTCTGTTTGCCTATCAGTCCCTTCCCCATGTTTGCTCGGTGAGCTGGCTAAGCTCTTCTTGAGGATTTGGTGTGTGTGTGTGTGTGGGGGGAGCTGAGTGAGATGCTGATAATCATTTCTCTTTCCATCTTTTATCAACTGGTGAGGTTTTTCTTGCTCTAAAACCGGCATTTCAGAAAAATCCCCATTTCTCCGTTCTTTGGGAGTATTTGCAATGACTGTGTCCTTTGGAGTTTTGAAATTGACTTTGGAAATGCTCTTCTTCTTTTTTTAATCATAAAAAACAAGTATTTAATAGAACTGATTCCTTAATTCATCTAACAGCTACTGAATGTGCAATATATACTAGAATCATTTACATGCTACTATTCCTTCAGCAGAGGGATGGACACAGAAAACGCAGCACATCTACACAATGGAGTACTACTCAGCTGTTAAAAACAATGACTTCGTGAAATTCTTAGGCAAATGGATGGACTTTGGAAATTTTCTAAACTGGAAATCTTTAATTTAAGACAGGATTATCTATTGAGTCAACTTCCTTAGTAGTAAAAAAACTTTCATACTTATGCACATAAATAAATGACAATTTTTTCAAAATTTGTACCTTGAAAACATTTACATTTTACTTAGTATTATTTGTGTGTGTGTGTGTGTGTGTGTGTGTGTGTGCGTGCGTGTGTGTGTGTGTGTGTGTGTGTGTGTGTGTGTGTGTTTTGGCCTGTGTGTGGAGGTCAATGGCCACCTTTATTGAAGTGATTCTTTCTATTAATATTACCCAGATTCTGTGGATTGATCTCAGGTCATCATGCTTGGAGACAAGCACTTTTATTTGTTGATATATTTCCAAATTCCAGTAAATTTTAATTAGGAATATTTGCATACAGTCCATATTGGTAAACTCATATTTTCAATTACTAAATATTTCCTATCTGTTCGTTACATTGCTTACACAATTTTAGTTTTTCCTTTTATTCATCTCTGTTAAGGTTTATACTGTGTTTTCTTTTCCCAGTACTGAGTATTAAGCATGCTAAGTAAGCAGCCTGTTGCTCAGTAATTAACAATTTCCCTAAAGTTACATAAATTATTTTTTAATAATTTTCTTTACTTTTTAAATTTTTGAGACTTTCCTTTTACATCCCTTCCTCTTCCCCCTCCAACTGCTCTAGTGGTCCTCATATACCTTCTTAAATGCATGACCTTTGTTTTAATAACTGTTACACACACACACACACACACACACACACACACACACACAGACACACACACACAACCTCTTGGAGCCTAGTTAGTGTAGTTCATGTCCATATGTAGTTAAAGCAGAAAACAGAGTAAGATATCAAATGGGCCATCCATGGAGAAGAATGATTATATTTTTAACAACAATTAGGTGGCATAGTCATTCCTCTCGAGGTGAGGTTCTGTGAGATTCTTCCACCAATATCGGTTTGTCAACTGGTGTGTCACTATGCAGGTATAGTGACCGTATTGTTGAGATTCACTATGCAGGTATTGCTTAGAGGACCGTATTGTTGAGAGTTTATGTACATCTTCAATTTAAATCTCCAAAATGGTTGGGGAACGCATCTTACTTAAGTCAATTTACAAATTCAAAATTCTATAAATTTAAAAAATTTAATGACATTCTTTACAGAAATAGGAAAAAAACCCTCCAAAATTCAAAAGGAACCACAAAGAACCCAAGCTTGCCAAAGCAACCCTCAACCAAAAGAAACAAACAAACCCACCCCACACAAACAATGCTGAAGGCTATTCCAAATTGCAAGATATATTACAAAGCTCAAGTCGTAATAATGTTACTAGCACAGAAGTGGCCATGTAGATGAAGGGAATAAGACAGAAAACCCGGGCATGAGTACACACATCTATGTCTGGCCATTTAATAAATATGATAAAAATGTACACTGAAAAAGCATGCATCTTCAATAAATAGTATTAGGAAAACTGGATTTCAACCTGAAGAAGAATGAAATTAGATTTGTACCCATCGCTCTGAAGAAAAAACTAAGTGAATGAAAGAACTAAATGTGAAGCCTGAAACCACGAAACTGTTAATGAATCCATAGGCACTATCCTACAACATATAGGTGAGGGAAAAACTTACTCGTTAGGAGTCTGTTTGCCTAGGAATTACAGCCAACAGTTAAAACGATAAAGGTTCTTACAGTTAAGAAATACATTTTGTTCTTTTGCATTCTGATTTAATTATGCTTCATATATAGGGAGACTTCTTTACATTCTGATTGTTGTGGAGTCCAAGGTCAAGGCATCTAATGAGTTTCTCCTTGTGGAAATTAGAGAGCAGGACAACATGTACAGGACGGGGGCTTGGGACAGGAAGCAGGCCCAAACTATCCTTTAAGAGGAACCATCTCTATGGCAACCACTCCCAAGGGCACAGCATCCACCTCTGCGTAAAGTCAGAGCCCTCAGAACTTAATCATCTCCTAAAGCTCCCACTTCTACATGTGACGTTCGAGGTTAAGATCTCATCACTAACTTCAGAAAAACGGTTCAAGCCGCGGCACCTTCCTTCTGTTTGCATACAACTTCATTTCTTTTTATTACGTCTGTCCAGTTCCTTCCCTTCAATTCCTAGTTCATTTCTCTTTTAGCACCATTGTTTCCCAATATTAGCCATGTTATAATAACTCAGCGTACAAACTTGTAATACCATACCACAAATTTTGCTTTCTGACATATTCACTGCTGCAAAGATAGAACTTTAATTTCCATTTCTTCTTAGAAAAGTTGCGAGTTATCTATTCATGATATCAGTCGGGGCTATTTTAATTCACATTTCTGAAGGGTAAAATGGAAAATTAAATGGCCACACCCCTCTAGGCACAGCCCACTTAGCAGGCAAGCATGAACGTACCTAGATCAAGCCGTGACTTAGAATTCTAGAGTACTGATGAAGGTCCTAGAATGTTCTGGAAGGACACGTGTTCATTGTCCTAGGAGCCTCCCACTCGTTTCCACCGCTTCTAGATCCACAGCCCAGCCTAAGACCAGTAGCTAGAACCAAAGATTTTCATGTGCACGAGTAGAGTTACTCTTCCACGAGTAGAGTGTAGTATGGTGAATGCTATTTTAATCGAGAATTTAAAATTTTTAATAGAAATGTTATAAAAGTACATCTTTTCAAGATTTATATAGCCCCACTGCAATTTTCCTTATTTGCTTTCTCTTCCTCTCACTTCCCCGCCAACCTTCCTATTATCTGTTTTAGAGACAGGCTTTGTTTGTGCATTCGTGGCTTTCTTGAAACTCACTCTGAAATCTCGAACTCAGAGATTCCCGTTCTCTGCCTCCCAAGTGCTGGTACTAAAAGCATATGTCACCACACTTGGCTTGCTTCTTATTTCTTATATTGTTTATTTGGAGTTATTTTCTTCTTACTGAAGCCTGGGATTTTATGATAGGTCTTTGGCGACAGGTTCTCTCTCATAGTTTATCTCTGAACATCTTTATTCTACCCCTGTTCTAAAAACAATATTGTGGCATAGATCTTGGTGTTTTGACAAATGCTTTCTATCAGAAACTTTGAAGGTGATATTTTTCAGTTGCCTGTTTTCCATTTTTGCTAAGAAATCTGTTGTAAGTCTGCCATTTCTTTGTCGATGGTTTCCTCCTACTGTCTCACTAATTTTAAAACTATCATCCCTTCTCTATTTCTTTTGTGCTTGGCAAATCTAATATAAATGCTACATGCATGAGTCATTTTGGATGTAACATGTATGGACTGCTTGCTGATCTTTTGCAGTCATTATTCAAATAGGTGTTATAGAGTGTCCATTCTGTCTACTTCTTCACCCTAGATGAACTGTGGTGTCATCACTGTGCAATTATATTGTCCTGTGTTTCACAACTCTTTATTTATATCTTCTGTGTTACTTT
Organism: Rattus norvegicus; assembly: GCF_021556685.1. NCBI lineage: Eukaryota > Metazoa > Chordata > Mammalia > Rodentia > Muridae > Rattus > Rattus norvegicus. Next base: position 53,971,866 of record NC_141544.1, on the reverse strand, counting down.
ACAAGGCTCTTGGTGCTGAGTCGTTGATATATTTTATTACAATATACGCCGAATACCTGTATTCATGCATATGTGTGCAAAAGGACCATTTAATGTCACAAGTTCCATTTTGCCAAACCATTCTATTATTGCCTCTTCCCTCCATGATGCAGCTTTCCTCCTGCATCATGCAGCTGTTCTGTGTGAGATAGTTCAACGTAAATCTGATGCAAGTTATTCATGCTGACTCAGTTATTCTTGCCCTCATACTTACAGCTCTTATAAAGTGATATTATTGCCAGACCATAATCTGTACTGTATTTGAGTTCCTAATTTTGACAGCTTTCCTTCAGAGAAGGTTTGTTTTAATGTTGATAGGATGTGGAACTCACTTCAGTCATCTCTCTTCCATGCCCCCTAATTCTTCCTTTATCTCATCAGGAGTACTCTCATAGCAATAAGAAATCTTCTTCAAGAGAGCCTAGTCTAACGGACTGACAGATGTGGTTTCCTTTAAAGAAGGAAATCATGCCTATGCCTTTGTGTCAGTGAATCATTTTTGGGAAAAAATATGAAATTATGTTCTTATTTTTGGGAGACTAATATTGACTTCAAGATTAACTGTACACACACCTAATAATCTTTCAAATGATGAATCTTAACAGTTATTCTACAAACAGAAAGAACTATTTTGCAGTAGTAATAGTAGGTATGACCTTTTGTCCATAAATAAGAACAGAAACGAAAAGAAATTTTGAATGAAAAGAAACTAATACAATCACAGATTCCTCAGATTTCATTTTAGATCTGTCAGACAAGGTGTCAGTTACTAGGATGCAAATATAACCAAAGGATTCACAATTCAACATCAAAAGCTGAGAAAGAATTGGCGATAAAGGGACACAGAAAAAAAAAGTCAAATTCCCTTTCATGCCTGAAAAATTGTTACTAAACTAATGATATATAAATATGCATATATATTTCAATCTTTAAGCACATATATTTTACAAGTATACATACATATGTTTAAAGATTTAAAATTTAGATGCTTCAATATAAGAAACAAGGAGACCATCTTTGTTTAGATATTTGAATACGAACATACATTCCCTACAGACATTTATAATTTGAAATAATGTAACTTTTTTGATTCACTCCAAACTACATACTCTTGAAAAATAAAATTTTTGAATGAAATATATGATTGGATGATTATAGTTTTAAAGGAAAGATTTATAAAACCATTTTGTGATTTAAGGATTCAAAATAGTAGAACAAGTAACAAGAGAACAAAGCTAATTGATTTGATAGAGTGATAGACCACTGTTATTAATTTAATTTACAGTTATCTTGGAATAGTGAAATAAAAGTCAAATGTAAGTCATGAAAATATGAAGATGCTTTAGAATCACAAAAGTGAAGGGATGTTTAATCAATCAATTATATCTTAGACTTTGTTAATAATCTTTAAAATCAATAGCAATCTTCATATGAATCCATATTAAATATTACTATACATTTACATGTATGCACGTATGTATTTAAGTAATAAGAGGATGATAGGAACAGTATAATTGGCTTTCCTTATCTCATAGGTCAGTCCCATCCATTCTTCCTTTTATAATTAAACTTCTATACCGTCTCTCTCTTCCTTGAACTTGTTGGCTTCCTCTTGGCCTTGAATTTTCATGCTTGCCTTTTCTTTATCTGAAATGCCTTTCTAGTATTTTGCTTTGGTTGTTATTATTAAATACCTTTCCATCTTGGATTGGTATCTAAGCCAAAAATGAAAATTGTTCACCTCTTTAATTATTTAAAGTTTATTCACAGATGACTTTTATTATAGAAACTCATTTCACTTTAAATTCCAATATAATTTTAGATGCATAAGAGTTTTAGCTTTAATTTTCAAGGGATAATATGCATGAGGGAAGAAATTCTGGGTTCACTATAGAGAACAAAGATGCACACAGCTTCTAATCTGGTACATATAGCACTTTTTAGTTTCTTCCTTTTCCATTTCTATATTTTTAATTTACTTTTCTCTACCTATTGAAAAATTAATGCATCATAGTGCTTATTAATAATAATAAAATATGTATTTTTCTATATTTCTATATTTTATGGCAATATTGATAAGTATATGACTTGAGAAACTCAAAAAATTAGGTGAAATTGAGAAATGTAGATTTATTTTTGAGAATGAGTTTTATAGCACAGGAATTAAAAAATTAGATTTTGCTCTACTCAAAACTTCAATTGTAAAACTGAAATGCTTTAAAATAGTGAATGGCTACTGAATAAATCTGGAGAAAATAACTTCTTCCAACATCTGAGAGTATCGAATATAGCAGCTATATCCTTGAATTTCAATCTGATGGAACAATTATCCTCAAGGGTCTTAGATAGTGTATCATAGGCATTTTGTGTCTGATAATCTAACTTAAAAAGGGACAGAAGGACATAAATCAGACTGTTTCCATGCATGTGATTCAAAGCACCCATTTTTGATATAAGCAAATGACTTAAACATTCTCCACAAGACCCAGATTTCATTTGGTTCAGAGACAAATCCCTTACCATAGAAAAATTCCTAAAGGATGAGGATGCTTTCAGTTAACCATTGTACTGAGCACAGGGACCCCAACGGAGGAGTTAGAGAAAGGACTGAAGGAATTGAAGGGGTTTGCAACCCTATATGAAGAACAACAATATCAATCAACCAGACCCCCAAAAGCCTCCAGGGACTAAACCACCAACCAAAGAGCACACATGGAGAGACCCATGACTCCAGCTGCATTTGTAGCAGAGGATGGCATTGTCTGGCAACAATAAGAGGAGAAGCCCTTGGTATTGTGAAGGTTTGATTCTACAGTATAGGGGAAGGCCAGGGTGTTGTGGTGGGAGTGGGTGGGTGGGAGGAGGAGCATTCTCATAGAAGCAGGGGAGGGGTTATGGGAGAGGAGGGAACCAGGAAAGGGGATAACATTTGAAATGTAAATACATAACGTTTCCAATAAAAATATTCCTAATAGAAAAGAAAAATATTTTTTACATATGAATTTTATCAAAACCTTATAGTTACCATTAAAGGAGGTACATAGAGAAGTTACTGGCCACCCTACAGTATCCACTCAGGTTAGTGTCTCTCCCTTCACAAATCCATATCCTGTCCTCAACACGAATTGCTCTTGGGTATTTTTCGCCATTTTATGATGTCTTTCTGAAGTTCACATTTGCCTCCTTTTAGACAGTTTGCTAGTGTGTAGGTGTTAAGGGATAGGACAGAATGATTAAATAGCACTCCACATCTGGAGACTAATTAATATTGGATGAATATAATCGGATGTTCATCAACTGAGATTAAAATAATAATGTTAAAAAAAAAGTCCAAGAAAGTGAAATAAAAACTAGTCTTGACAAACACAGCTGCTCAAACTGGCTAGTTTCTAATAGACAGAACTGCTGATGACTTTTAAACTTATTATTTTCCCTGTAATTTTTCAGTGGTGTAAAATCATCATACCATGTTTCTATGACAAGTGACAGTAATGGCAGCAGACTCAATAAATTTCTCTATTTTTTTTAAACAAAAGCCAATCAGATGACTGCTTTCCTCCATAGTGACCCTTCAGTTCTGCAAGGCAGATAATCAGGAAATGTTCTCTAGGCCACTTTAATATGAAATACAAATGCTTAGAAATCCCCTGTAAATAATTGAAGGTAACCATTAGGAGAAAAGCCAACCAGTCCCTTAATGGAGAGGTCATGAGAGACACTAGGAATACAACTTCTTTGAGAAGTTCAAGGAACATTTGGTGGTTTATAATTGATTTTTCTGGGCAGATCTCCTTTTTTTTTCAAATAGTAATTATAGGAGCATCATTAATAATGTCTGTTGCCAGGGACTTAGTTTTACTCTTCAACGCAAAAGTTATATTTGGCCAAAGAAACTTCATAATTATCTCTACTTATTTGAGATCGGGTGCAGATTTAGATTTTTTTCTCCTCATTTGAGAATCTATGATACTTAACTCTCCCCCCGAGGACTGAGGATAATAACAGCAGAGCCGGGAAATGAAGAACTTACTACACACCACTCACTATGCAGGAAGGCTGAAAGAGTTTTGCTTTAATAGTTTAACTCCCAGAGCATTTCCTTGTAATTATTTTTTTTCACCACAAAATTGGAAGGTCTGTTGCATCTTTCGAAGATGTTAAGTACCTCTCTAAATTAGAAAAGAAAGGCATTTTCTAAAGGACTTTCTTTTATAAAGGTATGTGCTGATTAACAACAAGAAAACAGGAAGCAAATAATATTACAGGGTTCAGAAAACTGGTTTCTGAAGCAACACAGGCTTTTGTGTTGAGTAGTTCTTATTAAGATGCATTCAACGTGTGTGTGGTTTCAAAGCTGGCAATTTGGCAATGCATGTTGTGCATATACATACATACATACATACATACATACATACATACATACATGCATGAAGATACTTGCAAACACATGTATGTAGATAGCAATGATAAAGAATATAATGCTATCAACTTGAGAGTCAAGGAACATGGACGGGGTAAAGGGAGAGTAGCTGTAGTTGAGAGAGGCTGGAGATAGAAAATGAAAGGGCAAAGTTATGAATTATTAATTGTATTTTAATAAAAATGTTTTATATTATATTTAAGTATGTCAAGTAAAACAGACCTAGATAACAATTTTTTGGTAAGTGATTTCTTTTCAAATACACACACACACACACACACACACACACACATGTATTAATGGAGAGAGAGACAGATACAGAAGAGGGGTGCAGAAGCAGACAGGCAGACATATGGAGAGTAAGAGCAAGAATTTAAATTTCTAAATGTTTTTCTCTACCTCTCTTTTCTCCTGTCTTTTCTATCTCTACACATCTGTCTTCTTTCTCTCATAGACACACATGTACAGATTCATGCTCTGATCTTTTGACTACTATTTCCATACTATGGTTTGACACATTGATCTATCAATGTCTTTATATTCAAGTGTAGACCAAAGCACTTACTTGTTTTTGATACTATAACTGGTAATGACCTGCTAAAATATCAAATGCATTATTTTAAATGATTCTGGGAAGATATATATTTTGGCATATCTAATTCCATTTATGGATTTATTTATTATTTATTTAATATTAACTATTGTTCTATGCATCTTTATTATCTGTGAACAATTGTAGAGAGAGAGAAGAATCTTGTTAAAAAGTCAGCTTGAATCCTGTTTAAAAATAGGGTACTTTGCAACATAAATCTTTACAGTTGAAAATGTGACCAAAAATACAAGAATTTTCTGCTTAACTCTTTTTTTTTTTTACAAAAAATAATAGGGGCTGGGGATTTAGCTCAGTGGTAGAGTGCTTACCTAGAAAGCGCAAGGCCCTGGGTTCGGTCCCCAGCTCCGAAAAAAAGAACCAAAAAAAAAATAATATATATGGAATTTTTAATTTGAAATTTTATTTGGGTTGCTTATTTTGCTTATTATTTTAAATACTGAAATCATCCTACTTATGTTATTTAAATAGCATGACTCAGTATTTTGAACTAAAAAGATCTCTCCTATAGGTGATGTTAAAGTGGATTAACAGAGAAATTCTGAAAAATAAAATAAATTCACCAGTGAAATCCTTTAGAATTTAAAAGAAATCGTGAGTACATAGCATTTTCTTTATTTGGAAGCCATACTGAGGCACTATCTATTACTCCCTTAAGCCTGATGTAGTAAATGGCATACACGATTGGACCCCAAGATCCTCAACTGTGGTATTCACACTCATATGCAATCCTACTATAACACAATTAGCCTCCATGACCAAGTTTAAGGACACTGTAGTCATTGTCTCTTGAATTCATACTCTGAAATATGGTCAGAACTATACAGTAAAGTGATGAGGATTCCTACTGATAATCACTGATGTGAGCCTGAATTAAGAGCCCTAGTCTCTGAGCCATTACATAGCCTATGGAATCTTCAGTCAGAGTCATCTAGTTCAGCTACTTGTGGATCCCTGATCCTCATATATTCTATAAGATAGACAATGTAATCCTATACAGCCAAGATGTTTGATAATAGATTATGCAACATTAGAAAACTAATACAGTAGATTTGGAAACAAGTTAATGCTTGGTATATCTTCTTATAAGGTTAGCTTATGAAATCACACCATTAATTTTTCAATATGAAGTTTAAAAAGCACTGGCTTTACATCCAAGACATTAGTACCACATGTGTTTCTACTATTCTGTGTTTATCTTACACATGCATGCATGCACATATGATCATACATGGGCACACAGACTCATGTTAGTGTTATATTCTTATATAATTCTGAGAAGGTTCGCATGTTCTTCATTCAGGAATCTCTTTTGTAAAGGAAACACTTTACCATATTCTAAAATACTGACCATTTCCAAGATGGCTGTACTTTTATGGACCATTAACGGGAGAGTCGGGCAGATTACAAGGATGGAGAGGGGAGGGAAGATTTTCCTGTTCCACATGCTTTGCACATCTCCCATTGGAGGAAACAGATGAAGAGAAAGAAAAGGACTGCTTAGCAAAAATTGTAATAAAATTTGTCAAAGGTAACACTACATCTCATAAACTGTTCTTTTAGGTTAAAAACTTAAAAGGGTGCACACCTTTAAACCCAGCACTCAGGAGGCATAGGCAGGTGGGTCTCTAGGTTCAAGATAAATACCTCAACTCACCTCCCTAAAGTTACAAATAATTAAAAGAAGAGTGGAGATCCTGAATCACAACATAATCCATGTTATTATCAGGATGTTTAATCTACAGGTGCAAATGATGAAATTATATTCCATTTTTATGTTTATGATGTTAAACCTTTACATATATTTAATTTGTGGGAAGTTTTGTCTTATCTAAATGTCAACTTTTAGATATTTTAAATGTTCTTAATTGATATTTTAATGAAGTGATTGTTGATTTAAAATTGGAATGCCATCACATGTTTAAAAGGACATGTTAAAACTCCCTTAAGGAAAAGAAAATCACGCTATAGGATGAATTAGTTGTTTAATGTCCATCTGGCTCGTCTACAGTTTACAGATCAGTGACTCTCTTTATATTCATAAGGTTTGATTCCACATCATCTAACACAGCAATAAAGATCTTGATGATCCTGCTTGTAGCTTGAGTAAGCAGCATTCTGTGTGAGCAATAAAAATTTATAGGGTCCCTGGGGAAACTGTAATCAAGCAGGTGTTGATATTTATACTAATACCAATATTGGACAATTATGAATACTATGTGTACTATATACAGACATAATAGGCAGTAAATGAAGATTCATGCTTAAAACTTTCCTAACAGGTGGGGAATGTAAGTTTTGAGAAACAAAAACTGTTGTCACTTGGCAAATCAACCTTTACATCGGAATTTCAGGCAAGGTCTATGGGATCAAAAAAAATTGTCTTTGATTCTCAAGGAGTTAAAAAGATATCTAAATATAATGTAATATACCCATTTATATTTTAGATGCCAGAAATTGAAGCAGAACAGTTTAGAGTCTTATGTAATGTCTGCAAGCGTAGGTCATTGAACTACCCAGTTAATTTTCAATTGATTTGTAACTTGAAATCACAGGTTTTTCTTTACATGTATCAAGTGCTTCATTTCATAAACGTCAGTGTAAGTCACTAAAAGGAAGATCAAATGAATTGCAAAAGGTAGGAAACTAGAGTCAAGTTACATGTTCTGTGAATATTTAAATTTGTTCATTACAGTTGCTTACTGCTGCCTGTTGGTTGTTGAAGTTGAGTAGTGATCCTGGATTACATGATTGTCACTCACTTAGCCAGCAGCTAATTCACTTACCCCAAAATGAGCTAACACAGATAAATTGCCCTCGGGAAACGTTAGTATTATTTTGACTTTGTAATAATTCATTTTATATTTTAGTACCTACTTCAGTTGTCCAACTTCACTCAAGAACAAAAACATCATTTCATGGATTAGAAATATGCAGATATTTTAGTGTTGCCTTAAGTTTAGAATCTTTCTCTGTAATGTACCCAGACAAAGGGAGTTGAGGTGGGATGAGTACTGGCCTTGCAGCAAACAAGAGTTTCTTTGTTCCAGCATGACAGCATTCTTAACTTTGAATATGCCACAAGTATCTTCCTTTTAGAGGCAAAAACTGAATCATTTATCAGCACAACACTTAGCAGTTCACATGTTTCTTCAAGGATATGTTCATTACAATATATCCTTTAAAGTTTCTACAATTATGGACATATTAATAAGTGTATTTTTATAATTTATACACACAAAACGTACATGTACATCACATTCACCTATCCCATTACATACACAGATATGTCCCCCCAACACATGAGACCACCCTCAGACACAGGGGCACACATGTGCATACCCCTCACATAATTTTCACAAATGCATTTATTGGAAAACAATATTTCCAAAGTGGAAACTCCACTAAGTTTATGATTGGCTACCAGGAAATAGGCTACTCTACATGACTTTATCTGTGGTCTATATTATCTGCTCTAATTCTTCAAGAAATTAATGAAAGACAATACAGTTCAATAGTACAACTCTAGGAACAGTTACCTCACTGCTTAAAGGAATTCATCCAAAACTTGGTGTCTCTCTCTCTCTCTCTCTCTCTCTCTCTCTCTCTCTCTCTCTCTCTGTGTGTGTGTGTGTAGGTATACACATTCTATATGCATATATACACATTTTAAATATACACACATTATATATACACATATTATTTATACACATATATGAATATTTATAAATAAATCATAGGTGTTAAACTCATTGAAAGAAATGCTTCTCTGTTCAGTATATAGATATGGATATACTGAGTACCTGATTCATTATAGTAGCAGAAGAGAGTATCATAGAACAGGTAAATTGCTGAACTGTCCATACTTTACTTGTAACCACAAACAGTACTGATTCTCAATATGCAAAAGCATGGTTATACTTTATGCTCTTGAAATGAGCCAGTCTTTCTAACTACAGTGCCTCAGCCAACACCTTAGTAAGCCCAGTAAGGGATTAAAAAGTTTGGCAACTGGACTGCCCAGCTGCTAAGAGTTCTGGTGACTCTTCCAGAGGATTTGGGTTTGATTCTCAGCATCCACATGGCAACTCATAGACCATATGAAACCCAAGAAAGAAGATCAAAGTGTGGATGCTTCAGTCCATCTCAGACGGGAAAAGAAAATAAACACAGGAGACAGAAGAATGATAGGATCTGGAAGGTGGGGGGGGCATCCTTGTGTGGAAACTGGGAGAAGTACAGAGGGTCAGGAAAATGAATGGAGGTGTGTAGTAGTGGGGGAAGGGAAACATGGGGTAGCCACTAGAAAGTCCCAGATGCCTGGGACCCAAGAGGTTCCCAGGACCCAACAGGGATGATATCAGCTGAAACATCCAACTAAGGGAAGGTAGAACCTGCAGAGACCATATCCAGTGGATAGGTATGGATAGACGGGGCCACCTACCCATCTCAAAAATATCAATCTAGAATTGCTCATGTTAAAAGGAAATGCAGGGAAAAGGGTAGAGCAGAGACTGAAGGAAAGGCCATCCAGAGACTGCCCCACCTAGGGATCCTCCCATCTTCAGACACCAAACCCAGACACTGTTGCTGATGCCAAGAAGTGCTTGTTCACAGGAGTATGATTCAGCTGTCCTCTGAGAAGCTGTGCCAGAGCCTAACCAGATACACAACCATTGGACTAAGCACGGGGACCCCAGTGGAGGAATTAGAGTAAGGCCTCAAGGAGCTGAAGGGGTTGGCAACCTCACAGGAAGAACAGCAATATCAACCAACCAGACCCTCCCCCCCCAAAGTCCCCAGAGACTAAACCACCAACCAAAGAGAACACATGGGGGGGACCCATGGCTCCAGCTGCATATGTAACAGAGGAGAGCCTTATCTGGCATCAATGGGAGGGGAGGCCCTAAGACCCATGGAAGCTCGATGCTCCAGTGTAAGGGAATGCTAAGGCACTGAGGTAAGTGAGTGGGGGAGCACCCTCATAAAAGCAGGGGTTGGGGAGGGGATGGGGGTTTAACTGGGAAGGGGCATCACATTTGAAATGTAAATAAATAAAAATAACCAATTAAATAAAAGAATATTTCTCACACCAATGGTGAGACACTACTATTTTGACTTTTGATTTTAAACCTAGAACAACTGCCCAAAATTTGTCTCAATTTTGGGTATGTGCGGTCTCTAGCTTTCATGAATTGGTACACACGACTTTTCAGTGTCTGTCCTGCTATGCTCACATTATCCAGATGCTGCTGAGGCGACAGTTCTAGCACCAGCTACACTCTTCACACCATGGGAATCTCTCTTCTAGGCACAGTAGGACTCCCTGGACCACTAAGCCAGATAGGGCTCCATGGAGAGTGTGATGTTTACAACACAACCCAGAAGTTAGGTATGAAATTGCTGTAATGAGTGTTTATATCAGGGCATTCCCTTGATGTTTATTTTCTTTCAGGTAATGTTATTTTAATTAGTACCAAATGCTCATATCCAATTTCTTTGCAGTGGACCTTGCAACAAATAATATATGAGGGAAAAGAAAAGAACATAAAACCTCTGTTTACTAGCTCAACAATTACGATGTTATTTATAGTTTTGTCTGAACCTGATTTGGTAACCCATTTATCATACTTTGCTTTAGTCCTGATATTATACTGATTTTGTAATGGCTATGGTGGTCCCAGCCACTTACTACAACCATATAATTTAGTGTGTATTCCCAAAGGGTTATGATGATTCCCCCTTTATCCATACTTAGTAGAATGTAGTAAGACACAGATTCTCTAGAGATAAACACTTCAAGAATGGTAAATGGACCAGTATTGCTGGCATCACGTATAATGTCAAAATGCAAAACCTCAAACTATTATCACACACTTATCTGCCCAACCATATGAATCATAATCTGCATTTGAACAAGAACCCCAAGTCAGTAAGTTTTTCTATTTCATCTTTTATATTGCCGCTATTCTTAAATCCTCGTATAATAACACAAGTGGCTCAAATGCAAGCTTACAGTAAGGTTCACAAAGAAATGGATGAGTTAGTTAGCTAGGAGGGATGCATGATGTAGAGAAAAAGGGCTGTGCTTCTTTACCTAAGTAATAGATGGAGGAACCTTCCTAGAAACAGGGAAAATTTTATCAGAGTGAAAAAAATGACGGAAAATCCATAAAGAAGCAAATGTACATCATTTAAAAGAGATTTTAATGTTGATTATTAGTACACGAATTGCTTCATTTAATTTTACAAAAGTTATGGTGTATATTCACTGATTATATATCTTTAGAAAAACAAAGGTTTATTTACTCAATGATCATGAGTACAAAAATGAAATAAGCAGAAAGGGAGAAACTGGCATTGTGTGGAGTGTGATACTGGGCTGTATGTGGCTTTCATAACAGACCCAAAGTCCTTTCTTCAAGGTGATGTCAAGTCACTCTTGACTGCTACAAAAATAGCTCTAATAATGAACATTTTTCTGCAAATCTTTTCACCTCTTCTTAATACTGTTCTCAGGTCATGAAGATACATATTTTTAATTAATGCTCCTAAAAAGCTGTTTCTCTGTTTCGATGAGAGAATAGCTATTTTCTTATAATAGATTTGCAGATGGTTATTGATCATCTGGGTATGAGAAATGTTTCCTTTCTCACAGCGAGCTTTCCTAAACAGAGTCAAAAACCTGCTGACTGATCAAAATTAACAAGAGCACTTTATGAAAATAATTTCCCAGTCAGTGTCTTTAAATACTGAATGTCAGGATAATGAACTGTTGTAGGGGATTCGAGCTGGCAAGATGAGCTCCAGGTGGCAATTAGTGGAACTGTATAACACCCCGGTGACATAGGCATCTCTTATTACTGCCATTTTTATGGATGCAAAAGGGCAACAGAGAGTAATCAGCCTTTGGCCTCAGGGAAGCTACACAATCAGCTTCAGCAAAAGTCTGAATGTTCTGAGTGTCTACTGTGATGCAGGAGACCCTGGCCAGCCACTCCAGCTACCTGCTGGATATGATGAAGCTAATCAGTCTCCTTGTGACGTGGTTCTTCCCTTGGTAAAGATAGACATCGTGATACTTACTTTAAATGCTTGCTAAGAAGTTTAGTTATTACACACACCCAAGTACTTCAGAATACCTGGTATGTAACTGATTCGCATTTATTATCTATAACTATTAGTTTTCTGCCTGTCTCTGTGGCGGGGACATGAGAAATCCCTTCCCTCTGTTACTTTCAGTCTCATTATCAACAGGGCCTCCTCTATGCCTATGGACATTTACGTGCCTTTCTTATGAACATACAAAAGCTATTGAACACACACACTCTCTGTCCCCCTCTTTCATCTCCATTAGATATTATTTTACCGTGCGCGAATGTTTCTCAATTTCCAAAAAATATGAGTTCTAAACAAAAAGACAATTTTTCCAATTTAGCTATAATACGACTGAAAAGAATAAGCCCTATCTGCCTATCACTGATTGAAATCGAGGGATGTAAAGAAAATGATCTAAAAACCTCATAAATGATTTAGGAACTTCAGATAAACATAGATTACTCTAAGGGAATTTTTGATAGTTACTCTGATCATTTATTTGGTGAAACAGTAACCTCAGACAGCTGGTTACAGGATGCTAGGTCTGAAGGAAATTATTAGGTCATGAAGGTAGGGGGCCTCATAATGACACTTGTGTTATGACAATAATCTCAGACAGCTTTGTCCCTCTATGATGTAAGGACATGGGAAAAGATGGCTGTCTATGAAGCCAAGAGCAAGTCCCATGATATACTAAGTCCACAAATGCCGGGCTTCAAAAATTAGCAAATTATATTTCAGTTGTTTATAGCCCATACAGTCTACGGCATTGGAATATAACAGCCCAAGGTGCTGAGAAAAGCAAGAACCCACATGGAAGAAAAAAGAATCTTGGGCAGAAGAGCAAGGAAAAGACAGAAGGGGACTGGGAAGAGGGTGAACCATGTGTAATGTATGTGGGGTGATGGGTGGAAGTTAATATGTGATTGCTAATGTGAGCGAAGCCGGTAAAGTTAGAAGGAAAGACAACAGAAGAATGCTATGGTTTTAATATTTGCATTGTAGTAGCACAGGAGGCTCAGTAAGGGAAAGGTACTTCCTTGTGGTCAGTGGACTGGGATCTACTGTTGATGTGGGTAGGGCCGTCATATAACAAGCTATCCAAAGCTTTATATGAACTAAGTAAGGGTAGTGTTCAACACCTCCTTTCCATTTTTCCTTCCATTCTTCTGTCATGGCATATCCTCCCTCTATGAGCTGCAGCCTTCAGGTACAATCTTAGAAATATTGACTAGGGCTTGAGAATTTTGATGTAGCTATATAAAAGCAATGGGGAAGAATACAGCAAACATGGAAATAAATACAGGTGAAGTAATTTTACGATGGCTAGAGGAGGATCAAATTTTGACAGCCAGTCAAGGAAAAGACATAGATTGTTGTAAGCCGAGCATTAAGGAAGATTGAGTGGATGCACAAAATCAGAAGATAGGGAAGGTTTGAAGGTTCCAAGGGATTGATGAGGTGGTTGTGTTCTGAATTGGGGTAGGACTGTAGACAGAAAGCCCATTCTGATAAAGTAACGGAAGAAAAAAGAGGAAGAATGTATTTGAAACGGAAGGAAAGGCCATTCTTATTCTAAAGTAGCAGACAACTTGGCTGAGTTATATTCAAGCCCATGGCATGTAGAAAGCAGAATTTAAGAACAGATGAATGTGAATATTTGGTGCAAGAAATGAGAAATGTACGAGCTATAAAGCTTTAGGCTGCTTTGTGGCTTCTTTTAGCTATGTATTTTAAATTCATAAAAAGAAATGAAATAAAAGTAGAATTTACAATCAAAAGGGAAACAGAATTTGAGGACTTGAAAGATTTTCACCCTGGTTATGTAGTAAAGAATGAAAAGCACCTCAGCAGATGAAACTAAGGGTGTATGTAGCCAAGCAGATGGCCGTCTACTGGGAGAATATGGAGAGAACGACAATAGGAAATGACCCCAAAGGCAGGTAGAAGATACCAGCACCCACTTCTGTCTCAGTATTAGGGCTTAAATATAAAGAAAGGAAGCAGGTCAAATAAGAGACATCAAGCATCCTCAGGATACTGTGGATGCCCAGGACATCCTCAAGTCCTTTTACTTTTTGTTTTTGTGAATTGTTAGAAATAAATCTTAAAGTTTCTCATTTATAGAGATAAGTTTTTAGCCTGTATAAATGGCTTGTCCTCAGTCATTTGTTACAGTAACATAAAATGCTCTAAAAAGAGAATGGTTGGTTTGGTATAGAATAGACACTGTGATCTTTTGTGACTTGAAATTTCGATGTTGCATCGTTTTCGGATAAAGGCTGTAATGACGGGAGCAGACAGTATCAAGACAATATCAGTAGGCACTCACCATAGACTCTAACTCTGGATGGAAGAGAAATCCAAACCAAAATAAAAAAAAGAAAGAACGTTGAGAATCTTCACAATTTTTCTTTAATATTAGCAAAGAGTTTACTTGACTTAAATACAAATGAAATGCTTTTTGATGATGAAAATTAAAAGTAAGACTTGGGTAGTATAATTAATTCACTAGTTATGACCAATAAAGCGATACATTTAGTTTCTATATTTTACTCTCAGTATGCAAGTAAATGTTCACACACATGTATGCGTGCTCAAACACACATGCACACACAGAGAAAGTGATATTGATATCTATATTTACAATCTATGTATGTATGTATGTAGCCAAACAGGTGGGTGTTTGTAATCTATCTATCATCTATCTCTCTATCTCTCTATTTCTCTATCTCTCCTATCTATCTATCTATCTATCTATCTATCTATCTATCTATCTATCTATCTAATTTATCTAATCGATCTATTATCTTTCTGTGTAACAAGAGAGAGAAGTCAGACATAGCCATGCCTCAATTTTTTACTTTAGAATTTAAAAGTATTTCAACTATAAGGGATTACCTTTACCAACTTGTATTTCATAGGTCAACAATAACAACAAACCGAAAGATAAAAGTTAAGACCTGGAGTTGGAGGTGTAATTCCAGAACATGTTTCTTGCATAATATATGAGTCTGTGGTTTTGCCTAATATAGCAAAAGGTTATTTATGAAATAAAAGTTAAGTTTTGAGATTCTGTCATTCTTTGAACCCAGAGGCCAACGTTTTCTTCTAATGAGTCACATTCTGTGAGAAAGGATGCTGCAAACAGCTGCCTGTTGCCTTATTTCAGGTAGTTGTGGATAGTTTGCATTCTAAGCAGATTAGTGTGATTTACCAAAAATGTATTGTAAACAACCAGAATGCTCCCTATGGATGAATTACAGACATCAAGGGCAGAGCATCTTTTAGTGAAAGGTAATGCGTCGTCTGAATGTTAGGCCACTGGTACTAAAGCTTAAAGAGAACCCAAATGTTAACAAAGGGCCACGGATGTGTTTTCCAACAGTTCTTTGAGCTTTTTGGTTCCTCTTCACTAGTCTGTGTTCCAACAGATCACCTGAATAATCAGTACCTCTGGGCCTTCCCATTCCCCTTGTTTTAATGGCTTAAATCTGCAATGTTCTTTTTGAATCTAACCTTGCATAACTGTAGCCACTAGGACAGAAACAGAGGTATTTCTAATGGTTTCGCCAGCCACCCATCTGCTTCCACTGCACTCTAGCTGGAACCACCTAAGTAGTCACCTTCTTTGTCTACAGAGAATGCTCTCTGAGAAGTCATTCAGACTCCAGAGATTGCCTGGAATCCCATGAGTTTGATTGACATCTTCTTCCTCCGTCCTCCTGCTCTCAGTCTCATTTCTCCTAGAAATCATCTTCACTTAACTAATTGTGCAAAGCTTTGCCTCAGGTGCATATTTTTACTTATATAATTACCACTAACAAATACTACAACTATTTATGGCCCATGCATTTATCTATTCATACCGACATACATATACTACAATGGTCTTTGTTTTTTCATTTCTATTGGCTATTTTATTCATTCATATTTTAAATGTTATCTCCCTTCCCAGTTTCCCCTCCACAAGCTCCCTATCCCCTGCTCCCTCCTCCTAACCCCCACCCCCTCTATGATGGTGCTCTCCTACTCACTCACCCACTCCTGCCTCAGTACCCTAGCATCCCCCTACCCTGGGTCACCACAGGACCAAGGGGGTCCTTTCCCAGTGATGTTTGTTAAGGCCATCTTCCGCTATACATCAAGCTGGAGCCATGGGTCCCCCCATGTGTATTCTTTGGTTGGCGGTTTAGTCCCTGGGAACTTTGGAGTTGGTTGATATTGTTCTTCCTATGGGGTTGCAAACCCCCTCGGCTCCTACATTCATTGCCCTAACTCCTTCATTGGGGTTCCCATGCTCAGTCCAATGTTTGGCTGTTTAATGGCTCAGTGGTTAAGAGCAGTTGCTGCTCTTGCAGAGAACCGGGTTTCAGTTACCATCATCCTCTTTCTTTTTATCTCTCTGTACAACCTGTCCAAATTTCTGGGTCATTTTATCAATAACCAACAATTGAAACCGACTCGGGTATCTGTTCTTTTGAATCATCTCATTTACATGTGTGTTTCTGCAAAAATGATGGAAATATCAGGGAATACTTGTATTCTAAAAAGGGATTTCTTATGATTTTTAAAAACTAAATAGTATTTTAGCAACAATAATGAAAAAAATAATTTTAATAGATTCTACTATAAGCTTTCCCAGTTAATATTTATACAATTGTTTTCTCAAGTTTGAAAAGTCTATTACAGATGTAGATATATAAAATATAACTTAGTATTTGAAGTTATAATGAAGAAAATATAATACTGTCAGTCATTTTGTGTTTCATTTGCAAGATTGTGATATTTTAACATTTTTGATTCTTTGCCTACATATTTGTATTTATGAAAAGAAAAGCCTTTCCCATGTCCATGCCTTCCTCCAATGCTGTTGTTCTGTTAATTTTCATTGTACTAAAGGCTAAAAATATTTTCCTAAGGGTTATGTAATTGTTTTTTTTTAAATACTTATTTGGTGTTTTTACCTTTAGGTCTGTTTATAATTAATCTTTACAACCACAAGAAAGTTGGTACATTCATTTCCATTTTGGAAAAACGTGACTTTTAAATAAAAGAGATGTATTGACTTTTCTTTTCTTGCCAGAAGCAAAATAAGAGACATAATCAGAACATGACTTAGAAATCTTTGGCTCTAGGTACATATTTAATCCATTATCTCAGGGTTATTAGCATATTCTATAAAACAAATACCTTTAAAAACACTTTTCTACTTTCAAAGTAAAACAGTAAGGCACAGTAAAAGTCAATATAGAGGTCATGTTAATTACTATGATTTGGAATCAGTGGTTTTAAGATTTTTAAATTAGATGAATGTACCTCTCTTTTTACTGATTATGCCTTTTACTTATTTGGAAATATTACAAGTTATATACAAGCTCAAGTCCACAAACTGCAAGTGACCGTAAAAAGAGTCAGTGATTTTTCTCTGTGTGAAATATAGCACAGGATACTTTTCCAAAACTAACGTTTTGATTTTGGCAGGTTTGTTGTATATATGTATGCATGTTGCTTTTTGGTTAAACAAGTATTATGAGTACATGAAGATCTGTTTCAACTTCTAGGACACACACAGACAGACACACAGAGACAGACAGACAGACAGACAGACAGACAGACAGACAGACAGACAGACAGACACACACACACACACACACACACACACACTTTCTTTGACCAGATGCTGCAGGCTATAACATTTGCAAGGCTAGCCCATGAGTATGAACTGTCTTTCCCTTGATCCAAACCACATTTTCTCAGCTATAAGATTGGCATAATTTCTGCTCCTGTCCTGGATTTCTTTAGGGAACACTTAACTGTGTTTATGATTTCCCCCTCATATTGGAAAATGACAACTCACTATGTACTGCTTTGGAACCAGTGGGCATTCCTGGTGGAACAGTAAGTGTAGGGAAATACTTTATCCTCCAATTTTTCACTGTATATCTTTAACTAAGGAAACAAAAGTGGGTATCATAGAAGATGAGATTGAATGGTGAACGTGTAGAGCCCTATAGAACCTTGACAGAAGCCAGCGTCTTTTCTTTGTATCCATTCATTTCTTCTGTAATCCATTCTGGAATTATCTATGTCTACTGTTTTCCTTCTTATTATGACCAAAGAGATTAAATTCTATCCATTTGGGTAGTCTTTTAGGTTCATACACCCTGTGACTCCTTTACGCATATGCCAGCTAACAAATTTATATTCCTTTTTGCCTGCAAATCTATGGTCAGCTATTTCAGCAGATACAACTGCAAACCTTGAGTGAGAAAGTTTACGTATCTCTTTGTTCTGATAAATTCTAGAAATTTAAGTTATATGTTTCCTATAATAAACTGCAGGATATTATATATAGATTTTACATTAGTTAAAATAATAATTTTAGGGTTGCAGAAATCACTCAGTGTTTAAGAGCAATTTTTATTCTTGCAGAGACCAGGGTTCAAATCCTAGCAACTGCATGGTGACTCACAACCATCCATAACTCCAGTTCCAAAGAGTCAATAACCTCTCCTGACCTCCACAGGCAACCAGCACATATGTTCTGCACTTACATACATTCAGGCCAAACATTTAACATATAAAAATGAATAAATAAGGTTTTTAAAAATATAGTTCTATTTTGTAACAGTAGTCCAATGAACATGAGAAATGACCATGCTATGTTAAAAATGTCATAATGGTAAATAATGGGGGGAGGGAATAGCATGAGGAAGAATTTAATGAAGGAAAGGATGTATGTGATTTGGAAGAACAATTATCAACCAACCAGACACCCCTCCCCGAGCTCCCAAGGACTAAACCACCAACCAATGAGTACACATGGAGGGACCCCTGGCTCCAGCTGCATATGTAGCAGAGGATGGCCTTGTCTGGCATCAATGGGAGGGGAGGCCCTTGGTCCTATGAAGGCTTGATGCCACAGTATAAGGGGGATGCTAGGGCCGTAAGGCAGGAGTGGTTGTGTAAGTGGGAGATCACTCTCATAGAAATAGGGGGAAGGAGGGATGAAATATTGGATTTGTGGAGGGGAACCAGGAAGGGCAATCACATTTGAAATGTAAGAAAATAAAACAACCAGTAAAAAATAATTGAGAATAATTCAAAATAACAAAATTAAAATTTATTTTTAAGTGAAGTTGGTTTCACTAGCTTTCTATCAAATGAAGCAGCTGACTTGAATATAGAGACCACATTTAATCAGTTTGTCCCTTAAACCATCCTTTCCATACTATGGTGGATTATGACATCATACTCATTGGCAAAAGATCCGTGATGCCCACTCACTTGTGTTATAGGAATTCGGTCTTGCTATTCCTTCTCAACACTATTTTAGACAAATTTAGAACCAATGAAACTAAAAGTTGAAGACATTATCAATTATTGCTATATTTTAAACCTCCCTAGAGTAGTCCCTGAAAAAGATGAGCATCTGGTACCTTCCACCCTAATGTGGCATAAAACAAGATAAACTAATGAAGAAATTATGGGTTCAATGGGATGTTAGAGAGGAGTCAAAGACACAATGATTATGAAGTTAAGCCAAAGAAAAGCAGATTTTTAACCTGAACTACTATAACAACATCTAAATATACAAATATATACATATATGGATGCAAATGCAGTTTTTAGGAAGTGCTGAATGAGACCTACTTTCTCATAGTACTTGATCTCATAGTCCAGAATGGCTCCATTGGAAAATGCAGGTGCTTGCCATGATAGGGCAAGGCTGTTCTGGGATGCCCAGTCCTTCCTCATCATACCTATCAGAGAAGGTGCTGTCAGGAAAGGAAAGAAAAATTGATTAGCAGAGGTAGTTTTGCACCATCTAATATACATTATAACTCTTCCAAAGACAACGCATTCTTTGGTGAAGAGCATAGCAATTACCATTGAAAAACTGAGGAAATGGGCTTGAAGTACATTCCACTCAAGCTGAATAAGAGATTCACATGCTTAGAAAAATCATTAAGAGTTATATAAAACATTCAAATATTCCAAGATGAAAGGCAGAGTTCATTGCCTGTGGCTCTGTAAAGAAGGATGGTTTTCTTCAAACTGGATTTGGTTTTGGGATTAACAGGAAACCCAGTATCCTTGTTTCCTGTTTTTCCTGTGACCTATTCCCTACCTTAGGAAACAACATGATGACAAGAGTGTGTGGAAGTGTTCCTTTCTTCTTGAGAGATCTGAGTAAGATAAACACAACACAAAAATTCAGAGTGCTGATTTTATGATGTAATTTCCCAGAGGAGTCATTCAAAGTGGCTCTGAAAGGAGACAGTTTAATTTAAGGCGTCAGAAGGAAGGGCCCACAGAAGTTATTGCACTGCTTGTATTGATGACTTCCATGGCCCAGGTATGGTTTTCTGTTTACAGATAGTTGTGCATTTGGAAGTACAGCGTGAGTTACTAATTTTCTTGCTAGTACTGAGAAGTAGGGCACCTCAACCTCCATGAGGAAAAGGAGGTATGAGATCAATGAAGGTAAATAAGAATACAAATCAGAAGGATCTTCGGGGAATTGTGATATTTCCCCACTTCATATTCTAATGTCTATTTAAATGTGTTAATAATGAGTGAAGCAAGGCTTAAAAACTGACTCCTTGCAATATTTTAAACTTCTCAGAGAAGCTCATTTTAATATTTTTACTTCTAAAGGTTGTCTTTGCATCATCAGAAAAGTCTTTATTTTAAAAAAAATCCTGAGGCTGACAGTTTTGGCCCAGAAGAAATACAGAACTAGGAGGTATGTTTAAAACACTGGTTGTCAGAAGAAAATTAAGATTTGACTAAAATATGTTGACAAAATGACATATAATTACACAAATCATTAATCTTTTTATTATAAATAAATTTAGTAATACATAATGTAGAAAAGAAGAAATGGCACTTGGGAATTATTCATTCTTTAAACTGAGGTACATTTACTATTAAATTAATCCTTATGGGAAATGGTTCTACTGTTCTTACATTATAGGTTTTAATGTATTAGATGGTCATTTATGAATACATTGTAAATTCAAAGCAAATCATAAAATCTGGAAGATGATCAACACCCTACAAATGTGAACATGCTTATCATGTATGCATGAATTAATCTATGGTTAATTTTCAGCTTAATATAGCATCACAATGCAGTTAATATTATACTGTATTGCATTTTGCTCTTAAGGCCAACCATATAATCATTGTGAAACATAAATTTTCAATTGTGGTCACAACATTATAGAATGACTATGAAGTAAAATATATGCACCACTTTTCCTGTTCTACTTTTCCAGTCATCGATTAATGACACGTTCCTTAATTTTTAAAGTCTCATGTTATTCTTCTATAAAGAAAACATTAAAAAGTTCCCTAATTACATAAATTTATCACTTTAATGTCCACTCTACCAGCTGGGAGACAGCTTGGCTGATAAAGCACTTGCTTGCAAGCACAAGGACCTGAATTTGGTTCCCAGAACCACACTGTTTTTTAAGAGAGGCATAAGCTTTAACTCTACTGCTGGGAATGTGGAGACAGGACTTTGCAGCTTACTATGCAGTCAGCCTAGTTGGTGAGCTCTGGACTTACAGAAGATTCTGTCTTCGAGGAAGTAGATAGTCATCCTGTCATGACACACAAGGTTGTCTTCTGGGCTCTGCCTTTGTGTGCATACATGTGATATACACCACCATGCACCCCTCCACACGCCCATAATCACATATAAACAAAGACGCACACATGCATGAACATAAATAGGTAAGCCAAGTTTAGAGTCTAAATCTGGGCTAGTCTCTAAAGTCTTTTCATTTGTGCACAACATTTTATATGTAGACTGCAAATGTTACATAGCTTTCTACGCCAACCTGGAAGCAATTCTATTTGTTTTTCAATATATTTGCCAACCTTTATAACCCTTTACTCAGTCGGTAATAATTGCTAAATATTTGATTATGTTGATGTTCATTGATTTTTTTTCGATGTCGGAGGCAAATTTCTAATACTATGCTCTTAGAATATTTATTTATGAAAGTCAATTTGACACCATTTAACGTTCTATTGTGTTGGGTTCTCACTTGGTTTCCTCACTGGCTTAAGTGTGTGTTCCCAAGCGATCACACCACAGCCCTGAGCAGCTGGAACTGCAGGTGCATCCCCACAAGGTCCTGCTTGTTAATTTTATTTTCATTGAGAAAAATTGCTTCCCATAATTTGAACTTCCTGAACCGTGTGGAGCATTCGCATACTGCCTTTGAACATAACTGCATCCATATACCTCGGGCACCCATTATAAACAGTTAATGAATTGAAACTTAACATGGGAGAAACTATTTACAGCTTAATACTGCGGTCTCTGTTTTCACAAAAGTCAGCACTGAATGGGATTTCACTGCAAAATGACACTTTAGTAGCTGAAGCTTCAATCACTTGTTTGGAATATACTTAATGGGTTTGTTATTTAATGGCCCAGGTTATGTAACATCCGTAATTAGCACATTGGGATTAGAGCATATTAATTATATTAGAATACAGAGCAGAGCGGAGGATACAAAAGGACAACTCCTTATTTATTTCTGCTCGAGAAAAATCAGCTTGGGCTGACCAGGCAAAGGTATAGCTTCTGGAATTTGTTAGAGTAGAGACTGTCAGAGCAACTTGAAGAATGAAGTGGTATGTTCTGGGTGAGAATTATGTTTTCAAGAGAACGTTCTGTAGAATTGGATTTCTGGTATACCTCCATGCTTAAAACTTCAGTGTTAGCTTTGACCTTCAAAAAAAAAATTGTTGAATAGATTACTGTTGCTAGGTGGTGGTGTGAACCTGAGAGAGAAGAGCATAAACAGGAGGTTAACTAAATCTCCTGCAGGAGCCAACTTCATTCAGAGAATAAGGCAATTTACACTCTGAGGGATAAGAAGATCTCATGAGTAAGGTGTTCAATCCCAAGGACAAACTGTATGTGTCAAAGACATAGACGCATATGAATAAAAACAGTAGATGTAAACACACTTCTATGTGCTACACCGGGAAGGAATATGAACACACATTTCAAGAACAATTATATGGTTTTCAAGAAAATGACGTCACAAGACTTGTCCTGTTTTCACAAGCACTCAATTCACCTCACATGTCTCCATTTTAGAACTCTATTCCGACAGATTACCCAGTTTTCAAACGTGGTTTTTAATACAAAACCTTCTGATTAACTACATTTACTGAATATCAAAGTTTGTTAAGTACTATGAGATAATTTTGAAGAAAATTATATAGTAGAATTAGCAAAAAGTGAAGCTCATATTCACAAACACATGAGAATTATTTAAGTTTATGCAGAGATAGTTGAAAAATATTTTAGTTCATATGTTTGCTCCTAATTAGAAATTAATTACTTTTTGGAAAAATGTTACTAGTGACCATGTAAATTGTCTTCTTCAGATCTCACAGATTTACAGTATGTACAATGCTTCTATCTTTTAAGATGAGCAGCTAAGCTCAGAGGACTTCTACCATTGTGTAAGGATACTTGAAGGTAATTTTCAATATTAAATAAAATGTCAAGTAAGAATTAAAAAATTAATATTGTCGCTGAGAGTTTCTGTTAACATCCACTCTAGTTTAGTGGCCTGTGTTCAAAATTAGAATCAAGTTCAAAACCACAACGAATGAAACAATGTTACAAATAACCTGGCTGCTCTTGAATGTTACTTTACCTATACAGCCATTCAAAACCACACTGTGAATAATTAGAAAATGTGTTACACTGAGAATTTTATCAAGATTCATGATATGTTTAATGTGATACTATATATGCACATTAAGTATAAATTATAGCTTTTCATTAAATGTAAATTATAGTTAACATAGAAGGTATGATGGCATATTTTTAAAACATTATATTGACTATTGTTAATTTCCATTCATCTACTGATCATCCTGCTGATGTCAACATGTATTTGTTTGGCTGTGGGCACATGTGCTTGCTTGCGTGTGTTGTGCATATGTTTGTGTGTATATTCAAACAATATTTGAATAGATTTTACATACTATTTACATTTTGTTTTCATCCATGTAGAAAGTATATAGTTACGTGCTTCATGCTACAGCAGTTGCATTAACAAGTAGGCAGCTTTATCAGCCCCTCCATTTATTTTAGGAAATATCTCATTGTAAAGCATTTTCCATATGAGTTGGTGTTGTCCTGAGACCTCCCCTTTGGTTCCAGCTCTGATCTTACAAGTACTCATCACCCTTTCTAGCCTGACGTCCTGTCCTCTTTCACTCCACCTCCTTTTCTATTTTCTATTGCTCATTCTCTGTGCCTGCCTCCTTCGTTTATTTGTGTATGCCCTTTGATCTCTCTGCAGCCACTCTTCTTTTTTAGTACTTCCAGGAAAGACTTAAAGTAGTTATGAGAAAAGTTCTAGGAAGTGTAGTCAACAACACAATGAAATGTCAATAAACAGAATAGACCGGAGAAGCTCATCAGAACAGAATTTTGTTTGCAGCTGTCGGATCCTTCCTTCTCATTGCTAGGGAAGCAATGTACGTCACTGCAAAGCACAAAGATGTGCTGATGCTTCTTCCTGTGTGTGCTTTGCAGAGACATCATGATCAGTACCATCGTCTTAATGATGGAATATGTTGGTGTGGTACAGATTTATGATGGAAAATCAATGCATACATAGCTATCTCCATCTCTATGTTATAATTCCGAGACAGCATTCTTAAAAGTTTGTATCTTGTTTTATAAATAGTTATTCAATGTTTTGTGCTTTAAAGATAATCAATCCCCACTATTCTCACAATATTTGTCTTGTGTGATTTTGCGTTGATGCACTTCTCTTTGTAATCAGATTTTAATGATAATATATATTGTTATATCCTTTCCCCATGTGGTTGAAATCTGGTTATGTGTTTGAAATATACACACGAGAGATACATGAAGGAGAGTTGGCACTTTATTTTATGTTCTCCCTAGTTTATTTCTATGTTTTATGTTTGAGAATAATCCTATAGGATGCTAAACCAAATGGTGTATGCACTAAACTGGATAATAACTCCCAAATAACACATTATAGTCCCTGGAGCCTGGAAATGTTCTGGAAAAAATGGTGCTCTGAAGGGTTTTTTTTTTTTTTTTCATTACAATCAGGATTTTGAAATGGGAGAGGAGTTAGCATGGTACTCCAGATGTGCCCAGTCATCACAGAGGACTTCATAAGAGAGAAGTGCAAGGGTCACAGGCCAAGGCTGATGCCTGTCAAGAATAGAACAAGCAATGGATCCCTCCCAGGAGCATCCAGAAGGCTCAGACTACCTGATATCTGGATTTTAGCCCTATACGACTTTTTGTGTATTTCTCACATCCAGAACTGGGGAACTGTGAATAAACCTTGGTTTAAGAATTGCTGTGAAACTTTGAAGTCATAGTAAAAGCAGGGATTTACAAGGCAACCCAACAACATAATATAGCACAATAAATTTTACCAACTCCATGATGAATATATCTTCAAAGAGCTATTTTATATGAACTAGTGATTCCATTATGAAAATTGGGTAGGTTTTAACAGAATAGTTGTTCAGAGCAATAGTAAAATAATATATCTTTGTTGTTATCATTTTAAAAAGTGTTCTGAGTCTGTTTCTTTTTCAAAATTTGGGATACTTTGCATATATTTACATTATAATCTTTTCTGCCTTCTTGTACCACAGAGATATTTTCTTCATCTCTCTATAAGTTATTTTCAATAGTTTTTCTTGCGTTAACTGTTTTAGCATATTTTTAATAATTTTATCTTTGAATTCTCAACGTTTTCCCAATGGGAGTGTAAGCATCAAATAACAATCTTGTCCACAATCACTACTGCATCTTGCAGCACCATGGTGACACTAGATACTGGCTTGCCATTAGTGAGAAGTGTGTGAGACACTTTCACAGAGCACCCACAAGTTGTGGGAGCGAACCTAGTGGAGGAAAAGTGGGATGGATAGCTGAGTGCTGTGGTCTCCTCAGTCCGCTGGAGGAATTCTGATCCAGCTGTACACAGCTCGAGATCTAAAGCGACTCTCAGCAAACTGGTCAGACAGGACAGAGGACCCAAGCTGAGGGCCAGGGCCGGCTGTCTGTCTGCAGGGAAATGGCCCTGTGCGATCCACCCCCTTCCCTACAGAGTCATGGGCAAGCAAGTCAGAGTCATCAGGACAGCGTGTATAATCCCATTTACCATTGATTACATAGCCACGCTCCTATTGATTGATACGTTGAACAATAAAAGTTAGATTTGCACCTCAATGCTGGTCTCTGGGGTCTGAAAACACAGTGGGCTCTGTCTCTGCCCCACTCTATTTTCTTTTCTTTTTCTTTTTTCATCTTTATTAACTTGGGTATTTCTTATTTACATTTCGATTGTTATTCCCTTTCTCGGTTTCCGGGTCAACATCCCCCTAACCCCTCTCCCTCCCCTTCTCTATGGGTGTTCCCCTCCCCATCCTCCCCCCATCACCGCCCTCCCCCAACAATCAAGTTCACTGGGGGTTCAGTCTTGGCAGTTCTGACACCGTGAAGAAAAATCACTTTTATTATCAGTAAATAGAAGGACTTAACTTTATGTGACGAGTTATCTTTGAAGTTGTTTTCAGGCACATTCTGCATGTGTTTAATTTCTTTCATAGTTTAATACAGCTTGTCTTTTTGTTGTTCTTCTTAGTAACGTTCACCATATATGTCTACTGGTTATTCTTTAGATCCAGGGACACTTGAGAAACTGTTTATATGACAGATACTATTAAAAAGCAGTCTCTTTGAAATAGAAGGAAAAATGGCATCTTCAAATTAGAGCAGTCAGAAACTCTCTGACTTTCTTTCTACTTTCTTGTTTCAGTGGAGGAATATTTGCTACCCTAATACTTTGCTTAGAATTTAGCTTTCCAAAGTTGAGAAACTGACCAAGCCAAAAAGAAAAATAAAGCAATCTAACCTTTCCAGCTTAAAAACACATCCTTTACTTATTACAACACAACATCTTATTACAGTGAAATCAAAACCACTGATTTTTCTTTCTTTTTTAAATTAAAAGGCAATTGCATTTCATGTAAACGTGTGTTTTGCCTGCATGTCTGTCTGTGCATCATATGTATCCCCAGTACCCTCAGATGCCAAGGTAACTTAGCACTGGAATTACAAGATGCCATGTGGGTTCTGGGGCTCAAATGTGAGTCCTGTGGAAGAACAGACAATGCTGACAAGTGCTGAACCAGCTGTTCAGCCCCTCTACTTAATTTTTTAGTTGAAAGTGCTACTTTTATATTGTATAATTATAT
Source organism: Rattus norvegicus (assembly GCF_021556685.1). Taxonomy (NCBI): domain Eukaryota; kingdom Metazoa; phylum Chordata; class Mammalia; order Rodentia; family Muridae; genus Rattus; species Rattus norvegicus. Next base: position 53,944,387 of record NC_141544.1, on the reverse strand, counting down.
ATTATATATGAAATCATAATACATTTTAAATTTGTTATCATTTAATTATCTTTGGACAAGGTGTATTGCTTCTGGATCTCGATTGATTCATCAACTAAATTTTGCCTCATGTTCCAGGTATAAAAAAAATAATGAGTTAATTTAAATATCTTCAAATTTGGGAAAAATTATATTAAGGATTAGAAATCACCTTACCTAGAATTATCAAATCGGGGACAGTTAAACAAATCTTCAAAAAAAAAAAACCCTTTAAATTACTACAGTATAATGAGTGTAAAAAGTTACTCACATATATTTTATTGCTGCAATGGTGTTTTTTTCTTTTTAATATATGGAAATTTAGAGCTTTAAAAGAAACTCACATAGTGCTTCTTTTTGGCACCCAGCATAGGACAATGCTAGTGCAATGCGGTGGGGGTGGGTGGGGGTTCAAGGAAGCAGGAAGGGAGTAGGATAGGGGATTCCCAGAGGGGATCGGGAAGGGGGAATAACATTTGAAATGTAAATAAAAAAGATAACAGGTAATTTTTTTTAAAAGAAGTCTAGGCATCTAAAGTAAATCTGCACATTTACAAGATGAGAGGAGTGTGGGGGAGTGTGATATGTAAAGGGAAAGAAAAGTTATAAAACAGCACGGGCCATTAATTAAAATAATACTAGATGCCTGCAACGTGATTGCGCTGATATTTATACATAAGGAACGAGTTAGCAGCAAACTGCTCGGAGTGACTCAGTATCTCAGTCCCTTAAAGCCAAATGCCATAGAGCCAGAAGCAAAACATAAATTATCTTCTATCTAGCAAACTTTCATTTTTAAATTGCATTAATATCTTTAAAATAAACACTACCTTCTTCCAACAAGTTAGTTAACACAACACTCTCCTAGCTCGAAATTATCAGTATTATTTCTAAAAACAAATGCATTTGTAAACGGTATCCACAGACATGCGGCTCACAGAGTCATCAGCCGGCAGTCTGGCTCTGTACTGACGTGCCTCAATTTATATAATCACCCAAAATTGCAGCAAAACCTAGCTTTCAAAAATGGACTTTGTAAGTATTTTAAGATAAGAAGCTTTATGAAAATTAGACTTGTAAGTGCTATGGATTTGTTTCCTGGGTACATCAAGAAATAAAAACTCCTTTCCTGCTGCACCCCTAAGGTGCGCAAACAGACAAGAAAATTAGAGTCATATTTCCGCACTAGAAAACAACCCGTGGATGTGTCCTCGGGCTTTTTAGAAAAGTTCGCATTTAAAAGACTTCCATTCATACATGAAATAAAATAGCAGTAATTACCATTTTCCCCCTTTAGATAGAAGAAGAGCCCAGCTTAAGACTGCTTTGATCACTTCAGATGGAATTGATCTTCTACTTCTGAGCTCCTAAAGCATTCGCTCTCTGTTCCTCTGACATCTAGAAATTGACCGCCATCATTCAACAACGTGGCTGCCCATCCTCTTTTACAGAAGGTGCAAAACTATATTGAGCTGTGCTTCCAATTTCCTATGCTCGCTCTACCACATTAAACCATCCTCTATACAGCCTAGCCTTGTAGGTTCAGTTGTCTTTGAAAGGGCGAAAAAGTCGGTCCGGAAATAACTGACCCACAGTCACACACCCTGTGAAAAGTAGACAGCACTCTGAGTCAGTTAGAAATTCCGTTTCACTCAAGAAGGATGACCAGAATGCGGATACTTCACTCCTTCTTTAAAAGGGGAACAGGAATACCCTTGGGAGGGAATAGGGAGGCAAAGTTTAGAACAGAGGCAGAAGGGACACCCATTCAGAGCCTGCACCACATGTGGCCCATACATATACAGCCATCCAATTAGACAAGATGGATGAAGCAAAGAAGTGCAGGCCGACAGAAACCAGATGTAGATCGCTCCTGAGAGACACAGCCAGAATACAGCAAAAACATAGGCGAATGCCAGTAGCAAACCACCGAACTGAGAACGGGACCCCCATTGAAGGAATCAGAGAAAGAACTGAAAGAGCTTGAAGGGGCTCGAGATCCCATATGAACAACAATGCCAAGCAACCAGAGCTTCCAGGGACTAAGATACTACCCAAAGACTATACATGGACTGACTCTGGGCTCCAACCTCATAGGTAGCAATGAATATCCTAGTAAGGGCACCAGTGGAAGGGGAAGCCCTTGTCCTGCCAACACTGAACCCCCAATAACATGATAGTTGGGGGGAGGGTGGTAATGTGGGGAGGGTGGGGAGGGGAACATACATATAGAAGGGGAGGGAGACCTTGGCCTGAAAACCGGGAAAGGGAATAACAATTTAATGCAAATAAGAAATACCCAATTTAATAAAGATGGAGAGAAAAAACAAAACAAAACAAAACAAAACAAGAAAAAAAGAAATTCCGTTTAAGCCTTCACAGCATCGTTAAAACCTTGGGGTTCTCATGGGACTTGCTATACTCCCACCTAAATAGACTCAGTTCCCTTTATTTAAATGCTTCTTTTCTTCTAAATCCTGTTCCAGGACTTAACTAAGGAGTGAGTACCTCAGAAGATTTTGCCATAAATCCTTGGGGACACCAAATGAGACATTTTCAGATGATTTATATATTTTATGTATACAGTCACTTTGCAGGGGTAGAATTAATGTAAGTGAGTATTGTCAATGGCTAGGATGGAAAATTAAACGTCTTTTTAAAATGCTTGGCATATGAGCTCAGCATTCACTAAAATATGAAATGCATCATATTATAATTTGGTTATATATTATTGAAATCCATTTAAGTCAGTCCCTCTGTGTTTGACCATTATTTAATGATTTCATTTGAAAGTAAATATTTGCATCAAACAGCAAGGGCAAACATAATTCTCAGTTAATTATTGCAAAACCGTACCTTACATTTCAGTGAGTGGTTTGGAGGGAGTATGGGAGAGTGTGGCAGTACTGGTACTTATGATTAAGGCACAACGTTATGTATGTAGAAAAATGCCATAATGAATCACATTAATTTTTATGCCAACCAAAAATTCAGGAAATAGTCACGAAGAAAGAGAAATGTCCCCAGGACCAACTTTTTTCTTATTCTAAAACTACTCACCCAGTCCTATTTCCTTCACATCTACAAACTAATGTCATTTCCTTTAGGGACCTCACGGTCAATACAATTTGAATGGGTAGAAGTCTGCTCTATTCCACAGGTAGTGTGTGGCACGAGAACTTTCTCTAAGATTCCATATATTGTCTTCCAAATAATCTAGTTGTGAAGAACTTAGTCAGCGTTATTGTGTTTTTATTTCTATTGTGTCTGGCTATTGGAAGCTACATGTATCACACAGTTTGAATTGAGTATAGTTCCAGGAGGTACGAAGGTTTAAAGAAGGAAGACGTATTCATGCGGCTGCCCACCGGAAGGGAAGCAGAGTGGTTTCAGAATATGGAAGTATTCCTGTCGAATCAATAGAGATGGAGCTGATAGTTGTTCTTATTCGTTCACTGAAGAGATGGCTTTAAGCTGGCTGGCATGGCGTCTGTCTTGAGCAGTAAGGGAAGAACTTGTAGTCTTTGTTTAACATAAGCAGCCAGGTGCTTCCGCTGCTGCCTTGAAACCTTTCATGGCATCCGGAGGACAGGGGTGGTTTTGCACTCATCCCTGATCAATTAGCAGAGTGAGTTACTGATGTGGAGCAACACCTGGCTGAGCCCTGAGTTTGCTTCTCATTTTCTCTAGTTAGTAATTGTGGTGTAAAAAGCATTGGCTCCTGTGGAGAGGCTGTTTCCCCACATTGGCTGCTAGCTCATCTCCTACATATGCTGTACTTTCTTCCCCAGATTTCTGTGATGGCTTTGTTAACAGACCAAATGGCACTACTTCTTACTTATTACGGAAATTAAAGGATAGAGGAAATTTTAAAAATAACTATGTCCTGACTATTACCCACAATGTATAGTATCATAACTATTTGCAAGAATTTAGGTTGCTTCATTTAAAATGTGACACGGCATGTATACTACACAATCTAAATGACCTTTCTAGGAGGAGAATAATCATGTGATTTAAACTCAATTTAAGTTTTTTTTTCTTAGTCTAAATTCACAGGGTAAGTTTATAGGAGCAAAAATAGTAGTTATTTGAGAATATATTACTTGTGCGGTATGAATGCAAATATAAAAACTTAATATTAATGTCTAGAATATTATAACTTAAAAGAAAGGCTATAAATATTCGAATTATAACACCAGGGGTTAGGCTACAAGTGATTGGCTAGCACAGAAACAGAAAATCCTGCCATGTGCAAAGAAGACATTAGCTAGCCAAGCCATAGAGGCCATGCCTGCCAATCAATGGATTGCAGCCAGAACCATTCAATCTGGCTAACGCCTATGGCATAAAATTTCAAAATATTTTAATCTCTATCCTGAACTTATGTGCTATGTGCTATCTTTCCTTAATCATTTATTCTATATATTTGTGGTCTACTTTGACACAAGGTATTATTTTTTTTTATTATTTGCACACTAATTTTTAGGAGGCTCTGCAAGATGTGTTCTTTTTTATTTTTAATTATATATAGATTTTAAATATAATATATTCTGATCACAGTTCCCTTTTCCCCAACTCCTCCCATAGCCTTCCTCCCTTCCCACCCACCCAAATCTCTCTCTCTCTCTCTCTCTCTCTCTCTCTCTCTCTCTCACACACACACACACACACACACACACACACACACACATCAGGAAAATATATATGCAGCTAAATAAATGCATAAAAATAAGGTAAAATAAAAACAACTTAGAATAGGAAAAAAACATACAGAAAATAGAGATAAAAGCCCAAGAAGCACAGAGCCTCAGAGATACGCACAGAAGTGTTGTAGAAGCAGAACATTCAAAATATATATGTGCAATAATCTATAAGGTAAAAAAAATATGAGACAAAAATCGTCCAAGACCACCATTGAGTGGTCACCATTGAGTGGTCATTTTGTGTTGGCTGTCTACTAGGGGACATGGCCTAACCTTAAGTGAAGTTACTGAGCAAGACTCTGAGGGAGGAAAGTAACTTCCTTTTGTGGGCAGTTTAAAGTTGGAGATAGCTTATGGGTTAGAGATGACGCTTTGTGTCCACTCCCCCTCTGGGTGCTGGGATCCCATTTGGCTTAGACCTGTGCAGGCCCTGTGTGTATTCCTATGAGGCACCATCTCTCAGATCCTTTGGTTTTGACTGATTCTGTAGTTCTTAGTTGCCCTGAGCAGGGAAGACAGGGAGATGAAAGGGACATGGCAAAGAACAGAGCCTGTTATCCTAGAGTTTGAGGGAAGCCTCTCACTAGCTGAAGAGAACTCAGGCACAATCAACATTTGCTGTAAAGGCAGTCAACATAGAGTTAGTTTCCTCTATAAACAGGCATTTTCTATTAAAGTAACAGTGACATAGCCCGAAGGACCAGCTGTGTATAACCTTGTACAGAATCTCATACCTTTTCTCAGAACTGATAGAAAAATCTCAAACAAAATTGTCTACAGTAAAGATATCTTCCCTACCTATCCTTGTGGGTTAGACTTTACTTTATGGACTGTAGTCTGGTCGAGGTTCCTCAGGAATCACGCAGTGATAAGATAGTAAGTCCAAACCCAGCCAACTATATTATTAATTATCATTATCATTATCATTATCATTATCATTATTAATAACAATGAGCTGGGCCTCTCCCTTGAGGAGCCAGTACCCATACTTAGGGATGTGTGTGCTTTTCTTCTGATCTCCCATTTTCTCCTGATCCTCACAATTAAGACAATTGTCTTTATCTCCAACTCTGATTCATACTGGCAAGTCCTAAAATACTTTTCAATGAAAGACCACGAATCCTTGATTTGTCTAAATTAAGGTCCCCAAAACATTTGCAACCTCACTGGGCTTCTAAAACTGATGGTGGGAGATGTGACTCCTTTACTTGTACAACCCCAATGCTGACAGAATGAATTTACTATTTAGGGAAGTCAAATACTAAAGTGGCTATCAGAATGTAAACTGGCCTACATTCTATGGTTACTGCTTACTGGACATTTGTTCCCAGATACCCAGAATAATGATTTCTCATTTGAAATTATACTTCAGGGAAAAAACCCAATGATGGAGAATAATTTTCTCAGATCAGTTTGAACTTTCATCTCTGTCTGTATTCTTATTTGCGTATTCAATTCTGTTTTTTGCTTGTTTTGATAGAGACAGACTCTCAGTATATGATCAAGGTTTCCTTTGAATTCTTGTGCTCAAGAGAACTCCTAATTTTGCCTTCAGAGAAGCTGACCCAGCAGTATATGCAGCTGTGCTTGGTCAAGGAGAGAGAGAGAGAGAGAGAGAGAGAGAGAGAGAGAGAGAGAGAGAGAGAGAGAGAGAGAGAGAGAGAGAAATGTGTTTCAGAAGCCAACAATGCATATTTTCCTAGATACTCTCTGTCTTATATTTTGAGACAGTTCTTCCACTTGTCTTGCTGAAACTAGTGCTCTCTGACTGCTTAGCCTTGCAGCCTGTACCCACCCGAACATCTTTGGAATTATAGGTACACATCACTGCGTCCAGCTTTTTACACATATGATGTAAATCTGAACTTATGTCTTTATACTTGTACAACAAATATCTTCCTGCCTGAGTCATCCCTTCCTACAGGTTAAGTTGCTAAGGGATTTAGAGTGTGCTACTGTGATGAGCTTAGATTTTCTCATATCCCCATATTCCAATCAAATGGAAACTTCCCTTATCTGCTCCAAAGCAGAGGCTTCGCAAATAATCCAGCTGCCATGACCCGCGGCCCAGGTGTTTAACAGCTAAGGAGAATTGACTCCAATTACCGCAGGAAGTCAACACCAGGACAGGAAATTATCTGAGCAACCATATCTCCCATCTATCCCACAAAACAACTATTTGTCTTTCTTAACAGTCAACTGTTTCCTCCATGAGATTTGTTCTCCCCTCAACAAAATTATAGAAGAAAACTTCCCTAACCTAAAGAAAGGGATGCCCATAAACATAAAAGTAAATGCCTACAGAACTCCAAATAGATTGGACCAGAACAGAAATCCCTCCTGTGCACATAGTAATCAAAATACCAAATGCACAAAACAAAGAAAGAATATTAAAAGTAGTAAGGGGAAAGGGTCAAGAAACATATAAAGGCAGACCTATAAGAATTAGACCAGACTTCTCACCAGAGAGTATGAAAGGCAGAAGATCATGGGCAGATGTCATACAGACCCTAAGAGAACACAAATGCTATCCCAGGCTACTATATCCAGCAAAACCCTCAATTAACATAGATGGAGAAACCAAGATATTCCATGGCAAAACCAAATTTACACAATATCTTTCCACAAATCCAGACCTAAAAAGGATAATACCAAGAATCAACAAAACCAGGTGCTGGTTCATTGAGAAAATCAACAAGATAGATAAATGCTTAGCCAAACTAACCAGAGGGCACAGAGACAGTATCCCAATTAACAAAATCAGAAATAAAAAGGGAGACATAACAACAGAATCTGAGGAAATTAAAAAAAAAATCATCAGATCCTAGTACAAAAGCCTATATTTAACAAAACTGGAAAATCTGGAGGAAATGGACAAATTTCAAGACAAATGCCAGGTATCAAAGTTAAATTAGGACCAGATAAACCATCTACACAACCCTATAACTCCTAAAGAAATAGAAGCAGTTATTAAAAGTCTCTCAACCAAAAGAACCCAGGACCAGATGGGTTTAGTGCAGAATTCTATCAGACCTTCATAGAAGACCTCATACCAGTACTGTCCAAACAATTCCACAAAATAGAAACAGATGGATCACTACCCATGTTTTTCTATGAAAGCACAATTAGGCTTCCTAAACCACACAAAGACCCAACAAAGAAAGGGAACTTCAGACCAATTTCCCTTATGAATATTGATGCAAAAATACTCAATAAAATTCTTGCAAACCGAATCCAAGAACACATCAAAATTATCATCCATCATGATTAAGTAGGCTTCATCCCAGGCATGCAGGGATGGTTTAATATACAGAAATCCATCAACAAAATCCACTATATAAACAAACTCAAAGAAAAAACTACTTGATCATTTCATTAGATGCTGAGAAAGCAGAAAAAATTCAGTACCCCTTCATGATCAAAGTCCTTGAAAGATCAGGAATTCAAGGCCCATATCTAAACATAGTAAAAGCAATATATAGCAAATCAGTAGCCAGCATTAAACTAAATGGAGAGAAACTTGAAGCAATCCCACTAAAAGCAGGAAGTAGACAAGGCTGCCCACTCTCTCCTTACTTATTCAATGTAGTTTTTGAAGTCCTAGCCAGAGCAATCAGACAACAAAAGGAAGTCAAAGGGATACAAATTGGAAAGGAAGAAGTCAAAATATCACTATTTGCAGATGATATGGTAGTATACTTAATTGACCCCAAAAGTTCCACCAGAGAAATACTAAGCCTGATAAACAACTTCAGGAAAGTGGTTGGGTACAAAATTAACTCAAACAAATCAGTAGCCTTCCTCTACTCAAAGGAAAAACAGGCTGAGAAAGACATTAGGGAAATGACACCCTTCAAAATTGTCCCAAATACTATAAAATACCTCAGTGTGACTCTAACCAAGCAAGTAAAAGATCTGTGTGACAAGAACTTCCAGTCTCTGAAGAAAGAAAATTGAAGATCTTAGAAGATGGAAAGATCTCCCATGCTCATGGATTGGCAGGATTAAGATTGTAAAAATGGCCACATTGTCAAAATCAATCTACAGATTCAATGCAATCACCTTTAAATTTCCAATTCAATTCTTCATAGAGTTAGAAAGAACAAGTTGCAAATTCATTTGGAATAACAAAAATGAAAATGTGTTACATCTACACAGTGGAGTATTTCTCAGATATTAAAAACAATGACTTCATGAAATTCATGGGCAAATGGAATGAACAAGAAAATATAATCCTGAGTGAGGTAACCCAATCACCAAAAAAAACCACACATGATATGCACTCACTGATAAGCGGATATTAGCCCAAGAGCTTGGGTTACCCAAAATACAATCCACAGATCACATGAAGTTCAAGAAGAAGGACAACCAAAGTGTTTATGCTTCAGTCCTTCTTAGAAGGGGGAACACAAATATTCATAGGAGGAAATAAGGAGACAAAGTTTGGAGCAGAGACTATCCAACTTGGGGATCTAGCCCATATACATACAGCCACCAAATGCAGACAGTATTGCTGATGCCAAGAAGTGCATGCTGACAGGAATCTGATATAGTTGTCTTTTGACAGGCTCTGCCAGAGCATGACAAATACTCAGATAGATGCTTGCAGGCAACCATTTACCTGAGAACAGGGTCCCCATTTGGAGGAGTTAAAGTATTGATGGAGCTGAAGGGGCTTGCAATGACCTGAGAACAACAATAGCAACCAACCAGAGCTCTCAGGGACTAAACCACCATCAAAGAGTACACATGGACAGACCCATGGCCAGCTATACATATAGCAGAACGTGGTCATATTGGGCCCCAATGGGAGGAGAAGTTCTTGATCCTGCCAAAGCTTGATGTTCCAGTGTAGGACATATCAGGGCAGGGTGGTAGGAAGGGAAGGGTGGGTGGATGGGCGGCAGAACACTATCAAAGAAGCAGGGAGAGGTGGGATAAGATAGGGCATTTTTGGATGGAAACTGGGAAAGGGAATAACATTCAAAATGTAAATAAAAATATCCAATTACAAAAGTGAAAAACATCTCACAAAAAAGATAATGTTCAAACTTGAATGTCTTAAAAATACTCCTATGCACATTGCCTTAACACAATCCTAAAGGGCATATTCTAAAGCAAGAAAGGAATGAGCTCTCTGCAGCGATAGTTTAGAGAATATTTATGTGGAAGACAAGTTGATGTTTGATTTAAATTAATAAGCATTGTTGGAGTTATCTTTTTCATGTTAATTTTGTATCAATGACCATTATTAATCTGTGTCATCCATTGGCTATTGACAGATAAAAGTGGTATTAATCAAACCAATATTTTAAACTCTAACTTGGTGAACATGTGTTTTAAATGAACAGTATTCCTAGCATGCATTCACAGATGTGCTTGATTTAATGCTGTAAATAACTACAGAAGCCAAATACGAATATTAATATTTCTACAAGCATACTGCAAATATTTTGAAAGTTTTGCAGAAACAGAAAAAGTGCACAACAAAAGTCTTTTACCCTATCTGTGACTGGTTTAAAAATGAACTTTCATATGACTTTAGAAATGAGCCCATAGTTCATTTCTACATCAACTTATTAAACATGTTTACTAATCTTTACATGTCTTGGAATAAACTCCTAGCTCTGGTTCAGGCCACTAAATATTGTTAAGTGTCTTAGCAGAATTTTCTGACCTCAAAAAGTAGTATGGTATTTTCCCTCAGGTCATGCATCACTCTCTTCGCTGGACACAGCTAAATGAAAGCATAGTTGTGTACATAGTTAGTAAATTTTGAAACTTTTTACAAAACAAGAACAGGTAACATTCTGTTTACCTTGATGACTATTTTCTAAATATACATCAGTAGGATTCACTATTTTTCTTCTAAAGATATTCCAAAACTAATGCTCGCACCAAAAATCCTGAATGGAACCTGTACTACAGCTACACAGTACCTTTGTAAAGCCTGATCTAGTACGTAATCGGATTATGGGTCCATCTCTGTGTAAATCACTGGATGGAAGACTGGATGAACAGTAAAGCTAAACACATTTGAGATATTTTAAAGAGAGCATCAGTGGAGCGCTCTTGGATATGCCCAAGTCAGGGTGGATCCTAAGAGCTTCAACAAATAACCTGCTGGGAAATTGATCTCCTAAGACTCCTTAATGCCTTAAAAAAATCCCACTTACTTCACTTTAAAACTTCAAAGTCTTTCTTTCTATTAATTATCACATACACTAAAAAATCACAAAGAACAAAATGCTATGGTTTATTCATCTAAGCGGAGCATCCAAACACTAAGTTACAGCAAAAAATGGGAACTTATTGAAGCAAAGGTCATCCTCTGTCAAGCACGACCACAAGAGGCTCTCCTTTTAGCAGAGAATTCATGAATATTTTATCTGAACACTTCCATAAGCTTGCTGTAAAAGCTAGGTTTCTTGGCATTTACTGGGGATGTCAAAACAGGTTCCTGCAATTTAAATCTTTTGGTAATATACTTTTTTTCAGACTTTCATTGGAATCATACCTAAGCTCCATACAACAGTTTGTCTAAAGTTTCTGTAGACTTTACACTGTGGACATCAATAATGTGCAAAACAAACTTGACTTGCAAATAGATACTACTTTTGCTTTAATATAAATCATAGGAGTAAGGAAAACCAAATCAACAAATACTCAATTCTCTTTATCTGAGTAATAGAATGTACTGTCCATCATCATGCTTTATTTGTGATTTCACTCTCTTGGGTCCTGAATGGTGGAGGAATTGTTGGCTGATCAAGAAAAATTAACCACAGCTCATAGCCTGCTACCACTTCTTTGGTTCATCCAGGCAGAAGGATCCGTTATTTCAAAATTCTTCTGAAATTTCTGTCTTCACAAACTCCCGCCTTTCTATGCAAATACTTGCAGCCTGTTTATATTCTGACTGGCAGGAACTCATTTGTTTGTATGAAATTGTGTTCTTAATCCTGATAAGGTGTACAGAGTAATGACGTTGTAGTAGCCGTCTCCAGGAGTTGAATTCTCTACTTGTGATGTAGCTTCCTTGAAAATGGGATATAAATAATATTTTAAAAATTCAAATTTGAATGTAGGCTGTCTTGATTCCTGATTCTGTTTTACCAGCACAGCTCTTGGCAATTCAGTTACATTTTTAGCTAATTTTCACGTTTAAGACATGAATTTCTATGACCATCCAAAGAATAAGTTGTTGAACATCATTTAGCTAGATGATCTCTATATAAAGTGACTGGTTCTTGAGATATTTTAAGCATATTTAACTAACTGGATGTTTTTCTCAATATTGTGTTGAGTAGTCTCAGAAAATTTATATAATTGTTCATAATGGAAGTTTTTATATTTTGTTTTTCATTTAGCTTACATCTTCTTAATAACATTTCCACTAAATTTTATTTTCTTTGTTTCACTTGGTATGAATCAGCATAAGTTTTGTATTACAGGAGAGAGGAGATGCAACTATTGTTTTATAAAAAAAAGTTTTAGAAGAGTAGATTTCCTGTGCTCAGTTAAAGGTTACCTCCCTTAATATTAACTACAAAGAAGAAAATGTCACAGTCTTCAAACAGTTGACTAAATTAGAGTCAAACATCTATATGAAGAAGTTGCTTTGACCATCATGATTATAAATGCGATTCTAAAATTACTCTTTTGCATCTTGGCTGGCAATCTTTGAAGATGTGGCTTTATGAAACAGATGTTGCTTAATGACTACAGATTTCCTACAGATTAATGGAAATTAAATTTTTACAATTACAATAAATGTCCATATAAATAATTTAAAATTGTTTCTTCATAATGTCTTCTTAAATTAAATTTTTAAATATTCTGTGACCAGACTATTGTGTTTTCAGATGTAATTTACTTAATACTTGAAATTGATCAGGAAATACTGTTTTCATTTCAAGGTAAATGACTAATGTGCATCTCGTGGCAGTCTCATGCACATCATGATGCATCCCGTAGCGGTCTCATGCATCTTGGACTGTTTTCATTTTGTGTGAGATGCCACTTGTATGAGCTTAAAAGTCTTATGGCACAAGATCCATAGACTTTCTCCCTGTGATGTTACCAAAAACACTAGAAAATCACTTCTGTCCTTGGATATGATGGTACCTGATAGAAAAATCTCCCTCTGAACTTCCCCAAAGTAGGTAGTACAGAACAGAGGGTAAGATGTCAGCTTTAAAGAAGTAGAAAGAATATATATATATATATATATATATATATATATATATATAATTTATTTTAACTATGCTGTAAAATTTATATATATTTATATATAAATTTAATTTCTTTCACAGTAATTTAATTTCTTTCACAAAATCTACAAAACGCATTCTAAAGGCTGTGCTGAAAAATGTACTAAAGCAAACAACGTAGGCTATGCCTACCAAATCTATCAAATGATAATGGTGAAGATTTCTTCATTCTGCAGACTAAATAGTTATTTGTTCGTGATGAGGTCCTCCCACTGTTCTAGAATTTTCTCAATTCTCTATTTTAATCATTGGAGACATATGCATTAATTTCTCTATTTTAATCATTGTTACTAAATATTGCCATAGGAACCCTGTTAACTAGCATGTCATGTTATTAATTTCATTCCCCGTCACTTTGTCTTTTTTCCTAATTCCTACTTTTATTAATTTATTTCCTTTTAGATTTGAGATTATAATATAATTACATAAATTTCCTCTTTCTCTTACCACACCATTCTATATAACCCTCTTTTATCTCTTTTAAACTCATGGCCTCTTTTTTTTAAATCTTTTTACATGCATATATGTATGTTTTTTATGTATCTAACTAATTTAACTTGTGTTTCATATTTATTTCCTTTCTTATACCATGCTTCCCCCATGAAGTTAAAATGTATCTTTTAAAAATTATGAACATTTTTCTCTTCTATTCTTTTTTAAAATTTTTTGTTCAAAGTATAGAGGATGTTCATAAGTTTGAATTTTCTCACAACTTGGAATATCACAGTCTTTTTCCTGAATTTGAAATATTTGTAATTGGTCACACAGTGACATTTACTATTGTTGTTAATTATCACTTTTTAAAGTAGAGCAAATAGATTTATTAAGGAAAAGTGGAACTTCAGAGAGTGGGAGTGGTATTAAGTATTTTTCAAATGAAATAAATAGCCTTAGGTTTTGACTATGTGCAGTAGTACAATAGAGTTGTGTGTGTGTGTGTGTGTGTGTGTGTGTGTGTGTGTGTGTGTGTGTGTGTGTAAACCTAGGTTTCTAGGTTTCTTTGCCCTGTTAGGTCCAGAGTGCTATTTCAAATTTCAGACAAATTTCAAACATAGGGTCTCCCCTTTTAATAAGGCACTGTTTGACAGGTTAAAAACTGGTAAACATTGTTAAAATCAATTGATAATGTTAGATATCTTCTGAGATACTGTAAATATTTATTGTTAAGAAACCTGTCAGAATTTTTCTGTGAATGAGTTACTCTACCTCAAGTGATCAGTAAGGGGATTGAATGGCAGCAAATACAACTTCTACTTGTATAGAGCAACCCGGAGCAAGGAAATGTCATTCAAACAATTACTTCTCTGGCAGCTTTCTACAATGTACTGAAGACAGCCTGACTGTTATGGACACTTTATATTACTCTGAGAACATTCCAGTTTCCAGGATGGCTTCAGTGAAGTTTCAGAATGACTTGTCCAGACATATCACTCAGATTCCTGCACTGGCCTTGGAAGATAGCATCCCAGAAAAGATGTTTCTATGAACTTTGCTCTAGTGCTCCCCATATATATTGTCATGAAAATTGAGGGGTGAATCTTTTCTTTATTGACTCAGCATGGCAGAACTTGTGCCATGACAACTATAAATTAATCTTTCTTTTGCATGCCATTTTCAATACCCCTCCCTCTATATAATCAAACTCTTCAGCTCGTGTTTTAAGTCAGCCTAAAGACACCCTCTATGTTGGCTAGCTTTAAACCCAGTGAAAGTCTCTACCCAGTGGTCTTTTCTTACCTAGTTATGATCATCATAAGCAGAGCATTTTGAGATGGTAAGAGACACAGCACCATAGTTAGCAACAAGGGGATAGGCACAACGATAGTAGTAATAGTAACAGGGTAAGCAAAAAACTCTAGGGTCACTGACAGGGTGTGTACTGGGGTACAAAGACAGTGAAGATCATGAGGGTCTACAAATGGAAGCCCAGGGGTGGCAGAAGAAGGCAGGACACAAAAGGCAGTTAAAGAGACTGCAGCCCTGATTATATGAGGAATTTCTGGGAGCTGTCAAACTTGATAGCTGAGACTTCCAACACCTGAGGCTCAAGAGCTGTGGCACTAGTGGCACTGGCAGCTTAGGAGGTCTAATCTCAGATGGCACTGAGAGCAGTCAACTGCTGCTTATGTGAGTTGCTGATCAGAGCCAAAAGTGTCACCAGCAGCTAAGTGGCCCAGATGGTACCACTCAGAGCCCAGAACAGTAAGCCTGTCTCTTCTCTGAATCCCTATATCTACAGATCTCTGGCTACTAAGCCATACCTCTAGTTGTCAGGGCTTAAATCTATAAACCTCTAAGCCTGTCAGGCTAGCCCATAAATATTTATCATTCAAGAGTCTGTTTCTACCCATACAATACTTTCTCCTTTCTCAAACTTTCCATATGAGTAGAGCAAAGGATTTCCACCAGCTCATTGGTAATCTATGTGTATAGATGATAGGATTCTTATATTTTTGTCAGATGTAGTTATACTGATTATTCTTTATCCCCATTCCTTGGTTTGTTAATAGGAAAGTATGGAATTCGTATCATGAAATCATAAGCTATTATTTCCATTCTTGTCTCCAGCCTTGCCTCCAGCATAATTCATCATTTCTTGACACTGTTCACTCTACTTCCTGATTTGCTTGAGAAAGTAAAATAGCACAGTGATTACAGAATGCAGTGATGCTGGCAAATGTCTTGCTATCTCAATCTGGACCATACCAGTTCAGACGTGATTGCCCAACTTCCTGGTGTCAACCTTTCATTTTTCAATCAAAATCAGACAGTGGGAATGATGGGAAGTTCTTTAACTCCAAAAATAAAGCAGTGATAAGATTATTTAATACCATTCTGACAGACTTGTTCATATTCTTCATTTTTTTGATAGCCATTATGAGAAATTGGAACACATGGCTACAGGCTATTGGATGACCTGACCTTCAATTCAGAAGCCTGACTATTTCATTTTGAATATTTGGATGCATTGGATAAAGTTCTTCTAGTTAAAGTAATCCTGTGCTTTATTAAATTACTATATTTGGGAAAATTTGGATTTCATTTATCTCAGCATTTATATTAATTAATATTAAGACACATTATGAAAATTGTCTTTATTTTAGTAGACACGTAAGATTAAACTATAAAATGTAAACTTTATGATTAGATGGATTTTGTTATGGACTTCATTTGAAAAGCTATCACTGTCATCAAGAAAACTGGTAATTTTCTCTTGATGGAAGTTTCTCTTGCCTCGTTTGCAGTCCATTTCTTTCCCTGCACTATCCAGGGAAACTAGTGATATGATTTCTTCACTATAGGTTAGCTTTAATGATATTAAAAATTATATAAATGAACAAGGTAACATATAGCTCTTAAACTTTTATTTAAGATTAATAAACCGTGATTTGTTCATGAAGGTGTGATCATTTTTGTTAGATACTGAGTAATATTCCTTTTTAACATTTTTTCAAGAACTAACTGAATATTGTAGGGTTCAAGTATTTATAAAAAGCTTACTTTTCTCATGACACTTGCTTGCCAGGGAATTAAACTGGGAAAAGTCTGATAAGAACTGTCAGCTATATCCATCCAGAGTATGAACAACCAACTGCAAATTACATCAGTCAGTGGACAAGAGGCTGTTTGTAAACACAGTCATGAAAGGTATGGAAAATTAAAAGTAACAATGTGAATAGAATAGATCACTAAAGTTTGGAATTATGGAAAAGAATATTTCTACATCTATTGAAGCTTTTTTTCTTCAAACTTCTTTTCTTTATTGGATAATTTATTTATTTACATTTCAAATGTTATCCCTTTCCCGGTTTCCTCTCCACAAACTCCCTATCCCATGCCCCTCCCTCTGCTTCTATGAGGTAGATCCTCCACACACTTACCCACTCCCACCTCATCCCTCTGGCATTCCCTTACACTGGGGGGCATCGAGCCTTGACAGGCCTCTCCTCCCATTGATGACCTATTGAAGTAATTTTGGCTTTAGGTAATGAGGACCTGGGGAAGTTAAGAAAGCAGGACTATTGAGTTGCTAGTGGACTTGTGATTTAAGGTTGTTAATGGTGAAAGAGGCAAAGGGGTTAGAGGTTGAGGGCTCTGAGGGAGTGACTGGGGAATTTAGAAATGCTCTTAGAGACGTGGGAATCTGGAAGTAAGATGTGATTTGGCACGTTATCTTAATTTATACTTGAATACTTTTGAATCTGCATGGGCTTGAGATGTAGGAATTATTGAGCTGAAGAGAAATCCAAGTAGGTATATTCCTTTCCCCACCCCGCCCCCCAAAAAACAATGGATACTATCACATAGCATTTTTTGATCTTTGAATAACTTTCAGAAGTTTTGCGTATAGTGAGAAACAAATGTGAAGTCATTGTGAGGTTAAGCTTCACCATTTTAAACTGAAAAATTTGCTTTTAAGAATTATGCATGTAACAAGTCTTATCTCTTTTCCAATAATTTGGACTATCAAGCTAGGAATACAAATGCTCCCATTTTAAAGAATCAGGCAAAGAATTTTTTTTTGAGGGGAAGAAAAAGTTTCTCTAACAGAAGGACAGGAAATGAGATGGTGCATGACTTTTAAATTTTGCTATGATATATGGAGTCTTAGCAATGGTAAGGAGGATTTTAAAAACAGATTGGTTCAGAATCAAATGGCATCTTTCAGAAATGATCTCTATTTCAAATGGCATTACAGTGTCTTAAAAGCATGATTCTTAAGAGACTATTTCCTAAAAGGCTGGAAGAGCTACAGACTGTCTTCAAAAGTGAATGACTAGAAAAATAGTATTCTCATTTGATCTTATGTTTAAAATGACTTATTCTATATAGTAAAACAGCAAATAGATGGGATCACAAAAGCTGAGAACTTTTAAGATTTCAAATGCTTAATTTACTTGGGAAAGATGACAGCTGCCAGTCTACTTTGAGATTGTCCTTATGACTGATGTCTTGTGATTAACCTACCACTGGGATACTGAATTTCAGGCATGGGAGAACACACATATGGTGAACCTGTAGATCTCAAAAAAACAACAGGAAGTGAAAATCCTTTTCTCGCAAAAATGATTATACCTAATTGATTTTAGATAATTCATAATAATTCTTAAGAAAATTTAAGAGTGTTTATGAGTACATCTTCCATGCCTAAATTACATGACATAGTGATTTTTGTCATTCTGTTTTCTACTTTTTAATAAAAATCACAAAATACTCTTTTTTAAGCAAATAGCAAGTATAAGCTTTTATTCATTATTATGTTTTATAGAACGAACAGAAAGACATACTAATATAATGAATAATATAACCATTTAGTGTTTACAAGTAGAGAGATGTGAAGAACTTGATATATATATATATATATACATATGTGTGTGTGTATTGTAAATGCATGCTTCTGTGTGCATGCATGCATGAACATACACACACACGCACACACACACACACACACACACACTCACACACACACACACACTCACACACACACACAACCATAGCCACACACACAGCCACAGACACATATACATACAAAAAGAGCAAAGGTTCTTCCTACAAAGAAAAGTCCCTTTGGTAAATTTCTTATTCTAATTTTAGCAATTATGACTTGTAAAATAAAACACTTACTAAACTAGTGTATGTATTTTAATAATATTTACATATATTTATAATTAACATATTTGTAAATCAAACATCAGCAAATAGATTATTTACAACTTAATACTGTACTATACAATACTACATATGCAAAATATAATGTGGTTTTGATCATTTTAACTTTTTAGACAAAGCTTCAGTATGCAGCTGTGGTTTGCCTAGGATGTCATATATAGACCAAGCTGGCCTGGAACTTCTTATGTAGACTAAGTTGTCCTTGAACTCACAGGGGTCTGCCTGCCTCTGCCTCCCAAGCCCAGAGATTAAAGGCATATGCCACCTTGCTTGGCTAATAATGAAGTATTTAATATTTCACTTAAAACATAAAATATATATGTATATTATATACCTTAATATATATATACCTCCCTCTCCCCCTCCCCTACCACTTCCTCTCTTCCCTGCTTCCCATCCACTCCTCTTCCTTATTAACCAGCTATGGCATATCAATTTGCAACAAGACTAGGTAAGTTCTCTTTCATTAAGGGTAGAAAAGACAACCCAGGAGGGAGAAAGGGTCCCAAACGTGGCAGCAGTCAGAGACAGCCCATACTTCTACTGTTAGAAGTCCCACAAGCAGACTAAACCACACCACTAAGACACATGTGTGGAAGGCATAAATCAGGCCCATTCACAGTTCATTCACTGTGAGCCACTGTAGCCCATGCTGTTTGATTCTGTGGGTTTTTTTTTTTTTTTGTGAGGTCTCTGACCCTTCTGGCTCCCCAAATCCTTCATCTTCCTCTTCAGCAGGATTCCCCGAGCTCTGCCTAATGTTTGAGTATGGATCTCGGCACCTGTTTCCATCACCTTAAAGTAAAGGATAACCGTGCTACAAGCCACAGACCCAAAGAAGCTAATTAACAAGGAGGGCCTAAGGAGGGAGCGTCAATAGACTGAGAAGGGAAATCAGTAGACATTGTGGATGAATGCGGTAAGGGAACTGGATAGAGCTCGGGGTGTGGGGATGGAAGACGAAAAAGCAGGTGTGAGGAGGATGGAAGGGAGAGATCTGGGCAAGACAACTGCAATTGGAGGCGTCTCGGAGACAAGTTAGCAAACTAAGGCCGTGGAAACTCCCGATAGTCGAAGAGGGTGAGCCAAGCTACGACTCCCGGCAATGGAGGAAAGGGAGCAGGAACCAATCATTTCCAGCAACAGAACTTTCGACCTACAATGTCCTGCCTACACGATGTGCTGTGGATAAAGGTGGGACTGAAATTGTGGGAGAGGCACACCAATGACTGGTGCAGCTTGAGACCCATGCCATGAGCTCACCCCTAACACTTCCCGCAGAGGCTGGATTTTCCAGAGACCCAGGCTAGAAATAAGCAAATGGAAAAGAAAATCTTAACAATATTCTGCTATACTCAGAGATTGGCATCTAGGCCAATTGTCACCGAGGAGGCTTTACCCAGCAAGTGATGGAAACAGGTGCAGAGACCCACAGTCACATGGGAATGGAAAGGATGTAAATCCACAAAAGGGAACTGCTACACTTGCAAGAAAGGCGACACACATCTTCATACCTGGCTGTTCTCCAAATGACTGAATCATGATACACCTCCAACAGTATGTGGGAGCGGGATTTTCTGACACTGTCGACCATGGGGTTACTTGTTAGAAGTACTTTAAAGGCATTATATAAATCTTGAATTTACCGCACACGTAACTTATACCATATTAACTGCAATTACTGAAATGTGAATATGCTAATGAAAAGAGTTTGGGATCAACTGGTCCATCCAGTGACTATGATTTTCCCATGACTCGAGCCTCAGTTCAGTAATAGAGGAAACCAAGCTTGTTAGTTTGATCCCAGGAACGAAGTGAATCATGTTTCCAGTGGTGAAAATGTTTAAGAAGAATTATGGACTCCAGCCAGACACAGACATGCTTGTCTTGTATCTCTTCTCCATTTTCCGTTAGCTACATGGTCTTGCCTCTGCAATTCAGATTAGCCCTTGAAAAGGGTGACTGTAATTTCAGCCTTATAATTCTGCTCCAGGTATAAATCAGATAACATTCATAATTCGCACAGCATGGTGCTTAGCCAGAAAGAGTCCTGGGCAAAGTTAATTTGTTATCTAGAATGGAGTTGGGCAAACTGACATCTCTGATGCAACAAAATAGGATTTAACATTTAATGTTTGATAGCTCCCTGTTCTGTTATTTTCATTTAAAATCTATAATATAAACTAAAAATATTTTATATTCTATATATTTATATATAATCTAGATCTTAGAAGTCTTACTTTTGCATATGGTTTTATCTTACATGGTATGTAAGTTACATGATATATATCTATATATCTACATCTATATCTATCTATCTATCTATATATACATATCTGTGTGTGTGTGGTATGTGTGTGTATGTAGATATAATGTATATCTATATATCTATATATAGAGAGATCTATATCTAATCAGTGTGGCATTGGAAAAAGTGTTAGGCAGATGCATTTGGTCTGTGTGTTTGTATTGTACAGCATGAACTGCTCAGGAATGGGAATTTTCTTTGTCCATAATTATATCCTGGACATAGCCTTTCCATCTGCTAGATCAATTGAAGATTGGATTAGTGATCACCCAACTTTTAACTAATAGTTTTTGCGTGAAAAGTATTTGTTATCAGGATCAAACCACCTTCACAAATGAGTGGAGACATGGGAGGCTCAATATGGCAACCATTTATCACAAGGGCTAGACTGTGTGCCTCAACTCTCAATTGAGTAAGTTTTCTGTCAAATCAGCTACAAATGTTGTGTAGCTAAAAATAACTATCTGTGCTCCAGTAGGATAAGAGAATCAATCAATCACCGGTGACCAAAATCAGCAAAATGTTTCTTATTCTTTTAAGAAATAAACTATTAAATATGATCTCTGATTTCAAAGAAATTCGGTCTTTGTAGAAAATAGTCTGGGCGTTCATCCCTAATAGATTAGTTTTATAGGGTAGAGGCCTGGAGATAGAAGTGATATGTGCTGAAATGTAAATTTGGTAACTAGAGATTTTAAGTTTGGGTATTATTTATGACTCATAGGGCAGACATACATTGGTTATAAGAATGTAAATGTTTTAAATTCGCAGACATACATTGGTTATAAGAATGTAAATGTTTTAAATTCCCAGAGGAGTTGTACTAGACATGAAAAGTTTCACTGAGTCAATAACAAAAACTTAAAACCATCGAGTGAAAGCTGAGATGTGAACTGCATCAGATTAGTATGGGAAGAGAAGGCCATGCAATTTATTTCTCATTCTTCTGCCATCATTTTCATTTCAATAACTGTTACTCTTATAAAGTCATCGTGGCCTCCCTTCTCTTTAATCATTGATTTTAAATATATATTCATAATATATTGATATATTGATTATACTGATTTGTAATACATATATTTATTAATAAATAAATGCAGACTGCTAGTCGATATCATGTTCCATGAATAGAAATGTTTTCAATGCTTCACTCCTTCTTTAAAAGGGGAACAAGACAACATCTTTAGTCATAAGGGAAATGCAAATCAAAACAACCCTGAGATTTCACCTCACACCAGTCAGAATGGCTAAGATCAAAAACTCAGGTGACAGCAGATGCTGGCGAGGATGTGGAGAAAGAGGAACACTCCTCCATTGTTGGTGGGGTTGCAGACTGGTAAAACCATTCTGGAAATCAGTCTGGAGGTTCCTCAGAAAATTGGACATTGAACTGCCTGAGGATCCAGCTATACCTCTCTTGGGCATATACCCAAAAGTTGTCCCAACATATAAAAAAGACACGTGCTCCACTATGTTCACGGCAGCCTTATTTATAATAGCCAGAAGCTGGAAAGAACCCAGATGCCCTTCAACAGAGGAATGGATACAGAAAATGTGGTACATCTACACAATGGAATATTACTCAGCTATCAAAAACAATGACTTTATGAAATTCATAGGCAAATGGTTGGAACTAGAAAATATCATCCTGAGTGAGGTAACCCAATCACAGAAAGACACACATGGTGTGCACTCATTGATAAGTGGCTATTAGCCCAAATGCTTGAATTACCCTAGATGCATAGAACACATGAAACTCAAGACGGATGATCAAAATGTGAATGCTTCACTCCTTCTTTAAAAGGGGGAACAAGAATACCCTTGGCAGGGAATAGAGAGGCAAAGATTAAAACAGAGACAGAAGGAACACCCATTCAGAGCCTGCCCCACATGTGGCCCCTGCATATACAGCCATCCAATTAGACAAGATGGATGAAGCAAAGAAGTGCAGGCCGACAGGAGCCGGATGTAGATCTCTCCCGAGAGACACAGCCAGAATACAGCAAACACAGAGGCATATGCCAGCAGCAAACCACTGAATTGAGAATAGGACCCCTGTTGAAGGAATCAGAGAAAGAACTGGAAGAGCTTGAAGGGGCTCGAGACCCCATATGAACAACAATGCCAAGCTACCAGAGCTTCCAGGGACTAAGCCACTACCTAAAGACTATACATGGACTGACCCTGGACTCTGACCGCATAGGTAGCAATGAATATCCATGGAGAAGCCCTTGGTCCTGCTACGACTGAATCCCCAGTGAACGTGATTGTTGGGGGGAGGGCGGCAATGAGGGGAGGAAGGGGAGGAGAGCACCCATAAAAACAATAAAAAAAAGAAATGTTTTCAAGGCTATTTGATATTGGATGTCCAGACATCTGATTTCTCCTGCTCTCAGCATTCCCTAGTTACCTGTAGTATAAGGATGAGTTCTTATAGACATCCCTGTCCATGTTAGCATGGCTATAATCATCCTTGTTCAGGTGAAGTCGGTCACACTTCAAGGGTGTTGTTTCTGATATTTTTAGAAAACACAATCTCACAGCCGAGCTCTTATTTCTCTGACTGAGAATATTTCTGTTCCCTCTTCTACAATATCTTTGAACATTACTTGGAGGACTTATGAAGTAAACAGTAGTCTTACCCATTTTTGATATTCACGGACCTCAACAATGGCCAGCATAGTACTATAACCTGAAGGGTACAATAGTGACATTCATGCCATGGCAGGAAACAACAGCTCTTTAATTGGATTTACAATCCACTCATCAGGAAGGAAATCATGGCTGGTAATGACACAGAGTTACCTACCCAGGAATAGAGAAGTCATGGATTTTGAGTGAGAACTAACCACTTCTCTAAACCAAATTTCCCCAAATGACATTCCTAGTTTTTGTACTTATACACAGAGATATCTGTAGTCCTCATTCTGTCCTAGCAAACTTCTCTTTGCACTAGATAGATACAATTGCAGGAAATCACAACTGATTAAAATGCAGAATTGTAGAGTCCAGTCCCAGCTGATAAAGGGTTCTGTAATTTTAAAGAAGTTAACTCATTAATAAAATTTGAATTTCAAAGAGGTCTTTATGTTTAATTAATCATTCTTTAAAGAGAAAACCACTGAGAAGCTTGATTCCTTACTAAGTAGCAATATAGATTAAATAAGTTCTATGACTTTATTAGCTTAATTAGCTTTAACTACTAAATATTACTTATACAATAATAAAAGACATTAATTATTCCTTGTATAATATTAGTATTGCACAGGCCTTTAGATTTTAAATGTAGTAAATTTATACAGATGATATATTATTGACATTTTCTATAATATTAGTGATATATATATATATATATATATATATATATATATATATGAAACTACATCTCTGCTGGAATACAATACAATATTTAGTAGAAGTAGGAAATCTCTCATTTCTATCTGCCAGTGTAAAGAGTCACTTTCTTCAAATAATAAATACAGAGAATGCATAGAAATTTAAATGTTTTCTTGCTGACATTAACTGACATTTGTTTCAGAAAAATAGGTAGTTTTGGCATTTGATTCTTCATATATTATTAGGCAAAGGCTTGGAATATTCCAGATGGGTTCAGTGTTTACCAACATATGGTAATGTTGTCAAACAAAGACTATGTAAATCTTGAACTTGAAAGTCAGCACATTGAATTTGTCAAAGTCCATATGAATTATTTAGGAGGTGCGAAAGCAACACTGTGTTACATAAGACAGCAAGTCAGCTTGCAGTGATGCGGTAGTGGGCAGGCTGCCCTGCATCTTCTCTCTGCCCTTCTTCATCCTAACCATATTGATTTTTAGGAGATTTTACATACATCTTTTAACTTGTCTTCTTTGAGGCAGATGTTCTAGTTATTTGTCTTAACCTGACATTGTTCTCTAAAATACCCCAGATTCCTCCTTAAGCAAGACTACCATTTCAGACGGGTTAGCACTGGGAAGCAGATGGTTCATCGGCATTGAAGTTAACCAGGAAGATTTACACTTTCCTCTTTTGTTGTTGTTGGTTTGCTTTCCCTTAAAGGCACAGGCAAGGTATAGGAGCACCACCGCATAACCTTGGAAAAATATAAGTCTATATATAAGGGAAATCTGTTACCACCTTTGAGTTTAAGGGGAGGAGGTAAATAAGAAAGAGAACTAGAAAGAATCAGAGGGAGAAATTGCATGGAAAAGAACCATCCAGAGATAGACACAGACAGAAATAATCATGTGTAGAGTAAGCCAGGGAAATAGGAAATAAACACCCGGATGTCCTCTCCTCCCTGCCCTCCATTGTAGTTATTCAGCACCAGAGAACACTTTCTCTTCTCTTTTTCAGTCTTGGTCTCTGTCCCTGTCTCAGTACCTCACAGCCCCATCACCACACAGACCTAGGCAAGACAAGTGTCAACCATTCATACTTTCATGACACTACATGTAAGATCATTTCAATACACCTTCACCTTTATGACTCCAAATAACATTACAAAAGCATGTGCAGGTTAAGAGGGAAGGTTCTAGAGAAAACACTGGAATCGAATCTCAGTGCCTCCATTTACCAGCTCAGGTATTTTGGAAACTTTCTTCTTTGTATATTACTCTCTTTATGGATCTTCAGTAGATGGCAAAATTATTTCCTTTTGGAAAGGATGTAATAAGTCAATACATTAATTTTTCTATTTTATAATTTATTTATCTTGAGAGCATGTGTGTATAGGAAGGAAGGGAGAGCATGCATGTGCCACAGTAGTTGGGGGTCACAAGATGGCTTTGGAAGTTGGTTCTATCCCTCCATTGTGTGGGTCCAGGGACTGAGCTCTGGCTAGGTAATTTTGGGCTTAATTAATTACTTTTGTCCACTGAACACTCTCACTGGTCCAGATCAATAAACTTAAAAGCCCCTCACATAGAGAAGCAAACAACTTAGAATCAGGAAGTTACTGAGATTAGGAAAATCCCCAAGACCTGTCTCCAAAGTTACAGAGGTGGCTAACGTTTGTGGGGGAGAAGACTTTCCACCCAGTCCAGCAACCTGCAAGTCATGTAACTGTCAGGAGTTGTACCTTAAGAAGTCATGGAGTATTTGATGATGTCATTTGAGTTTTCTATGCTCCTGTTGTAACCCCTTATCCACACCTCTGTAGTAACTCCAATAAGCTATTTTTTCCCGCGAGTTAGACTTTGGTGGGAGATCACTTTGGTCATCGTGAGTTCTGTATTAGGGGTTAAATTGGCAACTGTTACATTGTCCCCCCCAAAATACCACACAACAGATATCAATCAGCACACAGTTTTGCTATATTTAGGAAAGCTTTAAATTCATCTTTCAATATAAGATAAAAACAGCAATGCCAGACTGGGTTTCCCTGCCTTTTTGAGAGACAGTCTGCTAAACTCTAGATATATTTCTGTAACTATCCTAAGGAAGAAATTCTATGGTGCAGTTATAAGTTTGAATCCAAAGTACAGCAATTAAGGGTTTTACTCCTTGGAGTGAATGAATTGCCCTACAGGGAGCAACATTCTGTTTTAACTTGCAAAATACGGTTTTTGAAAACAAACAATTCAAAATAAAACCTCTAAAGATGATAACAGAACAAACAGAAGAATTCTGGCAGGATTGAAGAATACCAAATTATGTTTAATTTACATCCAGTTATAAATCATTTCTGTGAGAACCGTACGATCACACAGTGGAAACTCTGCTACTAGACTTCAAGTGGAGAAGTGAAAATACAATCTACTGAGATGTTTTGCCTCCATCAAATTATTTTCTAATGATGACTCTTTGGTAGCATTTAGAAGACTTAGAACAGCATAGAAACTGAGGTTCATTCACAGAACTGTCAGTTTCTTTGGAATTTTCCTTAATGAAAGAAATAGAACTTTTTTTTATCTTTATTAACTTGAGTATTTTTATTTACATTTCGATTGTTATTCCCCTTCCCGGTATCCAGGCCAACATCCCCCCAACCCCTACCCCTCCCCTTCTATATGGGCTTCCCCTCCCCATCCTCCCCCCATTACCACCCTCCCCCAACAATCACGTTCACTGGGTTCAGTCTTGGCAGGACCAAGGGCTTCCCCTTCCACTGATGCCCTTACTAGGCTATTCATTGCTACCTATGAGGTTGGAGCCCAGGGTCAGTCCATGTATAGTCTTTGCGTAGTGGCTTAGTCCCTGGAAGCTCTGGTTGCTTGGCATTGTTGTATTGGCATATGGGGTCTCGAGCCCCTTCAAGCTCTTCCAGTCCTTTCTCTGATTCCTTCAACAAGGGTCCCGTTCTTGGTTCAGTGGTTTGCTGCTGGCATTTGCCTATGTATT
The DNA here is from genome assembly GCF_021556685.1 of Rattus norvegicus. Lineage (NCBI taxonomy): Eukaryota > Metazoa > Chordata > Mammalia > Rodentia > Muridae > Rattus > Rattus norvegicus. Next base: position 53,917,070 of record NC_141544.1, on the reverse strand, counting down.
TGCTGTATTCTGGCTGTGTCTCTCAGGAGAGATCTACATCTGGTTCCTGTCAACCTGCACTTCTTTGCTTCATCCATCTTGTATAATTGGATGGCTGTATATGTATGGGCCACGTGTGGGGCAGGCTCTGAATGTGTGTTCCTTCTGCCTCTGTTCTAAACTTTGCCTCCCTATTTGCTGCCAAGGGTATTCTTGTTCCCATTTTAAAGGAGTGAGAAACAGAACATTTTTAAAGTGCTTTTCAATGTAAACTCAATCTCTTACTGTACTAATTGAAATATGTGAATGTGATTATGCTTTTGATAGAAAAATTCAACAAGAAGGCAGTTGCCCTTCGAATCATTGCAAATGTTACATTTTTTTTCACTTTTCAAACAAAATTGTCATACCAAGACTTAGGAAAAATGCTCTTGTTACCCAGTAATTAATAACATACAAATTAACTAATTGATTTTTGTGCTTTTAGGCAGGCTTCCTCATATAGCCCTAACTTCCAACTCCCTTCATCAGGAAGTCTGGCTTCGAATTTTTGTTCCCTGTGCATCTATCTCCTAAAGGCTAGGCCAGACTGTTGATAAAATACAATTTTCACACGAGATTCTTTTTTTTGTCAACTGTATTTAGCAGTGTCTTTAAAAATCAAAGATCCAAAGCCCTTTTATTTAGAAACCGTGCTCAGCTTGAGAATAGGTATTTTCCTGGAACACAGAACACAAAGGCTGTTGTTTATGGTGATTTCAAATGAACATCTCAAAATCGAGGCTTTAGTTTAACTGGTTTTGTGTGGTGTTGAGCGGGAACCCAGAGCCTTGTGCACACTGAGCAGGCAGTCTTCTTTTGAGCTGCATCCCGGGCCTCCAAGAAAATCAGGCCTATTTACTTTTAAAAGTAAACAGGAGCCAGATTTAAAGCACTCGTACATTATTTACAAGGGAGGCTCACAGAGGAGCCAGTGTCTTTAGAGTCGGCTTAAAGGCACAATTACAGATTTTGTGTTAATTATTCATATAAATTCAATGCTTGGGTTGCATAGAAAGAAATTATGTTTCTATTTGAAACTGTTTTGCATATTCCTTTAAAATATGATTCCAATCAGGAAGATTAGATTCTATCCTTGAGATTCTGCAGGTTGTAACATAATTCTGAGGACTTTATCACATGAAAAATAGGCTCATTCCTATTCTTTCCCATGCCTCAAATTCATCCTGCCTTCTTGATGTCTTCTGAGATACCAGGCAGAGGAAAATACTACATCTGTAAGCTTTTAAAGAAAAATAAATCAATAAAACTACAAAATTCCCCATAACATCAAAAGCTTGACAGATAAAACAGAGTCTATTATATCAGATCTAATTAGTCTTAAACAACAGTTGCTGGAGACTAGAGCCCCTTTGACTTCCTCTGTTTCTTTATAAATTTTTTCAAAAGTTTCATGCTAATTCCAGACTCTCTGGTATATAAAGATTTATTAAGCCAAAAGAACAACCCCTCCATATTCCCTCCTGGACTGAATAAATTACCCTCACCATAAGGAGAGAGCTGCAAACACAAGCATAACGATTTCTCTTTAAATCATTTCAATAAGTGAGTAACCCACTCCCATTTTAAGCACAGGCTTTCTTCTTTCACCAAGGATTATAAAGCAATGGCAAGGAGCGGCCCCAGGCCCTTCTTTAGTGTTAGAGAGAACACAGCACGTTCACAGATGTTACATCACAGATTTAGATTGAGATAAAAACAATATTAACACTTTGACTCAATAGAGTCAAAGAACTGTCTTTGTATCTGTAGATTTTAAAAAGTGTAATTAATACGGGAATGATTAAGTGAAGATTCAACTAACCTACTAGATTCTTGTTGTTCTCATTTTGTAACATAGGTTGTACCAAGGTATGCCTAGATGACGTTAACAAAGCTTATCATGGGAATGCTAAAAATTAAATTATGTGTAGTTGACCTTCATATAGTCTTAAATTACAACTTGACCGTAAAACACGTAAATAAAACATAAATCTGAAGTAACAAATGTATGAGAACCTTAATTCATCTACATTCAGAATAATTATCATAAATAATATATATGGAGTTTTGAATGAAGAGTAAGATTTTGAGCTATAATTTTTGTGATTTTATCACAAATATGAGCTTGAAGCAAATTCTTTTAAAAAATACATATGAGCATTTTCTAAAACAAACTGACTGGCAGTTCTGAGTATCATTTACATGCATCAGTCGGTATCAACTTCGGTAGCAAATCATACACAGCCATTAATTCTGTGAAAATGAGACAGATCTAAATCTCTGCTGAGCACTGATGTATTGCACTATATCATACTTTTTAATAAATTATAACAAAATGATGGTTTGTGTTGAAAATGTAGCAGTTTTACTGAAAGCTAAACAAACAAATTAGAATGTCCCCAGGTTCCAAAAATGTCATGAACACCGCAGCCTTATCTATTGCTGTATGCTCATTGCTTACAATATCGCCTGAGCTAGTATGCCAGAGATGGCCACAGAGTATTTTCTGAATGAATAAAACCCTTCTTTAATCAGCTTCTTGGCTTCCTTTTGGGACACTGCCTTATTTAGTTCCAACATAGTGAAATGATTTTTAACAATATCTGTTGCAGGTATCCAAACTCAACCTCATGATGAATGCTACACTTCCGCTCTTCCAGGCAAGTGCTCACGCACCTGGCATCCTGCACGGCACGGTAGTTTACATCTCAGTGTTAAACAGAATTGATCAGTTGATCGTTTTTGCAAAAGACCCAAGCTGTTAGATGGAGATTACTTTGGGGATGTTATTATAGCTTAGCAGGTGAAATAAAAATTCAGCCATTTATTTAGTAGTTTCTTCCTGATGGTTACAGCCACTCTAGGGACACCCACTAATGAGGCAAACTGCCTCGTTTGTGCCAAAAATGATTCATACCTAGGAAATTATAGCATTGTTTACAAAGAACTTATGAGGATTGTACAGAATGTATCACAACAAAGAAATCCATGGTCTCCATTGGATGAAAGACACAGCATGGTGTGCGACAATTGCAGTATTGGGTAAATAACTCAAAGGGGCACATCTGATTTATGGAAGGGAGCTTAGCAAAGCTTCCTACGCTTTCCCCAGTGTGCTTCAGTGAACAAACAGGACCAGTACAGCATCATAGAAATACTTAAGAACGGACAGTAGATATAGGCTAGGAAGAAAGAGTGGGGATAAACAGAGAAAGTGAAGGTTGAGAAGGAAACTCAATATTTTTGCTTGCTTAACTTTTACACAAATAATTTTATTATCTGAAATTATATTCTAGGTAACTAATTCCTTGTATTTCATTTGTAGTGTTATACATTATCTTTTAAATGGATTTTTATCTCTTAAGATACTAATCCAATACAATTTAAAAAGAAATGATGCAGAGTAAAATAGATACAGGCATAAATGGAAGATAATTATGTTCACATGTGAGCTGGAGAGAAATGACCACTTCCTTTCTATTAGCTACTCAGAAAAAAAATAGAAAGAGAAAAGAAAAAATTATCTAGAAGAATGAAAAATATTAAACACTAAAAATGGCTATTAATATAAGAAGATTATGCTTATATGATGGAGTAGAAGCATGAATTTGTCCTCTAATCTACAAAACATCTGCTCTGTAAAAATGTTAGTGGTCGGCCTTGAAATCATATGTATGTACCAGCAAAGTTATATGGACTGAGTTGGTTATATTTATATACTAGTAATATCTACATACAATCTCTCTCTCTGTCTCTGTCTCTGTCTCTGTCTCTGTCTCTCTCTCTATCTATCTATCTATCTATATATATATATGATAAAGCAATGCAAGAAGGAGTCATTACAGCAAGCTGATAATGAGTAATATTTACGTTCCTCTTTTACTTCAGAGTCCAAACGGCTTTATCTCCTATATATCATGAAGAATAAAAGGGAATTGCAATCTATTCCTAACTTGTTAACATTCATTTCAGGAAAAATGAAGGAACTTGTCTTATGCATAAACACGGTAATTATGAGAATTTTTCTCTGATCTCGGAATACCCACTTCATTACTCCCAACATCATCTTCCTTTGAAAATTTAAGCTCATTAGAACAAATTGTTTCCGTTTGTTGTTGAAATGCTATGTCATTTTAGGAATGGAAGAAATGGTTTTGTATAGATTTATTTTTACTAACAATCTGCCTCACTGTAAATTTTGACAAAAATTTAAAATGTGGACGCTTAAAAAGTTTCAGTACCGTCTCCAACTAACACAGGCTGACGTGTGTCCTCTTGGCTAATTATTACCTCATTAAAAACAAAAGACTGCATAACGAAAATACCAGGGTCATTTGTAGTTGAAAATTGCATCCATATTGCTGGGAATTCAGGGTTTTTTGGTTGGCATGTTTAGCCACCGCTTTGAAGCACTAAATAGCACGATCCTAGTTACCTCTGAGTTGGCCAGATTCTATTTTTATATTTGAAATCACTGTGTGAGAGCAAAGCGGGCATGCCAAATGAGTTTTTCCAACCAGTTCCCAGTGTAGCCACTAACATCTTTCAATCGACAAATTGCACTTTGGCATGAACGGAAAGATGGACGTCTGCCATTTTTTTTGGTCCCTGGTAAAAGAACTATGAACATATGCAGTATGCTGTTGAGTTTTAGTGCCCAGGGGTGGCGGGTTTAATTGTACTAAAATGCCAAAAACCGGATGGCAAGTTGAAGACCAAGTAGGCTCAGCAGGGGATGTACAAGGTCATTTAGCAAGGGTTTACACTCTGGGTTGGATTGCTACCACATCTCATATTTTAGTTTCATCCCACAGATTACCTTTGCCTTCCTATTAACCTTGACTAATTAGAGCCAGTTAGCATGAAAAAACACAGATTAGATGTTTTTTGTTAGTGCCTCAAACACACAAAAACATCTCTAGAAAACAAAACAAAACATGATTTTCATGTGATCATGAGACAAATTTTATCCTACTCAGAAACAGAACAGGATGCTTTGAAGGTGAGCAAGTTTGCTGTCATACAGTATTTCAGCTGAACATGATCCGTCTGAATAATGTGCAATAATCAAAAAATGAAGCAAATGATGGGGGTTTAGATGTATTTTGGCATGTTTGTTAATGTGTTCTTGAAAGTACACATACTGCATACAAGATACATACCTACACTCAAGATAAATACTATCAAGTTTCTTATTATTATTATTCCATCATTATTTTGCTGTGCTATTTCTTTAATATTTTCATTGGGAACATGTTTGTAAAATGGCCCAAAATTTAAGTCTGTAAAAGAATACTCAATAAAAAAATGCATTGGACAGAACTCTTAAAATTATTATATAGTATGTTCATGTGTAGTTACTTATTATGTATATAATTAAAACTTAAAATTCAAAATATTGTTCCATCTACACACAGAGCTCAGGATGTCCAACAGCCATTCAGACCTAAATCCTGCCTGGAGAGAGCTGGACTGCCAGGAGCACCCTTACTCCTAAGGCCAAAGGTGGGTCCCCACTTTCTCTCCAATGACTATCCAAAGAGAGACCCTCTGGGAGCACACAGGGCACAGGAACCTAGGAGCAGCCTGGGACAGGACCTTTCTGGTCTTCATCTGAACCCAGAGCTGGGGCAGTTTCACAGCCCTATGGAATAAAAAATGTGCCTGGAGAGTACTCATTTTCCAGAAGCACTCTCACTCCTAATCAAAGGCTGACAGGCTGACAGGCTGACAGGCTGACAGGCTGACAGGCTGACAGGCGCACAGGAGGGACAAGCTCTAGTCAGAGATAGCAAGACCAACTAACATCAGAAATAACCAGATGGCAGGAGGCAAGCACAAGAACCTAAGCAACAGAAACCAAGGCCACTTGGCATCATCAGAGCCCAGTTCTCCTACCATAGCAAATTCTGGATAACCTAACACACTGGAAAAGCTATATTTGGATTTAAAATCACATCTCATGATGATGAAAGAGGATCTTAACAAGGACATAAATAACTCCCTTAAAGAAATACAGGACAACACAGGTAAGAAAGTAGAAGCCCTTAAAGAGGAAACACAATATAAGATAAAGGAGTACAGGAAAACACAACCAAACAGGTGAAGGAACTGAACAAAACCATCCAGGATCTAAACATGGAAATAGGAACAGTAAAGAAATCACAAAGGGAGACAGCCCTGGAGATAGAACACCTAAGGAAGAGATCAGGAGTCATAGATCATAGTCATGCAAACATCACCAACAGAATACAAGAGATAGAAGAGAGATCTCAGGGGCAGAAGATACCATATGACACAACCATCAAAGATAATGTAAAACACAACAAACTCCTAGCCCAAAACATCCAGGAAATTCAGGACACAATGAGAAGGTCAAACCTAAGGTAAGGATAATAGGTATAGAAGAGAGTGAAGATTCCCAACTTTAAGTGTCAGTAAATATCTTCAACAAAATTATAGAAGAAAACTTCCCTAACCTAAAAAAAGAGATGCCCATGAACATACAAGAAGCCTACAGAACTCCAGACTGGACCAGAAAAGAAATTCCTCCTGTCACATAATAGTCAAAACACCAAATACACAAAACAAAGAAAGAATATTAAAAGCAGTAAGGGAAAAAGGTCAAGTAACATATAAAGGCAGACCTATCAGTATAACACGAGACTTCACACCAGAGACTATGAAAGCCAGAAGATCCTGGACTGATGTCATACAGACCCTAAGAGAACACAAACACCAGCCCACGATACTATATCCACCCAAACTCCCAATTAACATTGATGGACAAACCAAGATATTCCATGACAAAACCAAATTTACACAATATCTTTCCACAAATCCTGCCCTACAAAAGATAATAGATGAAAAACTCCAACACAAGGAGGGAAATTATACCCTAGAAAAAGCAAGAAAGTAATCTTGTTGCAACAAACCCAAAAGAAGAGAGCCACGCAAACATAATTCCATCTCTAACAACAAAAATAACAGGAAACAACAATCACTATTCCTTAATATCTCTTAACATCAGTGGACTCATTCCCCAACGAAAAGACATAGACTAACAAACTAGATACATAAACAGGACCCAACATTTTGCTGCCTGTAGGAAACGTACCTCAGTGACAAAGACATAACTACCTAAGAGACAAAGGCTGAAAAAAGTTTTTTTCGAGTAAATGGTCCCAAGAAAAAAGGTAGAGTAGCCATTCTGATATTGAATAAAATCGACTTTCAACTGAAGGTTTTCAAAAAGCATAACAAAGGATGACACTTCATACTCATCAAAGGAAAAATATACTAAGATGAACTCTCAATTCTCAACATCTGTGCTCCAAATGCAAGGGCATCTACATTCATTAAACAAAACAAAAATCCTTATTAAAGCTCAAAGCACACACTGCACCTCATATAATAATATTGGGAGATTTCAACACCCCACTTTTATCAATGGACAGATCATGGAAACAAACTAAGCAGAGACATCAAGAAAGTAACAGAAGTTATGAATCAAATGGATTTAACAGATATTTATAGAACATGTCATCCTAAAACAAAAGAACATACCTTCTCAGCACCTCATGACACCTTCTCCAAAACTGACCACGTAATCAATCACAAACAAGGCCTCAACAGATACAAGAAGACTGAAATAATCCCATGCATCCTATCAGATCACCATGGACTAAGTAAGGCTGGTCTTCAATAACAATAAAAACGACAGAAAGCCCACATATACATGAAAGTGGAACAACACTCAATTCAATGATAACTTGGTCAAAGAAGAAATAAAGAAATTAAAGACTTTTTAGAATTTAATGAAAATGAACGGACAACATACCTAAATTTATGGAATACAATGAAAGCAATGCTAAGAGGAAAACTGATACATAGCTCTGAGTGCCTCCAAAAGGAAACTGGAGAGATCATACACTAACAGCTTGACAGCATACCTGAAGGCTCAAGAACAAAAAGAATCAAATACACCCAAGAAAAGTACCTGGCAGGACATAATCAAAATTAGAGCTGAAATCAACCAAGTAGAAACAGAACTATACAAAGAATCAACAAAACCAGGAGCTGGTTCATTGAGAAAATCAGAAAATTCATTCAGAATAACCAGAAGACACAGAGTCAGTATCCAAATTAGAAAAAATTAGCAATGAAAGGGAGACATAACAACAGAAACTGAAGAAATTCAAAAAATTATCAGATCTTACTACAAAAGCCTATATTCAATACAACTGGAAACTCTGGAGGAAATGGACAATTTTCTAGACAGATACAAGGTACCAAAGTTTAATCAGGGTCAGATAAACCATCTAAACAGTCCCATAACCCCTAAAGAAATAGAAGCATTCATTAAAAGTCTCCCAACCAAAAAAAAAAAAGCTCAGGATCAGATGGGTTTAGTGAAGAATTCTATCAGACCTTCAAAGAAGACATAATGCCAATTCTCTTCTAACTCTTCAACAAAATAGTAACAGAAGGTACACTACCCAATTCATTCTTTGAAGCCACAAATACGCTTATACCTAATCTACCCAAAGACCCTACAAAGAACTTCAAATCAATTTTCCTTATGAATATTGATGCAAAAATACTCAGTAAAATTCTCACAAACCAAATCCAAGACCATATCAAAATGATCATCCATCATGATCAAGTAGGTTTCATCTCAGGGGTGCAGGGATGGTTCAATATATGGAAATCCATCAATGTAATTCACTATATAAGCAAACTTAAAGAAAAAACCACATTCATTAGATGCTGGGAAAGCATTTGACAAAATTCAACACCCCTTCATGATAAAAGTCCTAGAAAGATCATGAATTCAAGGCCCATACCTAAACATAGTAAAAGCAATATACAGCAAACCAGTATAGACAACATCAAACTTAATGGAGAGAAATTTGAAGCAATCCTACTAAATCAGGGACTAGACAAGGTTGTCTACTCTCTCCCTACTTATTCAATATAGTACTTGAAGTTCTAGCCAGAGCAATTTCACAACAAAAAGAGGCCAAACGGTTATGAATTACAAAGGAAGAAGTCAAAATATCACTATTTGCAGATGATATGATAGTATACTTAAGGGACCCCAAAAATTACATCAGAGAACTCCTAAACCTGATAAACAACTTCAGCAAAGTGGCTAGATATAAAATTAATTCAGACAAATCAGTAGCCTTTCTCTACCCAAAGGATAAACAGACTGAGAAAGAAATTAGGGAAAGGACACCTTTCACAATAGTCCCAAATAATATAAAGTACCTTGGTGTTACCAAGCAAGTAAAATGTCTATATGACAAAAACTTCAAGTCCCTGAAAAAAGAAATCGAAGATTCCAGAAGATGGAAAGATCTTTCATGCTTATGGATTGGCAGGTTTAATATAGTAAAAATGACCATCTAGAAATCAGTCTGGTGGTTCCTCAGAAAATTGGACATAGTACTACCTGAGGACCCAGTTATACTGCTCCTGGGCATATACCCAAATGATGCTCCAACATATAACAAGGACACATGCTCCACTATGTTCATAGCAGCCTTATTTATAATAGCCAGAAGCTGGAAAGAACCCAGATGTCCTTCAACAGAGGAATGGATACAGAAAATGTGGTACAGCAAAACAATGGTGTACTTCTCAGCTATTAAAAACAATGACTACATGACATTCTTAGACAAATGGTTGGAACTAGAAAATATAATCCTGAGTGAGCTAATCCAGTCACAAAAGAACACACATGGTATACACTTACTGATAAGTGGATATTAGCCCCAAAACTTGGAATAACCAAGAAACAATTCACAGATCATATGAAGCTCAAGAAGAAGAAAAAAAACACCAAAATGTGGATGCTTCAGTTTTTCTTAGAAGGAAAAACAAAATACTCATGGAGGAAATACAGGGACAAAGAGTGGAGCAGGGACTGAAGGAAAAGTCATCTAGATACTGCCCCACCTGGGGATCTGTCCCATACGCAGCCACCAAACTCAGTCACTATTGCAGATGCCAAGAAGTGCTTGCTGTCAGGAGCCTGATATGGATGTCTCCTTATAGACTTTGCTAGAGCCTTATGGATACTGATGAGAATGCTTGCAAGTAACTGTTGGACTGAATAAGAGGACCCCAATGGATGAGTTAAGAGAAAATACTGAAGGAACTGAAAGGGTTTGTAACCCCATTGGACAAAATACAATATAAACCAACCAGACCGCACCAGAGCTCCCAAGGGCTAAACCACCAACCAATGAGTACACATGGAGGGACCCATGGCTTTAGCACAATATGTAGCAGATGATGGCATTATTGAGCATCCATAGGATGAGAAGCCATTGGTCCTGTGAAGGCTCATTTCCCCAATGTAGAGCAATGACAGAGCGTTGAGGTTGGAGTAGGTGGGTGGGAGTGGGAATGTTCTTTTAGATACAGGGGGAGTGGGGAGGGGTATTTGAGAGGGGGAAAGGGAATAAATACATAAAATATCCAAGCAAAATAAAATTAAAAAAAGAATGAAAGTATAAAAGAGTATTTGTATCTGAGAAAATTTCCATTTGTAGAAGTTTGGTAGTAACATACATATATACATACATACATACATACACACACATATATATGTGTGTGTATGTATAACATATGTATATATATGTATATATATTTTTTTAATTCAAAATATTTACATCTCTGATGCATGGAGTCACTGGGAAATAAGACACTGTTTTTCAACAGTGCAGCTTTCTGCACTGGTCTAGCTTATCATGGTTTACCAGATCAAATATATTTTGTGTGCCCTCAATCCTATGACTACTGCTAAATTTTGCCGGAGAGCTCTTCAAAATTTAGGTAGCATGCATTATGATCTCTGAGTATCCTCAGGAGCCTGTCCTCCTTTTCCGTGGAGGACAGCTTAAGGTCATAGAATTGCTTCACTTTTTTTCAGATTTATGTAGCTCCTTTATTCCCATCTGGCAAAGCTCCCATTGACTTAAACTTCTTCCTGCTAATGTTTTTTGATGTGAATTCTGACTAAACCTATGGAGAAAACCAACAAAGCTCTCTACCACAGGTTAGAAGAATATCAGATTTCACGTACTTCCTTGTTTTTCTTTGTAATAAGAATTGGGTAAGAATTTTCAACATTTAAAACTTCCACTTTTTCTTTGAATAATAATTGCATCTTCAATGCATTTCTCTCATTTTGAGTTTTATTATATGTGTCCAGAGACATTGACACTAAATATCTAATTTCTCATAAGATATCCTTCCACACAATCCTAAAAGAAAGCTACAGTCAACCAATTCATTTCTCTTTAAGGATTCCCTTTGCGCAGTCTCCAAAACTCTCTGCATTGCTGCCTGAAACTTCATTCCAGTAGTCTTTACCAATATCATTTCAATAAACATCCTGCACACGGCTGTCATATTCTCTAAGATTGTGTTCTCCTCTAGCATCCTGAATCATCCTCAGTAGAGCTGTTTACTTGCCCCTTCTTTTGGCCTCTTTTTAGCAAGTACCCCAAACTCTTCCAGCCGTTTCCAATTACCCAATTCCACAAGTGCCTGTATATTCTTTGTTATTTGGTGACTTCAGTATCATTTTTTTCCCTTAAAGTTGTGAAGTTGAAAGTACAAGGTCAAACCTGCCAACTGATTGGGTTTCTGGGTGGGATCTCCTTAAGTGTTTTAGGATTACTGTTGTCTCACTGAATCTTTCCATACAGAAAATATAAATAGTGTGGAAATAAGCTCTTCTGTTTCTTTTCTTATAGGAACATTTAAATAGTTTATTAGATTGTTCACTCTATAGCCTAATTACATGATTCAAACTTTATTTGCAAATACTAAGAGTTAGGGGTTCAATGTAGGAGGTTGAAAATCATAGAAAATATCAGAGACATTGTAGACTACATAAGAAGTAGTACACTACTACATTTTTATGACCTTGGGAAATGCAGTGTTATTCAGGCAGAAGATAAAATATTGGTAGGCATAAATAGATGGATGACACTTGAAACTGTCAATAGTACTCTATATTAATTTTGTTTATGATTATAGGTACATAATCCAATTATAGTTATATAGTGTCAAAACTCACCAAACTATAAAATAATGAAATTTATTCCATGCCAACTGTAACTCAACGTTTTATTAAAAAATTCAGTTGACTTGGAGGTTGAAGGCAAGTCCCTCCTGCTGAAGGAAGGATATGCTGCGCTAGATCTGACCTGAAAGCTTCCTCTTTGAATACTAACTCTTATGGTACCAGAAGATGCCATAAAAGCTCTCAAGGGAGGTACATAAATAGCTATAAAATCTATGCCATACAAGAATCTGCATAACAAAATATCCCAAAGTGTACAATAATTTTTTACCTACCTTAGGGGTAACCAATTCCTCTCTATTAGGATTCAAAGACCACTCACTAAGACAGAAAGTATTCCCTGGGATTGTAAATTTAGCTGCATGCCCTGGATTGGTGAAGCCATGGCGTCTGGAGGAGAGCCTACAAATGCCACGTTAAACCAGCGTAATTCCTAACTAAATTCTAAATATTTATCCTTATAATAAAGAATAAGTGTAGGTCTCGTGATCAAAGAAAAATCTCTTTGTAATAGATGGAGTCCATTACCAAACCCAACATGTCCAAATGCACATATCAAGTGAAAAGGTCAAGGAAGCTATATCCATGAAGTCTCGTCCACGTGGCTACTTAAATAAGACCAAGATGACACCAATAGTTATGCTAACAGCAAAGGGGGAAGGAAAGGGAGAATTAATTACTTTTTAACTTAAAAAAATTATAAAACCCAAATAATTGGTTGAGAAGGCTCAGCCTTAAATATGACATTCATACCACTCCCTCTAAGGTTCAGGAAGAGGAGGTAGCTATGAACACATAAAACCCACAAGGATGGGTGAATAGCTAAGAATTGGTATTCTCTAGACTCAATATAACCATTGCAATCAAGAACCTGTATCATTTGATATCGCTGAACTGAGTTATATCAACACTCAGCCATAGAGGAGGGAGAGGCTCACAGGGCCCTGTCATTACTGCTGAACTATTACTTCTTGATAGATTCTTGGAGAGGAGGAATCATTGTCTTTGTGGTGTGCCCACTGCTAAACCTAGTAGAGTCTTTGGTAATTAGCTCCAAATCCATGGTCACGCAGAGGTCCCTGGTCAAATTTTATGTGTCACAATTCAAAATGTATTGATATAAATGTGAGAAGAGAGACTTGTAGGGAGGAATGATGGGGTAGACAGGGTATGAGAAGAGATATATGGGAGAGGGGAGGGAGTGAGAGGGTCAAGATGCATTATGTACATCCGTGAAATGGTTAACAAAAACTTTTCATAAGAATTAAAATAGGGAGAAGACATATTTAAAAAGAGAGCCCAGATGTAGGCTTTTAGGTTATGAAGACAAAACTATATTATAAGCTTAGGTAAACACCAAAACATGCCCTTTCTACATTTTTTCTTTTCTACATTTTCCTCTATGTTTGGCTTCTTTCTCTGTTTATCAAATACCTTTGGTATGTCTAGCCTGAAGATGACACTGCTAGATTACGTCATCATCTTCCTCTTATACTGCCTCACTGTTCAGGGTTGTCCACTGCCTCTTTGCTCTCCGTGTGCGTGTGTCTATTGGTCAACAGATTCACTCCGTAGTCATATATCTCTGGAAAGCGATTTTCTCATGTTAATATAAATATATGAGGGTGTGGGAAACACGGAGCTACTTTGAGAATGAGACTCTCTCTTTTAAAAATTAATCGTTACAGTATCATCAAAGCAAGTCTAAGCTTTTGATTTATATAATCAAATGCTATAGCTATGTAAACATTAAATTATATATAACACTGAATTATAAAACATTATACATAATTCAATATATGTATTAAATTTGAAGGAAAATATTAATTTTTTTTTGAAAGTAGAAAAACTCCACCATAGCTTGTAAGTGTCCCTAGCAGGCTAGATTTCTAATTTATCTTCCTTTTTCTTATTTTTATTATCTCTCTTTTCACAGAGAAACCTCAAAAATTCCAACCTGCTTTAATGACTTATGCCATGCTCATTGTTTTTGGTTACTATGTGAATGTGGCAGGCTTGAGTTATTTTGCCAGCATTCATGTACTTAGTGGTGGGCCAAACCTTTCCAGGCTCTGGCAAAAACAACAAAACCTTAACAATTATCTCTCTTGCCAGTGAATGGCTTAACTGAGAAAATGGTTTCAAGTTTCTGGAAAAACTATTTTTTCATATGCTTAAAAGAGGTAGAAGTAAATCATTACAGTGTGAATTTTACACCATACAACCCCATTCCTATATTCATTTCTCAATCTCCAACACAATTGTATTTAGATGACAAGCTTGGTAATAAAGGAAGATCAGAAGGTGGGGAGCCCTAGTCTAGTAGGCTAGTGTTTTTATAAGAAAAGGAGAAGATACCACACCACATTCTGTTTCTATGGGAAAGGTCTTCTGAGAGCACATGGAGAAAGCCATTGTATGTACTTGGAAAGAGAGGCCTGGCCAAAAACCAAATTTGCCGATACCTTGCTAAAGGATGTATAGCTGGAAGAATAGTGAGAAACAGAAGTGTATTGTATAAGTAACCAAAGGGCTGGCGTTTACCATGGTAGACCTAGTAAATTAACCTACAACAAGAATGCATACAGCTCCTCCAAGCTTCTGGATGCAATGGGTTGATGCAATGACAGGAGCCTCTGTGGTTTCCTGAAGTCCCCAAATGAACAGCCTGAAGGCAGAAAGCATAGTGGAAGGGGGCGGGTTTGATAGACAGAACATTGTTAGGAAACCCTGCTACTTCAGATCTAGATAACACCTCTGAGCTCAGTGCAAAATGGGGGACTCCCTTATCCAATAGGACTACCCATTCTCTGACATTTTCTGGGGAAACTGATCCATATACCTTCTACCTTAAGAAGGTCATGTAGTCCTTGGCAAACCTACAAGTTCAACTTCCTCTTTCCTGATAAGTACATGCCCAGCAAGAACCTGGGATTCCTGGAATGTCTCTCCGCACAAATGAGGCAGCCCCAGTACTCTAACCAATAATTTACATTCACCCTGAAAACTCATTCCCATTCTCCAAGGTTCACATATAGCTCATGTCTAACCTAAGTCAAGTGTATGCATACAAGCTGTTTCACTGAAGATTGTGTAAGAGAGCTGGATATTGTCTAAAAGAGATCTGTAACACTAAAATTCCCAGAGAAGCCTGCCTTTACACTGACACTGTCAGATGGACTGGGGTCCTGCAGATCCCACCTGTTGCCCCACTTCTGGGCTCCTCTTCATCCTCTGGCCTGGTGTGCAGTGGCATCTGGACACCCCGAGGGAGAAAGTAGAACCTAGAACCGCAGCTTGTATGTAACGAAAGCTCATGAAACCACAGAATGTGGGCTGATGATTACACTGAAGTCTTATGTACTGAGCCCCTCTCCTAACACCCCTCATCCTATCACTTCTTAGGACCTGACCAGCTCATGTCCCAAATGTCAGGACTCCAAGGACAGTGACAATAATGATCCAATTGTAGGTTGGTTATTGGGGATGGCACCATCAGGGATTTTAGTCTTGCCAGCCTGTTTAACAACTTTCGCTGTTGGAATACTCCTTGCAATATTGGCTCTAAACCCTCCATGCAATGTTGTTTGGGATAATAATCTTATTTGTTGGAGTACTTTTTCTTAATAAACCATAAGTGACTTCACAAATGTGTGTATTTTAAAATTACACTTGGAAAAAATTAGGTTAGGTTATCACTATTCAAAATAGCCCTCAAACGCTGTGACAAGCCTGCTGGCTTTGCCTCACTTATGACTCTGCTTGGGAGAAAGATTTGTTTCTTTTTTTTTTCTCCATCTTTATTAAATTGGGTATTTCTTATTTACATTTCAATTGTTATTCCCTTTCCTGGTTTCCAGGTCAACACCCCCCCTAACCTCTCCCCCTCCCCTTGTATACGGGTGTTCCCCTCCCCATCCTCCCTCATTACCACCCTCCCCCCAACAATCCTGTTCACTGGGGGTTTCAGTCTTGGCAGGACCCAGGGCTTCCCCTTCCACTGGTGCTCTTTTTTTTTTTTTTTTTTTTTACATTTCTTTTTTTTTTTTATTAACTTGAGTATTTCTTATATACATTTCGAGTGTTATTCCCTTTCCCGGTTTCCGGGCAAACATCCCCCTCCCCCCTCCCCTTCCTTATGGGTGTTCCCCTCCCAACCCTCCCCCCATTGCCGCCCTCCCCCCATAGACTAGTTCACTGGGGGTTCAGTCTTAGCAGGACCCAGGGCTTCCCCTTCCACTGGTGCTCTTACTAGGATATTCATTGCTACCTATGGGGTCAGAGTCCAGGGTCAGTCCATGTATAGTCTTTAGTTAGTGGCTTAGTCCCTGGAAGCTCTGGTTGCTTGGCATTGTTGTACTTTTGGGGTCTCGAGCCCCTTCAAGCTCTTCCAGTTCTTTCTCTGATTCCTTCAATAGGGGACCTATTCTCAGTTCAGTGGTTTGCTGCTGGCATTCGCCTCTATATTTGCTGTATTCTGGCTGTGTCTCTCAGGAGCGATCTACATCCGGCTCCTGTCGGTCTGCACTTCTTTGCTTCATCCATCTTGTCTAATTGGGTGGCTGTATATGTATGGGCCACATGTGGGGCAGGCTCTGAATGGGTGTTCCTTCAGTCTCTGTTTTAATCTTTGCCTCTCCCTTCCCTGCCAAGGGTATTCTTTTTCCTCATTTAAAGAAGGAGTGAAGCATTCACATTTTGATCATCCGTCTTGAGTTTCGTTTGTTCTAGGGATCTAGGGTAATTCAAGCATTTGGGCTAATAGCCACTTATCAATGAGTGCATACCATGTATGTCTTTCTGTGATTGGGTTAGCTCACTCAGGATGATATTTTCCAGTTCCAACCATTTGCCTACGAATTTCATAAACTCGTTGTTTTTGATAGCTGAGTAATATTCCATTGTGTAGATGTACCACATTTTCTGTATCCATTCCTCTGTTGAAGGGCATCTGGGTTCTTTCCATTTTCTGGCTATTATAAATAAGGCTGCGATGAACATAGTGGAGCACGTGTCTCTTTTATATGTTGAGGCATCTTTTGGGTATATGCCCAAGAGAGGTATAGCTGGATCCTCAGGCAGTTCAATGTCCAATTTTCTGAGGAACCTCCAGACTGATTTCCAGAATGGTTTTACCAGTCTGCAATCCCACCAACAATGGAGGAGTGTTCCTCTTTCTCCACATCCTCGCCAGCATCTGCTGTCACCTGAGTTTTTGATCTTAGCCAATCGCACTGGTGTGAGGTGAAATCTCAGGGTTGTTTTGATTTGCATTTCCCTTATGACTAAAGATGTTGAACATTTCTTTAGGTGTTTCTCAGCCATTCGGCATTCCTCAGCTGTGAATTCTTTGTTTAGCTCTGAACCCCATTTTTTAATAGGGTTATTTGTTTCCCTGCGGCCTAACTTCTTGAGTTCTTTGTATATTTTGGATATAAGGCCTCTATCTGTTGTAGGATTGGTAAAGATCTTTTCCCAATCTGTTGGTTGCCGTTTTGTCCTAACCACAGTGTCCTTTGCCTTACAGAAGCTTTGCAGTTTTATGAGATCCCATTTGTCGATTCTTGATCTTAGAGCATAAGCCATTGGTGTTTTGTTCAGGAAATTTTTTCCAGTGCCCATGTGTTCCAGATGCTTCCCTAGTTTTTCTTCTATTAGTCCACTGGTGCTCTTACTAGGATATTCATTGCTACCTATGGGGTCAGAGTCCAGGGTCAGTCCATGTATAGTCTTTAGGTAGTGGCTTAGTCCCTGGAAGCTCTGGTTGCTTGGCATTGTTGTACATATGGGGTCTCGAGCCCCTTCAGCTCTTTCAGTCCTTTGTTCCTTAAACAGCTTATTAAGAACCAGGCAATTCAGAGGTCTGTTAACATTGTATGGGTTTCTGTGGCATCAGTGAAGGCCATCCATTCTCTTCATGGGCCTCCACCCATTTGCCTTAAGTGGAGCAGGGTCATGAGTTGTCATAATCTAAGAAGCTTTGACCTCTCGCTGACCTTCACATGTGCTGTTTCTGGTAGAGTTCCACAGCCTAGGGGCTGTGATATATGCAGGTTTGATTTCTTCCTAAGTCATAGGAAAACGTTTATTTATATTTTTAGTTCTAACAATTATGATTACATATAGATTGTTTTATAAATTACTCAGAGAGCTTGCCTGAGGTCGATATAGGAAGCTGAAGAGTCGAGTTGTAAACTCAGATTACCCAAGACCACATTGTTAAATACCTCAGTCTATTATTATCATAAATAACTGCACCATAGACGAAATATTAAAATATTATTGATTTTCTTCTCTCCAGAACAAGGTAAAAAGAACTTTAAAGAGAGAATGAAAAGGAAAAAAGAGAAAGAGAGAGAGAGAGAGAGAGAGAGAGAGAGAGAGAGAAAGAGAGGTGTAGAGCAAGCAACAGGCAATTGCAGACTTTGATTAAATCCTGGACCTTGAAGAGATTGAGTCATGGATTGTGATGAAATGTTAGAGCTATGTCTGCTGTCTGTGTTTGTCAGGTGAACATGTTATTTCTTACAGCAGAGTACTCTAGACTGCTCCTTCAATCCTTGTGATTTTGGCAGGACTACACATCAAATGCTGCATTCCACCAGCTAAGTGACTGAGCTACGAGTGGATATGATACTCTATCCTAGACAATCAAAGACTGGTCAACTGCTGTGAGATGTAAGCCCCATCCCTCCTGTGGGATGAGGAAGAAAAGATGATTTAAGTCTCGTCAGTAGATAACCACATTCACGACTTAATTGCAGAGAACCCATGTATAGAGAAGATAATCAGGATCAGGACATATTCAGAGTGCCAATTTAGTCAAGATTCTGAACCCTGAGTTGCCTGAAGATGACATATTTCTCACTGTAAACCTTTTGATAATATGAAATGCCCCAGTACTCATTCTTTAAGCCTTGTTCACCTAACTCACACCCCATGTTTGTCAATTTGCAACTGGAAGGATACTGAGTATAGCTCACCTCAGGAATTGGGTAGTAGAATTCACATTTTGACCCTAAGCCATAATTTTTCTTTCTTTTTAACTTGATAATATATATTTTTATACGATATATTCTGATTATGGTTTCCCCTCTACGGTTTCTCCCAAATCCTCGATACTTCTCTCCCAATCAAAATCACACTTTTCTTGTTCTCTCTCATTTGAAAATAAATAGGTGTCAGAAAAAAAAAACGAGGAAAAATAGAAAAAGCAAAAAAAAAAAAAAACCGAAAAACAAAACACAAGAAACACATAGATACGGATACACATAAAGAAATGTAAGAATGACACAAATTTAGTGTGGTTTATTGTGTACTCAGTGAGACTCTGTTGGAAACAATTAATTTTTCCTGTTTTTATTACTTTTGTTTATCTCACAGTCTGGATTAATTATTACAGTGACTGTTCAACTTAGTCACATCTTACAATAGTTAAGATAAGTCATAATCAACTCTTGAAACCTGAATTCAATATTTCAGGCTTATTTCTGGAATGTGTAACAATAAGAAATGTGATTGTTTTATACATGCAAATTTCTCTCTACCTGTAGCATAGTCATTGTGCTATGTAGATCATATTGTATGATCCCTTAGGCAGTGTTTGTGATGATAAAAATGATTATGAATATAGTCTTATGATTTTTACTCTCTAAATGTCAGGATAAAAATCTATATAAATATCAAAAAGACTAGAGAAAAATGATAAACTCAGCAAAAACAATGGATGATCATCAATCTTTCTTAATTTTGCCCCTTTGGTTTAAGAAAATCAATATTATAAACAAATTTGGAAACAAAGAAAACATTCCACCTAACAATAGCAGAGTATGTCAAACAGTCCCTGCTGCAGACAGAATTATGCGCCTCAAGCTCCATCCTCAAATTCCCATTTTTCCTCTAACGTTCAGGGGATTGGTATTTGGAAAGGAGTTTATGAAGGAGGAATCCTTTGAAATAATTAGTGTCCTCAAAAGCGATTGGAAATATTTTACTCCATTTTTCCCCAAAAGCAATAGAATAAAATTAGGCATAGACAGCCACCAAACTAGATAAGATGGATGAAGCAAAGAAGTGCAGGATGTCAGGAAGCGGATGTAGATCTCTCCTGAGAGACACAGCCAGAATACAGCAAATACAGAGGCGTATGCCAGCAGCAAACCACTGAACTGAGAATAGGACCCCCGTTGAAAAATTCAGAGAAAGGACTGAAAGAGCTTGAAGGGGCTCGAGACCCCATATGAACAACAATGCCAAGCAACCAGAGCTTCCAGGGACTAAGCCACTACCCAAAGACTATACATGGACTGACCCTGGACTCTGACCTCATAGGTAGCAATGAATAGCCTAGTAAGAGCACCAGTGGAAGGGGAAGCCCTTGGTCCTGCCAAGACTGAACCCCAGTGAACATGATTGTTGGGGGGAGGGTGGTAATGAGGGAGGATGGGGAGGGGAACACCCGTATACAAGGGGAGGGGGAGAGGTTAGGGGGGGTGTTGACCTGGAAACCAGGAAAGGGAATAACAATTGAAATGTAAATAAGAAATACCCAATTTAATAAAGATGGAGAAAAAAAAAGAAATATATAAAAAAAACTAGGCATCAGTAGGCCACAATGAAGGTTCCCATCAAGAATCTAGTCCAGAGTACCTAGCTCTTTGACTTCTCAAAGCCCACTTTTATGTGACATGTTTGTTGTTTAAATCACACTGTCTCTTTGGTATTTTACTATAACAGCAAAGTACATATGAAATCTGTACTGAAGTGGGAAATACTTTTATAACAATAAAAATGTGATAGCAATATTAGAACTGGACAGAGTAGAATTGGGAGAATTTTGAGATGTGACATAAACAGTTTATATATATGTATAAATAAATAAATACTGACATAAAGAGACAAGCGATTCCTCTGAGTACTAAGAAGAAAGAAGAAAGCTACAGTGAAAATGTCTTCACATTTCAGATTATAGCCTGATGTGTATTATCTAATGGGGCATTTTTACCACATTTTCAATGGCAGAAAGCAAAAGATTGGAGAAACTGTAGCAAAGCTTTGTTATAAAAACATATCTTAGATTCTAAGAGGCTGAAATTTGCTGAGCCTCATAGACAGAGTTGATAATACTCCTTGAGGGCACTTAGGACTTAAGACTGATATCCTTCTCTGTACTCATCCTGTTTGTCGAACATGCTTTCAAGAGGATAATGTAACAACCAAAATTACTTGTATTTTCCATTTAGTCAACATTTAAAACTCAAGCTAATACACAGCTGTAATCTTAAAGCATGCATGTGTGTATATATGTTATGGTAATAAAGCCTGTGAAGAACAACATGTGAATATTGGTCAATAGAATTTCTTTGTTTGGGGCAGTTAGGGTTAATAGAGTCAACGACTTATTCCTTTACAAAATTCTCTTAAATATTTGTTTAACATATTCCTCATTCCTTCCCTGTATGATATTTTCTCTGTTGTTCAAAGGAATACAGAATAGAAGCACTTTGTTACGGACACACAGTTACAGACACAGGGACAGATTCACAAGACAGTATTCATGTGGGTACAAATTTAGTCAGGTAGAAAACGGCAAAATACACACACACACACACACACACACACACACACAGAGAGAGAGAGAGAGAGAGAGAGAGAGAGAGAGAGAGAGAGAGAGAATTCAAATATTTTCTTGCTTTTGGTTAAATCATACAAATAAGCAGTGCTTTGAAATGTATTTTACTTAATGCAATACTTACATGTTGTGTACTTATATGCTATTAATAAGTTCAAATGGACACAAGAAACATGTCTTCACATGGTGGGAAAGCAGGGAATAGCCAAAGTCTGGATGAGCTTTTAAAGGTTCTGATCCCTTTAAAAGTTGACTCTTTTGAAAATACCTTTGAAAATACCATAAGATCAAGAATGTATGGATTTAAGAAGGGAGTAGAACAGAAGGCATTCTTGTGACATCTCATGCAGAAAGGAAGAACACTAGTAGAAACAGGAAGGAAAGATATTTTCGTTGAAGAATGATGAAGTTGGCTGTATCATGATCATTTGATGCTGTTTGATAGAAGAGAGAACTTGTCATGAATAAAGTGGAATGTTTAGCTAAGACTTCCAATCACATTGTTGAATATGTGTCACATTTCCACCTAAATTCTTGCAACATAGACGGCAATGGGAAAGAGAAAACTGAAAACAGAACTCAACAGAACAAGAATATGAGATCCGAAGTGCTATAATACTATTATTTCTGCCCAAAAAAGAAAAAAAAATAGGGTAACTTCTCTTAAAGTGAGCTGAAAGCTAAGGCTAAGAGAAAAAAATCTATAAAGATCATAGATGAAGCTACAAATCTATTCATTTATTTCAGCAATAGCCAGGAATAGAGATGGTATTACAGCAGCCAAGATGCTGCCAATTCGGACTAAATGCTTGTATTTCTCAAGACAAACTACACTAATTATTTGGCTGCAAACTCATGTGTACTATTCTTCAAAGTAAGAAAGAGGAGTCTCAAGGCAATTTTGAAATCACTGGGAAAACTCAGTTCAGAACACAGGCTTAAAATATGTGTCACGCCTGGGGAAGAGGGAGCCTACTTCCAGCTCAGTGTCAAAGGTTATCATTATCAAACAAATGCGGAGAACCAACAGTGTGGGCAAGGTCCCAATGAGTCAAAATCAGGACTGATCAACTGAACCACGAGAGAAGCCTGAGGACTCAGCATCAAACTAAAGAGGGTCAATCTGTAGATGGCCTATGTTCTAGTGGAATTGTCTGTACTAGGTTTTGAAAAGATCACTTATTTATTATTTAGTGTTTGGGGCACTCCAGCTTGTGAGAAGAGGTCATAGAACAACTGGGAGGAGAGCAGAGGGTTCTCCCCTTTCATCACATGCATTCTAGAAACCAAACTCAGATCTCAGCGTGTGGCTTTATAAATTCAGCCATATTGCTAGGCTTTGTATTTCTGTTGAATCTTTCTTCCTTCTTATATCTCTCTATCAGGAAAAACATGCTTGTTCTATACCCATACCGTATGTGCCCCAACTATATTTTGCTCATTGCATAGCTAAGAAGGAATGTAACTGGGGAAGAATCATATCTTGAGTCTTTCTCAGAGTATTTCTATTTTGATGTTAGAGGCATATAAATTTTCAGAAATAAGGCATGAAATGCTACAGACTGAACTGTGTCTTCAAAATACTCATCTATATATCCAGAAGTCCTAGCTCCCCAGGTGACGGTATTAGAGATGGGACCACAGTGAAGTAATTGTATTTAGGTGAAGTCATAGGATGAGGTTTTCCTGATGTGATTAGCTCCCTTGGAAGAGAAAAGGTCAGAAGACTACACTGTTTCTGGTTGCTGTTTCTTTTGCCTTGACACCCTCTGACCTTTCCCTTTCCCTTCTTTCTCCTGTTTTTTCCTCTTTGTTCGCAGTGTTATGCTGCAGGGAGAAGGGAGGTATATGAAATAAAGGTAGTGGGACCATATCAATATCTACTGAAGTTGTCATCTTGATCATAGCCTTTCTACCATCCAGAACTGTGAGAAAGTAATGTTGAGTCTTTACGCCACCCATTTTATGCTCCAAACTAAATACATATATATTATTCAAAATATAGATTGCCTAATTACCCATAAATTAATCTAAACAAACTTAAGAAAACTGAAATGATACAGAATACTTTTGTAAGGATCGTATGAGAAATCAGCAGAAAAATAAAGAAAATAAGCCAAAGCTGCTTCTTTGAAAAGAAAAAGTTCATAAAATTACGCACAGTTAACTACTTAGGAAAAATAAACTTTTTAAAAATGTGAACTTTAAACTTTTAAAACTACAATTTATTTAATATGAAGCAAGATGAAAGAGATTAGCCAATTAGTGGCATAAACATAAGAGTTTGAATTCGTTTAAAAGCTCACCGACAAATGACTGCCTGGACAAAATGGTTTCACTGAAGAACTGTACCAAATGCTTGAAATTCTGATAGTGATTTTTTTCCCAATGTGTTCCCGGAGTATTTATTGAGAAGAGGTAGGGTCATGTCTATATTCACTGCTTTGGAGCAAGCATTACCCAAATGTAAAGAAGAGACAAATATACTAAGACAAACCAATAACCAATTATCTAAAAGTTTTTGTTGAGTTCGGTAGTGTTAAAAAAAATGACATGTATCTTAAGTATTATTTTTACCATATATAGAAGACTGGATTAGTGTTTGTAAATTAGTTTGTATCAATATGAACAAAAAATAAAACATCACATGATTATATCAAATAATATGAAAACATATGCTACAAATCCAGTATGGATTCAGATAATCAGTAAGTCAATCATACCTACTTTCACTACATTTATTCAATAAAATAATAGGAGAGTCACTCACTTCAATAATCAAGAAAAAATGCCCAAAAACTAACATGAAGAAGAAATAAAAAAACCTGCCATTATAAAAATTCATAAGTACAAAAGTACAGATTCACACAAACACACACACTCCCCACCCTAACCCCCATACCAAAGACTATTAATTAAAGGAGTTTATCAATACTGATTGGGACATGAAATAATATTTCGTATTATCAGCCATCAGGATGTAAATTAGAGTCATAATATTATTCTAGGATATAATTTCAACAGTGTCCAATTGTATAATTACAAAGTGAGAAATGAAGAAAGTAAGGTAGACATCCCACACTATTTACAATTAACCCCCTTCAAATGAAGTACTTATACAACTTCTGTCTTAGTTAGGGTTTTACTACTGTGAACAGACAGCATGGCCAAGGCAAGTCTTATAAAGGACATTTAATTGGAACTGGCTTACAGGTTCAGAGGTTATGATTATCAAGGTAAGAGCAGCACAGCATCTTGGCAGGCATGGAGGCACAGTGAAGGCAGAGCTGAGAGTTCTACATCTTCGTCTGAAGGCTGCTAGTGGAAAACTGGCTTCTAGGAAGCTAGGACAAGAGTCTTAAAGCCCAGTGCCACAGTGCCACACCTACTCCAACAGGGCCACACCTACTCCAACAGGGCCACACCTCCAAATAGTGCCACTCCCTGGGCTAAGCATATACAAACCATCACAGCTACATGTCTTTTATATGCTTAAATGATAAAATGTTGCTTAAAAAACATCAAAAGATGCCAAAGGGGATGATGTATTGCATTTATTGAAAGGAAGGCTCAACACAATATAGACTAAACATTCTAAAGCTGATCTCAGGGAGATAGTTTTTATCAAAATAAAAAGTATTTTGTAATCATAAACAAGTGTATTCTGAAATTTTTATGAGAGTTTTAGACCCTAGAAATATCCTTGAAAATCTTAAGAAAAAAGTGGGAAGAATGAACTGCCTCTCAGGGGTAACCACATAGGAAGACAAACAAGACAGCGTGGTATTGGATACAGTGAACATAAAAAAAAAATCAGTAAACATCAAGAAGAATTCATATAAGCATTCTCATGTTAAGTTCTTAAGAATTAGAGAAAAGAGTGAAAGAGCTGAAGGGGCTTACGACCCCATAAGAACAACAATGCCAACCAACCAGAGCTTCCAGGGACTAAACCACTACCCAAAGACTATACATGGACTGACCCAGGGCTCCAACTGCATAGGTAGCAATGGACAGCCTAGTAAGAGCACCAGTGGAAGGGGAAGCCCTTGGTCCTGCCAAGATTGGAACCCCAATGTAGGGGGTTGTTGGGGGGATGTTAGTGGGGAGTGGATGGGGAGGGAAACACCCATATAGAAGGGGAGGGGGAGGGAATAGAGGGCTGATGGACAGAAAACCGGGAAAGGGAATAACATTTGAAATGTAAATAAGAAATACCCAATTTAATAAAAATGGGAAAAAGAAGTTCTTGAGAATGTATCATTATACCAAACTAGATAAGATGGATGAAGCAAAGAAGTGCAGGCCGACAGGAACCGGATGTAGATCTGTCCTAAGAGACACACCCAGAATACAGCAAATACAGAGGCGTATGCCAGCAGCAAACCACTGAACTGAGAATAGGACCCCCGTTGAAGGAATCAGAGAAAGGACTGGAAGAGCTTGAAGGGGCTCGAGACCCCATATGAACAACAATGCCAAGCAACCAGAGCTTCCAGGGACTAAGCCACTACCTAAAGACTATACATGGACTGACCCTGGACTCTGACCTCATAGGTAGCAATAAATATCCTAGTAAGAGCACCAGTGGAAGGGGAAGCCCTGGGTCCTGCTAAGACTGAACCCCCAGTGAACGTGTTTGTTGGGGGGAGGGCGGTAATGGGGGGAGGATGGGGAGGGGAAGCCCATATAAAAGGGGAGGGGAAAGGGTTAGGGGGATGTTGGTCTAAAAACCGGGAAGGAGAATAACAACCGAAATGTAAATAAGAAATACTCAAGTTAATAAAGATTAAAAAAAAAGAATGTATCATTATGTTGTCTTGGTTGGCTTTGAATGTGCTACATTATCTAGGCTGGCCTTAAAATCCTTATCATCCTGCTGTTTCAGTCAGTTGAGTATTGAGTATGTATCACTGTCCCCAGTTGTGAAGTAAGTTTTGATAAAAGATGAAACAATCCAATGAAATAATGTACAATTTAATTTTCTAACAAATGATGCTGAAATATGTAGACATCACATTCAGAAATAAGACTTTGGTACAAATCTGGTGATATATTTAAATATAGATCGCACTATTACTCAATTAGAAAAAAGATACTGAAGAAAATACCAAGGCTTTAGGATATTGGGTTTGGCAATAATCTTTCATATTTGACTCCAACAGTCCATAAAGAAATCAAATGACAAATTGACAGGATTAAAATCTTCTGCTCCACAAAAACCCATTTAGTAAGGATACAAACAGAAGCCTCAGACAGACAAAATATCTTGACTCATTTAAATGATCAAATAATCATACTTAGGATGTCTAAATATTTCTCAGAACTCAGTGTTAGAAAACCAGCAATCAATTCGAAATGTAAAAGGGTCATGAAGAGACGTTCCATCAATGGGGAGTACAGATGGCAAACAGGCTCCTGGAATTACAGTCAACACCATTAGCCATCAGGACAATTCAAATTACAACCCCAAATATATAGTTAAACACCTACTGTAATCTCTAAAATGGAAAAGAAAAAAAAGGATAGTGATGGCACTAAATGCTGGAAAGGATTCAGAGAAGCTGTGTCATGCTATTCACTTATGGGTGTTTTCAATGATACAGTCATTCTGAATTGAGTTTTACGAATTCTAATAAACCTATACATATAATTATCATAAGGTTTAGAAAATTTCCTCAGATCATTTATCCTTGAGAAATGATAACGTAAGTCTCTAAAAATAATCTGTGAATAAATGTGTTACTCTGTAAGTGGCATCATCAGCCAAGACGTGTCTACAGCATATGAATGATTAGAATAAGCAAATGGGTTATGTGATATAGAATGCTACTCCATGATAAAATTCAACAAACAACAACATCAAGAGCATGATGTAGAGTTTAAAAAAATCCCTAAAATTTTATATTACATTATTCCATTTCTGAACTAATTTTGAATGACTATTTTAGAAATGGAAGATACATTACTATTAGTAAGTGACTCAATCTAGGAGAGAGTAGATGAAAGGTTTGATGATAACGGACAACACCAAGGATCCTTGGTGGGTTGCATATGCACGTGATACAATTTTACAGAGTGAGGGAAAATAAGAGGTTGGAGCAAGTTCAGTAAAATTGATGTACTACAGTAATATCAAAAGCCTAGTAATATTATATTATTGTTTTGTAAAATGTTGTCATTTAGTACATAACAGGATAGTTTATTGATGGTCGTTGTTGTCTAAGAGTCTTCCAAAGATTAAAAGGAACTGCTCTTGCCCTTGGTTGCCTCATAGAGGTGGCAGGTAAATTACTATTGCTGAAGACACCATGCATTTTGGACACAGGGCACTGAGGGTTTTTAGAGCTGGAGTGAGCTTGAAAGCCTCCTCTTAGAGCTAATTTGCATGGCTCTAGAAGGTGTTTGGAAGCTTCCAAAAGAGGAAAGCCAGTAAAAGTCTTACCCAGATATGGTGCCTATGGGCCACAACATTCAGTCTGGCACTATAACCATAAGTGTGCAACAGTGTCATGCATACCTTGTCAATAATGATTCTCTGGTTAAACTTAAGACTTGCTTAGCATGTGGAAGTTATGTCTGGTACTCCACACCTAGCCTTACTAGCCACACTCAAGACCTTGGTCAACTGCCTATT
The DNA here is from genome assembly GCF_021556685.1 of Rattus norvegicus. Taxonomy (NCBI): domain Eukaryota; kingdom Metazoa; phylum Chordata; class Mammalia; order Rodentia; family Muridae; genus Rattus; species Rattus norvegicus. The sequence continues at coordinate 53,888,678 of NC_141544.1, read as the reverse complement.
ACTAAACCAGCATAATGCCTATCTACATTCTGAATACTCGTTTTTATATCCAAGATACATGTAGTTTTCACCTCTTGTCATGGACATTTCTCTTTGTGATAGATGGAAACCACAACCAATCAAAATGCAGAATTGTAGAGCATAGTCCCAGTGGATACATTTACTTATCTACTCCACACCTAAGGCTCAGGGAACATTGTGCAAGAAGTTGGAAAGAATGTAAGGAACAGAGATCAGGGGTTTTGTTGTGAGATTATGTGTCCTTGTAACATCCGAAGCTATACCCATAAAATCTCACAAACATGGCTGTTCAAATGTAAGTGAACCATGACAATAGCAGTAAATGTGCCAATGTAGATACGGAAAGGACCTCAAGACTTCAACCATACACAAAGAATTATAGGCAACCAAGGACTGCTGAGACTGGAGAAATAGTCTTTCCAGGGAAACACAATTCACCAAATGGTCATCCTGGAAACAAGAATCTGTGTATTTTTATTATTGCCTATACATTCACAATAGTTTTTAATAAAAATATCATCTATAACAAGAAAGACTACTTCTAGCAGCTTTTGTATAAGTAAGCATAATTAAGTCTTCAGAAAAATATTTATATTAGTATGTAATAAAGTTACTCCAAATAGATTTTAAGAGTATTAAAAATGAAGTTTGTCATTTTTCATTATTCAGTTATTCTACTTATTGGCAGTACAACATGGATTATATAAAAATAAGTCTGTTCACATGCATTTTATTCACATTATAAAGCAAAAATAAATTCATTGAACACAGAATTCATAGAAATATGAAACTGGGAGTATATTTCATGGAAGGGCTAAATAATTTTACTAGAAATGTCTAGAATAAAACTGTATTTAAGAAAACAATATTCAAGTAGAGTTACTACATATGCATAATAAAGTCAGTTGTATTAATGGATTTTATAGTTAAGAATGTAATTTATTTCTTGTATTTAACAATGAACATTCCTAGTTCATTTAAAATAGAGTTGAGTTCAAAAGTGATATAAAACTTCCCCACTCAGCTTCCTTATTTTTTTTTTTTGAAAAAGAAAAAGGCTGCCCATTTGCAAGAGCTCGTTTACAGTGTTTACAGGTTTGAAGTCCATGCCTGGTGAAGACTACTCTATAATAAGAAGTATTGATACAGGCCCTTGAATCCACAGGGCTTTGCTCCTCCGCATTGCACTGAAGAGCTTCGCTGGATCTGTTAGGCAATTCTAATGCAAATTAAGACATCTTTCACATCTAGTTTCTGAAAATTTATGATGAAAAAGTCACAGCTCTTAGAACTCTCATCAGATTTCTAGCGCTTTCTTCTACTATTGCAGCATTTCCCCACTTTGTCAGAATTATTTTTTTCCTTTGCTGTGGGAAAAGATTTTTCTGTTCTGGGATATGTACTTCTAGTTTCTACCGAGTCTGCATGACTGAGGATTAAAAAGCTGAGACTTTTATGAAGTGCACACATTTCTGCCTTCTTACATAAGGTAAGGCTCTGAATGTTCTTGGTTTCTAGGGGAGAACTCTTAATCCAGTTTTCTCCAAGTACTGGACAAAGGAAGTCACATGCCTAAAATGAAGTAATTTTCACCTTCTGGGTAGATGAGTTTTCTGATGTAGATTTTTTTCCTCTTGTGTGATCACTACAAAGTTAGAATTATTCATTCAGACCTCAGGGGTCAGTATTACTTAATGCAATATGCTGATAATAGGAAACAAAGTTAATTGACAGAGTTAAGAGTATTCTAACACCACATAGTTCTTACAAAGGTTTTTAACATCAGTTACATCTTCCTACCTGGAGATTGATCAGAACACAGTCATCAGACTCTCAACACTGGCATTATGCCTGAAAGAAGCCTGTGTGAATGTTTCTAGCTTTTATTATACTTATAAATTGATGTTTTTGTGCTATCTTGAATTTTCTCTGAAAATATCTTTTTCTAAATACAATGATTGTTGCTTAAAATAGCTATTATAAAATAGTATGTTTCTATTATCTCTGCTCTATAATGGCCTTTTACACACAGTGTGTCATGTGTGACATATTTGATAGTTATATGTGTTCATCAACCTACTTGAATATCTTATTTACATCAGTCCTATCTCATGAACCACACCATAGTAATGGAAAATGTTTGCAATTTACAGAATATGGAGTAAGTGCTTTAATGAGTATAAATGAGATAGCAGGGAATCCCTGCAAACTGGAAATTCTATTTATTTGTTATGAAATGATGAAATGTTCATAGTTGATCATCAGAGTGAATATTGGCTTAAAGGTCAAGGTGAAAAGCTAAGGCTCTATGTCAGCCTTCTCAACACTGTGCAATGACCTGAGATTACTTGAGACAATCACAGATGAAAAGGTGAAGAATGTATTGGAGGGTATGGTTTTAGAGATCTCATTCCATGATGTCTGTCTTCCTTACTTTAGGCCTGAGGCAATGAGGACATCATGGTGGCAGGAATAAATGGAGGGAAAAGCTATTACCTCTCAGTTGCCAGGATGCAGAGAGCATGGAAAAGTGACACAGAAGGAACCAAAGAAAAACAGAGCTCCCAATGACAGGCCTGCTGTGGCCTAGAACCTGCTGCCCAAAGCTTCCAGTACGTCCCCAAAGGAAGATGGCATCTGGGACAAACTGCCAAATGTATGGGACTATGAAGTTTTATTTTCAAACTATAAAAAAATCCACATTCTAGTATAAAAGTTTGAAACTATTTAAACTATCTTCAGATCATAAGAAAAATAAATATTTATTCATTGGTAAAAGAGGAGAAAGATATAAAAATTATCAGAAGCAAAAGGAGAGCAAGACGGAAGTGGCAAAATAATGCTTCTATTACCATTGACTTCACTGAGTGTTAATAACCAATTACAACAGGCTTTAGGGAGATGGGAGGGCAGAACTGCTGGAGACAAAATGGAGGAGGTTAGACAGACTAGACAGTGTTCTATCTCTAGGGACATCCCTATCTGTTGATTCTGTTTTTGAAAATAAGTCCCAGTATGTACCTTAACCTGATCTTGAACACACACTCTTCTTGCTTCTCCTCCCAGGTGCTGTGATTATAGACCTATGACATCATGGCTGTCTGTTTTCTGGAATTTTCGATGGTTATTACAGGCTGAATGCTGATCCTCCAGCAATTGATACATTAAATCCCTAATCATCAGGTACTCAAAATACAGCACTTCTGAGGTTTATTTAGAATGAGAGTCATAGGTTGTCCATATAAGGATATATATATATATATGTATGTATATATATATATGTATAATATATATGTATAATACATTATACATACATATGTAACAGAGGTTTGTGTATACATGAGGATACAGCAAAATGGGTGACCATCTCACAGTCAAGGCCATGTTGCAAAGAAAACTAAAGTTATCTTTGCTCAGTATTTGAATTCAGGCCTCTTGGAAAACCAGGAGTAAACTTCTCTTGTTTAACTTAATTGTCTGTACTAATTGTTCATAATTACCCTAGCACACAAGTAGCATGATTAATCTAATTATTCTTCACATGAACTCTTGATCCATTTTCAGCATGAAGAGAGAGAGAGGAGGCGAGTTGCTGGCTCTCACACATCCATGACTGGATAAAGCTGTAGCTGGACCCACCTAGGCTACTGTTATTGGACTGTGGTTAAGCAAAGTGAGAGTATTCAGAAAGGGATGGCTGAGGTTAAAAATAGTAGAGAATGAACAATCACATTTAATGGATGAGGCACTATTCAATGTGTGTGTGCAAATGACCTGACATATCAGTGTAGATCCAACTACCAATTTTTATTTAAAAATCTTTAAAATGCTTATGATGATTATAAATGAAAAAACTCTCATAAAGGACCCAGTGTAGTAGCACATGCCTAGCACCTAGGAGGCTGAGGCAGGAGAGCTGTGAGTTTTAATCTAGCCTGGGATATGTGGCTAGAACTTGTTTCAACGACTGTCATTCCCCTAAGAAAAGATGAGATGTGTCCTAGCACACTGACTAGCAATATTCAGAAGAAATGGGTTTTCCTTGCTCTCTGAGGTTGGGATAAACATTAGAGGCAAAGATAACATTTTACTTGCTCCTCAGACATCTCCTTGTTGGGATCTGCTAAGAGGAAGAACTTGGAATACACATGAGTACACTGGGAGGAAGCAGAGTGAAGAAAACGTTGGGAGCTTGCAGTGGGATGCGATGAAAGGGTACTTGGCACTCAGGCTTCTGTTGCTAAGGAGAGCCATTCAGACACCACCAGAACCGAATTTCCTTTTGTCATGGAAAAAATAATGACTTCAGTTCACAGATCAACTGAATGATAAACAACCTCAGATTTACATTTCAATCAATATGCCATTGAGTCTTCTCATTTTAAGTGACAATTTCCAGTGGCTACACCATATCTCAATTCTCCTTAAGCTTTTTATGCGTCTGCTAAAGTATCAGTTTGTAATTTCTCGCTCATGCTTTCAAACTGTGTTTGTTCTCCCCGTGGTCCCATTGTGGGAACACTTACATTCTTTCCAGTTTTATTCTGCTTAGAGTCAATACAGACCATTTGTTCTGCAATTTTATCAGACCTCTTAAAGTATCTTTTATATGTTGTGGTTTGAATAAAGAATTAATACATGCATTGGGGGTTGGAGGGACTTCTACTGCTCCGTATTCTAGAAAGCACAAACAGTTCTAAGTATTTCAGAAGTTTCACAGACAGAGTGTTTTCTTAGAAAAGTCTCTTGGCAGAAATAAATCTGGTTTTGGTCTATATAACCATGGCCCTTTGATACACAAACCAACCAACCGAGTTTTTCTTCACTCACTGTTCCCTCATTTCTCACATCCAAGAATTAATGTTGTATTTTGAGCTTAATTTACATGTTTGTTCACCTACATATTTTGTTTTGTCCTATTAGGTCTATAAATTATTTGTTTCTTTTCTTTGTCAAAATAAATTTATTCTAAACAAAACTAATAAATTTACTAAAACACCCCACAGTTATAGAATAAAAATTACATCTCAGAATTAATGCAAATTTCTTTTTAAAATTACATTTATTGTTTGATTTTTTTTCTCATGAGACATAGATTTTGCTATCGACATTCTCAGTAATAGGGATCAAATGCTTACACAATCTCTCATAGACATGTGAAGGAGACTATTTTGTTCAAATTTATATATGCAGCTCTTGAAAGTTCATCTTTCAAAGTACAAGGGAAGATGATACCCCGAGGAGATTAATTTTCTTTGTCATCACCTGAATATCTTCAATTAACATTAATACACATGCTAGCACAAGCGCATCTGCTTTGAATATGTAAAAGACAGTGGGGTTGAAGGAAAATTTTGATTAGTTAAATAAAGCACAGTAGAGTGTCATTATATAGGCCAGCTCTCATTAGGGAAATTGTTCTTCACTGAATCAAACGCCATAATTAAAACATTAAACATTCTTTAAAAACTCGGGCTTTTCCATGGAATTAAAAGAAAAATGCCATTAAAGATATAATTGTATTTTATTACAATGACTTGGTTTTAAGATAGTACAAACATTTAGAGTCCTAGAATTACATGAAATAAATCTCTCAGTGTATTTGATAGCATATTATAGTAACAATTTCCAGTTACTAGAATCACATTCATCAATAAGTGAAATAGAAATCATTTCATTATGCTTTCCTTGATTAACAGTCTTCTTTTTCTCAGTACTTGAAATAAACCATGGACATTGTACGTTCTAGGCAATTGGCTATGAGGATCCAACGATGACCCCCCCCCCACACACACACACAAGCATTCAGCTACATCCCTAGGCTGGAGGTCAATGTGTTTTATGAGAAATTATTCACTATTCAGTTGATATTGTTGTTACTGTTACTGTTGCTTCAAGCTAACTGTAAATGTCATTTTGGAAAAGCTAGTTAAGTGAAACAGAGACACTTATTTGAAGTGTTTGGACAGATCTAATTTTAGATCTTTAAAATTTCTTTTGTTTTCCATTACAGTAGGGAAAGGGAAGAAGAAAAGATAATCCAAAGTATCTACTTTAAAATTTAGACAGTATAATCCGTGAAAAGATGAAATAGCATGGAGGCATTAACTTTATAGAGTCTTCAGTTACTGGTATTTATAAATCTGTTACCATATCTATCACTCTACCTACTAGAAATTCTATAAAATTAATTGTACCATATATATCCCAGGACGGATTCAATTAAAAGTACTTATGAACTTAGTATTTTGAACCCAAGTTGAGAAATTATTGGCATCTGCAACCCACAGTGACAACCCAATTTACTTCTTTGATGGAAAAAAAAGACCGATTTGGAAACCCCTGGAAAAATAAGTATGATAACTTGGCTCTGAAGTCATTTCACCATCGATGACTTTGCCGTACTGCCTCTAATAGATAAGTAGTAAACCATGTCTAAGATTGCTCTTCCCAAACAATAAAGGCATATCCTCAAACCTGACATTTCCACAGTGATGAATCTTAGATGAAATCATATAAAATGTCAAAATAAAGGCAGAAAAAAATCAATAGTTGTGCAGATGAAGCTGTGTAAGGTCAATAGTTTTATAATGTTTGTGACAGGGCACACATGGTTTTTTGTGTGACAATATTTTTTAATGTGCAATGCCTCCAAAGCACCAAAAATTAATTTTTGAGATGGAACTACCTCTTGACACGGATGAAATTAAATGCATACTTTACCCCCTCTTGAGATTGTAGTAAGATGTGGTAAGAGAGCTGCCCCATTAAGAAATATTAGTTTTTATAAGCCTTGGAAAAATATCCCTTTGATTCAAAGGATTATCATTTCTTTGTATTTCTTAATTCTTCACTACCTCCCTAAAGAAGGATAACTGGGCTTGCTCCTCCTCAGACTTCACATAAACAACATGGCCTACGGTGTCTATACAGGTAAAAAGTAACATACAGTAATTCTGGAAGACTCTTTCCCTGTGGGAAGGAAGGATGGTGATAATTTTTCTAATAGCTAAGATGGGAACTAAAAACTTCCCATAGAATAAGCAAAGAACACTTTATGGAGATTGGATTCCCTGGGAATAGAGAAAGCTGAAACATGGTCAAAAAGTAATGACAGTTTAAAATTTACTTCTCTAGAAAAATGTGAAAAGAAACATTTTCTGGATTTACACTAGATGTCAAATCTAACCAGAATAACCATTTGTTTTTGTGTGAATTAACACTATGAGATCTTGTATATACAACTGGGCCTCTGCCTCTAGAATTCTAATCAATTTCAATCATGTTATAGGGCTCTAAGCCTGTAAGCCAAAAGGTTTTCAGTGAAAGGCCATAACAGCACCTCAGGTTAGTTAGAACCTTTCCAATACCATGAAATATATACTTTCCTAGTTCTTATATTTTGAATTTTAAATTTATTTATTCTCTCTCTTTCTCTCTCTCTCTCCCTCCCTCTCTCTCTCTCTATCTCTCTCTCTCTCTCTCTCTCTCTCTCTCTGTGTGTGTGTGTGTGTGTGTGTGTGTGTGCACTTGTGTAATAAAAAGGACTGCTTCAGTAGTCTTTCTCTACTATTCTATGACTATTCCTTTGAGGAAAGGTATCTATTGGTTTTTGGAGCTTTGTCTGAATGCAAGTAAACCTCAAGGGATCTTCCTACATTAGAGGTCCCTTTCCCCATTCCTGAGCCCTACAGCATAGGATTACGGACCAGTGTTTGATGATACACTTATTGAATGAGTATTGGGATACAAACTATGGTCCTTGGTTGTAGAACAAATGTTCTTATCTGCTGATCCACTTCCCTTACATTTGAAGTTATAAAAACACATGCAAGAACATACCTATTGATTGTTCGTTGACAAATGGTTGGCTCTGAAAACATGTGCAAGTAGCATTATACACAATGACCCCTGAGCATATTATGTCATATTATATTTAGAAACCATCATTTTTTCTGTCTTTCTATCATCTATCTATCTGTCTATCTATCTATCTATCTATCTATCTATCTATCTATCTATCTATCTATCTATCCATCCATCCATTTTTCTTTCTCTATTGTCTACCTACCGACCATCTCCTTTTTCTTTCATCTATCACCTATCTATCATCTGTCAATCATCTATCACCCATCCATCTATTCAAGTATGCATACAATAATAATTAATGAGAAAAGATACCATGAATTTGATCGGGAGTGAGAAAGATTATATGGAAGTGTATAGAGGGAGTAAAGGGAAGGGTGTTAGCATTCTTTTTAGGTTTGCGTCAGTATAAAAAGGGCTGCTTACTCCCTTCTCTCTCTCCCCTTGATCTCTTGCTCTCTTCTTCCTCTGTCCCTTCACTCCCCATTGCCCTGCCCCTTCTCTCTGCCTTTCTCTGTCTTCACTAACCCCTAAACTTCCCTCCCCATGCTCTAAATAAACTCCATTCTATATTTTATATGTGTTATTGGTACTTCAGAGGTCAGGGATACTTCAGCGTGAGCCCAAAGAGGCACCTCCCTCCCCCACCATACAGTGGCTCCACTAAATGTATCCCTTCCCTCTTTTTCTTTTTTTTTTTATAAAACTCAACAAAGCAAGAAATGTTACAATATAATGTAAACAAAGTGTCAGACAAATAAAACAGACTGGATTTTATGTTCCTTGATGGCATAATCTTGCTCTAATTGGAACTTGTTCTCCCAGATAGTCTTGGTTAGGGTTTTAATTTCATTGGTAAAATACCATGACCAAAAGTAAGTTGGGCAAGAAAGGGTTTATTTGACTTAGACTTTCACACCGTAGTCCATCACAAAAGGACTTCAGGGCAAGAACTCAGGCCAGAACTGATACAGAACTAATACAGAACATATACAGAGGCCATAGAGAGATGCGGCTTTCTGGTGTGTTCCTCACACTGTGTTCAGCCTGTTTTCTTAGATAACCTAGGACCACCAGTCCAGAGATGGTACCATACACAATGGCTGTATGTACCCTTCAGCCACTAACTAAGAAAATGCCTGACAGCTCAATCTTATGAAGGCATTTTCTCAACTGAATTTTCTTCGTTTCCAGTTATTCTAGTTTCTGTCAAGTTGACTCAAAAGGACCCAACACCACCTACCCCTTGCAAACTTGACATGCAAACACACCATTATTAAGCCACAACTTTTCCTTTCATACTGCTCCTCACTCTGAACATCACAATATGAAATACTCCAAATTTTAATAGTCTCACAGTCTTAAGAATTCAAACAATTAAAAATTCAGTCTCTTCGAATACAGAGGTGAATGCCTGCAGCCAACCATTGGATTGAGAACTGGGTCCCCATAGGAAGAACAACAATATCAACCAACCAGACCCTCCAGAACTCCCAGGGACTAAACTACCAACTAAAGAGTACACATGAAGCAACCCATGGCTTCAGCTGCATACAGAGCAGAGGATGGACTTGTTGGGCATCAATGGAGGAGAGGCCCTTGGTCCTGTGAAGGCTGGGTGCCCCGGTATAGGGAAATACAAAGACAGGGAGGCAGGAGGGAGTGGGTGGGTGGGAGAGCAGCCTCATAGAAGCAGGGGAAGGGGAAATGGGATAGGGGGTTTCCAGAGGGGAAACCAGGAAAGGAGATAATATTTGAAATGTAAATAAAGAAAATATCCAATAAAAGAAAGGAACAGGAAAAAAATTCAGTCTCTTTAAAATCCAGAGTCTTTTTAAATTCAAGTTATTCTCTCAAGCATGGGCCCCTGTAAAATAAAAAATAAATGAAACGTTCCCTTTCTTCAAGTAGAAAAATCAAACTCTGAAAGTATAAATAACTCACTGTCTGTTTGTTTAGGATTCACCCACGGTCTTCTGTACTTCCCCAAATGCTCGAAAGGACTTGGGTCATCTCTCTCTCTCTCTCTCTCTCTCTCTCTCTCTCTCTCTCTCTCTCTCTCTCTCTCTCTCTCTCCACACAGACACACAGACACACAGACACACACACACACACACACACACACACACACACACACTGCAGTCTGGCTCTGCTCCATCCCCACTATTGTCCTTGGGAGTCATCCCACAATACCGCCATCTCTAAAAGGCTTGGGTCTTCTGCTGCAATTGAGCGGCACTTCAGCCAACAGCTTCTTCAGACACCCCTGACACACAGTGTCAAGCCCCGTGACCTCTCGTACTTTCTAAACCAGTCCTACCTGGTGACTCTTTCATGACTGCCAGCATGAGGTACAACCCTGACCCGCTTCTGGAGTACGGTTTCGGGTTCTGTGTGATGACCCTGAGGAACCCCTTCGCAGAAGCTTGCACCTCACTGATGTGAATCTGCTCTTAATCACCATTTATTTCTTATCTCCAGATCGTCAGCATCAATTGTCCCAGTAAAGTAAAGATTTTGCTTCAGTGTTTTGGTCTTTTGCTAATCACAGCTGACTCTTCAGCCTCAGCTAAGGAGAACCACAAAATCTTAATTCAAAATAGTAAGTGGCACAGAATAGTCTTCAGGGGCTCTCAAAGTTCTGCCTGGAACCTCACAAGCTAGGCCTTGTGCCTTGCTCTCAACATTCTTATGTTCCAAACGCTCACAGAAATGCTTACTATGCTTGAACACTCAATGGTTTTCTGGTACCAAGTTCCAACATCCACAATCTTAGAAAAAAAAATCATGGTCAGGTCTGTCACCCCACCAGCTCACTCTGAGTACCAACTTGTCTTAGTTAAGAGAGTTACAATACCTATGAGGAGCCATCATGACCAAAAGCACATTGGGGAGAAAAAGGTTTATTTTACTTATACTTCCATATCACCTCCACTGAAGGAAATCAGGACAAGCAGGGGGAGCGGGAGGGAAGAGGAGGGAAGGGGGTAACATTTGAAACGTAAATACATAAAATATCCTAGAAAAATAAAATTAAAAAAGAAAAAAATTTCAATCAGGGCTGGACCTGAGACAGGATGTGATACAGAGGCCATGGGGAGGTGTGTCTGTGCTTGTGCATGTGCATGGCCTTTGGCTTGCTTTCCCAGGGCTTACCCCACCTTCTTTTTGTAGAACCCAGAACTGACAGCTCAGGGATGGTATCACCCACAATAGGCTGGACACCCCCCAACCCCCACATCAACTGCTAATTAAGAAAATGTCTTACAGCTGAAAATGGAGGCATTTTCTCAATTGAGGTTCTTTCCTTTCCAGTGACTCTAGCTTGGGTGAAGTTGATATAAAGCTAACTATTACACAGGCCTACAGTCTAGGTGATGTAAGCCTCTCAATTATTTATCCAAACACCAATCACTCTGATTTTCAAGTTGTTGGGTCCGATGCAAGCCTGACAGGCAATCTTCAGAGTATCCTTCTCCAAGTCTCAAGCTTCAGCCTTCTAACTGGTGAATCAAATGTGATCCCCTGCCCTGCTTCCTACCTGACTTACTATAACCATCAGTCCTGTTCCAGCTAATAAGAGTCCTGCTCCGAGGTTGCTATTGCCTGTACTTTGTCAATCCTTTTGCCCTGTGCATGTGGGAACATCCATCACCATTTGGTTCTAGGAAGTGTTGCAGAGCCAGGAGTCTCTTACCTAATTATCTCAACTCCCAAGACTACTACCTGCTTCTATTTGTCCTGAAGGATTCTTCAAATGACTGTCAAAATCTGCATAAAGAATAGCTAGGATTGTAATAAGGCCATAAATGATAGGAAGAGTGCTTATGCATACTAAAGCCCCCAAAGCTAAGTATTTAAAATAATTTGCTATTAGTTGAAAATTACCAGGTTAAAGCTGTAATGTAAAAAGGAGGAAAACAAAAAGACAGTACTATCCAGCAGAAACTCGGTTACATTTTTATCACACTTACCATGTTGGGAGAAGAGAGAAAATATCTTTTCCATGGAGTCAGAAGTAAATACTTAATATGGAGTTTGAAGAACATGGATGTGGCTGGTTATTTACCAAGGCAAAGGGAACTAATGGGTTTACGGTTCTGTAGTATTTCTTGAAGCTTTGAAAGAACTGAGTAGGGACAGAGAACTACAAAACAGGTCATCTTTAGCAGTATTTATCTTTGAGTTCAGGGCTTTCATTTGTCTCTCTGTAAGTAGCAAACCCACAACAGAATACAGGGGGCACACAGGCTTTTCTTTGTTGTTTGTTTTTTCCCTCTTTGCTCTGCCTTATTCTTCAAGTTCACTGCATACTCATTGTAACTTGTGATTGTTCTGAATTAAGTAAAAGGATTCTGTTGAGTTAGAGGATACAGAGATCGATGCTCTTACAGTTGATCACATTATATTTCTTTCATTTTAGACATGAAACAACTGAGAGCTAAGGCATTGAATACGTTTTCCACGATCTCAGAGACAGTTTGCAGGCATTGTCAGCCCCCTTTCTATCATGTAGATATTTTAGATGGAACTCAGGTCATCAGACTTGGTGCTGAGCACCTTTATTCACTTAGGTGTCTTGCGTTCCTCCAACCTGCACTTTAGTTTTTAAAGACAAACATAAAATGATCTTTAAACCATTATTAGGCAGTACTTACCTTGTCTGTTTTGGCTTACATGAAGCTGCTAGCTAGAAAGACAGCATAGCATTTTCACACATTTGGAAGAAAGTGCCATGAATAGATCTTTGTCAATTATCGTGCTACTGCACCATTTAAAGTCATTTAGCAAGTATAGCTCAACCATTTAGAAATTACAAATAATGTCTGAAAACCATTGGTTATATGCAACCCATCAGCTATATATTTAAGGAAATAAATTACCGTGAGCAGTCTGAATTGGCTTTACAAAAATTCTGATATTTATGAAACAGAGCATTAAGAAATAGCTTTATGACCATAGATCTTTCAAATTTATTTTTTTACAGATGAATGGATAGAAACAAGTAATGGTGGATAGAATCTAGGGTATAAAAATGAAGACCCACTGCTAGCTATGGAAAGCTTCAGAGCCAGTGATCATCATTCCCATGTGTGAGCTTTAGTTTTTCTACTCTCTGCAATGGGGCCAGCAGTTATAAGATCAGTTCATTCAAGCATTGCTTGATTTATTGTCCAATAATGTTTTCTTGTTTTGCTCAATACTATTCTGCATATGACTTTATGTAAATAATAAAATTTCACTAATGTCCATCTCTTCTCCAGTTTTCATTTATTTTTACGAACTTTGTACAAATTAACGGTGTTATATTACTTCCAAGTTATATATTTATTCATGCCAATAGGTTGAGTAATGTTTCTGTAATAATCTTATCAATTTTTATCATAAAATTTTAATTATTTTCTACATAAATTCTGCCTTGTTTTATCTTATGTTTTCTTTTCTATTTGGTTTATTTGGGTTGGGGCAGAGGCTCCTTTGTCCGTGACTCTTGGTCCTCTCACCGTAGTGTTCAGAGCTTCTATATTACAGGTGTGCATTGCCATGACCACATGGTTCTTTAGTTATAGCACATGGTTGTAATGCTTATTAAATTTTTTTCTTGAGCTCTTTACAAACATTTCAGAATTGACCCTTTGGCAAATGTGATTTCTAACTCACAGTACATATGCTTCAAGCTCCTAAATTCTGAGATTATAGGCTTGAAGGATGAAGATCAATCTTGTGTTGAAAAATGAACTTTAATCATTTTTCGATTTATTTATTTATTTTATATATAAATATTACACCTTAGCTATCTTCAGACACACCAGAAGAGGGCATTGGATACAGATGATTGTGGCCCCTTAACTGGTTGCTAGGAATTGAACTCAGGACCTCCAGAAGAGGAGTCAGTTTTCTTAACTGCTAAGTTATCTCTCCAGCCATACAGAAAGCAACCTTTTTTTCTTTTTTTACTCTTTTTTTCCCCATCTTTATTAAATTGGGTATTTCTTATTTACATCTCAAATGTTATTCCCTTTCCCGGTTTCCAGCCCAATATCCCCCTAACCTCTCCCCTTCCCCTTCTATATGGGTGTTCCCCTCCCCATCCTCCCCCCATTACCGCCCTCCCCACAACAATCACGTTCACTGGGGTCCAGCCTTGGCAGGACCAAGGGCTTCCCCTTCCACTGGTGCCCTTACTAGGCTATTCATTGCTACCTATGCAGTTGGAGCCCAGGGTCAGTCCATGTATAGTCTTTGGGTAGTGGCTTAGTTGCTGGAAGCTCTGGTTGGTTGGCATTGTTGTTCATATGGGGTCTCAAGTTCCTTCAGCTCTTTCAGTCCTTTCTCTGATTCCTTCAACGGGGGTCCTGTTCTCAGTTCAGTGGTTTGCTGCTGGCATTCGCCTATGTATTTGCCATATTCTGGTTGTGTTTCTGAGGAGCGATCTATATCCGGCTCCTGTCGGCCTGCACTTCTTTGCTTCATCCATCTTGTCTAATTGGGTGGCTGTATATGTATGGGCCACATGTTGGTCAGGTTCCTTCAGCCTCTGTTCTAAACTTTGCCTCCCTATTCCCTCCAAAGGGTATTCTTGTTCCCCTTTTAAAGAAGGAGTGAAGCATCCGCATTTTGGTCATCTTTCTTGAGTTTCATGTATGCACTCATTGAAAAGCAACCTTTGTGACATAACACAGGCAGGCAGGCCTGCAGGCAGGCCTACAGGCAGGCTCACATCACACAGATACACACACACACACACACACACACACACACACAGAGAGAGAGAGAGAGAGAGAGAGAGAGAGAGAGAGAGAGAGAAAGAGAGAGAGAGAGGCCTAAGGAAAAACATAACATTGGTCTATGAATGAGTTCATAGCTTATACTCTAACAGCATAGCCGACAAGAGTAAAAATAAATGAATGAGAATGAGTCAACTTAAAAGCCCTTCTTGGCACAGGGAAGAGTGAAATGATTATTTATGGATTGGAGAAAAATTAAGATTTATATATTAATTTATAATATATAATATATCATCCATTTTTTGGATAAAATTTGAAATATATGAATGACTCCATAACAAGAGAAAAATAACAGGATTAAAAATGAGCAAAGGATCTCAACAGTCATTTTTCAAAGGCACAGGAATGGCTGGCTGATGTATGAAATGATCATCAACTTCTTTAATCACTACAGAAAGAAGCGGTAGGCTTTCAGGTTTCAGACGTCCATCCCTGAACCAGTCTCTCTCCTCACCTCTCCTTGTCTGTTCCTCAAAGATCATGATAAGTTGGAGAAAGAAAACTAACCAGTACATGGACATTATGAAAACCAACACCTATAGGGAGATAATGATAATGATTGTAGAACACAGTATCCATTCTTAGAGATCTCTGGATCATAGCCAACCATTCAAATATGTGTAACTGAAGGCGAGTGGCAGAAAAGAAAATGAAAAGGAGGAAGACAAGAGATAACTCTCAATACATTTTCAAAAAATTGAATGTTTTCCCCACAGATCCAAGAAAGCCATTAATTTTGCAGGAAAAAATACACAAACTACAAAGACAAGTCAACTGATAGTCAACATGATACAACTGACGTACTTGAATACAGGGGAGTAACAATGGTCTGTTAGTTGATTTCCTTTTAGAGAATGCCAAAAATCAAGTTATAAAAGACCATGATTGACAGCCTGGACTAATGTAGTTAGCCAAGCTATGTGCCATAGTTGAATGAGAAGGAAAAAAATATGTCCGTGAACCAAGCACCTTAAAAAATTCAAATGTAACAGCAAAATGCCAAACAGACTGCTCATACCACTTCTGGAAGCAAGAGAATAATAACCACAGCTAAGACTCTTGAAACACATTTTCTCATGCAACTATAATTTATGGAAACACAAATCCCAGTAAAAACACAAGCAAAAAAAATCAAAATTACTGTAATCTATACGTACTTTCAATAATAACTCCAGAGTTTCAACTCTCCAATAAAAATTAACATAGAGACATAAGACACCAAATGAAATAAAAAATATATGTATAAGGGAATACTTAAAATTTTGCAGTCTATTAACTTAGAAAATCGAAAATACATGAATATATTTCTTCATTTAGCCAGACTATCACAGATAAATCAAAGACTACATTGATATGCATTGATACAACAGAAAGAGACTGTTACAGTTGCAAAATGGCTTCCTTTTTATAATGTTAATTTTTTTCTTGTAAATGAACTTGAACTAAGAAAACTGTAGTTTACCTATCCTTTCCTGTGTCTTCACAGAGCAGGCTCAAAATGAGTTTTCATACATGGTTTCCATACTCTTACATCATCTGTTTTCAATAAAGCACTTTAAATACAGCCATGCATTTGTGAAGAACAAGATGAATACTCTACACCACCTGGAGATAACTTTACAATTAGTAAAACTGAGTTCAAATGACTGATCATCTCTATTTTCAAACAGATAGGATAGTTACACACTGACATTGACAGATTAAACAACAGGTGGTTCCTTTGATCCTGTGCTTTTTTACAGTTTACTGTGGCACAATTTACAGCTAAATTTGTATGACTGGAAGATGCACACCATGATGATGAGTATAAAGGAATGTGGTGAAATGATTCTCACAAACGATATAGTTTGTTACTTTGTACGGGGGACTTTTTATAAATAATCTCATTTTAATTAAGACATTATAAATAATATTTGAATGAACCATTTACTTCATAAGAAAATACTAACCGAAAATTACATTGAGAAAGCTAGGTTAATTATATATTTTTTTATTTTTGTGTGCAGGTTAAATCTACTGCTATATTTCTTAACATTTTTATATAAAATATTTTATCATTTTCCTCCTCAAATGCTTCTAAAAAACTCCCATATCTAAATCCTTACAATTTTATCATCTCCCTCTCCCACTTTCAAAATATCCACAAAACAAAGCTTAAAATTTTCAAATAAAAAAACAGTAAGATAAAAAAATAAGGCCAAAACCAAACAGAAGTTCTCTCTCATTGTCTCCCTCTCTCTCTCTCTCTCTCTCTCTCTCTCTCTCTCTCTCACACACACACACACACACACACACACACACACACACACACACACCATTGCGTTTGATTTGTGTTGCCCAACTATTCTGGCGTTTGCTTGATATACCCAGTGATACTCCAATGATGAGATCTGATTCTCCATGTACCAGGAGGTATCAATAGGTCCTTAGTTAGAGCTGGTGCCACATTTCCACTTCTCCATTTCACTGCGAAGAACTAGTCTGGCTTGAAGTTGTACAGGCCTTATGTATGCTGCTACAGTAGCAGTGATTTCATTTGTGCATAACTTCTATTGTGTCTAGAAGACCCTGCTCGTTTTTTGTAGTAGTCACCTTGTCTCTTACAGTTTTCCCCTCTCCATTTTCACATAGATTCTAAAACTTGAGGTGAGGGGTTTGATGATGATATCCATTTTTAAGATTGAATGTTCTCACTTTCTGCAAATTGTCCAGGTGTAAGTCTCTATTAAATCCCACGTACTGCAAGAAGAAATTTGTCTGATGAGAGTTGAATAAGAACTGATTTATAGCTATGGCAATATGTAATTAGAGGTTATTTTATTGCTATGTTCCTTTAGCAGAATAAAAAGAGTAGTTTCTCCCTTCACTCATGGCCTATCTAGTATCAGGTTCTTGGCACTTTATAAGCATTAGGCATGTGTTTCATTTCATGGAGTGGACATTGTTTTGTTTTTCCCATTACAATTCATGCCACTATTGCACTAGGATATTGTCCAGGCAGTTTACTGTTGTAAGTCACAGGGTTTATTAGCTGGGTCATATTGATGGCTCTATTTCTCCTCTAGTTATGTGAAAAGTACTTTCTAGCACCAAGAATAGCCAAAAAGACTTAATCTTTTAGTTATTTACCAGTTGGACTTCTTCATGTTTTATGACATTAAGAGTTGGCTTCGTCAATAAGGCTTTACCATCAGGTTGTGGAGAGCAGCCAATGCCTTGGCTATAGCCTGTGGTTATATGGTTCCACAAGACACCTTTGGTCAATAGCTCAATAAGACATAAACTGCTTCTGGACTGGAGGCTTTACTTGGTAGTCTAGGGTGTTTAGGTGGGACATTGTCTTCACCAGTTTTGCAGCAACTCCATTTAGTTAATTTTCTAATGCAGCATTAGAAATACTATTATAGTATAAATAATAATCTATGTAGTAGATTTCTATTAGTATAATGTATGTAGTAGATTTCTATTTTTTTCCAAAAATGCCCTGAATGTTCATTCTTTCTACCCATATCCTCTTTACCCTTCATCCCCCTACCAACTTAATTCTATTAGCCCCCATAATACTCTACACTATTTCCTTGTTTTTCCATCAGAGATATGATAATTAAGACATCTTTGATACTCCATCTTACCCCAGTCATAATGGCCAATATCAATAAAATAAATGACAGCACATGCTGGCAAAGAGGTGGAAAAGGGGAAACTCTTACTGAAGGTTGAAGTGTAAACTGGCACATCATTATGGGAATCAGTGTGGAAGGTTCTCAGGGAACTCAAGATTCAGCCAGTCCACCCTGGGGATATACTCAAAGGATTTTATTTTTACTACAAATATATTTGCTCATTCATGTACATTGTTGCTTTATTCCTAATAGCCAGAAATTAGAAACAGCCTAGATGTCCTTCAGTGGCTAAATGGAGAATGAAAATGTGATGGATTTTTAACAATATAATACTCAAATGTTAAGAAAATTGATACTACAAAATTTTTAGGTAAAAGATGGAGCTAGGAAAAATCATTCTGAGTGAGTCAACCAACACTCCAAAAGACAAATCTTGTATGTTTTTGCTTATATATAGATAATGCATTTTAAAGTTTAGAAACATGTGCTATAGTCAGAAAACCCAAAGAAGTAAAGTACCTGCCTAGTAAGGTGTTCGGGAGAATGGAAAATCTCACAATTCAACTTTTCTGAAAAATAAAGTAAGTCCAGATGCAGATAGATAAACAGTAGAGTGCGACCAGTGTTTAAAGAAGAGATACAACCAAACCTCCTTAAACTTTCAAAACAGCAAAAAAGCAAAAAGAAACAGAGTTCACTAGTAAACTCATTCTAGGAAGCCAATACTATTCTAATAACTAACCCATTTTGATTAAAGAAAACAGAACAGAATGACACCAAAAAAAAAAAGAAAGAAAGAAAGAAAAACACCCCAAAAGCCGCCCCCATGATCCAATGATCATAGATTCAAATCCCTCAATGATAGCAAGCTAAATATCAAAATGATCATTACACACGATCATTTGGTCTTTATCCCATAAATGTAGTCTTGACCCAACATATGTAAGACAGTGAATGCAATAAATCATATATGTACAAAATAAATATTTATAATTATTGAAAAAAAAGCAAGTAAAAACCTTTGACCAAATCTAACCCTGCATTCATAATACAAGTCATAAACAGAATGGGTCTAAGGGGAATATTTCTCAACACAATGAAGGCTACTTATGGCAATATGGCAGCCGATACTCTCATAAATGACAAAATCCTAAAATGATTTCATTAAAATCAGAAGTGAGTCAAGTCTCTTCACTCCCCCCACTCCTTTTCAATATAGCACTGGAAGCATTGGCCAGAGCAAAAAGGCAAGAATAAAATATTAAAATGAAATGAACAGGAAAAGAAGATACATTATTCCTGTTGGCAGATAATGTGGTATTATACATAAGAAATCCCAAAGATTTCACCAGAAAAAAATGCAGAAACAAATTTCAGCTGACCAGCAAGTTACAAAATCAACATTAAAATCAGTAGCGTCTCTCTACACAAACAAAAATATACACTGGAAAACACATTATGGACATACTCCAATTTACAATTATATCAAAGAAAATGAAATATCTAGGTCAAAATATGTCTTGGTTTGTTTTAAATTGACATAAAACTAGCCAGTACAGTTGACCCTTGTCAACTTGACACACGAGCACATCACTGTTAAGTCACCACAATCCTTCCTTTCTTAATCATCCCCAAATTCATATAAAACATTTTACAACTTAAAAAAGTATCCAAGTCCTACAAATGTATCTCTCTCTCTCTCTTTTTTTGAGTTTTCTCTTGAAAGAAGAAAAGAAAAAAGAAACCCTAAAGTCTCATATTTTTTATTGTGAGTCTAACCTTCTTACTATATAAGAAAATGGCTGATCCTATCCAGTTCTTTTCTAATGAGAGACAGACAAGGAGTGGGTCCAGAGAAGAGGGAAGGTGGGTGAAAGTGTGAAGAGAGGAGAGAGGAGGAACTATAATCAGGATATCTTGCATGAAAAAATAATCTACTTTCAAAAAAAGGAAAGATTACAGCATAAACACATTTTCATTGAGGAGAAGACAAAGGGACTGCCAAAATGTTTTCAATAAATTGAGCTCCTATTAGAATAACAAATAGAAATGTTAATCACCTTTGTATCTCAAGCATGAATTAATGGGTGGAAGCTAGACAATTATACACACACATGTCTGCAATGTCAGGTATTTCCTAATGGCAGAAAACTATTGAAAATATTGCTATTACAAAATTCAAGATGCATTATAGTTATTTTATAATAAATATAATATGGTACTCACAAAGACAGATATGTAGATAAATAGAACAAATCAAAGATCCGATCATGAGTACATATAACTTCAGCCTATTGATATTTGATAAAGATGCCAAAGACATAAGCTGGAGTAAAGAAAAAAAAGATTTTCAGCAAATAGTGCTGGAAAAACTAGATGTCCACATAAAAAGTAATGAAATTAGTTATGCATCTATCAAATTGCATAAAACAGGCCCCATCCCCTAGATGAAGACCTGCAGTCAATGAGTGTTGAGGGAAGAAGGGTTGTTCTCAGGAAGAAGGCCCTTGGTGGGTTGCCTGAGACTAAGTGGTCAGTCCTTGTACATGCTCAGTAGGACACACACACACACACACACACACACACACACACACACACACACACACACATTATTAAAGAAGTCATGAAGTTTTTGAAAAGAAGCATGCAGAACATGAATATAAGAGCTAGAGTAAGAAAAAGGAAGAGTATAAGTGATGCAAAATAGTAAAAGAGTTACCCAGATGCTACTGGTTTAGAAGGCATGAAGGGTCATGGAGAGCAGCTGAGGCTTGGCACTGTGTCTCAGGGCTGGAGCCATTGAAGAGAGCCCAGGAGAGTCTATCGATGAACATACAGCATAGCTGCAACAAGAGACCCATTTTGGAGAGCCAGACCTGGGACTGCCAGGAAAGCAGCAGTTTCAAGTGGAACCAGCCTAGGTTTAGGAGACAATGACGCTACAGAGGGTGGAGCCAGGGCCCTTTGGAGGAGCCTAGATGATTGTAAGTGGATTCCAAACCTTGAACTGTGAGTCATTTACAAAGATAGATTTCAGTTTTGTGTTGATTTGATAGTTATTATTCCCTGGTTCTTCTTTCTTGAAATAAGAAAGTATTTAACATTATCATTTATTTCAAAGGAGCCAAGTGTAGGGTGTTTGTTTGTTTGTTTGTTTAGTTGGTTTTGGCTTTGGGTTTTCCTTAGGATTGCAGAAAGAGTGACACCATTTTATTCTTAGCCTAAAATATTGGCTATGGTCAAGAAAATTTCCCTTGAGGTTGACATAAGATATAGCTCATCAATTGGGCTAGCCTGACTGATCAGCAAACCATAGGAATTTTTCTGTTTTGCCTCCTCAAGGCTGGAATTAAAAACACCAAACACCACACCTGGCATTTTTCTCTGGGTTCTAGGAATCAGACTTTGGTCATTTTATCTATAAGGTAAGCTCTCTACCTACCATACTATGCCCTAATCCTCCTGTGGGAGCTTTATATTATACAAAGATAACATTGAAGCTACCATAAAAGTTTGTTAGGCCCTGAAATATTACGTGCCCCAAATAAACCTAATTTTTATCAGAATTAAATTTCCCCATTATACTAACCTCACTTTTGTAAAGTGGAAATAATAAAAAGGCTCCTGTGAAATTCTCAGAAAATTAAAATCGCAAAGGTATCGTGTATAAACCACCTAGTACTTATTTATTTCTACAAATATTTAACTATGTAATTTGTATGTTGTTGCTTTGCTAGGTGGCGTGACTTCAGACAGTAGTTGAACATATGTGAATGTCAAGCAAGTACGAGGGGAGAAATATTAGATTCATAATATGAAAATATAAATTAACATTAATCAAAACACAAAATGATGTTTGGACAAGACTTCAAATGAACTATTTAGTCATCCAAACGCACGTCTACAAAAGGCTTTCATTTATTTTTATGAAGAAAGACGTTAGCACATTATATAAATAATTAATGAAATGACAAATATACCTACTCTAGGTTTGGTACTCGGGAGGTTTAAACTGAATTATAGGAAACAAGCAGACATTTTTTTGTCATAACTCAAATGAACATTTTCTATTAAGAATAAACAAAACAGACAATATTTAAAGCCAAACCATGTTTCCTCACCAGAATTTGTCATCTTCTGTTTTAGCATCCCTTGCCAAGGCCTGATAATCTCCAAGTAATAGGATAAGATAGACAACTGTTCTCTGCCAGAACTGGAAGCTGTTCGTGGGATCACCATTTGGATGACTAGAAGCTGGCAACTAGATTCTCAAAAGCTGCTCAGGACAGCTTATGTTTTACACCTCCAGGATGGCACGTGTTCGTGTATTACAAGAAGCAATGCTTTCAGTGCCTCCACTTGAGGGAGATGCACCACTTTTAAGGATTATCACAAAATATAATCTTTGAGAATATCATGAGACAAACCCCAAATGTCAGGGGAATTTTGCAAAGATAGCAGTATTTTTTTTCTCAGCATCATTATGTAATGTTTCAAATAGACAAGCTCCTACTTCAAGCCAATGGGTCTAGAGATCTCAGTGACAAGCTGTCTTGCCCTGAACTCTGTCACCCTGACAATCTGGGAGATAATCAGAGCTACAGAGACTATCTAATCACTATAGAGGATAAACAATAAAATAGTCCAGATTCTGGGATAAGGTAAAATTCTCCTGATAGTCAAAACTGCAGAAAGATAGATCATAAGCACTAATCTCTCTCTCTTTCTCCCTCCCTCCGTCTCTCCCTCTTTTCTTTCTATCCCTCTCCCTTCCTCTCTCTCTCTCTCTCTCTCTCTCTCTCTCTCTCTCTCTCTCTCTCTCTCTCTCTCTCCCTCTCTGTTCCCCCCCCTCTGTGTGTGTGTGTGTGATTGTGTATGCATGTAAACATGCACATGCTCCATCTAATGCAAGTCAGAGGCATTATCTGTAGCATGGGCATACTCATACTCAGAGGCATTGGAGCCTGCTGTTTTATTGTAAAATGGAGATCAGTATCTGACAAAATAATGCCTTTCATTCAAGGTGTTTATCCAAGTCATCCACAGCTACTTTGCCTTCACTGAAGTTATACTTGCTACTGTTGGCACTTACAGCGCTCTTGAACTGAGATGGGGAAGTGACGTTTCAAGTGTTGCTGTAATGGCTTTTCTCTTGACATTAAACCAGCTCAAGCTCTCAAGAATTCTTGGCATGGATTTTCTTCATTTATTTTATATTTTTCTAATGAAAAGACATGCTAAAGACATGATGAAAACTCAGATGAAATTTATATCTAGTCTTGAAAGTTATACATATTTGTTAAACCTTAATTTCAATTTCAGAGGTTTTATCTAATTTGAAAACTTCGTCTGAAAATTCAGAGTACAGATATTCTAAATATGCTAATGGCATCCTAATTTTTCCATTATCCTGTAAGAATTAAACAGGTGGCTAATAAATTAAACAGGGATGCAATCTATAATTGAGTAGGTTCAGTCCAACCATGCTGTTCCCTAAAGGCCAGGTGTTGTGCATGAAATATGTTGAAGGAAAGGTCTTTTTATAATGGACAGCAATGTATAAAAGTCAACCAACAATTTCCATACTGTGCTTGGAGAAACCTGTATGTGATAAAGCAAGAGAAAGATCTATGAAATGAATTTAACTTTTGCTACATACATGGAATGAATATAAGACAATATACATAATTCTGGAAAAAAATAAAACCATACAAGCCCATTCATTATGTGCTTCTTTTTTACCCTGTGCATGATGAACTAATGAATGCGAACTGCTCTTAGCACACACGTTCTTGATAAAAGAAGCTGCATGGAAAATACCAATCTACTATTCTCATACGATTAACTCACGTCTTTTAGAAAGCTTTCTAATATAAAACTATTCTTACTACTTAAAGTTAAATGAAGCAATGTGTTTCAGTGCTTTGTGCATTGGACTCCAACCTGTAGCATACTTTTATCTTTACCTGAGTGTGAAAGAGGCTTAATTATATAAATAATTATAAGATATGCTTGCATAAGACAATTTATTCTTTGAACAGAAAAACTATGAAGTCTGAAATATAAACCACACATACATGAAATATAGAAAATAAACAGATGCTGATCAAGACATACACAGTGCGCGTGCATGCACACACACACACACACACACACATGCACACCACTGAAGCACACATGCACACTCACATACGCTCATGCACACAAAGTGCCAGGGGATTGGGATCTTAACCATAAATGAAGACTGGTAGCCTATGTAATAAGTCTCATGTCATACCAAGACAAAATTCTGTACAATATTTATTGCAAGACACATTCTATTTTATAATAATTGAAAAAAAACATTTGTAAGAGAAAGAAATGGCAGTTTATAAGATCTATAAATTGAAGTAATATAATAAATTTCAAATATAAAGAAAGCAGAGTAGAATAAATGTGCAATGGATTTCTCTAGTTAAAAAGTAAGTTTGTGATAGAGTTTGATTTCTACTTTAATTTCTTAATCAGATTCATTGGTATCAATGGTTATACTAATGTTCATAGAGCATTATGGGAGAAGGAATACTTGAGAACCAAATCAGTCCAAAATATTTCCATGTATATATGTGGATTGTAATAATAGTTATATTAATAATTAAATAGTGAATTCATATTTAATGTATTTAATAAATAAAGTCATATTTAATATTTCCAGCATTAATATAAATTTTCTTCTATTGATAGACTTGATTGTTAAGATAAAAGTATGAATTCTTAGTATATTAAAGGCAATTCTATTGTGTGTCAAGGTTAAGAAACCAATTTAAAGATGAACCCAAAAGAATAGTTCATTTTCAAAAAGGAATTGTCTAGGGAAGCAGCAGCCTTAACACTGTAAATTATTTAGAAAGTTCTCCTCGATCTTAGAATCAGCATTAAAGAGAGAAACAAAATACAGAATTCCTCTTTCTTGTGGCACAGGGATAATTGCTAGCTAACTCCTGCATTGTACTTTGGGGAAATTCCATACTAGTTACCATGAGATTGTTCTGTAGAAGTCCTAACCCTGTCACTCATCCCAGAAATTAGCTGTAAAACTGTTTCAAACCCAATCTCCAGGCTAGAGATGCTCATTAATGGGGTGAATACAGGGGACAATGATAGATATATGAAAAGAGTCTCGGTTAAACACTTAAAACTTTCATATGAGAACAATTATCCATATTCTGTAAAAAGACAGGAAATGAAGTAAAATAAATATTCAAATTTTTACAACCTTTTAAACATTGTTACTCAAATAACATATCAAGGATCAAAAAAGGCAAAGGTTTTCAAATATAAATATGTAGATAGGCAAAACCATACAAATATAGCTCCTGCTGTTTACAAGACAGGTAAACATTGTTGCTCCTATCTCAAATGTCCAAGCACATTAATATCAAGTCAATTGTAATGTGAATGGTAGTTCCATTATCAAAGCCCAGAGACAGAGAAAATATTCAAATCAATATTAACATCAATATAAAAATAAAATTAACAGAAAGTAAAAAATACAGTTCTCAACACAAAATTTTATTAAGAAGGTACCACAAATATGTTTCAACTTCTTGATAAAACTGGCAGTACAGCCCTAATGATTCAGTCACGACACTCATAGGTTGGCTGTAACTGACAGGTCTTTAATTGGATTCAAGGTCTACTTAGGCAGGATAGAAATCATGCCTGGAAACCCAGCCAAAGACCAAAGGCTAGGGAAGTCATAGATCTTTTTTCCTCCACTTTAACTAGATCAGCATATTTTCTAATTATATCCTATTTATAGTAAATTGCAACCATTACAGAAAACCACAACTGGATATAATAGGTATGTTGGGACTGTGGGGAGCCCAGACTGGAAATATAAGGCACCTAAGATTCAGAGAAAAACAGAGATTGGAGGACAGAAAGATTCTAAGAGTCAGAGAATCAGGAAGTTGGCCTCAACAAATGGCACTGGTCTAATTGGATGTTGGCTTGTAGAAGAGTGCAAATAGAACCATAACTATCACACATCACAAAAATGAAATAATGGATCAAAGACAATAGAAAATCAGATACACTGAACCTGACAGATGAGAAAGTGGACAATAGATTTGAATGTATTGGCATAGAAGAAAGACAACTTCCTGCATAGAAGATCAGTAGTGCAGGTACTAAGATTGCCAATGAACAGGACCTCATAAAACTGAAAAGCTTATGTAAGGCAAAGGATACTGTAAACAGGACAAATTCACAGACTTCATAATGGGAAAAGATTTTTACAAATTCCACATCTGACACAGGCCTAATATCCCAACATATAAAGAATGTAAGAATCTAGACATCCAACTAAAATGGGATATATATCCAAACACAGAATTCTTTACAGAGAATCTCGAGGGGCTGAGAAACATTTAAAGAAACATCCAATTTCTTAGCCATCAGGGAAATGTATATCAAAACAACTTTGAGATTCCATCTTCCAGATTTCATCTAGGGAAGCCAATTGATATTATTACCTCTACCAGATCACATTACTGTTCTCATGGCTAAGATCAAAACCACAAATGACAGCTTATGTTGGCAAGGATGTAGAGCAAGGGGAGTGTCTTACTTAGGGTTTTATTGCTGTGAACAGACACCATGACCAATATAAGTTTTATAAAGGACAACATTTAATTGAGGCTGGCTTACAGGTTCAGAAGTTCGGTCCATTATCATCAAGGCGGGAGCATGGCAACATCCAGGCAGGCATGGTGCAGGAGGAGCTGAGTTCTACATCTTTACCCACAAGAAGCCAGGAACAGACTGAGCACTCTCAGGTAGCTAGGAGGAGGGTCTCCAAGTCCACCCCACAGTGACACACTTCCTCCAGCAAGGTCACACCTTCTAATAGTGGCACTCCCTGGGACAAGCATATGCAAACTGTCACAGGGAGTGCTTCCCCATTGCTGGTGTGAGAGCAAATTTTTACAATAACTTTGGAAACCAATATGGTGGTTCTTCAGAAAATTAGGACTAGATCTACATCCAAACCCAGCTATACCATTCTTGGGAATATATTCAAAGGATATTCTACCGTACCACAAAGACATTTGCACAACTTTATCCAAAGCAGCTTTGTCCATAATAGCCAGAAACTGGAAACTACCTAGACATCCCTTAGAGAAATGAATAAAGAAACTGTGTTACATTTATATAGTGGAATAGAACTCAGCTATTTAAAAAATGACATCATGAAATTTACAGGCACATGGATAGAACTGGAAATAAATCTTTCTGAGTGAGGTAACTCTGACCAAGAAGGACACACACGGTATGTACTTACTTAGAAGTTGATAATTAGATTGAAGTAAAAGATAATCCACAGGCCTGGATAGGATAAATAAGTAAGGGTGTCTGAGGTAGGATGCATAGATCACTGTGGGGACAGTGAAATAGAATAGATGTGTGGGAGAACTGAGTAGAGGAGGGGATGAGATCAGGATGGATAAAGACGGGGGATTGCAGGGTGAGAATACTAGGAGAGATGATTAGAATTGGGGTGCATTTCAGGAATGATGGGGAAACATAGTGCAGTAAAAACTCCTTGGAATCTCAGAGGGTGACCCTAGCAAATACTCCTAGTAATGCATGCTATAGTGTCTGAACTAGCCATCTTCTGTCTCCAGATAAAGCTTCTGGTGTTGGGCCTGGGACATCAACCCAGCCACAAAACCTTTGATATGTAATCTGCCCTGCCTGCAAAACATGCAGGGGTAAAGAAGGCACACAACCTGTGGGAATGGTCAACCAATGACTGGTCCAGCTTGAGACCAGCTTCAGGGGAGGTAGCATACCCCCTACCACTGCCTGGAGGGCCAGCAACCAGAAGATGTGTTAGAACCTTGGATAGAACAAAGATGTCTAACAATAAAGAAAAAAGTCAATGAAATGATTCCTAATGATATTCTACTGTACTCATAAACAGGAGCCTAGCCTAACTGTTATCAGACAGACTTCATTCAAAACTTATGAGAACAGAGACCCACAGCCAGACACTAGGGGAAGCCTGAAGAAGATGGAGATGAAGAATTATAGGAGCCAGAGAGTTCAAGAACACTTCAAGAACCACTAACCAGGGCTCCTAGGTGCTCATGGAGACTAAAGTGATAATCAGGGAGTCTGTATTAAGTCCTCACACAATATATCAGCATATATATTATGGTTGGGTAGGTTGGTGTTTTTGTGGGACTCCAAACAGTAGGAATGGTGCTGTCTCTGACTCTTGACTGCTCTTGAGACACCTGTCCTTCCACTGGACTGTGTCTTCTAGCCTTGATATGCGGGTATGTGCCTAGTCTTATTCTAACTTTTTATGCCATGTTTAGTTGATATCCCTGGAAAGGCTGCCCATTTCTGAAGCAAAATTAAAAAGAAATGGATCTCAGCAAGAGGGAACATGTTTAGGGGAGGGACTGGGAGTCGTAGAAGGAGACAAAAATGTAGTCTGGACATATTGCATGATAGAACTGCAAGGACAGAAGCAGCAACGATAAGAACACCAACACCACGAACAACACTGTGCCTCCTAGAAGTAACCACTTAAATAAGAACTGAACAATGACAGTATCAATAGACATGTTCTTTTTTGATTAATAATTTTTAACTTATTTATTTTTTCTGATTTATTTTTCTTTTATTAGAATTTTTATTATTTAATTAAATGTTAATCCCCCTTTCCCCTTTCCCCTCCAGAAAACCACTATCACATGCCCCCCTACTTCTATGAGGGTGCTTCCTCACCCACTCACCCACTCCCTCCCTCCTCCCCACCCTAACATTTCCCTACACAGGGGCATCCAGCTTTGACAGGACCAAGGGTCTCTCCTTCCATGGATGCTCGACAAGGACATGCTCTGCTATATATGTGGATAAAGCTATAGGTCCCAAGTTCTCTTTGGTTGGTAGTTTAGTCCCTGGGACTTCTGGGGGATCTGGTTGGTTGATATTGTTGTTTTGTTTATGGGGTTGCAAACCCCTTCAACTACTTCAGTCCTTTCTCTAACTTCTCCACTGGTGTTCTCAGTTCAATGGTTGACTGCGAGCATCTGCTTCTGTATTTGTCAAGGTCTGGCAGAGCCTCTCAGGAGAGAGCTATATCAGGCTTCTGTCAGCAAGCACTTCTTGGCATTCTCAAATAGTGACTGAGTTTGGTGGCTGTATATGGGATGGATCTCATAGGTGGGGCAGTCTCTGGATGGCCTTTCGGAAACTTCAGTCTCTGCTCCACATTTTGTCTCCATATTTTCTCCTGTCAGTATTTTTGTTCCCCTTTCTAAGAAGGTCTGAAGCATCCACACTTTGCTCTTCCTTCTTCTTGAGTTTTCCAATCACAAAAGAACACACGTGGTATGCACTCACTGATAAGCGGATATTAGTACAAAAGCTCAGAATATCAAAGATACAATTCACAATAAGACATGTTCTTGAGGATAGGGAAAATCTAATGGAGTCCCAACCCTAGTCAAAAAATCTGTAAGCAATTAATGACTGCTGAGTGGGAAAATTAGCCTCTCCCATGAATGACCCACCTAATTAATTATCCATATGGAATAGTAAGCAATTAAATCACATATAACCACAAAAGTGTAATCAGCATGTTGCATATGTATTTGCAGGTCTGTACATATATGTAATAATAATCAAAGAAAAAGAGTCCATCTATTTGAGCAGGAGGAGAGAGTTCATGGCATGGAGTGGAAGGAGAAAAGTCCATGTGGGATGAACTAATTTTAATTAATGTAAATTAAATAATAGAAAGAAAATAAAGACAAGCATAAAAGAATAATTTCAAAAATTAGTAATTTAATGAACATAATGGAACTTAAGTGATACATTATAAAATATTTACCATAGGATACACATACACACACATGCGCACACCCACGCCCATGTGCATGGACACACGGACACACTTCATTTTCGAACCAAAGTCTTCTGTCTCATAAGTACTATTCATCATGTAAGTAATTAACTGTGATTTTTTCCTATAGACTTAAATGTGGCAGAGCTTAGCACTGCTGGTGATTCAAAGGTTTTTTCCCCCATGTTCATTGGTGTTTGCCTGCATGTATGTCTGTGCTAGGGTGTTGGATCCTCCTCTGGAACTGGAGTTACAGGGCATTGTGAGTTGTTATGTGGGTGCTGGGAATTGAACCTGGGTCCTCCGGAAGATCGGTCAGTGCTTTTAACCAATGATCCATTTCTCCAAACTGAATGAGCTTACTATTTCTAATGTCACATTATTCTTGACACTGAGACCCCACTTCAGAAATTAGTTTGCCTTTAACATTTGGAAGCAGCTGTCATATGTTTGTGGATTAATGGCCAATTTGGTAGAATATAAGTAGTACCTGAGGTACAAAATTAAAATACAGAAACAATCAAACAAACAAAAAAATATGATCGGAAAATACAACAACAGGCAAAGAGGTAAAGAGAGAACTAGAATTCAGAATAAGAGTAACCATTAGAAGTGAAAGATGGCTTTTCTTAAAGAAGCAATAACAACAACAAAAATATTCTATTCACACCAAAATTTCTTTTGGTTTATTTTACAAAAGGTAAGATTATACAAGTTTTAAAAACAATAAAATAAAAAGTAATATAGACTTTGGGAAGAAATGGTAAATTGTTGGATTTTTTTCCCCAAATAGGTGTTTATTTTAACGGAAACTAAACCTTTATAGGTTAGTTTAAATATATAGCAATATATGCTTTTGCTGGAATTGATTAACTTACACTTATATTGTCTTTTAAGAAAGGGAGTCCGCAGTTGAGAAAATACTCCTGCCTGATTGGCTTGTGGGCAAGCTTGTGGTACATTTCATTGATTGGTGATTGGATGGGTGTAGTCCAATCTCCAAGAGATTGGTGGTCCTGGATATTACAAGAATGTAGTCTCTGCACAGCCAGAGCATGTCAAATGAATGCTTGCAGCAAACCATTGAACTGAGAACGGGATCTCGGTTGAAGGAATTAAAGAAACGACTGAAAGAGCTGAAGGGGCTTGAGACACCATGTGAACAACAATGCCAACCAACCAGAGCTTCCAGGGACTAAACCACTACCCAAAGAGTACACATGGTCTGACCCTGGGCTCCAACTGCATATGTAGTAGAGGATGGCCTTGTTGGGCACCAATGGAAGAAGCCCTTGATCCTACCAAGGTTGCCCCCAGTACAGGGGAATGTGGGGGGGGGGCGGCAGGGGGACGGAAACACCCTTTTAGAAGGGAAGAGGGAGGGAATAGGGGGCTTATGGACAGGTAACCAGGAAAGGAACACTTGAAATGTAAATAAAGAAATATCCAATAAAAAAAAAGAAAAATCAAAACAAAACAAACAAACAAACAAACAAAAAAAAAGAATGCAGTCTCTGAGAGTCATGGGAAGTCAGTCAATCAATACATGACTTCTGCTCTATTTCCTCTCTCTAGTTTTCTGTGCTGAGTTCCTGCATTTGCTTCCTTGGATGACTGACTGATACTCTGTAAGGTAAAATAAACCCTTTTTCCTCATGGTGATTTTAGTCTATTACAGTGATAGAAACTCCAACTAAGACAGTGCCACACAACGAGTTCGGCAGCGAGAAACAAAATGCAGAATTCATAGTTCCTGAGCACAAGCTATTTCTTTAAGAAGTAGCATAAGAAACAATGGAAATTTTACATTTCTATGTAGAAAAAAAACCAAGTTTGGAGTAAAACCTTAATTTAGAGTCAATTAAATGCGCTTTAGTTTCAATTTTGAGTTGACAGTTTGTGTCGAGAACAGATGCTTGGCCAAATTTAAAACTCAGTCACAGTTTGGATAACATTATGATGATTACAAGTAAGCAACAGGATTCCTTACTGACTGTTGTGGTAGCATACAAAAGCTGGTAGCCTTCCTGGATAGAAACGGCAAACACATCAAGGAAAAAAATTGGAGAAACAATACTGTTCACAACAGTCTTAAAAAAAAATATCTTGGAATAAATTAACCAAGGAAGTGAAAGACTTGTACAATGAAAACTTTAAGACAGTGGAAACTGAAATTTACTAAGACACCAGAAAATGGAAAGATCCTTATGTCTAAGGAATTAGCAGGATTAAATTCTGAAATGGCATTTCTACTAAAAGCATCTACATACTATGCTATTCCTAACATAAATTGAAAAAAAAAACTAGCTTCAGATTTCATAGGGATACATAAGACCAAGTAGAGGGAAGTAGCCATAAAAATAAAAATATTATTGGATGTATCACTGTCTCAGATTTCAAGTTATATCACAGAGTTACAGTAATAAAACCAGAATGGTAGGGACATAGGCAGATTCATTGGTCAAAAGAATAGAATTGAGTATTCACACATAAGCCCACATGAATACAGCCAATTCACGATTAATAAAGAAGCCAAAAAAAATACACACTAGAGATAAGACTGCATTTCAACAAATGGTGCTGGTCAAACTGGACAGCTAAATGTGGAAGGATAACGTTCAATCCTTATCTCCCTCCGGGAAGAAAACTCAACTTCAGATGGATTCAGGCCAACAGCATAAGACCTGATGCCCTGTTATATTTCTATCCAAACACAGTCATAAACCAAATTAAGTTTCCGACATATTCATTCTCCTCTATGTTTTCAAATATCTATGTCAAATACTAAGCTACAGAATGGGACTAGTATATGTTCAGATTTCCTTTTTCACTGTCTTTTTTGTGGGTTAGTCTCATAGACATGTGCTTTTGTTTGCTTAATGTTGTTGGTTTACTTGTTTAATGTTGTTGGTTACTGATTTAGTATTCAAATACATAAAGTGGACATCCAAAATGCAGTATTTTTTATTGTGTTTGTATACCATTGATGGATTACTGGCTAGTCAAATTCACCTTTCAGCAGGAAAATCTGTCAATAGAATGACTAATTGGCTATGTGCTGTCCTTGCCAGTTTTTTTTTCTTTTTTTTTTTTGATATCCTTCATTTATAAATTTTTGATAAGGAAGCAAAATACTATAAAAATGTGATTTGAATAGCAAATGTTTACAATTATTGAATCACAATTAGTAGAGGCATATTATTTATTTGTTATAATGTGGAAGGAACTGCAGAATCATTCTTTTATTGGAAAATCCTAATCACCTAATTCTAACCTAATCCTAATTCTGAACACTTAAATGCATGCCACAGGATAAAAAGTTTATACATATTTTCTAGTGTTTATGATTTATTTATAACTCTTAGCATATTGCTAAAACCAAATTAACTAACTTTGAAAAATCCAAGACTTAAAAGTATTTTTGCTAGGACACTGTGGTTAGGACAAAACGGCAACCAACAGATTGGGAAAAGATCTTTACCAATCCTACAACAGATAGTGGCCTTATATCCAAAATATACAAAGAACTCAAGAAGTTAGACCGCAGGGAGACAAATAACCCTATTAAAAATGGGGTTCAGAGCTAAACAAAGAATTCACAGCTGAGGTATGCCGAATGGCTGAGAAACACCTAAAGAAATGTTCAACATCTTTAGTCATAAGGGAAATGCAAATCAAAACAACCCTGAGATTTCACCTCACACCAGTGAGAATGGCTAAGATCAAAAACTCAGGTGACAGCAAATGCTGGAGAGGATGTGGAGAAAGAGGAACAGTCCTCCATTGTTGGTGGGGTTGCAGACTGGTACAACCATTCTGGAAATCAGTCTGGAGGTTCCTCAGAAAATTGGACATTGAACTGCCTGAGGATCCAGCTATACCTCTCTTGGGCATATACCCAAAAGATGCCCCAACATATAAAAAAGACACGTGCTCCACTATGTTCATCGCAGCCTTATTTATAATAGCCAGAAGCTGGAAATAACCCAGATGCCCTTCAGAGGAATGGATACAGAAAATGTGGTACATCTACACAATGGAATATTACTCAGCTGTCAAAAACAATGACTTTATGAAATTTGTAGGCAAATGGTTGGAACTGGAAAATATCATCCTGAGTGAGGTAACCCAAGCACAGAAAAACACACCTGGTATGCACTCATTGACAAGTGGCTATTAGCCCAAATGCTTGAATTACCCTAGATGCCTAGAACAAAAGAAACTCAAGACGGATGATCAAAATGTGAATGCTTCACTCCTTCTCTAAAAGGGGAACAAGAATACCCTTGGCAGGGAATAGAGAGGCAAAGATTAAAACAGAGACTGAAGGAACACCCATTCAGAGCCTGCCCCACATGTGGCCCATACATATACAGCCAGCCAATTAGACAAGATGAATGAAGCAAAGAAGTGCAGGCCGACAGGAGCCGGATGTAGATCGCTCCTGAGAGACACAGCCAGAATATACAGCAAACACAGAGGCGAATGCGAGCAGCAAACCACTGAACTGAGAATAGGACCCCAGTTGAAGGAATCAGAGAAAGAACTGGAAGAACTTGAAGGGGCTCGAGACCCCATATGTACAACAATGCCAAGCAACCAGAGCTTCCAGGGACTAAGCCACTACCCAAAGACTATACATGGACTGACCCTGGACTCTGACCTCATAGGTAGCAATGAATATCCTAGTAAGAGCACCAGTGGAAGGGGAAGCCCTGGGTCCTGCTAAGACTGAACTCCCAGTGAACTAGACTGTTGGGGGTAGGGTGGCAATGGGGGGAGGATGGGGAGGGGAACACCCATAAGGAAGGGGAGGGGGGAGGGGGATGTTTGCTCTGAAACCGGGAAAGGGAATAACACTCGAAATGTATATAAGAAATACTCAAGTTAATAAAAAAAAAGCTATGTTTAGATTGCAAAAAAAAGTATTTGATTTATTTAAGGCTTACAATAACAATATATCCAGTTTCACTTAAAAACATTCTCTATTTGCATTATACTTTTAGAAAAATATTTATTTTTAAAAAATTTTTAAAATTAGATATTATTGTTCCATTATCCCTCTTCCTTTTCCTCCCTCCAGTCCCTCCTGTGTGCCCTTACTCTCTAATTCATGACCTCTTTTTCTTTAACTTTTTTGTTGCACATATATTTTTTGTTGTTGTTTTTTTTAATTATTGTTTTACTTATTTACTTTACATCCCGCTCACTGCTCCCCTCCTGTCACCTCTCCCACAGTCCTTCTCCCACCCCCCTCTTCCCTTCTCCTGTATTCAGGTGAGGTCTCCCCTGGGTATTCCCCACACTGTCACATCAGATCTCTGCTAGGCTCAGCGCTTCCTCTCCCACTGAGGTCAGACAAGGCAGTCGGGCTAAAAGAACATCTCACATAAAGGAACAGCTTTGGGGAGAGCCCCCCGCTCCAGTATATATTTAAAAAATATATTGTTTAACAGATTTATTGATTATATATATTTGAGTACAATGTCACTGTCTTCAGACACACCAGACGAGGGCATCAGATCCCATGACAGATGGTTGTGAGCCACCATGTGGTTGCTGGGAACTGAACTCAGGACCTCTGGAAGAGCAGTCAGTGCGCTTAAACACTGAGCCATGTATTTTCACTGGTGTCTGTATGTTGGTATGGACACCTGAATGCTGGTGCCCGCAGAGGCCATAAGCATCAGAGTCCCCAGAAGTGGAGTGATAAACAGTTTTGATGTGGTGCTGGGAACTGAGCAAGAACAGTGCAGGCTCTTAACTGCAGAACCATCTCCAGCTGCTATTTAACAAGATTGCCTTATATTTTTTTATGTTTGCTCCTATAAAATTTTGACACATTAATCTAAACAAGAAATTCATTTGTGAATGAAGCCAAGGTTTCGCTTGTGACATTATATACATCATTTTCTGTTTCATGTAAGTGATTGTGTAACTCAGACACTGCATGAATCCCGTGGAGTCTTTTCTACTTTCATACATTCTGCAAATGACAAAAATTAATCTTCTTAACTTTACAAAGGGATCTTCCTGTGGATACTTAGGTTTTACTATAAAATCATAAATTTCCTCTGGATCTGCCAGTTCTATGCATATAAGTATAATACTGCACTCTAAGTGTTAATTTATACCATTTCTTCTGTGTTTGTATTCTCAATTTCATTTTAAATTTTGATTCCACTGTCTTCTCCCTTATAGTTGACTACAGTCACAGGTGATTGGCTGATCTTTGTTGTCAACCAGCTATGGTCTTGGTTTACACACCTGTTTCTTCTGCCTTCGCATGCATTATTATTTTTGAACCCATGCTGACCTCCTTCTCTCAGACATTTTCTTGTTCTTTCTTCAAAATTTTTGAGTTTAACGTTCTCATTTTTAGTTCAATCTTCCTGTCAGATTCCTCCTGTAGGTGGTGCATGACTTGGTGAGCGAATGCATACCATCTAGAATGATCAGACACATTCCAGCTCAGATATGCCAGTGAGCATTTGCCTTGGAGTAATGCTAACTTTGCTAAGCTACAACCCGTCTTGCTCATGTTATAATTACTGTTTTATTTATGTAGCAAATGTGTGCTGTCATGCCCGGCTTATTTTTTATTTTAATCAAATAAGTTAGTAGAATATTTTTGAGAAAATTTGGAAGCATTTTTTTTTCTCATCTTGCCTTTGCACCCCCACACCTCAGGGTGGAAGGGCTTTATTTTCACTGGTAAATAAATACCTCCTGAATAGATTTTTTGGGGGGCTAGGAAGTACCACAGTGGTGACTTTCTAGCCCTTTATTTCTTCTTTATTGCAAACATTCTTCTATACTGTTGACTTTCTCCTCTACATTATAGTTTCATGTATGTGTTTTCTTGATTTGCTGCAGTAAATATGCATTCATTTTATTCAGGTGGTTATTATATGATGCTGTCATTATTTGAGTTTCATCAAAAATGAGCCAGGGTCAGTTCCCTAGTTGTGCACTGCAGTGTGTTTGTGCCTTACTTTTGCTATTGGAAATAAGTCAGGCTTGAGGGAATTTACTTTAGCACAGATCTTAGGAACAGCTAAAACCAAATCGAGTCTGAAACAATATAAGCTAAAACCATTTATGGGCGACTAGCCTCAATACAGTCTATCAGCTGCATTTCAGCCAGGCTTTCAAAGCCTAGAAAGATAATTTAAGTGCTCTTGTGTAAAAGGAGGAATGCTGTGACAGTCTTGAGCTTGAAGCTTTTGGAAGTTGATTTGGGTCATTTGGTCTATTGGGTGATTTTGGCTGCAAGTGTGTAAACAAGCGATTTAGGAATACTTAGAGTGGGATGGCTCATATTGGCTTTTAATTTGACCTCTCCAAGAATCATTCTGGAGACAAATCTCTGAACAGGTCTGAATGCCTAGCCCTAGTCATGTGTGGTGGAAAGATTCACTTTAACAGCATAATTCAGCCAGCTGCAGTCAGGAACTGCGGAGAAACGATAAGGCATGCTGAGCAGCTGGTTACTCCTATCTTTTTACTTTTATTATTTTTATTGGATATATTTCTTTATTTACATTTCAAATGTTATTCCCTTTCCTTGTTTCCTGTCCATAAGCCCCCTATCTCCCCCACCCTCCATAAGGGTGTTTCCCCTACTCCCCCACCCCTTTTATTACTCCCTCCTTCCTTGACATTCCTCTGCACTGGGGGTCCAGCCTTGGCAGGACCAAGGGCTTCCCCTTCCACTGGTGCCCAACAAGGCCATCCTCTGCTACATATGCAGTTGGAGCCATGGGTCAGTCCATGTATAGTCTTTGGGTAGTGGCTTAGTCCCTGGGAGCTCTGGTTGGTAGGCATTGTTGTTCTTATGGGGTTGCAAGCCTCTTCAAGCTCTTTCAATTCTTTCTCTATTTCCCCTTATTTCTTAGCATCAGATGACCCTTCTATGATCCAGTTCTAGGTGGTATCCTCAATTGTGAGCCTGAATAATCAGCTTTAACTAGCTTCCAAGGAGTTAGTTTTGCCCCAACAGTAAGAGAAGGAACTAGAACAGAGAGTAAAGGTTACTCTGTTTTAGAAGTGTCTATGGTCAGCAAATTTTTGAAACAGCTAGGGGGTTCATTGGATATTTTTTTCATGTTCATACTGTCAGTGTTCTATCTGGGTGACCTCAGGGCAGTTTCTTAGAACTTACCATCTGTTTCCATATTCAGCCAAGTGACTAGGACTAACTAAGAAGTCTGAGAAACACTTGTACATCTTTCTGTTCC
This sequence comes from Rattus norvegicus, assembly GCF_021556685.1. Lineage (NCBI taxonomy): Eukaryota > Metazoa > Chordata > Mammalia > Rodentia > Muridae > Rattus > Rattus norvegicus. The sequence continues at coordinate 53,850,238 of NC_141544.1, read as the reverse complement.
CTGCTAGATATGCCCCACAGCCGACTCTACTGCTTCATAACACCTGAGCTTCTTTACCTCATTACCTACCTACCTGAAGGATGTCTGACGATTGGGAAGCACGGATCAAAGGGGAAAGGAAGGCAGTTAGGGATATGTCCCCATCACTGCATCTTTATCTTCCAATAGCTTTCTGAAGCCGCATTTCTGAGTGATGGTTTCTTCGATGTGGGCCAGTCTGCAGTCCTGCAGAGTCAACCTGGCTCCCAGAGTTGGGGGAGCGGCTCTTGTTCTTTCAATCCTGCCAACTGCTTTGCAAACAGTCTTTTCATTAAATTATTTTTAGTTAATTAATTTGGGGCTGCCCCCTCCTTTTTATTGTGAACAGCTTGGCCTACTTAGAATACCACAAACGGGATGTAGCGATGAATGTACACATGTTAATGCATAGGAAGTCCTTACAGTATCCCTGTAAACCTAATACACAAGAATAACGATCCTGATAACACCATTATTATTGAAACCACGACTCATCCCATTTTGCCTAGTATAAATCACTGAGGCCTCAGTTTTAGACATTGTATATGTCTTTCTGCTAGGTGATGAACATGGTTATAGGTATAATGAGAGACCAGTTGAGCCAATAATCACACTAGATTAAATTTAGAAAAAAAATTTGCTTCCGTTTAGCAGTAAGAAAAAGGTGTGAATTTATTCATGGAAGGAGAAATGCCGGCTAAAAGGTAAAAGAAAGATAAAGCAAATTATAATATAAGTGAAAATGATATTCATCTTTTTCTTTTGGCATGTGTTACCTCTGGGGAAATGGTAAGTTTTGTATTTAGATGGATAATTCCAATAAAACCATGACCTTGAAGTGTTCGCAGCTCTATCGCCCTCACCCTTTACATTAATCATTGCAGTTTAGATCATATCTCTACAGCGCGTGAATGAAATTCGTCTCCTATTTTATTTAAATGTTGCCTCCTTACTGCCATCTGATAATATCTAATGTCTATCCATCCTCAGTACAAAAGTCCCAATCCTCATTGGTGAGGGTACTTTAAAGTATCCTTAAAATAGTCAAAAACTGAGTAATTTAGGAGAACAAAAAAGGACGGTTGTGGCAGCTAGAGCCTTGGCTGCCAAATTTAACCACTTCACCTGTCTATGTTGGAGATGGGAAAATACTGTTGTTCTGATGGTTTAATAAAATATGGCCAGTGTGATCATAGTTACATTTCAAACAGTGACAGAGATTAAATGCAAGACTGTATCTTTGAGACTAAATCTCAGAAATGTTTGTTATGGGAACTTTTAAGCATGCATTCCCAAGGACAATATATTTATAAAATTAGTGTTTTTCATGCTTCTGAAACACATAAATTCCGAAATCATATGAGTGCCTAGGAGACATGAATGCTAAAATAGTTTAAACACACACACACACACACACACACACACACACACACACACACACACACTAGTTCTCAACCCTCCAAAAGGCATTATATTGAGCTGTGACCTGCATGGTATTAATAGTCATAAAGTCCCAGCAGGGACATCAGAAATAACTCCAGTTAATCTTTTGATTTTAATAGTATAGGGGAAAGTTTGAACATCATTTAGAAAGCAACTCTGGTCACAGGGGAAATGCCGTGATACTGGAATCAGTGAAAATCAACACGTTCATTGTATTTCAACTTTTTTTGCTTATCCCACCCGTAATTTTTAAGATTACTTTACTTAAAATGCAGTGGTAATGATTATATTATTTGCACACTTAAATTATACTTTGAATTACTCTCAGGACTATATACATTTGATTGGGTTTAATCTTTGCAGCAGTCCTTTGCGGTGGGTACTATTTCGCCTTTATTTTACAGAGAAAAAAATTCTTTAATTAAGTTACACTTTTTTTATAATAGATCAATACTTTTATGTTTTCATCTCTAAATTATTTCAGGTGACTTTGGTCCATATAACTTGTTCATAATCATTTCTACACTTTTATAGGATGAACAACATCTAAAAATTAAATGCTGTTTGCTTCACTATCTCTGACCTTTCCTTTCCTCTTAAGGAAATTTGGGGATGAAAATGTCATCCATGACTTCAGTAAAAATAATTGCTTAATATTTACTCTCTCCTCTATCTTTCTATCCTTGAATCCACCTTGATCATAACCAGTTTTCATTGATTCTCTGCTTGGCTTCCTGTCTGTGATGAATTGTGTAACTAGATTTGGACTTCCTTGTAAAGTGCTCTCTCATTTTGCTTAAGCGACACCTGATTTTAAGTGACACTTCCTCTGGTCTGACCTGCTTTGCTTTAATGTTTCCTTACTCTCTGTACTTGAGCGTTCTGACAGCTCTCTAAATCTCCTTATGAAGACTTATTCTCATATATATACACACATATATATATATATATATAAAAGTTAGTCACACTTGTTATAGTAATGTTGATTTCGCATAAAAATAATAGTTTTGGTAAGAGTTCCTATTGTAACCACAATATTAAACCATATACTGCTATCATATTAGCAGTATATCATATTAAATCATATGTTGTATCTATACATTAAAACACACACACAATTCTTTGTAATAGTAATCTTTTGAATATATTGGAGGCAAGAGCAAAATCAAGAATAGATGCTCAGATTATCTATCTATCCATCTATCTATCTATCTATTTATCTATCTATCATCTATTGTCTATCATCTATCTATCTATCATCTATCTGTTTACATATCTATTATCTATCTATCTATCTATCTATCTATCTATCTATCTATCTATTTACCTATTATCTATCCATCATCTATCTACCTATCTATTATCTATCTATCATCTATCTATTTACCTATCTATTATCTATCTATCTATCTATCATCTATCTATTTACCTATCTATTATCTATCTATCATCTATTTACTTATCTATCTATCTATCTATCTATCATCTATCTATCATCTATTTACCTATTATCTATCTATCTATCTATCTATCTATCTATCTATCTATCTGTCATCTATTTACCTATTATCTATCTATCTATCTATCTATCTATTTATCTATTTTGGTATAAATATTTTACTTTTTTAGACAGGAAGGTGATTTATAAATGACCATTGACTATTGGTTTAAACACCAAGTTATTGGATTTATTAAACTATTTTTTCACATGTAGAAATGAAATAAGCAATCTTTCCTTTTGTTTTTTTGTCTATTTGCTTGTTTGTTTGGTTAGTTTTTTTTTCCCTGAAACAAGGTCTCACTAGTTAGCCCTGACTGTCCTGGAACTCAATCTGTAATAGGCTGGCCTTAAACTTACAAACATATGTTTGCCCCTGCCTCCTGAGTATTGAATTTAAAGGCACGAGCTACCACACTTAGCTAAGCCTAAAGTTTAAACATTTTACCACCTTGTTATTTCTGTTTTCTCGTCCTGGTCCATTTTTGAGAAGTTTTAAAATGGCAGGATGATATCCATTGAACAAAAGTGCAGATGTAATAATGCATTAGTTGTTGGGGGAGCACTACCTCATGTATACAGATTATCATCCTTTCTCAGCCAAGGGTCTAAAAAATCTCTCACCAAGAAGACATTGTGGTGTGTTGGTTTGTGTGAGAATGACCTCCATAGCCTCATATATTGAATGTTTGGTTCCTAGTTGGTGGAAATGTTTTGGAAGGGTTAGAAAGTGTGGCCTTGAAGGAGGAGGTTTGTAACTGAGGGTGGGTTTTGAAGTTTCAAAATCCTACATCACTCCAGTTAGTTCTCACTTTTTCTCTGCCTCATGCTTGGGGATGAGATGTCGTGTTCAACGTTGAAGTGATAATTTTGGTTTTAGCATTCTATGTCTTCTTTCTTCCTTCCTTCCTTCCTTTCTTTCTTTCTTTCTTTCTTTCTTTCTTCTTTATATTTTAATGAGTGAATGAAAGAATAAATTGAAACCTAGACAAATGTGTAAAGGTTAATAACTGAACTGCCACTTATACTTCTGGGAGAGGAAAAATTCATTTTCTCCAATAGAATGAGACTGGTTATATCAACCGCTTCAAGGCAGGCCTCATGTTCAGGGGTAATTGACAAACATATGATGGACTTCGCAGTGTTTTTTTTTTTTTTTTTTTGTTACAGATTGGTGTTGTTGGTTTTTACATTTTGGATGTGGTTTTATTTTGTTCTTTGTTTTGGGGAATGTTTTCTGTTGTATTGATTAAAAAAAAACAAAACAAAAAACGAAACCTCAAAGGTAGATGGGGATGGAGGGAGGCAGGACCAGGAAGAACTCGGGTGATGGAAAGAATATGATCAAAATATATTTAAATAATAAAAATAAAACAAAAAATAAGCAGAAGTAAAAGGTAAAATTCTCATTAGATAATACACTTAAAAGTTGAAACAAATAGAAAATAAAATGTGACCTAGGTATTCAGTCATGTGATAATTTTAAAGTATGCAAAAAACCAAATTTTACCTAGCTGCTAAAATTTGTGAAATTATACAATATATACTATTTAAAAAAACAAACCGAACCAAACAAAAACCAAGATGTGGTTAGAATAGAATGGGAAAAGTAGACTCTGGCCACCTTTCCTTCCAATCCTGAAAAGTGTCCTCTAGTGTCCTGGAGGCTGTAGATGATTTGGGGATGGGGGCAAAGGCTTTCTGTATGGAGCTTGATCCAGTCCCAGTAGCTTATGGGAGTAACAGGTATGATCAAAGATGGATTTTTATTCATCAACAGGAAACTTCTATTTGAAACTGATGGAGACCATTACAAAACAAAAATAACAATAAGACAAAAACAATAAAAACAAGAATACAAAAGCAACAACAACCAAAAACCTAGTCAGAATGCCGAGTTACGCAGTCAGTCCCAACAGATAAGTCTAAAATCAACCAACCAACTAACTAACTAACTAACCAACTAACCAACTAACTAACCAACCAACTAACAAACAAGCCATACCTGAGGTTCAGAGATCATTGCTGAAAACAGGACAGAGAAACTTATAATAGTCAGAAGATTCAGGAGTTTGCTATGAGATTGTCTCCTAGGAATATCAGAAGCCACATTCATGAAGTTTCACCAACATAGCTATCAAAACATATACAGAACAAGGACAACAATGACATGTGAAAGTACAGAGAAAAAAATTGACCGAACCTGAGCCCCATACAAAGAACTTCAGAAAACCAAGAAATTCTCAGCGCAGGAGAAATAATCTTCCTTCCAGCAGAGCAAACCAATTGGTTATCAAATGACCTTCCCTGATAACATACATTCAAGTAACATCATATGGATTGAGAAGGTTGTATTTATTTTTTTAAAAATATGCATGTGTATACATATTAATGTATTCATGTAACAAAAATTAATGAAAAGGAGACCATAAATTTGAAAGTGCCAGGAGGAAGCACATAGGAGACTTCAAAGACAGAATGGGAAGAAGGAAAGGATGATATTATAATATAAAGAAAAGAAGTAATAAAAACAAGAGGTATGAGGCACAGCCCTAAAAAGAAATGCAATGCGTGGCTGAAGCCTAGTGAAAGAAGGTCAGATTCTGAAAAAGAATTAAATGAAAATCAGAGGTGGCAAAAACAAACAAGCAAAAAATCAAAACAAAGACAAACAAAATACTACCAAACAACAATGACAACAACCAAAGTAAACCCTATTCAGCCTATGTAGTACACTTCTATGTTTGATGGTTAGACTTTCCTCAAGGACACTGCCAAGCAAATAAGAGATATAACCCATTAAACTGGGAGTCCAGGCTTTGATTTTCATTATTCAAAAACAGGATGATATTTTGCAACACTAAAGAATACATTATCACCATAGAAGCTCTAGTCAATAGTCTGAATAAAGGAGAATGAATGATAGTAAAAAGCTGTGCCTGTCCGGGCTCAGACAGTGATGGGGATAGTTTCAAATCATGAAAAGAAACTGTATGTGGTTTGGGTGTGTGTAGAGGGGTGGTTCCAAAACTACATTAAGGAAATGTTAGAGTTGGGGCCCCTGTCTCTAGGTTCCTCCAGAGAGTCAGCATCCTCATTTTGATTTGAGCAAGTATAAAAAGAACATAGAGAGTTATAGGGTTGATAGATGCAAATGACAAGGTGATTATTATTTTTGGAATTTCAAGGGAATGTAGATTTAAGTGGTTTTGGGGCAGGGTGCAGGTATGTGTGCATGATTTCACATATGATGATTAGAGTCTATGATGACAGAAAATAAATAACTCTTGGATTGGATTATGAGGTTGTGTCACTTGTCTGAGGCTCCTACTTGTGTTTTGCCTCTTGCCCAGGGCAAGTCAGTTTTGGAGAACTGGACAGTGTTTGATAGCTGTAACACAGCAAATTATTCTTGAGCTAAAAGAGTCATTTGTAGTTGAATGCTTATCAGCAAACTGGATGAAGTTTAATATGTCAGCTACCAAATGCTCAAGATTCATGATGACACCCAACTGGTAGTATAAAGAATTTACCAGTCCTATAACCTAACAGCTGGATTACCAGAAAAGACCATTTTGACTCCTTCTGTGATTATTTATATTTCAAAGTGTTCTAAGATATGCCTACAGATGGCTAAGTGTACTAGACTCATATACTCTACCAATTTTGACAAAATACCTGAAACCGGTTATTTATATAGAATAAGGTTTATTTAGCTAACAAGTTTAGAAGCTAAAAGTTAAAGATTTGAGTCCCTGCTTGTTAAGTGACAGACAGGGAGTCCATGGAGGTGTCACATATAACAGGTAGCCATAAACATGATTAGTACATGTAGGAAGATACTATTTATAACAACTTGATTTCATAAGAACTAATTCAGTCATTGAGACCTCACCAATCTTCTCTAAAAGTAGGACATCCAAGGTCCTAATCATCTTGCAAACTGCCTTAACTCTTGAAGGATCCACTACCTCTAAACATTATTACAATGAGGATCCTTTTTCTACGATATATACCATTGGGTAATCTACTCAAATCACATGCAAACTATGAGAAAGGCATGCTTTATTGACTCTTCTATGAAACTAAACTAGTATCCATGAGGGTGCGGCACCATTTGGATGGCATATGGGTATCTCTTGACAAATAGAATGTAAACACTTAGTGTCAAACTAAGTGCTATGGCCAAACTATGGACTGTAGCTATGACCATGTGGGTAATACTTTTGACCATGACTTGCTACATTGTTACCTTTCCATGTAACACTGCTTAGGGCCCAGGTGTCTGATCATAACAGTGACAAATAAATGAGTGAACTATGAAGAGGTCTTTTGTAGTGACACAGACTACATGTTTATTACATGGAATGGAGAAGTACATGCTACTCATGTGGATGTTCATGACAAAAGGCTTTTGAAAATGAGATAACTTGAGGTTTTACACCTCCCAGGGGACTGATGTCCAATGAGTTTATAATAATTACCTGTTGGATAAGTCAATAACCGAGCCATGGAAGTCAATTTAAGAATCAGTCAATTTCATATTCGAATTACAAAACTAAACACACAACAGTGCCCAGTAACCCTTGTCAATTACACTTATGTCATTCACACACGAAAACTGGGGTCTCAGAAGGTAGACCAGTTGCCAAGAAGGCATAAGGGCTCTTTTTTTATCCCAATCATCTATGTAAAATGCAAGGCTATATTCTGGACTCTGACCTCATAGGTAGCAATGAATATCCTAGTAAGAGCACCAGTGGAAGGGGAAGCCCTGGGTCCTGCTAAGACTGAACCCCCAGTGAACTAGACTGGTGGGGGGAGGGCGGCAATGGGGGGAGGGTTGGGAGGGGAACACCCATAAGGAAGGGGAGGGGGGAGGGGGATGTTTGCCCGGATACCGGGAAAGGGAATAACACTCGAAATGTATATAAGAAATACTCAAGTTAATAAAAAAAAATGCAAGGCTAGTGGTAGACATCTGTCCTCTTGGTGTTTGGCAGCAGAGACAGTAAGAGCCTATAATATATTATGCCTCAGAAAGTAATGTAGAACATGACAGTGGAAGATACCTGAAGCACACGAACACATGCATGAATGAGCACAAACACACACACACACACACACACACACACACACACACACACACACACACACCACTAATGGAGACATATACCAAAGACTAAGAAATTTGGATCTGGCAACTTGACCACCTAAATTACTTGGCCTGGTAATTAGGTGATAAGGAATCGAAATGTGTCTCACTGATATGGATACTTGCTCAGATTTTATAAACTTTCTGTCCTTCACTGCTTGCTAAGCCATAATTGGTGCTTTTTATTGTGGTTTTTCCCTCAAGACAGTTACATCAGGGAAAACAGAACCATCAGAAGTTTGAATAGCTAATTCAGATACCAACTGAAACAAGGAACTGGATGGTGCCTCCTGTTGACTAGGGTGGCACAAATAGTAAATAAGCCACTCTGATGCAAGGGAAATATGGCACTGCAATGAATGCCGGGGACTACTGGGATTGGCAGGGGTGGAAATTGATCAGAAAGACTGCAAGTGCAAATTGTCCATCTTAGCTATGCTCAGTTATTTCTTTTCTGGTTTCCAAATGAAGAATACATTTTAGAACTGGCTTGTAGTTCTGGCCACCATATTAACCAAGACAGGGATGCCTGTTTCTATTCTGAAACTAAAGCTTTTCCTAGTTACCATCTTTCCATAGGATTGTAGAAGTTGAGGGGTAACTCTGAAGAATGTCAGAATGTTGGGGGTCTTTCTAGTGGTGATGGGGATCCAATCGGTGAGACTCTGATGTCTCTTCCTATATCAACGAGTTGACACCAGGAAAGGAGGTATATGAAAACAGGCTAATGGTTGTCTGTTGTGATAATTAAGATGCCATTTTAAAAAATGAAGTACAATACATGGACAGTCAGTGTAATAAACATCTCTATTCATGGAAAGTATGGAAAATATGTGACTGGGTTTGAATCAAGTCAGTGAGTCTCTGATTGTCAAAATATAGTTGTTAACCACCTTATGGGCTACGGTTGACATCAAATATTGAGAGGTCATTCTGTAGGAGGTTAGCAAACAAGGCCACCTAATATGCTCAAGAACAATGAGAGGTCTCAGAAACTTGCCCAACTCTCTGGATCACATTTTCTTCCATTGTGAGGATCATATAATCAATCAGGTCTTGGGCACAAAGCTCTAGGAGGTGCCATGACCCCCATACTTCCGCATCCCTTTTCCTTCTCCCCATTTTGCTTGGATATTCAGTCTGTGGCTGTAATAATGCTCTGGGGATGCTATGGACACCCCTCTCTCTTTAGAATACACATAGATTTATTCATCACACCTCACTAACTAGAATCCTCTATCTGAAGATTTAGAACTGTCCTGCCATTGACACATCCTCACAGGGTACCAGGATTACTGCAAACATGGAGGAGCCTGATCTGTGACTAAACATTTGAATAGTTCTGAGAACTCCTTGGTACCAATCACTGGGTCCATTTGTTTCTGGTAATCTGTAAAGATTTTTCACCTCCCTGTCAATATTTGACTGAGCTCAAGGGAATAAGTGTCAGTAGAAAAGCAGCTCAATATTTTATAGTAATTATAGCCCCTAGGAAATTCCTCTATTAGCTTATAAGGGCTTTGTTAAATTTATAAACTTTAATACTCCTTTTCAAAACCCCTTTCTGTAGAAATTAACTAGTTGCTTGCTTAAAATAAGACATTCATTAAATTATCACCTTTTGTCTTGGAACAATATTTGTTCTTTTCACAACATAAAATTACTAAATAGCAAATATTGTTATTTTTTGTGTGAACAGTTATAATATTTTACACAATATAGGAAGCACACAGTGACTCTGCCAGAACAATGATTTTAATCCTTACTCTATCTTACAGAAACCTATGGAAATCAAAATAAGAGAAGTGAAAGGTGCTGATGAATATTGTTTAAGAAGCAGCTATTAAAATTAAGATATGCAAATAACAGAGGCATCTTTAAATGGAAAACTACAATATTATAGACATTTACACCCAGAAGTCTCACAGAGCCTTGAAAAGGGAGGCACTGCCATCCATTTATGAGTTTATGCATCATTGTGCCACATTAAATACAGCACAGATGCCTAAACTAAAGAGACTGCATGAGCTCATTCTGTCAATGACGATGTATAAATAAAGAGAAAGTTCTAAATGTCAGAAAGAGATGACCAGATTGCTACGCCTAGTTATAAAACCCAGTGGTGGTTAGTAGAGAGAAAACTAAGTTTGGGATACACATGTGCAGGTATGTAGTAGGGTAAATTTGTCTGTAGATGTAGCATACAACATGGAGAATGACGGCAGCATTCTCTAGCATATTTAAAATCACTGCAAGAGTGAACTAAGGTATTGTTACTATTCATGTGATAATTATGGAATGGAATGTATTTAGTTTGCTTAAACTCAGGTAATCATTTTATCGTGTGTGTGTGTGTGTGTGTGTGTGTGAGAGAGAGAGAGAGAGAGAGAGAGAGAGAGAGAGAGAGAGAGAGAGAGAGAGAGACTGGGTACCTTTAATTTATATCTATGCATAGTGAAGACTATTTAGAGAAGAAATGTTTACTTATTTTCTGTCACTTCTAAAGAGCTGAAATATATAATAGGTTAATTGACTTTACATACATTTTATAAATTGAATTAGAGAATTCTACAAGTATAAGACAAATTCTTGAGGACTTTATACTTAAAAGATTTCAACCTACAGACTGAGGAGACATATTACTCAGTAAAGGACCTTCTGCGAGTGTTTGGATTGTCAGAATCCATGTGAAAAGTATTGGTGTCAGGTAAAGGCCTTGTAATTTTACAACTGTAGGAGGCTAGGGGCCAGGGAGGTGGAGCCGAGATCTATGGGCAGCTTCTTGAAGCTCATTGGCTAGCTAAATCAGGCTAATAAATCAGTTTCAGGTTCAGCAAGAGACCCTGCCTCATAAATCAGGGTAGATAGTGATTGTATACCAATGTTCACTTCTGGTCTGTACTCATAGCCATACACATGAACACACACCCTCACTAGCAAGTGCATATGCCAAATACACAAGAAAACATGCACATTCTCTCTCTCTCTCTCTCTCTCTCTCTCTCTCTCTCTCTCTCTCTCTCTCTCGCACATGCACACAGCCTTCAATTTTGCAAAATCAAAGAATATGAAAGGATCAGTAAATTGTTCATTATTCAATGTATTTATTTTTTTCTTTAAGGAAATTGAAGAACTCATAAGTCAGGGACTCAGAAAAATATCATTGCAGGTCATTCATTGCACATTTCTTTCACAGTATCAATACTTCAGCTTGCTCGGGACAATCCAAGTTAACAATTAGATTAATATTAGCATTCATACTTGTTTCTCTGTCTCTTTGTGAAATCTCTCGGTTCGGCATAAATTATATTGGTCAAATGAATCATTGATCACTCGTATTCCAACCATTATTACTATCATTGAATTTTCACCAGAAAGGACACTAATGGGTGCCTGGATTCACAAAAGTGTGTTCTAGAAAGGCTCTTTATTATTATAGAAAGTCCTTGATGGTGTCTATATTCAGGCATCAGTAAAGATTGGGCAAATTAAACCTGTAGCCATAGGGTACTCTGGGAATTCAGGGCATGTCTTATGTGTCTTTGGACACTTCTCACCGTGTGTGCATATGATGCTATACATCTTGTCTATGAGAAAAGAAATGTAAAAAGAAGCCAAGGCACTCCACATTTTCTCTGGAGGTATCGTTCCTCCTTACTGTGCTGTAGATTCTTATGCAAATGCTCTAAGCAGGGCGCACAATGCTTTTCAGTAGTTCAGGTATGAGGAAAATAGAATAAATAACAAAAGTTCTGGTGCATTTCTGATAGGTTTTGTTCATAGTAACATATTTTAATTCAGTTAAAAAGTTTTAAGTGTACATCTGTCAAAAAAAGCAGAAGTCTCTCATGAATTGTGTTGTCTAAGGCAAATTTGACATGCTTAATAACAGGAAGTATATCTTCTGGCACAGAGAAAAATCACAGAGGCAGAAATATGGCCTGTAGTGAGCCAGGATTATCTGTATATTCATGGTTTTTTTTTTTTTTTTGGCAAGACTGATAACATGAGTTTAAAATAGAAAGACTTTTAGGAAGATTAAAAGATTGCTTAACCTGCAAGTACAAATAATGAAAGTAATACCCTGAAGCACATTCTTCACCAACATATACTGGGGTTCTTTAAATATCTGCAACTTGGGGAGTAGTAACTGTGTCAGCATTTGTAAGATTGTCGTTACAAATAGAGATAGTTGGCAGAACTCTTGCATTAATTTAGAAACTATTTTGACAGCCTCTTTAGCTTTCATTTTGAAGTAAATCTAAATGTTTATACTCTAAAATTCTATCATTATTTTTTCTTTTTGACTAGGCATCTATTGACAATGCCTAGAATACCAGAACTCAATTTATAGATATTTGTAAAATGTATTCTATCTTTATGTTATACTTCGATTGTGAAATTAGCATCCTATCAAACAATCTACATGCTTTAAAACACTTTAAGCAACAGGAGAAGTTATTTAAAAGCATTTTAGGGCAATGACTCATGAGCTGGTTTCTGTAGTTCTGTCACGTGCACTACTTCACCGTCATGGAGGAATGCGTGAAATTTCTCTCTTGTATCTCTTTGGTTCACTCACCAGGTGTGGAGAAATGTAGACACAAAGTACCTTGTTTCCTTCCATTAGTCATCTTGGACTTTGGTGGAAGAAAATGATGAGTCTCCAACTCTTATGATAGTTGTGTAGTGTGTGGTAAGGGAGGGACACTTAGAGCTATTGAAGAGAAGGAAATGGTTTCTGGGAAGGTTGACAAATGGGAAAGGGGCAAGGAAAGAGTCAGGAGTAAGTGGGAAAATAAAGTAAGAGATGTTAGGAAACATCGTTCTGTAAACATTGGTACTTTGGGTATATCACCCGCTGAGTTGCAACAGAACCTAGAGACCAGAAACTGGTGTTTGCCTCCCTGGTACTCAAGTCAGTTTGATGGACTGCCAAAGCAGGAATAGGAGGTGGGGCACCTTGTAGGAGAGATTTTGGTGATGGAGGTGAAGTTCTGTGAGCATTCAGTGAGGAATTTCATTCACACCAGACCTAAGAAATCAGAAAATAGGCCAGGCAACTAGTGTGCATTTTAGTATTTCAGATAGATACAGAAATTGTTCAAAGGGGAGAAACATTTAGGACTAAAAATGAAAAGGGATGCCTGGATAATTGACACGTGGGGAAAAGCCAAGAAAGGGCAAGGGAGATAATAAAGGGAGAGAAGACAAGACAAGAGGAAATTAGCTTAAGTGATCTGCAGACGTCTGCCATGTGTGAGGGTGGAAATTTATTCTGATAAATGGCGTGCATGGATTTGGAATTGTGTCGAAGATCCACGGAGAATCGTAGAGGACCCCCAGGTCACTGCGTCTCTATGTAATGCCTAAGCTTGTCCATTTGGTAGTTAGAAACTTGGGGCAAAAATTTTGTTGTCCTGATTAATAGTATAACTATTAATTTTTAAGAAAATAGAAGATACAAGAATCGTGAGAGCTACTCAAAATAGAAAAATGTGAGGGAGACTATAATATTACAATTCAACTCTTATATTAGCCTTTCGATAACCACACGTTTACTAAAGGCAGAATGCTCTCGCATCGTTGTTGGTGTTTAAAATGAGTTTCGTCATTGCATTATGAAATTCACCATTCCTTTACAATTTTAATGGGAATATAATTGTTATTGTCATGCTAATACCAGAGAAAACCATGTTTATTTCTGCTGAATATTCACATTTTAATTCATTTTTCTGTTTTTGTGATTTTTATTAGTATATTAAAGTATTAAAGGGCATGGATAGATAAAGAGGCTTAATAAATGTCAATAACATGTTCATAGTAATTTAAATATGTAATTCCTACTCATAGTGTCTGAGTTTTATCTTGTAACCTCTACCTGTATCAAATAGTATGCATTTTGAAATAATTTTTAATAAGAAAGATGAAAACATACTTCTAACTTTTTACTCTTCCTGTTTAATTATGAAAATTCTTGTTGTAAAATGTATAAGGCGCTTTAATGTCTTCATTTCATGCGTGTGTGTTTTGATCTATTCACATCTTGAGATTTAATATGTTGCATTCTCACTTACTGATATTTAAAGATTATATACACAGAAAAATTCAATTTCCATATTGTTGCAAGATAATTCTGCAAGATAATTGTGTTGTTTAGATTTAGTTTTGTCATTTTTTTTGTGATTATTTGGGTAAGGTGACTTAAGGTTTTTAAATCTTGCTCTTTTTTTAATACATAATTTCCATTTATTTAGGCCTCTTTTGCTTATAATTTGCAATGTAGATAGATCAGGCTAGCCTTGAACTCATAGTGATCTACCTGCTTTCTGGGTTTTTGGATTAAATAATTATGCCATCACATTCTACTAGTAATTCCATGTCAAATAAAACTTGTGTAAATGTTTTTCTAAAAGTGTTGAGTGGTTTCATATGAATGATACACTATGTATAATTGTATAATGCACCCGTACATTTATATGTATATATAACATATACACCTCTATTTAGGTATATCAGGAAGCTTTAAGCCCATGACATCTACTTGAAACATGAGTACAAGAGGAAGATAGATAGTCTCAGACAAGCATACATTATAGTAATGTCATTGTCTAGTTTGAGGGACATGGATATTTCAGCTTTTCATGTGAAAACGTGCGCAATATGTTTCAATTGCTAAATACCGTCCTTTTGAAGTTGAAAGCTTCTTCTTATATTTAAACCTGTTTTTGTTCATCAAAATTTAAATTTGGGATGGATAGATGGACCAGCAAAGGTTCCTGCTACTAAACAAAGAGGTGAGTTCTATATATGTAACACATTGGTGGAATGTGAGAACCAAATTCCTTGGAACTCATCACAGGCACGCACACACGCACACACGCACACACACACACACACACACACACACACACGCACGCGCGCGCGCGCGCGAATAAGAAAATATAATAAATATGTTCAACTCAGCTGTGCAATGTGGATTAACAGTATGAAGATGTGTGTAACCTTCCTGATTCAGGACATCAGACCTTGTACTACTGTGTATTCATTCTATTTCAAGACACTGTGTAGGAAGCTGCCAGGTCCCGCGTCCCAGGGATGGTGCTGGTTTCCGCCTTCTGCTCTTTGTGAAAAACAAGTCCTTAATTGGCTGTTCCTGCTTGGCCTGGTCGCTTCCGCATAGTGCAACCTATCCGCTGTCTCCACGTGGCTTGCTAGGATTGGCTAGTGCTAGCTATTTAAGTGTGGTGCGGGGGTTTCCCGGGGTCAGAAGATTGTATAAAGGTTCCTGAGTAAAACTGCTTGAAGAAGATCTTCGATGGTCGTGTCTTCCTTGCCGGTCAAGGTTGGGCGTGACAAGTGGTTGCCCACACGGGGAAGGAGATCAGAACTTCTCGCAGTCAGGGCAGCGCTGGAAAAGTTCCCAAGGTAAGGTGGGACGATGAGGGCCATGGGAAATTAGTGGCTATAAAGTTTCAGGGTAGTGAGCAAGAAAGTTCACAGTAGTAGCGAACCGAAGGTAAAGTTCGAGGTAGTAGCGAACCGAAGGTAAAAACAGGCAGCCTTGTAGTTGATGGAATTTTTCATCCTCCTTATTTTGTGGCTGCTTCTAAACCTCCTTTTTCATTTAGGAATCATTTTTGCCTATTGCTGTGATGGGAAATTCACAGTCCCACCCGATTTTTCTGGCTCTTCAGGAGCTGTTTGAATCAAGAAAGTTGAAGATGAAAAGGAGCACCGTAGAGAGGTTTTGGAGTGAATGTAATACCATTGCACCCTGGTTCACAGTCTCCGGTAATCTTTCTGTTGCTTGTTGGGACAAGCTAGGGGAAGACTTAGACTCTGCATGGTCCCAAGGAACCTTAAAACCAGGAGTTCGCCAAATTTGGCATCTAGTGCGGTAGTTGCCTGGAGGATCAGAGGTGCTGTCAGGAAGCGTTAGCAAAGGGACGTGTGGCTCTTGAAATGCTCCAGGAAGAAAGATCGGAAAAGCAAGGAAGTACGAAAGAAACAGATACGGAAAGATCAGATACAGACAGAGAGACGGAGGGGACGGATACTGAGGATGAGTTACAGGAATTAATAGGACAAGTGGAAAGACAGACTTTAAAGTCAAAGCATAGGGAAAGGGGAAGTAAGTATAAAATGGAGGGTGAACCCTTTGGACGACACCCATCTGCTCCTCCTCCATTTAATCCTGTAGAAGGGGGAAGTAGAAGCCAGGGGCATACCTTCTGCCCAGAAGTGTGGAAGGCAGTCACACAGAACTACATCTGGCCTATCCTGTTTATGTGGATGCTGATCAACAAAGGTATCATGAGCCTCTAGACTTTAAGGTGATTAAGTCCCTGGCGGAATCAGTTAGGACATATGGTATGGTATTACGGCCTCATTTACCATAGCTCAGGTTGAGGCCTTACACAGATTTTGCATGACTCCTAGTGATTGGACTAATCTTGCTCGGCCCTGTCTTAGTCCGGGACAGTATTTGGACTGGAAAGCTTTTCTTATTGTGTTTGCTAATGAACAGGCTGCCGCTAACTTGGTAGCAGGGGGAGGCCAGGCTGCCTGGGATAGGGATATGCTACTGGGTCAGGGACGCTTTGCCAATGCTCAGACAGGGTATCCAGGAGAGGTTTACCAGCAGATTAATGAAGTTGCAACAAAGGCGTGGAAATCCTTACCTAATAAGGGAGAAGTGAGTGGAAACCTCACCAAGATCCTTCAAGGACCTATGGAGCCATTCTCTGACTTTGTAGCCCGATTTGTGGAAGCAGCGGGGAGAGTCTTTGGAGACCCCGATACTGCTATGCCCCTGATTAAACAGTTGGTCTATGAACAGTGCACAAAGGAATGTCGTTCCGCTATCACTCCTTACAAGAACAAGGGACTTGAGGCTTGGATGAAGGTCTGTAGAGAAATAGGGGGACCTTTGACTAATGCTGGACTTGCAGCTGCTGTTCTGCAGATGATGCAGAGAAAAGGAGGAAGCTCAGGAGCATGTTTTAAGTGTGGTAAACAGGGTCACCTAAAAAGGCAATGTCCAGAAAGGAGTCTAGTCAGTACAGGAAGTGGTCAACGCCCAAGGCAACCAGGGCTGTGCCCCAAGTGCAAAAAGGGGAACCATTGGGCTAATGAATGCCGCTCGGTAAAAGACATCAATGGGCAGCCTCTTAGCTCAGGTTTTGGTGGAGCATGTCCAAAAAACGGACAGCGGGGCCCACGACCCCAGGGCCCGCAAATATATGGGGCAGTTGAGAATCAGGATGTAGAACAGAGTCACGAGAGATGGCCGTCTCTTCGCCATCCGAGGGGCCAAGGAGGGCCACTAAGGGCTCCGCAGGACTGGATCTCCACTCCACCACCAGACTCGTACTAACTCCTCGGATGGGGGTCCAGTTGATAGAAACTGATTTTAAAGGACCTCTTGAGCTTGGCACAGTAGGGTTACTTATAGGGAGATCATCTACAGCTTTAAAAGGACTGCATGTCCATCCAGGAGTTATTGACCCAGATTATACCGGGATAGTCAAGATCATGGTAGAATCACCAAAAGGGATTACTGCCATTTCCCCTGGGGACAGAATAGCCCAACTATTACTTTTACCTAGCCTTCATGAAAGGTTTGCAGCCCAGTCTAGAGAGAGGGGAGAGAAGGGTTTCGGTTCCACAGGCTCCGACCTTACATTTTTAGCCTTGGGTTTAGACCAACGTCCAGTAATGGAGCTAAGGGTAGATGGTAAAAGGATCCTAGGACTGTTGGAAACAGGGGCCGATAGAAGTATAATAGCTCAGAAAGATTGGCCCTCTGGATGGCCAGTACAGGCCTCATCTCAAACATTGCAAGGTCTCGGTTATGCAAGAGCTTCTGATATGAGTGCAAGACACCTGAGTTGGAGAGATCAGGAAGGGCATTCAGGAGTTATGCAACCTTATGTGTTGGATCTACCCATTTCCCTTTGGGGGAGAGATTTGCTGAAAGACATGGGTTTCAAATTGACCAATGAATATTCTAATACTTCACAAAAGATTATGAAAAATATGGGTTATTTTCCTGGTAAAGGAGTGGGGAAGTACCTGCAAGGTAGGATTAGCCCTGTGGCTGCCCAACAGAGAGAAAGGAATCAGAACCTGGGTTTTTCCTAGGGGCCACTGAGGAAGGCATTCCCATTACCTGGAAGACAGAGGAGCGGTGTGGGTTCCTCAGTGGCCACTTTCCTCTGAGAAGCTTGCCGCAGTTAAAGCCCTGGTAGATGAACAGCTGGCTATGAAGCATATAAAACCATCAGTGTCACCTTGGAATACCCCAATATTTGTGGTTAAAAAGAAGTCAGGGAAATGGAGACTGTTGCATGATTTATGAGTTATTAATTAGCAGATGCAAATCATGGGCCAAGTGCAACACGGGCTTACTCTTTTATCCTCTCTACCAGCCTGTTGGCCTGTTGTAGTGATTGATATAAAAGATTGCTTTTTCTCTATACCTCTTTGTCCAAGGGATAGTGAAAGATTTGCTTTTACTGTTCCATCATGCAATCATGAAGAACCTGATCAAAGATATGAATGGGTGGTTTTACCACAAGGTATGGCCAATAGCCCTACTATGTGTCAACTTTTTGTGGGCAACGCCATTGCCCCATTAAGACAGAAGTTTCCCGCACTGAGATGCGTCCATTTTATGGATGATATCCTTTTAACTGCGAAGAATGAAGAGATTTTAGATTTAGCATATGGAAATTTAGTTGAATTGCTAGAAAGTAAAGGATTGATTATTGCCCCTGAAAAGGTACAAAAGGGCAATCTTGTAAATTATTTAGGAGCAAAAGTAAGCCCTTATATCATTATCCCCCAAAAGGTTGAATTGAGGAAAGATTATCTTAAGACTCTTAATGATTTTCAAAAATTATTGGGAGATATTAATTGGGTCAGATGTTATTTAAAATTACCAAATTATGAATTAAAACCATTGTATAATACCTTAGGTGGGAATTCGGCCTTGGATTCTCCTAGGCAATTGACTGATGAAGCAAGGGAAGCTTTAAAGAAGGTTGAAAAAGGATTACAAGGCGCAATGTTACATCGATGGAAGGAGGGTGCAGACATTGTGCTATGCATTCTAGCCACCTACATGCAGCCCACAGGATTGTTGTGGCAAGATGGCCCTCTGCTTTGGGTTTATCCCAGAGCTTCTCCAGCTAGATCAGTAGAGTATTATCCTACAGCAGTTGCACGATTAGCCCTGAACGGGATCCAACAGTGCATACAATATTTTGGTGTTTCCCCAACCTCGATCATAATGCCCTATACAGGTCAGCAGATGAAGATCTTGTGTGGCACTGTGGATGATTGGGCTATATTACGCTGTGGATTCCATGGAGAGATAGATAATCATTATCCAAAACACCCTTTGCTATCCTTCTTTAAGGAACATCCCGTGATTTTTCCTAAGGTTACCTCCAGTGTTCCTATACAGGGGGCGCCAAACATTTTTACAGATGGATTAAAAAATAACTGTGGAGCCTATATGATTGACCATCAAGAGCCAATTTTGTGTCAATATCAACCCGGCTCTCCACAAGTAATTGAACTCAAGATTGTGCTAGAAGTGTTTAAAAATTGTTCTTTTGCCTTTAATTTGCTCTCTGATTCATCATATGTTGTTAATGCAGTTAAGATATTAGAAGTGGCTGGCCCTATTAAAATTAGCAGCATGGTATGCCAGCTGCTGAGGGAACTTAAGGAATTGATTTGGGAAAGAGGTCACAAGTTTTTTGTCCAACATATTAGAGCTCATACAGGTTTGCCTGGTCCTCTCAGTGAGGGAAATGATCTTGTGGATAGATGTACCTGAATGGAGTTTATCTTCTTAAGCCCATCATTGGATCAAGCCCGACAGTTTCATCAACAATATCATGTGCCTACTAAAACCTTACAGCAGAAATTTCATCTGTCTCGAGCAGATGCTCGACAGATAGTTTTAGGATGTCAACAGTGTATCACTTTTCACCATCCCCCTAGTATAGGGATTAATCCTAGGGGGCTCCTACCCCTAAAGATTTGGCAAATGGATGTAACTCACATATCTGGATTTGGGACTCTAAAATACATTCATGTTTCTGTGGATACTTGTTCAGGTGTCATTCATGCTACCCCTATGAGTGGAGAAAAGGCACACAATGTTATTGGACACTGCCTGGAAGCCTGGGCTGCTTGGGGAAAGTCTCAACACGTAAAAACTGATAATGGCCCAGCATACACTGCCCAATCTTTCAAATCCTTTTGTAAACAGATGGATGTGCAGTTGACCCATGGCCTGCCTTATAATCCCCAAGGACAAGGTATTGTTGAGCAAGCTCATCGTACATTAAAGGAATGCCTAATTAAACAAAAGGGGGGAATAGGTCATGGTAGAACCCCCAAGGAACAGATATCCTTGGCCCTTTTTACTCTTAATTTTTTAATTTTGGATGATGATGGCCTTTCTGCCGCTGACCAACATCAATGTCGGGCGGGCACGTTGAAAGATTATGTGAAATGGAAAGATGTGATCACTGGCTTATTGCATGGGCCAGATCCCGTTCTGCTGTGGGCAAGAGGGTCTGTTTGTGTGTTTCCTCAGGACCGGCAAGATCTGTCGTGGGTCCCTGAAAGATTGACCAGGAGGTGGAGCCCTGGTGGGGGATACTATTGGTGTTCCCGAGACCCATGCCGATACATCGTGACCATTAAGCCCACTCCTTTAATTTGTCTAAACAGTTGTTAACTTATCTTTTGGGTAATTGGACTGGAGAATTCGATTTTTTAATGGATCAGCTACGTATAGCCATCATGACCGTGAAATCCACACATGCAGATGCTGGACTGGCTTTGGGATTGTCATCTTGGATTGCTGCTGCTGTGGATCATCTGAGGGAGTGGGCGGGTATGAGAGCCCTAGCTGGACTCTTGCTGCTGGTCTCCCTAGTGAGCCTGTGGTGTTTGTGCAGGATGAGGTTCGTACAGAGGCGGCATGCAGCCATGGTTGTGCAGGCATTTGCAGTCATTGAGGCAGGACAGTCCCCCCCAGGCATGGCTAACAGTCATATAAGATATATAGACACCCTTACTCTACTGGGCCCCTGTTTCCCCTGGCATATTCCATTGTCCCTGAGCATATTGAGTGACCCTACTCAGTGATGGGCAACTTCCCTTCTCATCTAAGACATGGAGCCTTGAGGACGACAAGGTAATCCTATGACGGGTACATGAAGGGACGATCCTAAGACAGGGGGGGTCACCACACTCAGTATATGCCAGTGTCGTCTGGGTGCCAATAAAACAAAAAGGGGGAACTGTAGGAAGCTGCAAGGTCCCGCACCCCAGGGATGGTGCTGGTTTCTGCCTTCCGCTCCTTGTGAAAAACAAGTCCTTGAGAAAAACAAGTCCTTATTTGGCTGTTCCTGCTTGGCCTGGTCTCTTCCGCATAGTGCAACTTATCCACTGTCCCCACGTGGCTTGCTAGGATTGGCTAGTGCTAGCTATTTAAGTGTGGTGCAGGGATTTCCCGGGGTCAGAAGATTGTATCAAGGTTCCTGAGTAAAACTTCTTGAAGAAGATCTTCGATGGTCGTGTCTTCCTTGCCGGTCGAGGTTGGGCGCAACACAGCATCATGGAGAATGGTTTGATGTACACTCAACATCTTGCAATACAAAACTGCTGACCATTTCAAATATGAAAGGCTTACTAGTATATTCAGTATTATTTTCCTAGAAAATTATAGTTAATATATTGACAATGCTAATGCATAAACCACAGATATAGTCAGACAGAAAAACCTAGACACAGACTAATACTTGCATACAAGCACACACACACACACACACACACACACACACACACACACACACTAGTATGTGCATGTAGCTGTGCATGCTTGTACACGTGTGTCTGTGAGTGTGCAGTATGGCATGTAGTGTCCATATCCTCAAAATAACAACTCCTAATTTTTTTCCTTTGGTCTACCAGATACTTTCTTCAAAAACAGTAGAATTTTAGTACAAATGCTGATTTATCACTTATGTAATTGTCATTTTGATACTTTTTCTCTGAATCTCTCTTTTAAGTATGTAAGTGGACAAATTTGCTAAAGATTCCTGGAGCATACACCATAGGCAAACTCACTCCATACCTGCTCTCCTGGGTTCACTGTGGATGTTCTCTGTGATTAGGACATAAGGTCATCGGTGTTCTTTCCTTTCTTCTTTGAGTTGGAGATGAAAATGGCACTGAATGCTGAATAAAGAAGTCCATGCTTGTGGATCATAGTTTGTTTTTGTTAAAAATTTAGGACCAAAAGAGGCAGGCATGGGTGTTGTTGACATTTTACCAATCATCTTCATTTCCACTGCCTTGGAAATGGAAGTGTGATGTGGAGGGGCAGCTTTGCAATCTTGAGAAAGGGAGAGAGCATTGTGCATAATGAAGCAGAAATCCAGTAGCATTCTGCACTCATGGAAGGTCACTAGCATGGAATGATCTTTGTAATCCCCTTACGGGAAAGAGAAGCTCTTAGTGCATGAGTCCTTGGATGGTGCTCTAACAGTCTTAGTCAACCCCATAGCTGACTGCTAGAATTAATTACTCATCTGCACCTTCTGAAACTTTAGGCATGATTCCCTGGGACTGCTTTATTGCTTAGAAAACAAAGGCAAGCAGGGATGTTTGTTCTAATTAAGAATGGGAGAAGACTTCTCTAATTCTTAATTGGATCTTGAATTCTCCCAATTTAACCTTCTCTTGCTGTCTCAGATTGTTTAATGCCTCATACACTAAAAGATTTTCATTTTCTTACAATTATTTCCTCCCAGGAGGAGAACAAACACAAAACTTCCGAGGACAAGTTAACTTTAAAATAAGAAGTAAACATGTTATTTATATAACAATCCTCATTTATTCATTTGTTTTTTTCCAATAAACATTTTGAATATCAATTAAATAGTATATAATATACTCTAAAAAGATATGTGGTAAATAACTCTTTTGTTTTATTTCCTTCCTTTCTTTATATTGCTCAAAGGCCATTACTGTAATAGAGGTTGGACTTGGACAGGCATTATATAAGCAGATATTAAATTGGATTATATTTCTTTATTTTGGTAAATGAAAGAAAGTATGGCCATCCACAAAGATCCAAGGTTTCTGTGCTCACTAAAAAAAAAAAAATCAAAAAATTTTCTATGAGTACAGATCCCATAAAACATAATGAAGTTAAGCAGATAATTACAGTGCATTTGTTAAAATTAGCCTGTGGTATTGTTCTTTAATTACTTTTAAAAATTATTCTAATGTTTACAAGTTTAGAAGCCTATATTAACAGAAAAAAATGCAGACACAAATGTACCTGACTGATTTTCACTTAGAAGCAAATCTCTACATTAGAGTGGCACGTTGCTGTGGTCCGGATACTGACTCCAGTCTGTCTCTGACTACTCTCTAAAGCACCACCGTTCTTTCCTGTTTATCTTGTGGAGGAGTGTGATATGAATTGAGCACATGCATCAGTGGCTTTATGCAAATCATTACATGGATATCCCTTGTGAATTGCTATTTCTGGGCTGAACTTTAGAAATATGAAAGTCAAATTCATAATTATCACTTTTCTTCCTAAATTGTATTTGTTCTGTACTTTGAGCATACACTGAATAGTTCTTAGGAATTTATGTTGTTTAGCAAGACAAAGTGAAGAAAGAATAATACGTAGTAAAGGTTCAGTATTTTTATTCTGATTGCTCAAATTGGTACATCGCCCTTCTCTGTATTATTGTGATGTATCTACTTGTGACACAGCTCTTGTAATTGGATTTACAAAATTGTCAAAAAATAAACCCAAGCAAATAAAGTGAAAATATAAAGTTTAAATATAGAAACCTGTGTCCATGGGTAAATACATGTGTGCATGTGTGGTATGTGAATGTGTGTGTCTGCCTGTGCTTGTGTGTCTGTGTGTAGGAGTTTGGGCTCTGTCTCTGTCTGTCTATCTGTCTCTCCCTTTCTCTCCCTCTCTGTTTGTTGTGTGTATGTGGGATGCATGTGTATGTGGTGTGTGTGTGTGTGTGTGTGTGTGTGTGTGATGGAAACTTCTTATCTATATGATTGCATTGCCTAAAAATATCAACATTCTATTTGTTTCCATTGGACTTAATTCAAAAGGATTCTAGAATGAGAAACAGAAGTATACTATTAAAAAAGAATGTTCCTTTGTTAACTGGTAAGATCTAATTTACTTGATATTTAAATTTTCTTAATTCATATTAATTTATATATACATATATATGTATGTTTACACAAAAGTACATAGTTCTTCACTATTTCACTTAGCAAGATAACATTTTTAACTATTTAATGAAGATTAAATATCTTAAATATACCTTTTGTGTTCATTTAATTTTAAAAATATTACTAGCCATCACTCACTGTCTAGTTTAACTGGTTCTTAAGCCTTTAGAGAATGGTTTCTCAACCTAGGGGTCATGACCCTCTTAGGGTTCACATATCATATATCCTGTAATATCAGCTATTTATATTATGATTCACAATAGTGGCAAGATTGCGGTTATGAAAAGTAATTCTAGGGTCAGCGGTCACCACAACATGAGGAATTGTATTAAAGGATCACAGCATTACCAAGGTTGAAAACCACTGCTTCTTCCCTCCCCCTCTTATTGACATGAAAACTGAATTTTAGGTAGAATAAGCGCTTTGTGAAATTTCCCTCTTGCAAGTGGTATAGATGGGTATTCAACCCACATCTGCCCAACTCCACGACTGTTGTTCTTTTGGGAATAATTGAGAGGTAGCAGCTAAGGAAACAGCCAATTACACACACTGGACACAATGTGCAGATCCACGTAGAAGATATCCTTTTGCCTTCCTGCTGATGGAAAGTATTTGAAAGGTGAATTAAGGAGTTTCTTCTTCATCCTGGGATGACTTATGCAGGCTGTCAGTGGGAAGGGAAATAAGATTCTGTGTTTTAAGCAAAAACTAAAAATATTACTAGCTAGGTGTTTCAAAATGTACAATTTTGAAGCAAATCAAAACAAAATAGGGACACAGGCATTCATATTCATGTGTGTATTGTTTAGTGCTACTTCATGTCTCGAGAGCACTCTGAACCGTCACACTGGGAATGCATGGTCCAAACACCTCAGAGTGTGTGTGTGTGTGTGGGTACACACGCGGGCGTGCGTGTGTTTATTAAAAGAAGACAAATTCCATAAGGGCATGCCAAGAGATTTAGAATCTTCCTGTGTGGAAATGTCTCACTTTTATTTGTGACAATGAAGCTGTCACATTTATGTCTTAAATGGGTTTTGTGCTCATAATACAGCCAATGAAGTTCCAATTTCTTCTGAGTTTCTGAAAAAGAATTAAGGAACCAGAGCTATATACCTGTTCATCTACTACATCTGCCTCCTCTGTCTAACAAAGCACGCTATGCTGTCTTTCTCTGTATTCTATTTATTTCCAAGGGAGTCTTACTATGGCCTAGAGGCTGTATTCAAATTCAGCATCCTTCTGCTTCTACCTTCCAAGGGGGATTACAAAACTGTGTTTCCACATTTGACCCATTTTGTCCTGTTTGGTTTATGTCTTATAGTTGTACTACAAGACTGTAAAACAGAAGTTTAGCAAATAGTGTTTTATAGCTTAAATTGTTTGATCTACATTTTATAACTCATTTTATGTACTTATTTAATGTGCATACTTTGTGTGTGTGTGTGTGTGTGTGTGTGTGTGTGTGTGTGTGTCTGTGTGTGTCTGTGTGAATACATGTCACAGCACCTATTAAAAGACACTTAGTGGAAGTCAGGTTTCTCCTATTATGCAAGTTTTGGGAATTGAACTCGGGTCATTAGACTTGGCAGCAAGTGTCTTTAACCACTGGGCAATCTGGTCACCCCAGTTCTTTAAATTTTAGTAAATTCACATTTTAAAAAATTTCTTATTGAAACTGGTTTCTGAGCATAACAATATTCTTTATATCTTTGTGTAATTTTAGCAAGAATGAATTTGTTTGTAAATCTTATTTTCTATCCTTTAATTCCATGGTTCTCAACCTTCCAAATGCTGTGACCATTTGATACAGTTCCTCATGTTGTGGTGACCCCCATCCATAAAAATAATTTTCATCATTACTTCACAACAGTATTTTTACCACTGTTATGAATAGTAGTGTAAATATCTGATATTTAGGCTATCTGATCTTCAAGCTCTGTGAAAGGCTTGTTCAACCCCCAAAGTGGCCATGATTTACAAGTTGAGAAGTGTTACTTTACTGGGAAAACATTTTACTTAAATAAATAAATAAATAAATAAATAAATAAGAAAAAGAAAATTTAGTTTAAAAGGCTATTGCTTATTTAATTATTTTTTTATTTAATGAAATTGCGAATTCCATCTAGGTGCTAGTCAGTATGTCAGGTATTGAGAATTAATAAGTTAGCTTTATTCGTAACTGCAAAGTGGAAATTATTTAGGCTTGCTATAAAAGCATCCTTAGAGACATCTTTAAAATGCTTTTTGTTTTTCTCAGAAATACATCTTTCAACCTGTTTATTGTGCACTTACGTTTCCTCTTGTGGTTGGTTCCCCGGTGACACTGTGGAGAAAGATGGTGGGATCGGGAAAATAGGGAACCTGAGGGCAACTCACAACAGATTTAATGAAAGGAATACTGCTAGTGTCTCTGAGCAGATTAGGTCTCTCAGGATTGGCTTTGCTTCCACAAGAATGAACTATTATAAAAGACAGAGCCTAGTCTCCTAGCTTTGTCTCTGCCACGTGCTGTCTTCCACACAATTTATTCAGCACTCTTGTATGTGTACACACTATGTAATGCTAAGTGCACTCTTGTGAATAGCATGAGGCAACTAGTTATATTCATCCAATTCCATCTCCATATCTCTGATCTAAAATATATATATTTTAAATAAAATACTGGTTCTGTGTACTTTGTTATGGTTATATGTAACTTAACTATATACATTTTTATAAAAATTCCTTAAAGTGTTAAAAGGCATTTGAATTATATGTGTGTGTGTGTGTGTGTGTGTGTGTGTATGTGGGTGTGTGTATGTGTGTATGCATTCATTATAAATCATAGACATACTTAGCCACTGAATTAGAAAAATTCAGAATTATTCTTTTCAAAAGAAACTGCAGGGACAAAGAGTAGAGCAGAGACTGAAGGAGAGGCCATCCAGAGACTGCCCCACCTGGGGATCCATTCCATGTGCAGTCACCAAACCCGGACACAATTGCTGATGCCTAGAAGTGCTTGCTGACAGGAGCCTGATATAGATGTCCCCTGAGAGGTTCTGTCAGAGCCTGGCCAATACAGATGTCGATGCACACAGCCAAACATTGGACTTAGCATGGGGACCCCAATGGAGAAGTTAGGGCAAGGACTGAAGGAGCTGAAGGGGTTTTCAACCCCTTAGGAAGAACAATAAAATTAGCCAACCAGACTGGCCAGTGCTCCCAGGAACTAAGCCACCAACCAAAGAGTACACATAGGGGGACCCATGGCTCCCACTGCATATATAGCAGAGGATGGCCTTATCTGACATCAATAGGAGGGGAGACCCTTCGCTTTGTGGAGGTTCTATGACCCAGATTAGGAGACTGTTAGGGCACTAAGGTGGGAGTGGGTGGGTGAGTGGGGGTGCACCCTCATAGAGAAAGGCAGAGGGGGAGGAGTTAGGGGGTTTGTGGAGGGGAAACTGGGAAGGGGGATAACATTTGAAATATAAATAAATAAAATAATGAATAACAAAGAAAATGTTTAATAAATTATCACAAAATTATCATTCTTTTTTTTATGTGCATTCTTTTTTTTTTTTTTATTAACTTGAGTATTTCTTATATACATTTCAAGGGTTATTCCCTTTCCCGGTTTCCGGGCAAACATCCCCCTCCCCCCTCCCCCCTCCCCTTCCTTATGGGTGTCCCCCTCCCAACCCTCCCCCTATTGCCGCCCTCCCCCCATAGTCTAGTTCACTGGGGGTTCAGTCTTAGCAGGACCCAGGGCTTCCCCTTCCACTGGTGCTCTTACTAGGATATTCATTGCTACCTATGAGGTCAGAGTCCAGGGTCAGTCCATGTATAGTCTTTGGGTAGTGGCTTAGTCCCTGGAAGCTCTGGTTGCTTGACATTGTTGTACTTTTGGGGTCTCGAGCCCCTTCAAGCTCTTCCAGTTCTTTCTCTGATTCCTTCAACGGGGGACCTATTCTCAGTTCAGTGGTTTGCTGCTGGCATTCGCCTCTGTATTTGCTGTATTCTGGCTGTGTCTCTCAGGAGCGATCTACATCCGGCTCCTGTCGGTCTGCACTTCTTTCCTTCATCCATCTTGTCCAATTGGGTGGCTGTATATGTATGGGCCACCTGTGGGGCAGGCTCTGAATGGGTGTTCCTTCAGTCTCTGTTTTAATCTTTGCCTCTCCCTTCCCTCAAAATTATCATTCTTAAGGGGCATTTACTTATCCAATTCTTTCTCTTTTCATTCATCTAACATGTATTGAGTGTGTCCTATATGAACTAGATAATATTTAGACACTAGTAGTGCAGTAACTAAATATGACGAATCTGAAGATCAAATTGAATAAGAAAATGACAGAGATTAGACATATTGGTAAGGTGGAAAATAAGAGTGAAGAAGGAAGGCACAATTAAGAGTTTGTGGTAGTATGTTTGGGAAAGTATAAAAGTTATTATTTTGATAAAGTAAATATAGTTGATTCCTATATACAAATGCTATTTGATCAAAGATGTGCAGGCAGTAAGTAACCCGAAGAACAGAGTTCATTCATTAGGAATGCACCTAGAATGCTGCATTAACAGAGTAAACTTTACAGAACTGGGTAGAGTAGTATTGTATCAATGTATTTCCTTTGGAATTAAAAAGGATACATACATAGAAACGTATCCGTAATCAAAACAATATGTAATGGAAGGAGAAAGAGTATTTGTTTTCCCTTACATGAATAAAAGAATACTTTTGAGTTTGGATTTTCTTCTCTGGTAGTTTCCTCTAGAATAAGTTAAGATTCCTTGGTGAGAGGCTGGCAAAGTCTATACAAAGATATATAAGAGGGCTCAAAATCTTCTGTATAGTAGAAACAGTGCATGATAGTGACTTGACATATTCTGCAGCCTGGTAAAAACTGTCTTATTTGAATCCCATCTTCATTTTTGGATGTGCCAGAGGATGAAGTACCTGTGTATACTAATGCAGTATACTTTTCTATTTGAACAAAGAGTAGTTCTAGTGTTCAATAGTTAGTGTAGCAATAGGATGGGAAATAATTTATGATTGAATAATTTCCTTATAGTTAAGATTTGCCACCCACTGGTACTGTTCCACATAATGTCCTAATGCTTAATAACTCATAACTTGGGACTGAATTGACTGCAAATTCTGGTGTTGATATTAATGTCTCTTATTCTGTCTTAGATCCCATACCAGGAAAATGGCAAAGTAATATTGCACTGGATGCCACAGTGTTCAGAATGTAGTCTCTTGCAAGCAGACTGCTGCACCCTTCCTAAAGTTCACTTAAACTCGAAAGTCCAGGTTCTCTCCTGAAATATTTCCTTAATTACCATTAAAAATCATTAAGGCAGATAAGAACTCAATTAAAGAAGCCAATGTCCATTTAATGCCTGAAGGCAATGTGAATCATAGATTATAGGTACAGGATTATTTAATGGCCTTATGATTTATACTGTCTCCAGGTTTTTAAGGTCACCTTCACTTAAAGTATAATTCTTCCTTCAAACTTGTGTCTCATGAAAAGAGTTGATAGGATTCTAATATCCAGTCCATATGGGTAGAGCTGTGGTTACAAACCATCCACTACCTTACACCTTATCTGTCATGTAGGAACCACGGCGCATGTGTTTCTACTCATTTTTGTCTTTGATTTTGTATAACAAAATATTCTTGACGGGAGCTCACATATCTGAACTCACTAAGCCAGATGTGATACCTGTCTCTTCCCCACCTTCTCATATAAACTAATAGTTATTTGTATGTCTCTATTTCCTAATATTTCCTCTGGGCGTTCTGTTAAGGTAAAATACAGCTTTATGATGCCCTTCCCAATCAACATCAGCCTACTTGTTTCAGGATAGTAATTAACTTCCTGCTTAATTTGTCACACTTAATTTCAGATTAAACACGCAAGACTATTAGACACTGGTTGTGTTGTTTGCATCTGGCTGAGGCAATGGCCACTGGCAAGCATGATTTATCACTCTTCATTTCAGTTCCTGTGCCAATGGTTTTAGTTCCTAAATGTGGTGACTGACATATACAGATTCCAAAATCAAAGTGCAAATAGGCCACAGTTAAGAATTCAACAGCTCAGACCAATGGGGGTAAAACAGTTTTATAACTGTGTACCCTGAAGTCAAATCTTAAGGGTTTGACCAAAAGTTGATGAGAGCACAGAGAGAGTTCTTTGTATACAGAACCAGTATTCCACATGGCTGTTTATACTACTATTAAAATTGTGCATCTTGCTGAAATACTGGGTGTATTTGCTCCCAATTGGGAACTATGTTTCTCAAAGGCTCTATCATTAAAAGAGCATCCCACAAAAAGCTCCTACCTCAGCCAAATCTCCTCTTTGATATTCAGAATTCTTTATACAGCATGGCTTATAGTTGAGAGAGAACAAAATGGTATTATTACTAAGACCTTGACTTATAATGGGCAAAATTATCTTCTAAATGGCACAAGCATGGTTCTGCCTTTTTTCTAATCAACTCCTCACTCTGGTATACAATTTGACTCTTAACGATAAAGACACAAGGGTCAGGGCCTTTCAGTGACCCTGTTAGAGACAGATGGTTAGGGTTTGTTCTTTCCTGTGGTGTAATGATTCCTAGGTTGTCACTCCTAAGAGGAATTCTGGAGTCATTAAGTGTAAAGCTCTTTCAGGAAATATTCTACTGTCCATCCTATCATCTAAGCGACACATTTAAATCAGCATGTTATAATTTAACATGTCACATAAAATAGACTTTTAATTCTTTCTTTACAGCCTTGCCTGCTGCTCTAATATCATGTTTCTGGTTGAATGAAGTGAAAGAGGTTGACCACACCATATTTCTTAATTATAAAATGAGACAATGTGATAGTCACATACGATGGCTTAATAAATGATTGTTCACTCATTAAGCATACATTTACTAAGTAACTAAATGGTGTGTAGTAATGGTCAAATCGCCAGGGGGTAAATGAAATCATGAAGTGCATTGAGAAGCTTTTGTCCACACAGGGCTAACGGTTAATAGCTGAATATCCAAATTATATTAGGAAAGTATTTCCTCATGGAATAAACTGATGAGCTCAGGGGTTCAAACGAGCAACAATGGAGAAAGTTACATAGGCTTGATCTTAACAAATAAATATAAGACTAAAACAAATGCCAAAGAAAAATATATGAGGTTAAAATAACAGATACAATGAAAAGATAGGAAAAAAGGTGAAGAAATATTCCTGTTGCTATGCCTACACAAAGAAAACAGTTCACACTCATATATCTCTATTTTAAAGATGCCTATTTTTATTTTTCCCAAAACCCCCAGCATTTTTAATTTATTGGTTCTGCTCTTATTTTTTTAATGACTAGGATTAAGTGATATGGACTTGGACATGGGGTAAATGATGAAATAGTCTTCTGAAAGCAATTAGACAACTTTTGTCATTATGGTCATTTTCTGAAATGCCCACAATGATCAGAGAAGCTTTTTTTTTTTTATTAACTTGAGTATTTCTTATTTACATTTCGAGTGTTATTCCCTTTCCCGGTTTCCGGGCCAACATCCCCCTAACCCCTCCCACTCCCCTTCTTCATGGGTGTTCCCCTCGCCATCCTTCCCCCATTGCCGCCCTCCCCGCAACAATCAGGTTCACTGGGAATGCTAAAATAGAACTTCAGGATATGGGACCTTTAGACTAAAATTTTTAATATTTATTTTTCATTCTGTATTGTGTGTCACTGTGCTTATATGTGAGAATGCCCACAGAGGATTACAGACAGCGGTGACATGACCCTCCTGATGTGGGTGCTGGGAACGGAACTTGAGTCTGCCACAGAATCAGTGCAGGCTCTTAACAGTGGAACCATTCTAGCCCCACTATTGTATCCCAACGGGCTATGTAAGACATCACTTTCTTTACTATTTATCCCTCCCTTGAAGGCTAATACATTATCTAAAGTTATAAACGTTTGTATTTTTTGATGAAGCAGATCTTATTTGCAGCGTTCCCATTGACGCTGATCAGCACAGTCTAAGTCTTTAATTGTTTTTGCTTTCAGATTTATTGGCCTTTATTTTGATGCTAACATCTTTTTCTTCCTTTATAATTGTTTTCACTTTATATCTCCTTCCTTGTCCCCCTCCCCAAATGTTTAATTGTAAGGCATTGTGTAACTCACAGGTAGCATAAGTCATCTCCAATCTTTACTATCTTCCTGTATTCTGCAAGTGACATAAATCAGTCTTAGATTTGCCAAGGAATTCAGCTTTGACACCAAGTGTCTTTTGGCAAAATTTTTAGTTTCACACAAATTTGTCCACTTTTAACTTCTCTAAGATTTAATTGATTTTTGGGTTTTGCTAGAAAATCATAATACTTTGTACCGATCTTCAAATTCTATGCTTTTAATGATCATATTGTACTCTGAGTACAAATTTATACCATATATTTTGTGTTTTTTTTCTCTATTTTATTGTTGTTTTTTTCGTGTTCTGTCTTCTCCATCACTGTGGATCATACTTGCTAGTGACTAGCTGATGCTTTCCTTCACAATCTGCCACAGAATTGATTTAATGCGTGTCTGTTTCTCTTGTTTGAAAATACATTATTTGTCTACTTTTATCCATGTTAATTCTTTCCTTGTGTTTCTTTTCTTATTTCTTTTGAAAGAGAAGAGCACGACAGATTCCTTGGAGCCAGCTTTATAGGTAGTTGTGACCCTCCTGAGGTAGGTGCAGGGAACAGAACTCCAGTATTGTGTGTAGCAAGCTCTCCTAACTACTAAGCCTTTTCTTCTACCTTCTTAGTGGAGGTAAATGAAAGAACTGCATGTCTTAAGATTGTATGTGTTTTAAATCTTCATTAGACCAAGATATTTTTATTTGTATATACAATTGAATTTAAATATTAAAAGACTTCATGTGGAGTTATTGAATATAGGAATATTCATCCTATTATCTGTTGTAAGATTTTCATTTTGCTGGTAAAGACTCTGCAGTCCAGACAGTTTAAATAACGTGACTGGATTTACGCAGCTGCAGAGTGGCACTTCGGGGACTTACTCAAGGGTTGATCACATTTTGACCAGCTGTTTCCTGGTTCTACATATAGCTAAACTACTGGGAGTATCCACAAAAAAATATAATGACATTATGAGTTATAAATCCATGAGTATGCAGATGGTAAATGGCAGACAAAATTGTGTACACAGGATATGAAAATTGGAACCCAAGAGATTCATAAAAACAAATGGACAATGATTCCCCCCTATCTGTTCTCAAGGCATTTCCTGCTTAAGTAACACAAAAGAAACCTAGGGCCCTCTGCATTCTGCTCTCGGGTGACAGATCTATTAGATAAGTGCTTTTCCTGCATATTTGGTGAGGACATTGTCCCGGAGGGGCAAGTGTGTTGCTGTGATAAAACGTTTGCTGGTTTGATTTGAGTATGATAGAAATCCTGTATACATGCACGATGTGTGTATATGAAAACATATATAAGTATTCACCAATTTTCTCACTGTTTCATCAATTTACTTAGCAGACATTTAATACATACATTTTTATGTGGCTGGTGCTGTTAAGATTTGGAGTCTAAATATTATTGACTATGTAGAAAGGATTGACATATAACCAAAATAAAAGATTTTTTTATGTACTACAATGGAGTAAATAAAAAAAATGTATAAAACACCCAGATGTGCTAGTACTGTTCTGTAATCCCAGTGTTCAGGAGGCGGAAGAAGGAAGAGCACTAGAAGTCTGAGCTACTCTGGACTACACGGAATTTCAGGCCAGCTATTATATTTTATACTTTGATGTTAAAATGTAAGTTAAAGTTACTCAGGTCAGATCATGAAAGATGCTGCAAGAGTTTCAGAGAAATACCAGTAAACCTACAACTTCAAGAAACATTGCCACACACAAGAAAACATTTCAATTAGGGCATAACTGTGTCATTAATTTTCTTATGGTTATATATAGGCATCAACTGCCATGCGATTCAGAAGGTAGTATGTAAAAGACTTTCAGATATCTGAAACATAACATTGTAAATGTTATTTGCATTCAGTAAACATACCATACCATCTTACAGATAAAAAATAAAGTTTCCTTATTTGTTAGTGATACTTTAAGATATGTAGGTGATATTTCTCAATTTGAAATAGCAATCACAGAGGAGGAGGGAGAGGAAGGGAGGGACCTGAGTAGGAAATTGGATGAAGAGAGGAAAAGGGGGACATGATCAGATATTGGCAGGAAGGCAGGGAAGAGAGGACAGAACTGAAGCCTGGAGGACCAGTAGAAAGAATGGAAACAGAGAACTCAGAAGGTAGGAGGTAGGGGGAATAAGGAGGGGTGAGGTTTCTAGACTGTACCAGAGATCTGGGAGGTGAGAGACTCTAAGAACTCAAAGGAGGGGCCTTAGATGAAATGCCCTACAGTGGGGAGAGGGAACTTGTAGAGTCCACCTTCAATAGAGAGACAGGGCATCAAGGGGAGGGATGGGATTGCCATCCCACAGTTAA
Source organism: Rattus norvegicus (assembly GCF_021556685.1). Classification (NCBI taxonomy): domain Eukaryota; kingdom Metazoa; phylum Chordata; class Mammalia; order Rodentia; family Muridae; genus Rattus; species Rattus norvegicus. Next base: position 53,815,287 of record NC_141544.1, on the reverse strand, counting down.
AGACTTGGACCTATAATTGTTCCTGTCTGAAAAAAACTGCAGGAACAAAAATGGAGAAGAGCCTGAGGAAAAGGAGGTCCAGTGACAAGTCCAAAGTGGGATCCAGCTCAGGAGGAGACCCCAAGGCCTGATACTATTATTGATGCTATGATGTGCTTACAAACAGGGGCTTCTCATGACTGCCCAACAAGCAGCTGAAAGAGTCAGATGCAGATATTTACACCCAACCAATGGACAGAAGCTGGTAAGCCCTGTGGTTGAACTAGGAAAATGCTGGATGGTGAGGAAGACCAGCAGTCTCAACTGACTTGGTCTCCAGGATCTTTCAGACACTGAGCCACCAACCAGGCAGCATACATCAGTGATATGAGGCCCCCAGCAGAGGATTGCCTGGTCTCGATTCAGTCAGAGAAGATGCACCTAACCCTCAAGAAACTTGGGGTCTTGAGGAGTTGGGAGGTCTGGTGGAGTGGGGGTGGGGTGGGGTATACTGTTGGAGACAGTGGTGGGGAAGTGGGGTGGGGTGTAGAACAGTCGAAGGGTGGACCAGGAGGGGGGGTAATCTCTGGATTGTAAAAAAAAAAAGGATTAAAGAATAAACAAACAAACAAGGGAAATTTAAAAAAAAACATGTTAGATTGGCATTATCTTTTTTCATTTTACTTATTTACATAGCATATGTTGTTCCCCCTTCCCCTTCCCTTACAGACCCATTGCCTCGGAGATGTTGTCCACCCCTACCCCACAGGTTTCCCCACACTCTGGGCATCAAGTCTCTATAGGATTAGGTACACCCTCTTCCACTGAGGCCAGATAAGGCAGTCCTCTGCTATATACATGTAGGGCAGGGGTGTTGGACCTGCTCCTCTATGCTCCTTGGTTGGTGGCTCAATATTATCTTCCTTACAGAAAGTCTGTGGGAATGTGGGGACATGTGACCAGGGAGCTGGCCTGGAAGCCAGAGTGCAATTAAGATGTGTCCCAAACTCAACAAATCTCCTCCTGAGATGTGAGATGGACCACCCGGAGGTAGAACTCAGGGGCTGCTCTCACTCTCTGCTCTTCGCCTAGGTGCAGCATATCATGACCTCTCATGACCTCTACTCCTCTACCTCTGAGGACAGTCACATACTTTGTAGCCAGGATACAGGTTCAACTTCCTCTTTCCTCTGCTAAGAACTTGCCCTTTGAGTTCTTGTAATTCCTCTTTATGTAAATAAAGCATTCTCAGGCTTCCACCCTAGCCAAGGACGTAGATTCACCTTGGAATTCCCACCCACTCCTGAAATTCATATAACCCTTTTTCTCCCCAAATAGAATGAAGCTCTCTTACTGAAGCTGATCACAGAAGTTAATCCACAGTTATTCCTGGCAGCCCAAAGCCTGTTCCCCATCCCCCATGCCCAGACTCTGACTTCTAATCCTACAGTGGTATGAGGACTTCACTCTCTGAACAGATAAAAATGCTAACAATTACCAAAACACACACACACACACACACACACACACACACACACACACACACACACACACACCCCTACACAAATCTACAAGTTCGGTTAAGTGAGAATACTATCATTATTTAAAGGTTCTTTTCTGTGCATTACCAAAAGTGCTGTCTCCTTATTGAATACTATGCAATACTGATGTTTTCAAGGAATTTCTAGCGTCTTTCCTTTGAGTATTTTTCTGCTGGCTTGGATGACAGTTATTTTTCCAGCTCACCCTGCATTTTCATTTCCTATTTAAATGCTTTTGAGTTTTTGATTTGTGACATTTATACTTTTCTGTGTGCTATATTTGCACCTGTCTACTTTTATCTTGTCTCTCTCTGTTTAAGGAAATTTTCTGAGTTAAAGCGTTTAGTTCGGGTTGTTTTATATGATGTTTTTGCTTAATAACTATTGTTTATTGACATCCACTTTTCTAATTGCTTTGGAATATAGTCTCTATGGCATATAATATTTTTGTATGCGTTCAAACATTTTACGATATATCAGTGGTCCCTCTGATTGGAAAGTATTTTGTGCTATTATTAGGGGAACGAAATGAATTTTGAAGTGTGAATGATTTGTTATCTAATTTTGTTTAATCTTGTTTTTCATGTTTTAACTAATTGTTCCTAATTTATATTCAAAGTTATCAAGTCCAAGTGGACAAACACTATCTTTATATTATGTAACAGTTTTGTTTCCCTAGAAACAGCTGACTTTTTCAAAACCTAGCACAATTCACAGTTTATTAATGTGTTATGCAAGGCCTGCTACCACACTAAGAAAACTATTTCACAGGAAAATAAGCACTTGTTCAATAAAAACATTCCCCCAAAGTGAAAGTTTGAAAATAATGGAAAGGAATTTCTTATACCAATCTAGTAGAGTGATATCATGTTTGACTTTTCTATGTAGTGTTTTGACCTTGAATAGAATCAAAATGCTTCACTGCCTTAAATAGCAATAGTGTTTACTCTTAGTTATCTAGTAAATAGGTCACAATGGTGACATCTTCTGATCTGAATAATGGTTTTTATACTAACATTAAACCTAGGGAAAGAATCTGGGAAGAGTTGGAAGAAGAACTTGAACACATATTCAACAAAATCCTCCAAAAATAAACAACTGTAAAAATTAAACCTTGCTTTTTAATCAACCACAGGACAGGTCTTCCTGGACTCAGGATGTGGTGCTTCTGACACAGTAGGAGCATTCTTACTTTGATAGCTCATAGACTGTCAAGTAGACATTACAATCCATTACTATATTCTGCACATATGGTACTGCACTTGTGGGGTCTGTGAGTGTGCTACAGAGTAATGTTGGTCAGAGAATCAGCCATTGCTGATATGTTGTAAAATCAGAATCCCGTATGGGATAGGCTGCAAATCTCAGTTTTTCATGTGAATGTAATTGTATCTAAATAAAATGACCCAGATATTGTAGCTGATCTTAGTTTGTAGAAATCACAGATTGGAAAGTATAATTTTAAACTTATTTTTCAAATAAATACATTTTTGAAAAGTTTGCATTTTCTATCGTGGTACAGCTATCAATGTGTTTGTCTGAATAAATTAAAATAAAACAAAATAGATACTTCAGTCCATTCTCTAGGTGAAGGGATTTGCAACCCCATAAGATGAATAGCAATATCAACCAACCAGACCCCCCAGAGCTCCCAGGGACTAAACTACCATCCCAAGAGTACACATGGAGGACCCATGGCTCCAGCTGGATAAGTAGCAGAGGATGGTTTGTCGGGCATCAATGGGATGGGAAACCCTTGGTCCTATGAAGGCTCGTTGCCCCAGTGTAAGGTAATACCAGGGGAGGTAGGAGGGAGGGACTGTGGGTAGGTGGGGGAGCACCCTCATAGAAGCAGGGAGATGGGGGATAGGATAGGGGTTTTCCAGAGGGGAAACCGGGAAAGGGGAGAATATTTGAAAAGTAAATAAAGAAAATATCCAATAATAAATAAATCTAAAAAATAAAATAAACTGATTAGAAAAGGAATAAAGAAAGTTAAGTTGAGGCAACTAGATGAATTCATTCCTGTCATTAAGACTTCAAGTCACTCAGAGGGAGGAAAAAAAAAACCCTATGGATGTGGAGAATGAAATTGAAACCACTGAGAGAAAACCCTATAGAATTAATAGTGTAATGTTTGCAGGAGTCCATTTGATTCCAGAGTACTGTTTCTCAGCCTCAGTGCTGCTAACTTGTGATACACCACTCATGTAGTGGTGACCCTTCAAGCATTAAATTATTTTTGTTGCTACTTCTGAAATGTAATTTTGATTGCATTATGAATTGTCATGTAAATCTTTGTGCTTTCTTATACTCTTAGGTGACACCAAAAAAGTCACAACCCAAAGATTGAAGAATACTGTTCTAGATCTTGGCATAACAATGATGATCTCTACCAGGAAGTGTGATTTAAAGATTTCTTCATTATCAAATAAAGAAAAAAGTGCATCCCAGTTCTGTATTATACTGAAAGTGCTACCAGAAACTAATAGAGTCATTGTAGGTTGTACAGCTCTCCCAACACTGTGAATTCTTATATCAAGAGAATTGGTGTCAAAATGATGCCATGACAATATATTTTAAAATCATATTTCTAACAGTGTTTTTATAAATTAGTTATATATATATTAGTTATATATATTATACATAAAGTATATGTATTAGTTTTAAAGTAGTGATACAGAGGATCTCATGACTTTTAATAAGAATCATTTTATAACTTACTATATCAATGATTTTTAAAATAAGTTTAGAAAACATTCCTGACAAATATCTGATTTTATCATCTGCATATTATTTGAATTTGATAGATAATAACTAATCCTTCAATATATATTAGACTGGAAAATGCTAATTATTTGAGTACATTTAACTTGTTTGTTATTAAAGGCTTAATCATTAAGTCAGATAATTAAGACAGTTGCTGACTGTTCAACACATGTAGCATCTATTCTTACAACAGCAATAATTAAACCTGTTTTGAATTTCTAAGACATTGTGCATAACATTCTTATCCAAGATGCTTTGGGGAGGTTCAGAATGAGGGCATCCACTCACTTGATCAGTGTTAAGTAGAAGGTAGCAGATATTTTAGAGCTTTTGTGATTCAACAGAGGAACAAACTATGTTTTATTAAAGACAGACTGAGAGGAAACAGAACTTTGCTATTCAGAAAGGATAAATAGATTTACAACCTGCCAGTTAAGAGGTATTCCTCTTTACAGGAGTGGCACAAATTTGCCTGCTTGAATTGAGGCATGCTATAACCAGCCATATAAAGAACCCTTACCTGATGAAACCACAGTGAAAGGCGGAATGTAGTGTTCTTATTTAACTGATGTGTCATAGCATCAACATGTCTTAGAACTACCCATGCTAATACCCAAAGTATAAAGTGTTACACTCAGTCTTAATCAGAGAATCCATTCTTTGCAGTTAAACAGTACTAAATGTAAGATTTATGACTGTTGACAGCTTTGGGGTTGAGCACTCGTGATAGTTTGAATGAGAATGCCCCCTCCAGACCCTCATGTATTTTAATATTTAGTCTTTAGATAGTGGAACTCATTGGGAAAGGTTAGAAAGTATAGCCTTATTGAAGGAGGTATGTCACTGTGAGCAAGCTCTGAGATTTCAGAAGACTGATGTCATTGCCATTGTGTTCACAGGCTCCTGTTGTGGATCAAAATGTGATGTCTCAGTTACTGGTCCAGGGACATGGCATCATGGTTTTCCCTGCCATCATAGATTCTGACCCTCTGGAATCATCAGCCTAATTACATTCTTTTATTTATAAGTTACCTTGGCCTTTGAGTTTGTCATAGCCATCGACAAGTAGTAAGACAAAGGTGGGTACTAGGGAGTGGGTTATTGCTTTGGCAGACCTGACTGGTGGTGGTGGTCTTGGTGATGGGGCTTAAGTGTGATGCAAGAGGTCAGGTGTCATCTCAAGTGGGAAGTCAAACTCGTCCTTGCTGTCTGCATGGCTCTGGCTTCAGAATCTTGAAGGATAAGGGGTAAAAGTGTTGTGAAATTGAGGAAAACTGGTGAGGCCATATGGAGCCCCCAAGAAGACATTGCTTGAAGCTTCAGAAGTGAAGCCTGAATTGCACTGGGAATCCCAAGATGTTAGAGGTTTCAGAGCCCTTGGATATAAGCGCTGAGCTCAGATTCCTGAACTAACCAGATAGAGAAATGCATATTGCGAGCAGCAATGCTGTAAGGGCAAATCCATCTAAGCCCTTGGACATCAGACATGGAACTACATGATTCTGAGTTTTCCCAACAGGGTTTCAGTCCTGCTTTCGTCCATTATTTTCTTACTATACCCTAACTCTTCTCCTCTGGAATCATAATACATATTCAGTGCCATTGTGTTTGCAGTATATTATAATTTTTAAAATTTATAATGGATTGAATTAAGAGATTATCTTTAGTCTCAGAAAAGACTTGTATTTTTAGTCAGTTTTTACACTGTAAAAGAAACTTTGGAAGTTGGATTAAATTCACTTTATAATATGACATGTCCCTGAGGCCATGGAGTCCAGGGAGTGGAATATAATGGCTTGAGTGAGAATGGAACCTATAAGTGTTTGAATGTTTTATTATCAGTTGGTAAAGCTGTTTGGAAAGTGTTAGGATGTCTGGCTGTGGCTAGTTGGAAGAAGTGAGTCACTATTGGGAAGCTTTGAAGTTTCAAGACTCCTACCATTCCCAATGCTCTATGTCTCTTGCTTGGATGAAGATACGACTCTCAACTAATGTTCAAGGTGTCTGCCAACATGCCTTATAGAATCTGCTATTATAGAGCATAAGTCTCAGAAACCATAAGCCCAATTAAACTCTTCCATTTAAAAGGTGCTTCGGTCATACAATTTTGCCAGGACAATGGAAAAATAGCCAAGCAGACCTAAGCAAGCCATTTATAACATCCCATCTAAGGCTCTGGGAACACTGAAGAGAAGACAGGAAGTACGTCAGAGCCATAAGATAGAGAAAATGTCTGTGAAATGGCATCCTTTACATAAGACATAGTCATTGCAAACGAACTCAGCAGTTGCAGGGACTTGCTCTGGAACTGCATAAGATTTGTGTGGTGGTTTGCATATGCACTATTAGAAGGTGTGGCCTTGTTGGAGGAAGTGTGTCACTGTAGGGTGGGCTTGGAGACCCTCTTCCTAGCTCCTCCTTGGATGCTCAGTCTGTTCCTGGCTTCCTTCAGGCAAAGATTAGAACTCAGCTCCTCCTGCACCATGCCTGCCTGGATGCTGCCATGCTCCCACATTGATGATAATGGACTGAACCTCTGAACCTGTAAGTCAGCCCCAATTAAATATTGTCCTTTATAAAACTTACATTGGTCATGGTGTCTCTTCACAGCAATAAGACCCTAACTGAGACAACTTGTCACTAGAGAGGTGCTCACCAGCCCTCCATCTTGCTGTGGAACTAATAGCTATTTTTAGAGTCTCAGAGAGGAAGAGTAATTGCCTTCTGTTGTGAAACCACTGATGAACCCTCCAGGATTGCAAGGGTAGTGTCAAACTCATGATTATTTATAGGGTTTTGTTACACTCGGCAAGTCTCAAAAATTAGACATTAGTATGAGAAAGAGAATAATAGGAAAGAGTAGACTGTAGATAAAGGTGAGAGCTAAAAATAGACAGTAGGCTGAGTGTGAATGAAAACTAAACTAAAGCACACACACACACACACACATACACATACATGTGTACACTAGTTTTTAGAAGATAACTTACTGAACAATTACTTGAGGACTATTCTGTCTGAGCTGTAGATTTAAATGAACACACCAAAAGAATAAATGTGAATAGCTCCAGTGAGCTTGCTATAATTATTTCAATGGCAAGGCCTGATCTTCTACTTTGGTAGAAAATTTGTATAGTATTTCATAAATAATCATAGAGCTAAACATTGATATCAATAACTGAAATCTATGTACTGATATTAGTCCATTATAGAGTGAATTATGGGACTACCTTTCAATATTTCTTTTTAATCTTTCAGTCCTAAAAACATTACTCATGGCTCAAGGAATAAATATGTGGTCAAAAAAATTTGGTTTCCTTTCACAAAATAGACAAATGAGATGTCAAACCACTATTTAATCATTATTAGTTCATATAAATATTAAAGACTTACATACTTAGTAATCTTTCAAGAACTCAGTTCTTGGACATAAATATTGAATCAGATACCATATGTTATATACTTAGTTTAGTCATTTTTTTACTTAATATGAAATTTTGCTTTTCAATCTTAGATGTTGCTTCCTTCTCTGTTTTGGAGCACATATGTATGCCATGTCTCAAACATGCATGTATAGCCCATTCTTGTGACATAGTCCCAGATCATTTCATGTTGTTGAGAAGCATAAAAGTCAAAAATCAATTGTATTATTTCAGTGTGTATCATAACCAATTGTACTGTGCCCTCAGTTTATAAAGGGCTTAATGGTCAGCTTGAATATATTAATAATCTTCATCTTTATAGACATGATTTTAAGTGCAATGGAATGATGGAATGAGATTTAAGTCCTGGGATCCAGGAAAGATTTTATGTTCATCTATCTCATAAAACCAAACAGAAGGTTCTTTCTGTCATACTTCCCTTTTCTCAGCTAAGATGTTTTCCAATCCCTGGTGGTAGATTTTTGGTAACTACCACACAAATATATTGAAGAAATGCCCACATGATTGGTCTACTTCCAAATTTCAGTGGGAGAGCCAGAATCATGCCAGAGATCACAATCAGAACTGTCCTACACATGGTGTGTGTGTGTGTGTGTGTGTGTGTGTGTGTGTGTGTGTGTGTGTGTGTGGAGAGAGAGAGAGAGAGAGAGAGAGAGAGAGAGAGAGAGAGAGAAGAAGGTAGAGGAGAAAGGAAGAGGAAGAAAAGCAGGAAGAGGAGGACGAGGAGGAGAATGTCATTCACTGAATTCCTTGTAGATACTGTATTTTAGTAAAATCAAATTCTTAGAGGCAGCTTGAGTGAGATTACCCAACATAAATTAATAGTATTTGAAATTTTGACTCCAGTTGTTGGGTATTTAGGTAAGATTTGGAGGTCTGTCCATGTTTGAGGTCTTGCTGGGAGTGGGCATGCTGGTCAAATGACTCCCATCCTCTTCAGTGCACTCTCTCTGCCTTCTGAGCTCCCAGCTATTTCTTTTTTTGTTCTGCCATTATTGCTTCTCACCTTCTGTCTGAAACTGTAAAGCTAATTAAACACTTACTTTTCTAAGTTGTTTTGGTCAAGGAATTTATCACAGCAACAGATAGTACCTAACACACTCAATCCTTTTCAAATTAATTACTGTTTCTAGGATGGAGTTCTCAAAGACTATTAGAGCACCAGAGGTCCACTGTGTTTTGAAAACGAAGCTGGGATTCTGAGACAGCCTTATTTCACTGAAGTGTGGAGTTCTTTTATTCATCCTTTGCCAGTATCTTTGAAATACCCTTAAGGTAGGTAGATTTAAGACCTCTAACCGTATATGGTTTATATTTCTTAGCTCAAACTCCCTGAGACACTCATTGGTTAAGGTGATTATAGACAAACGAATCGTACAATTTCCATGATTTTGTATGTGAATTAAAAGTTCTTATACTTGCATTTAAAACTGAATTGAACAATATAAAGATGCATTGTAAACTTCATGCTAATAATTTGAAGCTTTACAACTTGTATGTAGGGGTTCATTACCTTGATAATAGAAGTCCTCTGATACAATAGGAGAAAAAGAAGAGAGACAAGGAACATCAGAGTTTCATTCCTTTCATGGCCCCTTGTCCTTGTTTTAAAAGCAAAAGGTCCAATGGGTTTTTTTCTTTGTTTATTTGTTTTGTTTTGCCATTTTTCACCATCCAGTAGACTACACAGCTGGTGTTAATTGCTTCAGAATCAGGAGGAAATGCTGATAAATGTATAACAGGAAAACACTATTTGAACTAAAGATGCTACGTGAAATTTTAAGTTGATTAAAAGATTGGTAATTGTCTTTTAAATGATATAATGGAAGGATATACGGCAAGACATTGGATAATACACACATTATTAATAAGGCTAATATATACACTAAATATGTATATATTAATTCTTGAATAAATTAGTGTGTTTTCAACTTTGTGATTACATCAAATTACTGCAAAGCATTACCTCAACTGTTTCAGAAAATTAAACAGTGAAAATAGTATTCAGTAATAATTGGAAATGAACTGGTTTTCCACATTAATCAATTTTTGTAGATAGTTTAGTCATAACATCAAAATGACTTTCACTTTTTAAACCAAGATTTGCATTGGTATTGCAAGCCATTTTCCTAGGCTATAGCAGTACTTTGTATCATGTGGCAGTTAAAGAAAATTTAGACTACCATTCTATTCACTGATCTTCAATTTAGTGTGTCACCTATTACCATGGATAATTTTCACAGGATTCAAAGCATTTGGTTAACTAATCTTTACTGTTTTTCAATCTGTACAGACAAATGCAATGAAAATTACTTACATAGGAATAAAGGAATCAATCAGCTAGAAGATTTTATTATTTTAAATTTGAAAAGTTTTGTGGTTTTTTCTTACAAATATATAAAATAGGAAATAGTTGATAATGTTAACAGTCAGTAGCTGGAAATAAAGAGAAGAATAAACATGTTTCCCTAGAGAAGAAGAAATGATATCTATAGTAGAAGCTAGTTTGCTGTTGATTATGAATAACCTTTTATTTTAAAGTCATTAGGTATAGCACTGAAGGAATTAATGGAGAAGAAATTAGGCTTTAGGAATGAAAATGCAATAGTATTTTCTTGTTACTTTCCAGATTCTCTGCTTGAATTTAAGACTTTGCCCTTTAAGTGACCACTTTCTGCCCTAGTCTTTTTATGTAGTCTCAGAAATTTCTCTTAGATTCGCAAGCTACTCAAGTTTCATGTTTCAAGACAGGCTCTTCTGCTTTTCTGCCCAACTATTCCTACCAATTCGCTCATTTTGCTCAGTTCTCCTTCTCAGGGAATATCAAAGGGAGTGTGCCAGCAAAGACATGATTAATTCTACTTTGTAGTTCTATTGTTTCAGTCCTAGAACACAGAACATCTGGAAGAAATAACTGAAACAAATATCTTCCCATGATGAAATGTATGAATGAAAGACTAACTCATCCCATCATCAACCTTTGAAATCTACAAGTATTTCTTGTAATAATTAGTTACAGGATGGTTCATTTTATGTATAATAACATACTATCTTTGGCTTCTAATAGCATTTATATGATATGGGAAAATGTTATTTAAAAAAATGCAAGAGCAGTGCTCTAACTCCTGAGTAATGGAGCCCTTACCTAAAGAAGGATAGCTCCTTTTCTTGGGGAATGTGGTTGCTAATAGGATGCCCATGTTCCAGTGGATATTCCTACAGTTATTTCCATATTGCCTTTGCCAAGTGGGCTCAAGGGAATAGTTATAGTTATAATAATAACACAAAGAAGACAAAAAGGGAATATAAAGTTAGAGAGAGACAAGTTGTATCTAGGGAGATAGAAGGGCCATAGTAGGTAGTAGATAATATTTTACATTTGTATAAAGTTTTTAAAAATAAAATATTATTAAAGATGAACAGTCCTGCTCAAGTGAAATTATAGCATGAGTCAATGTGCTCATAATTTTTCAGGATGAATGGTCCACTTGTCTGTACTGGTGTCTAGGAGCTGAATCACTGATTGACTATGTCACAGGAGATTTATAAGGTCAGGGGATTCTTCCTGTATCAATTACTCAAAAAAAGCTTGACAATAAAATAAACACTAGGCTTGGAAATAACTTGATGTTTTGCAAAACTAAAAATAAACTTTCCAATTACAGATTCTAATATCATTCAACATTTGGCAGGGCTATAAAGTAATGATTAACTAGACTGACATTTCTGTTATCTTCACTAAAATAAAATATTCACTGAACTTTCCCAGAGGGCAATACTTTTCCCGAGGAGAGAGGTAAGTTTTACACTTTGATGCAAGGTGTCTGGAGCTTTAGACTCTAGTCATTTGCTTTGCCTGTAAGAACATGAAAAACCCAGTGTACAGCAGTGCTGGCGTCAGAAGCTAGTCAGGTCACAGGTACTCCCTGTGTAAACAAAAACAAACCTTATACTACTGTCTTCCAGTCAATGTATTGTTAGCAAATACTTAAAACTTAGATATTTTTTTCTGTTTTTCTTTGAGTTGACTTGTACCCGTGTTAGAGAGAATTTCAACAGCATTTGTTTTAAACACTGAGGGTGAAAAGATGTCCAAATACAAAGCACGTGAGCATAAAAGATGATGCCTAGCTATGTTCTCCAATGAGGCACAAAGGTTGTGTGAATTTTAAATATGTTGTGTTCCCAAACTTCAGAGAACTAAAAAAAAGGGAACACCTGAGGTTTGAAAACATATTGGTGTGCTTTGTAGATTTCAATCTATTTCAGTGCCCGTTCAATTATTACAGCTGCCAGAGCAAAGACGCAAATTCACGATGAAAAGATGAACCTGACTGCAGACTATACTTAATTGTCACCCAACAGTGGTGATGGGGGTATTGAACATATAGTTTAAGAAGGTAAAGGATTTGACAGCTCGCCTCTGATAATAATTGATTTAATATCCCTTTATCCACATCAGCAGAATTAATGAAGTGCATTTATTTCACTTTGAAGGTGCTTTGCACATGTCAGTGTGTCCATAAACAGAGTTTGCTTCTTCTTGACTGTCAATGATGAATACTTTACTTTGCTAATTTTTATCTAAAAATGCTTTGCATTGAATTGCACATTTGATTGATTGATTTAACGATTGATTGATTTTACCATGACTTGAAAATTAATTTTTTTTCTGGTGTTGATTTTGTATTTTGCTTCCAAAATAAAACACCTTTCTGGTACATTTAAGAAAATAAGGCATACCTGTTATTGATAAGCCACACTAATTAAAAGTTATATGGTCTTATCCAGAATACCAAACCCATATCTGACAATATCACAAAAGCTAAGAACTTGAGACTACATATTTCATCTGTCCTAAAAAAGACATACTACAAGTACTCTGTTGAAAGAACATAGCAATAAAATGAATCCTGGCGGCATATTAATATACTGATAGAGCAAAACCTTCTTCAACTCTCATCAGAGGAGCTTCTTCTTGTATTAAATAATAATTACCATAGAGATTCATAGCTGGGTGATGTGTAGAGAATGAAAGACTTTTGAGTATCTGGCCTTAAATGGATTATTATTAAAACCTTGCTCTCTAGGCTTAGGAATCTATATAGAAGAGAAGGCGAAAATATTATAAAAGCCATCGATGATGGTTGACTCTTAGGCAGTCATTCTCAACCTGTGAATCAAGACCTCTTTGGGAATCACACACCAGATAACCTACATATCAGATTTACATTATAATTTGTAACTAGTAAAATTACAGTTATGAAGTAGCGGCGGAGTAATTTGATGGTTGGTCATCACCATAATACGAAGAACCGTATGAAAGGGTTGCAGCATTTGGAAAGTTGAGACCCACTGCTCTAAGAAGGCAATAGTGTCCCCCAGACACAGCCGGGTTTATACATATATGAAAGTAACAGCATGCACAAGGCCTGTATAAGTTCAGAGCAGACAAAAGGCCATCATGAAGAATAGAAGTAGGCATAAATTCCCACTCTTAACGTAGGAGTCAGTTACAATCCATAGCTGCTCAGAGGTAAAAAATGGTTTTCATCTAGTGACACCCCACACTCCATGGCAGGGCTCAGGCACAGGAGTGGTTGACCAACACAAAACAGACTTGACCACGAATTTTTGATTTTGGTTTGTTTTTTGTCGTTTAGAAGAAGAAAGAATATGGAATTTCACGGTTAGTGAGGAAAGGGAAGATAGAGGAGTCACTGGGAGGGGAAAGAATATTCTCAAAATATACTGTATTAAAATATTACACATTCATTTTATTTAAAAAAATTAAGATATCGTGCGAGTTTCTAAAACAAGGAATTGTTATATTTTTAGTTTTAAAGTTCATCTAAAACTTCACAATTTGTTCATCTAAAAGCAAAATATTCAGGAACTGTTTTCACAACTCTAATTTTGAGAGGTTTGTAAATACTTTGTTTCTGTTTTGTTTTGTTATTTTCCTGTGTAGCCTTATCTGTCCTGGAACTCGTTCTGTAGACCAAGTTGGCCATCTGTTTCCCTCTGCCGTCCATGTGCTGGGATTAAAGTCATGTACCGCTACCAACTGGTTTAGAAAGACCTTTTAAAAAAATCAATTAAAAGCAACAGTAAACATTTAAGTGGTTTTCTTAATATTTCTTAAATATGAAAAATTTCTGAGTGTGTTAGGTAAACTAAGGTAAATTTTTATATAGTTTTATGGCTCAAATATTCATAGTTTTGGTTTATGGAATTTATCTCCCAATCATACATATACGTTCTCACCAATAGCATCATTTTCTACTTCCTCATTCCTCGTATGCTTTTGGTGTTACAGACTATCTTCCTATTAATGGTTTATCTCGTAACTTTAAGAATTACCTCAGTTACAGTCCAGTACGCTCCCAAAGTCTAAGTTTACACTCTTTGCTTCCATGAATATTGTACTTCTGCGAAATATCATTATATATGTCAGTCCCTTAGACTTGGATGCCTTGCTTGTTTCCTTTTATCTGGAAATTTCCCCCATGTTTATTTTCCCTAATTAAATTAATTCTAGTCATCCCTCAGAGGACATATGTATTATTTTTAGAAAGACCCGCATTTTTCCACTCTAGCTTTCAGAGTATCCTGGGCTTTTCTTTATTAAGACTTAAAGAGTACTAATTAGATCTGGTGAAACTGTCGGACCTAGACTTCAAGGTTTATGAGTGATCTTTCAGTATCATACACAAATGTAATACTCTTCCCACAAATATACTAAGTGAATTTCAAATGGATGGATGAGGCACAACTTTTCGTTTTAATATAATTTAATTATGTATACCTTATAAAGATTATGAAGATTAAGGCACACCGTTTCCCTATGTTTTCTTCAGAATAAAACTATCATATGTTGTTAAATAGTTAAGATTATGAAGATTAAGGCACACCGTTTCCCTATGTTTATTTCAGAATAAAACTATCATATGTTGTTAAATAGTTGGAGGAAATAACCCTCAAGGACTTGAAAGAAAATTCTCAAAGAAACTTCAAATTCAATTTTGGCTGACCACGCGGTCCCCAATGGAGGAGTTAGGGGAAGAACTGAAGGAGCTGAAGGGGCTTGGAATCCCACAGGAAGAACAATATCAACCAACCAGACTCCCCAGAACTCCCAGGGACTAAATCACCAACCAAAGAATACAGATGGAAGGACCCATGGCTCCAGCCTCATATGTAGCAGAGAATGGCATTGTCAGGCATCAATAGGAGGGGGGGCTTTTGTTTCTGTAAAGGCTCAATACCCCACTGTAGGGGAATGGTGGGGTGGTGAGGCAGCAGTGGGTGGGTGGGTGGGTGGGGGAGCAACCCCATAGAAGCAGGGGCAGGAGGAATGGGATAGGGGGTTTGTGGAGGAGAAACCAGGAGAGAGGATAACATTTGAAATGTAAACAAACTAACCAAAAAATAAAAAAATTAAAAAAAAAACATGGTAAACAATGGGGACTCAAAATTTGGTTTTGGTATACAAATTACTATGAACTCTTTTTAAATTCAATATAGTGTTGACCCCTTTGAGTTGACCACAAAAGTTTAAACCACAGACCCAATATTATATTATTTTACAATTGTCAATTCACTAGAGTTTTTGCAAGTTCATATAGATGATTCTTAAGGACTTATACATCAAAGAACTTCAGTTACACAGAGAGAGGGCAACGAAGAAGGTTTCACTTCAAATCATGGCTCAAGAATAGATTCTCACCTGTAAAGCTGGATGCAAAATTGTACTAAGTGTAAGTATGCCAGTATTTTTGGTTATTGATAATCTATGTGCTCTTTAAAATAATATTTAAACATACTGTAATATTAGTTTTCTCTTATATATAAAATTTAAGAGAACCATAATGCTTTGTTAGTTACCAATAAATAGGTATTGTGAGGACTGCTTAATGATATGTTTCCACATTATATAGTCTCATATGTGGATAGAACTTATTATTTCATGTTTATTATCTTCATATATATAATTAAACTTTAAGAAACAATTTATTTAATTTTAAATTTATGTGTGTGTGTGTACCTGCACAAATTTAAGTGTCCCAGTAAATAAAGTTGTAATCTTCCTACTATGAGTTCTTTACCTAAACCCTGATCCTTTGTAAGAATCCTGAGTGGTCCCAACTGCTAAGCCATTTCTGGGGTTATACTTTGAAGGAATTGTCTTACTTAAAAAGTGGAAAACAATTTATATTATGTCTCTGTGATAGAGAAGTAGACTGAATAAACTTTCACAATCTTGGAATGAAAGGTTGCTGTGTTTATGAAGGAAAGTATATAAGCATGTTTATAGACATGTTTATTTAAAATAATACTTTACATTCTGATAGGTTTGACTTTTTTATTGTACAACAATAATTGTGCTAGAACTAGAGGATTGTAATTTTGTTAGTTAGCAAAAACAGTAGCCTAATGTGCTTGTTATTACGATCACATTCAGCAAGATTCTGCTCCTACCAAAGGAGACAGAGAAAAGGAGTAAGCAGGAATCCTATACGCATGACCATCAAGCAAATTATTTGATGTGTGGTTATTTTGTTAATGAAGGAGAAAACTGCTCCCTAAACATAAAGATTTGGACAATAATATTTCCCTTGACTTTACTTATTAGAGCCAAATTTGGAGTTTAGCAGCAAGACAATTTATGTAATATTTCACATTAATCAAAACACATTTCACATCTAGTTCTTATTTACTTTTAGTAGAAATTTAAAGTTTTGTTGTGACATGTTCATAGATATAAGAATAGTTTCTTTTATTTATTAATTTATATTTTATTTATTTACATTTCAAATGTTGCTCCTTCTCTTGGTTCCCCGTCACAGAGTTCTTTCCCCTGTCACTCCTCCCATTTGCCTCTAAGAACATGCCCTCCCTTGGGTATCCTCCCACCCTGTTTGAATACATATACTACAAAATATAAAAGGAGTTGACATTAGTATATTCACTGTGCTAGTATAATTTATCACATCAATAGTATAATCAAAACTATTTCATTCTGAGATTAGAAAAATTCAGGCAATCTACTTCTCTATCACAGAGACATAAAAATAAAATTGTTTTATACTTTTAACTGAGATTGTTCGTTAAGGGTACACTATCAGGGGCTAGTGATTGTCTTCATGATCATCATGGGGCTTTTTTCTTTTTCTTTTTGCTACCCATCCCAAGCTACATCACTTCCCTAAATATATTACTCTAATATTTGCCCCATTTTTATTTCAAGAATGATGGAATCATACAGTGCGAATTCTTTGGTACTTAATTTGTAAAATTAACATCATGTCCTCAAGGGCCATCCAAGATGTATATAGCAGTACTTTCATTCTATTTAATGTTGTCTAGCAATACAACCAGCGTGCTTTCTCTGAAGATTTATTTTATTATGCGTTTGCTTTCATTAGTGTCTGCCATGTGTCTTCAAGTACAGCTGGAGAATGAAAGAAAGCCCTTGACTCCCTGGAGCTAGAGCTCCATTTGTTGTCAGCCTCCTAACATGGGTGATTGGAACTGAACCTGTGTTTTCTGGAAAAGCACCAAGGGCTACTAACCAGAAAACTATCTCTACACTGCCCATCATTTTGTTTTAAAGAATACTAACCTTTGGTTAGTATTCTTTTTTTTTTTTTTGGTTCATTTTTTCGGAGCTGGGGACCGAACCCAGGGCCTTGCACTTCCTAGGTAAGCGCTCTACCACTGAGCTAAATCCTCAGCCCTTTGGTTAGTATTCTTATAAAGACTTACTTTATACTAAGTTACATAAGTACTAAGTAACTTTATGTCATTAGCTGAATTAATCTATTATTCTTTATTAATAGATAAAATGTAACTTTGAGTTTCCAAAAGTTTGATATATTTGGCAATAAGTCTTTAATGAGTATTAAGGAAATCTAAGGTTACACTAGTGGTCATAATTCCATAACTGATGCCCATGAACAAAGAGAATTTTAGGGGACTGGATACAGAAACGAAAAGACCACATGGAGGCATGGGAAAGTCTGCCATTTTGAAAGGCCTACAAACCATTTCAAGGTGGGATCAGTCTTTTTATTAACTTCCAGCCTATAGCACTGTGACAGAGAAAGTGCTGTGTAAGTCACAAAGGACAGGATGTTTGTTACAGCTGATACAGCAAACTGAGAAAGCCTATAAAACTTGCTTTCTTTTGATAAATTTGTGTTATGTGTTTGCCTATGCTTTCTGTTGTAAGACAGTCTGTTATATCCATATCAATTGTGATTGCTTCTTAAACGACATTTTAAGACCTTGTATCTTTTCTCTATCACACTCTGTAATATAATTATGTTGGAGGAGAAGTAGACATAGTATATACTTAAAAAGTCACTAGGGTTTATGCCTGACTATACAAGAATGAAATTTTGGAATCACATAATGGGTGTGTTTAACCACATTTATCACGTTTTAAGTCATTTTAAATTGTTTTCACAATGTCACATGAAAAAGAGAATTTGAATGTGTGTGTATCCTTACCTCTGTTAGTGGGGCTGTATTTCCTTAAAAGGGTATAATATCATTGTTGAATATGTTAACTGCAACTTTTAAAAACACAGAATAATTATAATTTGAACAACTGTTGTTATGTGTTTTATTTGGCATGGAAAATGGATGGCAAGCATAAGTGGGCTGATTGAATTTCGGTGCATTTAGCAACATTTTATTTATAGCTACCTTCCACTGGCAAAATTAAATACGCACTTATTAAGAAATATCGGTATCTGATTATATTAAAAATACAAACACTCATTACAGAGAAGCACTTTATCTTACCAGCCATACTGCTTAGGATAAAAAAAAAAAACCAAAACAACAAAACCAAGTTGAAACAGCAACAAAAACAAAATCAAAACCTCTTTATTCACCATGATAAGAAATGAAAGCAAAGAGATCACATTTTGGTCTATTGCATGAATATTTCAACTAATCTAAATTAAATTAAACTAAGCTAGACCAATCACGTTACCCATAACAACGGTACTTACCATCTTGATCTGTGGTCACTGTAATAGCTGTGAATGGCTTGGGAGAAATGCTCAACTCAGAAACTCCATTCATGGCTTCTATTTCAAAGGTATAATTGACGTGAGACACAAAGTCAAGTACTACCACGGAATTGTTGATAAGTCCGGTGGGTCTTGGGATGAATCGAAGTCCTGCACCGCAGTCTTCACACTGGCTAGCGTCTACGCCACATTTCTTACAGATTACACTATATGTGAGATCTTTTCTCCCTCCTGTGTCACTGGGTGGGCTCCATTCCAAAATAAGGGCTGTTTCATTAATGTTAAAAGCCACATTTCTAGGAGCTGAAGGTGGTCCTGGAGAAAAACAATTAGAAAACAAATTGTATTGGTATAGGACAATGAAAGATGGTGGCACAACATAGAAATTTTCATAAGCATATGTTGCTAATTTTTAATAATAATTGGTAACCATTTCCTTACAGGAAGTGTAAAGAACCTGTTTGAATATCTGATGAAGCTTAGGAAGAAAGTCTTTAATGGTGAATACAGTACCTTTCTTAATTTTTGGGTATTTACATTTCGATATTTAATGTCAAAGTCCATATATCTCCAAAGGACACTTTTAAAGTTTGATTGCTGTAAAATATGAAATTCATGGAAATTATAAATTATGAGATGGGTATCCTAACTTCCTCATTAATTATCTCACCATTTTCTCAGTTTGAAACCAACTGTGGTGTACTCATCGCATTGCATTCAGTCTTTCACTATTTGTACTTTCATTGTTGTGTAGGAAAAACATTTATTTTCTTTGCCAAACACATAGAATCTATTTTCCAGCCATTGGGAATGCATCATCATAAATGCAGAGTAGGTAGACTATTTGGAAATGGAATAATATGAAAATCAGAGGCCTCAATTGGAAATATCCCTAAAGAAGACAGGCGATTCTCTCTTCGTTGTCATGGACACCTAACTTGGGTTGCTCTCATGATGTATGTGGTCGTCTTCTTGTCGAGTTTCTACATGTGGCACAGCACATAGTACTCAGCAGCCTCTCATGACATAGTCTTGTAAAATTATGCCATTCATCTTTTTTACTCACGTGAGTCCTTCCTATCTCAGCTAATCTTCATTCACTGATCAAATATGACCTGAAGGTCTGTGTCATCAGGGTCAGACGCTGTGTTGAGGGATATCTTAATGTCATAAGTCCATGATATAGTGTATCTCATGGTATATAAAAATGTCATAAGAATACTGTTTATAAAAATAGTTGTAAAATAACTCATTATAAAAAGGCTGGAACAACCAACATTTCTCCCACAATTTAGAATCTTTCATTTGAAGAAATCTAAAGAGTCCTGTAAATTTCTTTTATCAAGAGAAACTGCTCATTAGGTAGGAATTCTTTAATAATACTGTAGGGCAGAAATTCAAATGGCGATGTAGGCATCATTTGAATATCACCTTCTATTCATTTATTCATTAAATGGATGCTTTTTTTTTTTTACTGACTGCCATGTGACTGATACACTGAGAGGTATGGTAGATATCATTCCTGTGTTGTTGCAGTTGATTTTTAGTGGAAGGGCAAGAAAGAGTGTGTGTGTGTGTGTTCATGAGTACATGTGGATAAGTGTGTGTGGACAAGCGTGTGTGAATGAAGATATGCACATGCCACAGAGATTGCAAGGAAGTCAGAGGACAACCTTAAGTATCTGTTTATACCTTTCACCTTGTTTGAGACCTGGCCTTTTTGTTGTTTTTCTTTTTGTCTTTTTTGTTGTTGTTGTTTATTACGTTTTTTAATTTATATATATATTTATTTTAATATTTATTTATATATTTATTTATAAATATATATCAGATTTTTATATTTGTAAACACCTTTTATTGGAATTTTAAATTTACATTTCAAATGTGGTCCCCTTTCCCAGAAACCCAATATCTCCCCCTGCTTCTATGAGCGTGCTCCTCCACCCATCATCCTCTCCCTCCTACCTCCCTGCCCTGGCATTCTCCTACACTGGGGCACTGAGCCTTCACTGGTGGCTGACAAGGCCATCCTCTGCTACTTATGCGCTGGAGCCATGGGTCACTTCTTGGGTACTTTTGGGTTGGTGATGTAGACCCTGGGAGCTCTTGGGGCAGAGGGGGGTCTGGTTGGGTGATATTGTTGTTCTTCCTATGGGGTTGCAAACCCCTTCAGCTAGAGAATGGACTGAGGTAGCTACTTTTTCTTTTATTCCCCTGCATTGAGGACCAAGGGCCTCTCCTCCCATCGATGCCCAACAAGGATATCCTCTCCTACATATGCGGTTCCAGCCATAGGTCCATCCCTGTGTTCTGTTGGGATGATGGTTTAGTCCCTGGGAGCTCTGAGTTGGGGGAGGGGTCTCTTTGGTGGATATTGTTTTCTTTTTATAGTGTTGCAAACCGCTATAGCTCCTTCAGTCCTTTCTGTAACTCCTCCATTGGGGACCCTGTTCTCAGTTCAATGGTTGGCTGAGTGTATCTGCCTCTATATTTTTCAGGATCTGGTTAAGCCTCTCAACAGACAGCTATATCAGGCTCCTGTTAGCATGCACTTCTTGGTATCCACAATATTGTCCGAATTTGGTGTCTACATATGGGATGGATCCCCAGGCAGGGTAGTCTCTGGAAGGCCTTTCCTTCAGTCTCTGTTCCACACTTTGTCTCCATATTTCCTTCTGTGAGTGTTTTTGTTTCCCCTTCTAAGAAGGACTGAAGTATCTGCACTTCGGTCTTCCTTGTTCTTGATCTTCACGTGGTCTGTGAATTAATTCACAAACTTTTGGGTATTATCCAGGTCTGCTTTCTTTCTCCTTCTTTGGAGAGTTAGGATTATAAAAGGCTTACCTAATGAACCCTGCTTTTATGTGGGTTCTATATATTTGAACTCAAACCCTCATAAAAATACTTTTCTATATATTGAACCATCTTCCCAGCCAGACTCAAAGGTTTTAATATATGGGAGTGACATGTTTTAAAAGACCACCATAGTAGAGTATGGTACATGGTTTGAGAACAGGGCCATGGCAATAAGGTCTCCTATATATAGTTGATGATCAAAATATATGCAATAAATCACATGACACTGCATGGGCTTTAGGATATTGCCTCTTATTTCCTTTTCTACAGCTCTGATGTCAGTCATATACAGGCAGGAATCTCCAGCCACCATTATTTCTATTACTTAACTCCAGACCTAGAAAGGTGTTGGGAATTTTTATTAAAGGTTGCTGAAAGTCTTGCTTTATGTCATTTTATGTTTTTGTGGGCTTACAGATATGTATGCCTTCAGAAAAGAAAATGTGGAGGAAATTTTAAACACAAGATCAAATGTGCATTTTTACCTTCCTCTTAAACTTATGCAGAGGGGCAAAAATTAATTATCTCAATAATGCTTCATTGTGACACATTTATATTGCTGATTTTCTTTTATTTAAATTGATAACATGAATTATTATTCATTTATACATCTACAACTAGGAAGTTCTATCAATTATGTTATGGGTGTCCACAAGTATATAACTATCTGCTTAGACATATGTTAAAAAATTTAAAAAATAGAGACACCCTTCTCACTCAAGGGCCCTCACAACCAATTTGCATGATGATTAAATAGCTTTTTAATTGCTGTTAAATTATGCCAGCTAAACTGTGATTTCATGCAAATATTAAGCTGTAATGACACGTACTGAATCATTTACTAAGATTTAGAATGTGGAACAAAGAGAGACAATTAATTCTAATCCTCAGATTCAACTAAATTGTGTGTCATTGGGCTTTTCTGAATATGGCCTGATTGCTTTGTTATCATTTATAAATTATACAAATATTCCATGACACTCAGAAATTATACCTTGGCAGCCATAATGCATTTACAGACATTTGTCTTGAAAACTCTCAGGGAGTTCCTTATGTTGATTTTTTTTTCTTCAAGAAAAACAAATAACTCATTGGATAGAAGATATCTCTTACCCTCACTCTCCAGACTGACTTTACAATGACAGAGCGATTTTTCTGACCTGCGGTGTCAGTTTTCAAGCTCAGAATGAAAAATCCTATGCAGCAAATCCAACTCCTTCTGCTACACTTTATATACTAATACCATTTACAAATAGGGTCTCTTCCTATAAACACCCTTTGCTTCAACATGGGTTTCCTCTTTATACTTTGAAAGAATGAAAGCCCCCCCCCCAAAAATGCTTTTCCACCTTCTCAGAAAGCACATGGTACCCCAGACTCTGCTCACCCTCATTCCTCAGAGGCTGGGTATACTATAACTTTTATTTTAAGTTCTATTTTTAAATGAAAATTATTTGTAGGCCTAGCTGCGTCTTTCAGAATATCTCTGCACAATATAGAAAATCCCACATGGTATCAAATAAAACTGCAATCAGTGTCGAAATGTGAGTCTTCTGACCCACCGCCACTGGAACAAAAGTACTATACATATTGCTGAGTTAATTCCAGCATTTCCTCAAAATTGCCTCATTGCATCTTATTATCTCAGAAATATGTGAAGAAATACCAGAGTTATAAGGAACAGTCTAAATCAATGATTCTCAAACTTCCTAATGCTTTGACCCTTTAAAACTGTTCCTATGTTATGGTGACCCCCCCACCATATACTTATTTTCATAGCTATTTCATGCCTGCAATTTTACTACTATTATAAATCATAATATTTCTGTGTTTCCTGGTGGCCTTAGGTGACTCCTGTGAGTCATTTGACTCCCTAAACCCCCCCATAAAGGGGTCCTAACTCACAGATTAAGAACAACTGATTTAAAAAAGGGTTAGCTTAGAAGAAAAGTAAAGTTTAAGGATTGTATTTCAGCTTTTGTGTGATGTGATGAATATTTATAATTTTTGTTCTCATAATATGTAAATTCATATAAAGAATTTCTTAAAATTGTTACCTAAATTGTTCATTTATACTGCCAATAATGGATTCCTTCCTTACTTCCCTCCCTCTGTCCCTCCGTCCCTCTTTCCCACCTTCCCCCTCCTTCCCTCCTTTATTTCTTCCTTCTTCTTTGCTTTCCTTCCTCTTTCTTTCTTTCTTTCTTTCTTTCTTTCTTTCTTTCTTTCTTTCTTTCTTCTTTGATCGTTAATAGTAAAGAAAACTAGACTAAAATGCTATGGTTTGAAATATAAAAAAGTTAAGTCCTAAAGACTTTGGTGCCAACCTCCAGCATCGTTGAGGGTTGTAAGAACTTCATCAAAAGAACTTAGTTGGTGCTGGAGAGAAGGCTCAGTGGTTAAAAGCACTGACTGCCCTTTCAGAGGTCCTCACTTCAATTTCCAGCAACATGGTGACTCACAGCCGTCTGTAATGGGATCTGATGCCCTTTTCTGGGAGCTGAAGACAGAGACAGTTTACTCACATACATAAAATAAACAAATACTTAAAAACCACTTAGATGGAAGACTTAAGTCCCCAATGGGGATATTGGACAGTTGGTCCCTTTGTTGTTTTCTCTGTGTCCATGCTGGCACGTGGTAAGCAGTTTATTCCAAAGCTCCTTCCTCACCTTCAGGATCTGCCTTGTGACAGACCTACTGAGACCAATACTAAAGAATATTAAATAAGACTGCAACTTATGAAACTAGGAGCTGACATAAACTTTTTATTTATTTTCTAGTTCTTAAGTTGCTATCCTATTTATTTTAATAACTCTAAGGTACAGAATAATAGTGATTCTTAGCATAAAGAAAATTTTCTTGTAAATGATACTAAAGGGATTGATTAATAGTTCAATGTTAATCCATATGAAATTAACACTAAAAGGCTCTACTTAACCTTCTAGAAATGATTAGGTATATTTGGTAAATGAGCATTGGCTGTAATTTCAGTTAGAAAACAAAGGGGGAAAGTCATTTGGTCAGCAAAGAAGTGCAACTTTAGACCTTGATATTGCTCTAAAATATATTCTTAAGTATTTATATGCTTACTTTAAAGTGTTTGGCAAAGTAGTGCTACAAAGAATTTTTTGCAGCTATTGTTTTTTTTTTCAAATTGTTGTTAACTTGAAATTTTTCAAACATAAAAATCAGCAATCAGTGGTAGTTTCTCTACAAGTGGATCCTCTTATAAAAGTTGATTAATGCAATGAAGGAGAACAGTTAATATGTAAACTATTAAAGCAAATAATTCTCAGAATTCAGCATGGTTCAGTTTTTGAATTCTTCATAGACACAAAATTTCCCCTTCATCTTTAATTTAAAATTAAGAATGGATACTGAGCAACATGTTTGAAGAATGAAATGCTAACTTAGAATTCCATTATATTAGTATAATATTATTTATAAAGTTTTAAAGTAAAACAAATAAAAATAGAGCAAGTACCATTCATTTGTGGAATAAACGCCAAGGTTCTCATCTTTATCTACAGGTATTTATTGTTGTTGTTGCTGCTGTTGTTGTTTTCATCTGGCCATGGTCCATTCTTTAATCTTTTGTTCCTTATTGTTGTATCTTATGGGTCTAGGATATTTTTCTTTCAATAGTTTTTAAGACTCAATACATTTTCAGGAGGGTTCCCTACCAACTCAGCAAGTAAACAGCCAAGGAGGTTCAGGAAGTCTCTAAAATGACAAGATATACTAGACCTCTCTCTCTTCTAAATTATAGAAAGTGTAAGGTCTGCTTGAGAAGCCTATACCAGTGAGCAGGCTGGAAGAGACGACAGACTGAGCTGCCTAGAGACGAAACTCTGAGCTGTTGCGCTACCTGGGTATCAGGTTGTTAGCTCTAGGTTTCCAGTGTTCGTGACTAGTTATCTGTGTTAGCATGAACTTTACACGTAACATCTGTTTGTGATCCTTCAATGCTCCTTTTGCTACTCGTCTCCCAAATTCCTCAAAGTAACCTCGATAATAATGCACTGGTTCACCAAATTGAGTTCAGTGTGTGGTGAACCATCCTTACTATGGCCTGTCACCATTACCCTATTTAGGGTGAAGAGATGTTCGTTGATATCTCCCCAGGCCTACTGTTGTACAACCAAGCCTTTGTGTATTCAGTTTATAATTTGCTTTTACTTTCTTCATTACAGATAATTCAATTCATATTTAAATGTTATCCCCTTTGTGATAACTCTGCTCTTCTGAGTTATCTGTTTGAGTGACTGTGGTGGGACTAGCCCATGAAATTCAAATGACATCTTGTATCTGTGGTCTATAATGGTGAATTTGGGGTTCATTACATGCAGTTTCCTATTCTTTAGCTCAGGGTCATTTTACTTTTTGAAATTACAATATTGCAATATACTCAGCAAAGATTTAGAGGTGCTTTCTATAACAAAGCAAATACAGAATCCAATTCAGCCTGCTAGAGGTAATAAAAACTAATTTTGAGCCTTCTTCCTTTCGGGCTCCTGCTGCATTGTATTTACAGCGAGACACCTAAACCATCAGCTTGGCTTTTGTGCTTTAGTTTCGGATGTGAACCATCAAGTCACAAGAATGCTATCTTTCATACAGAACTTGAGTTTTGGAAAATGGGTATTAAAAATAATGAAAAGGAGCTGAAGAAAGGAGGAGGAAGCAAGCAGAGCAGAGGGATCTGATTGATGGGCCTCCTGTGCTCATCCAGGAAGTGTAGGTCCTGATTAGAAGAGCAGAAAGGAAAGAACCCACCTGCTGTACTGCAAGCAGCATTTATTCTGCTCAAAACAAGAATGAAGAGAATAATGACTCTGAAGTGGCCAATTATTCCAGAAATAATGAAGCCATGCTTCACAGTGTTGGTTTTAGAGCAAATGTAAATTGAAGTTTTATGCTTCCTTCCCAATCACTGTCATTGTATATCAAATACAAAGGCATGGTATTTTCCTGTGTATTAAGAATGAAGTTCCCAGGAACTGTTTTACTAGCAGGGTGTTTGATTATATGTTCAGACAATCACAACACAGTGTCTTTCCTGGTGTGTGGTTGAGGTATGCACACGTGTGATTTGCATTTGATTGAAACCTTTCTAAGTTGGCAATGTAAATGATCTCTAAATGCATAAATCCTGCAGCACCTGTTCAGTTGCTTTAAGAAAGCAAATTCCCGATGCTGTAAAATCATGAAAAAAGCAAAATAAAAGTTATGGGATCACAGATTTATATTGTTCTTCTGATCACACACTCCTCTGTGTATTAAATGTCTTATATATCTTTATTTTGTCCTGTTCAACAAATACATATTTTTATTTACATTTTATTCAATTAACATCCCAGGCACAGCTCCCCCATTCCCAGTCCTACCCTTACAAATCCCTCCTCTCATTGCCCCCTCCCCTTACATACTACCCCACCCTGGGACATCCGGTCCCAGCAGGACTAAGAATATCTTTTCTTACTCAGATCCAATCAGGAAGTCTAAGTAGAAGAAAGGGGATCCAAAGGCAGAGAACAGAGTTCAAGACAGCTTCTGGTCAGTTTGTTAGGGAATCCATATGAAGACCAAGTTGTACATTTGGCACAAATGTGTAGGGATACTTTTAGAAGCAACACTTATTTCATAGTTTTACAAATGTGTGTATTGACCTGGGAAAGTCCCAGACAGTTAGTCTTCTGTACTCTGAACTCTGTCAGAAATGTCCCTAAGGCATCAAGATTTGATAGTGTGGTGTATCCTCCACAGGGCTCCTTGGGAAGTAGAAAGCTTACATTAATGGATCATCTGAGAAATAAAAGTTTAGAATGTGCGAACTACCTTAAGCGGTCAGATCAGGCAAAGCATGTCATAATTTACTGGATTAGTCTTACTATCTTTTGACTTACAGTTGATTGAAAAGAATTGCAATAAATTAATTTAATAGTGTATGTCTAAATCGGCAAGAATGTTTTTGGTGTAAGCAGATATTAGGACTATTTCAAAGACCTTGATATAGGTAAAGTTGGAGGCAGAGAGACAAGATGAGTGTTGACCTTAAATGTTCTTGGCTTGAAGTACAATTAGTATGCCTGTCTTGAAAGCATGGATAAATGAAGATTCATCAAGCTAAAGAAAACAGAACAAGGACAGATGAGCAAGTCAAGGTTGAGAGCAATAAAACTGGATCTGGCAAGTTAAGCTTGAGCTGATTAATTTCTCTGTTCATCAAATATTAAGGCCCTTCTGCATGCCGGGTACTATTCTGAGAGGTGAGGTTGGAAACTGCAAAAACATTAAAGGTCCCATGGCCCCTGGGGTATGATAAAATGACATTCAATAATGAACTAGGTACAGAAATAAAGTAAAGGATTTTCAATGATATAAAACAAACAACATGTTAACAAAAAGATCAAGTGGGACAGGTGCCATTTTTGAAAGACTGCTCAGAAAATAACCAGCTGACTGAGGGCTGATATTTGATCCTGCAAAATGGGATGGAAGGAGCCATAAGAAGCCTAACAGCGTGAATGCTTCAAATGGTGCAAACCCTTTTCCGAAGGAATTAAACTCAGCATCTTTGAAGCTCAGTGAGTTTGCAAAGGCAACATGCTCTATACAGTCAGAGGAGCGGGCAGGAGGTGAACATGTGATCAGGTTTCTTAATCCCAGACTAAAGGACTTTGGGCCTCAGAACAAGAGAGTGGGAATTTACAAAATTATCAATACAGCTACCTACAGATGACATTTGGAAGTGGGAGAGAGTAAGAACATCCGGAAAACGCAGGTAAGCAAGGTAAAAAAAGCCAACATTTAACCGGAGTAAGGGAAACCAACAGTGTCATAACGATAGAAGAGGAGGAGGAGGGTGAGATGGAAATCATATTCTTTCAGACTGAAAGTCATGCCCTCCTTAACTCTGTCAACTTGACAGAGCCTAGAGCCATCCTAGAGGAACACCTAGCTTGAGGAATTGTCTAGATCTTCTTGTTCTTTGGGCATGTCTACGGGAGAGTTTTGATTGTTAATTGACAGGAAGGTTCAGCCTACTGTGGATGACACCATTCCTGTGCAGGTAGTCCTAGACTATTAAAAAAAGAAGAAAAGAAAAGAAAAGAAAAGAAAAGAGAAGAGAAGGGAAGGGAAGGGAAGGGAAGGGAAGGGAAGGGAAGGGAAGGGAAGGGAAGGGAAGGGAAGGGAAGGGAAAGGAAGGGAGGGAGAAAGCAAGCAAGTTAGCTAAGTATGGACAAGAAAAAGAGGCAGCAAACAGTATTACTCCATAGTGCCTGCTTTAAAATACTGTTTGTATTTCTGCTTTGAATTCCCTTAATGATTGAGTGTACATAAAAGGTTGAAATAAATCTTTCCCTTTCTTTTTCTTCTTTTTTTTATTGGATTTTTTTTTTTGGTTCTTTTTTTTTTTTTTTTCGGAGCTGGGGACCGAACCCAGGGCCTTGAGCTTCCTAGGTAAGCGCTCTACCACTGAGCTAAATCCCCAGCCCTTTTTATTGGATTTTTAAAATTTATTTATTAACATTATCCCCTTTCCCAGTTTCCTCTCCAGAAGCATCCTATCCCATCCCCGTCCCCAACCACTCCCCTCTTCCTGCCTCCCCACCCTGATGTTCCCCACACTGGGGTTGGGGCAGCCTCGGCAGGACAAAGAGCTTCTCCTCCCATTGGTGCCCAACAAGGCCACATCCTTTGTTACATTTGCAGTTGGAGCCATGGTCAGTCCATGTGTACTCTTTGGATGACGGTTTAGTCCCTGGGAGCTCTGGCTGCTTGGTATTGTTGTTCTTATGGGTAGAAATGGATTAGTTTGCATTCTTCTACATGCTGACCTCCAGTTGAACCAGAACCATTTGTTGAAAATGCTATCTTTTTTCCACTGGATGGTTTTAGCTCCTTTGTCAAAGATCAAGTGACCATAGGTGTGTGGGTTCATTTCTGGGTCTTCAATTCTATTCCACTGATCTATCTGCCTGTCTCTGTCCCAATACAATTTTATCACTATTGCTCTGTAATACAGCTTGAGATCAGAGATTGTGATTCCTTCCAGATGTTCTTTTATTGTTGGGGATAGTTTTCTCTATCCTTTGTTGTTGTTGTTGTTATTCCAAATGAATTTGCAAATTGTTCTTTCCAGTTCTATGAAGAACTGAGTTAGAATTTTGATGAGGACTGCATCTTGAGAATCTTTTGGTCTTAGCTTTTGCTAGACACAAGTATGAAAAATAAGACACATCACATATAGTTTCAAGAAGAAATGTGCAACAAAATTAAATGGAGTGAATGACAGGTTACTAATGCAAGTGGAAATGAGGATGTTTTATGAGGTTTTTTTTCTTTTATTCATTTTTGATAGAGGTACATAAAGTAGTAGATGGCTAATTAAACAAAGTTGGGTAGGTATCATAAATCTAAATGAAAAAAACAGAGGTGATGCAAAGTGAATCGTAGATGCAACCAAATAAGGATGCTTTCAAAGACATTTACATTACTGGAGGAACATTGAACAAGAGGCATTTTAATGATAAAATTTGAATATATTATATCAAAATTCTGAAAAGAAAATAAATGAGAGCCAACCCAAGGTACTTAGAAAACGGGCAAAATCACAAGCCCATGGCACCAAATAAGACTGGCATTGGATCCAGTGGCCAGGAGTTGTCTCATGTTCCAGCATGTATTGGAACCTAACCCCAGTACATGCTGGCGTCACTGATTGAACATTGTCGGTTATTTTTAATAAAAGAATGGAAGGAAGGAAGAAAGGAAGGGAGGAAGGAAGGAAGGAAGGAAGGAAGGAAGGGAGGGAGGAAGGGAGGGAGGGAGGGAGGGAGGGAGGGAGGGAGGGAGGAAGGAAGGAAGGAAGGAAAGAAGGAAGGGAGGAAGGAAGGGAGGAAGGAAGGGAGGGAGGAAGGAAGGAAGGAAGGGAGGAAGGGAGGGAGGAAGGGAGGAAGGAAGGGAGGAAGGAAGGGAGGGAGGAAGGAAGGAAGGAAGGAAGGAAGGGAGGGAGGAAGGAAGGAAGGAAGGAAGGAAGGGAGGGAGGAAGGGAGGAAGGAAGGAAGGGAGGGAGGAAGGAAGGAAGGAAGGAAGGGAGGAAGGAAGGGAGGAAGGAAGGAAGGGAGGGAGGAAGGAAGGAAGGAAGGAAGGAAGGGAGGGAGGGAGGAAGGAAGGAAGGAAGGGAGGAAGGAAGGAAGGAAGGGAGGGAGGGAGGAAGGAAGGAAGGAAGGAAGGGAGGAAGGAAGGGAGGAAGGAAGGAAGGAAGGGAGGGAGGAAGGAAGGAAGGAAGGGAGGGAGGGAGGGAGGAAGGAAGGAAGGAAGGGAGGGAGGAAGGAAGGAAGGAAGGAAGGAAGGGAGGGAGGAAGGAAGGAAGGAAGGAAGGAAGGGAGGGAGGAAGGGAGGAAGGAAGGAAGGGAGGGAGGAAGGGAGGGAGGAAGGGAGGGAGGAAGGGAGGGAGGAAGGGAGGAAACAATAAGGAAGAGGAAAGAAAATAACTGTTAAGAGGGTGATATGTTGGAGCATTTAGGGAAAGTTGGGAGGGTAATAGTCTCATTGTGGAACATGATAATTTTTTATCAAATTTATGTGTGAAGTTCTTAAAGGATGACATATAGTGAAGTTTTTAAAAGGGAACACTTTAAACTCAGGGAAAAAATAAAATTGAAACACTTAATCATTGTTTCTATGAATTCTATAATTTTCAATTTAACATTTCAGCACCTATTAATTACCAAAATGGGCAAATTGTTACCTATAATAGCTTGTTTGTGAATCTAAAAAGAGTTTAAGTCTAAAAGGTAATATTGTACGTCTGCCTATCTTAGTAATATATTAATATTTTTACTTTTTAAAATTTATAGGTACTATACATTTTAAGTAAATTCTTAAGTAACTCTAAACTCTTAAGAGAAAGTAACAAATCACTAAAATCTGTGTGCATTCATTCAAATTACCATCACATTTATTTTCATCTGAATATAATACTCTGTGTGCATATGTGTGTGTATGTGTGTGTGTGTTTGTGTGTGTGTGTGTGTGTGTGTGTGTGTGAGAGAGAGAGAGAGAGAGAGAGAGAGAGAGAGAGAGAGAGAGAGAGAGAGAGAGAGAGAGAACTGTGTATAAATTCAAAGGAACCTTCCTTTAAAGTCAGTTGTTAAGAAAAACCAAGCTTGTCTCCAAGTCAATTATAAAACCTCAATTATGAACTCCTCTGGAGTCTCCCTCGAGTGATGAATTCAATATTTCTCCAACAATATGCCTAAAACTACTGGTTAAGAGGAAAGAATGTGGGCTTTATTTACAAGTTTTTAATTTCTTCAAGAAACTTTAGTTAGGGAAAAATTTCATTGCCTCAAAAATATGGACGGTGTCTGCATAGGAAGGATCTATATATGCTTTGAAAAGGAAAGATTTCACAAGGTTGGCAATAATCTGAACAGGAACCCTAAGGAAGTGGACTGTTCCATATTCAAGATGCTTTTACCAGTACAGAATTTTGCACATTAACTTTTACATTTTTTAGAATTTAAAACACGGAGAACAAGGTGATTGGAACTAGAATTTTCAAACACAAGAGTGTGTAGACTTACTAGTACACGCCATAGAAGGTGGGTCTTTTTCTGCCCGGAAGTAACCCTTTTCACAATGGCAGACCGAAGTTGCTTCCACGAAGGTTGAGCTGTGGGGAGGGCATTTGGAACATTTTGTGTTCCCAGCAAATGCTTTATAGAATCCTGGCCGGCAAGCTGTGTAAACAGGAAAAACAATTTCTTTTTAGCTATTAGCACTAGAGTGCTTCTGTTTTGAACATGTTTTAAGTCAAACAAACTTTGCATCTCAGAATTCAATTTTACACATGCACAGCAAAGTCAATATAAATGCTAATATCGATACATAAATTAACTGTTTAATTATTCAATTATTAGAACAATTATAATTTTAGAAATTTAGCTGAACTAACTTGGAAGGCACACACACTCATGCAAATGTATACACATTTCTTTTCACATCTATACACAACACTGGATTATATATGTGAGGAAACTCATACTTGCCCAACTAAAAAAAAGGTTTGTGCATATTTAGGGTGACAGTGTTAAATAATATTAAGTCACATTATTCAAAAGTGTGTCTTAATTCATTTTTACTTCCAGCTTCAAGTAATTTAGTACTTATATTTTGCTTAAGAGATATCCTTAATAATTACGGTAGTGCTTAAATATTCTACAGTCTGGGATAGAACTACATTGTTTTTGAAGTTTTAGCTTTAAATGTTTTTGGTAAACAAGTAAATAATTCACAATAAGAAAGTTATTAATTCCACACGGCAAACTTACCATTATGGAATCAGAATTCAGGTAGGCCTGCTAGAGCAGGCCTCTGATCACAGCTACTTAGGAGGTTAAAGCAAGAGAACTGAGAAATCAAGGCCTTCCTAGCCTACAGAAGTAGTTCAAGGCCAAGGTGGACAACTTAGAAAAACCTTGTCATGAAGTAAAAACTGAAGAAACAAATGCTAGGTTGATGCTCAGTGGTAACAATGTCTAGGTTTGCCTGGCTGACATGTGTGAGGACTTATATTCAGTCCTTAGGAACACACACACACACACACACACACACACACACACACACACACACTTATTCCATATATCAGTATCACTTTTAACAGGAAGAACATACCAGTAGCAATAGTCTCTTCTTTGACATGCTAACACCTAAGTTTTACAAAAGTAACCAATTAAGAGAATCTGACATATGTATAATATATAACTAAATTTGTCGACATTTTCATAATTAATACATTCTTTAAAAAGTATGTGATTTCTAAACTTGATCTATAGCATTGTCTTAAAAACTCAGATGGTGCTCATTAACTCAAATATTTGCTTCGTTATAAAGTTTAGAATAATTTAGTACAGAATAAATTTTTAACAATTTCAAAAATGATTTTTAAACTTGACCTTATTTAGAAATTAAGTAATTTATGTATATATCAAAAACTTAAAATCTAATTTAAAAGTCATTTTATGTATACATGCATATGTAATGGAAGCATTTTCATTCGAACACATTATTTTAAACATTTAAATATTACTTTAAAGCACAGGAAACAGGAAACTATGTTGGTTTACAATAGTTATCACTCATTCAAATTGTATAAATATTGTTTACTATATAAAAGTAGCCTGCTTTTAACGTGACTTATGTCTGGTAAGACATTATCTTTTATTTTCTTAAGTAACTAAAATAAATATAAAGAGACTCTTCTAGGTGTATGGCTAATGTACCACTTCTCCTAAAATCCTTACACAAACTTTTTCCCACCAAATTGTCTTTTCCACGTGATACCATGAAGCCTGATACCTTTATGCTCACTCTTTTTGTAGTCTGGCTTCTTTAAATGTCACCCTCTAATTGAGGGCCTCCTGGATACCTCTTCAAAAACTGCAATCCTGCTTTCCTAGACCACAGAAATCCACACTGTTTTCCTTTGCCTCTGAATGATTTAACAACATCTGACAATCGACGCATTTAGTTTTAAAAATCATTTCCCACTAGATTGTGTGCTTTATCAAGCAGAGATTTCTGTCTGTTTCATCTGCTAAAGTTCATCTCCTGGGCCAAAAAGACTGTGAGGCATTATTAGGCCTTCAAAGCATTTTTGGTGCATAGATGGGAGGCTACTGAGGAACTTTTTAAAATTTCTATGAAATCCCAAGGTTCTGTTTAACAAATTGTCTGGTGTTAGCCTTTCTTTGGGTTGGCAATGCTCCTTTCTTTATGATAAAACTATGACCCACTCGCTGTATTAACTGTTACTTGTGTCTCTGATCTCATGGATCCAGATAACCAACATACCTAAGGCCATTTCAACATATTTCCTATGCTAAATATTCATTTGGTTCCTGTGGGTTTCACAAGAGAAGGTTGGCACAATCCATCTCAGTAATAGGTATTTACATCCACACAATCGATTTTCTGCAGAGAACCATGCATGTCTATGCAGTGCATGCTATGGTGATGGCATCACTTATCTTAGAATGCATTTAACTGGTTTTCTTTTCTGTTTGGAAGCACTACCTAATAAGTATGGTATGAACATGCTGTCTTAAAACACATAAACATGCACACACACACACACACACACACACACACACACACATTCCATATATCAGTATCAAAGTAGCCAAATATGACTACTTTAACACAGCAAAATAAACTATTTAGGGGATGCGATGGTTATTCCTGGTTGTCAACTCAATGATATCTGGAATGAACTACAATCCAGAAATGGAGGGCACATCTGTCATCCAGATATTGAGGCTGGAAGACAGGTTTCTGACCTGGATCTTGATACGGAGATCTTGAGGCATAGTGGCCATGAACATCTCAGGCCCAGGAAAGGTAGTACATGCCTTTAACAACAGGAGACTGAGTTCAAGGCCAGCCTGTGACAAAGCAAGTTTTAGATCCAAGTGTTCTGGTACACACCTTTAATCTGGGATACACCATCTGCTAGAGGCCCACACAAGGACATTGGAAGAAAGAAGATTCTTTCTTCTTTGACTGCTTGCACTTACTTGTCATTACATCCATTGGAACCTACTTCTACAGAAGACCAACTTAGACAATTAGCGTCATTGGACTGAGCAACTACTGGATTCTTGGGCTTTCCATCCACAGCTGCTCATTGTTGGCTTAGCTGGACTACAGACTGTAAGTCATTATAATTCCCTTAATATAAAGAGACCATAGTTCTGTGATTGTAGAGAACCATGACTAATATAGGGGGAAAAACATAAAGGACTGAAACTTGAGGGCTGGGATGTGTCTCAGTAGGTAGAATGCTTTCCCAGCAAACATGAAGCCCTGGGTTCCACGCTTGACACCATATAAACCAACCATGAGGTCAGCCTATGCTTGTAATCTCCACACTTAGGGCTATGTTTGGTGACATAGCAAGGCCAGGTTGGCATAATGAGACCGTGTCTCAAAATAAAAAGTAAAATAAGATGGGATCTCCATTGAAGGAATCAGAGAAAGGACTGAAAGAGCTTGAAGGGGCTTGAGACCCCATATGAACAACAATGCCAACCAACCAGAGCTTCCAGGGACTAAGCCACTACCCAAAGACTATACATGGACTGACCCTGGGCTCCAACCTCATAGGTAACAATGAATAGCCTAGTAAGGGCACCAGTGGAAGGGGAAGCCCTTGGTCCTGAAAAAGACTGAACCCCCAGTGGACGTGATTGTTGGGGGGAGGGCGGTAATGGGGGGAGGATGGGGAGGGGAACACCCATAGAGAAGGGGAGGGTGATGTTGGCCTGGAAACTGGGAAAGGGAATAACAATCAAAATGTAAATAAGAAATACCCAAGTTAATAGAGATGGAAAAAATGAAAAAAAAGTAAAATAAGATAATAAAATAAAACAAAGTAAAATACTAAATAGAAAAAATAAGAAAATAAAAGAAAACTTTTCATTTAAAATTATGTTTATCTCAGTACATGTATTTTTTTCTATTTACCATTTGAAGTGTATGTTTATATTATTTGCATAAACATACATGTGTGCATACAAATAATTCTAGTATTAGAACAGAAACGTGCTATTCTAAGCACTTACCTTTCTTTGCATAGCACTCATTGGTGTCACATAGACTATACAACTTCAGACTGTGTCATAAGTGATTAAAATTGTGTTACCACATTTGTGAACTGAAAGTTCATTTACTTTGACAAGACAGAGATGAGTATCACCTTGATGGTATCTACTCCTATGAGTTTTCATATTTTTTTAAAATTGAATGAGATAACAAATAATAAATTCATTGGTCCTTGCTATAAGATCGCTCTCATTACAGAATAGAAGGAATGGTCTATATCCAGCTAGCAGTTTAAACTTTGTAGCTCTGCTTCAAATGAAATTGCAGCACCCATCCTTGAGAACTCTAGCTGCTTTCTTATAAATAGGTTTTGGCTTTTCCTATCTCATCCTGTTTCCCTGTTTATAAGATGTGCATTCCTTGCTTCCAATGAACCAAATAACCGAAACAGCTTGACGACTGCCTGCCTCACATGTATGAATATCTTCCAGCATATGTCAGTACTGCATGAAATATTGTTGGAATGTTAATGTTTTCTGATGTGGTTGTTGCAGTTCTATTACCTCTCTTTTGGGGAAGAAGTTATTTAGATAAAGACCTATAGTTTAAATCCTCACTGCATTCACTTATGTTTCCCACTGTATTTTCCATCCAGAATCATGTGAATCAGGGTTTTAAATCGACGCTGTGACCTGGTGCATTAATCTCAGGGATTCCTGC
The DNA here is from genome assembly GCF_021556685.1 of Rattus norvegicus. Taxonomy (NCBI): domain Eukaryota; kingdom Metazoa; phylum Chordata; class Mammalia; order Rodentia; family Muridae; genus Rattus; species Rattus norvegicus. Next base: position 53,778,318 of record NC_141544.1, on the reverse strand, counting down.
CTCTGACTTCTGCCAGCTCAAATTTCCCACAAGTCACTGCAGTTGCATTTCTAATCACCTAATATGACTGTAGTCCTGTGCTTGGCACAGCAGAAAACAGAAAACGGTTACTGTGAGCCCGTATTTGACCTCGTTTGATTTGGTACAGAGAAAAGTGAAGAAGAATTTTATACATTTTAATGATCATATAAACATATGATACACTTTATTTAGGCTTTTTGTGTACAGAGTCTGGAGTATATACTATATTGTGCCTTGTGGGTAATCCCAGCACTTGGCTTAAATATTAATATATACACATACACATACATATACATATGGTTCTTATTCTTCTTAACATAAAGATTAAAAAATTGAAGTAAAAACTCCTCAGTAACCCAGGCAGTGATGAGATTTGAAAATTTGTTTGTTGGGAACAATGTATTAATTAATTAATTAAAAATAGCAACCATTTACTGAAGCCATGTATTGACTTTTTTCTGGAATACTATTTTGATTGAAAACTTACAAGACAAAGTAGGTGTCATAGAAACATATTGATTTAGTCAGGTAAGTTGTCATTAGTAAGCACATTGTACACAATGTATTTGGTTATTTTAATAGAAATTAATTACAAAAAATAAAGAAGTTAATCTTCAAATGCTTACTCATGTTTTTTTTCTTCTTCTTTTTCAAGTATTTTCTTGAGTAGTTTTATCACTATGTTTATAAGGAAAATGGTCTCTAACTCTTTAGAGTTTTTGTTTAGGAGTGAGATCAGAGCAACTGTGGTCTCCTGACCTGAATTGGGCAATGTTCCTTCTGGTTTTATTTTAAGGAATAATTTGAGGGGTATTGGCTTTAACTCTTTGAAAATCTGGTAGATTTCTGTATTCAACCCAAATGCCTTTGACTTCTTCATTGTTTTTTGCTTGTTCAGAGAGAGAGATTTTAATACTTCTTTTTCATATGTGTATATTTAAATAGCTTATTGGATCTTGATTTAACTTTGGTAAGTGGTATCTATTGAGAAAACTATTTCTTTTTGATTTTTCAATTTGGTGGCAACAGGATTTTGTTTTGTTTTGTTTTTAATTTTCTAAGATATTTTCTTTCTTTATTTTATAACTTTTTTCAATGCCAACAACATTTATTTTTGGATGCACATTGTCTCATTTTTGAAAACAGATGCCATGGTCCAAAGTCCAGTATCTTCTTTTTTTATTATTTTTTTCTTTTTTGGATTTTTTTAAATTTCATTTTAAATGTTATCCCCTTTCCTGGTTTCCCTTCCAGAAACCCACTATTCCACCCTCCTCCTTCCCCTGCTTCTGTGAGGGTACTCACCCACCTACTCACCCACCCACCCACTCCTGCCTCCTTCCTACCTGGCATTCCCCTACACTGGGGCATCGAACTTTCACAGGACCAAGGGCCTTTCCTCCCATTGATGCCCAAGAAGGTTATCCTCTGCTACATATGGGGATGGAGTCATGGGTCTGTCCATGTGTACTCTTGGGATGGTGGTTTAGTCCCTGGGAGTTTTGGGGTTGGGGAGGTCAGTATCTTTAAACTCTTATATGGGATCCTAAACACCTACTGTGATAGCATTTAGAGATTAAGGCTTCTTGTGGTAATGAAGTCATAAGGATTGTGTCCTCACTGATGGGATTAGTGCCCTCAGGAGTAACAGGACAAGAGCTTCCCATTTACTCATGAGAGAATAAGAAGATACCCATGTGCAGACATTTAAGAGAGTCAGACCAGACACTATATATTCTAGCACCTAGAATTATTGCTTCTCAGCTTCCTGAACTTGGAGAAAATAATTTTTTCTTGTTTAAGTAATCCAATCTATGGCATTTTTGATATTGTAGCATAATAAAACAAGAAAAAAAAGAAACAACAGCTAGTACAAATCTCAGGCAGAGCTGTAAAGATTTTAAATGTGGTATAAAAAAAACAAAACAACTGATCAGATGCTATTAAATTCTGTGTTTTCCAAAACTGGCTCAGCTATATTTGTCATACTCCACTGTTGTGAAATTGTGTGGAAATCCTTACCAAGGGTTTTCATATGATCCTTTCTTTAATGTGGTATGCTTAGGACTATAGTAGAAGTGATTCTATATGACTATCCAGGCAGGTCATAAAAGTGGATAGCAAGTCCACTTATTCTCTTGGATGCTTCTGAAGACTATCCAGCGTGATAGGAGAGAATGCAAGCCCTTAGGTAGACCATGCAACGCAGAGATGAGTCTAGCCTCCAGCTGAGCTTCCAGACAACTATTTACTAGTCAAGCACATTGTCTTTGAAGTGTGGACTCTTCAGTCCTCAGTTCAGAACCAAAGGCCATACTTCATGGAGCAGGCACTGGCCACATTGCCAAAATTACAGGCTTATGAACAAAAATAAATGGTTTTTGTGATTCCGTGCTGTTAGACTTAGAGTAGATTTTTAAGAAATGTCTGATAAACTTGCCTACAAAGCCTGAAGGAGAGAGAGTTAGATGCTTTAGGCCTAAAGTTATCTCAATACATGATCTAAACTTTTATCTTAATGGCACCTCAGTGGTTTAATGTGTGTGGAAAAGTTTATATATTGTGTTTCTGAGGGGAAAAGCTGAGTGAACTATAATTTCTACAGAAAAATTAATGGTGCCATTTAAGTTATAAATAACTTTTATAATATATACATTTTTGTGGAATTTAATGGACAGGTAAGTTTTTTTCTTATTTGTCTGAATTCTCATAGCCATAATTTTTGGTACAAAGCAAAACTACTATGGATTTATTCAGTCTAAAAAAGAAATACATTCCTAAATCCTAATTAAATTATCTTGTGTATCACCTTATTTTCAGCAAGACATTTATCTATGAATTTGGAATTCGGAGAGCAGATTCATCACAGAGTGGACTGAAATTTTAACAAAATCCTCTCCACACTGCTCTAAGGGTCACATGCTCTATCACTTTAGTGAAGCTTGACATTATACCTTTGCTGGTTTAACAACAAGCCTAGAATCTATTATTCAATATGACATGAATTTTAGACATTTATGTTGGCAAAACTGCCAAGCACTACTATAAATATTATTTGATTATATAGTTTAATTTTGCCCGGAATAATTTTTAGATAATAAATTTAGATAATAACTACACTCTATTATCCCCTTAGTTCTCCAGGTTGATTTTTTTAAATATGCTATTTTAATTAAGTTTTAAGAGACCCAGTGATGTATTAGGATCTTCATTTAGTAAATGTAGAGAAGAAGGTCCTAACAGATGCTCAAGTTCACAAACGATGAATGAATAAGTCAAGGAGTTATAAAGAGCATCATATGAACACACTTGCTAGTAACATACCAAAGAACTTATTATACTCTGATTTATGTTCAGTAGAAGTTGTCTAAACATCGACTTCAAATAAACTACCATAGGATCTTCCATCCAGTTCAAGTATAGTGTCGGTATTGATCCAGCATGGGTAGGCTGTGAGAAAGTCTGAGACCACAAGGGCACATTCAAGGGTAAAATGCTACGCACTGCAGCAGCTGACAGACAGGCCCAGCGCATTGCTTGTGGCTGCTTTCTGTGGCTGTGTAAGGAGCAGAAGCTGGAATGTGCCGATCTTACACTTGTGACGTATCTGATCAGAAGATGTTCTCCCAGTTTGTCTCACATGCGTCCCCTCACAGAGCCTTTCCATATCAACAGTGTTGACTCCAACCTGAACTTCTCAGTGACTAGGTGTTACGCAGCCAAATTATTTGTAAGCTGGTACTTGGAAAATTCAATTTTCATGGTAAGCAGGGTCTATTCTGTACAGTCAGCGGCAGCATTTCATGAACCTATAATAAGTCCTATATTTGGAAAAATGACACACATAAACCTAGTTTCTTATATAGAGCTCTCCATCTATATTACAATTAGAAATACACAACTGAAACTTTGTGTAAATACTATTACTCATGTCTATATATGAATAAATGTGTTAAGCAGACAGAGTACAGGAGATCTTAGCAGGCATCATTTTTGTAACTCCTAAACACTTAATTAAATAATTTATATATTCGCATATCTAGTCTCACTAAATTGGGACATCCAGTTTACATGTGGTCAGTGTGGTGAAGAAGTTATTGGGCCAAAGATATGGCACTCTCAAAATGGAATTGTATCTTCCCTTCTAGCAGCATACTGCAAAGTCTCTTAGTATTCAGAGACATGTCTTTTTTTTTATTTTAAGAACAAAATTTCAGAGGTTTTAAAATAACAAACTGAGATAGAACCTCACCATGTCTTCTTTGGTGGCCTTCAGCTTCTCCAGTCCTCTTGCTTCTGCCTCCTAAATGCTGGAATTATGCATACATCCTACCGTGTCTGCCTGTCTGAGTACTTTTCAGCAGTTGGGTCCATTTCAGCATCAGCTTGTGAGGCATTGTGAGAACTATCGACTTTTTATTGATGTGACAGGGCATTGTGTTGCTAGCTTCAAACCCAATCTATAACCGAGGATGGCCCCAAACTCCCAATTCTCTTGTGTTTACTTCCCACATGCTGTGAATACAGGAGCACACCATAATGTCTGCCTGAGATGCTTCTTCCTCTGAGAAAATGCTTAGAACACATACTAGCTGAGAGTAAATATTTGCTGAATTAATAACTAAATAAATTAGTGCTCTTTAGTGTATCCTGAGTTTTAAAACGCTATTCTGTCACTCTCGTTGAATTACATTCTTCGGTGACAGTGGTAAAGGAAAAGGACATCTGCAAAAATGAAATGAAATTAACATAACAGTTGCTATAACAATTGCCATATCCAATGCACCCAAACACTGACTAGATTTAAAGATATTGTAATATACTCTTTCATGTTGGAAACTGCAATTTTAGGCCATTTGTCTCAAATGACAAACTGATGATTATATTCAGCCAAGGTTTGACTGTATATTTCAATTTTGATGTATATATAAATTTTGCCCTCATATGTCTTTTTGAATTGGATAATTGTTATAATAATCATACTGTTTCAAGAACTATTTAATGAATATGAAATTTTCAAGTATATTTTATTGTTCTAAAGTAGAACATCTTTGTAAGTGTATGATTAATCACAGTTATTAGATGTATAAGCTTGAAGTTGTATGATTATACTAGATCTACAGGTAGCTCATGAATAGTATAGAAATAAGTGCCTAAGTTGCAAGAAGAAATGCATTAATATGAAGTAAAATGTTCAAATTTGCTTTTAAATGTAGATGTGTAGCTGTCTACTGAATGCTTTAATGTAAAGTGAGAATGAGTGAGATAAGTAAAACATATGCTAAAGTGGAAATGACTGTAGATTTCCCGAAGCAGAGAGAACGCCAACTTGGATAAAATAAAATGCTAACAGTAGAAACAAGACCCATTCAAGATAACTAATAAGAATATGGTTTTCAGAATTCCATTATATATATATATATACATGTAATCTATACACATAACTATATATAATATAATTTACATATATAAAATAATGATTCTTCATGACTTGTCTAAACAACCTCCTAGTTTTTTTCTCTCCTCCCTCATTATCTTTCTATATTGACCTCTGTCCCCAGTTAAAGTTTCCCTTTTACTCCTCCACCCCTCATACCCATAGTCACTTTTTCCCTTTCCTGGTTTCTCCAGCCACTTTAGGTAAGATACTAACACCTTACAAATTGAAGATAGCAACCACAGATGAGAGAGAACATGCAGTTTGTCTTACCAGGACAGAGTTACCTCATTCAATATGATCTTTTCCTTAGATCTATCTATTTGCCTCCAAATTTCTTGATTTCAGTTTTCTTTACAGTCGAGTAATATTCAATTGTATGTATGTACCATGTTTTCATTATTTATTTATCAGTTGAAGAACATTAATGTTGTTTATATCTCCTAGCTATTGTGTACAAAGGGGCAATGAATATTGCCTAGCCAGTACCTGTGGAGCAGGGTGTAGGGTAGAGCAGGTGTGCCTATATGAAGGGTTGATATAGTTGGGTCATATCTTGATTGGGATAAAGTGAAAGTTTTAAGTTTGGTCTTGTCCTTCTCTAATCATTGGATTAATGATGAACATGTTTTTCAAAAATTTCTTAGCTTATGTTTTCTTTCTTCTTGTGAGAACTTTCTGTTTGATCTGTAGTCACCCAGGATGAAAATGTTCCTTTAAAGATCTGTAGACTATCTAAAATGAATGAATTACTAGGCATTAGAAACTGTCTTTCAAGTTTTTGGTCATAGGAATCCAAGGAATACCCAAGGCAGCACAGTTGCTCTTGGCTTGCTCCCCGAGTAAGGAGCTATTACTAAAACAACCATGTACTTTGGACATAGGAGTTGGACGGTTTGAGTTGGACCTGAAAGTCTCCTCCCTGAGTACTAGATTTCATGGAACCAGAATAGACTATGGAAGCTGATAGAGGAGGGAAGTAAGTAATAATCATCTCCATATGAAGAGTCTTCAAACCTCAACAATGGCCGTCATGGCAATAGAGCCCTAAATGTGCAACAGCTGCTTGTATCTCGCTGGTAACCAACAGCTGCCTAACTGACTGGATATGAGCCCTGCTCAGCAGGAGGGAGATCATGCATGGTAATAGAAGCTTAGCCAACTAACCGAGGCCAAGGAGGTCATGGAACTTGGCAGAGATCCTATATCCACCAATTTAGCCAACCAGAACAATTCTTAACTTCATTCTGAATACTCATCCTTATTCCGTCAGATACAAACTATAACTCTCATCTCTCACCAACAAAGTTTCTCCTTGCAGCAGAGATCTCTTTTAATTGTTTATTTATTTACATTCCAAAATTAACACCCTTCCCTTTTCCCCCCACCCTGAGTCCTTCATCCAACCTCATCATGCCTCTAAGAGGGTGCTTTCCCACTGTCCACACACCCTCACCTCATCCCTATCAGCGTCCCTCTTCCCTGGGGCATCAAATTTTCAGAGGATGAAGAGCATCCTCTCCCACTGAGGCCATACACGACAGTCCTCTTGCAGCAGAGATCTTTAGAGACTACTACAACTGGGAAAAATTCAGATGACAACTGATTGTGGGGTATCCAGCATGGTATACATCACATTTGCAACACAACTAAAACTCACAGAGCATCATGGAACAGAGGGTGGAAAGATGTAAGAAACCAAACAAGCAAGCAAAAATGTCTGCTATGAGATTGTTTCTGCCTGAATGACAGGGACATCTCAACAATATGGCTGCCCAAGCAAAATCTGAGAAACAACATAAGTAGCCATGCTATTGAGGAAAGGGGAAATCTTGTGGGGCCCCAACACTGGACAAAGGACTATATGCAACTGAGGAAGACCACTGAGAGAACTAATCATCTCATGTATAAATCCTCTAACTGGTTATCTAATACCAAATAAAATTTATTATATACCTGGAAATCATATACATTCAAGTAACTATAAATGACATAGTAGGTTCTATTTATGTATGTTTGTATACAACTATAACACATTTTAAAAGGGTTTGAGTTTGAGAGAGAGCAAGGACTCTGGTCATGGAAGGCATTGGAGGGAGAAAGGGGAAGGAGAGAACGATGTTTATTGCCCTGGGAGAAATGCCACAGGTAAGATGTTTCCTTCTCTTGACTTAGTTCATTCAGAGATAGCGTATAAACAGTCCCCATCACACTTTATGACTTTCTGTTTGCTCTTAGCACATCTGGTGAAAGTGAAGAAAACTACTTTTATGTTTGTTATTACTTTTCTCTTCCAGCTTTGAGCCCAGAACTTTCTTGGAATAAAATTGTCAGAAAAAGGTTCCTAAGTAGTAAGAGCCTGGAGTTTCCTATTTTCTCAACATCAGTCTCTGGTGTCTTACAATATAATTGTAGTTGAGAGAGAGAGAGAGAGAGAGAGAGAGAGAGAGAGAGAGAGAGAGAGAGAGAGAGAGAGAGAGAGAGGAGAGAGAGCGCTCAGGATAATCATTTGATGAGGAAAATTGGAGGGGGACTTGATGAAAACACACAGCATGTGCATATGAAACTCTCCATCGATAAAGAAAGAAAAAGAGGATTGCTTTTCATAGTTCCAGAAAAATCGTACAAGTATGTTCATATTCTGTACTACAGACCACAGAGCTTTTCAGATAAGGGAGAACAGATGGATGATTTCTGTAATGTGGAGTAGGTTGAGAGAGTTTAATAATTTATTAAAGGCATGTGAAACAGAAAGCAAACGACAAGGGAGAGGAATAAGTTGTTAATCATCTAAACAGTGGTGACTGGGGAGAGAGAATAAAAGCCAGGAGGGCTTGGCATGGTGTTTCTCAACCTATGAAAAACCATAACTGCCAGCTAAGCACTTCAGGATATGCGCACAGCTAAGTGATTTCTGAAAAGAGCTCTAATGGTTCAGCATATATTGCGGAGAATTTGTAAATGAAACTGCCTAAAATTAAAGGGATTCTGTATGGCAAAGGAAATAATTTCAAAAAGATACTGACAAAAAATGGAGTTAAGTATTCATGGAACAGAGGTTTTATATAGAGAATATATTTTAGAAATAAAACCTAAAAAATAAAATAAAAATAGGATCTTGTGAGATGACTCAACGGATAAAGGTGTTTATTATACAAGCCCAATATCCTGATTTCAAACCCTAGAGCATACATCAGTGTAGGGGAGAACCAGCCCCATCCAGTTTTCCTCTGACCTCCACACATGTGCAGTAAGCACATCCACAGACGCACCACATAAGTACACACACGCAAGCCATATACACACTCAAAACACTAATAAATACAATTTTAAAAACTGAATATTCTCAAGCCAAACAACTCAATTATAAATTGGCTAAAGAAATTAATGGGCAGCTCTTAAAAATAAGTTCAGTGTCAAATTATTTTGGTATAGGGAAAATGATGATAGTGATTTCTCCTGTAGCATTTCTATCAGCAACACAATATGGACTCAGTCATGCACAGATACACAGAGAGACACAGCTATATGTAAATATACAAAGATGGACGCATATGTGTGTGTGTGTGTGTGAGAGAGAGAGAGAGAGAGAGAGAGAGAGAGAGAAGGAGAGAGAGAGGAAAGAAGGAGAGAGAGAGAGAGAGGAGAGAAGGAGAGAAAGAGAGAGAGAAAGAGAGAGTTAAAATGCAAAGTGTTCATGAGTGTGTAGGGGATGGGCATGGGAAGACTTGGCGCTTATAGAGTGAGGGGTAGGAGTGACATGATACACTACCAATGTGTGAAATTTTTACAAAACTTAAAAATGTAATTATAGTAAGAAATAGAACACATTTAAAAACAATCTACAAATATCTAGAAGCATAATGTTCAACACCATTAGTCAATTAGAATGAGAGGCATATAAACAAATAGTGGTGAGGGGCTAGGAGAAAAAGTCCTTATATAAGGTTGGTGGAACTTAACCATATACCATGAAAATCAGTATGTAAACGCTCAGAAAACTAAAAATGTTTGTATTACTCAGCTAAGCACCTCCTGGCATATACTGATAAGACACTGAGTCAGTAGGAAAAAAACATTTTTGCATATCCGTATGTATTAGGGAACTGTTCAAAATTGCCAAGTTTTGGAACAAGCCTAAGTGTCTATTGACTGATGAGTAGATAAAGAACATAGGGAAATATTTACAACAGTGTTTTAATTTTATCTAGTCATGAAGAGTTAAATGTTTTATACAGGAAAATGGAGCAACTTGAAGTTATCATATTAAGCAAAATAAACCAGACCAAGAAAGACAAATGTGGTGCCTAGATTTTGTACAGACACATAAAACTGTATATATGTTATATGTATGTGTACACATTATGACATGAAAACAGAAGGTAGCCTAAGATTGGGGAAGAAAAAGAAAAGGAAAGAACGGACATTGAGGCATGAATATTGTTTGGTATACTTTGATTAAATTACTGCTTTTCACATAAAATTTTCTCATTTCAAAACTCCATAATTTTAAAGTTTAAAATATTCAGATATTTAGTGAAAAATATTTCAAATCTATAACTGTATCTTTCATCGTGTATATTTTTTCTAAAGAGAGACTAATGGTTTATGGATTTTAAATTCATTAATGACTATAAAGTTAATCACCTACATCACTTCTATTTTATAAATAAGAAGATAATACCTATAAACAATAGTTCCCAATCTTCAGAATTCAACCCTGCACTAGCTGCCGACCTGAATTCAAAACTCAGTATTCCTGGCTAGATCTGGCCTTAATCTCCTCCACACTATGGTCGCTTCAGTCTCTGATGAATTTGTTACTGTTTGGTGGTCATTTCCCTGCTGTATTTTTACTCTTGAAGCATCGTAACCAGAATTAAACATGGTGTTTCTGGAGCACAGGAACTAGAATTTTATGGAAAACGAGTCCTGATGAGTTATACCCTCAACAGGCAGACTCTTAGATAATCTTGGACCCAAACCTGAGCCTTCTGTGAGGGATGATCTAGATTGGGTTCACTGAGGTGGGTAGAGATATCTTAACTGACAGAATGAATGAAAAGGAAAAGTGAGCTGCATATCATCAGATGTCACTTACTTCTCCCAATGGACACAAGACAGCACGCACAGCCACTGTCTACCCCGTACATTGTCACACCATACCATTATGGGCTATACCTCCTGGCACTATAATGTGAAGCACACCCTTTTTTCCTTAAATTGCTTTTGCTAGGTATTTGCCATATCAATGATACATATAACATACATTTATAGCAAATCACCCAGTGTTATAAACAATATATATTAGCATAAAATTCTCATATGGTTCTTTAACTTTGCCCCAGACAGCCAGTTTAACATACTGTTATAGTTTAAAAAAAAACAAGAAAATTTAATTCTCTCATTCAAGGCCATTTCCCCCATTCACCTCTTTTAGTGAGCTGATGTTGTTATGTAGTCCAGGCTAACTTGGACCTATGATCTTCTCATCCCTGGTATTCTAAGGTCCTGCATGCATACTTATACTCAGCCACCATCATTTCTGAAATCAATACTCCCAATAATATTTTTTCTGTCTGACCCTGACTACCATATATATATTTTGTAATATATATATATATATACCACATGATGTTCTGAATATGCAAGTGAACATTTTTAAAGGACTCTATTAGTTCTGCTTCACAGCATAAGTCTTCAAGTGGCTTACAATACTTATGGAAACAAACTCTGCACATCCTGATAGTTCTATAAGATCTGCTTGCTTCTCTAACTCCTATCAATGGATGAACTTATCACACTAACACTTGCCTTCCTGTTTCTGTTCCTTCTGGATTGCCCTCCATGATTATGACTTAAGAACCCTCTCCTAGCCAGTCTCTTTTTGTTACATCACACACTCTTATTATCTGTACATTATGAAAGGATCTGTATGGTAATAACATTTCTTATAAAATGATTTCTTGCATTTTAAAATACTGGAACTTCAGCTGAACCTCACAGCCAGGTAAATAATGCACCTTGAGGTCACTTAGACTCCGCCTGATACCCTACCCCTTTGCTGTTTTGTTTAATCAACCTTTAAGAGAACAATGTAACAATCACCCTTTACTTCCCATGGAATTTCCATGCAATCAGCTTTTACAACCTACATTATGAATATATTTATCCTTAAATTACTTACTCTTCTGTGTCCCTGACTGAGCATGTGTGTATTATCATAATCACTTGCTGCAAACAGCCAACAGGTTGGGCTCAAACTTACACAATAAGCATCTGCCATAAACATTGAACACACATGCAAACATGGTTTAATAATAATAGTATATTACCTCTGTTGGGTTCAGTTTGGGTAAATAAGTTAATCCCTTATAAAACTCCGAAGAAGACTTCTGTAAAGTATTCCCTATTTCTTCCACACAGTGGATTCTGTGCTGTTCAACACATATGGAGCAAAGGTCTATGGTAGGGACATACACACATACATAGGCAACAGGGACAGATCTAATACATACAATAAATAAACTATAGACAAGCAAGGAATCACAAACCACAGGCATGTAGAAAACATGTGTGGAGAAGTAAAATTTTCAAACTTGGTCTTGTTATTGGAAGAATTTAATTGTGAAGGAAATTATTTGCTTTCCTTCCGTAGAGCAGCATCAATATGCTGGGATGCCTCAGAAATTAGCTTTAATGTAATTAACTGACACATTTTGGCATCAATGTGGGGTTGTGTGAAGAATATTTAATGCATTTAATCAATACAGATTTAGTCATTTTCCATTTTATATTTTTTATGCTGTTCTCAAGAATAGAAAATATTCTTGCCTCAGGTCTTTAGAACCATGACTACAGTTAGGTAATATGTTTCTTACTCAGTAAGTATCTGCTGGATAACTGAATATGAGTCCCTATCGCTCACATAAGTTTAATTATTTTCCAGCTCAATTGTCACTGAATTGGTAATATTATTTTACTAACAAAAACTATAACTGAATATGCTTCCTCCAACATATGCTCAATTCTGATCATATCTATCAGGTTTTGAGTCTTAAACATCACCAAAATGTTAAGCAGTCAATGTAATATATATATCCAGAGTAAACACTAATCAATTCATGTTAATAATGCTTCGGTAGCCTCTACTACATAATGCTGATCTTCTCGTTTGTATTTTAAAGTCTTATTGCATGAAGAGTTATATCAAGTTCTATCAGTGGAGCAATACTTGTTCATAATTGTGGTCCCTGAGACTTTTCTTTACTTCCTAAACCTTTGTTCTTTCCATGCTTTGTCATTTCCTTAAGACTCCTTTTGCTTGTGTAGATTCCCCAAGTGGGAAAACAGTGCCATTAACATGATTGGGTATATGTGCCCAAGAGTGACTAGGACCTTGCCAACGACAGCAATCAAATATTATGAGCTGGTGCTGTAGATTCTGGTCCTTATGTGCCTGTGTGCTCGCACTAATGCCGACACTGAGGAATTTATGTGTTTGTTGAGCTTTGGGGGATACAGGGATGTTATGTTGTTGCATATAACAGCATTTTCTTAATTAAGGTTGGAAACTAGATTAGCTTTCCGCAGTGTATTTTATTACATTACAACCAGAACTCCAGGGCAGTCTGAGTCGGTAGAAGATGCAGGCAGTTTAATTACAGTGTCTTACCAGGGATGGAATTCTGCCTCTTTACCTTAAAAACAAAACAACAAAATGTCACTAAATGACCAAAAATAACTTAAGATTTGCTTTCCAGTTTTTCTTCAAGGTGAATTTCCTATGCAATAATATTATTTTAGGCATGTTTCATTTAATAAGTCAATAAGAGTCGTGCTTCATTTTCTTAAGAGAGGATGAACTGACATGAATCAGCGAAGTTGCACAGAACCATGACTAAGACATCAAGTTTGTTGAAATTTGTTAATAAATTTTAGGCTTTTTGTAATTTCCGATTTCCATACATAATCTATAACTATGAAAAGAACCCAAATGTCTAAAGAATTATCTAAAACTGAAGAAGCAAATAAAAACTATGATGAAAAAGACCGGGGAAATTTCTTCACATTATCACTCTCATAGATATTTTTTGTGTTTAATAGTACACTTCGGTAGTGATTTGATTTAAGAGGCATCTCATTTAAGACATATTAAACTTCTAAGAGTTTTGCTTGCTGGTTTGTCAGAGGAAATTAAATGTTCACTTACTTTTATTAAATATATTTTGACATGCTGAACACGTTTAAGTTAAAATGGCATGGAATGAGTAGTTGCCTAGGTTTCCAGGATACATGTATGCATGCAATAATTATTGGTGATAAAAGGGGTGACAAATTTGAAGGCGATCAGAGAGAAGTATATGGGAGGTTTTGGAGTGTGGGAAAGAAAGGGATAGATGTTGTAATTAACTTTTAATCTCAAAAATAAAACAAAAATATAATTAAAAAAATTTGAGTACAACTGTCTCACTGATAAATTAGCTTTTGTTTTTTTGTTATTAAAAGATAAAACTAACCAACTGAGTAATTGGATGGTTTCCTCTCATTCCTCAGATGTGGTATGATTATAATTTATGTGTAATTTCTGAACCAAACCACCCTTCGGCTCACTGCCAAGTGAATACATCTTAAACCACTATGTATAAGCCTAATTACAAAATAAGATGCTTCACATACGCTCTTTCTCTACCTCCAGCAAGCAATCAAGATTGTGGCTACACTGACCTTATATTCGATGTTCATAGATAAGTGAATTTCTGTTACTTTGATACAGGATCCCAGATGCAAAGAAGAAGCCATATTAATCTTATAACCCATTACACCTAACATATGTCACCAATGGGGTCTGCTGAGCACTGGTAAGCTTGAGGTATATATTGAATTAAATTGCATGAAATGCCTCAGGGCTAACACTAAGAGTCAGAGCAAAGGAAATTGACATTCAGGAGGTAACTAAGCAGTACAGGTAAAAATGCTGAGCATGCAAGTCTGCGTGGCTGAAGGGTACATATATAAAGAGGCTGCCAGATTGAAACCACCACAGGAAAAGGATATTTAATTTATCGATCATTTAATATGTATCAAACATGCTGTGAAACATCCTATGTTCACCATCTTATTCAATCAATCTCAGTAAATTTATGAGGCAGAAAGATTCCTTCTTACAATGTGTATGAAAAGCCAGGGGCTATATGCTATGGTGCTTGATGACTTAAGACCCCATAGATTCTGAGCTTTGACTAAGTTGGATTCCTGGTTTTGTCAATTAAAACCTTCCTGGAACACATGCTCAAGTAGGAGCCTGGAGGGCAAGTAGGAAATATTTCTCAAAAGGAGAAAATATCAAACTTTCATGATTCTTCTTGTGATTAAAAGAATTCCTTGCAAGCAAGGCTTCCAGAGGTGGAATTGAGTTATTCAGCTGAGTTGTGAGCCAAGGAGCTCCTTTGGATATCCCACAACCATGCAGGTTGATGCTATGACTGAAGGTTACCCTCTGAAAACTGACAGCAGGGCCCCACTGCCTAGGGCAATTTCCACTCTGCTCACAGAAAACCCTTCACCAGCAAACTGCCCTGAGGGATGCATCGCCAAACATTATGCAGAAGGAATCTAAATTGGAGACTTCCATCAGGTCCCTTGCCTCAGAGCTTGAGGTCTCTGAGGAAGAGGGGGTGGAAAGACTGCAGGAATCAGAGGGGATGGAGGACACCAGATCATGGCCCACTGTATCCACTAAGCAGGGCTCATGTGGGCTCACAGAAACAGAAACAGTAAGCACAGGGACTGCCTGGGCCTGCAGAAGGTCCTCTGAGTGTCTGTTATGGCTTTTAGCTTGGTGGTTTTATGAGATTCCTAACAGTGGAAACAGATAAATCTCCAACGTTTTGCCTGCTCTTAAGAATCTTTTCTTTCTTTCTTTTGAGTTGCCATGTTCTGCCTTGCTAGAAGGTTTTAGCCTTGTTTTATTGTATCCTCTTTTGTTTTCTCATCTCTTGGAGGTAACTTTTCCGGGGGGGGGGTGTGTGGCAGTGGAGAAGCAGGAAGATCAGGAGAGGAAACTGTGACTGGGATGATACATGAACAAAAAACATTTTCAATAAAAAACAAACAAAAAAGGAAATTCTGATATGAGAGATCATTCTTAGGCAGGTCTTACAAGTCTTTGCAACTTCTCCTATATGTATTACTAAAAATGACCACTACATTTTTCTAAATCATTCTCTCCAGAGTCTTTGTAATTGCTGATTCTTAATTTAGAACAGCCCAATGAGGTTGTGGCCCAATCAAAAATTTTTCCTGAGGTTAAGATTTTTTTATATTTAAAAGGAAATCAGTTAGCACTGTTGTTTACTACAATTTAGATTTAATGGTATTAATTATGCTCTCTATTAAAATTAATCTTGCAAGAGATCAGATCCAAAAACCTAGGCTTGTTTGATCCAGCTGTAACTGCAGACATGCCATACACCTTTAATCCCTTTGCCTGGAATACAGACACAGCCTTAAAAATACTGCACAGAAAGATTCAGTGATAGGATACGCCCGACTCTTGGAAGAACATAGAGACAGAGAGTATTTAAGGCAGAATAGTGCAGAGATGGGTGGGGAGAGGGCAGTGGGGAAAGGGAGGAAGAGGGAGGGGAGGGGGGAGAGGTGTAAGAGACAGGGAGAGGAAGAGATGGGGAGAGAGAGGGAGGGAGGGAGAGAAGAAGAAAGGGGGGAGAGAGATAGATAGATAGAGAGAGAGAGAGAGAGAGAGAGAGAGAGAGAGAGAGAGAGAGAGAGAGAGAGAGAGAGAGGAGGGGGAGGCAGTTTTGTCAGGACAGTTTACAGAGATAGGTTGTAAGTGAAGACAGAATGAGTCAGAGAATGAGAAGGAGTCAGGAGATTAGAACAGAAGGCGAAAGTTAGTTTGAGGCAAAGCAGAGCAGTCTCTTAGGAGCTGAGAGAAGCCAGTTTGAATCAGTCCACTTGGAGAGGTGTTGGGCCAGAACACCTGAGTTGAACCAGCCAGCTAGAGTTTAGAGGGGAGTAGAAAGGGTGAGCTTATTCAGCAGTAAGCCCCCGTGAGGATAATTACATCAGCTAAATAAAAGTTATATTTACAGGTAGACATTTCTATTTTCCTACAGTGATTTCACTGAGACCATAGACAATATACAACTCATAGTTATATATCCTACATTTAGTGCATTTAGAGCATATCAATTTTTTGAAGTATTAGTTTCATTGGAAAAGGAGATAGTTTTGAGTTCTTCTTCTTCTTCTTCTTCTTCTTCTTCTTCTTCTTCTTCTTCCTCCTCCTCCTCCTCCTCCTCCTCCTCCTCCTCCTCCTTCTCTCTCTCTCTCTCTCTCTCTCTCTCTCTCTCTCTCTCTCTCTCTTTCTGTATATATGTCACCATATTTTGTCAAAAACCAATGGCAAGTTAGACAGCCCCAAGTGGCAAAGCCAGAGCTCTGGATCGCAGTCCATTACTATTAAAAAAATTCTTTAGGATGCACTGTTTTCCCCTAGTGGGTCCTTCCCATCATGGCACAGATTAGAACACCCTCAGAAGTTATGGAAACCACTGATGCCCTGGGATACTCCCACTCAATTAAAGGAAACCCATACATACGAGGTAGGTGGTTCTTGCCAGTGATGCTTCTCAGGATATTCTAATGTACATCCTAGAAGGATAAAAGCAAGCAATTCTTTGCTTATCCCTTATATCTTTTCCTATATTTATGAGTGAGAATAATATAAACAATGCCCAGGTGATTGCCTCACCTAATTGACTTCCTTTATGCTGCATGTGATAAAAAGGCAGCCATACTTCTAACTGCGGGTGATGACAAGTTTAATATTAACCAAACTAAAACTCACCATTCTTTGTAGTTGAGATGCTTGTTACTGGATAAGGTAGAAGAGAAAATTTAAAAATTCTCTCTTCTATTTACTGAACTTGTACATATCTCTGTTAAGAACAGAGATGTTTCTGTGTTTTCTGATTGGCCAGTGCAACTGTAGGCATGCAAATTCACCCAGATATGGAGAACCTTATACTTGCCTTTCAAAGGGTGAGAGTACAAGGAGCAAAGACATAAGCCAGTACAATCAAGAACTGATACAGGTGTTATTCAACAATGAAAAACAAACTGAATATCTATAAATATCTACTTTCAAGCACAGGACAATCATTTTGCTTTCTTGTTCTTTTATTTCACACATATGGGGCCTTCATACTCTGAGGTTTTCTCTTTTTTTATTTATATTTATTGATTTATATCACAAATGCTACCCCTCTCATCCCCCTCATAGAGACCCTCCATACTCCCCCCTCCCCTTCTCCCCGGAGAGCATAGCCCCCTGGATATCCCCTGGTGCATCAAGTCTCTGAAGGATTAGGCACATCCTCTTCCACTGAGACCAGATAAGGCAGTCCTATTGGATAACTGTTACCACATTTAGGCTACAGTTTTAGGCAGAGCATAATTCTGAGTTTTTCAAGATTATATTTTTGTTCATTTTCAACATAAAGAAATATACACGTTTGTGGAGACAAATATGGTTGAGAGCATTAGCACTTCATTATATATATGAATGCACAGATATATATTAGATATAGATACAGATACAGATATAGATACATGCAACACGATGTCTTGTGATATGTCCCATAGCAGTTAAAAACTTAAAGATGGAAAAAATACAGACTTTCTACTAGATTTTTAATGAATGAATGTTCTTTGTTACTTTAAAAACACTATCAGGAAAATGAAATAAACAGTAATTGAACTTTTATTATATTAACTGTTATTTCTACAGTTTTGACTGTAGTAATCAAATGAAAAGAATTAAAGGCAGTATACCTAACTAATTATAAGCTCAATTTATCCCCTTACATCTTCTTCTGATGGTGCTGAGCACACTGGAATTATAATTACGTCATCTTCTGTGCAGACAGAGCAAAATTGGAGCCAAGGGGAGGGAGCTCTTGTAGTGTTATTGACTGCATTTCAGATATAAGACACTAGAAAAGCAAGCCTACAAGAACCAGGCAGACAAAGGTAGATTGTATGTAAGTCTGAGTACCAAGTACATTGAGCTACTGACTATTGTATGGGTCCTTACAAATATCTTCATTATTTTCAAACACTATCACACTTTTATTTGAATGTATCTATGTGTGGTATGTTTGTGTACGTGAATGCTGGCGTGTATGTACGTGACTTCGTGTGTCTGAGGATAATCATGGCAATGGAAACTTGAGCCTAATTTCAGAAGACTTCCTCAGTTGACCCCCATGTTGTTCCTTTAGGCAGTCTTCCAATTGCACCAAGGTTTTCTGACATTGCTAGCCTAATTACTACCTTGCTCCTGGTGTGTCCATCTCTGCCCCCCTAGAGCTAGAATTATAGGTAGGAGGACATACGCAGTCTGTGTTTAAGTAGATGATGAGTACCTGATCTCAAGTTCTCATGCTTGTGTGGAATACGCATTATTTAACTATACTCTAATTCCCAGAACTCACTAGGGTACTTTAAATGTACATTTAAAGTCACCTTATCTTACTTTGGGCCACAGTGAAACGTTTGAAAGAATAAGGGGAGGGGGAGAGGATAGGGGGCTTATGTTTGGGAAACTGGGAAAGGGAATAACATTTGAAATGTAAATAAAGAAATATCCAATAAAATAAATAAATAGAGTTTAGAAAAAGAAAAGATGATTTAGTCCTTATCTTCATTAGATAGTGATATATTAATCGGGCTACTCGAATGTTGACTGTAAAACAAAATTCAGTGCCTGTTTGGTTTTTGAGGAGAAAAAAAGGCTTGGGAGCATGGGGGAAGTTAGGTAAGGGAGTAAAGGCAGATGATAAGCATGGTATTTCCATCTCCATAGTATCATGAATGATTGGAGTATGATCCAGTTAAAAAGAATAATCAGAAAGCACCTCTGAATTATCCCACCTAAGGAGGGAAGAAGTCAGTGTCTATAACTTCCTGTTGGTCATTTGATGACAGTTCTTCCACAAAGTGGAATCCAGCTTAAAAGCCGGTATAACATGAACTTGCAGCGTGATATGCAGTAAAGTGAAATCCGCTGGCAGTTTGAAGGTGAACCATTAGATTCAAAACAGAAGACAGGACCTTCATTCCGGTCATGCTGGCAACTATCTATGACCGGCAGTGGACCAGCAGCCATGGAATATGAGGAGGAGAAGGACTGGGAAGAATGAGATGAGCGAAGTTCAGTAATACACTTATGACTATGCCATAAGGAAACCTATTATATTCTACCTTAAGTAAGTAAATAGATAAATACATAAAATAAGAAACGTAGTTATTAACCAGTGAGGATGTCTGAGTAGACAACGCTGTGCACTCAACTGTGGAAGCTGAAAGTCCTCTCACCAAATGCTGCCAGTGTCAACAAACCTGCTGTGCTGCTGGCCGTGGATGCACAGCACAGTCAACCATGCACAGCAAAGCGCTGGGGTTGTGCCAACAATAATAAATATGTTAACCATTTGTGTATTCACTATACGATACCTTCAATAATGTTTTAGAGTGAACTGCATGGATTTATGTTGGTTTTTTGTTGTTGTTTGTTTTGATTTTTTGTTGAAACAAAATCTGATTCTGTGGCCCACATTGGCACAGAACTGGCTATATAGCCTAGACTGAGCTTCTATCTCCCCAGTACTGCCTTTGCTTTCCCGGTTTCAGGATGCAGGCTGACAACTGACCTACCACAATTTTTGATTGAATTAAAAGGCCAGTTTGAATGACTGACAGTATGGTGTTAACACAATGATCTAATCAACTAAAGGCCATACAGCTCCGGAGTTACATTTGTCATCTATTGACTCTCCAGTATATAGGTTGGTGGTCCACTGTTTCTTTCAGGGTAACAGTATGTCCTCACCATTACTGTAAATTGTCTGGCTATAAACATTTCAATGAGCAGTCACAACTTATCCTGCTAGCATTATATCTACTTGCCATAAGTTAGAGTCATTGCAGAAGGAGTCTCAATTTAGAAGAATGTCTCAATAAGAACAGACTGTAGGCATTTTCTTAATTAGAAATTGATAGGGAAGGCCCAGCCTATTGAAAGTGGTCTGAGTTTCTATAAGAAAGGGAGCAAAGACAGCCATGGGAAGCAAGCCAGTAAGCAGCACCCTCTAAAGTCTCTGTATCAACTCCTGCCTTCTGTTTTGACCATGATTGAGTTTCTATGCTAACGTCCTTCAAAACTGGACTATAAATGTAGATCTCTCTTGAGACACACAGCCAGAATACAGCAAATACATAGGCAAATGCCAGCAGCAAACCACTGAACTGAGAACAGGACTCCCGTTGAAGGAATCTTAGAAAGGACTGAAAGAGCTTGAAGGGGCTTGAGACCCTATATGAACAACAATGCCAAGTAACCAGATCTTCCAGGGACTAAGCCACTACCTAAGACTATACATGGACTGACCCTGGACTCTGACCTCATAGGTGCAATGAATATCCTAGTAAGAGCACCAGTGGAAGGGGAAGCCCTTGGGTCCTGCTAAGACTGAACCCCCAGTGAACGTGATTGTTGCGGGGAGGGCGGTAATGGGAGGAGGATGGGGAGGGGACACCAATATAGAAGGGGAGGGGAAGGGGTTAGGGGGATGTTGGCCTGGAAACCGGGAAGGGGAAAAACAATCGAAATGTAAATAAGAAATACTCAAGTTAATAAAGATGGAAAAAAATGTGGAAACATAAGCCAAACAAACCCTGTCTTTCCTAAATTACTTTTGGCCATGGTGTTATATCATATTAATAGTAACTCTAATTAACATGGAGTAACAAAAAATATTTTAATAGTCTTATCATTCATCTCAGTTTGTTATCTCCCACAAGTAACAGTATGGTTTTGGCAACATTTCTTGCTCTACCCCCTGTATAAACAAAATAATGCGTTTCTTCATGATGGTATTATCCCCCATGCCAATGATCCTTTGTGTGTGTGTGTGTGTTTGTGTGTGTGTGTGCATATATGTGTGTGTGTGTGTGTGTGTGTGAGAGTGCATACTCATGTTATCACAGTTTCTTTGTTTATCTTTTGATGAGCACCTAGGCAGGTTCCATATCTTGAATCCTATAAATAAACAATAATAATCATGGATGTACCAGTATCTCTATGGCATCCAGTATCTCTATGGCATCCAGTATCTCTATGGCATCCAGTATCTCTATGGTATCCAGTATCTCTATGGCATCCAGTATCTCTATGGTATCCAGTATCTCTATGGCATCCAGTATCTCTATGGCATCCAGTATCTCTATGGCATCCAGTATCTCTATGGCATCCAGTATCTCTATGGCATCCAGTATCTCTATGGCATCCAGTATCTCTATGGCATCCAGTATCTCTATGGTATCCAGTATCTCTATGGCATCCAGTATCTCTATGGCATCCAGTATCTCTATGGCATCCAGTATCTCTATGGCATCCAGTATCTCTATGGCATCCAGTATCTCTATGGCATCCAGTATCTCTATGGCATCCAGTATCTCTATGGCATCCAGTATCTCTATGGCATCCAGTATCTCTATGGCATCCAGTATCTCTATGGCATCCAGTATCTCTATGGCATCCAGTATCTCTATGGCATCCAGTATCTCTATGGCATCCAGTATCTCTATGGCATCCAGTATCTCTATGGCATCCAGTATCTCTATGGCATCCAGTATCTCTATGGCATCCAGTATCTCTATGGCATCCAGTATCTCTATGGCATCCAGTATCTCTATGGCATCCAGTATCTCTATGGCATCCAGTATCTCTATGGCATCCAGTATCTCTATGGCATCCAGTATCTCTATGGCATCCAGTATCTCTATGGCATCCAGTATCTCTATGGCATCCAGTATCTCTATGGCATCCAGTATCTCTATGGCATCCAGTATCTCTATGGTATCCAGTATCTCTATGGCATCCAGTATCTCTATGGCATCCAGTATCTCTATGGCATCCAGTATCTCTATGGCATCCAGTATCTCTATGGTATCCAGTATCTCTATGGCATCCAGTATCTCTATGGTATCCAGTATCTCTATGGCATCCAGTATCTCTATGGTATCCAGTATCTCTATGGCATCCAGTATCTCTATAGTATCCAGTATCTCTATGGCATCCAGTATCTCTATGGCATCCAGTATCTCTATGGCATCCAGTATCTCTATGGCATCCAGTATCTCTATGGCATCCAGTATCTCTATGGCATCCAGTATCTCTATGGCATCCAGTATCTCTATGGCATCCAGTATCTCTATGGCATCCAGTATCTCTATGGCATCCAGTATCTCTATGGTATCCAGTATCTCTATGGCATCCAGTATCTCTATGGCATCCAGTATCTCTATGGTATCCAGTATCTCTATGGTATCCAGTATCTCTATGGCATCCAGTATCTCTATGGCATCCAGTATCTCTATGGCATCCAGTATCTCTATGGCATCCAGTATCTCTATGGCATCCAGTATCTCTATGGTATCCAGTATCTCTATGGCATCCAGTATCTCTATGGCATCCAGTATCTCTATGGCATCCAGTATCTCTATGGCATCCAGTATCTCTATGGCATCCAGTATCTCTATGGCATCCAGTATCTCTATGGCATCCAGTATCTCTATGGCATCCAGTATCTCTATGGTATCCAGTATCTCTATGGTATCCAGTATCTCTATGGCATCCAGTATCTCTATGGCATCCAGTATCTCTATGGTATCCAGTATCTCTATGGTATCCAGTATCTCTATGGCATCCAGTATCTCTATGGCATCCAGTATCTCTATGGCATCCAGTATCTCTATGGCATCCAGTATCTCTATGGTATCCAGTATCTCTATGGTATCCAGTATCTCTATGGCATCCAGTATCTCTATGGTATCCAGTATCTCTATGGCATCCAGTATCTCTATGGCATCCAGTATCTCTATGGCATCCAGTATCTCTATGGAATCCAGTATCTCTATGGCATCCAGTATCTCTATGGCATCCAGTATCTCTATGGTATTCAATATCTCTATGGCATCCAGTATCTCTATGGTATCCAGTATCTCTATGGCATCCAGTATCTCTATGGCATCCAGTATCTCTATGGTATCCAGGATCTCTATGGTATCCAGTATCTCTATGGCATCCAGTATCTCTATGGCATCCAGTATCTCTATGGCATCCAGTATCTCTATGGTATCCAGTATCTCTATGGCATCCAGTATCTCTATGGTATCCAGTATCTCTATGGCATCCAGTATCTCTATGGCATCCAGTATCTCTATGGTATGCTGAATTTGATTTCTGTGGCTATTTTCCCAGTAATGGTTCAGTTGGATAAAATGGTAGCCATGTTAAGTTTATTGCGGTACCTCAGTCCTGATTTCTGTAGGAGTAGCACCATGAGCCATGGAGCGTGAATAAGAACTTCTCTTTCCTCACACCCTCACCAATATTTGTAGTCCTTTGTTATTTTTTGTGGTAGACGCTGAGGTGGAATCTCGGTGCTGTTTGAATTTGCCTTATTCATGACTATGTTTCTCAGTTTGAACAAAGATTCAGATTATTTTTACGTTGAAATCTCTACTTATATGATGGCACTGCAGTGCACCAACAAAGTCTGAGAGTACAGATGCTATTTTAAATCTGTAGAAGTTGTCCTTCGTGGTGTGGCATTCATGTCTGTAGACTTTAGAAGCATGACTCTGTTAGAACGAGCAAAGTCTTGTTGACAAATAACTGTTGCCCTTCATAAACTTTTACTAGCCATTTCTCCTAACATTTTTAAAAATATAAGTAATGTAAAATTTGTGAAAGTAAAGTAATAAAAATGTCATCTTAAAATCCGACATATAGGTAAAGAAAATGTCACTAACAGTTTTTCCTTTGCCCAATTTATTGCACAAGAGCCATTGTTTATGACTTGATATATGTTCTTCCAGATTATTTTCCATAAACTTATAAACATATATGTCACAATTTGGAAACATTTAGTTTTTTTGTTAAACTATTTCAGTTATGGGTAGATAGCATTGTATATATTGAACTCCAATGTATTTTCTACTTCATAGAGAATTGTCATTAATAAAACTTATCATGTAAATTTAGTATAATTTATACCATTTATTCTCATTTGTAACTTTTAAAACAATTCCTTTTTTATTACCTTGCACGTCTGTGTGTATGTGTGTGCACTCATGTGTGCGCGAATATATGCTGTGTATTTATGTGGCTCCAGGGGACTGATGAGGGCATTGTTTCTCTTGGAGCTGGAGTCGCACAGACTAATGAACCATCCACTGTGGGTGCTCAGAACGAAACGTGCACGCTCTGAGCAGGAAATACTCTTTACGTAAAGGAATGATCTCTCCTACCTTACTTTTATATTGAAGAGATATTTCATGCATGAAACAAGTATGACACATACTATATTCAATAAATGAAAAGATTTTCTTTGGCAAATGACTTGCCATATTTATTTCTTTCTCAAACAAATGCAATGGTGAGGGAACTGTTGACAGTCTCCTTCCTTCTCTGATTGCTGTCACCCTTTCTCCCCAGGATTATTTCTTTCCTGATTACATTGTTGTTATAACTTTTGTTGTGTTTAATAGTAACTATGGTGTTCTAGAAATATATAATGTATTCATCACATTTTTTGAAATTTGTAGTTGTCCCCCAATTTCTCAGTTATCCATGTTGATATCTATATCTGTATCTATCTATATCTATGTCTATGTCTATGTCTATGTCTATGTCTATGTCTATCTATATCTATATCTATGTATCTATATATATATCTTATCTGTATCTAT
Organism: Rattus norvegicus; assembly: GCF_021556685.1. Classification (NCBI taxonomy): domain Eukaryota; kingdom Metazoa; phylum Chordata; class Mammalia; order Rodentia; family Muridae; genus Rattus; species Rattus norvegicus. The sequence goes on along the minus strand of NC_141544.1, from coordinate 53,753,018 downwards.
CTATATCTATATCTGTATCTGTATCTGTATCTATCTCTATGTCTCTAGAGAGAGATGTGTAGTGTGTTTATTATAACTGACATTTAGCATTTTGTTGTATGAAAAGTCTTCAATGTATCCATTGTTCTGCTGATACTTCACATCCCCCAAACATAATCATCTTATGAACACAGTTCTGTGATAAGTTACCTTACCTATTCCATTAGCTTCACAAGTGGGAAAGTTCTACTGGAAGAATATGAAATTCTGGATCATAGACAGTGCATGCTATGTAATTGTGGTAGATCTAATAGAATTTACTCAAAATTGATTTAAAAATAAATAATTTCTTGGCAGTGAATTAGTGATATATTTTCTTAGTTCTTCAAACATATTAACATTATTAACATCTTGCTTTGGTTTTTACCTTATTTCTAGGGACAATGTGTATAGTTTCATAATTGTTCATAATAATTTTTTGCTTTATCAGGAGGACTATGCCTTCTCCTCTCTGTCCACCCAAAGACATTAGGCCTCATCCTGTGTCTTTCCCATGCATATAGCCTGGACATAGACACACCAATTTTAAAATTGAAACTTTGAGAGCTGTCATATTTTGCCATTTCTCTTTTTCATCTTTCTTGGACCATCAATTTCCAGAATAGTTTCCTCAGTCTGTATTCATGCAACAAAGAAGCCCTAAGGTTCAGAGCTAAATTATAAGTGGAACAAATAGATGAAAAGGAGCCACAGTGAGACTCTAGGTCCTTTGTTCTGGTAACACAAGCCCAGTTAGGATAGGACATTTGCACTATTGGGAAATGCAAAAAGCAAACACAAAACAAGCTTAAAACTCACTGACAGATCTACCTGGGCATGAGAAATAAAAATTTGACAGAAAGTTGGAAGTTCATATTAAACAAAATCTAAAAATCCTGTGACAACAAAGCAAGCTGGGTGGTTTTAGATGAACATATTGAAAAACCAAGGAACTTTTTTTGTCTTCAGAGTCCTTGGTTGTATTTGACAAAGTGATGTGAAAAGAATGTGAGGTAATCAGTTGCTGTTCTATGTCAATTAAAAGAAAGACAGAAAAGTTAAAATCACAGAAACCTTCCATTTGAGGGAAAGAAGAAAGAACTGCGAAAGCAGTAAACGTCCCAAGAGCTAAATCTTGAGAGCTGAAAACATCACTTGAGTTTCATGTCATACCACTGAAAAAGCTAATGTTATACCATTGAAAAAGCCCATGGACCAAATGGCTATGCTGCCATAAATGTTATTCCAATATTGAAAATAGTTAATTTCTCTTTATAGGACAAATTTAGGAGAAGACACTGAATTTAGGACTCTCTGAGCAAGCTTGACAAAGTCAAGCAAAGTTCACGCAATTACATGGGCATGTTATGCGATGAGTTGTTAGGTCACAGTTTGATGCAAAAAGACTACTCCATTCTGGACCTTGGAGAGCTGCATTGATGGGATCCTCATCAGTCTCAATTAGATTCAAAATGCAAGGACAACAGTGGATCCTAAATTCTGCAGATAGAAGGTCACATGCGAGGACTGCTTAACTACCGAAGAAGGTGCAATTTCAAATGTTGTTTTCAGATGTAGATATGGAGCATTTTGAAGAATAATGACTCTAACCAGATATGGAACTAAGGACCATGAAAACAGTACTGAAACACTTCTTCCAGGGAAGAAACGTTAAGAAACAAGGAAACCCCTTCTTCTGAAACTGTGTCAACATTGCCTGCTATGGCCTGGAAATATATCTTGGCTTCATCTTGCTTTCCTAAGAATGGTATTATTAATTTCAAAATGTGAAAAGAATAGAAAGCTGTTAGGTTAGTTTGGAAAACACAGTGTAAGGAATGTCTCTATCAATCCAGATTGCATAGAAAAGCATTCCAGACACATATTTTTATAATTATGTCTATAAAACTATTTGCTTATATGTTAACTTATTAAAATTATAAATGTTCAAGTGAAAACTGAGGCACTTATGTCATTGGCAAGAGTGCCTGATTGAACTTTAGATGTAACAGAGGGGCATCCTACTTGTCCCTAAAAGTACATCAGTTATTGTAGCTCCTGGGTGCTCTAAGACACCGACTGGCTAGCAATGAAAACAGAGCATTTGGAGTCTGAGTAGAGTTAAGATATGGACATGCCAATATTTTACCTGAAATACAGCAAGAAAATAGGACCATGTACAGATCATTTAAGCCCTTCCAGGAACCCCTAACATCTGTACAATTATGAATTAGGCAATTATTTTAAATATTAGAAAGTAAAATATATAGATGGGGTAAAATTCATAAGGAAAAATATGCCTAATTTTACCTGAATTAAATATTCTGAGTAGCAACATTGTCTTAGCCTCAGGGAGTTGGTTGGATTTCTAACATATATACTACATTAACTCTCTGTCTCTCTCTCTCTGTCTCTCTCTCTCTGTCTCTGTCTGTCTGTCTGTCTGTTTCTCTCTGTGTTTCTCTCCCTCTCTCTCTGTCTCTCTCTGTCTCTCTCTCTGTCTCTCTCTGTCTCTGTCTCTGTCTCTGTCTCTGTCTCTCTCTCTCTCTCTCTCTCTCTCTCTCTCTCTCACACACACACACACACACACACACACACACACACAGAGAGAGAGAGAGAGAAAAAAATCAGGTTAGAAACTGTAACCGAACAATAATGATGTAATTTTACTTCTCCTCGGTTTATTATAATGTTCAAATCATAAATGAGTTAAATTTTACTATTGATGTTAAGAGTCCTACTTCAGTTCTAGGCACAGATCCAAAAGTCTGCTGAGGAGTGAATGCCTGAAGTCATGGATGGTGAGAGACACTACAGGTAATACATGTTTTCCTATGATAAATTAAAAAAAAACTTTAAGAAGAAATTTCTATTAATATTTTGAAGCAGTGGTGGTTGAAAGTAATTGAATAATAAAGAGTAAAGTCTTTGATAAACAGGACATTCTGTGTTCATAAACTTGTCACTCTGTATGGTGTTTGAATAAAAATGCTAAATAAAGGAGCTGGAGAAACGGCTCAGGGGTTAAGAGGACTGATTGTGGTGATCTGAGTATGCTTGGTCCGGTTTGTGATACTATTAGGAGTCTGGCCTTGTTGGAGTAGGTGTGGCCTTGTTGGAAGAAGTGTGTCATTGTGGGATGGGCGATAAGACTCTCCTTCTAACCATGTGGGAGCCAGTCTTTTCCTAGCAGCCTTCATATTAAGATACAGCACTCTCAGCTCCTCCTGCACTATGCCTGCCTGGATGCTGCCATTCTCCTAGCTTTGTGATAATGGACCGAACCTCTGTACCTGTAAACCAGCCCAGTTAAATGCTGTCCTTGGCATTATTGCTGATGCCAAGAAGTGCTTGCTGACAGTTGCCTGATACAACTGTCTTCAGAGAGACTTTGCCTGATCCTGACCAATACAGGTGCAGATGTTTGAAGCCAACCATCTGACTGCTCACAGGGACCCCAGTGGAGGAGTTAGGGGAAGAACTGAAGGAGCTGAAGGGGCTTTATCTGGCACCAATAGGAAGGCAGGCCCTTGGTCCTGTGAATGCTTGATGCCCCAGGGTAGAAGAATGCTAGGGCGGTGAGGCAGAAGTGGGTGGGTAGGTGGGGGAGCATCATCACAGAAACAGGGTAAGGGAGGATAGGATAGGGGATTTGCAGAGAGGAAACCAGGAAAGAAGATAACATTCAAAATGTACATAAATAATATATCCAATTAAAAAAATGAAGGTTTTTTCCAGGATAAAGTGTTCTTGGTCATTGGTGTCTGTTCATAGCATCAAATCCCTAACTAAGACACTGCTCTTCAGAGGTCCTGAGTTAAGTTCTCAGCAACCACATGGTAACTTACAACCGTCTGTAATGGGATCCGATGCCCTCTTCTGGTGTGTCTGAACAGTGAGACAGTGTACTCACATACACAAAGTAAATAAATAAATCTTTTAAAAGTGCTAATGAAAATGCCTATCGGGGAAACAAAAAAGTTAAAGTTAAACGTAAAAAAACAAAAGGATTTAGTAGTCAGTGAATTAAATACGGCAGCAAAGGCAAGGATAATTTATTTTAAGACCAGAATAGTTAAACATTTTCTGACCAAATTACAATTATATCATGATTTTTTTCTGTAAATTTATAATACTCATTCTTCAAACATGTTTACCGCACACTATGGCAAGCCATTATTCTAAATAAATATAATAGTTTCAGTGACATAATGACAGTTAAAACACATGATTACAGGAGGTTCTGATTTCAGTAGCTTATAAGAGCTTGCCTTTCTTTTTCAATATTTTTAATGTACACATTAATTTTTTAAAGATTATTTAAAATATATGACAGAATTGAATTTATATTTAGCTTCTTGTCCTAATCAACCTTTTACTTTCAAGGTTCTTGAGAGGCATTTATCCAAGGCAGACCTGAGTTGGAGACTATGATGGTGTATGGATACTGCACTGTCTTTGTTGGTTCTACATTCTCACTTGGATGTGGAAGAGTCATTTTCCTTGTCGGTAACATGGATGCTAAGTAGATGTGTGTGCAACAGCCTTTTGAGTTACAACCAAAAGGTCACAGACCCACAAAGCATTTTTTAAGTGAGCTTAAACAATGAAGCAGACAACGAACCACTTCTTTTTACAATTTAAGAAGTAAGCATTTCAAACAACCAGAGGTCACATAAAACACAAGTGATAAGAATACAAAGCAAAATTACCATACGTGTTTCCTTCGACCATAAAGAAATGGAGGGGCAATCAGTCATGCTTAAACATTCTTATTGTTAAGTGTGGTCATTCCACAGGCTCTAATTCCACAGAAAGCCACAGCTTTTTCAGCAGAACAAAGGTTTCTAGTTCTTGGTTTCCAAACATAACTCAGCTTTTCGTATTTAGAGCAAAATGAACAAGGTCTAATCTTTTATGAACCTACATGGAAAAGAATTGGTTTTAAAATATCCGCAAGGAAAATGGAGCCATTCTTATACTTTCTTTCTTCTAGAATAGACTTCCTGGAGTTTCTGCCTTCTGCACAAAAACCATCTGGACTACCTGAACCAGAATGGTGTCCCACTCTGTCCCTCCTCAGTGTGCCTAGGGTTTCTCCTGTTCTTCACAGGCTAATTATATATACCAGGGCTGTTTTGCAGTCAAACTAGGAATCCTCCGATCTCAGTCTCAGGATTGTGATTAAAGCCGTGTATTACTAAGCCTGGGCAACTAACATATTTCTTGGTATTTTCCACTAAAATAAGATATGACTTTGATTAATTATCTCTAAGGCTAAGTTATTACTTTTGCTCAAGGAGAGAGACCATGATGTGCTCCTATGAAAAGAGATATTAGTGACTCCTAAAACGCTAACTGAATTAAAGTCCTCTTATTCATAGTCCAAAGCACAGTTGTCAACCCCGAAACTATATACACAACACCAACTAAAAACATTCTTCAACAGTATTTACACATACACATGCAAATCAATTGTACTGAATTACAACTGGATACAAACATATATGTGTGTATATATGTAAACATATTAACCAGTAAAACAGGTAAGCAGCTTGATCATGGGGAACATGGGAGAAGTTGGTCGGAAGGTGACTGGGACAGGATGGATGGAAGAAGAAAACAGTTTCAATTCAAACACACTAAAGTATAATACAGCGTAAATTAGAACATAAACTTGATATTGTTTGTTTTGTTCCATTATGCCAAACTGATGAAAAGTAGCAAAACATGAAGAAGCATACTTAAAGAAAGCACTTGGAATCTATTAAAAAGCTCTCACTTGGTCTAGTTTCAGAGCACCCTCTGGGAACGTTTACAGCAGAAATTGTACAACTTTTCTCAGGGGTATGACCACAGCAAGATTTATATTCAACAACCTCTGGCATTTATGTTTCTCTATTCCAAGTTTCCATTTAAAATATGGGGGTTAATTGGTACATCTATGCCAGGTTATCTATTCCTGGATTAATCACAGCGGTCATGGGTAGGGTCACAAGCACAATGACACTCTATGGTGGCCACTATTCCCTGGGACCCTGCAAACAGAAGTGATGCTAGGGAGGAAACCTTACAGTTGCCATAACAGACCCACTGCCTATGGCATAGCTTAGTTAACTCCGTTTCTCTTTCTTCAGAGTCACCGCTTAGCATTTATCTGCAGCTGAGCTTAGTACCACAATGATTTGGCTAAACATTCTAATATTATCCACAGACTATTTTGGGTAAATTGTGTTTACCAATATTAATCTTGGTGCACACATCACATTGGTATTCTGTCATCTATCTCTTGCTGCTAGCTTTTGCCATCATTGTCTGATCTTTTAGAAATAACTTCTCAAAGTGAACCAGTAATTTTTGTGCGTGGTGGTTGCATAGTTTACATTACCTAATATGACATGCCCATAAGAGAGGACAACAAAAGCTGGAGAAAATAAGTACACATTATATTTGCATTTAAATATGTCAGATATGCCTTAGATAGGGTCTTAATAAGGGGAAGCCTGTAAAGTTTTAACTTCACATCTTGTATGAATTACTCACTGTACTTACTTCTAAGAGGAGTAGATTGATCATTTCAAAGAAGTTAGAATGAGAAATTGGATGGGAATATTTACACGATAGGATTCCAATTAGTGTTCTGTTTCTTTATAGAATGTGGGTTCTGAAAACTGTTCCCACTCTGTTCTCGACTGTTGTATTTGAGGATTCAAATCCAAATGCAAATGATTTGGTTACAAGTTCTATCTTCCTTGTTTAATGATCATTTGTACTTATTGAATATATTACATAATATTTTTACACATTTGTCAGACTTTTGGTAAATTGTAAGAGTATGAAGGGTCCTAACATGTTTAGCATATTATTACATAATTTATGAATTATTTAATATTTATTTGACTTTGTTTATGTGCATGAGTGCTCTACCTGTATGTACTTCTATGCATTACATGTGTGCATTGCTGCAAATCCAAAACACAGCATCAGAGCCCCTAGAGCTAGAGTTACAGATGGCTGTTAGCTCCCATGTTTTGTTAGGAACAAAATCTGGGACCTCTGTAAGAACAATAAATATTCTTCACTACTGAGGCATCCTTCTAGCAACTCTATGTATAGATTATATTAATATACAGCTTATCTAGTGCATAAGCTTATACATACAAATTATAATATAAATCACATTTTGAAAATGTTAGCATACGTTTGTGAAGGTTCACATTTGTATTGGTTAATTTTAGCTATGATCCTAACTAGATTCAGAAATGCCTAGAGATGTGGCAAAGCATAATTTTCCTGGTGTATCTCTGAGAACATTTATAGAGGAGAATGGCATATGAATGCCATTGTACACAATGGAGAAAGGAAGCATACAATGGGTAAGAAGTTGATTATCAATCTATGCCAGATAGAACAAAAACAAAGGGACATTGTACTGCTGTTCCTGAACCTACTACACATTCTAATCCTGACTCTGAATATCAGAGCTCTAGACACCTTTACTCTTGTACTCTGCAGCCTACCCCAGCAGGTCTTTAGGTCCTCATACTTCCTATTTTAACTGAACAGCACCAGTGAGATTCTAGGTTCTCTAGAATGTCAGCAATTTGTCTGGGAACTTACAGGATCAAGGGCCCAAATTTGCTGTCATAACTTTACTCTAGTCCATCTATTTATCATATTATATCACACACACACACACGTGTGTGTGTGTGTGTGTGTGAGTGAGTGTGTATGGTTCAGGTTTTCTGGAGAAGTGCAATTAAATATTATATAAGGCAAAGGACATTGTCATTAGGACAAAATGGCAGCCAATAGATTGGGAAAAGATCTTTACCAATCCTACATCTGATAGAGGGCTAATATCCAAAATATAAAAAGAACTCAAGAAGTTAGACCCCAGAGAGCCAAATCACCCTATTAAAAATGGGGTACAGAGCTAAGCAAAACATTCTCAGCTGAGGATTACTGAATGGCCAAAAAGCACCTAAAGAAATGTTCGACATCTTTAGTCATCAGGGAAATACAAATTAAAAAAACCCCTGAGATTCCACCTCACACCAGTCAGAATGGCTAGGATAAAAAACTCAGGTGACAGCAGATGCTGACAAGGATGTGGAGAAAGAGGAACACTCCTCCATTGTTGGTGGGATTGCAAACTGGTACAACCACTCTGGAAATCAGTCCGGAGGTTCCTCAGAAAACAGGACATTACACTACGTGAGGACCCAGCTATACCTCTTTTGAGCATATACCCAAAGGATGCTCCAACATACAACAAAGACACATGCTCCACTATGTTCATAGCACTCTTATTTATAATAGCCAGAAGCTGGAAAGAACCCAGATGCCCTTCAACAGAGCAATGAATTAAAAAAAAATGTGGTATATCACACAGTGGAGTACTACTCAGCTATCAAAAACAACGACTTCATGAAATCCATAGGCAAATGGAATGAACTGGAAAATATCATCTTGAGTGAGGTTATTCAGTCACAGAAAAACACACTTGGTATGCACTCATTGATAAGTGGATATTAGCCCAAATGCTCGAATTACCCAAGATGGAATCCACAGACAGCAGGAAGCTCAAGAAGAAGGATGACCGAAATTCAGATGCTCCCACTCCTTAAAAAGGGGGAAAATATCCATAGGAGGGGATATGGAAGCAAAGTTTAGAGCAGCGACTCAAGCAATGGCCATTCAGAGCCTGACACACATGTGGCCCATATATATATATTCAGCCACCAAAACTAGGTAAGATTGATGAAGCTAAAATATGCATGTAGAAAGGGACTGGATATAGATCTTTCCTGAGAGACACATCCAGAGCATGTCCAATACAGAGGTCAATGCTAGCAGCAAACCACTTAACTGAGAACAGGACCCCCTTGGAGGGAATTAGAGGAAGTATTGAAAGAGTTGAAGGAGCTTGCAACCCCATAAAAACAACAAGGCCAACCAACCAGAGCTTCCAGGGACTAAACCACTACTGAAAGACTATACATGAACTGACCCAGGGCTCCAACCGCATATGTAGCAGAGGATAGCCTTGTTGGGGCACCAGTGGAAGGGAAAGCCCTTGGTCTTACCAAGGTTGGACCCCCTCAGTGCAGGGGAATATGGGGGAAGGCAATGAGGGGGATGTATAGGGGGAATACCCGGAAGGGGGAGGGGTAGGGTAGGGGAGGGAATGGTGGCTTATGGACAGGAAACTGGGAAGGGGAAAAAGCTTTGAAATATGAGTAAAGAAATACATAATAAATTTTTTTTAAAAAATCAGTATGTTTCAAAAGAGTTTTACAATATTTTGCAATTATTTATCACTAGGGGATTTAATTTGTCCCAATTGATTTCTTGGCCTAGTCTACATAGCTAAGATATCTTGATATTTTTATAAAGAATGTAGGTTAAGAAAGTAATGGAAGGGGACAAAATACAACGAATCACACTGAAATATAAAATCACAAGTTGTTGAAGTATATGCAATAACTTTGTCTTCCAGGTCATTAAGCACTTTTAAGTAATTCATTATCTAAAGGTCACATTTGTGATAAAAAGATATTCTTGATTTTTTTAAAAAAAAACTGTTGATAGTTTAGTTGTGCTATGGTAATAGCCACTTGGGCAACTGGAAGGTAGATTGATGACGTTATTATTCAAAGTTACTCAGCAGAGGTGGAGCTCATGGAAGAGTTTGGGACTGCAAACACATCTCAATTTATTAGATCTATTTTCAGGCTTGATACCTTTGAAATATTATGGTCAAAACAGATATATCAAAACACACAGCTAAATATTTATGGACCTGACAATACTTCAAGCTCTTTTGCTCTTGTTCTCTCTTGCTCCCTCTTGTTCTCTCTTTCTCTTCCCCTCTTCCCCCATGTCCCTTCTCTCCCCGTTCCCCTCCCACCCTTCTCTCCATGTGATCATGGTTGGCCTCTACTCTTCTATTTCTCTACTTTTCTCTCGATTTCTCTGCCCTACTACCCTCTTAACTCTCCTCCCCATGCCCTGAATAAACTCTATTTTATAATTTTAAAAAAGACAATACTTTAAGTTAATCTAATTTAGTATTGCCCCCCAATGACCCACGGTGTCATATCATGTCTTATTATGTGATTATATCCTAAAAATTACAGTATAACAATTCTTTGTAGATGAAAAAAATAGGAAAATTGTGGGAAAGGGGAAAGGAAAGGAAAAAATATTTGAAAATTGAAGATAATTCTGTTGAATTTAAGTGAGCTAACCCACACAATTTACTGAGCATGGAGAGATGTAGAGCCCCACGTTCCTGTCTCTTTGGTATGTGGAGGAACTCTGAAGTCTACCAAACTGGAAATATAAACACCAACTGAGCCACAAAATGTTTGATCTACCAGTGTCCTGCCTGCAAAATATGCTAGGGCAATGGTGTTAGGGTTTGTGAGAGTTGAATAACCAACCAATATCTGTTTTGACTTAAGGCCCATTCCACAAGATGGAGCTCATACCCAAAATTGCTTGGGTAGCCAAGAACCAGAGATTATCTCAGAGACCTAGAATAAAACAGAGCAATACTAGTCAAGAAAATATACATACATACATACATACATACATACATACATACATACATACATAAATGACCTCTAAGGATAGGCTGCTATACTTATGAGATCAGTGCCTTATTCAGCTATCATCAGAGAGGCTTCCTTCTGCAGCATATAGGAACAAATACAGAGACAATCAGAAGAGCGAAAGCTTAGCGAATACAGTTCTAAATGAGATGTCTCCATCAAATCTGTGGACTCAGATCTCAGGGATCTCCACAGAAGGTGAGGCAGTAGGAGTTTGGGAGCCAAAGTGGGTGGAAGACCCCAGAAGAACAAGGCACTCTAAATCAACTGAACAAAGCTCAAATTAACTCTTAAAGGTTAACATAGCAAGCACAGGATCAACATGGTTTTGCACCAGGTTCTGCGAATGTACTTTATAATTTTACTTGAGTATTTTTATGGGATTCCTTAATGTGCAAATGCATAAGTCTCTAATAATTTTGTCTTATTTTGTGGCTCTTTTCTCTCTGTTGGATTGCACTGCCCAGCCTTAAGGTGATGGCTTTTGTTTTATCTTAGTGCATTTTAATTTTATTTAAAAAAATAAGTCACCTAAGTATACTATCATATCATCTGCAAAATAGTGATATTTTTACTTCTTCATTTCCAATCTGTATCCCTTTGAACTTTTTTGTTGTCTAATTGCTCTGGCTGTGCTCCAAGTACTTTATTCAATAGGTAGGGAGAGAGTGGGCAGCCTTGTCTAGTCCCCAATTTCAGTGGAATTGCTTCGAGTTTCTCTCCATTGAGTTTGATGTTGGCCACTTGTTTGCTGTATATTGCTTTCACTATGCTTAGGTATGGGCCTTGAACTCCTGGTCTTTCCAAGGCTTTTATTATGAAGGGGAGTTGAATTTTGTCAAATGCTTTCTCAGCATCTAAGGAGATGATCATGTACTTTTTTCCCCTTTGAGCTTGTTTGTATAGTAGATTATGTTGATGGATTTCCATATATTGAACTATCCTTGCATCCCTGGGACAAAGCCTACTTGACCATGGTGAATAATCGTTTTGATGTGTTCTTAGATTTGGTGAGAATTTTATTGAGTATTTTTGTATCAATATTTATGAGGAAAATTGGTCTGAAGTTCTCTTTCTTTTTTGGATCTTTGTGTGGTTTAGGTATAAGTGTAATTTTGGCTTCAAAGAATGAATTGGGTAGTGTTCCTTCTGTTTCTATTTTGTTTTCTATTTTGTGGAATAGTTTCAAGTGTATTAGTATTCGGTCTTCTTTGAAGCTCTGATAAAATTCTGCACTAAACCAATCTGGTCCTGGGCTTTCTTTGGTTGGGAGACTGCTTCTATTTTTGTAGGGGTTATGGGACTGTTTAGATGGTTTATCTGATCCTGATTGAACTTTGGTTCCTGGTATCTGTCTAGAGAATTATCCATTCCATCCAGAATTTCCAGTTTTGTTGAGTATAGGCTTTTGTAGTAGTATCTGATAATTTTTAGAATTTCCTCAGTTCCTGTTGTTAGGTCTTCCTTTTCATTTCTGATTTTGTTAATTTGAATACACTCTCTATGCCTTCTGGTCAGTCTGGCTAAGGGTTTATCTAACTTGTTGATTTTCTCAAAGAACCAGTTCCTGGTTTTGTTGATTCTTTGTATACTTCTTTTTGTTTCTACTTGCTTGATTTCTGCCTGAGTGATTATTTGCTGCCTTCAAGTCCTCTTGGGAGTATTTGCTTCATTTTGTTCTAGAGCTTTTAGGTGTGCTGTCAAGCTGCTGATATATGCTCTTTCTTGTTTCTTTCTGCAGGCACTCAGCGCTATGAGTTTTCCTCTTAGCACAGCTTTCATTGTGTCCCATAAGTTTGGGTATGTTGTTTCTTCATTTTCATTAAATTCTAAAAAGTTTTTAATTTCTTTCTTTAATTCTTCCTTGACCAGGTTATCATTGAGTAGAGCATTGTTCAATTTCCACGTATATGTGGGCATTTTGTTGTTTTTGTTGTTATTGAAGACCAGCCTTAGTCCATAGTGATCTGATAGGATGCATGGGATTATTTTGATCTTCCTTTATCTATTGAGACCTGTTTTGTCACCAATTGGTGACATGGTTAATTTTGAAGAAGGTACCATGAGGTGCTGAGAAGAAGGTATATTTTTTTGTTTTAAGATGAAAAAAAAAAGTATGTGAAAAATGGAATGACTGACTTACTTACTTTCAGAACCACATCTACAGTGAATTGCTAAAGAAGGAAATTCCTAGGTTTATTTTATTGTGAAATCCATTCTTCTACCACCCATGTTTCCTCTCTTCATTTCCACCCAAACTGGAAAGCACTGTACCTTAATACAAGCAATCAGAATGCATACTGCCCAGTGTGACAACTTTTGCTCAGTGTTGAATGTCACTTTTGTATCTGGGTTCTAGACATGAGAGATCTGCTTTTCAGTGTGTCTGATTTGAGGTAGGAGAACCTATATGTATTGGAGCCTATAGAGAAGTAGTTAGGTAATTGTGACTTCATTTCTGGAAGAGATTTAAATAGCAGTAAAGGCACGTTGGTTCAGTTACAGAAGAAGGTTATAAATACTGAGCACTCCCCACTTCCTGGTTTTCTGTCTCACCCTGTGATATTTTCCCCTCACAGGAGTTCTTATAATGAGACCATCACATGGGGCACTAGCAAAGTTCAATCACAAAAGCTGAGCCTATCAAACCATGCTCTAGAAACTACAAAACTATGAATTAAAGGAACATTTTTTCTTGTTAAGATATACATTTTAAATATTTTATTATAAAAACAGAAAAACAACTAATCACAGATAGTGTTACTTGCATATGAACAGCATATTAACTTTAGGAGACTGCATTTTTCTTTGCTAAAATCCCCTGTCCTATCTTGTAGAAATTATACACTCATTTTTGGTGAACTGAAATATGTTAGAATCACATGGTCCAATAAAGTATAAACAGAGTACTGTCCTTTATTTTTTTCTGGATGGATTTTATTAAGAGTTTGGGTGGACTTATTATACTTCCCAAATGTCCTTTTATTATGGCTAGACATTCATAATATGAGTTTTTTCATTAGCTTAGAATCCTACATGAAGCAGAAGAATAGCTGATTGGCAGTGGTCACTGACCATAAGGAAGATACAAAATGTTATTACGAGCATTGACTCTAACTTGTGGGATGTTTGTTATGGAAGAACAACATGGCTCACTCTGACCAGCGTAGGGCTCCTGGAGTTACACAGTCTGCAGTCTGAACAGTCAGGTAGGAAAGTTCTGGCTTTATAACTCTTCTAATTCAAGATTCTTATAAAAATCTTTTAAAAGTGATGATTTGAAAATATCAATCAAATAGGAGTAACTGCGGATTTTGTTAATCAAATTGGAATACTGTTTTAATTTGATGTTACAGTATTATTTTAAAAATAATCTATTCAGCACACAAGATCATAGGCAGAGCCTCTCAAAACTCCCGTTATAGAAACTAGTATCCACAGGTTTGTCATTTTGTTAGAGAAATGCAAGGGCAAATCTAACTATTGTAGAATGAAGCATAGTTGTTCTAGTAGACAATATGCATTCCTCAAATATAAAGGCATTTTAGGTACAATGAATTATTTAGAGTATGAGGATATTCAGAACTAAGCACCATTTCTAGTGCCCTTCATGATAGCACTTGAATATCTGCAGACAATGACAGCAGATGGTATTGCCAAATGCTTGTTCTATTACATTTAAAACTTCCTTTGGGAGAGCAATTGCTTTCTCCAATAAAACAACCACCCAAATCAACATTAAAGAAACATAGAGGTCCCTTAAAAGGCAAACTCTTCACAAGTGGCAGAGATCATTTCTCATGCTTTATAATTATGTAAAGATGCAGTGATGCTCATGTCCCTTTCAATTGCAGCCAGATGCGTCTGCATTATTAGACTGTACCACCAATGAGGTATTTTCAGACAAGATATATTGCAAATATTACTGACTCTTTAAAAGTACATTTTCCAAAGGAATCATTAATACCCAGAAGATATTTTCATGTCAATCTGTAATATAAGCTCTAGACAATTTGTCCCACACTGTGGTGCCTACTGAGACCACTACAAACTTCTGTCCTTCCTAAAAAAACTTACCCTTAAAACTCATACTGAGCTCAAGTGATAACAGTCACTCTCAGTCATTACCACTTTTAGTCCAGAAACTCTCACTCTTCTATGATCATTTTGCAGCTCAGTTATTTTCCATTCCTGTATAAAGCTGGAGACTCATATTTCACACATGCTTCTTCTGATGTCTTTGACTTATGACCCTCACATTGGGAACAAAACACTGATACCTGAAAATTGGTTTCTTACTTAAATGTGCATGCCATGGCCCAACATGTGGACACACACACACACACACACACACACACACACACACAAACACACACACACAAACACGCACGCGCACACACACACGCACATGCACGCAAACACACCACAAAATAAGCATAAACATAGAGAAATATTTTGAGAAAGAGGATTAAATATAATCATGCAGATGTTTTGTAAAAAAAACATTATTTTCCTCCTTTTATTGGTGTGGGCCTTTGGAATCTTGAGTAACATATAGAATATTTAGTGCATCACACCGGAAAAGGGCAGAACTTAAATCCTGTAGACTTCCATTTAAGCTTTTCTCCAATGCCACTAGATTAACTTCACTTAGCATCACGAATGTACAACTTCAGTTGATGTTTCCTTTCTCAATGTTTATTTTATTGATATTGAAAATATTCAAAAATTAACTTCTACCATTGTCTAGATACAAAAAACCTAATTTTTCTTAGCTAACACACACACAGCAATAAAGAAATCTTAACAGAGAAACATTCAATTCAGGGTAAGTCCATTTTACTTAAATTCTACATAGATATTGGAAATATAATGAATTTTCAGTTTATAATGATGTAAAAAGGAAGCACATTTGGTAGAAATTTTATTTTTAATTTTGAACTTTTTTTTTGCTTAGAGGGCAATGCTACAGACTACAGCCTGCAAATGCTGCAGTCATAGGTATAAATGCTTACAGGGACTGTTAACATCCATCCTAATTGATTAGCTGGAATTTAGGATGTGGTTTAGGGCAAATTGTTCCCATTGTGTGAGAAGTTTGTACATGCTGATGAAATTCCATATTGCACATATATCTGAATATCAGTTATATGTAAATTTTTGGAACTATAACTTGTCCTTATAGCTATTAATTCTTCTTAATATTTCTGAGTTTTTATATAATCATGCTTTGTCCCTCTTTGACAAAAATTTTTGAAATTTTTATTAAGAAAAATATTCATCTAATAACAATTATGCTTTAAGTCTGGTCCTATCCAGTTTGGGTATTTAAGTCTGTGCATTTTACAGTCTGATCCAAGGTGATCCATGTTGAAAGACAAATTTTTTTCAAAGATATCTCTTTTCTTTTATATTGATAATAACCAATAAAATACACATTTGGTTCATAACAGAGTAATTTTATTACTGGGAGGAAAATGAAAGAGATTGTTTTAGATCAAACAATAAATTCAGAGATTTTCCATTCAGATGTGTCTCTAATTATTTACATAATGCTTGTTAAACACTTGAAAAGGAAGCTATGATATGTGGAAGTTGCATGCTGATTGTAATCTTGCCAGCACTTGCACATATAGACTGTGGAAAGTTGTGTACATGATGGTTCTTGAACGTAGCTAACTGATTAGCAAGGCAGAACCTACACAGGATATTACACACTTTTCATCTTTTACATTTTCAGAGAAAGGTAAAATAATTTAAAACCTCCCTATCTATGCCACAGCAAAGTCTTATCCTGTGCTTTGCTAGGTTCAGAATGATTATTAGCTTAGAAAGACGGTCTTTAACAGGTGGGAGTATCATGAAATATGATGCAGATGAAGCAGTAGCAGAAGTCACCAGACACTGTTATATGGCAGATTACGCTTCGATAAAACGTTTTATCTTGGATAGAAAGTAAAATCATTCCTTTCTTTGGGGAAACTCTTTAAAGTCAGAAATTAAACACGATTCAAAGGCTTCAGGAAGTGCCTGAAACCGAACAGATTAGCTAGTTGCCTCTATCACCAAGTAGATCCATGCTGCAAAGACTGCTGAGAGAGGCTCTCAGGCAAGCCGAGCTGCCCAGAAAAGGCTCAAAGGATCTGTGGTATCTGAAGGAAGCAGAAAGTAGTCAAGCTACCTGGAGGGACTCTGACCACGTGAGCTGCTTGACAGAGATAGTTTCAAGGGTTTTGAGCTGCCTGCATACTGACCAGACTACTTTAGTTTTCTAACTCTCTTAAGCTTTCACCCATTCTAGTTCTGGCAGTGCAGGTGTCTTTGAGACACATATGCTCCTGAAAGTTACCTATAAGTCATATACCTATAAGTAATCACAGTCATATACCTATAAGTATGGGTTGGTGATATCCATACTTTTGTATGTGTTGCTGCCCTATCACAGTGAATAGATATTTGTATCTCTCCAGGAAGAGTGTTACACAAGACACAGGATGAACAAACTGTAACACAAATGTAGGTCTGGCTTCTAGGATGGCCTACGATCATTTTGCTAAAAGGGAAAGGGTTTTGAGTGTCAATCTATTATAGAAAGAGAAACTGACAGTGTAATAATTAGGTGGAAAGGAAGCAGTCAGTGAATTTTTTATCTTTGTGTGCTTTGTGTATTCATTAGTTGTACAGAGACACTGAAGTACAGAAATGTTGGTGTCCGTGCTGGTTCACGTGCCAGGTTATAAAAGTCTAACTTCACGTTTTTCACAGTAGGGAGAGTCTTTATTTCATCTAATTAGGAGACAACAGCATTTTAGTCTTTCTTCTATTTTAATTTTAGTTCTATAAATATTTCTTTCTCACCAATTATTCAACATTATACATAAAATGTGTGATACCTAGTTTTAAACAATTACATAATCAGTACTACCCCATGATTAAAGAAATGGTTATACTATCATTCATACTGTTACATAAATCGCTCTTATTGTAGAATACAAAACAGCAAAAATATTGAAAAAATGAATCTTAATCTTAACTACAAATGTAGAATATATTGTTTTATTGAATTGATTCTAAAAATCCGGAGAGAAAGAAACACAAACAATATAAAATGTATTAATAGAACTCTTTGCTATTCTAGTCATGGATCACACTTTGTAAAACATAGCTTTTTAAAGGAATATAATTCCCAAATAAAACCTGATTGTAAAATTCTGCTTTTTAATCATTATGGCCATTAATCTTCAAGGTCATTTATTCCCTCAGACATGTTATTTAGCATTTCTTGACTATAATTTTTCTTTCTTCATGATTTATAGAAGTACAAATAATATCTACCTCTAAGACAATATGAGTTTTAAAATTTTTAGTATAATGTTTAGTACATAGTAAAAATAAATCAATATATTTTATCAGCTAATAACACGGGTATTAAATATGATTATATAATATTGGCATGTTATATATTTATTAGACATACAACATCAATACATCATAGATTACTGTACATATAAACTATAATAATGTTAATAAAATAACATTTTCATTGGTTATATTGATAAAATAAGGTAAGTAATAACTATTTTCCATTTGAACCTTATCCTGCCAAGTTAATTTGATAGGATATATTCTACTTCTATAATACTTATTACTTCTCAAGAGACACCAGCTTCTCTATAAGGTTTAAAATTTAATTATAATCTTTTTCTAGTTTTTATGTGGGAACACAAAGGTCCTGACAGTTTGAAACTTAGACCACTAGACTTATGTGCAATGTATTCTGATGTTAAGATGTCCAAAAAACATGTCAATTACATTTGGCTGGAAAAATGATACTAATTAAAAAAATTGTTTTGTTTTATGAGGCCTAAGTTTATATAGTCTCTTTTTCATTCTAATTGTGTAGAGAAATTACTAAGTATAAGGCTCTATAAGACAATGGGATATTGTACATTCCTTCACATTCCTATCATCTTGTTACAAAATAGAGGAATAGGTTCCATGGTTATAACACAACTGAATAGTCTGTAAATGAGAAGAATCCACAAGGAGGAATAATCAAGAAGTTATAATGAAAAGTAGAAGCCAACAAGGATGGAGTGATTTTCAGTTGTTGGAAATATAGAGGCACAGTATTCTGGAAAATAGCAAGACCTATTCAAGGACTTCAGTGTGGGAAAATTGGTTGTTTGAAGGAAATAGTTCAAATTTAAACAAGGGTTTAAACTGAATTCTACCTCCAAGTGTGTGGCTCCTGGACATCTACACATGTGGACGCTAGACAAGTTCAATTTAACCCCATTTATATCCGATTATTGAAGTGCAGGCAATTCTTGACTCAAATTTTTATTTATTTATTTATTTATTTATTTATTTATTACTCAAATCTTTATTTTTAATCAGTAAAAACATGGAGATATGAGATTTCACTCAAAGCTAGATATCAAAAAGCACAACTGATAGCACAGTGTAGAGAATGAGGCTGGCTTGAAATTATAAGATGATAACGGAGGCTCAAATCTTTCTGTGACTGAGCAAAGAAGTGAGCATTGAAATTTGTAAATAAGTTCAATTATGCTCCCTCCAAGAGCCCTTATTATCCTGTTGGGAGATTATAGAGACTAAAAGGAGGGGAGTATTCTCACTAGTTTTATGTCAACATGAAAAAACTAGAGTCATCTCAAAGAGGTCACCTCTATTAAAAAATGCCTCCAGGATCCAGCTATAAAATAATAAAAGTCAAAATTTAACAATTCATGTTTTTGTTTTCTCACAAATGAGTCAAATCTACAAACCCAGTTGGTTAAGTTCTTAAAGAGAGTTCCAAATCTCCAAATAAGACCTAATTTCTTTATATATACAAGTTAGCCCTGTGAGCTAAAATCAAAATGAGTACAGATGATATAAAAATCATTATTGTGACCAAACCAGAATAGTACAGCAGTTGGGGACTTTTTATGTGGGAAGGGTGGTCTTGTGACAGTCTTGCTACATAGTGCATATCGGCTTAGAAGCCAAGATCCTGTATCAGCCTCCTGAGTGCTAAGGTTATGATTCCTTTGCCTTCATGACTGGAAGTATATTTGCTCTGTTGTTTCCTGCATATTCTTAGTTCGTGAGAGTTTAAAGGCTTCATGAACTAGTTTGGTGCCAACAAAGGCTTACTTGGGCATTAAATGTTCTCCTTGTGATTATTTTGTAGAAAATAGCAGCCAACCGTTCTTTTAGGAAAAGAAAAGAGTATATTTCATATACTTTTATTAGGTGCTCTATAGTGAAAAATTAACTTTACTCCAAATAATTACATTTTGCTCTCAGTCTCTGGGAAGGGATCTAAGACGTTGTATTGTCAGACTGCCATGGGTAGCACGTGGAGGCTATGAGGTAGCCTGATAGTAACAGTGCACGTTTTGGATGAAGATATTTCTGAGCCACATTCAAAGAGCAGTTTAGTGCAGATTTGTGATCACCTACACATCTTCGAGTACTGGAGGATGAGTTAAAAGAGACGACTGAGAAATCAACCACCTGTTGGTGGTGCTATCACTGGTACAGGAGACAGAGTTAAAGACAAAGGTAATTTATTTTTTGCATTTATGATGGGTAGGATCAAGATGTATTCAGTTTCATTGTCTGGTCAGAACCTTTCCCATCCTCTTTTTCCCAAGATTGTACTTGGCTACAGCATACGGAGGGTAGGTAGTAGAGAATTGAAAGACAAGAGACAATTTCTAAACTCTCTTTGATAAACATTATAGATCTGTTCATTAAAAATCAAAGCAAAACACGATTTAGCCACTTTGCAGAAAAGTTCACCTCTTAGGTCCACCGCAATGAACAGTGAATCTCAACGTGCATTTTGAGGGAGCACATATTCAAACCATCTCCTACATCATAGAGCCCACTAATAACTCTGCACACTGAGTCTTGAAGGAGCTTATTTGATTGTCTGTGGACGCAAACAGATGCTGCTATATGATTAAAATGATATCAAATATGACTTACAAAGCCACCAGACATTTCTCCTCCAAATGATTTCTTTTCTCAGATTTCGGGGTAGACCAAATTAACTTCACATTATGAAGTCTTTGTTCTTTAGAATCTCGTGGTTCCCTATTAGAATAGTGAACATTTGTGAGGTTCCACGGAACATCAAAAGTGCAAAAACAGCTCCTTGTTGCCAAACAAGTCAATGGACGACCCTTACTAGTAAAGCAAGAAAGTCTTATCTATCTCATTGATTAAATCATTTTGTCATCCAAATTGAGATCCAGCACAAAGGGATGCCCTAGGGCCTGACACTGTTATCCATGCTGTTGTTTGCTTACAGACAGGGGTCTAGCATGTCTGCCTCGGAAGAGAGGCCCAACAAGCAACTGAAAAAGTCTGATGCAGATACTAGCAACCAACCGATGGACAGAAGCCACGGATCCCAGTGGTTGACTTGGGGCAAAGCTGGAAGAAACTGAGGAGGGCGCCCCCATGGGAAGACCAGCAGTCTCAACTGACTTGGACTCCCGGGATCTCTCAGACACTGAGCCACCAACCAGTCACCATAAAGTAGTTGGTATGAGTCCTCCAGCCTCCCTTCCGACACATATACAGCTGGGGACTGACTGGTCTGGCCTCACTGAGAGAAGATGCACCTAACCCTCCAGAGACTTGAGGTCCCAGGGGTGGGGAGGTCTGGTGAGGTTGGGGTGGGGAGGGGACATCCTATTGGAGATGGAGGGGTGGGGAGGAGGCATGGGATGGAGAGCGATCGGGGGGGGGGGGCGGGGGGCCAGACAAGGAAGGGGATGCAGACTGGACTGTAAAAAAAGATTAAAAAATAAAAAAGAATCTTACTAGGAACAATAAATATAGACAAGCTTATAGAATGTACATTGCATACTGTTAAATGCGCCTGCAATAACAGAATGAAAGACAAACTCACATGCCATTATTATTGTTACTAAATGCGTATGGTGTCCCTACTGTGTAAAACCTGCGTATGTAGTTTTGGATCCAGCTATAGCAATTTTAGGCTCAAGAGTTTCAGACTGACTAGGATGGGCCACGCATATCAGAGTCCCCTAGGTAGCCTGCACGAGAAAATATGTTCTCATTACTTCCCCTTAGCACTGTAACCTGGTGACAGGTCCTCTTTTAGTCATGGGCCAGAGCAAGCAAGCCAGAAACTCCTGTCATCTTCTAAATTCACAGCATGATGCCGTAACATTTCTTTAAGCCTTCCCTCTTTTATTTTTGTCTCTTACTGCCAGTCTGACTGTCAAAGGCACAGCGGGAGATGAAAATGAAGAGGGCCATCAAAGAAACCCGTGTGCAGAATCTCCCTACAGGAGACTTCTGTGCAAGAGGGGTACAAAATATGGAAATGGCTCCACTGACATTTGCCCTCCAGCGAAACATTAATAAAAGAGAAAAACAAATGTATACCTGCCCACCCTCCAAATGTGCCCCCAGACAGGAAGAATCGCAAGGTTTCACTTATGTTGTAGTTGAAAATGTTGACTGCTGGAACATATTTTTGCTGCAAGGGATTTTAACAGTAGAAAAATTAAAGCCATCTGAGATATTCAGATTCATAAAATTAAGGTAGGTCTCTATAAATTTCAAGGATTTATATCTATGTAAATTTTCCCCGACATTTTTGGGAAAAAATCATGTAAAATCGTCTTCAAATTTTGTGAGAAAGTCTATCATTTATACAGACCAATTACTCCAATTTAAAGTTAACCTAATGAAAACAGGGAATAATGCAAAACCTCAGCGTCTTAACAGTTATTCTATCAAACCTTATATATACATATGGATTTCTAGATCTTTTTTATAATTGTCCTCAAGTACATGCACTATCCAATAAAATTGTTCGTTTTATATTACATTTTCCATAGACTTTGTATTTTAGGATAGTTTTAGATAACTGGAAACTTTGCAAATTTAGAGACAGTTTATTTATATAAATCACCTAGCTTGTCAAACTATTAGCATGCATGTTGTCATCATGGTACACATATGAAAATAATAAGTAATCACAAATAAATGGCATGACATCACCCTAACTTCATTCCTGTCCTATTTAAAATGACACAACTTTGCACATTGTCCTTCTACAATGAGGCATATTTCACTTGAATTTTCACGTCACTGTTGCTTTGTGAGACTCAAGTCTGCCTCAGTTTTATAAGGATGATGTTGCTGCAGATTACTAGATGTATGTTTTCCAAACTGGGCATACTTACTAATCCTATGAAGATTTTAGATATTTTAATAAGTTCTCAACCATGTAACTGCTATGTTCCTAATCATTCACAAAAAAGAAAGACACCCTTTCAACTAAAAAGTAACAGCCTTTAGTGCCTGAAAGACGTGGTAACAATGTTCCTACTACGGAGCATTCAAACTAAAGAATCAGATGCGTTCATTAAATCAATACGCTTTTGCAGAGCAACAACTCTGTGCCTTCTTGGGGTTGTATAGAAACAAAAGATCTGGTTTATTTTCTCAAAAGGGGCTAGGTGAAGAAGGTCAAATCATAAAAAATTTTCTTAAAGTGTATGAGGAAGTGGGTAGAGATTATTGCCAAAAAGTAGATGTGAGAGTGGAAAAGAAGTGAGTGCATTTATATCTATTTCTTCCCGTTTACTGGTGTCTCTCTAATTCCCGCCATCAGAAAGTGATGGAAAAGACATATGCTCAAGGGAAAGATGTAACACGAAAGATAAATATTTTAAAGGGAATTTTACTTTTTCACCATCAGTAGACGGAAGAGTTGTGCTCATAGGCAAAAGCAGAGGCAGGGAAAGGAAGCAGGTGTTTTACTGTGGCTAGAAATAAAATGATGGTAGCTTGATTTGCCAGGGTCTTTTGGTCCGACTGAAATGTGGGTAGGAAGTTAAAAGAAAATTATTCTTCTGTATTGATTTTACGTAGGAGCATGACAAGATTTATTTCTGAGTTTACTAAATTTTTCCATTAAAAGTACGACTGATGTTACATATTGTAAATGTTTTCCTTTTCATTTCCCTTCAAACCTTCTTTGCCGTTTGTAAAGGACATCCTGTCAGTACCATGAACCAAAGGCAGAAACCATTAGAAAGAAGTTATTGGGAAATGCTGCCGTAGTTGTTATGGCTTGGATATGAAGTGTCCTTTCTGGTCTCACACTCTGGAAAGCTGGTCCCAGCTGGTGATGGTTTGGGGGCTGTGGGATTTTTGAGAATTGGGACCTAGCTGTAAGTATGAGTCTCTGTGGGAGAGAGTTTGGGCCTCGATGTTTATCCCGCTGTCCATTTTCTCTCCCGTGTTTGCTTCCTGCTTTGTGATAAAGCACCTGCTTCAAGCTTCGGCTGCCAGGGAGACACCCAGCATTGAATTCATCCTCATGATATCTGTCTCGGATCAAGCATAAGTTAAAACTCTCTTCCTCCCCAGCTCCGAAAAAAAAGAACCAAAAAAAAAAAAAAACTCTCTTCCTTTAAACTGTTGTCTCCCAGGCCTTCGGTGACAGCAATGAGAAAAGGCACTAGTACAGTAAAGAAGAAAACATGAAGGAAGAGATTTAGCAAGGTAGAGGCCCTGGGAGCTCTAGGTGGTCTGGTTAGTCGATATTGTAGATTAGTCACAGGGACTACACCGCCGACCAAAGGGATACATGAAGGGACCCATGGCTCCAGCTGCATATGTAGCAGAGGATGGCCTTATCTGCATCAATGGGAGAAAAGGCCATTGGTCCTGTAGAGGGTTGATGTTCCAGTGTAGGGGAATGCCAGGGTGGTGAAGCAGGAGTGGTAGTTGGGTGGGTGGGGGAGCACCCTCAAAGAAGCAGGGGGTGTGGGGGATGCGATAGGGGGTTGTGGATGGGAAACGGGGACTGGGGACAACATTTGGAATGTAAATAAATGAAATAATCAATAAAAAAGAAAGGTAGAGGCTACTCTGCTTGCACAGTTCACTATTGGAAAGGAGAGACAAAGAGGAGAAATGCTTGAACTCTGCTTACTTGATAAGGAGGTTACTGATCAGAATGTCTTTCCCAAAGGAGGTGGTATAGGATGCGTGCAGAATTGTTAGGTAAGAGTTTGACAGGTATTAGCATGTAGATGGTACTGGAAATCATAAAACCCTCCAGTAGCACATAGATGAAAAAGAAAAAAGCGTTGAAACTCTCAGGAAATGCTCAAACTTCTTGAATGGGAGGAAGCTAGTGAGCATATTTAATACCAGGTTTGTATGGCACAAAGGCAAGAAGACACTCACAGAAACAAGAACAGAGCTTCCACTACTACAAACCACATTCCAAGAGAAAAGAAAGTTTAAAATTTTAGTTACTCTCCTACCCACCCCCACAAAAATTAAAGCAGTAGTTAGAGAACTGGCCAAATATTGTGTTTCATGCATAAAAATTTATGTTTGCCACTGTTAATTATGGTCTAATTTTCTATATATAATAATGAGCCAAATTAGATATTCCTACAAAAGATGCATCTACAGTAAAAGAGGAGTCCAAGAACTTTTTTCTTTTAAGGGAATTTCTAAACTCTATGGTTCAGGTCCAAAGCATATTGGTAAAACTGTTGTGCATTCAAATTTATATAGCATATTTACTGTTCTTTATTAAACCACAATTTTCAGCTAAATTAGTCCCTCTTGAAAAGGCAAAAATAATTTTGCTGTATATATTTAAGCTAAAACTAAATATTTAAGTAAATAAACCTTCAAAGTGAAGACCTAGAGAGTAAAGCCCCAACACTGATTACAACCGGCAGATCCTAATGAAAATTCATTTTTAAACTCTCCTTGTAAAAGTAAAAGCAAGTGTAATGCAAACATGAAATAGAAATTTAGCATAATGAAGTAAAATCTTCCTTTGTTGTCGTTGTTACTAGCATGAGTAACAATAAAGCTAGTTTGAATTTAATACGTTCAAAATCACACACACACACACACACACACACACACAGAGCTAGCTATAGATAAGAAAAGTTAAAGGAAAGGAAATCTGGCGACAAAATTATTAAAAATCCATTTGAGTATGTAAAATACTCCTTCCTAAAACCAAACCAAGCCAAAAGCACATTCGTAGCAAGGAGAGGATCTAACTTGAACATCCAGATTGTCTGGAAAATATAATGAATGAAAAAATTGTTAGAAATTTTGGACAACTGAATAGTAAGAAACTGCATAATGAGGGTTATCATTTATGTATTGATGTGTTAGGTAGAAAAACATGCCTCGAATCCAAACAAGGACCTCGTGATAAAATAAATGTAGAGTCGGGGAAAGAATTATACTCCATTGCATCCTTTGGTTTTATTTGCCATAACGATTAATGCACTTCCAATGTGAAATAAAATGTGAGGAAAGTTAATAGATTTGTTAAGGGGCCGCAGTCAAGAGCCTTGCCACTTGTCACGGACTGAATCTCTTTTTCCAGCATCCACCTGGCAGTGTGTAACCTTCTCCAACTACATTCGGGGGATCTGCTGCCCCCTTGTGGCTCCTGCAGGTCTCATCACTGAGCATGAGCACTTAGACACATGCAGGCCAAACACAAAATAAATAAAATATAGTTAAATCTTCATAAAATAAGAAAAGCACAACACAGATTTAATACGATAACTATTTCCGCACCCAATTCAATAAAGAATTACGAGTCACACAATTGCAGGAGCTTTGAGAAAAATGCAATGAATTAACAAAGGAAAATGAAAACAGGAATTATATAAGCCAGGATTCAAAAGAATTCAAGGCTCTTTAAAAATGAGGGAAAGAAAGCATTTGGATAACCATTGTGATAGCTTGCTGTCCCTCTGACTGAATGTCTGAAATAAAGAACTTATAAAAAAAGGAATGTAACTTGGGGTCGTGCTTTTAGAGGTATAGTCCAAAGTTCCTCGGGCCCGTGACCTTGAGTCTGTGGTGAGATAGTACAAAATGGTGGGAAACATGCTGCCGGGTTACTGGTCACCTCATGGTGGCTAAGAAGCAAGCAGAGAAGGTTATGCAGAGGTCACCATGGCGTGCTCTGGACTATGTAACTCCCTTTGACTGGGAGCACCTCCTGCGGGTTCCAGGACCTTCCCAAAGCACTAAGCTAGAGTCTAAGCTTTGGACACGTGGCACACTAGTATTCAAACCAGAGCACGTGCGTAGAGGACTATGAGAATGAAAACGAATAGGAAGCTGACACACTGTGGGAAAATTAAACTAAGAGTGATGAAGAAATAAAATATATGAAATGGTTAGCTAAAAAAACTTGAAGAAAAAGCGAGAAAGTATTACCCACGTTTTAAAGAAAACTAAGCACTTCCCAAAGGCAGGAGGAAGAATTCTAGGTTAAACTGTTCCATTATATGTCATATATGCATGATATTTAAAGTACTCTAAAAGTTAAAAAGGTTTAGCAAAAGTTGAGAGTTAGATAAGATGTTTACCTATCATAATACTTAATGTATAAATTGAGATCTTGGTGTATCTATGTTATTGACACAGTAGGCCCATCTTTTACGACTGAAAACAATTAAAATTTAAATGAGAAATATGTTAAGTGAAAATATAGAAATATATAATTCAATGAAAATATTGGTAATGTGACATTTATACAACAAAACTTTTTCCATACTTTTTTAGTGTTTGAATAATGGCTTTGCCATCGACTCTATGACAAAGGTTTAGACACTGTATGAGTGTGTGTTCTTCATATTCACAGAAAGTGTAAATTAAGTTGTAATTTAAATATTAGAAAATGGACAGCCTTTCACAGAACTATGCCCCACCCGCCAATGCTTACATTATTTCTCTTCCACTCTTCAGTATGTGACCTTAGCCTTGGGATGGGAAGCCTTACAGATGTCTACAGTTGAGCACACCCAGGCACTTATTAGCACTTGGAACAGTTTTGTGTTTCTGTATTCACCACTGCCCACTGGAATAAGAAGATGCTCTGTGGAAACTAGACAATAGCCAGACCTGAAACATCTATTACAAGAACTCACTGCAGCTGTGGGTACCTGTACAAATCTATACTTTCCAACACTGGGAGTAAGAGGTCCTGAAGAGTCTGCCTCTGTCTTGGGAGCTGCCTTGCAATGGTTATCTGCTTGGGGAGGGAAGTCACTCTTATGAGGGTGGCTACTGGATGACTGTCTGTATTTTAGTGACCCCATCCTCCTGAAAAATGGGCAACACTGATCAGACACAGTGCGTCACAAAACCAAGTGAGGGCATGGGGTTGGAAGAGCCTAGGGGAGTCGTACAGAGGGAAGTGAAGATGTGATAAGATCCCTTGCATTCGTATGTGAGATTTTCCAAAAATTGCTTTAAAATAAAAAATAGAATATTAATTAATTAATCCATTATAAATTGGAAATGGGTATAAGGAAGACCTCATTCTACTGGCAAGTTACCACAGGAGATCTGTAACTAATTTCAATCTCAGTCAGGATTTTAAAGCTAACTTTCAGGTATCTTCTGGTTTGGATCCCCATAAAGTGTTCTTGTTTCAGTAGAAATTTAAAGTCTAAATATGGAGTCCAAGGTTCTGCTTGTGCAATGCTTCACTAGTAACAATGTTGGCCTCCACACAAGCCCATGTTGCTCCTACCACTTAGAGTTTTATGCTGTGGTTACAGCTAACCTTCAACTACTAGAAACTTTAGAAATATACAAAAGCTTGTCCATTTATATTTAATATGATTCAGGCTGAACTTTATTCAAAAGTTTCCTGAATTTGTTCATGCATATATACCAACAATGTGAGTCCTTTATCAGTTAGCCTCTCCACACACACACACCTCAAAAAGATTTCAAAATACAGCTCTGCACTTCCCCAGCAACTTCTTAGCAACAGACAGTATCATGTTTAGCTAAGATATTCTAAGTCAGAATTTTCACCTTTACAAAGATTCATAGATGAGTTCTATACCATTTGAAGTTATCGAGACATGTAGTTTTGAGAGACATGGTGCTGTAGAATATAAAAATGCTTGTTATACGTTCTAAGGATGAATGGATAAAAGTTGACATTTTGAGAAGACAGCAGAATTGCAGATCTACCTGATTAAAGTTTTAAAAATAATTCTACCTAAAACAATATTAGTGAAGCAATCTATATATTGAAAAAGTCTCTACTGGGCTAGAGATGGATCTCAATTGATTGAGTGCTTGCCTAAGTTCAAACTCCAGAACCATATAAATCATGGTGACATATGCCTAAGATCCCAGAATTTAGGAGGTGGTAAAAGGAGAATTAGAAAGAGTATGGACAAAACACCTTATCGTTTAGAAAATACATTGCAAATGAAATATGAACTTTACTTTAAACTACTTTTCTGATTTTTAACTGATATATGATTCCGTATTATTTTTCTATAGTATGTCTCATGTATGTGAGTAATAATAAAATTTGTAATTAATGGAAACAAAGGTAGAAACACTTTTGTTCAAATATGAAACTTAAAAAAAAGACTGTGAGATGACAACAAAATTCTAAATATCCTACTCAGTATAATTAATCTATTGTACAATAAAAAGCTTTATTTCTATTGAAATTTTAAAGGCTTCTCTTGAAATTCTTTAAAATGCTTATCCTTAAAGATAAGAATATTTAAAAGGTCTTCTCAAGGGGGAAAATCACCTTTGAAAACAGTCTTTTCTTTTTTCCCTCTCTCCCTCCTTCCCTCCCTTCCTGCCTCCCTCCCTCTCATGTTTACATGTGTGGACACATGTCTACCATACACATCTGTGGAGTTCAGAGGACAGCAAACAGCCTTCAAGGAACTTGTTCAGTCCTCTCACCATGTCGGTTTCAGGGTAAGCATCTTTACCCGCTGAGCCATCTCACTGGTCCTCAGGAAGAAAATGTTTGACCTCTTTGATTTCCTAGATGTCATAGACATTTATGAGATGCGCTTAACTACCCAGTTAAATCAATTATTACA
Source organism: Rattus norvegicus (assembly GCF_021556685.1). NCBI lineage: Eukaryota > Metazoa > Chordata > Mammalia > Rodentia > Muridae > Rattus > Rattus norvegicus. The sequence continues at coordinate 53,723,440 of NC_141544.1, read as the reverse complement.
TTAAAACTTGATGCCGATTTCAAAGGTCACCATTTGTCATTCTAAGAAGGGAAAACATCCAGAATGTCATTTCTATTTTTCTACTCTGTGAATCAATTGTAAAATGCTCTTAGGATTGCTTGTTTGTACATTAACCTCAATAATCATGGTATTTGATGATAATTATAATTCTCTTTAACAGAAATACTTGGATTTACATAAAGGTGGCCTTTATAGTTATGAATCTTTTCACCAACTGGTACTTTATGTTTAACATGCAGTAAATGAAGATCCATATAAGGATTTTTCTAAGAATTAGAAGACAAAAATATATGCAAATTAATTATATTGGAAACATTGTTATTTCTACACTGCATACACTCTCAACGCTCTTCAATTGATCTAGATATCTAAATTAAATTCACGCTTAAACCTAAAAAAATCATGTCTATTGACATCTGCACACATGTGTGCATGCGTGCGAGTGTGTGTGTGTGTGTGTGTGTGTGTGTGTGTGTGTGTGTGTGTGTGTACCATAGTGGGCATTTGGAGTTTAGAGGACAATTTGGGTGCCAGTTTTCTCATTCTAGCATGTGAGGTCTGTGGATCAGATCCAGGTCATCAGGTTTGGCCACACACACCTTTACCCATTGAATGAAAGCATTAGTCCACGTGTTTGGTTTTGAGCATTTTTAAAAGTCAACCACTGACAACAAAAGGATACATGGCCTATTCTAGTGTTCTAGGAGCAACATAAGCCACTTTCCAACTTTATCTCAATTTCAGCTTCCCTCAAAGGCAGCTCGGTTTCTACAATCTATGACCACTGCCCTTCAGCTTCTTAAGCAGTCACTGGAATTATCTAAATATCTCTCATCTTCCATTCTGTCACTATGGAAGCATATAATATAATATTCTGAATTTACATAAGTAACATTTTATAAAGCTGGTATACTCTAATAAGGAGGAAAGCTATTGTCATGAGCGGTTAGAAGAAATTACCTTCGAGGACAAATGGTATTTTCCTGATATTAATTTGTTAAAGCTATTAGCACCCTCAACCCTAGGAGAATAATAGATTGGCTAATATTTTCACATTTTAGTGTACACTAATTTCCTAGCGTTCACCACAGCTCACTCCATAGGCAATTTTCTATTCTCTCTTCGGATCCATCCATTGCTCAGCGTTGTGACCTCCACTGGCTAAGAATTAAGGAGCATGGAAAATTAACAATTTAGGGGCTCTGGTTTAAACATGAGGTTTCATATGTGTACTGTAATTTTGGCAAATAGGAAGTTCATGAAACAGTGTAGGCAGGAGGATGAGCACATATCCTGTTTAGCCAGAAAACACGTCAGCAATGATTCAACTACTGTCGTTCAAGGACTCATCTACTTGAGCAAAAGAGGACTTCTTAACAGAGGACGCTAAGTCTGGTGAAATATAGCACTTGAAGTGAGTGACACACATAGCAATGTTCTAGATCTTATTATTCAGGATTCCCCTACAAGGCAATGAACAGAGGAGAAATAAAAGTTGCAGGTCATATTGGGTGTGGAGTAGTTTAAGCAATTCTTAATGCTTTGCTTGAGAAATGATGAATACAAGTATTATTATATTGATATGCTGGAAAAAATGCCTGATAAATGGTGGGCTCTCGGCACTCACCTCTTCTATTAATAATTACACCTATTGATTTGAAAATGGAGAATGTTCTACAGAGCAAAAGCTTAGATGTCTATGATTTATTTAAAATATGTTCCATAAATATTAAATGCATATTGGCTATCAGTTTGAGAGCCAGTATCTCCAGAAAACACAATGGCACTCACGAATATTTCATGCAAGAATAATATTATGGTAAAATTATTCTACTATCTTTTACCTTACATGTTTTAAATACCCTTTAAAGTTCCCTAACCTATTACCAAACAAAACGAAACAATCTGCTTTGTTTCCCCATGGGAACTCATCTTGTGCGATAAAACAGAAACCAAGCCTGAGAGGCTGTTCATCTGCTGTGTGATCTGTAGGTTGCAAAATGATAAGTGAGCAGAATTACTCAGATGGATCAAAACATAACTTCCCCCTTATTCTTTTTAGCAATAACAATACAGTAAAAGGATATTTAATGGTTTACTGTCTTAACTGAAGGAAATCTTTTTTATTTATCTGCTTTTGCCACCCATAGCCTAGCAATTTTTTAAGGTAATACACATGGCATCTATTTTGTTCCGTTTGGCATCAACCTCGCAAACAAAGTGTGTACAAGTACATGTAAATGCTCTCTCTTAAAGGAATGTAGGGCCTAATTCTCTCAGTAAAACAGTAAGTATAATAAAAATTCACAGACTATCTTGATATTTCATTTTCATCTTAATTCTACCTAAAATTTAGAATTACACTTATACTACTGCTATAATGCAAACTTAATTATTGTGTCTAAGAACTGTTCTAAATATCCACTCATCTCTTTCTATGGAATATACAGTTGCTAGGGATTTTGCAAAATCTACATTATCTGTTTATCTACCTTATACCATCAACCCATTCATTTTTACACATAAATTTCCATTTCAATTACTATTAGTAAAATCTCCCCGTGCATCACTATACATATAATTGGAACATCGTCTTCTGAGTATTTTAGTATTTAGAGATCCAAAATTAAGCAAAGCAATCAATTTTAAATTAAGCTATATTCTTTTTATAAAAACTAGACATTTTCTTCTGATAGTCTAATTTCAATCTGCCTTTGTAATGTTAGAATATTTACAGTTATAAATCAATTTCTCTATTGATTTTTCCCTGTGGTATGGGGGAAGAATTAACCTCAGAGTGATTGGAGATTACTTTGGGCAAATTAATGGCTCAAGAATGGTTATAATAAGATAATTATATCTGTAATAAATTTTTACAGTAATTTATTTTCCCAGAAACAATTTTAGCCTTCTTAATTAGGAAGAATAGGTCTTGGCTATGACAAGGGCAAAGCCAAGGAAAATCACTGATATATCACAGGATATGTAGACACAATTTTGCAGTCATGGCATTATCCGTGTCTATACTGCTTAATGTTCTTCTAACGTGAGATGCATTGTGTGCACGCACATAGAGACAGCTAAAGTATGGTTAAAACATTAGAAACAAAGTGAGGATAAGCTAACTCCTGAGAGTTGACTCTTATCCTCCACTGTGTCCTCTGCTATATGTGTATCCTCCTACACGCACATACTAACGACCATTAGAGAAGTCTTCTCACTTTGTTCCTCTACTGAGCCCCCTTTTCTACTCCATAGTCCACCCAATGCTATCAAGCCACATGTATTTCACTGCCCTTTTTGCTCAGTCATGTCACAATACAGTTTTTAGTTCTCTCTCTCTCTCTCTCTCTCTCTCTCTCTCTCTCTCTCTCACACACACACACACACACACACATATATATATGTATATATATATATATATATATATATATATATATATATGCATGAGGCTTTTTAATTCCATACACTTGAGTCCAAAATCATCTTGTCTACATCTTAGCCAATTCAAGGCTGACCTGCGCTACAAAATAAATATATCTCAAAATGTGAATTTCTGTGAATTCTTTTCAGGGAGTATTCTTTTATTTTTTTAACACAATTTTTTATTGTCCCCAAAGACATCCCAAATTGTACTTATAATCAAGAACTTGTTTCTGGAGTGGGTAACTTAGCATTTTCCCTCTTCAGATACATAGATACTATCCAACAGCTTTCTGATAGACTTGTTTTTAACTGTTGTGGCTTGCTAAATGAAGGGAAACAAGTTCAATGTCATTTTCTTCAAGGATTAATTCATCCTTCTGGTCCTGAGAGAAAGAACAAGTAACACCTATTCTCATCTGACTCCTGTGGAGTAAGTAATCAGAACAACATTTGAACTTAGAAACAAACAAATGATAGATCTAAAGAAAAGTCGTAAAATTTTTATGTGTGCTTGTGTAATCAAACAAATACCTCAAAAGCTCTCAAACATAAAACTTGCAGATTCTGAGGTTTCATAACCTTAATGATACCTTAAAGAAAATATGATTTCAATCTAAACTAAACTAACATGCAGAGGCTAAATGTCTTAATTCTATCCCTATAGTAAGACAATCTTCTCAAATAAATAGATAACACCTGTGTATAAATTTACCATTATTATAAGATTTAAAAACTTTTTCTTTTGACAGTACTGGGATATGGGAATTTTAGCATCACACTACTTTTTTATTCATCGATTCCAGGACTGGATTTTTTAACTTGTTTTTCTATATTCTGTCACATTCTTATCATTTACCCATTGGTGATTTTTGTTTGTTTTGTTTTGTTTTGTTTGTTTTGTTTCCAATACATCTCATTTTAAGGAGCAAGCAATACAAGGTGAGCTTTGTCTGGGAAACAACAGTCTTTTTTGAGCTATTGCCTTTTCAAGGATCACTGACATTAACTTATTCTTATTTAAACTGTATTTTTTCAACTCATTGAAAATATGTATTTTCTTGGATATAGCAATTTTAAGCTAAAACCCTCATGATGTAGAAAGTCCAGGAAAATCCTACTAGAGCTATCCTACATCCTCTTCTCCCTGTAGAACAGGTAGAAAATTTAGTGGTCACTCCTAGGCAGAACCTATGTCTGTCATAAGCATTGAACATATCAAAAGACCCTGGTTTTTCTCCCTTTAGCTTCCTCAAGACATTTCTAGGACCACAGCTCACAGATAGCTGTGGCTGGAGAGAAAGATTGAGAGTAAAGCATTAAGATTAACAAATGGGAGGAGAAGCCCCTTCTCCTGCCAAGGCTGGACCCCCCAGTGTAGGGGAATGTCAGGGTAGGTAGGTGGGAAAGGGTGAGTGGATGGGTATGGGAGCACCCTCATAGAAGAAGGGGGAGGGAGGATGGGATAGGGGGTTTATGGACAGGAAACCTGGAAAGGGGATAACATTTGAAATGTAAATAAGAATATCTCCAATAAAAAGATTAGTATATGGAAGAAGTAAGTTGTAAGATCAGGGCTCCTTCCTGATGCCTAAAGATGTTGAATATTCAAGTGTTTTCAGCCATTTGAACTTCCTCTATTGAGATTCCCCTGTTTAGATATTTTTTAGTTGGGCTTTTGGTTTTTTCATATATTATTTCTTGAGTTCTTTATAAATTTTGGATATCAGCCCTCTGTTGTATGTGTGCTTGGCAAAAATATTTTCCTATTCTGTAGTCTGCTACTTTGTCCAAATGACAGTGTCGTTCGCCTTAACAAAGCTTCTCCGTATCATGTGGCCCCATTTCTTAATCGTTGATCCTAGTGGTGGCACTAATGAAGTATTTTCCTGTGCCAATGAGTTAAAGGCTATTTCTTAACTTCTTTTCTAGCAGGTTCAGTGTGTCTGGTTTTAAGATGAGGTCTTTGTTCCTTTTGGAGTCCAGTTTTATGCAGGGTGATAAGTGTGGATCTAAATGCAGCTGGTCTGTCCAGGACTATTTGTTGAAGATGCTTTCTTTTTCCTGGTCTCTTTATCAAAAGCAGGAGTCAAAAAGCTGTGTGGATTTATCTTTGGGTCTTCAATTCAACTTCATTGATCAGTGTGCTCCTTTTGTTTGGCTATTATATTGCTCTTTTGTATATCTTGAAGTAGGATCCTTGATACCTCCAGCAGTGCTTTTATTGTTCAGAATTTGTGTGTGTGTGTGTGTGTGTGTGTGTGTGTGTGTGTGTGTGTGTGTGTGTGTATGCTTTCATGATACTAAAAATTAGCCTTTTAAGATCTGTGAAGAATTTTGTGAGAATTTTGACAAGGGAGAATATTAAATCTGTAGATTGATTTTGGTAGGATGGCCATTTTAAATACATTAGTACCACTGTGAACTTATACCTGTCAGAATGGCTAAGATCAACAAAAATATGATAGCTTATATTGATGATGATGTGGGGCAAGATGAACATTCGTATGTTGCTGGTTATGGTTCTGACCTGAATAGCAACTTGGAAAAAGTGTGGCCATGCCTTAGAAAGATGGGAACCCATTTATGTTAATTCAGCTATATCACTCTTGAGCATATAGACAACAGATGCCTCATCCTATCACAGAGACACTTACTCAACCATAGTCATTGCTACTCTAGTCAGAACAGTCAGAAACTAGAAGCAACCTAGCTGTTTCTCAACTGAAACTGATTTGGCTTAAGACCCAGTCTACACAATAAAACCCATACTTGATGCTGCTTGTGTGACCAAGAAACTAAAATTAGATAGTCCACGGACCTATATAATACTGTATAGAAGAATTGCAATCCAGCAGTATGACTGCTTTGGCAAGAGATCACACCCAAAGACATGATCTGGCTAGAATTCAGATGTTCCCTTGATTACAGTATGATTTGGCTGCAGTATAGATACACCTTAAGTACATGCCTTTAATTTCTAACAGTGAAGGTAAGGTTGGTTTGTAGAAAAAGCAGTCATGTTTGAAATTGTCTAATTGAGGGGCAGACAAAGTGATGAACCAGATAAAGATTTAACAGAATGAGTCAGAGATGGGATACTCCCAACTTACAAAAGAACAGCGGAGGAAGAGAAGTTCCTTAGGAGCAATGAGAGGGAAAAAAGGAGGGTGGTATTGTATATGGTGGTACGGTATGTTTGGCAGTTTTACCAAAGCTGTTTTATAGAAACAGGTTGCAGAAAGCACAAGCTAGACACAGGTGAAGCTAGAACAAGTCAGAGAATGAGAATGAGCCAAAAGATTAGAACACATTGCTATACTCAGATCAGTGCCCTGTTCAGCTACCATCAGCAAAGCTTTTTCCTACAGCAGATGGAAACAAGCCAGACATTATGCCTTGATTGAGAGACCTTGGAATATTCAGCTCTAATTAGAGTGACTTCATCAAATCCCTTTGCTAAGAACCAAAGGAACCCTGCAGAACAGGGGGGAGAAAGAATATAGGAGCCAGAGGGTATGGAGGGCACAAAGAAAGCAAAGCCTTCTAACAGCATAAGCAAAACTCATCTGAACTTGCAGAGACTGAAGCAGCATGGGCTGGGACTGCATGGGTCTGCACCAGGTCCTCTGCATATATACTGTGACTTTCTGTTTAGTATTTCATGGGATTCCTGTGTGCTAAGGAGTGGGTCTCTGGTCCTTTTTCCTTCTTTTGAGCTCTTTTCCTTCTTTTGGTTGTCTTGTCCAACTTTGATATGAAATGTTTTTCTTATATTTTATTTCATGTATTTTAAAAAAAGTAATTAAATAATAAATGAAAAAAGAAAAAACCTAGCCTTTCGAGTAAAGGTGAACAACGGAACAGTCACTTAAACCTGTAGAAAAAGGGAGATCAGTTTTCTTCAAAAGAGCGACACTGTGTAAATAAATCCAGGATAGGCTTCACGCTCAGGAGTAGTTGAGCAAGTTTAAGAGTTTAATGGACTCCGTGTGTGTATGTGTGTGTGTGTGTGTGTGGTGTGTATTCCCTCATTTGGGTACAGTTTGGTGGGGTTTGTTTTTTCAAGGTTTGTTTTGTTCTCTTAGTTTTTTTGGGGGGTGTTGTATTGGACTTTTTTGAGAAAAAAATTAAAGTTGAGTGGGTAGGAAGGGGAAAAGGATCTGGAAGGACTTGGTGGAGAAGAATATGATCAAATATGTTTACATTTAAAATGGTTTTAATAATATAAATCTAATAAAATTAAACCAAAGAAATGAACTGACAGAACACATTCAAATGCCTCTCAATCAAGGCTCACATGTATGTGCACAGTATGTGGGCAACATGTGTGCTGTACAAATGTCCCCTCTGTTCTGCATGCATACCACTGTGCCTTAGACCTGTCCCCATCTCTGGAATTCTTGTACTCTTTAGCGTGTATTTATTACTTAACAAACTGCATCTTCTGTTACTCACCACAGGTCTCTGTCTGAATCTCAGTCTGAGAGGTAGGGAAGAAGAGAGGAAGAATCCTGGGGCTCACCAGATACCCAGTTTAACCTACTTGGCAAATTTCAGACCGATGTGGGATTTTTGCTCAAAAGCCATGACTTTCTCTTTTTCCTTTCTGCCTCCCTGCTAAGGTAAAATTTACCTGTCCTACTGTTTTTTGGCAAACTGTAAAATCTACATCTTTTATCGATGAGGCTAATAATCAATGAGAACCCCAATTTCCTCAATAACATAAGCGTGTTTGTGTGTGTGGGCGCACGTGAGCATTTATTTGCCTGTGCCTAAGACAGAGCTCAACATCCAAGGCCGCCTTTTTTATTTTTTTATTTTTTTCCATCTTTATTAACTTGAGTATTTCTTATATACATTTCGAGTGTTATTCCCTTTCCCGGTTTCCGGGCAAACAGCCCCCTCCCCCCCCCCCTTCCTTATGGGTGTTCCCCTCCCCATCCTCCGCCCATTACCACCCTCCCCCCAGCAATCCGGTTCACTGGGGGTTCAGTCTTGGCAGGACCCAGGGCTTCCCCTTCCACTGGTGCTCTTACTAGGATATTCAATGCTACCTATGAGGTCAGAGTCCAGGGTCAGTCCATGTATAGTCTTTAGGTAGTGGCTTAGTCCCTGGAAGCTCTGGTTGGTTGGCATTGTTGTACATATGGGGTCTCGAGCCCCTTCAAGCTCTTCCAGTTCTTTCTCTGATTCCTTCAACGGGGGTCCTATTCTCAGTTCAGTGGTTTGCTACTGGCATTCGCCTCTGTGTTTGCTGTATTCTGGCTGTGTCTCTCAGGAGAGATCTACATCCGGTTCCTGTCGGCTTGCATTTCTTTGCTTCGTCCATCTTATCTAATTGGGTGGCTGTATATGTATGGGCCTTCTTTTATCAGTTCCTGTCTTCCTTTCTAGACAGGATCTTTCACGGCAGCCATTGTCCATCGATTAGCTCGGCAGTGGACTCTGGGCGTTCCCTGTACCTTCTGGGCTGGACCCCCCTTTCCCCACTCAGTTATTTTCTGTAGCTATATAAACTCTGAACTCAGACTGCATGCTGGCGTGATGGGCCCTTTACAAACCCAACTACCTCTCCACTGAGTTTTCATCATTTCTACTTACACCCCATAAGTCAGAACAGATAAAACATTCGCAAAAAGCAAGCAGTAGGTATTTGAGTGAAAGCAATTTGCTGCCTTTGCTGTGGCTTATCTCAACTTCTGGAAGCAATCCACTTACTAGTTGTGTGATAATATTTGTTATGATACATCTACAATTATCTGGGAAATCCTTTGTATTTTGATTTTCCCAACTACCAAAATAATCACCTGGATGAATTAAAGATTTCGCTTGGCTTTTTTCCCCCTCTTGCTTTTTTGTTTTCTTTTTATATACCGAGACATCTGCTTAGAAAAGTGAGGAAATTACTGTTTTCTTCTGCTCTAGGGGAATACAGGTTCACACTTCACACCTGGAGTTAGCTTCCGTGGGCTGAGCTTGAAGCTGCAAACACTGCCTGCGTATTCTGGAACCAGAGAACTGCAATCCCCTGGTGATTAGAATCAGACAGGGGTAATAATTTGTTAATGTAACCAACAGTTCTAAATCAATAAATCTCCAGCTTGGGTCAGGGAAAGAGACTGCCATGGCTTTTCAAAAGTTTGTCCAAGCAATACTGCAAAGGCAAAAAACAACAACAACAAGAAATGCTGTTTAAAGTAGGAAATTTCAAGACAGACTTTGTCATGTAATCACAGCCACGGGATGCAAAACTGCCTGCCTTTTGATCTTGAAAGAGTCTCATTTTGTAACCTATTCACTAAACCAAAGCATAGTGGGATGTGTACCTCTGACTGAAGCCCTTTCTAAGCCGCCTGAAAATACGAGCTACATCAATAGCAGTTGCTTATGTCCATATTACAACTGAGAGGAGCATTCTAAAATGATCCAAAAGCATTTGCAACTTGGCTTGACAGTCACTGAAGAGGTGTGTGTGTGTGTGTGTGTGTGTGTGTGTGTGTGTGTGTGTGTGTGTGTGTGTCTGGGTCTGTGTGCTAGGGTTGGTCTTGTGTTCTGTGTATTCAGAGTGTGTATGTGTGTGTGTGTGTGTGTGTGTGTGTATGTGTGTGTGTGTGTCCTTTTGGGAATTTAATCAGCAGTTTTAGTACCATCAATAATTTAAGCTTGCCCATCCCAATGTTGGAGTAGCATTAACCATTTTAGCATTTATCTACATAACGAGTTTTAACAACTCTCCTAATTTATTTGTGAAAAAATAATATAACACATATTCTAGCTTTTGAAAATGGATGACAAGTAAGAGCAACCTGATTCCTGTTGTCAGAAGACAAGGCTTTAGATTGCTTTACATTTCCTCTTAATAAATACCTGCCCTATTCTTGAACAAATAAGAAAATGAATCCCATATATATCTAGTGACAACCAATAGTTTTTTAAAAATATTTTTATTTATTTTATGTGGCATTTCAATATTATACTGGCAGAATGGAAAACTCATCTGAACCTTGTTGTTTGGATCTGTTTTTGTTCTTTTTTTCTGTAGGAATTCATGCATGTTCATTTCTTTATGAAATATGCCAGAAACAATCTAGAGAAGTATGTTTCAATATATATCCAAAATAGATGCTTTCTTGGCTAAAGGTTAAAAATTGCCCTAAAACATTATTAGGCTTCCAGTTCAAAAGAAAATAATGGATTCTTCTGGTGGCCTTTTCTAAAAAACACAAAACAACCCAGGCTGCAATTTCTTCTCCCAGTAGCCTTAAGGCATATCGTTTGGTAAGAGTCCTCCATGATGCTGGGCATTTCTCAAAGTGATAACCTCTTTACAACTTCTGATGAGGGAAAAAAACTTGTTGGCACTGGTGGGGATATACTGTTGCCAATTAAGATTTCTCAAGACTTTAAAAGTGGGTCAGCCTCTCTGTTTCATTAAAGATGCTCTTGGCAAGTGAAAAAATAGAAGTGGAATTACAAATACCCCTTCTTGGCGCTGGTGGCTAACCTTACAATTCTGAGGTCAAGAAGAACAGGTAAAGGAAGGCCTGCAGCTGTGCCTCGGCTTTGGTTCCAGCTAGGGTTAAGCACCCCTTTCTGTACTTTGCTTGCAAAGATCAGTGGGCCTGGCCTGAGTTCACTCAGTTTTACATTTTATCTTTATAAGCTCAGCTGGTGCAGGGATGAACACGGAGGATGGGGCAGATCACATCCATTCGGGATAATATCCAACAGTGAGATTCTGACAAGATATTTGTTAATGTTTCTCAGACATTAAAGGAAGTGGTTTGAAAGAAAGGGTAGGAAGGTTAGGATCTAGAAAGAAAATCCAGGTCAAGTGCACAACAGAAAACTGTTGTTTTAGCCCCAGACCTACATGATTTACAGTTTCTGTGATTGTCACAATTATACCACACTTTCAATATTCCTAACATACATTTTGAAATGGATGTCTTTAAAAAATATTTATTGGGTGGGTAAGAGTGTGTGTGTGTGTGTGTGTGTGTGTGTGTGTGTGTGTGTGTGTGTGTGTGTGTGTGTGTGTGTGTGTGCTTTGAGAGAGCTAGCGAGAGAGCAGAGAACAAAATTGTCATGTGCTGTGTGTGGAGGTCAGAAGATTACTTGCAGGAGTCTATTCTTTCCTTCTAGCATCTGGTTCAGGGAGATCTTAGTCATAATTCCTTTACACACGGAGACTCTGATGACCAAAAAGAGGTGTCTTAATAACACTACTCTTCATGTTTTACTAAATTATTCATTGGCTTTTGTTTCTCTTTTGATCTCACCAGCCAACAATGCTAACGTATTTGACAAATGTTAGACCAATTACAGACTTACTCAAAAGGCATGACTTTCCTTCTCTCTCCGATGGCAGCTTCCAAGATAGGTAGCTTATCCCCCCTGCTGTTTTTCTCTAGGCTCATTCTTCCCTCTACTTTTTTTTCTTTTGTTTTGATTGGCTGATTACAGCCCTATTCCCAGTCATGTGTATAAATCACATCCAAATGTTCTGTACAATACAGCGTTTGTTTTCCTGATCTAAATTTACACCATCACAGAAATGCAAATGGAGCACATTTTCACTGAGGAGATAACACACTCGTCTTTTAATATTATTTGGGACCGAATCTAAATTATACCAAACCAAATACAAAAGCACAGGGAGTCTGATGGCCAGGTTTAAGACATTTCATGTGAAATTTGAGTTGCTAATTCTGTATCCTTGGGTTCTGTTTCTTTCTTCTTTGGTTTTTCTTTGTAATCCTAGGAGCTGAACCCAGGTTCCTCAAACATGGTGGAGTGGGATTGTGCTCTCCAAATGAGATTATGCTGCTACATCTGCTTCCTGATATTTTAATTTGGTTAATTAGAATCATTGGAATTATTTAGTTTTTCTATGAAAATAAGTGGACCTAAAATAAATGACAGATTTATTAGAAGACTGGAAACATCCCACAGAAATTACACATCATTCATTTTGAAGTGTTTAAAGCTCAGAAAGGAGACACTGCCTGAGAATTAGAAGACACTTTATTCATTCTCTCTCTCTCTCTCTCTCTCTCTCTCTCTCTCTCTCTCTCTCTATCTATCTCTATCTCTATCTCTATCTCTATCTCTCTCTTGTCATCTGTCATCTATCTCTGTCTCTTTATCTCTATCTCTGTCTCTCCTGAAAGATACACAGCATCTAGCTTTTATGGAGGGAAGCCTTGACTTAGAGTATTTGCTAAGTTTCATGATTTAAATAAAACACTAATTTCATTCAACACTACCAACTCAGAGTCATGCAGAATATTGAAAGTTTAGCTTTAAATTCTTGTAAGCTTTAACAAGTGGAGTCAGTATAAAATGGCTCGAAAGCACAATGATCCAACACCTTCTGCCTGCATGTTCCATTTATCCCTTTGTTTTACTCTTTAAACATCTTTCTCTATTAATACAACTTTTAATCAAGTGCTTGAAAATGGAAATCAAAATCCCAACCCATGTGGTTTCAATATTTCTGTGACTCATATTTTTTACTCATAATTTCAATTTTCCTAAGGAATATCTTGCTGATTTACCATGTTAGTATGTTACGTAATTTAAGGGAAGGATAGGAATTGTTGCTTAAGGGAAACTAAATTCCTTACCTTATATCAACGAGAATAAGAAATTACAGTGGCATATAAACAAATAATACATGTATACCTTTAACTACTCCTCCAAACTTTGGCTTATGACTTAGTGAAAATCTTCAAACATATTTAAAAAAAATTCCTCCCTGCTGACCAGCTTTCTTAGTGCCTAAAGGTTCCATTCATGGTTCAGTGAAAAAGGCTACAATGGTTTTACTTAGTGCTGTCCTATAAAGCTCATTTCTCAGGCAAGGTAAAACTTGTACAAGACCACATGAACAACAGCTTCAAGATTATTATGGGTAACTAACCACTTTCGGAATGAATTTGACACATACTCCACAGTTAATTTCATCCCTGTTTCTATAATTCTGGGCAAAATCTCATGGCTGGGGAAGTCATAAGCCCTACAGTAGAACCTTCCCTTGTACTTTTTGCTAAATTACTGCCAAATTGCCATCTTAATACTTATTTTTTATATCCGTAGGCATGGACTGTTCCCAGCCTTGGTCAGTAAGGCTTTGTTTTGAAGTAGACACCAACAAAGGAAAGAAAGAGATGTGTAACTCTTCAAAGTCCTAAAAACAAGAGACTGAGGGCTCTGCCCTAAACACGATACCTATATTACTACTCCCAACTCTAAGGTTTGAAGAACAACTTGGAAGAGGGGGCAGAAAAGAATAAAGACTTGAAGGATAGGAAGAACTGCTGTGAAATCTTTTTTTCTAGAAATGACATACAACAACTCATACTAGCTTTGCTTACCTTACCTAAACAAGACATATACAAGATCAAGAAAACCAAATTTAGAGTGTAGATGTCATAGATGATCTACAGGTCTCACCCCTGTAGAGATATTGAGGAGATGTGGGTGGTTGATTGTTGTTTGGTATGGAAAATCATACTTTTTAGGATGTGGGATTTGGTAGATGTCCAATGCTCTAGTAGATGTCCCATACCCATGAACACTTTAGCAACACTAACTGTATTTAGTGAATTATTTAAAAATCAGCAAGGTGTATTGGGAAAATATGGCAGTTTGAGTGGAGAAATAGTAGGGGTAATGAAATTTCATTGTATACTTACATGACATTCAAAAGAATAATAAAAAAAAGAAAATATTTCAATGTGACCCACTTATTTTTCTCTACGAGACAGCAATAACACATGCTACTATTTTATATTTTATAGTAAGAAAATGTAGATTTTATCTAGTTTCCAATTTAATGTTAGATAGATAAAAAATGTTAAATCATATATATATATATGTTTTCTTTGAAATGCTAATAGAGGCAGCATAGGTTATAGCTATTTCTAAATTAAATACAGTAAACACATTGTTTTGAGAAAAATCTGCCTGTATCTTGGGACAAAGGCTAGTGGAAAAATCAATACAAACATATTTCCAGTCATATTAACATGAAATAATATCAATATTTCTTGGTATTTTTAACAACTTACCCAGACATGCTTTATTAAACTATCATAATCAGTCTTTACATATGCCTGTTATTTTTTCCTGTGTGATTAGAATGTGGATTTTTCACTTTTGTAAGTTTGGGGATAAGGAATTATATGTAATTAGCATTTCATCTACTTGCAAATAGATTTCAATGCTGTTCACAACAACAGTCCAAAGTCTTTATCTCAGTGATTTTATCAGTTACAATCTTTAAGGTTTTTCTTTAAACTGGTCCTCTCTATGTGTTTGGTAAATCAATGAGAGCAGGCTTATAGTGACTCACTCAATTTTTCTGAAGTTAGAACTTTATCAGTGTAAAGATATCTGCACCACTTTCTTTCTTTGCACCAAATACATTTGCTTTACAAAAGGATTAACCACGCAGTAGAAAATTGGAACACATAAAATCAATAGATTTCCATGCTTACCAAACCAACATGATGTATAACAGCAGGTGTTGTTGAAATCCATTAAAACAATCTTGTTTCTACAAATATATGTTCAAATTCAATTGCAGGCCATAGTCATCTTGTTTTGTGACTATGTGTCAGAGAGATGATATAGATAACTATACAGCTACAGAATATTAAAGATGCTTTTTCTATGTAGAATAAAATTGTTGGACATCAGATAAACAATCTACAAAAAATGGCTCACGGGCACAAGATAATATTTAAGATTTAATTTTCATTTCTATATTATAACTCGATGTTAGTATTATCCATAACTATACTTTTTGTTACTTAAGGGCACACGTGAGTAAACAAGTACAGTTCCAGTTAAATATCACTGAATATTTAATGAAGAAATGCAGTGAAACAAACAAAAATTGATTATAAGCTCTGTGAAAATATGCAGAAAACAGTTCACAGCAGTGTCAGGCTAAAATATCTGAGTATCCCAGACAGCCTGAAAAGCACTGGAGGCTAATCCCTTGATGCTTTTCAAAATGTTATATATATATATATATATATATATATATATATATATATATATATATATATATCATCATTTTATAGCTGAGCAGATCATTTTGCTTTTAGACCCCGGAAATAACATTTATCCTTTATTTTTTTTTTGTCTTGCATTTCAGTCCCAGATAGCATAATGTTGTCCAAATTAAAGGAACCTCCAGTTAGAAACTGGACCTGAAACTTCTTTAACAGTGATAATATGGTCTGTATGCTGTCTTGATGAACTTTTTGTGACCATGGAAACAGTAGTATCCATCCAAAGGGACAGGCAGGATGGTAAACCCATCTCTTGTTTTATTCAGAAGTCATCCAATATGTCCAATCACATTAATTAGAGTAGAGATGTGCACCTGAGTGATACAAAAGCTAGAGGAAGTTAAGTAACGGACTTTACTGTCCTTCCAAGAGACATAAGAAAACAATCCCCCAATCATATGGATTAAGTATCCCCAATAATTTGAGTAAGTCAGTTTTTGCATGTCAGCATGTTTTGAATGACATTTCACTGCTGGCCATGATTCTACCCTGCTCCTTGATCTGTGTCTGTGAATGTTTTCCTTTCTTTTCCATTTTGGAGAAAGTGTGTATAGATATTTTTAAGAATTGGATTCTTTAAGAGACTTAACATCTAAAACTTTGGAGAACTCTTTGTCTTCTGAGTTTGGGTACCGTCAGCCCTTAGTACTTCAGAAAACAGTGAGAAGAAGGAAAAGGACGTATCATTCATTTGAAGTCATTTATTATATTGAAAAGAATATGGACTGTGACTATCCTTTTATTCTTCAGCGATTTTGTGATCTCGGCAGGGTATAACATTTGGGAAGCTGCTTCATCATTTGTAAAATTTTAAGTAAACCTTTTCTTTCACAGAACGATTCTCAGTTGCAAGCCAGGACGCTTTGTTTATTCCATGAAATTATCAACCAGGGCAATAACAATGGGCTGCTCAGGCTTATGAGACCCCATGAGGAATTAAGGCCCCATTTCGCTGATTCATGAAAAGCTGTTGAATGCCTGTATCCATAGCCTACCAAATCCCAGAGTTGAGATGTTGGAGGAAGTTGCTCTCCTTATCACAGAAAAGATTTAATTTTACATATTGGAAAGCTACAGAAAGGAAACCTAGAAAGTCCTAGGATGATATTCCTCCTAGGGAGCTTCTCTCCTATAAGGTAAAGGATAAGTAGACATACTTGGTTCGGATACCAAGCATTTTAGAGTTAATGGCTTTTATGTGCTTCTCTGGCATTGCCCTTGTATATTTAAACCCATTCATTAACACCTTGTCTTGCTAGATGCCAGGGCAGTGACTGATCATTAAACTTTTGTACCTCCTAACTACAAAAAATAGAATGTATTAGCACAGCAAGATCTGTACATTTTAATACAAATATTTATAATATCCACATCAAATTTTATAAAAGGTTTGTGTTCACTCAACTTTTAAGAATAATTTCTTATAGGAGAAAACAGATGTGGGCTTTAGTTTATTTTAAAACATGAAGATCATAAACTAAAAATTAGGGTATTTATTTCACAAAAAATATTTTATGAAACACAAAAATAGATATTAAAATATATATGCCTTTAAAAGCTCAAAAATAAATGGCAGATCTATTGCTAAAACTGAACTTGGACTCGGAATGGAAAGAGAACATAATAAGACATAATAAGATCTACTGCGGTTTGACTCTGGTTTTCTTAGAAGACAGATCATGCTGCCAGGCTTCAAGGAGGTTCAGGGGAGTAAATGACTTTCATTACTGACATTTTAGAAATAATGAGACAGGAAAACAGGGCTGCAACCCTCAGAGTAAAGAAATGAGTCCAAGCACTTAAGAGAGAGAAAGGGGGTGCTTCCTAAAACCATGTTTTGTGTTGATTCTGCATCCAATTGCACACTATAAATGAACTTCTGAGATGTCTATAAAGGGATGGTGAACAAACAAGGACCTATATGAGTTTGTGCTCCTAAAAACTGATTTACAAAGCGATACTAATATAAAAATATGGGAAACACTCTGTATATTCTTTCTGATTTTTCCCCTCTTTGCTATGGAACAATTGAATAATTTTACTTACAGAGCCAATGTAAAAATACTTCCATTTCTTCATTAATAATGATTGCTTAGCAACTTTATTCATAATAGCCAGAAACTGGAAACAGCCAAATGTCCCTCAGTGGAAGAATGGATAAAGAAAACATGGTATTTCTACACAATGGAATACTATTCAGCTATAAAGAAAAAAGGACATCATGAATTTTGCAGGCAAATGGATGGATCTTGAGACTATCATCCTGAGTGATAGTCCCAAAAGGACATGCATGATATGTATTTTCTCATAAGTGAATATTAATCATAAAATACAGGAAGCTCATACTACACTCCACAGACCCGAGGATGTCTGACAGGAAGGGGGGCATAAGCAAAGATACTTTAGCCACACTTGGAAGAGGCAATGGAATGGTCATGGATGACAGATAGAGGGAGGGAGCTGAGTGGGAGTGAGAGTAGGGAGTGGGGAGGGGAAGAGGAGGAGTTCAGGGTTGGGAAGGGGAAAGGGCAATGGAGATGGCCATATGGCCATGACAATGAGTTGAGTGGCAACTGACCTGGGTGAGGAAGGCAGGGAGCATCTCTATGAAGAGTCAGAGACCTGGTACAGGGAAGGCAACCAAGAATCAATAGGGATTTTCTTAGCTGTGACTCATGGCATTGGGAATATGGAGCCTGGAGCGGCTGCCTCCTGTGACCATGCAGGAACCCTGGTGGAGTGATAAGGACACCCACCCACCCACAAAACTTTCAGTCCAAAACTTATCCTGTCTACAAGAAATAAAGGGATTGGGGATGGAGCAGAGACTGAGGGAATGGGAAACCAATAACTGGTCTAACTTGAGACCCATCATATGGTCAAGCACCAATCCCTTATACTTTGTATGTTTGCAGACAGGAGTATAGCATGCTTGTCCTCTGAGAGGCGCCCCCTACCAACTAACTCAGACAGAAGCATGAACCAATAGCTAAACAGTGGATGGTGCTTGACAACTCTTATGGAAAAATAGGAGGAAGGTTTGTGGGCCCCTAAGGGGATAAGAACTCCACAAGAAGACAAATAGAATAAACTAACCTGGACCCTCGGGGCTCTCAAAGTCTGAACCATCAATCAAAGAACATACATGGGCTAAACCTAGGCATCCACAAATATATACATACATATGTTTGTATGTATATGTATATGTATATGTATATGTATATGTATATGTATATGTATATGTATATGTATATGTATATGTATATGTATATGTATATGTATATGTATAAAACTGGTATGCAGGTTGGTCTTCACATGTTTCCCTAACAAGTGGAGTTATGCCTATCCCAAAAGTTGTTGCCTGCATGAGGAATATGGCCTTCTAACTGGGCTTCCTTGTCTGGACTCAGTGGGAGAGGAAGCACCTAGCCTTATATGCACTTGAAGTGCCAGAGTTAGGGGATACCTAGGGTAAACCTACCACTCAGAGGAGAAGGGGAGGGGAATGAGGGAAGGATTTTGGGAGGAGTGGCCAGGAGGAGAGCAGTAAGTGGAATATAAACTGAATAAGTAAAAAATAAATTAAAAATAATAAACTCCCACTTAATACACTAAGTGTCTACATGGCTTTGACATTGCTACGGCCTCTACAGTTTTTAGATAGTAATGTTATCTGACTGTGAGTGGATGCCCCTGGCTAGCTTGGACTAAGACATATTTTTATGATTGGTGTGAATTGTCAGCATGAAAGATATAGAATCACCTTGGAGATGATATTTCTGGATATTATCTTTATTGGGTTAATTGAGGTAAAAAGATCCAGCCACCATGGGTGATGCTATTCATTGCCGAAAGGGAGAGATGGAGCTTTGCAGCGATGTGCGCTCATTCTTTTCTCTTTTCGTGCATTATGTTAACATTCTGTAAGTTCCTGCTACCTCGACTTGCTGGTTGACAGACCGTGTCTTGAAGTGTAAGCAAAAGTAAACTCTTGTCTCTTAGGATGCTTTTGCTTAGGTATTTTATTAAAATTAATAAGAAAATAAGCTAGAACGCATATGTAGGTTACATGCAGCTACATCAATGTTCACTGGATTTGATAGGGTACAATGGATTGCAAGTGTCTGAAGGTAGGGAGTACATTTCCATGAAGCAAGAAACAGTGGCTCAAGATGCAGATTCCTACTATCCTGGCATGATTCATCCTCCTTAATGTCTGTCTCTGTCTCTATCTCTCTCTCTTTCTGTCTCCTTCTTGCCTTCTCTCTGTCTCTGTCTCTGTCTCTGTCTCTGTCTCTGTCTCTCTCCCTCCCTCTGTATCTGTCTCTCTCTGTCTCCCTCTCTGTATCTGTCTCTCTCTGTCTCTCTCTCTGTCTCTCTGTCTCTCTGTCTCTCTCTCTCTCTCTCTCTCTCTGTGTGTGTAAAACTGTGAAAAATTTCCCATGAGGACCAAACTCAAGGTGTGTCCCATGTTAGGCAAGCACCAAAACAGTGAGTTATATTCCCTCCACTTCATTTTAATGTTTTAATAGTGAAATTTATTAGAAATGATAATTTTTCACACAGAAGAAAAAATTTGGTCCCAAATGACTAATTTAATTTTTTTTTTTTTTACTAAGCTGAGGTCATTGACAGATTCTAACAGGAATCATTATACCACTGATAACATTAACATTATGCATACATGTAATGATATAGCATTGAAGTTCTTTTTATTGACATATCCTTGTGAGTAAATAGCATAATGGTAATTCCATAAAGGTTAATACAAGTTTCATACATACTTTGTAGTAAATACATGAGTGAAGAGTTGGTATCTGTCTACGAATAACTAGAGGAAGCTAGAGAAATGTGTTAAACTAGAAGCAGTATTCTATGGACTACATGAATTATTTAAAAGTTAGTTAATATTTGATATAAATGTTAGTACCATTGTACACATGACAAAAATTGAGCATTCAAGAAGTTAAACAACTTTCTCAAGTTCAAAAGTACTAAGCCTGGAAACGGAACTTTATGCTCTTTGTGGTTCTTATAGGCATAATATACAGGATCTGTCCACTCATTAAGGAAAATCGTGTGGCAACAGAAGGAATCCACTTCAAAAATCCACCACCAATAAAAATGTAAAGTTTTGGGGCAAGCCACCAATGGATACATCTATAAATCACACCTGGACAGGAGTAAGGCCTACGGAACATTAAAGGGAGAGGGGTGGCAAAGATTATGAGAGATAAGAGATTCAGGAAGTTTGTGTGAGATTTTGTCTCCTAGTCATGTCAGAAGTCAGACCAATAAAGTCTCACCAATTCATCTTCCTGAACTCCAGCTGAACAAAGTTGACACTGATAGACAGGCCCAAGGAGAAGAACACACCAATTAGTTATCTAACGTCAAAGATCAGCCCTGGAAACATGCACGTGAATAACATTATATAGAATAGGAAGGTTATATTTCAGATAAATAACTGTGTGTGTGTGTGTGTGTGTGTGTGTGAGTGTGTGTGTGTGTGTGTGTGTGTGTGTGTGTGTGTGTGTAGAAGTCATGAATTTGTGAGAGCAAGGAGGGATAAATAGGAGGAAGTAAACAGAAGGGATAAATATAATTATATTATAATCTCAGAACTCAAAAAAATTAAAAGTGTATGTCTGCAAACTCACTTGAATTCACATGGAAACTAGAAACTGCCAACACAAAGAAGCAGTTAAACAGAGACAGGACAGATAGCTCAATACTTAACATCACTGATTGCTCTTCCAGAGGTCCTGAGTTAATTCCCAGCAACCACATGGTAGCTCATAACTATAAAGTGAGATCTGATGCCCTCCTCTGTCATGCAGGCAAACTGATGCAAGAAGAGCGCTCATATGTATAAATAAATTAATTAATAAAAAAGAAATAGGTTTAAATAACTCACATGCAAACACTGAACAAAAAGTCTTATGTTAGACGTGCTCCTTATTTTCTGAGTTCTCAAAGATGAGATGTTCCCAGTGTCTGGCAGCTCTGCAGTGCTAAATGGACATCGGACAAATGTGGTACACTGAGGATTCAGTGTTTCAGAATGGGCAGCTTTTCACGTATTTTGTAGTTAAAAAGATAATAGGAGTGTCGGGTGTTTGTAACAGGAAGTCCTCCATGGCTGAACCAGAAAGCACGAGTGTCAGAAAAGAAACAGCAAAATTCCAGACTCTCATTCAATATTTTCAATGAGAAGTTGAGGGATGTTCTAAACAGAACACTAGAAAACATCAAATTATCCTTGTCCCGGTAAGAGGAAATGAAATATTAAACTTACTCTAATCATTCAAAGATTTTATCTGGATAATTAATTACATTTGAATACTTAGCAGCTATATTACTTGACACAGAATTTGAAGATCCAAGGAAAGTTTTACAGCTGTGATTTTTTTTTGTTCTTTACTGTGAATCTTCAAATGGATATTCTTTATTGTCTCTTAAATAAATAAAGCACCAAAAAATACTCTGTGCTTCAGATACACTATTACTGCCCCATGGACACAACCTTACACCCATTAAAATTATAGAAATTAAAACATCAACTAAACACTAAAGGAGTTGGCTATGGGGTTAATATATATTTCTGTATAAAATGACTGGTTACCACTTGGCTAGAAATACAATTTGATTTATTTTTAAGAATTAAATTTATTGTCCTGCATCAACTATGAATAATTGGTTTCTCCTATGACCAGATTAATTTTTAGGGTAAGAAATCTTGTGTGCCAGAACCTGAAAGAATTTGTACAATGTGTTCTGCATATATAATATCTTTCAGTGTAATGTTTATGGGACTTCTTGGGACTCCTCAGTAAGTAAATGAGTAAGTAAATAACCTTCATTATTATATTTCATTTTGCTACATTTGGTTGTTACCTCTTACAAATTTGTTTTTTTTCTAGTGAGAAAGGGGGTGGACTTGGATGGGAGTTCAGGTAGGAAGGAACCAGGAAAGTAGGAGAGGAAACTGTAATCAAGACATATTGTTTGAGGGGAAAATATCTATTTTCCATAAAAAGAAGTACAAGAAAGTGCTGTGTGCTTTAAATACACTATTAGTGCCCCATGAACACAATCCTACAATCATTAAAATGTAGAAATTAAAACATCATTGTTTGGGCACAAAAGTAATCATGTATGCCAATATCCATAGAAAAATCATGTCATGACCAACATATGTATGGGTGAACTTGGAACAATAAACTAGGTACATCAAGTAAATCCTGCAAATTCCACCTGTGTCTGCAATTTAAAAAGCCAAACAAAAGCAAAAAATAGAAGGCAGTTCTTTGAGTCAGATGGAGAGAGGAAAACAGGGAGAGGTAGAGACCATATATAATGTGTCAATCAAGTTGAATAATTTCAATATCTATTTTATACGATGCCATTCACAGTTGATGAATCTGTACTGTACGTTAGAAATCTCTAAAAGCACAGATCTTAAACATTCTTACCACACTCACACCAAAAGTTGCAAAGCAGTGATGTGTTAACTAGTTTATTATAATAATCATTTCACACAAGAATACTGTAAAATATTTTATTTTGCTTTTGAGTTGTAGCTCAGTAAAGATACTTGGGAGAAAAAAAAAAGCATGAATCCTACAAGGAGACAAAGTGTTGTTTAAAATGAGTTTTCACACACACACACACACACACACACACACACACACACACACACACACCCCAATGAAGTGCTTTGTTCAGTGTAGGAAGAGATTATTTTTCCCCAGGTTACAGAGAGAGAGAGAGAGAGAGAGAGAGAGAGAGAGAGAGAGAGAGGAAGAAGAAGAGGAGGAAGAGGATGAGAGGAGGAAGAGGAGGAAGAGGATGAGAGGAGGAGGAAGAGGAGGAAGAGGATGAGAGGATAGGAAGAGGAGGAAGAGGATGAGAGGAGGAGGAAGAAGAAGAGGAAGAGGAGGAAGAGGATGAGAGAAGGAGGAAGAAGAAGAGGAAGAGGAGGAAGAGGAGGAGAGAAGGAGGAAGAAGAAGAGGAAGAGGAGGAAGAGGAGGAAGAAGAGGAGGAAGAAGAGGAGGAAGAAGAGGAAGAGGAGGAAGAAGAGGAAGAGGAGGAAGAGGAGGAAGAGGAGGAAGAAGAAGAAGAATCAAGCTAATTTTATTTCAACCCAACCCATCCTTTTTGGGGGGACTTGAGTATCATACCTCTGTTGTGAAGGGTGTGGCAACTGAGTGTATAAAGTTGCTCTGCAAAGTGTGGTTATGTACACATGATGGTGCCTGTAGCTCATATTCATAACTATTATTGATGCTAAGAAGGTCGCAGGCCTCAGTTTGCTAAGTTTCTGAACGGCTGTGTTTGCTGCGGCATGGAAACATTTTATGAACTGTACCTCCGCTCGGCATTTGTCCCCATGTTCCCTGTCATATTCGTTCACTGGAGGACTCGCCCAATAGGCATCCTAAATGCAAATTTCACTGCTTAGTCATCTGTTTTCAAGGTATGTGACAAATTTAGGATAAATCAAGCCCAAATAATGACCACGTGAGTAATTTTAATGATGTAAGAACTAGAAATATCACACCATACAGGTCAAAACACATCTAGAGACATAGTGTTCCCAAAGTGGTTCTGATAGGTAAGACTCTCTCTGATAGCTGGTTTTGAAAAATGACAACTGTACACCGGAAGCACAATAACAATGAGGTAGAAAAGCTGCCTGCATGTTAAGCGTAAGTTCCCAGATATGTCATGATGGGCAGAGTGATTCATGATAACTTAGTGAGAATATCTGGAGGTGGTCCTATCAGTGTTTGCAATGGTAACAATTTTAGGGGAAAGTGTAGATAAAGATGTCCATTCCAAAGGAAGGATTGAGATTAGGTCTGATGGTGCAGTCCTGTAGTGCCAACACTTAAGAGGTAAGTTTATGAGGATTATGAGTTAATGATTAGCAGGGCTATTTAGAAAGCTCATGTTTCAAACCAATAAAACTAAACCAAAACTCACGAGACAGATGAGACCTTCATTCACCTGCAAATATAACTATAAAATAATTCTTGACACGGTAGTCAAACATAGTTAAAACCTGTCAATTCAGTCATCTTATTTGACTAGAAAAAAATACCTTACCTACTATACACGAGAAGAATAGAAAGCGAGGTTTGGTTGGTTAAACGTTCTGTGCAAATTTAACTTCGTGTGTTTAGAGGACAATGGAAGCTTTTGTCAGCTCTGAGTCAATATGACTCGGAAGTCAATCCTGAAGTCCTGTATCCAATATAAGGAAGTTCTATGCTTGTCTTCACTCTAATGTTTCCAGATGTGGGATTCATCTTATAAGACTCTCCATTGTGAGAATGTTCATTAGAGATGATGGATTTCTCTAACACTATTTCCTGGTAAATGGGATCACTCAAATCTAACCTGGAATTAAAGTGCCACAAATTACCAAAGGGCACAGTGGCATTAATAATTCCAAAAAAAAATTAGCAGCACACACAATACCAAAATATCATTTCTATATCAGCAACTTAAAAGTAATTGAGGTAAAAATTTTCTATTTAGTAGCCATTCAAGTCATCAAATAAATACCAAACCACATATTGTCATATGAAACCTTAGTACAGGGATTTTAATGTTCTAAGAAATAGTAAAGGACAAAGTGGAAATACGGCTAATACACTCATAAAGATATTGTATGTATTATTACTAGCAAACTATGAAATTATAAAATGGGAAAATTGATGAGATTCCTTTATTTCGCTTAAACATTTTTTTACTATCCCTATCTATCTATCTATCTATCTATCTATCTATCTATCTATCTATCTATTCATCCATCCATCCATTTGTGACAGTGTGTATGTTGAGAGGGTGTGTAAATACACACACATTCCTGACATGGTGTAAGTGTGGAGATAAGAGCGTATTTTTTTTCCTTCTGCTGTGTAGGTTGCTTAGATTGAACAGAGGCCTTAAGGCTTTCTGACAAGTGTCTAAGATATACTGACAGCCAGACTTTCCTATTTTTTATATGGTTGAAATATAGCGCATTTCCAACCCTTAGTCCAGGGTTGTCACTGTTCTTCAGCTGGGGTGTGAGTGAGTGGCACTCTACTTATCTTCAATTTTCTCCTTACCAATCACATGAATGTAGAGGTGCACAACTGGCCCCGGAATGCCATGCTCTAAGTAGTTCTACCCTCCAGGGATAAATATTCAGATATATAAACCCTTGCAAAGAAGTAAGTAAAAATATTTCCTGAGTGGAGAAGAGTAACAGAAGTGAAAACAATCCTAAGGATCTCCGGAAAGTTGTCAGCTGAGGGGAAATATGTTACAATAATATAAATAAGGCCTTGTGGTGTGCATCTAAGCAGAAAAGCAATTACATTTTTGTTCTAGGAAAAATATAATTTTAATGATTCATTTAAATGATAGTGACCTGCCCACCCAGTAACTGTTTTTCCTTCCTTTCAATTTATCTGTAGATGAAAATATGCGTTACATATTACCACACAGCTGTCACTCTCTGCCTGACAGGAAAATTGAAGCTGCGATAGCACATATTGCTTATTATACTAAGGCTGAAAACAAGCACTTAACTAGGTACATGTCAAATACAATTTAAGGAAATTCGTTCAAAACAAACGAACGCCACAATAATAGATCCTGAAAACTCAATTTGGGTATATTTTGTAACACAGAAAAACAAATCATGAATAAAACTTCACCTTTCCTTCCACATGAAAATCTCACAATGACGACACTGATGTTGTTGAAGATAACTTCTAAGTGCATGGATGACAAAGAACTCTGGGTGTATAATCTTAGCCTGACTTCTAGCTGCAACACAGGCGATTGAAGCTGCAGATGCTACACAACCCTGGAATGTATTACTGATTTATCTCATGTAACTGTAGCATCTTACCTATGTAAGTCAAACTTGTGGGAGAAGGACCAAGGACGTTCATTAGTGGCATTATTTTCTTATCTTAAGCTTTCTATAAGAATATTTCTTATAAAAAGGTTACCATTTCACCATAAACTTTCAACATACATATTATTGCCTATTCTTTAGTACGGTTGTTACCAGGTTGCCCCATGCCTCTTTATTCAAGTACCAGTGATCTATGATGTATGGCGTCTAATCAAAACAAAAACTATACTGAACAAAGCATCTTTGAAAATGTGGTTTGACAGGACAGTATTTAGAAAGTAAATGAATCACACACAATGACCATGGTGGGATTCCTGAGTGTCATTTAACTGTAGGATTGCAAGATAGTCCCTGTAATGTCTCCTAAAAGAAAACTGTGGTACTCGTAAGTGCTCATTAGGAAAATCCTACAGAAGCCACATCTGAATTGTTTGGGTCTTTCAGTCACTCCTGACATTTTATTGCCACTCTATGTCTATGAAAGAGACTAACTTTATCCTTTACACTGGATAAGGTTTATATGATGACTTAAAACATTTATAAATTATTTGTTGAAGGTTAAAAACAAAGTTGGTCTTTCCGTACTCCAAAGGAAGAATCACATGATAGACTATTTCAGTGTTCCCCAATGTCTTTCAGAATTTCATTTCTATTGATCTAAACTATTTTCTGGCATAATGCCCTTTTTATACCAGGTCCCAAGTTGCTCTGGTTTGAGTTGTTAGGTACAGGTAGGATCTCTCCTGCAATTACCAACATTGCCATTAATGACTTGCATTCTTATAACTTTTAATATGCCATCCACTTGAACATAAGATGCACTAAGGTCAAGAAACCTCTCCACTCTGTTTATAACCATCAGTGTCTGTCCAAGTGCCTTTGCCTCGGTAAGTGAATATTTAGATTCAGAATAAATGAATGCTATAAATAATTAATGTCATTTTCCATGTTTCTTTCTTATTCTTATCTTATTCTTTCTGACTTCTTTTCCCATCATGCATGTGACGTCAAAAGTAATAATAAAATCCTATGTTCTTGTGAACATCTTTGCAATTAATTGCATATTTTTGTTTTTATTCAAGTCAATGGAGTTATTGATCACTTCTTTCAGGACTAAATATTCAATTAGAAAGTGCTCATGAAGCTATGCATTTGAGGCTGAGCAAAACTATATTTTCTTGTGAGGGGAAGGAACTGATTTTGTTTAGTTTCATTCTCCTGATCTAGGACCATAGAAAACTTCCTTGCTTCATTATGAAATCAACAAGCTTATGCTCTCCCTGAAACTTAAATAACCTTTAGTCTGCATTGAATGATCTATGTCCATTCATGTGCTAGGTCAGGCAGCTTTCTTGGGAAAAGAGCACACACAAGGTAAAGTGTGTGTTGCCTAATTTTGGTGAGGATGCGTGCTGACCATTCATTCATCTTATGCTTGCATTTATATCAATAAATTATGATCCTTGCTTTTAGGCATCCTACATCATAATAGGGAAAGTTGAGAAATAAATCAATACTGTAAAAAGGGTGGTAAGTGCAATAGAATAAAGGTGGTTACAGGTTCAGCCTGCTACTGCTGTAGGATTTCCTCTCCAGAGCCTGAGCTTTGGAAGTAAAAAGGCAGTGGGTCATACATTTGCTGTTTGTCATAGTCTTTGTCCATGCCTGTGGAAATCACGGAAAGAAAGAATAATGTTGAATGCACCTGAACATATCTAAGTAATCATAAATGAGTCTCAGAATGTCACCGTGAAAAGTAACAGTGACATCTGCAAATGAGACTAAGGTTGCAAAGAGACTGAGGGGCAATATCACTCTGCTAATGCTTTACTTCCGCACAAGAACAAAATTAATAAAGGTGCCACAGGAGATCGTCTCTCTGTGCTGTGCCCTGTAATAGCTCCTGTCAGTGCTGTATATAGAGCAGAGTTCATTGGAAAATTACATCTTTATCTCCTAGATATTATGACTCCACAACACCAAATAATGGATACATGTACTTTGGGCCAATCACTATCTTCTTTTTTGATGTACTTTTTTTTTTCTGTCTTGGAAATGTGACTACATTTCAAAGCAGTGGTTATGGTCTGGATAGGCCTTAAAGTTTGGGTCATTTTCTGGACCTCATTTAGTGCCATTTCTTGTCCATTCCACACTAGAGTTGAAACAAAGGAAAATAAAAAAAAAATCCTCTGCAAATATCAATGATTCATGCTGACTAAGATATTCTGGCATCCATTGATTGATTTTTAAATGGGAACACTTGCTATCCATTTGGTTTTAACTATTGATAATAACAAGCATATTGTTTTCATGTGTCACTTTCCTACTGTGCCCTCCATGGAATTCCCACTAACAATCCTTTCCTACCACTCCCTGTGGTGTGTTACACCACGGTAGCTTTTACCTAGCATGCAATTTACCTAGCATTGCACTGCATGATATAGGAAGTGCCAGCTAGAATTATAAAGGTTTCAGAGACAAGAAAAAGTATCCTGCTATGCTTTGAATGAAGCTAAATTTAGTGAAAGAAACATAGGTCTGTATGCACAATAACAGCTCTGGTACTCAGAAAAGTATCACAGAGATTTATTTGAAAACCTAAGATTCTGAGCCTTAAAATAAAATGTTTAATATGTACAACACATAATTTTCCTTTAAAATGACCCACTGACAGGTATAGTGAGAGTCTTATGATGAAATAACTTAAAAGAGCCTGGGTAAATAAAACAAAGAACAAAAGTGAGGGACAGTAAAGAGAATGTCCATTAATAACAATTAATAATATTGTAATATATGCTATATTTGCTCTAAAGAGTAGGTCTTCCTAGAACATCTAAAGAAAGAAAATTCTCATGGATGATGTAGATAGGAAATTACATCTGAATAAGATTGCATGTGCTCCACAGGATATAACATGCAGCAGTTAGGGTCTTGGCTACAACTCAATTGAGCAATGCTTGAGTCATGAACTAACTTCTCCCTGTGATGTCTGTTCCGTAAGAAAGTCTTGGCTGCAGAATTCCATTGCTTAATGGAATTGTCTAAAATCTTGATGTGGGCAATTGGAAGAAAGAGTCTTTTGTGTCTATCAAGAAATATTTATGTATACTGACCTTAAATTCAGTGCTGAGGTTCCAAGACATGTGGAGCTCTTGTATAGTAACACATTACTGTTTAATGGAACCCCTCCAAAAACTCAAAGTGAAAAACCCAGGCATCACAATCCAAGGTAACACTTTTAGCATAGGTTACTGATAAAGCAAACTGACATATCAGATGAGGTGTTGCATTCCAGTAGAGAGATAGTGTTTCCTCACCAATAGCAAAGAAACTGATTTAAACTGTTCGCAAACGGATATTCCATACAGTAAGTATCAGAATGAGAAGGGAATTCAGACATGACTGGTTAATTAAAAAATACACTGTGACAAGATGAGAGAACTATGCTAAGTCAATCTTCTGATTGTCACTGGTTGTTTTTGAGATAGAGTACCCAGTAGCCCAGGTTGGTCTCCAATTCACTGTGTAGCTGAGGATGGACTTGAAATACAACCTACCCTTCCTCTGGCTCCTAAGGGGTGGGATTAAAGGCATGAACCAAATGCACAATTGAAATTTTTGTTATTTGGTGATATGATTTTGTAGCCCAAACTGGCCTTACATTCACCGCACAACCAAAAGTCTTGTTCTTTATTCCTTTATATGTGATTATAAGCAGTCCCACCTAGTTTGGTTAATATAATACCTGGGATTGAACCTGAAACTTCCTATATTTAGACAAACATCCTACCAATTAAGTGCACCTAATTAGGTCTTCAACATTTAAACAAATATTTTAAAAAATAGATAGGAATATATTATTTGCCAATTTATAATATTTTCATAAAATTGTAGCTATCAATAATTATTATGGCAAAATTGAAAGCTTGATAGTGCATTTTTTTTTAAAAGTTAAATGGGCACTTTGAGTCTTCTATGTAAACCCTCAGAATGGATTTTCTTTTCAAGAATAAACTTGTCAACACTTTGGTAATGTCGCTGACACTGGTTCTAGAATTGGAGCTTGTAATTGGTTAGGGAGAAGAAATCTTATAAAATGATTTAGTGATTGCCAGGAGGCAGATACATTTATACACTACTGGCAAAACGATAACTTGGAAGAAGGCAAATATATGAATTATTTGAAAATTAAAACATTTACAATCACCTGAGAAGTATGCAGTGGCAAAGTGACCAAGAAAGAAGCAAACAGAGAGGGAAGGTTTGATCTTGGCAGCAGTATTTGCATCTGATTGATGTCAGGGGAGTTGATGAGGACAACGTGTGAGCTAAAATGATATAAATAGAACACTCATGTATAAAATTCTCGAAACCACCCATTTAAAAAATAACTTAAAGAAGACATATCGTTTTGAAACTGTTCAGAACAATAACTGATTATTCTTTGAAATAAAGATAAGACATTGGCAGGGTAAGCCTTCTGCTATATAAGTTATACTCCCTGTTGTCCACCTCCAAGCTTTCTCTCAAGAGGCACAAACTGTAAAGCTCTGCCTTGGGAAGAGTTTGGGCCTAGAATGAATCTTAGCCTTACAACTCAAGGGCTGTGTGGTATGGCTGAATTTAAGTACTATCTCTTTTACTGTTCCCTATATAGAGAGTCAACATTTAAATATTTGAAAAGATAATGTAAGTGATAAAGTTTCATGTTTCCTTATTACCTGGGAAGCAGTCCCCAAAGTGATAGCTGCAAATGTCATTTCTTTTTTAATATATCCAGGTGATAATTAAACAGTAATCTAAATATACTGTCTAAATTGTCTCTCTTTACAACTATTGTGCTCAACACAAATGTTTAATCAGTGCATACAATCTGTCTATCTCATCTACTTTTTACTGTTTTGATTTCCAGATGGCTATTTGTTCCTTTAACTTGAGTTAAGAAATTAAATTTTAATGAAAAAGTAGCTTCTGTTTGTGCACGTTTTGATGTAATATTTCTTACTGTATTCGCAGAACAATCACTTTGGTCATTACTAGAGTCTCCATAAACTACGCCATCCCAAAATGACTTTCTTGATGTAAACATACACACACCTCTCATCTCAAAGCGTATGAGATCATTTATTTTGGAGCCAAATGTGAGTGACTGTGTCTCAGGAACATATATATTCAGTTACCTCCAAAACAATGTTCCAATGAAGTAATAGCTTCCTGAAATTTTTACAGTAATAGAAGTTATAAATTAAGACGTTGTTCCAACAAACTGACAAAACATCAGGCAGGTTGGTTACAGCAAATGGAGAGATTTGTCATGGGCCTTAGATGCTCTTGATGACGTCTTAGGATTTAGTTGGGTTGTAACTAGTGGAACATTCCGAACAGAAGTTCCTAATATTCACAGCATGTGCATTAAATCAAACAGGTTGTTATTAAGGTAACAGGTTGTTATTAGGGACAGTGACAGTTGAAGATAATTTGGTTCAGAAACCACAACGTTCCAACACTACACGATAACACAAGTTCTAATCAGCTAATCAGCCTTATTGAATTCTCAACACAAGGGAAGTTTTCATTCTGAGAACTTCAGGTCATAACTTTTAACTCATCACATTGGAAAGTATGGATCTATTGTCCATATGCTTTAAGGAAACTCTTTCGTTATTCATTTTTTTTTTCCGAACATCACTTATTCTGTAATGCTCACGTAGATTGGTGAAAGTGAATTCCATTTTATGACTATCCACAGCATAGGAACTTGGAAACCATCAGGTTTTTATCAGACTATGAGGAGAAAGGGGCAGAAAGCTCGATAAACTACAAGGAGGCCAGGTATTATCTAATCCTGGATGAGGTATCTATTATCTTACTAGTTATCGAGTGGCCAAATGTAAGTCATGTGACTCACACCACGAGAAGGTAATCTGAAAGTGTGCATCCAGATATGTGACAAAGAAAAGCACAAAATGAAGTGAATCAACGGACACCCAGTATTGTTTATGAAACATTAATTAGGAAGAGATATTCATAAGGAAAAATAGAGCTGACCAATTAGTAAGCCCAGTGAAGGGAATAATGTGAAAATATTTGTGAATATAAAAAGACTAATTGAACAGAGGATGTTATGGAATCAAAACAAAGGTTTTTCTTATTGTAATTTCAGGAGTTGAGAGGAAGATAAATTTATATTTTATGGTTGACAAAGCATGATGGATAAAGGATGGACAGTTGAAAATAAATTTCTCAACTCTGATTAACAATTCAACAGTCTAAACTCAAATTAATGAATATACTTGTTTATTTTCAGCTTCACTACACTGAAATAATTACTTTATATTAACATATCAACAAGACAATAATCAACAGTCAAAGGTTCAGATCACTGACTAATCCAAACACACACACACACACACACACACACACACAAGTGGACATGCCAACAGACACCCACCCACATACATGCATGTTACAGATACACACAGATCCAATATGCACATACATTCACACACACACACACACACACACACACACACACACACACCAGTCTTCTGAACATTTCTCTTCATAGTGTTGCATACTTAATTGCATATAACCTTGTCAATTTTTACCGAAAGTATTGTCTCAATGCTCATTTTATAATTCTGTTAATGAGAGGACAATAAAACTACATAATGACAAGAATGCTAACAGCAAAAGCCATGATTCCTCAGCAATTATTAAACAAAGCAAACACATACAATGATACAAAGGAGGGCAGCATGGAATTTTCTACCCCCTGCATTTTTGTAGACAGCGTAACCAAAATATTGTTTTCCCATCTACCTGTCTAGAAATACTTCTTAGATTGTTCTATAAATAGTCTTAGACATACAACTACTGTGTGTCAACCATAACTTAGGAAGCAATATTTCACATAATGAACCCTGATTTGTTACAAATCTTGGCTATATGATATCAACCGTGTCACATTCTAAATTTACTTTAACATCTCAGTGTTAATGTATCTTTCCATACTTTGTAATTTTTTCATCTTTTCCATTTGTTATGTTTCTTATTCAGGTGCAATGTATAAAATGATAAAATGGTTATATTAAAAATCAAAAATGAAAACAGAAATAAGGACTTTGATGCACTGAAAGTTTAAGGAGCAATTTAAGTGTCATGCTTTCTATGGCCATAAAATATTTGAAGTAATGAAAGGTAGAAAAAGTAACTTTTTGTTCAATTTTGAGATCTGGAATATAGGCCTGGTGAGTTGGGTATTCAGAAAAAAAATTGCTTCAGACTCTGGGTCTAGAAAATGAAGGGTATAGCACTTTGACCTGTGTTTAAGTGTGGTTGGAGTCAGAATGAGAGCCTACTGATCCAACTTTAAAACGTGGTGAAGGACAAAACAGTAACCCACAGTTTGGGAAGATCTTTACCAATCCTACATTTGATAGAGGACTAGTATCCAATATACACAAAAAACTTAAGAAATTAGACTCCAGAGAACCAAATAACCCTATTTAAATTGGGGTACAGAGCTAAACAGAGAATTCTCAATTGAGGAATTTCATATGGCTGAGAAGTACCTAAAGAAATGATCAACATCCTTAGTCATCAGGGAAACGCAAATCAAAAACAACCCTGAGATTGCACCTTACACCAGTCAGAATGGTTAAGATAAAAACCTCAGGTTAGAGCAGATGCTGGTGAGGATATGGAGAAAGAGGAACACTCCTTCATTACTGGTGGGATTGCAAACTGGTACAACCACTCTGGAAATCAGTCTGGCATTTCCTCAGGAAATTGGACATAGTACTATCTAAGGACCTAGCTGTACCACCCCTGGGCATATACCCAAAAGATACTTCAACATATAATAAGAACACATGCTCCACTATGTTCATAGCAGCCTTATTTATAATAGCCACAAGCTGGATGCCCTTCAACAGAGGAATGGCTACAGATAATGTGATACATTTACACAATGGTGTACTACTCAGCTATTAAAAACAATGACTCCATGAAATTTGCAGGTAAATGGATGGGACCAGAAAATATCGTCCTGAGTGAGGTAACAAAAGAACACACATGTATGTACTCACTGATAAGTAGATATTAGGCAAAAAGCTCAGAATATCCACAATACAACTCACAGACCATTTGAAGCTCAAGAAGGAAGACCAAAGTGTGGATGCTTCAGTCCTACTTGGAAGGGGGACAAAATAATCATGGGAGGTAAAGGCTGGCCTGGACTAGAAAAGAGGAGGGGAAGAGGAAATAAGGGGTAGGGGATCAGATATGGGAGGAGATGGAGGTGTACAGAGGATAAGGAAATTGAACAGGGGTGTGTAGTAATGGGGGATGGGGAACTGGGGGTAGTCACTTGAAAGTCCCAGATGCCAGGAAAACAAGAGTTTCTCAGGACCCAAGAGGGACTACATTAGCTGAAATATCCAAAAAAGGGGAGAGAGAGCCTGTAGAGACCATATCCAGAGATTAGGCACAGACCCTGGGGCCAATTACCCTACTCAAAGTTTTAACCCCAAATTTCTCTTCTCTAAAGGAAATGAAGGGCTAAAGTGTGGAGCAGAGACTGAAGGAAAGGCCATCTAGAAACTTCCCAACCTGGCGATCCATCCCATATGCAGCCACCAAAATCAGAAACTATTGCTGATGCCAAGACATACTTAATGACAGAAGCTTGTTATTGGTGTCTCCTGAGAGACTCTGCCAGAGTCTTACTGATACAGATGTGGATGCTCACGGCCAACCATCAGACTGAGCACAGAGATCCGAGTGGAGGAGATAGGAGAAGGACTAAAGGAGCTGAAGGGGTTTGCAAACCCATAGGAAGAACAACAATACCAGCCAACCAGACCACCCCACCTTCCCACCCCAGAGCTCCCAGGGACTAAACCACCAATCAAAGAGTATACATGGAGGTATCCATGGCTCCAGCCACATTTAACAGAGGATGGCTTTGTCTGGCTTCAAAGGGAGTAGAAACCTTTGGTCCCTGTGAAAGCTTGATGCCCCAGCATAGAGTAATGCTAGGGTGGTGGGGTGGGAGTGGGTGGGTAGATGGGGGAGCACCTAGTGGAGTTAGAGAGGAGTGGGGCTGGAAACGGGGACTTTGAGAGGAAACTGGGAAGGGTAATAACATTTGAAATGTAGGTAGACAAAACAACCAATTAAAAACGAACAAACAAAATAAAAAAACAAAACTATCACAGCTCCAATGATGCACTTAGAAGATTACTTCATTACTGTAAACACTATACAATTACTCAAGTCCAGCTCTGAAGGAATGTGTATCCGAATTTAAAAGTCCCGCATTTAATTAATTAATTAATTATTCCGATACAATTTTTGCAAATATTAAATTTGAAAAGAGCAGAAGCATATCGTTGCTGATGGTGTTAACAACATTACTCCTATCCATGGATGTGATTTAATAACTCCTGCCTACTTTGCATTTTATTTTTAGAAACATTCGCTGCACCCGGTTTTCTGATTTATTTCATATATGATTAAAATACTAGAAAGTATTTTTTAACATTAAATCTTGTTAGCACATCCGTTACTAATTGCAGCCATTTTTCATGATGTGGACACAAACTCAACATAAAGAGACAAGCAATCTGAGCAGTATTTCAGAACTCACCGTCTTCCAAGCTGAAAGTGAGGACATACATTTTCATCAGTAGCTATTACATGAATCTATGTATTACAGGTGTCACACAATAACTTCACTGCAAACATAGGACTCAATATGATTTAATTTTCACTGACAGTTATAACTGACATTTTAACAACCAAAATATTTTTCATTTTGAACTCAACGTTTTCAATTCAAAACTATTTTTTTAAAATTTGTGTACATGTTTTTATCTGTCTTTATTTTTTAAATATTTTGTACCTTCAAATAAAAACATAGCTCCTCATTTTAAATCATTCATTAGTTTAAAATATTATTTTTAATGCTTTACATATCACATCTGTTTTAAGCCTTCTCTTGGGTTCCTAAGCTAGCTACATTTTGTATTCTTTTCATAATACCAAATTATATTGGATTTCATAAAAAGTTCAAAATGTACAAAATTGTATTTTATTATAATTTTAATGTTCAGTTAAGTGTGCCCGAGGACATATATGCTGTAGAAACTATAATAATACAAATCAGAAGATGTAGGCATTGACCTTAAGTTATTTCAATGTTGTTTTTAGATCATAAAGATTTTTTACTTTTGTGTTTGTGGTGGTTATCTTTCCATTACTATAAGAATAATATGGAATGAATCAATAAAACAATGAAAGATATCCTTTTATTTATGTCTGAAGCTCTAGTCCAAGACCAATTGTTGCAGTGACTTGGTCCTGTGGCATCAGAGAATCAGAAGGCTATATGAAGCTGAGGGGGCCATTCACATCGTCAACAGATGTGAAAGGCCTGAGTTTCCAATTGGGGCATAGTCCTATGGACAGAAGACTTCTTACTCTACCTCTGGTTTTTACCAGCTCCCAGTACTACCAGTTGTGGAATGAAACTTTAATGCCTGTGTGCCTAGGAGATATTTAAGATCTAAACTAGTGCAAAGTTTTGATCCATCTGCACTCTCATAATCGCAACCACAGTTACCCCTCCCTCCACTCCTCCCAGTTCTCCCCACTCCACATACTCTTTCCTCCAGTTCCATTCCTCCTTTGTTTCCATTCAGACAAAAAAGCGAGACTCCTACGGATATCAACAGAGCATGACTTAACAGGATACAATAAGACTAGGCACAAATCCTCATATAAGTGCTGGGTGAGGCCACCCAGTAGCAGGAAAAGGCTCCCAATAGCAGAGGAAACTCCCATTGTTAGGAGTCCCACAAAAACATGAAAATAATAACCATAACATATATGTAGAGGACTTAACAGGCCCATGCAGATTTATTGATTCCTGCTTCAGCCTCTGTGAGCTCCTTGGAGCTCTATTTAGTAGAACAAGCCAGAACATTTTTTTTATGTACTATTAAATACCAACTGTGTTTCCTACAAATATTCTTTATTACTTAAACCTTAAAACAAATATAAGAATCATAGAAGAGGCCAGAGTTTATCAAGGACCTCATTCAAAGAAAAAACAACAATAGAAAAAGCGCTACAACCTAGATGTACTGACTTTACTTTTGCAACGTCTTCCTACGAATTTAACTGCTGAGGTCAGCAAAAATGACGACGGGTTATATCCTCCTTCTGAGATATAGCCAGTGGTTCAGAAAAATAATAAGGTATGAGGTTGAAGGCCAAGTACTCTCAATACCCATGAAGGCAGTAAATCTCATTATTAATCATTATGCCTGAACATATTTATGTACTGCAATGAAATGCTTATGGATTAAAAATAGAGAGAGAGACCATAATAGACTTCTAAACTGCTCTAAATACAACTGTGCCATGAACACCATGAAAACGTCAGCCATATATATATATATATATGTATATATATGCTGATATCTATAAGTATGTGTCATATAGTATATTTATTAAATTTATTTGGATATAAATATATATCCTTAGTATGCCTATATACACATAGTTCACAAAGATATTTT
The DNA here is from genome assembly GCF_021556685.1 of Rattus norvegicus. Taxonomy (NCBI): domain Eukaryota; kingdom Metazoa; phylum Chordata; class Mammalia; order Rodentia; family Muridae; genus Rattus; species Rattus norvegicus. The sequence continues at coordinate 53,685,394 of NC_141544.1, read as the reverse complement.
CCTCTATATGTTCACATACAAATATAAAGGAACTTTGTAAAACTAAGATGAGAAGCCCAGATCTTCAATTTAAAAATGCTTTTAACCAATCTTTTCTGGCTATTTTGCTGGCTTATCAGGTTCTGTGTTTCATCAACCATCCTTAGGACGAAGCTCTACAGGACAAATGATCTGTGAGAGGCTCAATGCCCCAATGTAGGGGAAATGCCAGGGTAGTTAGGCGGGAGCGCCCTCATAGAAGCAGGGTGATGGGATAGGAGGTTTCCAGAGGGGAAACCGCCAAAGGGGATGACATTTGAAATGTCAATAAATAAAATATCCAATAAAATTTTAAAAATAAAAAAACCAAAACAAACAAAAACCCTAAATGATCAAATTGATGAAGAGAATTACGAAGGAAAGAAGCCAAGGATTCCCAAAATGTTATTTCTGGGTTTGGAAGCACCAGTACTGTGTAGTACATGAATAGAAATGCAACGACCTTCCATAGACTTCTTGAGTACAAAACCGTGGGTTAGGACCTGACCATTTGTCAATGAGGCTTGCAAGGTGATGATGCACAGTGATGTGAGAGTCACGCCAATTCTCCTGGCTATAACTTAGTCACATGGGCATACATAGCCGACAATAATGCTAGAAAATGTTGGATTATTTTAAATAGCTACATACTTGACTAAAAGAAGGCATTTCTATAGAAAAGATAACGCACAATGATCATGGGGGTGACCTTTGTTTCTATTGAAATTTTATTTTATCAACCAGAGTCTCACTGTTCACACTATGAAATGCTTTCACTACTGAACAAATATCCTGATGTTTTAGTGTCCTCAGTGATAAGATTATAGCTGTGTACAACCAAACACAACAAACTCAAGTTCTTAACCATTTTAAGAAAATTTCTTGGATTACCAAGAGTATTGAACCTGAAAGTTCGCTTAACCAGTAAATGTGTTAATTCCAAGGTTAATGACATGAGTTTGGTCACTCGTATCCACTTGGTGGACCAGGGTTTCCTTTTGACTTTTTCAAAACCTACTTTTAATAAAGGTTCTCAAGTGCTTTAACCTCCCTTCTAGTACAACACTCACCAGAGGTGGTGGAAAAGAAAGTTCATTAGGACACAGGGAAGTGGACCTGTTTAGAAATAGTTCTTTGGAGCAAATCCCATCTGCCTTGTGAGGAAACCAGCAGCTCAGTTCACAGAACTCAGCAGTGACACCTCCATCCACTTGCAAAACTTCATGAATATACCAAGAGTCCAGTTCCGTAGTGTCAAGATAGCAAACATGAGTCAGTAGCATTATGATTCCCCAGCAGAAACCGTCTGGCCTCAGCCAGATCTGCTCGAGTCAGCAGTGGGTTAGGACCAGTAGAAACACCAGACATTCTCTTTGGGCCCCTCTCAACCAAGTGAAGACAAAGACCAAGAAGCATTGCAAAGCTAGCTACGCAAGACACTGTCCCTGACAGTTGAGTCTCATTTGTATTCTCTCCAAACATCATGTGTCCTCCACTGGTCTTGCCTCAGCACTGAGCCTGTCTTAGCAAAACTCCACTTGAGTCTATATCAGCTGACATCACTTTGCCAGTCATCAAGACTCCTAGGAAGCAGTAAGAAAGCCCTAGAACACCACCAGAAGGTTTTTGATGCATTTCTCTCTATGGAATCACAATCTTCTCTGTGCTTACTTTAGCAAAACATCCTTTCACCTGTGTCTGCTTCAGAAAAGCACTCCTGCCCCAGGGAAACCATCATATGACACAAATAACTTTCCAAAGAAAATATGTTTCCACTTAAATGGGGTAACAACTCAATACATGGTGCTCTGACCTTCCACATGCTGTCTGTGGCATGCTTGTAATCTCTGTCCCTACCCCCAATAATGAAAGAAACAAGGAAGGCCTGAAGGAAGGAGGTAAGAAAGGAGAAAGGAAGGAAGGAAGGAAGGTAGGCAGGAGGGAAGGAAGGAAAGAAGGAAGGAAGGAAGAAAGGAAGGAGGGAAGGAAGGGTCTGTACTATTTTTCTAGTTATGTATTGGTTTCAATAAAAATTCTCGTTTCTATTACTCAACCTTTATATTTTAATTTTTTATTTTAAATGTATTTACATCCCAAATGCTGTCCCCTCCTGGCTGCCACCTTGCAAAGACCCTCCCTCCCATGCCCCATCCCCGACCCCCTTCTCTTCTGAGATGGTAAGGTCCCCCTAGGTATTTCCTCAAACTTGGAGTTAAAATTTTGCACCAACATCAAATGAAGTTTACCATTTTAAAGTTAATAAAACCTAGGTTCCTAGATGATAGTTTTCTAGTTATCTCAATCCTGGTGGAAGAGTCAGATGGAGAAACTAGTTCTCCTTATCCAAACTTAGCACCTTTTTAAAAATTTTGCATGTATTTATGAACTCTATTTTAACCATTTAACCATTTAACACCCAAGCTACCCTGCTTCCCATATCTGTATTTCAAAATAGTCTTTTCTTACAAATTCAGGGGAAAATGTTAGTTTTTAAAATGTGAAAGCAAAAATAGTAACTTAAGTAGCAAAACAGCAAGAAATTTAAAATCCCATTGCTAATCAGAATGAGACACTCTTGACATTTTCACACTTCAATCATTTGTTTGTAATTCAATCATTGAAATCTCAAAATAAAAATAAACCCAGATTTTAATGAGTGAGAAATGTTAATACTTCAAGATAAACGGCTGCCTGGCATTCATATTTTTAAACTTTGAATTGAAATTAAACTAATGTGACAATGTAATATTTAGAAAAGGAAGAAGATATGATGTAAAAATAATAAAAAAGAAAGATTATGATTGATGTTAACTTGGCGCTTGCTGGCTCTTCTACATCAAAAGGTGAAAATGGCTGTTAGGACAGAATGTATGATGAAGACAGAAAGTAATTAAGTTACTGTTTACACCTTATGCCATGATCAGAATATTCAGGATGTTCTTTTTTTTTATTTTTTAACCTTTTATTTATTTTGAAAATTAATTTTTTTCCTCCATCTTAATTAAATTGGGTATTTCTTATTTACATTTCGATTGTTATTCCCTTTCCCGGTTTCCAGGCCAACTTCCCCCTAACCCCTCCCCCTCCCCTTCTTTATGGGTGTTCCCCTCACCATCCTCCCCCCATTACCGCCCTCCCCCCAACAATCACGTTCACTGGGGGTTCAGTCTTGGCAGGACCAAGGGTTTCCCTTTCCACTGGTGCCCTTACTAGGCTATTTATTGCTACCTATGAGGTTGGAGCCCAGGGTCAGTCCAGGTATAGTCTTTGGGTAGTAGTGGCTTAGTCCCTGGAAGCTCTGGTTGGTTGGTATTGTTGTTCATATGGGGTCTCAAGCCCCTTCGGCTCTTTCTGTCGCCTCTGTCTCCATCTCGCAGAAAGGAGCGACACCACAATGTTCTTCTCAAAGCAGTTTATTCAGGAACCTTTCTTTCTGCATGCAAGCAGCAATCTCTCTTTTCTTTTCTTCTCTCTCTCTCTCCCCTCTCTGTCCCACCCCCCAGCACACTCCCTTATATCCTCCCTCAACTCTGCCTCCTTAGTCCAGACTGTGTAATCTCATTTCATAGGTCCATGTCACATGGCCTGATCTTGCGTCATGGTGCGCCTGCGCAGCTCTCACAATGGAAGTGGCTAGTTTCAGGTGTGGGAGGAAGTCAGGTGCTAGTCATGAGACTTAGCTGCAGTCCTGGGCGCCATCTTGGGCCTGCCACCACACCCACTCTCCACATCCTTTGTGACTGTATAGCTCAGAATGGCTCCCTACATCTTTCAGTCCTTTCTCTGAATCCTTCAGATGTTCTTTTATTTAATGTTTTGGAAATATTTTCTGTTTGCCTTCTACAAAGCCTAACTGATGATCTCTTCTAGCCTTTCACAATGTTCAGATGAGCAGGGAACTGCTATGTAGTCTTTAACTGTGTCTTCCTCTGTATATGACATGTTAACAGTATGGATACATTTTAGAAGTAGAATAAGGGGAACCTTGTTGAAAGGCCAAGTGTTTGATATTTCTGTGGTTTTTGGCCTGCATTGCTCTCAGTTTTCTGATGCCACGTATCTTGGTGACATGAACTTTGAACTGGCACTATGACCTAGGCACATTTACAATGTCTGAGCCCATCATTGGTGACAGGTCCATGAACAAAGTCACTTATGGAGCAAACTTGATGATCTTGACTTAAGTCTCAGAAAGGCTGGACATAAAGGCACATGTTTGTAATCAGGAGCTCCTACATGGGAGGTACAGAGAGAAGACTGTGTACCTTACAGGCCAACTATAATAGACTATGCCGAGCACAGCAAGAATGAGAAAGACCCTTCCAAAACAAGGTAGAAGATGAGAACCAACTCCTGAAAGTTGTCCTCTGACCTTGACATGCATGTTATGTCAGGTTTAAACCTGCTGTTGCGCAAACACACACACACACACACACACACACACACACACACACACACACATACACGAACCATTTTTAGTCATTTATTTTGTTTTGCAAGCAGATGCCTGAATGCATATATGTGCAGCACAAACATTCAGGAGCTCACAGAGATGATAGGAGGAGCTGGACTTCCTGGAACTGAATGGATGTTAACTGTACCATTTGTGTGCAAGGGAATGGAATCTGGAAAGGCAGGCGGTACTGTTAACTGTTGAGCAATCTCTTTAATATCAATAACAAATAAGATATTTGAAAAATTTAGAATAGACTGAGTCTTTCGCTTCTATATATTCCATGTACAAAGCTGCAGTTATTGGCTCAAAAGAACCATTTTCAATATTTGAAAAGTGGCTGTTTTTCATTGACAGATTCTCAAGATATGAAAAGAAAATATTTGGTATACTACTTCTGTGGGAGAAAATATTCATAAAATAAAGACATTATCAAATAGTTATGATTTCATAAAATAAGCATTATTTAGAATGAACTGGATAGAAATGCCATATTACCCTAGATAAAGGGAGTTAAAATGTTGATTTCATGTATATTGACCAAGTACATCGTAGTGATGTTTATGGTTCATGCATCTCCATTAATCTTCAAAACATGTCTATTGGGGAGATTACTCTCTCTTTTTAACTTTGGAATAATAATTACAGAAACTCATGTTTTAAAGCTATGTACTTAGTTCAATAAAATGGCTAGACACTCATGTAGAATTTTGTTCTACCTTTCAAAATGTAGAGTTGAAGCAGGAAGCAGCTACATTTCCATGGATTTTATTCCCTGCTTTGTGTAGATAGCTTATGGCTCATAAATAAAGAGGATTGTTCCATTAAATACTTAATAAGCTACTGGGTGTTCTCCATGTTCTCTCGATTCTAAGCAGATAAAGTGGGCTTTAAGGTCCTAGAAGAGGCAGGAACCATGATAAGTCAGGGACTTAGGTCAGTGTATCATTTTGTGAAGCATAAAAGTTTTATGTTTTATCAATGACATTGTATTGGGGAATTTAGAATATAATTCTAATGCACATACAGCAAGAGGAAACAGAAGGGGAACATGACCCCAGGACCCATGACTTTCCTAACATGTCCTCTAGTAGTTAGAACTGAACTATTGGTAGTCTATTGGACTTTACAGAATTGTTCAGTATTTTAATCATGATTATTTCATCAAGTATTTATACTACATACTGGAAAGTTCTCTTGTCACATCAGTGGCCAGGTTGTTACATATGCTAAAAACAAATTTAAGTAAGCCATGTGTTGATGATTGTGATATCATTCATGCTGAGCAATATGTCGCAGCCAGAATTGTGAGTATTATTTGAAATTCCAGGATCTGTGGAAAAATATAGTAAAAAATATATTCAAGAAGAGAATCAATCAACTTATTTTTGCTCTGGCATAAAACTGCACCTCCATCAGAGTTTAAAAATGCTATGCATTAGAATCCTAGGGTGTGATGTCCAAATACAGACTGAGGTAAAATTCTCACCTTCATTTGATCTCTCCTACCATCATGACCACCTCAGCATTCCTTTGATATCCCCATTGCTTGGCACAGTGAGTATTACAAGAACAGACCTGGATTTAACACAAATTTATATACATACACGTACACACACACACACACACACACACACACATACACACATACACATATGCATGTGTATCTATATGTGTGTATGTGTTTGTATATAAATTTGTATGGATGTATGTTATGTGTATGTGTGTGTATGTGCGTGCACATGTGTGTGTGTGTATGCATATAAAACTATTGTTTTTACTTGATTTAGCCAGGAGTTTAAGTTTCTATTTTGTTCCCTCACATCATTTATTTTTTGTGATTTTCTTGGTTTTTGAATGTGTGCTTTTTATAATTTCTCTGAGTATGCCACCTAAAAAGCTATTTAAAAGGAAATCTCTAGTCTCCAAGTGCCCAAAAATTGTTTTTACTTGTGGTAATTTTGGTTAGCCAATGAGTTCATTATGAATCCTCATTTCAGGTACAGGATGTTTAAAATTGAGGTAATGACACCATTAGCCAAGCAGAAACACAATATTTCAGTTTTATATACACTACATCAAAGAGAACATGGTAAATAGGTGTTTCCCATGTGAAATGTAAACAAATTAAACCCAGGTCATATGAAGCAATAAATTGGAATTTCTTTTCAGTTACTGTCAGTTGTCTTTTTTTCTTCGATTCCTTGAATTTTCAAATCTTATACGTGAGGTAATTTATGCACTCACTGAGCTGAATATATTCGACACACATTATAAATTGGAGTTAAAAAAAAGTCACAATGTCTAACCACCCTTTGCTTTGTACTGTTATGCCCTGCAGGAGACGCAAAAAGATATGAATTTATAGTGTGATCTGTAAGTAAATGTGTAAAATATATGAAGTCATAATTCACATACAATGATTCTTTACAGCTTTTGTTTTTCTAATTTCAAAAAGTTTTACAATGGCACTCTTTGTAAGATACGCTTGTCAAAAGATCTAACCCAAAAGATAATAGAATTAGTAACGTACATGAAATAGCAAGGGCTGCTTTCAAATGAATTAAAGTAAATCCTTAAACTTTGTTCCAGCATGAGGGAAATTAATAATTTTGTCAAGAAGCCCATTGATATTCATCATTAGCATATAAGATATGAATAGTAATTATAATAATTAAATATAATTACCTTAAAATAATGAATACATTATCAATTGCAGTGTACTGCTACATAATTAAATACAGAGATTAAAGTTCAATATAATTGATATTGTTCTTTTTTTATTCAGAAAGTAAAGAAAATAATCACTGTGAGTTTTTTGGTTGCTCATTTATTTGTTTGTTTGTTTGGTTGGTTTTAGAGATAGTTACCCGGAATAACAACCTAGGCTGTCCTGGAACTTGATTTTTAGACCAGGTGTAATGATTTGAATATGCTTGGCCCATGGGAAGTGACACAATTAGGTGTCACCTTTTGGGAGGAAATGAATCAATGTGGGGGTGGAGGTTGAGGTCCTATGATCGAGCACTGCCCAATGAGGAAGAGGCAATGTCTTGCCTGGACAGTGTCATACTTCCAACTATGATGATAATGTACTGCCCCTCTGAAACTGTAAGCTAGTCTTAATTAGCTGTTGTCCCTTATAAGAGATGCCTTGCTCATGGTGTCTCTTCAAGCAATGAAATCCTAACTAAGTAACCAGGCTAGCCTAAGGACTCACAGAGATCTTCCTGCTTCTGCTTCCAAAGTGCTGGGATGAAAGTTGTGGGCAACCATACTTGACTTTTCTGTTTATGTTTTCAATTAATGCATTAAATATGCACCTGTTTTTCAGCAGTTCTGAAACTAGATATGTGGAAATGATATAAATGACTCATTCAACTTTATAAGAGGTTGTAGATCAATAGACTTACCCAATGCTGGAAACAGATTTTCTCTAGGGCCATGTGAATAATTTTGTAGATTTCATGACTATCTTTATTCATTGAGTTAAGAACCACTGACATCCAGAAGATAGTATAACTCGGTACTTTTAAAATGAATGTCTTTGACAGTGATGTGCAAAAATAAAGGGTTATGGGAGTCAAAGACTCTGGAATTCTGTATGTTTGAGGGACTATCTAAAGGGAATATATTCTGTCTGAGTTCCAGGTTTTAATACTGCATCATTAAAATCCTCAGGCTGTGAGATCTCTCTATCTCTCTGTCTCTGTCTCTCTCTGTGTGTCTCTCTTTCTCTCTCTCTCTCTCTCTCCGCCTCTCTCTTTCTCTCTCTCTCTCTCTCTCTCTCTCTCTCTCTCCGTCTCTCTCACACACACACACACACACACATACACACCACATACATAAATACCTACAAACACACACACACACACACACACACACACACCAGCAACAACAATAAAACATCTTAACATGATATGCTTTCTAGTATAACAGTAGCATTAATGGTATGGAAAGAATCAATAGGCTCTAATAGGATCTAAGACCCATTCTATGTGACAGAAACCATTCCTGGCATTGTGAGAGAGTCTGAGAATATGTGTTCATAAGAGAACACAATACTAACATAATGCTAAATTGGCATAATAGTAAATTGACCCCTAATGCCCATTGCTGTATGCACAGATCCAAGGATTTGTAAACTGTCTTAAGAAAAGTTTGGTTTTGGATCTTACACTTAGCTTGTGAAATAACTCCTTAGTATGTTGTAACCACACTTCCTGGATATCTGCTTCCCAACCCTGATCTTGTTCTTGGATTCTCATGTCCTATATTCTCCTAGAACTGGCCAATAATCTGATTTGGCAAGAAGAGACTTAGAACTCTGACCCTGTCCTAAGACAGTATCTATTCACTGCTTTACTTGTTACAGAAGATACTGAATGCTACCCTTAGAAAGATGCTGCAATAAACAACCAGTAACTTCATCCATATCAAATGTCACATTTATGTTCTGCTTTTGGCTAGGACTCTTATCCTCTATAATGCTAGGCATTACAACAGATCAAACACCTGCAGAATGATCTAATGTTTAATGTTTGTGAGAGTTCGGGAACATGGAGAATGGAAGATTGGCTTCTAGTAGAAACTGTCAACGAATGCACAAGGGTGTGCAGGAAATGAATCCTCCACTTGGCAAAAGGAAAAGAGTGAGTTCAGATAATTGGGATGAAAACACCTTATACAAAGTGTGCTTAGGAAAACTTTCATCACATGGAGAGACACAAGGAACAAGAATAAGAGACATAATCAAACAAGAGACATGCTGACGGTGTAGTTGGTGTTCAGACTTGCCTCCCCGGAGAGCTCTGGTAGTACAATGGGAAAGAACAGTTCTGGGTGTGTAAGAGTCGTGACAGAATGAAGTCGAGAAAGGTCAGTTGGCCTTCTTTCAGTATTTGTTTAAGAAAAAAAATCAAAAGAAAGAAAGATGGGTTATTTTCCCTTTAGTTCTAGTGGCTTAAATGTCAGCATGGATATTAGAGTCGCATCAAATTCCAGCTGAAATCTTGTAGCTTCCATTTACTAATTCTGTAACCTTTACAAACATATTTCTACAACGGGAAAATGTTTCTCTGGAAGTAAAAGAGAAAATACGTCTAAATTGCTTGAGATGCCCGGTGTTCGGTAAAAAGACATTGTAGAAACAGCAATGGCATCAAACAGTAAGATACTCATTAACAGAGACCATGCTATCCATCAGGTCAGCCTCCTCTTTGATCTCAGGCATGGTCATAGGTTTCATTTATGATGAAACTCTTACTGAAGAAAGTGACTCTTAAATGCCTATGGAGCAATTCTACATCCCTTGGCTGACTGTAACTTACATTTCTCCATTGTCTAAATAAATTAGTTTCTGTATACACAGATCTGCCTGGTTAATGGGCTCTTGCCCCATTTCTAAAATTCAAAATGTACTCGTGTCTAGTAGCACAGACCAGGATGCAAGTAATCAGCTTTTACTTCAATGTTCTCACACTAAATTGAAATGATGCCACTTTTAAAGCTGTTTCTAAACCAGCTTTAAAACTGAACTTGAGGTTCAGTCTTCCTGTATTCAGCAACTACATAAACTTTTACACAACTGTCAAACAGGAAGTCCCCCCCACTGCCTATTATAACAAGAGAGAAAAAGAGATGACATGTACCAACTACCCTATAGCTTAACTCTCAGGAACCCACTTCACTTTGAACCTGAAAAATCTTTTCTCTTCTGAACCATTCAAGTTTTCCTTCCTCAGACTAGGCATTCTTCAGTCAGTTTTATTACTGGCCGACAGGAGTTATGTGGAAACATAAGACAAATCTGATTTGGGACATGTGCCTACTGTGGTGGTTTGAATATGCTTGGCCCAGGGAGTGGACTATTAGGAAGTATGGAATTCTTGGATGAAGTGTGCCTTTGTTGGAGGAAGTTATTGTCTGGGTATGCTTTGAGATGCTCCCCCTACCTGCCTGGGAGACAGTCCTCTACTGTCTGCCTTCAGCCACATACATAGCAGAAGATGGCGTTTTTGGCCCTTGGTCTTGTGAAGGCTCAATTCCCCAGTGTAGGGGAATGCCAGGGCAGTGAGATGAGAGTGGGTGGGAGAAGGAGCACCCTCATAGAAGCTGGGCAGGGGGTTGGGATAGGGGAGTTCCAGAAAGGAAACCAGGAAAGGGGGTAACATTCGAAATATGTAGAATATACATCAAATATCAAAAAAAGAGAGGTAGAACTCTCACCCCCTTCCATAGCACCATTTCTACTGAACATAATGTCTATTCACAGCAATTAAACCTTAACTAAGAAACTACAAACATCAAACACCCTAAAGTAGCTACTCCCATTGCTCTACCATTGCTCTATTAACTTCTATATACCATTTTGTTAAATGGCAAACAAAATATTACTAATATATAATTTGCTGATAGGCAAAATTGAGTATTTGGAAGATTTTTTTTTTATTAACTTGAGTATTTCTTATATACATTTCGAGTGTTATTCCCTTTCCCGGTTTCCGGGCAAACATCCCCCTCCCCCCTCCCCTTCCTTATGGGTGTTCCCCTCCCAACCCTCCCCCCATTGCCGCCCTCCCCCCATAGACTAGTTCACTGGGGGTTCAGTCTTAGCAGGACCCAGGGCTTCCCCTTCCACTGGTGCTCTTACTAGGATATTCATTGCTACCTATGGGGTCAGAGTCCAGGGTCAGTCCATGTATAGTCTTTAGGTAGTGGCTTAGTCCCTGGAAGCTCTGGTTGCTTGGCATTGTTGTACTTTTGGGGTCTCGAGCCCCTTCAAGCTCTTCCAGTTCTTTCTCTGATTCCTTCAATAGGGGACCTATTCTCAGTTCAGTGGTTTGCTGCTGGCATTCGCCTCTGTATTTGCTGTATTCTGGCTGTATCTCAGGAGAGATCTACATCTGGCTCCTGTCGGTCTGCACTTCTTTGCTTCATCCATCTTGTCTAATTGGGTGGCTGTATATGTATGGGCCACATGTGGGGCAGGCTCTGAATGGGTGTTCCTTAAGTCTCTGTTTTAATCTTTGCCTCTCCCTTCCTTGCCAAGGGTATTCTTTTTCCTCATTTAAAGAAGGAGTGAAGCATTCACATTTTGATCATCCGTCTTGAATTTCGTTTGTTCTAGGGATCTAGGGTAATTCAAGCATTTGGGCTAATAGCCACTTATCAATGAGTGCATACCATGTATGTCTTTCTGTGATTGGGTTAGCTCACTCAGGATGATATTTTCCAGTTCCAACCATTTGCCTACGAATTTCATAAACTCGTTGTTTTTGATAGCTGAGTAATATTCCATTGTGTAGATGTACCACATTTTCTGTATCCATTCCTCTATTGAAGGGCATCTGGGTTCTTTCCATTTTCTGGCTATTATAAATAAGGCTGCGATGAACATAGTGGAGCACGTGTCTCTTTTATATGTTGAGGCATCTTTTGGGTATATGCCCAAGAGAGGTATAGCTGGATCCTCAGGCAGTTCAATGTCCAATTTTCTGAGGAACCTCCAGACTGATTTCCAGAATGGTTTTACCAGTCTGCAATCCCACCAACAATGGAGGAGTGTTCCTCTTTCTCCACATCCTCGCCAGCATCTGCTGTCACCTGAGTTTTTGATCTTAGCCATTCTCACTGGTGTGAGGTGAAATCTCAGGGTTGTTTTGATTTGCATTTCCCTTATGACTAAAGATGTTGAACATTTCTTTAGGTGTTTCTCAGCCATTCGGCATTCCTCAGCTGTGAATTCTTTGTTTAGCTCTGAACCCCATTTTTTAATAGGGTTATTTGTTTCCCTGCGGTCTAACTTCTTGAGTTCTTTGTATATTTTGGAAATAAGGCCTCTATCTGTTGTAGGATTGGTAAAGATCTTTTCCCAATCTGTTGGTTGCCGTTTTGTCCTAACCACAGTGTCCTTTGCCTTACAGAAGCTTTGCAGTTTTATGAGATCCCATTTGTCGATTCTTGATCTTAGAGCATAAGCCATTGGTGTTTTGTTCAGGAAATTTTTTCCAGTGCCCATGTGTTCCAGATGCTTCCCTAGTTTTTCTTCTATTAGTTTGAGTGTGTCTGGTTTGATGTGGAGGTCCTTGATCCACTTGGACTTAAGCTTTGTACAGGGTGATAAGCATGGATCGATCTGCATTCTTCTACATGTTGCCCTCCAGTTGAACCAGCACCATTTGCTGAAAATGCTATCTTTTTTCCATTGGATGGTTTTGGCTCCTTTGTCAAAAATCAAGTGACCATAGGTGTGTGGGTTCATTTCTGGGTCTTCAATTCTATTCCATTGGTCTATCTGTCTGTCTCTGTACCAATACCATGCAGTTTTTATCACTATTGCTCTGTAATACTGCTTGAGTTCAGGGATAGTGATTCCCCCTGAAGTCCTCTTATTGTGGAGGATAGCTTTAGCTATCCTGGGTTTTTTGTTATTCCAGATGAATTTGCAAATTGTTCTGTCTAACTCTTTGAAGAATTGGATTGGTATTTTGATGGGGATTGCATTGAATCTGTAGATTGCTTTTGGTAAAATGGCCATTTTTACTATATTAATCCTGCCAATCCATGAGCATGGGAGATCTTTCCATCTTCTGAGGTCTTCTTCAATTTCTTTCATCAGTGTCTTGAAGTTATTATTGTACAGATCTTTTACTTGCTTGGTTAAAGTCACACCGAGGTACTTTATATTATTTGGGTCTATTATGAAGGGTGTCCTTTCCCTAATTTCTTTCTCGGCTTGTTTCTCTTTTGTATAGAGGAAGGCAACTGATTTATTTGAGTTAATTTTATACCCAGCCACTTTGCTGAAGTTGTTTATCAGCTTTAGTAGTTCTCTGGTGGAACTTTTGGGATCACTTAAATATACTATCATGTCATCTGCAAATAGTGATATTTTGACCTCTTTTTTCCGATTTATATCCCCTTGATCTCCTTTTGTTGTTTGATTGCTCTGGCTAGAACTTCAAGAACTATATTGAATAAGTAGGGAGAGAGTGGGCAGCCTTGTCTAGTCCCTGATTTTAGTGGGATTGCTTCAAGTTTCTCTCCATTTAGTTTAATGTTAGCAACTGGTTTGCTGTATATGGCTTTTACTATGTTTAGGTATGGGCCTTGAATTCCTATTCTTTCCAGGACTTTTATCATGAAGGGGTGTTGAATTTTGTCAAATGCTTTCTCAGCATCTAATGAAATGATCATGTGGTTCTGTTCTTTCAGTTTGTTTATATAATGGATCACGTTGATGGTTTTCCGTATATTAAACCATCCCTGTATGCCTGGGATGAAGCCTACTTGATCATGGTGGATGATTGTTTTGATGTGCTCTTGAATTTGGTTTGCCAGAATTTTATTGAGTATTTTTGCGTCGATATTCATAAGGGAAATTGGTCTGAAGTTCTCTTTCTTTGTTGTGTCTTTGTGTGGTTTAGGTATAAGAGTAATTGTGGCTTCGTAGAAGGAATTCGGTAGGGCTCCATCTGTTTCAATTTTGTGGAATAGTTTGGATAATATTGGTATGAGGTCTTCTATGAAGGTTTGATAGAATTCTGCACTAAACCCGTCTGGACCTGGGCTCTTTTTGGTTGGGAGACCTTTAATGACTGCTTCTATTTCCTTAGTAGTTATGGGGTTGTTTAACTGGTTTATCTGTTCCTGATTTAACTTCGATACCTGGTATCTGTCTAGGAAATTGTCCATTTCCTGAAGATTTTCAAATTTTGTTGAATATAGGTTTTTATAGTAAGATCTGATGATTTTTTGAATTTCCTCTGAATCTGTAGTTATGTCTCCCTTTTCATTTCTGATTTTGTTAATTTGGACGCACTCTCTGTGTCCTCTCGTTAGTCTGGCTAAGGGTTTATCTATCTTGTTGATTTTCTCAAAGAACCAACTTTTGGTTCTGTTGATTCTTTCTATGGTCCTTTTTGTTTCTACTTGGTTGATTTCAGCTCTGAGTTTGATTATTTCCTGCCTTCTACTCCTCCTGGGTGTATTTACTTCTTTTTGTTCTAGAGCTTTTAGGTGTCCTGTCAAGCTGCTGACATATGCTCTTTCCTGTTTCTTTCTGCAGGCACTCAGCGCTATGAGTTTTCCTCTTAGCACAGCTTTCATTGTGTCCCATAAGTTTGAGTATGTTGTATCTTCATTTTCATTCAATTCTAAAAAGTTTTTAATTTCTTTCTTTATTTCTTCCTTGACCAGGTTATCATTGAGTAGAGCATTGTTCAATTTCCACGTATATGTGGGCATTCTTCCCTTATTGTTATTGAAGACCAGTTTTAGGCCGTGGTGGTCCGATATCAGGCATGGGATTATTTCTATCTTTCTGTACCTGTTGAGGCCCGTTTTTTGACCAATTATATGGTCAATTTTGGAGAAAGTACCATGTGGAGCTGAGAGGAAGGTATATCCTTTTGCTTTAGGATAGAATGTTCTATAAATATCTGTTAAGTCCATTTGGCTCATGACTTCTCTTAGTCTGTCGACATCACTGTTTAATTTCTGTTTCCATGATCTGTCCATTGATGAGAGTGGGGTGTTGAAATCTCCCACTATTATTGTGTGAGGTGCAATGTGTGTTTTGAGCTTTAGTAAGGTTTCTTTTACGTATGTAGGTGCCCTTGTATTTGGGGCATAGATATTTAGGATTGAGAGTTCATCTTGGTGGATTTTTCCTTTGATGAATATGAAGTGTCCTTCCTTATCTTTTTTGATGACTTTTAGTTGGAAATTGATTTTATTTGATATTAGAATGGCTACTCCAGCTTGCTTCTTCTGACCATTTGCTTGGAAAGTTGTTTTCCAGCCTTTCACTCTGAGGTAGTGTCTGTCTTTGTCTCTGAGGTGTGTTTCCTGTAGGCAGCAGAATGCAGGGTCCTCGTTGCGTATCCAGTTTGTTAATCTATGTCTTTTTATTGGGGAGTTGAGGCCATTGTTATTGAGAGACATTAAGGAATAGTGATTATTGTTTCCCTTTATATTCATATTTGGATGTGAGGTTATGTTTGTGTGCTTGTTTTGGACCAGTAGCTTTTTCCGCTTTACATTATCTTTGATAGTTGAGTCAATGATTTCTATGGAATCTTCTGCTCCTGAGATTCTCTCTTCCATCTCTTGTATTCTGTTGGTGAAGCTTGTATCTACAGCTCCTTGTCTCTTCTTTTGGTTTTCTATATCCAGGGTTGTTTCCATGTGTTCTTTCTTGATTGCTTCTATTTCCATTTTTAATTCCTTCAACTGTTTGATTGTGTTTTCCTGGAATTCTTTCAGTGATTTTTGTGTCTCCTCTCTATGGGCTTCTACTTGTTTATTTATGTTTTCCTGGAATTCTTTCAGGGATTTTTGCGATTCTTTCAGGCATTTTTGCGATTCCTCTCTGTAGGCTTCTACTTGTTCTCTAAGGGAGTTCTTAATGTCTTTCTTGAAGTCCTCCAGCATCATGATCAAATATGATTTTGAAACTAGATCTTGCTTTTCTGGTGTGTTTGGATATTCCGTGTTTGCTTTGGTGGGAGAATTGGGCTCCGATGATGCCATGTAGTCTTGATTTCTGTTGCTTGTGTTCCTGCGCTTGCCTCTCGCCATCAGATTATCTCTAGTGTTACTTTGTTCTGCTATTTCTGACAGTGGCTAGACTGTCCTATAAGCCTGTGTGTCAGGAGTGCTGTAGACCTGTTTTCCTCTCTTTCAGTCAGTTATGGGGACAGAGTGTTCTGCTTTCGGGCGTGTAGTTTTTCCTCTCTACAGGTCTTCAGCTGTTCCTGTGGGCCTGTGTCTTGAGTTCACCAGGCAGCTTTCTTGCAGCAGAAAATTTGGTCTTACCTGTGGTCCCGAGGCTCAGGTTCGCTCGTGGGGTGCTGCCCAGGGGCTCTCTGCAGCGGCAGCAACCAGGAAGACCTGTGCCGCCCCTTCCGGGAGCTTCAGTGCACCAGGGTTCCAGATGGTCTTTGGCTTTTTCCTCTGGCGTCCGAGATTGGAAGATTTTTAATATATATATATATATATATATATATATATACATATATATATAATATGTGTGTGACATTCTTTAAATAAAGTAATACTTTATTGAAATTGATTTGTTAAAATAATAGATTTCAAATACTTAAAGTCCTTAGATACTTTTTATGGTAGAAATTTAGTCAATTATTGTTACTTACACATACATTTAAATATTTAGGGCATTAAAATATTCCATAAGAAATATTCCCTAAATTGGTAGAAAGAAGCTATTACCATATGAATGCATATATATATATGTTGACATGTAGAAATTTAAGTGTTTATATTGATATTCATCTCATAGTATGCTTTCTAACCATTTCTGGGTTTTTAGTTTATCACTGCCAAGCAGTCCAGTAATTTAATCCATAATAATAATTCAAACAGTTGTAAATGTTTGTGATATGGGGCCAGAGAGGTGGCTCAATGGAAACAGTTGCTTACTGGTAAGCCTAAGGTCCCTAACTTGGTTTCCAGGACACATATGATGGAAGGAAAGAACAGACTCCAAAAAATTGCAAGTTGTCTTCTAACTTTCATTGGCACATAATGGTCCACATGAAAATGCACACATACATATATACATATAAATAAACAAAATACATATATAAAGAATAATGAAATCAAAATTTTCTACTCTAATAATACTATTTGATATTTGTGTTGCTTTTACTTTCTACATTTTTAGGGTCTATAACACTGGTTTTAAACCTGTGTGTGGCAACTGCTTTGGTGCTTTCCCAGGGATTGCCTAAGATAACACAGGGATTTACATTATGATTAATTATAGTAGCAAAATCACAGGTATTAAATAGCAAGAAAAGTAACTTTATGACTGGAGTCACCGCAACATGAGGAACTGACTTAAAGGATTACAGCATTAGGAAGGTTGAGAATTACTACTTTAGAGAAAGGGATAAGAGGTTAAGAATATCTTATATTCTTACTGAAGACTGGAATTTGTTACGTAGAACCCATTTTAGGAGGCTGAGGAGTGCTTCTATCTCTAGTGTCAGTGTATCTGACATCTTTTATCCACTATGGGTACCCACACACATTTGTAGATACCCACCCACATACATAGATAACACATACATGAAAATTAATGCAAGTAGTCTTGTATCTGGTTAAAAAAAAACTTTGAGTTTCGAATTTATTTTCCATAGGCACTATAATGTTAAATAACTTGAGCAATGTCTGTCAACTCAATGTATATCTAAGCTACAACATATATGTTAAAGGAGAAAAATGTTTTTATACTCAAAAGTTTTAAATTTAGTCATGAAGACTGTTAACTAGCTATTATTTTATGAGTTTGCATAAATCTAATAATTTGCAGAGGAGATTAAACAGCATTAATTTGTAAGAGAAACAAATAGCTCCCATGTGAGAATGCTCAATTTTCTCTCATTATTTCAAAGAGAACACTTTTCTATTTTGTACTGAGATGAGAAACAAGTTGACTAATTGAAAAGTGATTAAGAAGCAAAAATAAAAGTAACATATTCCACATACAAGGATATATTAGTTTTATTTTTACTTCTTGGGAGAAGGGCCTTACCTTGCAGAAACTTGAGGTACCAGGGTAGGGGGATACCCAGGAGAGCTCGTACTCACACAGAGAAGAGGGTATGGGGGAAATATTATGGGAGGGGGTGACTGGGAAGGGACAATGAGCAGGCTGTAGAGTGAATAAATAATAATTTTAACAATTATATATATATATGTAAAACCTTAGCTTTAAACAGGAACAAATTCCTTCAGTCAGTAACATAACTGATTATATTATCGATTTATAAAAAATTGCAACACAGACATTAAGGTATATAAAAGAAGTATAAACCTGTGAAGTGGCCATCACAAATCACTGTGATGCTGAACTCATTCAAACAGTGGATATTATTCCATTTCTTTGAAGCACTGTTCCTCAGATCAGTCCAGTTTCAAAACCAAACCAAACCAAACCAATCCAAACCAAACCAAACCAAACAAAACAAAACAAAATGTCTTAGGGATTTCTTTTTAACCTTCATTTCATTGTTTGACAATTTCATTCATGCACACAGCTATTTCAACAGTGAATCAGTCAGCACAAAGAAGGTGGCCACGTGTTCTAGCTCTTTACTTTTGTAACAGCAGGACTTCAAGTTTCATATACATTTTATGATTTGAAACATCAAGCTTGTTTAATCCCATTACCAAAACTATCCTTCTCTAAAGAAAAAATAAGGTAAGACTTGCAAGAAAATAACACATTTGCTATGGATGGATTTTTAGACTGATGTGTAAGACAACATTCATTTTCATATTATAACTTAAATGAATCTTGCATAAACTGGCATCTGAAGAAAGTTATATTTCTTTACAAAATTGGACTTTTGTGATGATATTGAGTGAAGAATAAAAACCACTCCCAGAAGCTACTGAAATTGTCTCGAAATAGTCTACTTTATATGTGTTGCATGATCTTAAAATATTCTCGTGGTAAACTAGCAGTTGTCATTAATCCTGAAGGACTGGAAATATTTCTCTTTCAGCCAAATTGTGAAGGAAATAGGCTGCTAAGAAATGGTGGCAAGGGTCTTTATCTCAGCACATGGGAGGCAGAGGCAGGAAGATGTCTCTCAGTTCTAGGCTATAGATAATAAATCATTTTGAACACATATTTTTCAGGTAGATAAAAGAAATACAAACCTGTGAAGAATATATACTAACTTTAAGGACTATATAGAGAGATCCTGTCTCCAAAACCAAACCAACAAACCAAATAAAACCAACCAACCAGGCTGGAGAGATGGCTCAGGGGTTAAAAGCACTGACTGCTTTTCCAGAGGTCCTTAGTTCAATCCCCAGCAACCGCATGGTGGCTCACAACCATCTGTCATGGGACCTGATGCCCTCTTCTGGTGTGTCTGAATACAGCTACAGTATACTCATACATAAAATAAAGTAAATCTTAAAACAAAACAAAACAAACAAAAACCAACCAATCAAACAAAACAAACTAAAATAAAATAATAATAATAATATTAATAATATATACTTGTTTTTTCCTCCCAGCTTCATGTGCCTCCCCCATCCCTGTTATTTTTTTAAACACAATGACTCCACTTACTGCTTTTTCTATATAATTAGTATAGGACCTTTCACTTGGTAGCCTTCAGAGGGCGTACATCTGGAAAAAATGACAGTTTCTCTCCTGCATTCATCAATTACTAAGATCTTCTGAGCTAATGTTGGGACTCTTCATATCCATTGGTGTATTTTGTTTGCCTTAATTTTATAGAATCTTGTGCACAGAGATGGTGATAACAGAGTTAAGTGGGGGAAAAAAAGAAATATTGGCAAATTCTCCTTTTCTAGGAGTTAATAATTCACATGACTCAGTAACAAAAACAACTCAAATGTAATGAGGGTTTGTGTTCCAAACAGGTGTTTCTCAGAAGGTGTATGAATAGCCACAGGTTTATGAAATAATTCCCTTTTCTAACTATTGGGGAAAATCAAACCAGTAATGATATTATCAATGCACTTCAGTTAAAACAAATACTTTCATAGAGAAGCTTGGAGAGGCTGTGGTGAAAGGGAACTCTACAAACTGTTGGACAAGATGCAAATTAGTTATGGTCTGAGGGAAACAGTATAGATGTTTGTCATAGAGTCAAAACGAAAGCTACCATATTATTTAGTTCAATTCCTGGAATACACCTAATGGACATGAATTCAGTATGCTGACAGAGTAATCAGCAGCCCCATGGTAATAGGACCACTGTGCACAAGAACTGAGATATTGAATTCAACACAAGTAAGTATTTACTGGCAGATTGATAAATAAAGAAAATGTGGAATTTCTCTAGCATGAAATATTGAACACACACAAAAAATAAAGTCTTGCCATGTGTAACGTATTAATAATAATAAGTTTGTTGCAGAAATGGAATCACATTGTATGCACATGAATCTATTGTTTTGGTTTCAATTTGTCAAAATGTCTTTCTACTTATGAATGTATTCAGTAAATGGAAACCAAACAGAAATCACAGCAACAACCCTATAAAAATAGGTGTAAATAGAAAGGTCAAAATAATCACAAAGAATGACCAGATTTTATAAAAGAGGAGATCATCTATAATAAGCATGCTTCATATCTTTTGGTACAAATATAAACATGGATGTGTGTAAGCATATGTAAGCATACATATTTTGTAACAAATGCTCAAAGTAAGGCTGCATTTTAAAAAGTAGAGTGTGATATCTAGTTACTCAGCTGCCCTTACATACAAATATAACTGTTATCATTATATGCAAATAAACAAAAATTTTAAACAGGAAAGAATATTGTACAGGTGGAGCAAACATACCTCTTAGACTAGCATATCTATATCTTTCTTTCTATCTATCTATCTATCTATCTATCTATCTATTATCTATCTATATAATTTTGTATTAGATATATTTCTTAACTTACATTTCAAATGTTATTCCCCTTCCCGGTTTCCTGTCCATAAGCTCCCATCCCCTCCCCTCCCCCTCCCCCATATGGGTATTTCCCCATACATCTCCCTTACTGCCCCCCCCATATTTCCCTGCCCTGGGGGTTCAAGCTTGGCAGGACCAAGGGCTTCCCCTTCCACTGGTGCTCCAACAAGGCTATTCTCTGCTACATAAGCGGTTGGAGCCCTGAGTCAGTCCTTCTATAGTCTTTCGGTAGTGGTTTAGTCCCTGGGAGCTCTGGTTGGTTGGCATTGTTTTTCTCATGGGGTTGCAAGCTCCTTCAATTCTTTCAATACTTCCTCTAATTCTCCACAGGGGATCCTGTTCTCAGTTCGGTGATTTGCTGCTAGCATTGACCTCTGCATTGGACATGCTCTGGATGTTAGACTAGCATATATTATGTATGGGCAAGCACCATGTGCTCTAGGTGAATATGTACATCTCTGTGTACATTTCTTTTCTTTTTGTTCATTTTGCTTTGTCTCCTTCCTTCCTTCCTTCCTTCCTTCCTTCCTTCCTTCCTTCCTTCCTTCCTTTTTTGTATTTCACTTACCCAAGTATACTTCTTCAGGGCCTTATTATCATCATTCACTTTAGACTTTCTTAAATGTTATTTTATTATACAAGTTTTCAGTCTACTCTTCCAGATTCCTCTTGAAAAATTAGTTATAGAAAATGATAATTACTTCATATAAGTATTTTGGAAATTCTGTATAGCATTAAGGAGAAAGACTACTATTTCTGAGGTGAGTTCTAATTGAAAATAATGTCATAAGAAGGAAAATGTCAGTATTAGAAATCGTTTCCATCTGTTGTCATAAATGTCCTCCCTTGCAAGGCTGTTCTTCAGCTGTGATTTAAAGCCTGCCCAACCCGGGATATCCACCCATATACACACATCAAACACAGACAATATTGTGGATGCCAAGAAGTGAATGCCAACAGGAGCCTGATAGAGCTGTCTCCCGGGAGGCTTTGCCAGAGCTTAATCAATACAGAGGTGGATGCTCACAGCCAACTATTGAACTGAAAAAGGGGTCCCCAATGGAGGAGTTAGAGAAGGGACTAAAGTAGCTGTAGGGATTTGCAACCCTATAGGAAGAACAACAATATCAAACAATCAGAAATCCCTGAGCTACCAGGCAGTAAGCCACCATTCCAAGAGAATACAGGAATGGGTTTATTGCTCCATCTGTGTATGTAGCAGAGGAAGGCCTTGTTGGGCATCAATGTGAAAAGAAGCCTTTGGTACTGTCAAGGCTGGATGCCCAGTGTAGGGGAATGTCAGGATGGGGAGGTGGGAGGGATTGGGTGGGTCAGTGAGGGAATACCCTCATAGAAGCAGGAGGAGGGATGGGATAGTGGGTTTCTGGAGGGGAAACTGAAACAGGGGATAATATTTAAAATGTAAATAAAAAATCCAATGACAAAAAAAGAGAGTAACTATATAGCAACGAAGCACACAGAAACTATTTCTAGTATCACAGAATTATGACATTCAGTTTCCAGCCATTTCCAGGAAGATTACTTTATTTCATTAACTGCTGGTTAATCTACTAGAAATGCACATTAACTTTAAAAATGTGATGGGCTATAAGCACTTGAAAAAATAAGGAATTTACTAACTGGAATGACAGTAACATAGGAGAAGTGTGATTTGTTATATGATGTCAGGAGAGCTATACATTTATTCATGGTAACAATAATGAATGGGAAATATTTAGCATTTTTTAAGGAACAGAAAACTTAGAGTACCCTACATTTATAAAATGTAGCCAAAACATACTACCTTATTTTTTTATTGGATGTTTTCTTTATCTACATTTCAAATGTTATCCCATTTCCTTATTTCCCCTCTGGAAACCCCCTATCCCATTATCCCCCCTCACTTCTATGAGGCTGTTCCCTCACCCACTCACCCACTCCTTCCTCCCCAGCCTTCAATGGACCAAGGCTCTCTCCTCCCATTGATGCCCAACAAGGCCTTAAAGGGTGACACACAGACACACCTTGAAAAACTGAACTATAATGTAAGTTAAAATATGACCCACAAATGTCAAGTTAAAATGTAACACTGAAAATCAACAAGGAGGATATGACACCTATATAGCTAAATTTTCCAAGATGCATATCAATGAGAGCATCATAACTTCTATAAAAATGAGGCAAACGTTTCAACAGCATAGAACAACATAGGGAAGATCATGTGACATACTCTATCATTTAAAATCATACCTCGCTCTTACTTTTAATATATTGTGTACTTTCAGCTTCTCATAAAAGTTTTCATTCTCCTCATCTTTGTTTCCTAACTAATAAAATTCCACCCCTTTGCCTGAGTTTTAGGCTGTCTTAATTTCTGGTGCAAGATAGCAAAAATAAAATAGGTCTCGATTTTTCATATGTCTGTAGAAAGAAGATCATGCTACCATAACTAGTTTCTTACTACATGTCGTGCCTAGAATTGCAGAAGTGACTATTTTTCTTTCTAATCTAGGGCAGAGATGACAGTTTCTGTTTATGTATTAAACGGTACATGGACAAAGGAGATCCTTTCAATCACCAGCTATCAGGACACTGTGACTTCTGAAGTATAAAAATAGCTTAGGTAGATTTGTTTACATGCTTTATTAGACTCAGAGTAGAATATCTGTGATGATAGCGCTATTTGCTATTAGAGACTAAAGTATTAATAAAGAAAGGAGGTGGGATGGGGTGGGGGAAGGTTAACCAAAACAAAGTATATATATTTATATAGGAAACACATTAGGAGACCCACTAATTGTTAATCTAATTGCAAAATACAACTTAAAACAAAAATGAGTTCTGATAAAATTACTCTGAGTGTGTGTATATTGTTATTTCCAGAATAGTCTGGTCATTGAAAGAAAATGCCCTGCAAGGCATTTTATACTTCCCCAGGGGTTATTAGCTAGGGAGGCCTCAGAGACCTCAAAACCAACACAGACTATTGGTATTACCCTTGGTTACCTTCCATTAGAAGATGCTAAGACCATGTTTCTGGGGGACATCTCACACTTTTTTGATGCAGGGCAAAGATAAAACCAGTGGTAAAGAAAACACAAAAGTGTATTCTCTTCTGAATAGATTACATAGCTCAGGAAGATTCTATACAAGCTTCTAGGAAGAAAAGATATCACTGGTCATATAGAACACATATAGATACATGCTGTAATGCTGTGTGTTTCTAGTGGAAAGGTACCGATTGGTACAATAATGGCATTACTGTATAACTGTTATGGGGTAATTTATCACTTTCTGACTGGATTTTAGGCCTTCTTGACAAGGGGAAATTTCATGCCTAGAATTGTAACCAATGTCAAAAGCTCATGGCTGAATAGGTCATACACCCTAATGAAGAACCCGGCTATGTTTTATTGTTTTAAATGGTTACGCTGTCAAGATATCTTTTAAATATTTATGCTAATTTCAGTAGATATGTTACATCAACTACACTTACAAACTTACATCAGCTGTGGCTACCAGCATAAGATCTGCACATCCCAAATTCCTACATAGGTGGGGATAGAGGATCTTCTTCTTAGTGAGAAGCTGATAGCAGTTAATAGTTACTAGTTAAGGAATATGTACTCCTCTTCTTCCTCCTCCTCATCTGCTTCTTCTTGTTCGATAATTTTGACATAGGGAAGTAGACCCTTTCATCAATGGATGGTCTCATATCCATGCAAATATGGACCATACTAACTGGACTTAATGTTTTATAAGAGGAAAGAAAGAAGTGAGGCAGAAGAGTGTTTAGGGAAATGGAAGGTCTTGGAAGTAGCATAGTGATAAATATAATGATATTTCACTTTATTACCCCTATTACTGGTAGAAGAGTGAATCGCTGTCAAAGTTTTAAAAAGTAAATTGAAAAAACATATTATGAATCAGAGAGATAGCTCAGCAATTAAAAGCACATCCTACTTTTCCAAAGGACTTGAGTATAGTTCCCAGAATGTGAGGATACTGGCAATTACTTGTAACTCCAGCACAAGGAAATCCTTTGCCCTCTCCTGGCCTTCAAAGGCACTGCAAGCAAAGGTGGAAACCCATACACACAGACACAGGCCTAGGCATAGGCACAGGCATAGGCACAGGCACAGGCACAGGCACAGGCACAGGTACAGGGACAGACACAGGGACATGCACAGGGAAACACACAGGGACACACACAGGAACATGCACAGGCACCGGCCCCGGCACAGGTACAGGCATAGGGACACACACAGGCACAGACACAGGGACACGCACAGGGACACACACAGGGACACACACAGCGACACACACAGGGACACGCACAGGGACTGGCAGAGGCAGAGGCAGAAGCAGAGGCACAGGCACAGACACAGGCAGAGGCACAGGCACAGGCAGAGGCACAGGCACAGGCAGAGGCAGAGGCAGAGGCACAGGCAGAGGCACAGGCACAGGCAGAGGCACAAGCACAGGAACAGGCACAGAGACACAGCATTTTCTAAATGTATGTTTGTGTTACCCTTTCTCTCCTTCCCAAATTGAATCCTTTTCTCCATTTTCTTCTCCCTTCCTAGGATCTCTGTCCTGCTATACCCTCTTAGGGCTTTTCCACCTTTCTCCAATTGTCCTATTTATTTTGCCAGCTTGAATGGTTACTCCAAGTTACATATATAAACTAAAGGTTAGGATCAAGGATCCACGCCAGAGAGAGAGAGAGAGAGAGAGAGAGAGAGAGAGAGAGAGAGAGAGAGAGAGAGAGGGATTACAGCATTAATATTTCTACATCAGCATAGTTTCCAGTTCCAGCAGATTACCTGTGAATTTTGTTATTCTTATGGATAAACAGAATTACACTTCTCATATGGGGCACATATTTATTATTAATTCATCTACTGATGGCCAGCAGAGCTCCCTTGGTTTTCTAGCTATTGTGAATAGAGCACCAATGAACCTGGCTGATGAAAGTTTCTCTGTAGTAGAATATTGATTCCTTTGTCTACATGCCATAAAACAGTCATCATCTTTCCTAGCCCATATACAGGAAAACTTATTGTATAGCTTACTCAACACACACACACACACACACACACACACACACACACACACACACACACACACACGAGGCTAAAATCCCTTCTGCATGTCCTCAGCAGATACCCACCCTATTTTTTCCCTTTACATGATTTTTCACACAATCTGAACTCAGGCTAGAAAAATCAGCACAGAAGCAAACAGTTTATAATACAGGTTTTATTTGCCACCCAAAGAGCTGTGCACACACAAGTGTGGGCAGACAGAGGGAGGACTCAGATATACACTGCCACAGTTACCTGTCCTGGGTGACAGACACACTGGGGAAGGGGTCTTGTTTCTACCATACATTGCTATGGGGTAATCACAATCGCACATTTTATTCCCAGTTCTATGTATGTTATGAAGTATGGAGAGGGTGCATTTCTTAGACTAAAAATATAGACTTTGAACTCTCTAAAACAAAAGTATCTGTCTCTACTTGAGATCTACTGGAGAGAAGAACATAGAAAATGAGGGATTCGCATCAGCACTCAAGGTGCCCATTCCATGGGAAGGTTACTGTGTTCTCCACTGGACACCATCAGCTACTTCTAACCAATCAGCACACGGAGACAAGAGAGGGAGGCAGGAGTGACAAACACAGGATGAATTTTGGTTTCTTTCACAAAAGGAGGAGTGCCACACTCAGTTAGGTGCTTGCACTGTTGCACAAACATAATCATGCATGCTGAAGTTGCCCATAAACCCTGTAAGCAATGCCAAAGCCAAGACTGCTGTTGGGCTTAGAAAAGGATTGCATGGTGTGTGTGGGGGGGGGGGGGGGCTGGGAGGGACTTCCTGATGCTCAGAAAACACAGTTAGGAGAAAACATTCTGTATTCATCGATCCTCAGAGTAGGTTAGAACTGTTCCTTTTCTCACCAATCTATTCCTATTGAGCACAGAACCTCCTAAAACGATGTATGGCCATGGGCGACTCATTCCTGAATGCTGTGGAAAAGACTCCATTCCTCTCATGCACTCTAGACAGGGTTACTTATACCACACCTTCTTTGCTTGTGAAAATTATCCTTTCTGGCCACAAAGACAAAGGTACCGAAGAAGAACTGAGTCAGCCTAAGAGAGACCAAGGGCAAAGCCAGGTATTGTTGCACATGCTTGGCTCAGCAGTTGGGAGGCAAGAAAGTTGATGCAAGGTCAAGGATAGCTTGCTCTACACAGTAAGATGCTGTCTCACAAAAGCAAGAGTGTCGGAGGCAGACACCAAGAGTCACTTACAGCTACAGTAGAAAGTTTGCCTGTATTTATTTGGTCTTTGGGTGTGCTTTCCTGCTTACAGTGAATGGTGATCAACACAGATGAGCATGGGACCTTAAGAATGCTCAGTCCCTCCTTGTCATGTCAGAATATATCCATCCAGTTCCCTTTTCTAAGAGCCTCAGAGGCGGTTGACCTGGCAGCTCTCACTTAGCTGTGGCACTGTGAGGAGCTCAGATTAGAATTCTTTCCTCCAAGGGATGGTGAACACGCAGGAAGAGGTGCAGTGGTCCAGGGTTTTGCTTGGCTGCGGTGTATATGCCCTCGAGATGTACAGCCCCAGGGGTTTAGTTCCAGGGTTGCTTCTTGCCACTTATGTGCCTTCTCATGTTTGTCATGAGGGTTGCTATATCCCTCATACTTTACATGGTGCAACTGGGCATGGGGAGACCCTCACTGCCTCTATAGTCTGGTGTGACTACTTTCTGGGTGACAGCCCATTCTGTTGAGCAAGTTTCCTGCCAATCAACAAGAAGATGAGCATTCTTGAGATAATGAGTTTTAGATGAATTAATGATTTTATGGAATTTCTGATTTAAAGTTGTTTAAGGACATTTGACTTAAATAATTTTGGGAAGTTAAAAGTAGTGGATAGAAAGTTTAAAGTTCTAATCATGAATAGTATGTGGCCCTTCCTCATAGACTAGCAAGAGCTGTACATGTGAGGAGACCAGTGAGTTCTCAGAGTTACAAGCAGGTAACTGTAGGAGAAAATGGGTTTGCAACAAGTTAGTGATCAAAGACAATACACTTTTTAGGTTGGGTCTAAGTTCCTTGATCTTGTGATCTAGGGGTGTGGTCACAGGTTTCTGTGTGCACCATGAGAAGGAAGGTCATGAACAGGTGATTTCATTGTGAATGTAAGAACAGAGAACTGATGACTAGCCAGTCTAGTTAACCAAGACTTCAAAAATAAGATGCAAGACAGATGACCTGTTCCTTGGTAAACAGATTGTCACCAGCTAAGCATAGGGAGAAACGTAACACTCTTGACTTGGTCTGCTAAAGCTTGTTAATCTATGACAAGTGAATTATTGCTTTGGGATTACCATGAATTTGTGGAGAAAAAGACAGATGAGAAATGTGGAATTAGGTGAAAGTTTTAAAAGAGGAAAATGTGGTCAATAATCCTGTCGTAATTTCTGTTTGTGTAGTGATTTTAATCTGTGTTTTGAAGAACATGTTTTGTGGTGAATGTTTTTAAAGAATTTTGTGTATAAAAGGGTTAAAGAAAAAAATAGAAATTAAGTTGAATATTCTGTATTTAAATCCCTTTGTACAATGCTTATTTCAAGTGCGTAGACAAAAGAAAGGAATAGGCAACTCTCAAAAGAAACCAGAGTTTAGAGATGTCAAGGAGTCGTTTAACATTAGTCTTATCTTCAAATTGTATGACACTAATGGAAAAGGAGTCAGGCATGGGTAAAAGAGCTAGGTTTGGTAGAATATATGTCTTATGCTAAGAAATAGGGGAAAAGAACCTTATATAGGAGAAGTACATAGGAACCATCTTTAGGTTTTTTTCTTACTATACACATAAGTTGCATGTGAGATCAAGTGCCACAAGTGAAAAAGAAAACTACTTCCACTCGTAAAAAATATGATACAGAAGAACAAGTAAAAGAGGACACTTGGTCTACCATGTTGTAAACAGAAATAGAGCTTTTGATGTTGAAGTTAATCTGAAGCCTGGAGTGCAAGGCCCATATGCTGTGAGCAAAACACACCTCTCTGTGGGCTCCTGAACCTGCAAAAATGCATAATTTAAGGGATGATTTGCATTGTGCCTAATGGGAAAATATAAGGTTATATTAAGAACTCTTTGATAATGACATTTCTGAGGGGAAAAAAAAGCCACCACCAGTGGTGGGTGAATCATATTTTTGGAATTCTTTTCAGCATTGTCTATAGAGAGATATACAGGAGTAAATGATTTGCAAATTATATACTTCAGTAGTGAACATATCCACTACTATTTAAGCTCTTATAACCTACTGAACATATTTAAATTGTTATAATTAATTATGATTATATGTCTCATGATTCTTTTTTTTAAAGATTTATTCATTTATTATATATAAGTACACTGTAGCTGTTTTCAGATACACCAGAAGAGGCCATCAGATCTCTTTACAGATGGTTGTGAGCCACCATGTGGTTGCTGGGAATTGAACTCTGGACCTCTGGACCTCTGGAAGTGTAGTCGGGTGCTCTTGACCGCTGAGCCATCTCTCCAGCCCCATGTCTCATGATTCTTAATTAGTTTCTATGTGAATACGTTTTTCTTTTCTGAGACAGGGTTACTATTTGTGTAGACCTGGCTGGTTTGTAACTCCATCTATAGACTATGCTGGCCTTGAACTCAGAGATCTGCCTGCCTCTGTCTTCAGAGAACTGGGACGAAAGGTGTTTTAAGGCTGCTCTGATTAAAATAAATAAAGAAATAAATTAAGGTGTTGCCTTTATGATAGTTTTGTTTACTCACATTTCTAGAGCAAGATATCTATAATAAGACATATGCAAAGTCAGTGCTGTTTGACATCCCTAAAGGTCTGCCTACAGCTTTATGTACAGAAGTTATATTTGCAACTGTATGTCCCCAAAGGTGTCTGTGTCTAAATCTCTTACTTTCTAATTCAAGAAAACAAACCCTTTTATAAGTAAGAGGTTAGAGTCAAGATGATTTTCCTTTGGGGTGTATCATGGGTATTTTGTACTATTTGACTAACTAGCCAAAAAGTACAGAGTACTCATGATATACCCCACAGACCCTAAGAAGTTAAACAAAAAGGAAAGCACAAGTGAGTACACTTAAATGCCAATTTGAAAGGGGAACAAAATAATCATGGGACACAGAGGGAGGGAGGGACTTTGATGGAAGAGGGAAAGGAGGAGAAAAGGGGTGGGGGCAGGGTCAGGGGTAGAGGGGGGATAGGAGAAAAGCCCAGAAGGGTCAGGAGAATGAACGGAAATATGCAGCTACCAGATATGGGGAATTGGAAGAACCTCTAGAAAGTCCCAGAGACCTGGGATTTTGAGGCTCCCAATACTCAATGTGGGTGACTTTACCGGAAATGGCCAACAAAGGGGATGTGGCACCTGAAGAGAGAACCTTCAACTGTTAAACAGTGCCCATAGTGGAGGAATGGGAACACCAACCCACCTTCGAAATTCTTGACCCTAAAATGTCCCTGTCTAAAAGAAACCCAGGGACAGAAATCAAGCAGAGACTGATTGAATGGCCAAGCAGTGACTGGTCTGACTTGGGATCCATCCCATTGGTGGGCACCAATCCCTGACACTGATGCTTTATTATGTTTGTCCTCTAAGAGGCTCTACCAGTAGCTGACTGAGATAGATGCAAAGACTCACAGCCAGGCATTGGACTGAGGTCAGAGACCCCTATGGAATAGTTAGAGAAAGCATTGAAGAAACTGACGTGTATGGCAACCTCTTAGGAAGACCAACAATGTCAGCTAACCAGGACCCCAGGACCTCCCAGATACTGAGCCACCAACCAAAGAGCATACATGGGCTGGCCTGAGCCCACCCTCCCCATCCTGCACATATGTAGCAGAGGGCTGCCTTCTCTGGCCTCACTGGGAGCACTTGTGCCTAATCCTATAGAGACTTGATGTCCTAGGGTGAGGCAAAAGGAGAAGGGGTTAGGGAGAAGAACTCTGCAAGGGAATTGAGAGGGGAGGGACAACATCTAGGATGTGAGTCAATACTCAATAATAAAAAAGAAAGGAAAAAATACAAACAAATCAAAACAACAACAATAACGAAAACCACAAACCAAACCATCACAATCACCATTACCACTACCGCCACTACCACCACCTGTAACAAAAGTGATTTCCTGACAGTAGTTTCACCACATTAGGTGGAAAAGAACCAGCAGGTACAAAGCCAGGGAGCATGAAGATGTCAGGAAGACGGAGAAACAGAAACCTGCAATTCTTAGAAACCATCTTTACAATATAGAGCAGATTGCAGTTTTGTTTTGTTTAAGGCCTTATTATGCAGTCTAAGGCGGCCTGGATTCTCGATCTTTTCTCCTTAGCGTCCCGACTGCTAGCATTGCTGATGGAAAACACCAGGTGTGGTCATAAACTTATTATTAAACAGCATTTCTTTTTTCTGGTCTTCCCTTTTATTTAATTTTATGTTGAAATCATACAAGTTACTAAGCACAGCCCATTATCCACTGCTTTAAATGGTCAAATACTAAGAATGAGCAACACAGAAACCTGATTTTCATATTCTACTAAATGCTACATCACTGTATGGTTGAGTAGAAACTGTTTAGGGATATATCTAATTGGAATGGTATCCTAATGAAATATTAGAATTCCTTTCATGATCAGAGTGATAAAATTCCTATAACCAAAATTTTACCTTTCAGCCTTCCTCTTTATCTTCAAATTTTCCCTTTCCTTTTAGATTTTCAGTGTCTTTTTTCATTTACTTTGCACTGAAGTCAAAAAAATATTAAGTACAATGCTTTCATCATTAAAGAAGAAATAAAAAAGACTTCAATGATTAACTTTTATTGATTCATTACTCACTTATTTGTTTCTTTGTGTGTGTGCACACATGCTTGTGTGCTTGTATATACACATGGAGCTCCAAGGACAACAACAGGTATTGGTCCTCAGGTCCTTCTACTTTTTTTCTTTTTATGGTTGTTTTGAATTTTCTTTTATTTTCTACAATACAGTGTTCACTTTGAACCTCTCAGTTTCTGGGGACCTACTGAGTAGGCTATGCTGGATGCTAGGGAGTCCCCAGTTTCATCCTGTCTCTACTTCTATGCTATGGGATTCTAGTTACACTCTACTACATGCAGCTGCTTTATGGAGTCTGGGGATTTATGTTAGGTCTGCCTGCTTGAAGAAAGTATTTTTACCAACTGAGCTATCTCTGCAAGTTCCTTACCTTGACATTCATTAATTTGCCTTTTGCATCATCCTACCATCCATAGTCTTTATTGTAGAAAGAGTTGTAGCAAAGGTCAGTTTAGGGCTAGAGAGATGGCTCAGTGGTTAAGAGCACTTATTGCTCTCCCATAGGTCCTGAGTTCAATTCTCAGCAACCACATGGTAGCTCACAACCATCTGTGATGGGATCTGATGCCCTCTTCTGGTGTGTCTGAAGACAGCTACAGTGTACTCATATACATTAAATAAATAATATTTTTAAAACAAGGATCAGTTTAACTAGTAATTTTCTTAAAATCCTATTTTTCTTATGATTAAAATATTCTCTGCTCCTGCAATATAATATTAACCATGACACTCTCTCTCTCTCTCTCTCTCTCTCTCTCTCTCTCTCTCTCTCACACACACACACACACACACACACACACACACACACAGAGCTGCAGTTTTAGGAACTGTACTCTTCCTAGTTTCCTTTCACATTTATCTTGACTTTTACATTTTGACAAATGTTCTCTTTTCAGCTCAGGATCCTAATGTGCACATTTTCCTTATCAGCCACACTCTTTGTATCTCTCTTTAGAAGGTAAAATGGATGAGATGAAAAGCTGTCATTCCCTGATCCTGAAATCTCCAGCTGAGTAGAACAGGAATTGTGTCTTCATCCTTCAGTCCAACACACTCTTGCCTACTGCTAGGCAGGAAACCATCTGTACAAATGCAATTACAGTGATTACATGCTGTGGGTTTATGATGTAAAATGTGTCCTTTGAGGCTTTTCCTTAAGTCAGATTTGCATTGGTTGTGGTGTAAAATAAATTGCAAACGTTTTTGAACCATGCAATTATTTATCTGAATGACAAGTATTATTTAAGAAAAATGGGAGATCTGCCATGAAAGAAGTCTTCAGTCTGGAGAATCATCGTGGAAAAACATGAGAACTCTCCATACTGACAACCTTAATGTATATAGAAAAGCTTAGAAATCAGGTATGACTTTAAATTAGATTTATTAAAACCAAAACCACATTCTTCAAAGAAAGCTATATCCTCAAATAACTGTATCTGTAAATTAGATGACTTCATCTTTACTGTGCTAAGGAGGACCTGATGGGGCAGCTTGCTGCAGATGTAGGAAGAAGTGGTACCTGCAGATATATCTGATTTGATAAGATAAACTTCTGCTTCTCCTCAGTCTTTTCAAGAGCTCCAACACCCTTGGAAATACCATGCCTTCTGCTGCACTAGCTGAGAAACTCTTTGTGAACTCTGCTGTTCTCCATAGGTTCCTCAAACCAAGCAATTGCAGGGCACGCAGCTTGTTTTATTACTAAAGTAAACAGTGACAATGAGTTTTACTCGTTCAAATTTACACAAAAGTGTATTTGTATATCATGCAATTCCTATATCTAGTCCTCATAAAATCATGCACTTTGGGGTTGCTTTGCACGTATTACATTTTCCTCAGGTGTAGGTTTGTTGAAGGAAATCCTGTGAGCAGAATAGGACGCAAGTTCTTTAAAAAGACAACTAGTCAACCACTTTACTATAGTGGGCAAATATTCTTTAGCCTGGATTCTAGTTAGCCAGAATGAACCAAACAATGCATTTTATACATTCTGTTTTGAGACATGGTCCAAGAATTTGAATTCTGAGTGCTTGTGAAAAGAGAAAAGAAAAGAAAAAGACAAGAGACTTGTGATGTGACTTCTGTTTCCCCAGTTTCTTCAGAGCAATGTTTTTGGAATGTGCATTTGTGTCTGTCTTGGGTGTAGTGATAGGATTCAGTTTACTTCAGTTTACTCATTGCAACTGGCCATTTTCGTCTGTTTATACGGAAAAACATGTTTTTTTTTTGTTTTTGTTTTTTATTAACGGCAGGTGTGGCTCATTCTCATGTGATTGAACTTGCTGCACATGTGATTCTTCCTAACCCTGAGACTATAAATGGTTTGATGCTCTGAATAAAGTTGGCCACTTAATTAGATTTTAGTCCACTTCAGTTTAGGCTCCATTCTCCTAGGTTCCAAAGCCAATTAGAGCACTAAAACTGATTACTATCTCTGGACTATAAATACATCTACTAATTTATTATGTCATTAATTTATATACTTAAGAAATATTCTGACTAACATTACTATACAGAACATGCTATTCTCCTGAGTGCTGGGACTATAGGACTAAGCGATTATATCTTGTTCCAATAAATATTTGAAAAAAATCTGTGAGTTCTGGACTCTCTAAGTTGAAGGCAACCATCATAAAAGAGAACCCAAGTAAACTTAAGTAGCTTTGCAGGGAACTGACTTAAACTTCCATGACTAGTGAATCACTCCATGATTGTGGAAACCTGGTCACCCCATTACTATTTATATGTGAAAGAAATCTAGATGCTAAAACACCTAATTAGGATTTAATCATTCATTTATAGGATCTCATGTAACCAGTGCTGGCCTTACACTTACTCTACAGCTGAGGAGTACATGAAACTCCTGGTCCTCCTGCCTCTACTTCCCAAAATGTAGGGAGTGCAAGAAAAGCACCCATCAGCACACCAGTTTTGTGTGGTTCTGAGATAAAAATATTGGTTGCCACACATGTGAAGCAAGCAATCTAGCAACTGGGCTATATCCCTACCCCCACAAAGATTCATTTGAAAAGTAAATTAGTACTGTTATTAAAAGTAAAGTGGTTTATTTTTTGAAACAACTGAAAGGCAGTTATAATCTAAATAAAACAATAAAATGTTGGATCATGTTCCATATAAATGTTTTAAATCATCAGAAAATGTATTTATTCCACAAAAGGTAATTTAATTTGGGAGTTACTTGTGACATATAACATTTCCATGGAATGCTGCATTTTCCCAGTATTAACATAACAGGCTAAGTTTCTTGAGTGCAGATCTCTTCTCAAAAACTATAAGAATACAGCAAGCTCAGGTATAAGAAAGGATAACACAAGTCCCTTGAGTATTCCAAAGTCTGATTTTCTTTGAAACAAAAAATAGTTGTCTTGCTATTTAGCGATGATTTCATTTTTAAATAAAAAAGCAGTGTTTTATATAAATAAAAATTTCATACTGTGAAGTGAGCTAGTGTCTTGATTTGGTTACATGCATATTTCATTGGTTCCATTTTGAACATTTAACCAAGGAATTCAATATGATTACTACAGAAACAATTCAATTTGAAATGTCAACTATGTTCAGCATTTAAAAATTAATAGCTGAATCCATTTAAAGATCAGGGAAATTTTGTTCTGCTTTAGAATAATTTTATAGACTATGAGTCTCCTGGTGTATTGTTTGCATATTTTAAACTATTTTGAATAATGCAGTCCCTGGAAAGACCCATTACATCAAAGAA
Organism: Rattus norvegicus; assembly: GCF_021556685.1. Classification (NCBI taxonomy): domain Eukaryota; kingdom Metazoa; phylum Chordata; class Mammalia; order Rodentia; family Muridae; genus Rattus; species Rattus norvegicus. Next base: position 53,649,772 of record NC_141544.1, on the reverse strand, counting down.
TTCTGACAGTCTCAGTTCAAGGCATTAATTTTCATACTGGGTATATATTTTCCAACAGCAGCAATTTTTTCAAAGGCCAACAATATTTTATCTAAATTGTGAGTATGTACAATTTGAGTATGTTAGAGCAGCACACACATATTAGAACTTTGAGGATTCCATCAAGTCTCTATCTTTTATTTACTTTCTCTGGAGCAAATGGTAGTGAAATAGAAATTTGGAACCTACAATTACGGCTCAAGGAGGGAGCCCTTAGATGCAGGAACTTTCTCCAAAGCAGAGATTATAGTGATTCTGAGAAAATGGGTATGGAGCCTTAGATAAAAATTACATAATGAATATAGGAAAACCATTGGTCATCATTCTTACTGGCTTCAGAAGAAGCACTCTGTGGTTAACTGAAGCTAATGAAAAGACACCTCAGCCTGACAAGACAGGGCACCATCATTTCGGGGCTATTTAGGTCATATAAACCGTGAAATGCTTTGTTTTATAATTTGTTCAAGGATCATTTTTTAATATTGATATTTTACACTGACATAGCAGAAGAGAGTTGTTCATAAAATAAGATGGGAGAAATGGCCTTAAGTATAGTGTAATAGGCTCAATCAAATTCCAGTTTGAATCTGTGCTTAAACAGGCAAGAGAGAAATGCTTTGCTAATCTACCCACTCTGTTAAGTTAGAAGCTTCTTTAAGATATACAGCGTGAACTTGAATATCTGTATTTATAGCACCCAGCATAGAACATAATATAGCATGCTTTTAAAGAATTATTAAATGGGGCAACTGAGATTGCTCTGCATATAAAGGCATGTACTGCCAAGGCTGGAGACCCGAGTTCAAACCCTACAACCTATATGGTAGAAGGAGAAAACTGACTTCTGAAAAACAGTTCTATACCCTTCATGCTTACTACTCTCCACCCCGATACACAATTGAACAAAATGTTTTAAAAGGAGTTTTGAAATAAGTGAAGGATGAGTGGATGACTGATCACTATTTCTTTGTACACTCGTTTTAAAAGTTTTGGTTCCCTCCAGGCTATTACTATCTAAGTGGTTGCTAGAGGCAAGGCTCTGTAAGCCCCTCCCCCTCCTATGTTTTTAACCTTACCTTGTGCTTGTTTATAATACTGACATTCTTCTCCTAGTCTGCCTATTGTGATATATGGTGGTAGTTTTATTTCCCTTTTAAGCCAAGTGTGCGTTTTGTTTTGAAAATGCTTTACACTTTTATAAACATCCAAGAAACACAGTTATGTTCCTTTTTTTGTAGTCACTTGAACTGATAAAAACCTCTGAGGTTAAAAACAAACAAGACCAAAGCATTCAATCACCAGCAAAATAACAATAAAGGAACATTACCCTGGGATGCAGATAGAGAGCTTGGTGTAGTGTTTACTTGGGTCTGACCCATTTACAATGGCATCATCACCATGGTTGAATTCTCAAAATCAATTTTTCTCCATCTTCTAACTATGTATCTTGGCCATAATTTCATTTTGATCTCAATATGGGGATGAAAAAGAAATTTCATTGTTCCAACCCCTGCCCATTTCCTATGCCATGTGTAATTCCTGCCCACTCCAACTAGTCTGGAATTCCATATGCCATATCAGAGTCTTATTGCCTCATTTCCTGGTATTTTCCTATAAGAAAATCATTAATATTTTTATTCAATTGTCTAATATTAGTTACTAAGGTTGGCAAGTCATCATTCTGAAATTTTTATTCTATCCAGTCGAACCCATTATCAGCTCCTCTGTTTCAAGGTTCTTATTCTAGAGTGTTTTGAGCTGGGTGAGTGTATTCCTGGGCTTACTGTTAACTGACCTTTAATTATTCAAGATGTTACTTATTTTCACAGTGTGATCCCTGTTAAAAGAAGAATGTAAGAATGAAAGAAGATTCGTCGAATACCTATGCATATCCAAGAGACTCAGGAAAGAGCCTTTAAAAGCTTTAATAGGGCAGCCCATTGCTAATTATATATATATATATATATATATATATATATATATATATATGTATTTATGAAATTATTTGCTACTTTGAATGCCTATTTTGTAATACCTATGTTTTCTAAAATTACAGCAAAGAAACATAATAAGGTGTGCTCAAATTTCACCTTCTATTCCAAGCTTGTTACTAAACGTTAGTTTTCTGTCTGCAATAGGAGCATAGTGCCTCAGGACTAAATGATAAGATGTATGCACTGTATTTGATGTTTCATACATAAGGAATGTTCAATGAATATTATTTCTCATTTTACTGCAGATATGCTCAATGTGTTTCTCTATTTCATGGTAATTAAACAGTGAATGAACAACTATGAATAATTATTGCAATTTAATCATTGTATAAATTATTTTGGTACATTTATGATGAATCTGGCACTACATTCTTAACCAAGAATATTATTCTCAATAATCAAGTTGTTTGAATGAGTATGGGAGTTTTTTTTATGATGGCCAAGTTGTTTTGTAATCCTCCAAGTGCCTCTCCAGAGGCACCAGGTAAGGGCTCTTTTTGAGTTTTAATATAAATATCCACTATCAATCAAACACCCTGTAAGCACTGCGATGTGTATTATACTTATCAAATCCTAGTATAATTATCTTTCCAATGTGACAAGTTTGCTTGGATCCAAAGAAGCACTAGAATGAAAGCTAAAGTGCTATGCCTCACACAGGAGGAGACCTCCTCACACACAGTACTTTTATTTTGCCTGGGTTACTATTATAAGGTGCCTTGAAAAGACAAACTTGATTCACAGATATCAGGCTCAGTGTTGGTGAAACTCAGATGCTTGGGGATATATATTTGCCACCCTTTCTCCCTCAGCCAACCAGGAAAAGCTGGCTTTCCCACTTTGCTTCTCTTTTGTGTTATCTTCTTGTAGGCATACCTTCTTCCTTATGTGTCCTGAGTACTTAACCTGAAGACCTTATTGTGCAGGTAGAGAAAAATTCACTTCTAACTCCCACCCTACAAATCCCATTAGTATACAAACAAACAAAACCAAATCAAATTTGGTTTATAGGGGAGCTTAGAAAGATATTTTACCCCTAGCATTATTCTGAGCTCTCAGTATTTTTGAGAAATTTCTTCACGTATGACAAATAATCCTCCTGAAGTAAGTTAGTAAAAAAGTCTTGTTCAAACTACCTGTATTGAACACCAAGTCGATGGCATTGATTTGTAGATCTTTGGGTGATTTTTAAAAGTCCAGTTGCAGGATCAAAATGATTCAGAACAAAATCTATTTTGTTTGGACTTTTATATAAAATACATGAAGTTACAGAATACTAAATTACTTCTCTTGATCACTTAAATAGAAATACTGAAAACAGTGAAAAAACGGGATTGTTAACAATTTCCTACTTTAGATTATATTTGTGTGTATGTGTGTGTGTGTTATGGCATAGGCAAGTATTTATAGAAATATCATCATCATAAATATAGAGCCAAAGTTATGAAAGGCAATAGTCAAATTGGTTGCCATTTTCTCTACAGCACAATGTAGTACCATAAATTATTCTGATTTATTTATAATTAAAATATAATAAAAGTGCTTTTGAAATTAAAAGAGGGAATGCACAGAAAAGTCTGAATCACTGCTTAAGAGAAAATGAGAGGAAGGCTACTGATTTATTTGAGTTAATTTTATACCCAGCCACTTTGCTGAAGTTGTTTATCAGGTTTAGTAGTTCTCTGGTGGAACTTTTGGGATCACTTAAATATACTATCATGTCATCTGCAAATAGTGATATTTTGACTTCTTTTCCAATCTGTATCCCCTTGATATCATTTTGCTGTCTGATTGCTCTGGCTGGAACTTCAAGAACTATATTGAATAAGTAGGGAGAGAGTGGGCAGCCTTGTCTAGTCCCTGATTTTAGTGGGATTGCTTCAAGTTTCTCTCCATTTAGTTTAATATTAGCAACTGGTTTGCTGTATATGGCTTTTACTATGTTTAGGTATGGGCCTTGAATTCCTATTCTTTCCAGGACTTTTATCATGAAGGGGTGTTGAATTTTGTCAAATGCTTTCTCAGCATCTAATGAAATGATCATGTGGTTTTGTTCTTTCAGTTTGTTTATATAATGGATCACGTTGATGGTTTTCCATATATTAAACCATCCCTGCATGCCTGGGATGAAGCCTACTTGATCATAGTGGATGATTGTTTTGATGTGCTCTTGGATTCGGTTTGCCAGAATTTTATTGAATATTTTTGCGTCGATATTCATAAGGGAAATTGGTCTGAAGTTCTCTTTTTTTGTTGGGTCTTTGTGCGGTTTAGGTGGAGAAAGAGGAACAATTCTCCATTGTTGGTGGGATTGCAGATTGGTACAACCATTCTGGAAATCAGTCTGGAGGTTCCTCAGAACATTGGACATTGAACTACCTGAGGACTCAGCTATACCTATCTTGGGCATATACCCAAAAGATGCCCCAACATATAACAAGGACACATGCTCCACTATGTTCATAGCAGCCTTATTTATAATAGCCAGAAGCTGGAAAGAACACAGATGCCCTTCAATAGAGGAATGGATACAGAAAATGTGGTACATCTACACAATGGAATATTACTCAGCTATCAAAAACAATGACTTCATGAAATTCATAGGCAAATGGATGGAACTGGAAAATATCATCCTGAGTGAAGTAACCCAATCACAGAAAAACACACATGGTATGCACTCATTTGATTAGCCCAAATGCTTGATTTGCCTTAGATGCACAGAACACATGAAACTCAAGAGGGATGACCAAAATGCGAATGCTTCACTCCTTCTTTAAAAGGGGAACAAGAATACCCTTGGCAGGGAATAGGGAGGCAAAGTTTAAAACAGAGGCAGAAGGAACACCCACTCAGAGCCTGCCCCACATGTGGCCCATACATATACAGCCACCCAATTAGATAAGATGGACGAAGCAAAGAAATGCAGGCCGACAGGAACCGGATGTAGATCTCTCCTGAGAGGCACACCCAGAATACAGCAAATACAGAGGCGAATGCCAGCAGCAAACCACTGAACTGAGAACGGGACCCCCATTGAAGGAATCAGAGAAAGGAAGAGCTTGAAGGGGCTCGAGACCCCATATGTACAACAATGCCAATCAACCAGAGCTTCCAGGGACTAAGCCACTACCCAAAGACTATATATACATGGACTGACCCTGGGCTCCAACCTCATAGGTAGCAATGAATATCCTAGTAAGAGCACCAGTGGAGGGGGAAGACCTTGGTCCTGTCAAGACTGAACCCCCAGTGAATGGATTGTTGAGGGGAGGGCAGTAATGGGGGGAGGATGGGGAGGGGAACACCCATATAGAAGGGCAGGGGGAGAGGCTGGGGGGATGTTGGCCTGGAAACCAGGAAAGGGAATAACACTCGAAATGTAAATAAGAAATACTCAAGTCAATAAAGATAAAAGAAAAAAAAACCAAAGGAAACAAAAAAAGAGAAAATGAGAGTGAACATCTTATAACTTCCCTTCCATAATATATCTAAACCATACTTTTTAAACTATCTCTTACCACACCCTTGTATTCAGTTGTTCATTTTAGTATCAATCAGCAAGCCCCTGTATATTTCCAGATGGATCCAGCTCTTAAAACATAGTGAACCTTTCAAAAATTTGATGAGCTAGGCAAAATCTTCCCATAAACAAACCATTTGTATTCCTGAAATTTAATTAGTGAAGGTCTTTAAGTTAATATTCAAAGTTTCTCTTTGTGGATGAATGGATATTCTTTTATTTTTTTAAGATTGTAGCATAATACAGTTGCAGAACCCCTGAGACGTAAATAAGAAATGCTACACATATAAAAAGTGTGTTCTCAAACTTTAATGTGCATAAGTATCATGCGGAAATCTGGTTAAAAATGCATATTCCCAGACTATTTCCTCAGAGACTGAGCCTCAGTAGGTTTGGGCCAGGACATAGGCACTTGAATTTTTAATGAGTGCTCGGTTCATTTTATGTCAGGTTGTCCTTGACTTGCCTTGACACTGAGGTTTTATGTTGGCTAAGAGTTAGTCTGAGATATTTGTAGCCGGAGAGTAAGCTAAATACCTTGGTTCAAGTCCCACTGATCTGCCTTGAATCTGCCTTGAGTATATATACTCAATTTGAGTCAGATTTTTAAACACATCATTCTTATTACTTTCCAAAGATAAAAATAACAAAAGACTTGTACAAAATAAAAAATGGTATAGAGGGCAGTGTATGGAAATAAAACTATAAAAATTCTTAGATTTGTTTTTAGAAGAAAAGATATCACAATAGATACAAATTATGAAATCAAGGCATTTAAAAGTTATTTAAAATATCATTGTAATTTCAAATAGGCAAAATGAAAGAAAGAACTTTCTACTTATAAGAAAAATCAATATTTTTTAACAACAGCAAAGATATCCATAATTATTAGCCAGTGTATGAAGTTCAAAATGTTTTATGGTTACTTTATTTATTTAAATTTGAAATGTCCCCTTTCCCATGTCCCCAGGAAAATCCCCTATGCCATCCCTTCTCCCCCTGTTTCTATGATTATGATCCCCAACTCGCCCAACCACTCCCGGCTCACCACCCTAGCTTTCCCCTATACTGGAGCATTTAGTCTCCACGGGGCCAAGGGCTTCCCCTTCTACTGATGCCAGATAAGGCCATCCTCTGCTACAGATGCAGATGGAGCCATGGGTCCCTTCATATGCGCTCTTTGGTTGGTGGTTGAGTCCCTGGGAGCTCTGGAGGGTCTGGGTTGGTTGATATTGTTGTTCTTTACTATGGGATTGCAAAACCCTTCAGCTCCTTCAGTCCTTTACATAGCTCCTTCACTGGGGTCACAGTGCTAAGCCTGATATTTGGCAGCAAGCATCCATATCTGTATTGGTCAGGCTCTGGCAGGGCCTCTCAGGGAACAGCTATATAAAACTGTCAGCAAGAGCTTCTTGGCATCTTCAAGAGTGTCTGGGTTTGGCGTCTGCAGATGGGATGGATCCCTAGATGGGGCAGTCTCTGGATGGCCTTTCCTTCAGTCTCTGCTCCACATTTTGTCTCTGTATTTCCTCTTGTGAATATTTTATTCCCCCTTGAACTTCCTTCTTCTTGATCTTCATGTGGTCTGTAAATTGTATCTTGGGTATTCCATGCTTTTGAGCTAATATCCATTTATTAGTGAATGCATACTATGTATTTTTTTGATTGGGTTACCACATATGAATTTCATGAAGTCATTGTTTTTAATAGCTGAGTAGTACTCCATTGTGTAAATGTAGTGCATTTTCTGTATTCATTCCTCCGTTGACGGACATCTAGTTTGTTTCCAGTTTCTGGCTGTCATGAACATAGTAGAGCATGTGTCCTTGTTCTATGTTGAGGCATCTTTTGGGTATATGCCCAGGAGTGGTATAGCTGGGTCTTCAGGTAGAACTATTTTCAATGTTCTGAGGAACTGCCATATTGATTTTGAGAGTGGTTGGTTGCACCAGCTTGTAATCCCACCAGCAATTGAATTCCTCTTTCTCTAACTCCTAGCAAGATTTTTGATCTTAGCCATTCTGACTGGTGTGAGGTGGAATCTCAGGGTAATTTGATTTACATTTCCCTAATGACTAAGGATGTTGAACACTTTTTAGATGTTTTTCAGCCATTCAGTATTCCTCAGTTGAGATTTCTTTGTTTAGCTCTGTACCCCATTTTTATTAGGGTTATTTGATTTTGTGGAGTCTAACTTCTTGTGTTCTTTATATATATATTGAATATTAGCCCTCTCTCAGATGTAGAATTGGTAAAGATCTTTTCCAAATCTGTAGGTTCTCATTTTGTCCCATTGACAGTGTTTTTGCCTTACAGAAGCTATTCAATTTAATGAGCTCCTATCTGTCTATAGTTGATCTTAGAGTCTGAGTCATTGGTGTTCTGTTCAGGAAATTTTCCCCTGTGCTGATGTGTTGGAGGTATTTTCCCATTTTCAATTAGATTTGGTATATCTGGTTTTATGGAGGTCCTTGAACCACTTAGCCTTGAGCTTTTTAGAAGGAGATAAGAATGGTTCAATTTGCATTCTTGTACATGATGGTACTCCTTAAACCTGCACCATTTGTTGAATATGCTGCCCTTTTTTTCACTGGATGATTTTAGTTCCTTGGTCAAAAATCAGGTGACCCCATGTGTGTGGATTCATTTTATTTCTAGGTCTTCAGTTCTATTCCATTAATCTACCTGTCTGTCTCTGTACCAATAGCATGATGTTTTTATTACTATTTCTCTGTAGTACAGCTTGAGGTCAAGGATGGTGATTCCCCCAGAAGTTCTTTTGTTGTTGAGGATAATTTTCATTATCCTGGGTTTTTGTTATTTCAGATGAATGTGAGAATTGCTCTTTCTATCTCTGTGAAGAATTGAGTTGGGATTTTGATGGGGATTGCATTGAAATCTGTAGATTGCTTTTCATAAGATGGCCATTTTTTTCTATGTTAATCCTGCCAACCCATGAGCATGGGAGACATTTACACATATTCAAAAGTATTATTGCTTTTGTTTAATATAGGTAAAGTGAAAAGCAATCATGATCTAATAAATGTAAAATGTAAGGTAAGTAATCAGGTAGGCTATACTATCAGATTAGAGTAAGGAATTAAAAATACAAGCAAATATAAACATGAAGAAGTGGAGCTGGAGGGCAGGGAGAATATCTTCTGTATTGTATGGATGTATCACTCACCAAATAAAAAAAAAATGATATATAGGAAAGGGTAGAATTGAAGGTGGGGCAAACAGTTGGCAGAAAAAAATCTGGGATAGTGGGAGGATGAGAACTATTTAACTGGCAGAGACGTGCTCCTTTTCTTCTTTTTGTTAGTGTTGTCCAACTCCGGTGTGTAGTTTATGTTTTGTGTTATATTATATTTTATTATCATCTCTTAGAAGCCTCTTTGTTTTTTAACAGAAGAGGAGGTGATCTAGATGGGTGGAGAGATAAGGAGGAACTGGGAGAAGCAGAGGAATAGAAATTGTAATCAGGGTATATTATGTGAAAGAAACTACTATCTTCAAAACAAGGAAAATTAAAAGCATATATAGGCATGCATGAATGGCTTTTATTACTTTTTTAAAAAGTACCTTATTGCCATCTTCCATGATACTTCACAGCATTTTTTTGGTTAGCTGGATATAAAAGACATTGTCTACATCATGGTGTAGGATAATTAAATCTTATAAGATTTTTCAAGCAATCTTCTTAGATTTATTTATTTATTTATTTATTTATTTATTTTGGTATTGCTTGTGAGTACAAGATACAGTATGTGTCAAGTTAAATATTCAACAATCAAAACCTCAGCAGTTGAGATCTAATGACAGAAACGTAAATATAATCCTGTGGGGAAGAGAGCTGAACACCGAGGAGTGCAGACATCCTGAGACCACAGGACAGACTGTCACTTCTGCACACCTCTGCCCACATCCCCGGTCTAAGGGGAAACTGCACAGTGTCACTGGACACAGGAATATAGGAACAGACATCCTCCAGAACCCGGGGTTCTGGTTTGTGCCCAGGACCGAACTGAGCCAACAAAAGAGCACACTGCACCCAAATCCCGTGGGCGAGAGAGCCGGACCCTCAGAAGTGTGGACACTCCTGAGAAGTGAGAGGTGACTACCTTCTGCCCACAGTCCAGGCCCAAGAATGAATCGCATAGTGCCAACTGCAAGGACCTAGGAGCAATCAGGGGCTTGTGAGTATAGGATTGATTCCTGCCAGCGCCTAGAGCTGGAAGGCAGTCCCCAGGAGCCCTGACACACCTGAAATCAGAGCACCTGGTCTCAGAAAAAAAAAAAAGAAAACAGGAAAACAGTTCTACATGAGTGTTGACATGGAGGCCTATAGCAGGTCAAGTCACTCTCAGAAACAGCAAGACAAGCAAACACCAGAGACAATGCAATGGCTAGAGACAAGTGCAGGAACCTAAGCAACAGACACCAAGACAACTTGGCATCATCAGAGCCCAGTTCTTCCGCCAAAGAAAATACTGGATATTCAACACACCAGAAAAGCAAGATTTAGATTTAAAATCACATTTTTTGATAATGATGTAGGACTTTAAGAAAGACACAAAGAACTCCCTTAAAGAAATGCAGGAAAACACAAATAAAAAGGAGAAGCCCTTAGAGAGGAAACACAAAAATCCCTGAAAGAATTACAGGAAAACACAACCAAACCGGTGAAGAAATTGAAATTAGAAATAGAAACAATAAAGAAAGCAAAAGGAAGACAACCCTGGATATAGAAAACATAAGGAAGAGACAAAGAGCCATATATACAAGCATCACCAACAGAATACAAGAGATAGAAGAGAGAATCTCAGGGGAAGAAGATACCATAGAAAACATTGACACAGCTGTCAAAGATAATGTAAAAGGCAAAAAGATCGTAGGCCAAAATATTCATGAAATTCAGGACACAATGAGAAGATCAAACCTAAGGATAATAGATATAGAAGAAAGTGAAGACTCCCAACTTAAAGAGCCAGTAAATATATTCAACAAAATTATAGAAGAAAACTTCCCTAACCTAAAGAAAGAGATGCCCATAAACATACAAGAAGCCTACAGAACTCCAAATAGATTGGACCAGAAGAGAAATTCCTTCTCTCACATAATAGTTAAAACACCAAATGCATGAAACGAAGAAAAAATATTAAAAGCAGTAAGGGAAAAAGGTCAAGTGACATATAAAGGCAGACATATCAGAATTACACCAGACTTCTCACCAGAGACTATGAAAGCAAGAAGATCCTGGACAGATGTCCCACAGGCCCTAAGAGAACACAAATGCCAGTCCAAGTTACTGTATCCAGAAAAACTCTCAATTAACATAGATGGAGAAACCAAGAACTTCCATGACAAAAACAAATTTACACAATATCTTTCTATAAACCCAGTCCCACAAGGGATAATAGGTAGAAAACTCCAACACAAGGAGAGAAACTTCACCATACAGAAAGCAAGAATATAATTTCCTTGCAATGAAACCAAAAGAGAGACACACAAACATAACTCCACCTCTAACAATGAAAATAACAGGAAGTGACAATCACTATTCCTTAATATCTCTCAACATCAATGGACTCAATTCCCCAATCAAAAGACATAGACTAACAGACTGGATACATAAAGAGGACCCAGTATTTTGCTGCATGCAAGAAACCCACCTCAGAGACGAAGATAGACACTACCTCCAAATAAATGGCTGGAAAACAACTTTCCAAGCAAATGGCCCAAAGAAACAAGCTGGAGTTGCCATTGTAATATCAAATAAAATTGACTTTCAACCAAAAGTGATTTAAAAAGATAAGGAAGGACACTTCATACTCATCAAAGGAAAAATCCACCAAGATGAACTCTCAATCCTAATTGTCTATGCTCCAAATGCAAGGGCACCTACATTCATAAAAGAAACCTTACTAAAGTTCAGAGCACACATTGCAACTCATAGGATAATAGTAAGAGATTTCAACACCCCACTCTCATCAATGGACAGATCATGGTAACAGAAGTTAAACAGAGACATAGCGAAACTAACAGAAGTTATGAACCAAATTGATTTAACAGATATTTGTAGAACATTCCATCCTAAATCAAAATTATGTACCTTCTTAGCACCTCATGGTACCTTCTCCAAAATTGACCATGTGATTGGTCACAAAACAGTCCTCAACAGATACAGGAAGATAGAAATAACCCATGCATCCTATCAGATTACCACACACTAACACTGGTCTTCAATAACAACAATAATGACAGACAGCCCACATATACATGGAAGTTGAACAATGCTCTACTCAATGACAACTTGGTCAAGGAAGAAATAAAGAAAGAAATTAAAGACTTCTTAGAATTTAATGAAAATGAAGATACAACATTCCCAAATTTATGGGACACAATGAAAACGGTGGTGCTAAGAGGAAAACTCATAGCGCTGAGTGCCTGCAGAAAGAAACAGGAGATAGCACATGTCAGCAGCTTGACAGCACACCTAAAAGCTCTGGAACAAAAAGAAATAAAAAAACCAAGAGGAGTAGAAGTCAGGAAATAATCAAACTCAGAACTGACATCAACCAAGGAGAAAAAGACTATACAAAAAATCAACAGAACCAAAAGCTGTTTCTTTGAGAAAATCAACAAGATAGTTGAACCCTTAGCCAGACTAGCCAGAGGTCACAGAGAGTTTATCCAAATTCACAAAATCAGAAATGAAAAGGGAGACATAGCAACAGAATTTGAAGAAATTAAATAAAAACCATCAGATCCTACTACAAAAGCCTATATTCAACAAAACTTGAAAATCTGGAAGAAATGGAAAATTTTCTAGACAGATACCAGGTACCAAAGTTAAATTAGGAACAAATAAACCATCTAAACAACCCCATACCTCCTAAAGAAATAGAAGCAGTTATTAAAAGTTTCCCAACCAGAAAGAGCCCAGGACTAGATGGGTTTAATGCTGGATTCTATCATACCTTCATAGAAGACCTCATATCAAACTATGTCCAAACTATTCCACAAAATAGAAACAGACAAAGCACTACCAAATTCCTTCTATGAAGCCACAATTACTCTTATCCTGAAACCACACAAAGATACAACAAAGAAAGAGAACTTCAGACCAATTTCCCTTATGAGTATTGATGGAAAAATACTCAATAAAATTCTTGCAAACTGAACCCAAGAACACATCAAAATGATCATCCATCATGATCATGTAGGCTTCATCCCAGGGATGCAGGAATGGTTTAACACACGAAAATCCTTCAATGTAATCCACTATATAATCAAACTCAAAGATAAGAACCACATGATCATTTCATTAAATATTGAGCATTTGACAAAATTCAATACCCCTTCATGATAAAAGTCCAGGAAAGATCAGGAATTAAAGGCCCATACCTAAACATAGTAAAAGCAATATATGGCAAACCAGTAGCTAATATCAAACTAAATGGAGTGAAACTTGAAGCAATCCCACTAAAATTAGGGACTAGACAAGGCTGCCCACTCTCTCCTTACTTACTCAATATAGTACTTGAAGTCCTAGTCAGAGTAATCAGACAACGAAAGGAGGGCAAAGGGATACAAATTGGAATGGAAGAAATCAAAATATCACTATTTGCAGATGATATAATAGTGTACTTAAGTGACCCCAAAGTTCCACCAGAGAACTACTAAGCCTGATAAACAACGTTAGTAAAGTGTCGGGGTATAAAATTAACTCTAACCAATCAGTAGCCTTTCTCTACTCAAGGATAAACAGGCTGAGAAAGAAATTAGGGAAATGACACCATTCACATTAGTCCCAAATAATATATCTTGGTGTGACATTATTCAAGTAAGTGAAAAATTTGTATGACAAGAACTTAAGGCTCTGAAGAAAGAAATTGAGGAATATCTGAGAAGATGGAAAGATCTTCTATGCTCATGGATTGGCAGGATTAATATAATAAAGATAGCCACTTTGCCAAAAGCAATCTACAGATTTGATGCAATCCCCATCAAAATTCTTACTCAATTCTTTCCAGAGATAGAAAAAGCAATTTGAAAATTTATTTGGAATAACAAAAAACCCAGGATAGCAAAAACTATATTCAACAATAAAAGAACTTCTGGGGGAATTACCATCCCTGACTTTAAGCAGTATCACAGAGCAATATTCATAAAAAAAAGAAAAAACTGTATGGTATTGGTACAGAGACAGGCAGATAGATTCAGTGGAACATAATTGAAGACCCAGGAATGAACCCACACCCCTATGGTCACTTGATCTTTGACAAAGGAGCTAAAAACCATCCAATGGACAAAAGATAGCATTTTCAACAATTGTTGCTGGTTCAACTGGAGGTCAGCATGTAGAAGAATGCAAATCGATCCATTCTTATCACCATGTACAAAGCTTAAGTCAAGTTGGTCAAGGACCTCCACATCAAACAAGATATACTCAAACTAATAGAAAAAGTGGGGAAGAGTCTTGAACACATGGGCACTGGTGAATATTTCCTGAACAAAACACCAATGGTTTATGCTCTAAGACCAAGAATCGACAAATGGGGCCTCAAGAAACTGCAAAGCTACTGTAAGGCCAAAGACACTGTCATTAGGACAAAACGGCAACCAATAGTTTGGGAAAAGATCTTTATCAATCCTACATCTGATAGAGGGCTAATATCCAAAATATACAAAGAACACAAGAAATTGGACTCCAGAAAGTCAAATAACCCTATTAAAAATCGAGTACAGAGCTATCAAAACATTCTCAGCTGAGGATTATCAAATGGCCAAAAAGCACCTAAAGAAATGTTCAACATCCTTAGTCATCAGGGAAATGCAAATTAAAACAACCCTGAGATTCCACCTCACACCAGTCAGAATTGCTAAGATAAAAAAAAAAACTCAGGTAACAGCAGATGTTTGCAAGAATGTGGAGAAAGAGGAGCACTCCTCCATTGTTGGTAGGATTGCAAACTGGTACAACCACTCTGGTACAATCAGTCTGGAGGTTCCTCAGAAAATTGGACATTCCACTACCTGAAGACCCAGATCTTCTGGGCATAAACCCAAAAGACACTCCAACATACACCAAAGGCATGTGCTCCACTATGTTCATAGCAGCCTTATTTATAATAGCCAGAAGCTGGAAAGAACCCAGATGCCCTTCAACAGAGGAATGGACTTTAAAAAAGCGGTACATCTACACAATGGAGTACTACTCAGCTATCAAAAGCAATGACTTCATGAAATTCATAGGCACATGGAATGAACTAGAAAATATCATCTTGAGTGAGGTTACTCAATCACAGAAAAAACACACTTGGTATATACTCTTTGATAAGTGGATATTAGCCCCAAAACTGGAACTACCCACAATGCAAACCACAGACTACAGGAAGCTCAAGAAGAAGCATGACCAAAATGCAGATGCTCCCACTCCTTCTTGAAAGGGGGTAAAAATATCTATAGGAGGGAATATGGAAGCAAAGTTTAAAGCAGCAACTGAAGGAACAGCCATTCAGAGCCTGCCCCACATGTGGCCCATATATATACATCCACCAAAATTAGATAAGATTGATGAAGCTAAAAAATGCGTGCTTAAAGGCACTCCTGAGAGACACACTCAGAGCATGTCCAATACAGAGGTTAATGCTAGCAGCAAACCACCCAACTGAGAACAGGACCTCTTTGTTGGGAATTAGAGGAAGTTTTGAAGGAGTTGAAGGAGCTTGCAACCCCATAAGAACAATGCCAACCAACCAGAGCTTCCAGGGACTAAACCACTACAGAAAGACTATACATGGACTAACCCAGGGTTCCAACTGCATATGTAGCAGAGAATAGCCTTGTTGGGGCACCAGTGGAAGGGGATGTCCTTGGTCCCTACCAAGGTTGGACCCCCAGTGCAGGGAAATATGGGGGGGATACCCATATGGGCTGGGGGAGGGGATAGGGAGCTTATGGACAGGAAATCGTGAAATGGAGTAACATGTGAAATGTAAGGAAAGAAATATACCTTAAAAAAAGAATAAGGAAGACCAAAATGTGAATGCTTAAGTCCTTCCTAGAAGGGAGAATAAAATACTTACAGTAGGAAATACAGGGACAAAGATTGGATCAGGGACTGAAGAAAAGGTCATCCGGAGACTGCACCACCTGAGGATGCACCCCATTTGCAGCCACCAAACCCAGTCACTATTGCTGATGCCAATAAGTGCTTGCTGACAGGAGTCAGATGTGGCTGTCTCCTGAGAGGCTCTACCAGAGCCTTCTTGATCCAGATGAGGATGCTTGCAGCTAACCATCGGATTGAGCTTGGGGACCCCAATGGAGGTGTTGTAGATAGGACTGAGGGTGCTGAAGGGATTTGCAACCCCATAAGGAGAACAACAATATCACCAACCAGACCCCAACAGAGCTCCTAGGGACTAAACCACCAACCAAGGAGTACACATGGAGGAACCCATGATTCCAGTTGTATATGTAGCAGAGGATTGCATTGTCCAGCATCAAAAGGAAGAAAATCCCTTGGTCCTGTGAAGGCTCTTTTTCTCAATGTAGGGGAAATGCCAGGGTGTAGATGTGGGAGTAGGTGGGTGGGAATGGGAGCATCCTCATAGAAGCAGGAGGAGGGGAAGAGGGAGGGGTTATGGGCGAGGGGGAAAGGGGATAACATTTGAAATGTAAATACACAAAATATTCAAGAAAAATAAAATGTAAAAATTATGAGTTTGATATTCTAGTTTTATCTCTTATTCAATGAAATTACTTAGCTTGATTTTCTTAAAACAGTTAAAATTACATTTGTTTTTATTCTTGAGTACATTCAGTACTGCAGTCTTTCACTTAATCATTCATTTAATCAATCAACAAACATTAAAGAGCTACTAATCTTTAGAACATGTTAAGGCAGCTACAAAATACATGCAGATAGTTTTTTTTCTCAAAGAATGTATACATCAATGTGAGTCATAACAAAAATTTTAAGCATAATCATCTTTGACCACTGCTAAAGTGGGGCATCACTTCCAAAAATAAGGAGACATATAGCACATCCCATAGAGCGGTGTGGTTAGTGAAGGGGAAATGTAGAGAATGACAGAGGTTGGAGGGAGGTTTATTTTAAGGCGTGTAAATATAGACCTACAGTTCCGTAATCTGAAAGAGACATGCGGTGTAGGAATAATATGTGCTGGTAAGAGTGTTAAGAGTGTGTCATCTAGACCCAGACAGAGTAAGCTCTAATGCCAATGCTGTCACTTACTATCTTTGTAGCCTTAGACACAGTACCCCTACACCTTCTCTATGAGGTAGAATTGATTATGATTGATACTTGCCTCATGTGGTTAGAATAATAATTTAAAATATGATTATAGTTTACCTTACTGTAATATTAAGTATACTTGGAACTAATAAAAATAAATGTTCTTTATAAATTATTTTAATTATACTAATTTATATATATATTTAATGCTGTAGGGGAGAGATAACTTATTCTATGTATGGTATTATGAATAGAGTTTTAGTTTGATATCCCATTTGGAATATCACATCTTTGGTTGAGTGTAGTTCAATTTTAGGCTATACTTTGGAACAGTAATATTAGAATTGTTGAGGGTTAGAGCCAAGTATAAGCAAAACTTTCCAACTTGTTCCAGGACTAAATCAGGATTGAGGACACAGAATTAGGTGGAAGTGATCTCCTAGAACTTGTCACGTAATTCATGCTACCATTTCTAATGCCAAATAAATGGTAAAACTAAAGATTCATAAAACGTACTAAGATATTTTGGTTCCATGTTCATGGGCTATATAACCAAATGATAATTAAGTCAGGTTATCCTAACATAGATTATATGCATGTCAGGCTTATGAGACATTGAATCTCAGGTGTGATACAAGGTTTATAATGGTTTGCATTACAAATATCATGTATATTTTCTTTTTTTTTTTTTGCAAAATAGACTTTCTTGGAATGTGTGGATCAGTGTTTAACACCAGAAAACCCAAATCATGCGAAGCGACATGGTCCACAGATCATTAGGAGGGTATTTAGTAAGTAGCTGTTCACTGAGTTATTAGGGAAAGAATGGCAGTCCTCCTATGACAATTTCCAAAGTACAGGTCACAATGGTTGCCTTTAAGGTATTTATGGCAGCAAAAGAGTATTAAGACTACATAGTTGTAAAATCAAGCAATGTGAAACTTATGAATTTTTTTGAGTTTTCCCACAGTAGTCTCTATTTTATCTCTTCTTAACGGTCCTAACATGGCCTGTCTAAAGAAGTATTATTGCATGGCATATTAACCAGATAAACTTAATTTCTATGACAAGATCCATATTTTCAGTCAATAGAAGGCTCATTCAAAAGAGTATTATACCAGAGCTAAGTAAATCAAGCTCTAATTAACACACACATTTATTGAGGAGATTCCAAGGTAATGCCAAGTTAATGACACTGTTAAGTCTACATTACTAGTGAGAAGTCAGTCTATTATGAGTTTATTATTTTCTCCACATTAAGGGTCTCTGTGTGCTAATACACAGGAAGTAAGCCACCATCGTATTCTTTCCTAAGTCTGTGAAAAAAGTAAATTGATAAAGTGGGAATCAAGGATGATAGAAGCTATCTCGGGCTTCCTCTGTTTGGTGTGAGTAGCAGTAATTGCATGGCCTCGTACATTTATACCTTGGGGTAATGTGAAGAGCATCAACTCCACTTTCTTCCTCCTGCTACAATAAACGTGGAAAATTTTTCTCCTCATGGCGCCCCTCCATTTTTGTTTCCTAGTGTTTTTCAAAGCTATGCAAAAGAATGGATCTTCTAATGTGCTGAGACACAGTATTTCTAGTGTGCAAATGAGATTTTAGTTTTCATACTCTCGGGCTTAGTACAATCAAACATCTACCCAAACAGGACACACAGACTAAGAAGTCAGAATGGGTCCCTGTGACTCTAAACTAGTCAGTCGGTGAATTACTTTGGCCTGCTACTTTGCAACGTTGCTTCAAGATTTTTCTCCAATCAGGTCTTTTCCATGTCTAGAATTTCTTAAGCCTTGATTCCATCTAGTCATCTATTCAGGTATAGTCATCTTGACTCTCTTAATGACGCTGGTTTGTTATTAGATAAGGCACCAAAAATTATGTGATGAGTGCTTCCCAGAAAGAAGTTTTACTTCCAGTAAATTCTGTCTCCTCACCCTTGACTTAATTCTGGAATTGGAATGTTTTGGATATGTCAGTCTCGAAGTGATTTCGGTATCACTGTTCCAAAACACAGCCTGAAGATTGGGAACATGTGCAGGCAAAGCTGATATGTTCCAAATGTGATCATTTGATTATATGACCGTTCATAATGTCAGACTTCTAATAACCTATCTGTCCCCTAGCATTAATGAACGATGTAAAAGTTCCAGGATGAAGGAGTAGGTTTGTGTGATTAATGGAATTTTACAGCCAACACTTTTTTGTTAGTACCAAATACACTATTATTTAATGTAATTGCTTGTGATAAGTGTGATCATTATTTCCAGGGTGGGAATGTCATATCAAAGATACATGGATACAGCAGATTCCTGTTCTATATTCAGTGCCTCAAGTCATGTCTTCAGAAAAGATTAGACAAAAAAGTATCTTGTGTCTTCTGTCTGACAGTTTTAAAATGGTTTATAGGTTAAGCTTTCTTACATCAACATGCTTTTCATCCTCTTATAATTTCAACAGATTTTCACGAAAAAGATGTTTCCAAATAATTTGAATATTATGTGAGGAAGATGACCGATAAATTTATATTTTAAAAATCTATCTGAGTATATTACTTACATTTAAAATTTAGCATGACTCGAAATACCATTATTATCCTTGCTATCAATATGATATTTTTTTCTTGATTTTCCTAACAGTAACGATCACTTCATCTTAAGTGAAGTGTTAGCTTCTCTCTGGGTCTGATCTGACGGCTCCCTATCTGTTCTCCCTTTGTCCACAGTGCACTTTGTCAATGTTAATGATAGTCATCCTGTTAATACCCAAGACCTATTAGGAGACATCTGTGGTCTAGGATTCTGATATCTCTCTTCATCTGCTGAAGTAAATCAAGCCCTCACATGGGGCATACACAACTCTTGCATAGTCTCTCTGCGACATAGACTTACCCTCACCGGGCTCTAAAATTCACCAACATACTTCTGCCTCAAAAGCATTTGCTAGTGGCATTGCCTTGTGTCCAGATCACTGTCACTGAAATGGCGAAGGACTCAACACCTCATCTCCTTCAATCTTCAGCCCCTTGTGTAACGGTGAGGAAGCAAACCAAGTTTACATCCCCATTTTCTCTATTGTGGGTATCATCTTAGCACTGACTTTGCGACTCATTTTAATTTATACGATGAGATTGTTGCTAATCATCTATCTCT
The DNA here is from genome assembly GCF_021556685.1 of Rattus norvegicus. Lineage (NCBI taxonomy): Eukaryota > Metazoa > Chordata > Mammalia > Rodentia > Muridae > Rattus > Rattus norvegicus. The sequence goes on along the minus strand of NC_141544.1, from coordinate 53,629,795 downwards.
GTCTTTCTATCAATAAAAATTTAAATGCAGAATTTTAGAGATTTCCTTCATGGTTATCTCTAGTCCCTGCCAATCAGCCAATAATTCATCCAGTGACCTATTTCCTATATAGAAGCATTGGCCTCCTAGTGAACTGACTGCTTTAGTGTTTCTTGAATCAATCTTATCCATCACAAATGCTATCGTTTGGAAAGTTATTTTGGTTTTGCTTGAATTATTGCCCCAACAATGTTTCTCATTTATACATCACATCCTATGTTCTGCTTCAAGAATAGTCCTTCTGTTTTACTTGGTTCACTGTTTTATAAGTAAAGGCTATACACTACAATGTGTCATTGGACCTTCTGCTTGTGTGATCCCTGGGTGCCACATTCAATCCGCGTGTGAATGTCTCATCTCTCACCTCTGTGCCTTTGTGTACATGAAGCGTCTTCACCTGCACCAATTCTCATTCTACCCCAGGCTTATTACGCCCTATCCTTCCATCAAGCGGCAACTCGGTTATTACATTCTTAGTGAATTATTCTCCCAGCCAAAAATAATTTTCTCCTCTCAACAGATTCGGCCACAACATAATTAGATATGCTTGTCATAGTTTTCTTATTAGTTTACAAGCTCATTACCTAGAATGTCAAGGAAATCATCCTCTTAGGCACTCATTATTCTCACTTTATTGAATTTTATGTTCTTTATTCGCCTTCTACCTGATTTTAACAAAATATATTTTATATCTGTATTAGCTATATTGATAAAATTAAACATGATGCTCCTATAAGTATAAGTCTATTGCATACATTAGATAAATCCAGGAGAGGAACAATTGATCTGTTTTTCAACAATTCTGGAACTTTAATTTTCAGGACCATCATTGTGAATGACTGCTCTATGAATGCTGATACCCAAAAGCATTTTCTATACATTTCTTTGGAAGGGATATTATAGCCTTTAAATATGTCAACAATTGCTGTTCTTTCTTTCATGCTGACTCTATGAAAATGTAATATTCTATGTATAATCTACTCTAGTATTCTAACTAGAATATTTTAGTTTTATTTTAAGCTATTATATAACAAATTTAATTTTTAAATAATGTTGTCAAGGGTTTTCTGTATAACCTCAGGCCTATTCTATGAACTACAAATTCCTTCAGACAGATAGTAGATAGTGTTTTAACATATGTGCTGTTAATTTATGTTTCATAAAATTTTATATACTGCTTAAATTAATTGTATCTAGTTTTCTATTGTTATATTTTGTAAATTAAATACACATTATTTACAATCTAACAATAAAAATAAACGAGAAATTTTTAAAAGATTGGAATATTTATATTATAGGACATATAGGTAAAGGAGGCTATAGGGGCCAATTACATTCAGAAAACAGGGTGCTAATAAGGACATACAGTGTGAATCTGCTAAAACAACATAGCCCTGACATCCAACACAAATGAGTCAACAAAAGGTAGCTGGCTCTTTACATCTGAGGAACTACAAGTAATCAGTGATATAATCACTATACCACTATTCTTGGGAAAATGCTACTTTCTTCTGGTATTGTGTAAATGATTCCAGGGGTCAGAGTTCAGTGCCTTTTGCCAGTCAAAAGGTATAACTGTATGTGCCTACTGAAAGCCTGTTTTCTGGTCTGCACATGTGCCTGTTGCCCACCATGTGTGACCAGTGCATGCCTGTGTGCTTTTCAGCATTTGCTTGCATATCATCCTCTGTGACTCTAAAAATTGTATGGCTTATTTGCTGTGATGGCTTGTAATATCTTCAACTTCCTGAATTCTTACCCATCTTCTGGCTCTGTTGCCCAGACATCATAGAGTATGTATGGATTTTCCAAGCAATACAGACAAAGAAATACTATTGGGACAATTTCAAACTAAAGTACTGATGCAGACTAGTATCTGAGTTTATCAAGAGCAGTGATTTTCATCAAAACATTTTGAGTATAAATATTGCCATCTAAAAAGCAGGTAGTTTATTTAAATTTGCCTTCAGAACATTCAAAAAAGTATCAATGACTATTTCTAAAAAAATCTTGAAGTCATTGGATAATTTTTTAATTAGAGACAATGTTCTAGTTTCATCTGTTTAAAAAGATTTATTTATTTATTTATTTATTTATTTATTTATTTAATGTACATGTGAGCTCTATCTGTAAGTACACCTGCCTCCCAGAAAAGGGCATCAGATCCCATTATAGATGGTTGTGAGCCATCATGTGGTTGCTAGGAATTGAACTCAGGGCCTCTAGAAGAAGAGCCCATGCTCTTAACTGCTAAGCCATCTCTTCACCCAGTATCTTGATGTCTATATGCTAGGTCTAGGATGTGGCACCATTAGGAGGTATGGCCTTTTTGTAGTAGGTGTGTCACTGTAGGCTTAATACCCTTGTCCTAGCTGCCTGGAAGCCAGTTTTCTCTTAGTGTCCTTCAGATGAAGATGAAGGACTCTCAATTCCTCCTGCACCATGCCTGCTTGGATATTGTCATGCTCCTGCTTTGATAGTAATAGACTGAACATCTGAACCTGTAAGACAGCTCCAATTAAATGCCTTTGTAAATGAGTTGCCTCGGTCATGGTGTATGTTCACAGCAGTAAAACCCTAAGACACTCTGTTAGTCTCCTTATTGTTTTTGTTACAAATATTCTGACCTAAAGCAGCCTGGGGGATAATGGTTTATTTGGCTTAGTATTTGAAAGTTATAGTCAATCATGCAATGGAAGTCACGACAAGAACTAGACTGTCACATCCTAATTCAAGAACAGAGGACAGATCCCAAGATTATTGCTTGCCTGGTCTCCTAATATTAGTCCTAATATAAGCCTCTATTCCCAGGTGATTCTGTGTTTGTCAAGTTGACAGTTACAACTAATCAACCCAACTAGTGCACTATTTTACAGTTGAATTTAATCTTACTTTCAATTATAAGTTTTACTCCCATTTGCTTGGAAGACAGAAATACTATTGGCTTTTGCAAATTGATTGTGTGCAAACATAAATCTGAGAGCTCCCATTGATTTGTGTAGCTTAATGCTCAATGATCTTGCATCTTCTACATAGATAATAATATGTCTGAATAATGGAATTTATACTTAATTTCTCTTCGTTCATTTTAGTGCATATTTAGAGTATGGAAATTGATCAAAAAGCTGAATAAAATGATGATACCAAACAATTTGTTTTACCCACAATTCATCCAGACTTCTTTCATGAGGTAGAGTTTGGAATTATATCCTTATTTCCTGGTTTAAGAACACCCAGTCCTATATCAACTCTGCCAACAGTTCATATCGTAATATAAAGGTGTCCAAAATCTGAAAGGACCTTCCTGCATCTATGTGGATAATCAAATTTCTCACTTAAACTGATAAAGGGATGAATCACATTACAAGATCTCCTGTGAAAATCTCATGGAATTCCTGCGACAAAACAAACTATGTCATACTGAGTAGTTTGTGTGCTGTTTTATGCTGGTAAGATTTTGTTCAACTATGGAAATGATTTAGTTTCTCTTTATTCATACTATTCTTATTCCTGTTTAGTATTAATTTGTATTTGTTTTCTAAGTGAAGTAGACTCCTCATGTTTTCTTATAGTAAAAAAAACAAATCTAATCCATAGTGAAAAATTCCATAAATTTGCAATTTTCTAATGTGCTATAAAGGTATGGCCGTTCCTCAGAAATAGTACCATTTATTCCTACTTGTGTGGTTCCCAGAATCCTAAATATGTGTTTTCTACCTAAACTCTGTTTCAAGTCTTTTTTTTTTTCTATTTTTTTTTTTTTTTTTTTTTTTTGGAGCTGGGGACCGAACCCAGGGCCTTGCGCTTGCTAGGCAAGCGCTCTACCACTGAGCCAAATCCCCAACCCTCTGTTTCAAGTCTTAGTGTTTCTTTCTCTTAGCACTGTCTTCCCCTTACTTCCCCTTGGTTTGTGAAGGTGGAATCAACCCAAGGAGGTTGCTTCTCGTACTGGAGGAAATAGCATATAAGAAGTGCACAGACTTTTAAAGATCCCAAACATTCCAAAAATGTCTACACAAACCAAGTCATCTGTATGCTTGCATTTTCTCTGTGCTTTACAAAATTTCTAAGGCTTAGCTATTCCTGTAAAGTAAGAAAAATTACAATGTTGTTTTAGCATTTTTTTAGTTTATGTCTCTTATGACAATATTCTTTTTTAGCATTTGAATAAATCTTTCAATAGGAAAAATATCAAAGAAGGCAAAGGGAAATAAAATGAAATGCCAGCCACAAGGCATTGTCCAGGTATGTCATGACTTAGTGACCTATGAAGATGAAAACCTTTAAGCCCAAGACCATCGAACTCAGTAGGGAGCTGGAGTAGGAACTCTGTCGTTCCGTACCATGTTGTTCACAGTAGCCAGGAAGTGGAAGCAATCTAAGTATCCATTAGTAAATGAATGAATAAGAAGACGTGAAACCCAACCTCATACATGTACTTCTTTGGATATTAAAGAAAGAAACCCCACCATCTGCAACAGCATGGGTGCATTTTGAGGGCATTACGTTGGAAAACTTAAATACACAATGTGAAACGTAATTGCCACCATTCCTCAGACAACAACTACAACAACAACAATAACACCAACAACAATGCAAAATTCATAATAGTGGTTACCAGAGGCAATGAAGAGGAAAAAGTGTCAGAAGCTAAGACGAAATAAGAAAAGTCAATGAATGATGCCTAATGTCATTCTCCTATCCTCACAGATTGCCTAACCAAATTGTCCTCTGAGAGTTTCAGCGAACAACTGATAGAAACAGATGCAGGAACCCACTTCCAAATATTCCCAGTTCTTCCTTTGGGAATCCTATGGAAGAGGGAAAGGAAGGATTATAGGAGCAAGAGGGGTCAAGAATATCACATGAAATCCCACAGAATCAGGTCACTTTGGTTGGTAGGGACTCCCAGAGACTGAGTCTATAACCAGAAAGCCTACATAGATCTGACTTAGGCCCTCTGCACATATGTTACAGTTGTTCACCTTGGTTTTGTGGACTTCTAACAGTGGGAACTGGGGCTGTCTCTTACTCTTTGCCTATCTTTGGTATCCTTTCCCTCCTACTGGGTTGCCTCCTCTAACCTTAATAGGAGAGGAGGTACCTAGTCTTACAACAACTTGATATACCCTGGATGATATCCGTGGAAGTCCTACCCTTTTCTGAGGAGAACTGGAGGAGGAGTCTATAAGGGAGGTAAAACAGGGAGTTGGTGGTGGGAGTGACTGGGAGGAGTGGAGGGAAGAGAAACTACAGTCAGGGTGTAAAAATAATTAATTAAAAAAATCTATCGAGAGCATACATGTATAACAGAAACAGTCAGGGTTTGTAGTTTTATATACACACTTGTAAATGTGAAGGATATATTTCACAACGACAGGAAAAGTACTTTGAAATGCTATGTTACCTAGTTTTACTGCATTATGTATATACCACAGAACATTACCTCATATGACATGAATACTTGCAAAGTTTTGTCAATCATACCTTAATAAAATTGGATATCTTATAGGAAAATACATAAATTCAAGTACAAAAATTGATAAGGCATCTGAGTGGTTAGCATTACTAATTAACGGACCATGTCATATAAATGTTGACTGTATGAGTTTTTTACATCCATGTGTTTTATGATAATTTATCATTCTGTGACACTCCAATCATTCTTAACCATATTGTAATTAGATTTGTGCATAGCCATCTGTTGGAAAAAAAATCTTGATTAAACTGCACAATGCACTTTACAAAGTATAAGTACATGCTGTTTTCTTTGAAATGTTATCTTTTAATTTTACATGATTGAAGTTCATCTTCAGTGTGGGCTTTAGAGACTTAGGTTAAAAATGTAGTTTGTGTTTTACTCTATTAATTTGTTTGCTTGCATTGTAATCACTAAGATGAAGTCTAACAATACTGTGAATTTCAAACCCAATGAACTGTGTATAACATGGATAGGTTGGGGAAATCCATAGCAAGGGGCTTATTTGGCTGAATGTTTGGTTCATTTCTGTATTTCCCTTTTCCCTCTTTTTCCTCCCTTCTTTTCTTATTTTTTGAATATCTTCTACTCATTGAACAGGTGAAATCTGGGTATGTTAGCATTAGTGTGCAATCTTAACACTCAGAAGTAAAGGCAGAGATCAGGGAGGGCTTTGAATCCAGCCTAAATTATATGAGAACTTTGAAAACAACCCAAAACAATAACAACAAGAACAACACATTGTCATAGGAATCTTGTGAATTTTAATGAAATCCTACCAGTGAGGAGGACTTGGTCCAGGAAGATGGCAAACATCTATGGAATATTGCTACTTTTTACCATCAATATTGCTTCATCTTAAATTTTAAAAAGAATTTAAATATCATTTTTATGCAAGAACCATTTTGAGACTTCTTGCTTTACAAAACATTGAACATTAAATACATTCTTGCATGTAAAGCAAAAAGTAGCACACTTGGTATGTAAATACCACTTCATCAAAAGTTAATTTCATAATTTTGCTCAGAGGTTTGATTAAAGAAAAAATTATTCATTGTTAAAATGCCTTAAATTATGACTTGAGAAAATTGTTCAAGGAACATAGAGGAGTGCTTGAGCAATTCTAGTCTAGACAGACAAGGATTATTCCATTGAGTGTTATAAAATAAATAGATCCTCACAAGATGAAGAAAAGCAAGGAAGTACCCCAAGAGTAAACATATTCCATGCACACATTTACAAGATAAGGCACGATGTATGGAAACATGTCGCTGCAAGCTGTGGTGCACTGGAGAAGTAGAAAGACCTGACAGAGGAAACTAGATTGCAAAAGTCCTTGAGTGCTCTTCTCAGAAGCCTAGGATTGCAACCCAGTTGGGATGCTATGACTATCAATCATCAAGTCTTTTGCGTATGGCCCAGGACACTCCAGTAGTCAGTTATGTTCAATACCATTGATGGCTTTGTGTGTAAAGTCAAAAAATGTCTGGAGAAAGTCTGGAGAAGAGACCTTAGGACAAAAAAGGTTGGTTTTATACTTAGTACATTTTAGATGTTTCTTTTGAAAATATATCAGACAGAAACAATAATTATAATTTAGTTAGCTAAGAAGATGGCTTTGCTACCTGGGAAGTGTACAGCTAATCCAGGGCAGGAGGATGGACATGTAACAATCCTATTGTAGAGGGCTCCTTGAAAGGCACATAATGGTGCTCTAGCTTTGCAGTTTGACAAAAGATCTTTTAGTGTTCTCTTGGTAATTGCTAGAGTGTTAGGATAGTAACTGCATCTGTTCTTGGAAACCTCTTTCAGAGTTCCAAATACATAAAGTCACCCACTTATATTTTACAAGTGTCTATTCTATCCATGCTGTGGCTCTTAAGATTTAACAACATCCCTAAAGTGAAGAACAGACAGCCCAAGTTGTAGTGCACACAGCTAGATGGCTGTTCTTGGCAATATAGAGCTATCTGGAATTAGAGATAATGCATGACACCGTCCCTCTGGTCCTGCATTAGGATTTAGTCCTGTCTTCAATTCTTGAATTTGAAATGGTAAGATGATTGTCTAAATTCTATATACTTCTGAAGATAAAAAAAGAAAGATCTTTAATGGGAAAAAATAAGATGCAGGACTGAACAGCAAGAGGATGAAATGTAATATCATAGCAGGAATCCAGTGAACAACTGGTTAGAACAAGGGCAGTTGCTTCACATCCCTACTGTGCTATTACATTTACCTTTCTGCTACCTCCAGTCTGCTCTAAGGACTCACCTGCTGAGATCAGGCTGGTGAGTTACTATGCAGAGAGGCAAGTCCTCCCACCAGGTTCCAGGCTGCCTGCTGCCAAGCAAGTGAGTGGTGAATGGGCTCTCAAGATTTCAGTTTGATCTGATCATACACAGGGTGCTGTCTGATCTGATTACTACAATTCAGATCTGGTTACATTTTCACTTTCTTCCCACAGCCCACCCTGAGCTGAAAAGCCCTGAAACCCTCCCGCTGAACAATTGCCCCTGCTTAAAAGCAGGGGAGTTTGCTAGGGGCCAGAACAAAGAACAGTTCTTCAAGGGGGAACTACTGGGAACACTGGGGTTTTTGTTCTGTAAAGTTTTGAGGACAGAGTTTTGTAACAGTCATGCAGGACAGAAAGATTCCTCTTCAGGTTAAGGCTCAGACTTTGTAGAACTTTAAGAACAAAAAGAAACTGATGATTTACTTTTTTAGGATTTATTTGTTTTTATTGCTCTCTCTCTCTCTCTCTCTGTGTGTGTGTGTGTGTGTGTGTGTGTGTGTGTGTGTTTGCATACAGTTATGTATGTGCCTCCATGTGTTTGTGCATAGAGAGCTGAAGAGAGTGTTGGGTCTCCTAAAACCATGGTGACGCACCTTGTGAGACTCTGTGTAAGTTCTTGACTCCAAACTTGAAAGCTCTGGAAGAAAATAGGTACTTCTAAGCCCTGAACCTTACCTCCAGCTTATATAAGCTGGTGATTTATAATGGCAAATAGTTTTACATATTTGTAATCGATAATTAGTCCTATCAGTTTGGACCTTTAGAGAAACAGCATATTTTATCATTTGGGTGTAGTAGAGAAAAAACACTCCTTCTACAGGTAGGGAGTAAATGAAAGCAAGAAAGTTTTGATCCCCAGAACCTCTCAAGGGTGAACTAACAATGATGTAAAGACATTTCACCAGGCTCTACTTTTTGGGGGCTCCTTAATATCTCAATAGTGCAACTGCTAGTACCAAGACTTTAACATGTGAATCTTGGAGGAAACTCAAAGGTAAAGTTACAGTGTGTACTTATTCATAAGGAGCTTTGAGCTTTGATATAATAATCTTGTAGTACCAACAATGGTCTGTAAATTCTCTTGCATTTCTATCCTGTGAGATGATGTTCCTAGGTGTTAGACCTTTGGAAAGTGGGACTTAATAGCATTGACTTCAGTGGCAAGGTGTCCTTGAAAGGGATTTGTGAGCTTAGAATCCTTCCCTGAACAATCACTTCTTGGTAAAAATGGTGTCCTTTCTACAGTTTCCCACTTATAAACTCTCATATTTATGTCAGACTGTCTTAGTATTGATACATGCCTTTTCACTCACTAGGTATGTTTTGTACCTTAGACAGCATCATAATTTGACAAGATCTGTCCCTCCATGGCTTTCTGATTCATCACAGGGCTAAATGTCCAGGACAAGCAAGTATAAACTAATTGAACCATGGGCCAAAGTGAATCTTCCCATCTTTTGAAAGCTCTTATTTTCTCAGCACATTTTCCTAGTAATAGACGTCTGAATGCCACTATCTTGATACTTAGACTGATCCTTACCTCAAGAACTATGAAATTCTGCCTCATATTTCAGGTTTCACGGAAGAGAATAAAAATATATCACAATGAGCACCGGCAGCTATAGAAAGGGCACTCTTTTCCCAGAGGCATTTGTTTGATTTCCAAAGAGAGAATTTCTTTCAAATGGCAAAATTCTTATTCCAGCCGGAAGTATGAAGCACTTCAAGAGAATTATCAAGCTTTCTATGAATAATGCCTCCAAATTCTTGGTTTTACTTGTACAACTTGGGCATCAGAAATGTGAACAAACAAGATTTACAAAGAGCCATATTTCTTTCATGGAGTCAAAGATCAAATTGATTCTAATATAAAGCATGGGCTATATCATTGAAAGAGAAGTACATGTGGTCAAATGTACAGGAGGAGTGAGCAATGCTAGCCCAGAAACCAGACCAGTTTGTATGCTTTTGCCTGGAACCTTGGTGAAAGTGAAGAGATGGCAAATATTGCTGCAGTTTATCTTGACTTTATGCAAAGGTACAAGTTCTGGACTTAGAAGTAACTGGAGAAAGAGAATAACAAAATTAGAAAACTCTCTCAATGAAAGTAGTACATTTTCAGCTCAAATGCCTTGTAAGGTTTTTACTGAAGTACCAGCATTACATTCTAAACATCAGAATTAACGATATATTTCCCAGTGATGTGTACAATTTACAATTCATGGGCAAGGATAAATCACAGGTAAGACTGAGAATGAATGAATAGGTAATTCAATTCTCCGACTCCACAGCAAACAATTGCAACATTTTGTTGGTATTACTGATTATAAAGTAAATTATCACGGAAGGGTTTGACATAGCCAGAGAATTAACTTACTTTTTTTTTTCAGGTATAATCTCCAGGGATAATATGAATTCTTGGATCATTATAGCTATGTGAAAATCAATTTAGATTGATCAGAGAAAAGAGATCTTATATAATCATACAGAAAACACTCCAAGGAGTTCATGTTCCCATAACATGAAGGATTTATAATAAGCTCTTTTATCTCTAAGAGCAAAGGCCATGATAAATTAAAAAAATAGCTTGTATGTCTTAATCTAATTTATCATCATGTGTTTGTTGTTTATTTGAGGAACTTATTTTGATAAAAGTCACAGACAGAACAAGATAGTTTTATATTATGTGATCTATTTTGAAGATATTATTTTGACATTTACATTAAAATTTATATTGTATGAAATATCTTATTTATATAATGAATGGAGAATAAAGTTTCTCTACTTAGCTTATAGAATTTGAAATTTACTTACAGATAGTATGAATTTGGAACAATTAAATGTACCATTTCAAGGGAATATTCAGAGTTAACTCTTGTTTAATTTATATATTAATTTATATACTAATAATTATTAGCACCAGTTAACACTGGTTGTATTATTCAAATCAGCAAAAGTCAGTGTAGTCTCCAGCATGTCCTACACACAGATGAGCAGATCAAGTTTGTTCCTCTGGTTCCATTTTTCTTTTGGACTGATGTTATCTATCAATTGTTTTCCACAGTTTTATTGAACGTCACAGTATAAAGGTTATATACAGTTTGCTCAGTGTCCAGTTACATGCAAGGAACTAACACCTAACAGCCTACTTCAAAGTGTCTCCAACAGTCAAAATCAAATGTCTTAAACTTGTGGCAAATAGCTACCACTCTTTTTTTGGTAATCTTCTACTTTACCACCTGTTACATTTAAGTTTTACACATTACCTATCTCATTAAAAACAGTATTCTTTGTTCAGGATATTTGAAAGCAAAAGAAGGAAAATATTGAGAAAAAATTAAAGTGAGAAACAAGTATACATGCGTCTAGTATATTGCTATTTCCCATTTGTTAAAATATTAGTCTCAGAACCCATTCTAGCCAATCTCCACACCTTCCCTCTGGATACTGTCACTAGCTATTTCTTGTCTCTCTTCTTCCTAAATAGTCTTATTTCACCAACTTAAATATTAGGCCCTAGACTATCTTCTCATACTCACTTTTCCCTGTATGATTGTACTTATCTCAATTTAAAATATAGTGTCTTTTGTTCAATAATAAATAATTATTCACATTCTACCTTGGCTGTGCATATCACTCATTTTAATGTTTCACTACAATTTCCATTTTTCATGCCAACAGTCAAACCTCTGAACTCAGTTCTACCTATTTCTGTCACCTTTTCTCTGCCTTCTTATAAGAGCCAAAGTCAACCTGTAAGCCCAACTTGCCCAAGAACTAGGTAACTTCCTGGAATGCTGGGAGTTGTAGTTCTTGGGAAATAGCATGCCCCATGTTAGTTTGTTTTGTTTTTATGTTTTGTTTTTTTTCTCCCCTAAACTAGTTTGTTTGACCCATAGGCACAAGATGTTCTTGACCACAGGTGGGCAGGAGGTACATCAGGATGTTTGCTTGCTGTAATTTATATGATGTGAAATGCAATGAATTGTGGGGTTTGCCTTTTTTAAGCCCCCAACAATGTGAATAGAGCCACTCCCTGGATCCCAGAGTAGAACTGACCAGAGTTCACTCTGATCACTATGTAATTAAAGCTTGCTTCAATTTTGGTTTAAAATTGTGCAACAGTTTTTTCTTGTGAATCTGTAGATTAACATTCTCATGTTTTCCCCTCTTGCCGATATGTTCATTGAACCAACAAAACCTGCTTTCTATCCCTTGATATACCACATTTACTAGTCTTCAAATACTATCTTAACCCCTCTCTGTACTGACACTGCTCTCATTCTGTCCAACATGATCACTGACCCAGCCATTGACAATAGTGTCTTGATTTTCTGCTTTCTCTCTTGCTTTTTATGATTGATTTGCTGTCATTTTGTCAAATTTCATTACCCCTCATTCCTTCAATTTATAAACCTTTAGTGGTTTCTTATTGCATATAGAGCAAAGTCCAAACTCCCCTGCATGGCATAAAATCAATGCTGCGTGAGCTTACCCTTTGCCTTACCACTCACCATATATATATATGTGTGTGTGTGTGTGTGTGTGTGTGTGTGTGTGTGTGTGTGTGTGTATGTGTGTGTATGTGTGTGTGTGTGTACGTGTGTATGTGTGCATATATATATTATATATTTTTTCTTTAATGCTGGTATTTTCTTGCAAACATTATATGTACCCTAAAGACCTTCTGCCAATGAGAATTTTTTTCTGCTGACATACAGTATTTCCTATATAGTCATCATATTTCAGACAAACTGGCATTCACTCAGTGAGGTCTTTCTTGGTCGCCTTAAATTTAGACCTTTATGTTTTTTTATCTTTCTAAAAATGTTTTTATTCTAAACAGAAATTTAAAAGACTGATAATGATTTTTAAATGTGGCATTGCTATGTGTAAAAGTACATAATGTTTTCCTGAGTATCTCCTGCCTCAATGTTATATAAACATTGTTTCCCAGTTTTTGCCTGATTGGTCAATAAAGAAGCTGTTCAGTCAATGACTGAGCAGGGTATAGACTAGGGATGAATAGGGAGGGGTAAGAGAAAAGAAGAGAGAGAGAAAGAGTTTAGGAGACACCATGAAAAATACTTGAAGCCCAGACAGTCAGATCAGTATCACTGGGATTCTAACTGGCAGGTAGCCATATAAGTTTGGAGGACTAAAATAGAATGATATCATTTAGTCATTATGCCCTTAAAACTTTTTAAATGAATATAATAGTCCAGTCTCAAGTGTTTGGGAACAAGCTGGGTTAAGAGGAAAACAGAAGCACATGCTTATTAAAAAGCTACTAACAGGAAGAGACAAACTTGCATTTTCAATCCTTTTATTCTGATCTATTAGTACATATTTGCAATATATTATTTTAACCAATTGGTCAAGAAATCCATCACCTAATTTTTAATGATAATTCTATTTTTATTATTGTTTTTAAAGTTATTGAATTAAAAAATATTTTTCAATATATTAGAAAATACTAAAAATAGATTTTTAATATTAACCACCATACAAAATAATTATTCCAGTAATATCTTGTTAATTACCTTACTTTAGGCATTCTAAGGCAGGCGAGCATAAAATATAGCTTAGAAATCTGCGATTCCACTTGTTTTGGGCTATGTGCAAACCCATCTTCTGACTGTATTAGGCAGACTGAAGAGGCAGACTGAAGGCCTTACCTGCATACGCTGTGAACACACACCCCTCTCCAATGAAAGCAGCTAACATCCTAGGACTCAGAACCCTGCCTCTAACACAAAGCTATGTATACCTGCTGTTAACAGTGGATATAAGTTATTCCCCTTAGTATTCCCATTTCTATTCAGACTATAAGGCAATGGACTGATCTATCCTAAAGTAGTTTTGGTCATTTGCACAGTAATGAAAACATTGTCCTCCATGCGAGCCCATTTGTCTTCTATGGTTAAGCATAACTGGGCAGGCATATGCATAGTACAAGATGTATCTTGGAAGGCACATGCTCAACAAAGAAATGGCTATATAAATTAAATCTGTAAATAAAAAATAGAGAGCCACCCAAATTACATCCAATATAACCAGATTCCTTTTCTGAACCCACGAAAGGAAGATGCAAACAGTCATTTAGGTTCTTGACTTCTTTCATTTAAGTGACCCCCTTTCTCTCTCCATAGCATATTTCTTTCTAGTCTTGCCTACCTTACCTCTTCACTTTCAATAAAGTTCCCTTGCTCCTTTGAAATTCTGTATGACATTTATTACAACTTCCTGAGTAATTTCAATTCCAAGATCATTAAAACGTCCTGGCTCAGAATTTAACTGATTACAGTGCTTCAATATTTATGCAGTTCAAAAGATCATGTCAGTATTATATATATGTAAATAAATACACATTTCTGAGATGGAGGAAGAGGGTCATGAGCATTTTTGGCTCTGTTACATGATTAGTTAGTCCACAGGCATTATACTGCTGCCACATTTTACAGTTAAAACCAGAATATTTCCTCCATTCATGTCCCTTAAATGATGTGTTCTGGCAATCTATGCCATAAATTTTTAAAATGACTTCTAGATGAGAAAATGACTTCAGAAAGTTATGTTGTTTATTTTTTGTTAGAGTTCGATTACCTCATTTATATCACAAAATGATATATTGAGAATTTTTTAGATTAAAGTTAGCCTATACAATTATGTATAGGTTTATTCAATTTAGCATAGTTTACTGTCGGTGAACATTTAACACACTTGTTCTGTGGTAGGAGAACTGGCACGGGTTAAGAGTAATGGCTTCTCTTGCAGAGGACCTGGGTTTAGTTCTCAGCACCTACCTGACAGCTCACAAACTCCCCTAGCTACAGTCCCATGCTATCTGATACTCTTTCCTGACACTCTTGTCTATAAATATATATGCTAATGAACATGAGGGCACAAAACACAATAAATCAATTTTAGAACGCTTGTCCTATAATCAATGTAATTAAAGCTGCAACTTCAATAATGCGATGCTCATATTTAGTGTCATAACCATCTCCCAGCCCTGTATTCATCCTGAGAAGCTCCATCATAGACTTGCTTGCTCAGAATTCTCCTTGTTCTTGAGATGGGACTACATTCCTAAGAACTATTTGACTCTTCTTCCAAACTTTGCCAGCTCCTGCTGGTCCAGATAAGTTTCATAGTAGGTCTGATTATATAACTACAGTTATTCAGTATTCAATAGTTCTTTGGATTTAAATTGGCCATGGCATATCTTTCCATTCTCAATAAATCCAATGTTACCTTTTATGTAGAGTGTGCATTCAATTGTATAGTTTAAAAGTAATTATAAACTACCTGCAATTCTCAGAGCAAAGGAAATAAATGTTATTCTTGTGCTACACAGGTCATGGTTTATACATGCGTGTTTTATGCTTCTATTTCTTAAATTTCTGCACAATAGTATTTCATCTACTTAATTTCTTGTACTTTGAATTCATAAACATACTTAGCAAAGTAACATACAAAGATAACAGTAAAAGATATACATATTTCTATAGACAAGGTTATGCAAATTCATTGACAAGATTAGCTACAGTATTTAGAAGGGAGTGGAGGCTGGGAGAATTTTAATGGGAAAGTTTGGGGAGTAAATGATGCTACAATACCTAAAGTAGTTATAGGAATGATAGGTTGATATGGTGCTAAGTAGATGAACTGGATATCAAAGGAAGAGCTAGTTAGGATAACAAATTAGCCAATTCCTACATCTAGGCTGCCTTATCTTCTAAGGGGAGACAGACTCTGAATTATACAGGGAGCAGGGAAGTACAATGCTGACTAGATAACTGGCATGAAATGACATCAAATAACGATATTTTACTACAGAGACACTTGATCATCCATGCTTACGGCTGCTCTATTCATAAAAGTCAGAAATTTGAAATGACCCATATATCTATCGAATAATGAACGGATAACAAAAACGAGGCAAATTTGCTAAGTGTTATTTAGCTATTAAGAAAAATGAAATTATGAAATTTGTAGGTAAGTGGATGGAGCCAAGCTAGAAACAGTGATCCTTACATAGGTTAGGTAGCTTGTAATGGCTGGGGGAGGTTGAGGGTCATTACCATGGAAAATGATATAGTGTTAGGGAAGGACAAGGGGAAATGAAAATATAAGGATTGGGTAGGGAGAGAGATGGGAGAGTGGGTTAAAGGAGGGGCTGTGAGAAGGAAAACTAACCCTAAAGGTTTTTGAAAATCTATACAGAATCTCACTATTCTTGTAGTTTCCTAAAAGCAATAAGAGGAAATTAAATGAAGGCACCCTATAAGGAGGAACTGTCTTAATTAAACTCCTTCCTCATGGCCCAGGGATCTATACAGAAGAGAAGGTGAAAAGACTGTAGCAGCAGAAGTAATAGATGATCTCAAGGAAATGGCATTTTGTAGACACGAGGCTGATGTAATATGAAGTCACAGAAATCAAGACTAATGCACAGGACCTGCATAAACGCAAGCCTGACAAAATCCCAATATAGAGAAGGGAAAGAAAAAAATCCCACCCTAATCAGGTTACTTGCATCTTATTCCTGCTGGGAAGGGGAAAATAACTCTTCTCTGTTAAAGTAACTTATGCTATGGTCCTCTCCATGGCTTACTGACTCCTTCTGATAACCTAGGCTTAGTCCTGGAAGCGTTCATCCCCCACACAATCAAACCTAAGCCTAGAATGTTTTCAGCCTCTGAGCCTTGCTGCTGGATAAATCCATCCTTTCTTCTTTCTGAACTCTGGTTGGCTGGTTTGACTCAGCTGTTCTGGCCCAATCTCCTCTCGAGGCAAGCTAATTCAACCTGGTTTCTCTGTTTCTTCCTGGATTTTTCTCCTTGGCCTCATACTAACTCTGACAGTATGTTTTAATGTTCCGGCTCCTCACCGTCTTTCCGTCTTCACCTGTGTCTAGCTTATTCTCTCTGTAACCTGTCTATCACTGTCCTGGTAAAGCTGCTTCCTTCCGTTATACACTGCCCCTGAAGTGGCTTGTCATTCCTCTCTCTTCTGAGAGTTGGTCATATCCTATCCTGTCTGATCTTCTTTAATTAGTCAGTTTGTCTGCCACTCAATTAGATATAACTTTTAAAAGTGGGTATTTCCTTCTCCAAACTAACTTTAGCTTCATTGTTTACGACTTAGAGGTGTGTACTAAGGGTGTGTCTATATTCCAGATAGAGGGACTAACGGTTTGGGCTAAGTGGTAAGCCACACCACAACTAGAAATAGGTATTTTCAGTAGATAACACAATCTAGTGGTTCTCAGGATAATCAAATACCCTGCTACATTTCTCCAGCTGTGTCAACTGGACTGACACTGGATGTAACATCTGTACTCTATGGCAGGCCTCATGTTCGGAGGAGTTGATTAATATGAAAGGGACCCCATGTTTTATTTTATTTTATTTTTTTGTCTTTTTTTGCTATGGTTTTTGCTTTTGTTTCTTTGTTTTTGTAGAATTCTCTTACAGAGAGACAGAGAGAGCAAAAGAAAAATAATATTAGATTTGGTGGATAGCAATGTTGGAGAGAGATGAGAGAGAACAGGGAGTAGAATGGATATGATCAAAATCAAATGTATGAAATAATAAATAGTCTAAATAATGGCTATTGTTTAAAAGAAGCATAAATCTATATTTTCTTTTATTAATTTACATCAATACTAGGGACATAAAAAGCATTTTGTTTTGTGATATAATTTTTGTGAAATATACTTGGGTTAATTTGAAAACCCAATTTTGTGAGCTAGGATGAAACTGTAACCGAAATAGAGCTAATAGTCTATTTAAATATTTTGAAATATTTAATTATTTTCTTTGAAGCCAATTTGAAAATTGTTAAAACAAGGTATTAAAAATAAATTATATATAATACATATAACATTTAAATTTTTCTAATAGTATATTATTTTGTTCTAACATTGCAAGTAAGTCCTAAAAACAATAAATTTTAAACAATTCTTTGTATCAAATGACTCCATTATTATTTACATAGCTCATTATCTACTAAATTAGTGCACTCTTAATAAGTCTGTAAAATATTTTAGGGAACTGGGACTGGAATGTAAATCTATATTTCAATTTGTAATTTTGCTTCTAAGTATAAAATGCGGCATTTCATTTATTGTTTAATCTGTAAGTATTTGCGGTACTTCTACTTGGTTTTATAAGGAAAGGAGATACTGACGGTGGAGACAAGCTTTCATATTTAAAGCAAAGGCTTTTGTCCAATGAAGTTAAATATGTTTTTTTTTCAGAACCTATAAGAGCTTGGCCCAGGGAGTGACATTATTAGGAGGTGTGGCATTGTTGGAAGAACTGTGTCCCCGTGGGGCTTTGAAATCCTTCTCCTAGCTCCCTGGAAGTTAGTCTTCTACTGGCTGCCTTCAGAACAATATTTAGGACCGTCAGCTTCTCTAATGCGATGCCTGCTTGGATAATAGCATGCTTCTTGCTATGAAGATGATGGACTGAACCTCTGAACCTGTAAGACAGCCTCAGTCAAATGTTGTCCTTTTCTAAGAGTGGCCTTGGTCATAGTGTCTCTTTCCACCAATGGAAAACCAAACTAAGAAAATTTTCATTAGTGTTTTATAAATATATTTCTTCTCTTTCAAACATGGTTTCAATTCATTACCCTAAAATTATCTCAAATTCAGGCATTGAAGATATTCTGTGCTCTCAGCTACCTGAGTATTTGGGACTATACAGAGATTATACTCTTGTGCTTAGATTTAGAAATAACAGTTGTGAAAAACTTCATAGCTGTTGCATAAAAAGTAATCAGTTTTACAGTGGATGAGAAAAGAACATTCTACAACAATCTCTCACAAAGCAATCTTTCTGGACATTTTATGGTAGAATGATTCCTACTTTGATTTTCATGGTAATCATGACACCTATTAAAGAAGAGAAGAGCATAAGGAAAGACATGTTTATTGAACTTACATTATCTTTGGACACTGAATTCTGTGTTTAATCTGCATTTGGCATTTAATCATTTCAACATTCACAAGGAAATATACTAACACTGTGTTCCAAATAAGGTAATTGTTGTTAAATGTGTTAAAAAAATGGTTCTAAAATTTCATCTTAGGAATAAAAAGCTATAATTTGGTAGGGTCCTCTGTGCAATTAGTGATTAGAAAGATTGAATTGCTAAATCAGTCAGTTCCTTCAAACACTTCTTGATGGATTAGCTGAGCAGTAGTATTCCTGCTCTGCACAATCTTTTTAATTTCCTTTATAGTGTTCAGTTTTGGGGATATTTTGGTATATCAAAACAAAGCCCTTCAAAATTCCCCAATAATGCTGAATGTAGTGAAAATGCTAGATAGTAATGAAAGGAAATTTGGGCACTTGAAACTTCGATGAGAATACTAGACAGGGGTCTAGGGTGTACAAATTAAGAAGAAATGTGGAGAAAAGATCTATACGGCGCTGCAAATCTTTCTTGATTAAGAACTATTAGAAATGGGTCATCAGCAAGATATTTTATCCTAACCACATAATGGTAGTGAAATCCACATTGGAATGTTAATAAAAATAGACTCCTTAAATGCAGCATGCCTCTGGGACAGAAGCTATTCCCTCGTGCTTCTAAGAGGAGCTGAGACCATAATGAAGCATTAGAAGGTTGAGTTTTGGTACATTAAACAAGCAACAGGATTTCCCTTATTTTCAGACCGACATTTTATTAACCTGTTAATGTTTATTCATGTCATAGCCTCACAGACTTAAAATAGCTGAGGTTCTATGGAGACTCGTAAGTATTCTTGATATTCATTTGTGAGAAAATGAGTAACATTTTCTTTCTCTAATTTCATTCCTCTAATCTAAAAACTGCTTTTTATAAATAAACTAATCCATGAATCCTTACTCTTTCCTTCTCTTTCTCTGGGTATCTATCACTCTCACAAAGTCTCTAGTTTCCCTAAAGGATTTCAAATTTTCTGTTTTGAAAAATTACAAAATTTTGTGAAAATTAACAAAATTTGTAAAAATATAACAAAAGTGTTATATTCTTTCCTCTGTGTATGCTACCTCACTAAATCCTCACAAAGTCCTCTTGACATCTTCCCTGTTTTGTAATAAGTGCAGAATTTAGCTCTGACCTCAGCAAATCTGGCATTGCAGTCTGCAATGCTCATCATAGAACTTCTCTTAGGAGTACAGGTAAAGAGGAAGTGTTTTCATTAAGTCAGTGTTGACCCCTTGCATGCTTTTACTGTTCTACAAAATAATTGTCATTCTGCAGCCGATGCCAGAGAGCAGAACTTTCATCATTAAAATGGGTTTTGTTTTATTTTTAGGTACATACAAAAAAGGTAGTATTCAGAAATACTATGAGAATCAGTTGGGTAGGGAAAGTAGGAAGGTGATTTTAAAAATGACTGCTGTATGGGCAAAACTACAGTCGATTGAATTGCTGTCTCAAAGCATAGTGGAATGAAATAAATCTTGCAAATATTCTTCTTGACTTCAAAATGTTGAACTATTATGCTTATTATTAGAATTCCTTTCCTATGGATTAGAGGTAAATAGGTCAGAATATGTGTGTTAATGTGAAAGCTAAAGATCAGGTTATTCATAACACTCTACATTCAGTCATAAAATGGCAATGTTTTTAATATGAAACCTAGCAAGTTACCATAAACCCCTGCTAATCGCCTCTTACCAATGATCCTTTTAAGTAAAAATATTTTGTTTTGACATTAGTGTCTAAGTAGAAACAATTTAAACATATATTACATATTTGTGATTTGTCCTTTTGAAGACAGCAATCTTCTCAATTCTACTGCTTTTTTCATATGTAGGTTTCAATAGAGTGGGAAGAGCAAATGATACTATAGTTTCTGTTTATTTCTCTCTTGACTTTGATATGCAAATTGACGTTCTGAAAGAATGTGAAATGAACTGACCCCCAAATCCTAAGAGAATCCCTTTAAAGAAAAAAGGAAAGGGGAGGGGGAGAGGAAGAAGTGGCTGGAGAAAGATTGCAAACAGGGAGAAGAGTGTGCTTTGCCACTTGGATTTTTTGTACAGTGCACTCAAATATAAGATATTGATGCCGTTGCACTGCACAAAAAGAAGCTGAGGACACGACGGTACAAAAGATTCATTTTGTTAATTTTACAGATTGATTCTTTAGTCAGAGTGATATTTGCCTTCATGCATAATTGAATTTTATAATACTTCAGCAAAGATAATGTGATATTTTCTAACTTGAAAAAATTTTTTTATAAATGGACATAAGTGGAAATGAGCTTTAAAAGGAGCATCATAAAGGTGGTAAAAATAACCCCAAGGATTTACTTAAGTTTGCATAATATAAATTTTAGAAATATATTTTCTGACAATAGTTTTCAGTCTTATTAACCTTTGCTATAGCTAGCATTTTACCAAATGAATACATCATAGTGAAATCAGAATATGTAGAACATATTAGAAAAGGAAAATTAGAAACATGGTAAAAGAACGGATTACTAGTTATATAAATAATATTCAGACTAGATTTCTTATATGGAGGAAATTCTTTATTGGAAAGTATGTGTAAATGCAAGATAAAAATTTGGAATATTTAATGCATTCAATTTATAAGCTATCAAAAGTTTTAAAAGTAGATTTGTTAATCTATTTGACATAATTTTGTCTCAAAATGCTTAAGCATAGGGATGACTAATTACTAGTGAAATAAAAAAAGAAAAGATAGAAAACGATTTAATATAAAATACATACTTATACAATAATATATACAACATGTACATACTTCTACTATTGTAAATGCTGTGTAAGCAGGGAGGTCTAGATTTTACAGGTATATCTCATAAGGAGGTGCTGGGGATCCTGAGTCTATTCAAATGACAGTGGCATTCATTCTCTCTCTCTCTCTCTCTCTCTCTCTCTCTCTCTCTCTCTCCCTCCCTCCCTCCCTCCCTCTCTCTCTCTCTCTCTCTCTCTCTCTCTTTCTCTCTCTTTGCTTTTTTGACTATTATGACTTGAGCACCCTCCTCTACCATATACTATTGCTGTGCTGTGCCCTAAACAGTAAGGACTAGAAACTTCTGAAAGCGTTAGCTAAACCTCTCATTCTAAGAGCATTATTACCTCTCTTGTTTGCACAGCACTGAAAAGCTAACCAATATCATGTTCCCTTCAATTGGATAAGCCAGCTCTATTTCCTTTCACGGCAATATTGGAAACCATTGGCATTGCAACAGTGTTCAAAGAATAGTGAAGTGTGTACTATCTTGCTATGACTGGATAAAGCAAAGTTGTGAAGTACCCTTGAGGTGGATGGATTTGAAGAAGGCTTCAGAGCCTACAGTGACGACTTGCTTATACACGAGGAAAGTTACCCTAGTGGCAGCCTTCACTGGGCTTTAATGTATAACACATGGACTATGTGAGGCTGAATTTTGCTTGATCTTTTTTCCTAGTGATCTATGAGCTGGGTTACCTCTTACTCCCAAAGGAATTGTTTCACACTACACAGCAAACATAGGCATGGGCAGGCCAAAGTAACTGTGGCATTTTGAAATGAATGTCACAGAAGAAAGAGAAAATAGCAACAAAAAATTCCACAGCCTCACTGAGTCAGGTCAGAAGATATTTGCTACTCCAGTCACATCACGCCCTTGCCAGATGGAGCTGGCTTCTAGACGTGGGAGTGAGAAATATCTGGAAGTCCACCCACACCTTAATACTTCCCGTGCTATGAGAGCTGTCATCACAGATGGTAAATGTAGAAAATGGTTTGGATAAAATTTATGATTGACATTTTCAAATAAATGAGGGAAAGAATAAACTAATAACCCAAGCAGCTATAAAAGATCTGGCATCTATCCAAGAAAAAGTCAAGAAGATGCCACCTGGTAAGAAAAAGGAAGATGGAAATTTCATTATAACATAGCTAGAGGCATTGATTGAAAAAAACTGAAATGATTTACTAAAATAATGATATGTTATAACTCCTTAAGAAATTATTTATTCTGTTTGGTAGTACACATGGAAAACACTTTTGTGTTTTGTTATTCTGGTTACCACATGAATCACACAACTCATGTATCTTCCCTCAAGGGTTTAGTGTTTTAAATGGAATTCCTGAGGTGTGAATGAGTGGGGTCTTTGCATGTAAGAGAAAGGATTTTTAAACCCAGTTTGTGTTATACAGTTTGCTGTGTTAAACAACCTATTTAGATATTTTATTATAAAAGAAATGAAAAGTCTTGATGTGTTGTGCTCACCCCAGAAATGATTGAGAGAAGGGGGTGAGAGGGTGGGACTTGGAGAACTCCAAGTCGATTGGAGAAATTCATTCACTCACAGAGATGCTGTAAGTACTTCACATATGCCAAGCAAAATTCTACACATAGTGAACTTAGTGGCAGATAAACAAAGCCAGGAATGTTCTTGCTCCTGTATAATTATGTTAACTCTCAGAATAGAATGTACCTTACAAAGAAGTGTCTGAAACAAATGCTGGTAAAAATAACCTGAATCATGAAAGTCCAGCATGGGATGGTCAGGGTGGCAAGGAAGTAAGGAAGATGTTAACATACTGACACTGATCTGTAAGCCTAGAGAAAACATAGGTTAAAATTCTAATTCACCATGTTAATGTATTTAGAAGCTTTAACGAGGTGGTTAGGGTTAAATGAGGTATTAAGAGCAGAGCATGAAATAGTGGGGAAAGACTGATATCCTTATAGAAAGAAATCCAGGCATTACAACTGCAACTGAGCGTACACAAAGGAAATATTGGGTGAAAACTTATAGAGAAGAAAGCCATGGGTAAACCAAGAGGAATCTTCATCAGGAACTAAGTCCACTATCATATTGTTCTTAATCTCCCATCCTCCAGAAGCTTGAGGAAGTAGATTCATGTTGAATGTTCATTTTGTAGGATTTTTTTAATGGAAGCCGTAGTGAGCTATTACATAGGGTAGGCATTATTATATTTAACTCAGAGAAAATAACATAGGTAAGGACTTAAAAAGAAGATTGGAGAGTTTGAAAAACGGAATGATAAGAATATGACTATAGTTATAGGAAATAAGGAAGGTTTAGAAATCAGGGGAATTGTAGAAGCCAACGATAACAGAAGGGATAGATCATGATAAACAGGCCTTACTAGTGAAGGCCTAGTAAGATGTAAATTAAGATTTTATTTAAAGCTAGTTAAAGGAATCACCAAATGTTTTTGGAGAATGGTCTGTTGAGTACTGTCATGGAAATGCTACATTATATTGAGCTTTACCTGCAAGGTTAATGATTCTGAAGGAGAGGAAGTAATTTGTGAATATATCTAGAAGGTGTGATCTATACCACCTGCAGGTACACTGATGATACAGAAGGTCCACTTCCTGTGTACTTATTCTGCATGAAGTATATACCTACTACTTATAATACAGTGATCAAAAGAATAATTCATAATAAGTGCTTTTATTGACAATGACTTAAGCACAAATTGATGGGTATCATGCTTAATCTACATACAACAAAACTTAAGGTCATTTCATAACTGCATTTCTTTCATTAATTTACTTTATTCATTTTACATCTTGAATACAGTCCACCTACCTCCTCTCCTCCTTCAAGTCCCACCCTTTCATCTCCTTCTCTCAACTTGCTTCCCCTTCAAGGGGGTTCAAGGAGAGCATCCCACCTTGTGTACCAACCTGCCATGACACATCAAGTCTTATAAAGAAGAATTGCATACTCTCCCACATAGGGCAGAAAGGCAGTCCATCTAGGGGAAAGGGATCAAAAGGCAGGCAACAGAGTTTGAGTCAGAGACAGCTCTGCTTCAATTGTTAGAGGACCCCCATGAAGAACAAGATTCATATCTGCTACATATGTATAGGGGGACTAAGTCCATGCATGCTTTTTGGTTGGTGGCTCAGGCTCTGTGAGGTCCTATAGTCCTCCCACATTAGTTGGTTCTATAGGTTTTCTTGTAGTGTCTTTGACCCCTCCAGCTCCTTTAATCATTCCTTAGGCTCTTCCACAAGACCTCAGGAACTCTGCCTATTTTTTGGCTGGTGGTCTCTGCAGCTGTTTTTATCAGTTGCTGGATGAAGTCTCTCAAATGACAGTTGTGTTAGGTTTCTGTTGGGAAGCATAGCAAAGTACCACTAATTGAGTCAGGGGTTGGGTCTCTCTCATGAGGTGGGTCTTACATTGGGCCAGGCATTGGTTAGCCATTCCCTCAATCAATACTCCATCTTTATCCCTACACATCGTATAGGCAAGGCAAATTTGGGTCAAAGGCTTTGTGGGTACATTGGTATCGCCCTCCCTCCACTGGAAGCCCTGCCTGGCTACAGGACATAGCCATTTCAGGCTCTATATCCTCTGCTGTTTGGAGTCAATCAGCAATCTACAGAATTGGAAAAGATCCTCATCAACCCTACATCTTTCAGAGGGCTGATATCCAAACTATACAAAGAACTCAAGAAACTTAACACCAGCATTCCAAATAAACCAATTTAAAAATTAGGTACAGTGCTAAACAGAGAATTCTCAACAAAGGAATCTTTAATAACTAAAAAGCACTTAGAGAGGCCTTCTATATCCATAGTCATCAGGGAAATGCAAATCAAAACCAGTTTGAGATTTTATATTATACTCATCGAATGACTGATAAAAACTAAAGGGACAGCACATGCTGTCAAGGGTATTAAGCAAGAGGAACGCTCCTTAAGTGCATTCCTTCCTTTTCTTAAATCGGATATCCATAGGTCAAGTGTTATAGTTTCATTTTTTGAAGTAATCAAATATTCTGACCAAAACCAAATGAGAGTGGGTATTTTATTTAAGACAAAGGTCACAGTCTATTATTGAAGAGGGAGGAAGGTTAAAACAGGAACTTGAAGGCAGGTCTACATACCATTGGACATAGCATTATATCCAATCAAGGATCAAGAATCTAATGTAACAGTCAAGATGTATGAAAGAAACTATGGGGGATTTTATTTATTTATTTATTTATTTATTTATTTATTTATTGTTTATTATTTATTGTTGTTGTTGTTATTGTTTTGTCTAGTTAACTTGCAGATCATCTTATACTTGGCTTGTTTTCATATTCAGTTCAAGATATACTTCCTAGAGAAGGCACCACCCATAGTGGGATTGGCCACTATCTACACCAATTAACGATTAACAAAGATGCCCACAGGTGAGTCTACAGGCCAGATTGACCGAGGCTATTTTTCAGTTGAGGCTTTCTTTTCAGATGAATGTAGGCTATGTCAACTTGAGAGTAAAGCAAACCAAACAGTAAGTACAATAACTTTTTAACCACAGTCAAGCTACAAGTAGCTCTTCTGAACAATTGTGTATCTAATTCTGTGAATAATGACCTTTTTTGTGATCAAATCTTATATTGCATGAGTCTAAAGAGTAACATTTTTACTTCAGCTTTCTTATTATTGGTTGCATTAATTCTCTATTATTTATCATCTACCTATCTATCTATCTATTTTTCTATCATCTATCATTTATAGTTCATACACACACACACACACACGTGTGTCTGTGTGTGTGTGTGTGTGTGTGTGTGTGTGTGTGTGTGTGTGAGTGAGTGCATGCACTTTCTGTACTAGTTTCCTCTCAATGAGAACATCCATTTCTGGAAGGAACACACGATATCTAAGGCTCAGGAAATAAAAAGCTCTTGAAACTTAAGATATTCACATAGGCTCTTCCCAAGATTATATGTAGTATTACTTTGAGAAAGAAGATAGTCTTCAAACAAGAAGACTAGATCATGACAGGAATCTAGTCATGCCACTTTCATGAGTTGTCATCTGTGTCAGAGTAGGTCTTTGAAAATGAAACTACTTTTGAATTATCCAAGCTGCTATAAATAAAGTCTTCTCCATATTCTTGTAAGTAATCTCAAGAAATTGACTTCTTCACAAACAAAGACTTTCGTTTGAACAGTCATCACCACACCTTCTGGGATGACTAGGTATTTGTTCATTTATAGTCACAGTAAGTCACACAACTGTTTATGTAGGCCAGAGATCAGCCACATGTTCACAGGTATTATTCAACTGTTGTAATCCATCTTGGTTGGTTGTTTGGTTCCTTGTGTTTTCTGTTTTTATTCTTTTAAATTGAGACAGGGTCTCTTGTACTGGGCCAAAGGGTTCACCAATTCAATTCAGCAGGATGCAAGGAGGCCTAGTGATCTACCTGTTTATGTCTCCCCAGTGCTGAGGTAACTAGCAGGTGTTACAGTATGTATCTTAGTATGTACTGTAACTAACTTTCAGTCCTTCTTAATAACTATTCTGATTTGATTTCTATTGCTGTGATGGAGTATCCCCCTCTAAATACAACATCCAAGATAAGGCTTACAAGGCTAGGCCACAATCTTTTAACAAGGGAAAATAAATTGGGAAAATTAGTCATATCATGAAATAACAAAAATTGAACATGTGTTCTGTGCTTACTAGACTGTTCATAATGATATATTTCTTCACTAATATAGTTAAGGACAATCTGTCCAGGGAAAGGTACAACTCACAGTGGATTATGTCTTCCCGTATAAATCAAGAATCCAGACAACCCCTGACAGACAGGCTTACAGACTAATTGGATGTAGACAATTCCTTAACTGTGGCTATCTTTCAGGACATTCAAGTTGGGGAAGTAAACATTTTAAAGGAACCTGCACATTAGCATTAATTATTACTGCTTTTTTCTCTTCATCCTGTATGTTTGAACATTTTGTTCATGCTTAAGAGATGTAATGAACAATCCAAGACCATTTTGGATGTTCATAACTGCACAGTCCTACTTATAGTAGTTTTTTTCTATGCTGGTCATGGACACAAAATGTTTTCATATCTATTGTGTGTAGATATGAAACAGGCTTTAGAAACATCTATGAGACAACTTCTGGGCCTTTCTGTGAAACAAATTCTGAATCTAGTAGACAAGGGTGAATGGACCCAATCTAAATATAAATAAAACTGTTGCATAGGCTGAGCTGTGGTCATGAACAAAATAGATGAGAATGCACTGTGTGATAACCACACACTCTCTCCTCTCTCTCTCTCTCTCTCTCTCTCTCTCTCTCTCTCTCTCTCTCTCTCTCTCTCTCTGTGTGTGTGTGTGTGTGTGTGTGTGTGTGTGTGTGTGTGTGTGTGTGTGTTTCCCGGAGTTTGATACAGTGGTCTCGAATAGCTGGGGCTACAACTTTTCTACTATGATAGATTGTATTCTTCAACTGTGACCCCAAGCAGTCTGTCCTTTAACTTGTTATTATCACATAATTTATCATAGTCACACTAAAAGAAACAAATGCACAGCATTGCTACTGAGAAAGAAAAAGACATTGTTGGGATATTTGACCTTATGGTTTACAGAAAGCCTATAGCCAGGAAGGCCCTGTTGTGCAGTCTGGTTTGGACTGAAGACTGTTGTACAACTGCAGAATTGTATCTGTGTTCCAGAGCTGTAGTTTTCTTTACCATGGTTTCTGAAAGTTGTCAACCTTTGGTTTCTGGAATCCAGAGTGAGGCGTGTGCTTTTGAGTATTTGGTCTCTAAGAACCTAAGATCTGATCTGCATCACTGTAAAAAGGAGCTTTTATAAAACTTCAGAGTTGCTGCTCAACCCCTATCCTTTCCTTGTCTTGGAAGGCATTTGTAGTTAATAGGAGGCTTAAGATGCATGACTTTCAGAAATACATCTCTAGTGGGTGTCTAATGATTACCTGGGTTACATCAGTTTTGTTCAAGGAAAAAATAGATTTTCTTTCTTTGCAACAATTGAGAGCCTCTGACAACCTTGGTAAAGGGTTTCTAAACAATAGCACTGTGATGGAGATGGAATTAGTTTAAACTAGTAAGAAAACATAGATTAACTTCTTATACCGAGGCCTTTAAGAAATTATACCAGAACCTTGAACTAAGACACTCCTAACAGGTTTATTTGAGGACAGTTTTCAAGTTCCTGGGCCTCCAGACCCCAGCCCAGACATTTGACGGAAGCCACAGTAATACGACACAAGACTCAAAGCTCTGAGTTCAACTTAGATAGAAGACTCTAGAAAGGTAAAAGCATAGAGAAGACACATCTCAAAGGAATCTTAAAACAGTCACTACATCAGTCATCAATTCCTCAACTTTTATTTTTATCACAAATCTAACCCATTCTCATATTTTCCATGCAATGATTGTTCATTGTTAAAATGAAGAATACTCCAAGAGGGGAGGAGCCAACAGTCTCAAGGGAGGCTGGCTAGGCAGCAGTGTGCCGAAAAATCCAAGGACAGCTATGTCTACCTAATGAACAAGTCCAGCAGAGCATCACTATGATGACAGCCTTGGTCTATTGGGTAATTACAATTTCTCAGCTATTATCCAACAAAGGTTTGTATTTATCTGTTTTAATATGTGCAGGTCATATGCGTGCACATAAATGTTTATGTGTAGGGCAATAAATTAAGTTAGGAACAAATCAAATGATTTTCATCAAAGAACCATGACATGCCTGCTTATCTATGCTAAAGGAAGACATGGGCATTAGCGGGAGTTACAGCTTTCATTGATTGCATGCCCGTACTCTTCCTTCCACAGAAATCTTATTAGCAATCTCTATCCAGCCTTGCACTGGGCCTTAATTTACAGTTTGGGAATGAGACACACTTTCATTATCTTTATTGTGATGGTAAAAATACAGCTATCAGTGCATGTCAATACTAATAAAATTGCCACTTGAAAGAGCATTTTATTTCATTATAAATTTTGTTTGTTGAATAGAAATGTCATAAATAAAAGTCATTGTAATTTTGTCAGTTTTTACATAATTTCTCTTATTTACTTAAAAGCATACATGTTATTTATAATGTAAATTATTTTCATAATAGAAAAATTTAATATCCTATTTATTACTTGTTTCTGAAACTGGAGAGTTCAAATTAACAATGCAGTCACCATTGTAAAGCAAAAAGCTCATCTTTGTGGAAAAAACCCTCAATTTTGAGGGAGGGCAGATATTTCTTATTCATTAAAAAATTCACTATGAAAAGCTAAAGGGAAAATTTCACTACAAATGAGAAAGCATCTGAAAATATTCAACAACATAAACATGTTAAAGTATAGAATTGGTTGAATATTCTGAAAAAGGAACTTTAATTTTAATTGAATATTTGAAGGAGCAACTTTAAATAATTTCAGATTTATTTAATTATGCTAATAATTGTTGATGTTGTTATAATATTTTTGTTTATAAAGCCATCATAATGGGAAGCTTGTACAACTTAAATTCTATGTAAGTTGACTATTTGAATAAAAAATGTTAAATATAAGTAAGAGTGTATCAAAAATGGTTAATTATTTACACAAGTGTAATAATTAACATAATTTTGTAGATTTTTATAATGCAGAAATTTCTTTTGTAAGATTTTGTAACATGTAGTTTAATTTAATAACAGTCCATTACGTATATACTCTCCTCTCCTAACTAGGGCCATCTGACATTTCCTGACATTTCATTGTGATCTTTTTTTCACAATCTGAAACTACACAGTGGATGAGAATACACTACTTTAGTACAGTGTACATTCCTCGTTTTTAATTCATTCATCACTTGTGATATTTCTTGGAACTTTTATGATTGAAGATTCAGAAAGTTGCTGATTTTTCTTCAAGAAAAGTAATAATGGAAAAGCAACCAATCTAGAATACAGCTAAAGGTTGAAGCACACAACAAAGAGAGTGGAAAAATTAAACCATATCTGAAAACAATCTGAAACTTGTATTTTCTTAGACTGTTTCCTTAATCCCCCATTTTCCCTTTCAACCAATGTATGGATAAGTGTTTTGTTTCACACAAGAAAATTGCTTTTCTGATTTGAACCATTGTGATACTGACGGGCACTAGAAGCTGTGTCTTTCGAACAGAGGGACATAAGTCTACCTCTCCTCTTTCAGCAGGATTTCACCTTTCCAAAACTTTCTTGGCTCTGCATGTTCTAACTTATATCTTCTTATATTTCACCATCCTAACAAACACAGTACATTTCAATTTAATTCATCATATACAGGTACTTTCTTGTTATTAAAATTAGTGGTACATATATTTGGCTTTTACATGGTTTAATTTTAAACCTATGTTATCTTAGCATGTAGATGGTGATGGTCCTCCTATATTATGAAGGAAATTACCTGTAATCAAATTATGTTTGGAACATTAAGAAAAGAAATTAAAAATTATACAATATTCTAGGCAAAATTTCCACTACTGCTTTTACATACTAAGCAGTGATCAAACAAGATATGTCATGTCATATTGCTAGATTTGACCATTTCTTTAATGCCATGTAAATCCTCTCCCTCTCTAATAACAGTGTAACCCTTTCATCAGCTGACAATAGTGTGCTCCATAGTGCCTTTAATAAACATTTCTACATTTTTCATATTTCTCTATGAAAATATCAATAATATTTATTGGCATTTATTGGGTAGGCAGGGATGCTTTTTTGAAATATCATAATACATTTTAAACAACATTTTTATAAATACACATAACTTGTTATGAAGTTTATTTTGTGTTATTTTGTTCAAAAGAGTTCCCTTATCAATAAATTAAGAATAATAGTATTGATTTTAGAAATATCTGTGAAAAGACTTTTCAAAAAACTGAGAGTGACTTTTGATGAATATCCAATTTAAACATATTTATAACATTATAATCCATATATATATATGTTATTTTCAAGAAATTGACTACACACTTATTTGAGTATATGATAGAGATCGTTGCATTGTTTGTAAGCCACCTTAGTAATTGGTAATCATTCATAGCTCATAGACTATAATAGATATGAAAGAAATATATGCTAATGT
Source organism: Rattus norvegicus (assembly GCF_021556685.1). Classification (NCBI taxonomy): domain Eukaryota; kingdom Metazoa; phylum Chordata; class Mammalia; order Rodentia; family Muridae; genus Rattus; species Rattus norvegicus. The sequence continues at coordinate 53,598,103 of NC_141544.1, read as the reverse complement.
GATGTCATACCTAAACAAACACATTTTTCTGAATTCTGAACAGTCATTGTACTCTGAAACTACCAAAAAGAGCAATGAACTTCAGGTTGCATCTGTATAAGAAAATGTGAAATTTACCATATCCTTTTATCCATTGAATATAAGGAACAAATTCAACAATTTTTAATTATTATATGATTCGTGTCTAGCATGGCTTAGGGTGAAGTTATTACAGAATGAGAATTAGTTAACCCCAGAGAGTTCTTGGAAAAGGTTTCTATTTCAGAAGTCCAACATCATATTAATAGTCTGCAATTAAATTAACATACACACATTCATGGAAACATGTAGACACGTGCATGCACACACACAAATACCTTTACTTTTTTCTAATATGGTGTTTCACTCTCAGATTACAGTAATAGATAATGCAGACTCCTCTGAGTGCTTTAGACATTATAATCCTTAATACAAATGTTTGAATATTGGCTGAGTAATAGTTGATGTTTTTAGGAAAATACTTTGATGTTTGCTTCCATGTTTAATAAAAGGAATGCATATTAATATCTAGCAAATATAATTTGTTTGAGCATTTATTAGTAATCCCAGAATACATTAATTTGTCTATAAGGTCAGAAAAGTATCTGGGAAAGACCAGGAAATAAATATTTTAGATATGTAGCCTTTATGGTCTCACAGACAGCTATCAAACACACTGTATATGAAACATGAGACTTTAGTGTGTTCTATCAAATCCTTGTAGCTGGCCGGGAGGCTAAAGTTCTCCAACTTGCTAGGTATTACACTAAGAGATCTTTCATTATAAACCATGTTTAAGTCAGATAGTATTGTCTTAACAAAACCAACATAAACTAAGATATGGGGTTTAAATTCAATCCTTTTGTATTTCTGTAACACTTTTGCCTGTCATTCCTATTTTAAAAACTAACAAATCTCCTTAGTTGTAAACTTCCATGAGAACAGTAATTGGTATGAGAGAAGTCAGTACGCCTTCGTTGTGTTTCTCCCTTAGGCATTAATTTAGTGCACCATTGAACCCTCTGCAGGACTCTCCTGATTCGCAGACTAAAGTGTAAGAGATGCTAATTTTCTACACTCTGAAAGTGAGATGTTTTCAGTAATGAAGGTGGTTGCTCTAGGGCTTACTAAACTGTAACAGTCATGTCCCTACATCCAAACCATTATTGCTTCTTCACTACAACCTTAATCTCTACAAAGTGAGAACCAGTCTATGAAATAGCTATATATTTGCCACTCTTAATTAGTGACCTTTATTTCACCACAGTTTAATTACTTCATGAAATTTAACTGTTTTTTTTCTAGTCCGGTGCTATAAGAAATATTATTCTTTAGGAGTCAATATGCTTTAAAATGTTTTTCCTGGAGTGCTTTTTATATATGGGTATATCATTTTATATATTGTTCTTTTTTCGGTATTCTAAATTTAACTTCATTTATTATTTCACATAAAATTTGGAATCATTTGTGTTTAGTTACGTGTGATAAAATAATAAGAATTAAGTGCATTTTTTACAACAACAAATTCACATTTATAGCATTAAAATATGTTATTCAAGAACTTAGTATGTTAACTTATTCTGTGTTCTTTACAGAATTCAAATTAATAATCTATCAACCTGAAAAAACTTAGGTTGAGTAGATTTAGATCGGCTAAAGAAATGAAAGAAAATGGAAATATGAAATGTATAAATGTATAAGGACTTGTCTTTTTTAATTGGATTTTTTATTTACATTTCAAATGTTGTTCCCTTTCCCAGTTTCCCAGACATAAGCTCTCTATCTCATCCCCCTCCCCTTCTTCTATAAGGATGTTCCCCTCCCGATCCACCTCAGAGATATAAGAGAACTTTTGTTTCATTGAGACATTAAAAGTAGCACGGGGTGGCCTGGAACTAAGCCTAAGTTGGTCTTCAATACCCAGTATTAACTGCCTCAGGATCATGATTGCAGGGATTATAAGTATATGATGTCATACCTCGCTCAGTAAAGAAGAATTGATGAGAAAACAGCATTACTCACCTAAGTAAAAATTATCTGTAATTTTTACACAAAACATGCAAATTACTTAGTTTTTATAATATGTTATGGTATGTTTGTGTAAAATTCATTCATATGAACAATTTATAATAACCATGAAATATACAATTGGTGAATATACAATTAGTCACTAAAGAGTGTGGAATCCTGATTGTGGTGAAACTATCAATTTATCAGAATATCTTTAGAAAAACCACTACATAATACATCTTTATTTATATTTCAAAGGTTTTTCAAATTAACCCTTTGATATTAAATTTTAACTGAAATATTTTATTATTCAACATGAAGAATCCAGTTTTCCTCGGTAGAAAAAGAATGACCCAGGACACGACAGTTAGATATAAAATAAGAACATGTTAAACAAAGATATAAGAATGCAAGTCATTTCAAGAAGAACGACCAAAATAACAATTGGCCATTTTAAAGAAATCCACCCAAGACAGTGGTTGTTTATCTCTGCCCAACACAACAGTGTTTGTATCTTTCAAGAAATCTCTGTGTCTTTATATAGTAGTTGCTTTCAGAGTTGTCAAATAATGGAATAAATCATGCTTTTCCCCTTGTCTGCCACTGAAGATAAAACAGAGTTTGTTTTCAGGTTTTGAACATTGCCATCAATCGTTAGCCTTGCAAGCTTCTTTATATGGTGACGGTGCTTGTGCAGGTAATCAACGATTGAAAAATCTCCATTATTCTATAGTCCCCTTTAAAGTGGAGACTAATCTTGTCATTTAATTTATTTCTTATTATTGAGAATTATTTTACAAATGGCTAGTTTGCCCTAGCTCAGATGGGAAAGAGTAACTGGCTATTACCACAATTTATTTCCATATACTCATGATAGGAAAACAATAAATAATAATATTAATATTAATAATAATAGCAGTATATGTTATTGAATAAATGACCATATCTTTTAGCAACACTCCACCACTGCTAAGGAATAACCACATCTTTCAGTGTCTATTACTTTATACTTAATTTATTTGTTTATTTGGGCTTCTAGTTATTCATAAACACATAAAAGTAGTCAGTGTGTATGATGGTTCCCTCAATGTGCAAGAGACATTAGAACTTTCTTTGAATTGTCCTTCAGTACTCCTCAGAGCTATCATCAATTTATCTCCCTCCTCTCAGTTCAAATCACTATTACATGAATCTCCTTTAACATCCAAATATGAGAGGATGTATTTTTCCCCTTTGTTGATGGTAATTTTGTATATATCTACTCATTGTATTTGGGGAATGTGGCGATAAACATGGGGGAGAAAGAGGTGGGAGAGAGAATAAGGCATCACAGGCTTCTGAGACTCCCTGAAGACTCCTGATCCACTGTACACAGTGTACGATCTGACATAGCTATTGGCGTACCTGTGAGACAGCACAAAGGTCAGTGTGGTGCCTGCTTCCCCTGTCTTCAGGGAAATATCCGCCAGGGTTTGAACCCAGGCCCCTATAGGCTCATGGACAAGTGAGTCAGATTCTGCTAAACAATACTGGTTGCACCCTGATTTGCCCATGAATACAAAGGCATACACCAATTGGCTAAAATGCTATAATAAGCTTGTACAATAAACAATAAAGTTAGAGCTGAACTCTGATGCCAATCTCCAGAGTGTGAATCCCGGGCATCATCTTGGGCTCTGTCTCTACTCACTCTCAACTTCCTGTTCCCTCGTCCCACAATTGTACATATTGCTTCAGGAATAGAGAGCTGGATGTCTAAGTGTGGCTCACAAGATAGCAAGATCTATTTAAATCACATGGAAGTCTTTTTCATTATTAGAAGAGAAATGTGTTCATTTTGTGTGAAAAGATACAGACTATGGCAGAAGTGATAAATTGTCTAGGAACTTTGAATTCCTTATCTGTGGTAGAATGTTTGTATTAAAACTTGGACAACATTTAACAGCATCTGAGCCCCATTTACAAAATTAGAAGCCATGTAAATGCTCTCATTTTAGTCTGTTCTATATGTAAGAAATATCTCTTCAATCTCTTCTGATATGGATTAAGGTAGACATGTGCCTCTTATGATCTCTGAGCTGAACACAGATAAGTACATGGCTCTCTTTTTACATATTAATTCTTAAATGCAAGGAGTCTGGATCTCCAAGTCACTGTTTCTTGTCACCAAGGAACACTACGTGATCGCTCGTCGAAGAAACTGGGTCGGTGCAACTATAAATGTTCTGAATCAAATAAAAACACAAGGCAAGAAAACAGAAAATGCAATGCAAATTTCTCAGACAAAAATGAACACAAAGACTACATATCCAAGGCACATGATAAATGAATGCTATGAAACACTGACATCATATTAAGAGAGAGATTGATTTAGATCTCTCAGGCAAATCAGCTGTTACCCAAAAGCCTATATGGAGGAGAGTAACTTCCATAGGAACCGAAAAATCTTTAAAGAGCAATGAAATAATGCAAACGCGTCCTGAAAATTATTATGTTAAAATGCATAAACATGGATCTGGACAAGGATAACAGATATAGATATGCCAGAATAGGCAGGGGAAATCTTGAAAACTCCAGTGCTATACAAAGAACCACAGACAACTAAAGAGAGTTGACAGTCAGATAAACAGTCTTCACTGAGAAGAAGATGCAAAAGAAACAAGTTGGTTATTCAACACTTAATAACACTTATTGAAAACATACACAAAATAACAATATAGAGTTACAGAAACTGAACAGGTTGTGTGAGTAACACACACACACACACACACACACACACACACACACACACACAGACCTGCACATATGCACATACATATAAAGAAAAAGCATCTCACTTTCCCAGAAGACGTTCTGGAGGATATATATATACCTGATGAAACAAATGTTTATTTCTAGAAAAAAAAAAGAGAAAAATGGAAAAGATATGGTAAGCTCCTTGATTACTTGTTTACCTGCTTTGTTAAATTTTTGACCCCAAAAAACTGTTAACTTTGCTTGTATAATTATTAAATTCTGGAAAGTATTCCAAATGAAAGTGATAATTTTGGACTGGAGAGATGGCTCAACGGTTAAGAGCACTGACTGTTCTTCCAGAGGTCCTGAGTTCAATTCCCAGCAACCACATGGTGGCTTATAACCATAAGTAATGAGATCTAGTGCCCTCTTCTGGTCTGCAGGCATACAAGCAGGCAGAAAGCTATATGATGTATACTAAATAAAAACTCTCTCTCTCTCTCTCTCTATATATATATATATATATAATATGTATGTATGTATATATGTATATATATAATATGTATGTATGTATATATGTATATATATAATATGTATGTATGTATATATGTATATATAATATGTATGTATGTATATATGTATATATATACATATATCTTAAAAAAAAGAAAGTGATAATTTCAGTAATTGCCATGTTTGAAAAGAGAACCAAGACACTGAATAAATTTACACTCTTTTGGAAATATATGTATTAAAGCACTTTAAATCATTAAGCTCTGACTCTATGGAAATATAATATGTAACTTTTGTGTCAGTGTTGTGAAATCAAAATTAAAATTGATGTTAAATATGATTAAAACATCTTGCTAAATATCTTAAGACAGTTTATAATTTAACTTCTTTTAAAGATGGTGGCGAAGAACCGACTATAATCACTCAATGTTATTCTGTCTTGCTGGGAAATAATTCATTCTATTTTTAGATCCTTTCACCCTTCTTGATTTCATATTCTTCTCAAGCCTGGTGAAGCCCTGGAATTGCTTCAAGGAAAAGTGGTTTTGTTTGGAATCAAATGGCACATTGCCAGAGTTTAAATTTAGTGTATGAGAACCTTTCAAAGGAGAAAATACTGTCTGGGCCAGTAAGCCTGCCCTTTTTTTGTCAGATACCATTCTCACCTTCTAGCTTTTCACCATATCCCCAACCTCCCTTATTTAAGGCCAGAAAATCCCCATATCTAGGATTTCTTTATACTCTCTGTGTCTCAGAGCCATCTATGATAACATGATTGGACAGATGATTATAAGCTCAAAGTGTAAATGTTTCTGGACTGCAGAAGAAGTTGTGCCATGAAGCCTTAACAACAATTCTCTTTGGGAGTCCAAATCAATAGCTATATCACTAAAGGCCTTGACTGCCCCATTCACCTCTGTGAGCAATTATGCACTTGTTTGAGAATGGTCTCTGTTCTTTCCTCTTGAATGTCAAGGAAGCCTCAGAGGAAACATTAATTAGTCTTTCTGGAGAAAGGGAGCTTTCTACTTTAAAAAAAATAACACAGCACATCTAAGTAACATGCATACAATGAGATTTTATTATGCTCAAAGCAAAATGAAATCATGAAAATCTCTGTAAATGGGTGGCCTCAGGAGCTGTGATTATAAGAGAGGTCGACCAGACTCAGATGTGGGTCTTAGCTTGTAATGGACACCTATGTGCTTAAGTGCAAGAAAAGTGAGTAACGTCTAAAATAGTAGAGAAGAGATACTCTGGAAGAATATGGAGGGAGGAAGTATATCTGTGATATGAAACCGGAAAGAAAACAGGGTAGAAGCTACAAGGGGGTGCGGGAAAGCATAAGGGAGATGGGGAGGCAAGTCTGGAAGTAAACCTCCTAAAACTCACTTCTCTAGGAAGTACATAATCACACCTAGTACTGTGCATGTTAACTGTCAAAAAAAAGCACATAATATAACAGATGTGAAAAGAATCTCATTTCAGAAATTCGATCTCCACTCCCAAATGAAATTTGTTGAATTATATCGTGTGAGACCTCCAGGCCTCGCTTCTTGAAGCAGGTGTACAATTCGACACTGACATTTTATGCTAATAAGGTTTATCCTAAATTAATGTTCATGAGGAGTTTATTGAGGATTCATGTCACTTCAGAACACAAAACAGAACAAAACTTGCATTCAAATTTGCATGCTAATTGATCTCAGTTATTTCTTACACTGTTATAATAGTCTGAGATGAAGTAAAAAGCAATTTGATGTAAATTAGCACTTTAAAATCAACAATATTTTATTCAGACCCTTGGAAATAATGACATTAAGTAGAATAAATTAAAACAATTAAAATTATGTCTGTAACTGTATGCTAGTATGACAGTTTCAATTAGGGAAATGTTTAAATGGATATGAAAAACAAGGTGGTATTTAAGACGGAAACTGATTTGTTATGCATAGAGTAATTTGAAGTATTTGCATTTAGTTTTAAATTTTATCATAAATGCTTAAAGTATTATTTGTTTATTTTAATAATACAGCAAGCATGACACTGCAGCTCTTATTTTTCTTCCCTCAAATTTGAGTATATGTCTATGTTAGCAATAACATGGAAAGAAAAGGAATGGGAAATTCACAACTCAGTAATCCACCCTTTACAATTCTTTCTTTCTTTTTTTTTAATTTTTAATTTTTAATTTTTTGGCAGGGTTTTTCTGTGTAGCTCTGTGTGTCCTGGGACTAGACCAGGGTGGCTTTGAACTCACAGAGATCCGCCTCTGCCTTATGAGTACTGGGATTGCGATGAGTGCCACCACCTGACTGCTAAGATATTATTTTTCCTTTTTGGACAGGATTTACTGTGTAGACCTGACTGTTCTGGAACTTGCTAATGAATTCTGTAAGTGCAGGTGAATAGGCATCTTCTCGCGGATTTTGAAAGTATCATTTTGGTTGGTATAGCACTGGTGTGGGAGAAGGTAAAGGAACAAAATTGGCCACGTAAGGTCAGCCGCACAGGACCTATGGCTATCTATGTCAACTATGTATCTCTCATGTGTCTCCTATATCAATAGACCCCTTCTGAGGCCTTTGACACAGATATCGTGGTTGATATGCAGCAACCTCTTTCACAGTTAGCTTAGCCACTGTCTGTAAGACACTTAAAAAGGAGACAATACGAGTTTCCATTGTTTACACAAGGACTGAAACCTCTGGAGACAGAGGAGGAAACAGTATTTTGTATCCAAAGAAGAGAGCCTAAAACTAGGAGACAGAAAAGGAATAGGACACACCTGAAAACAGGAGGGAGGGAGGGAGAGAGAGAGAGAGAGAGAGAGAGAGAGAGAGACAGAGAGAGAGAGAGAGAGAGACAGAGAGAGAGAAAGAGAGAGAGAAAGAGAGAGAGGAGACAGACAGACACAGAGACAGACAAGTACACAGAGGCAGAGAGAAAAAAGAAGGAGAGGAAGAGGAAGATGGAGAAGGAGAGGGAGAAGTAGAAGAAGGAGAAGAAGGAAGGAGGAGGGGGAGGAGGAGGAGAAGGAGAAGGAGGAGAAAAGAAGAAGAGGAGGAAGAGGAGAAGGAGGAGGAGGAAGAAGAAGAAGGAGGAGGAGGAGGAGGAGGAGAAGGAGGAGAAGGAGAAGGAGAAGGAGAAGGAGAAGGAGAAGGAGAAGGAGAAGGAGAAGGAGAAGGAGAAGGAGAAGGAGAAGAAGAAGAAGAAGAAGAAGAAGAAGAAGAAGAAGAAGAAGAAGAAGAAGAAGAAGAAGAAGAAGAAGAAGAAGAAGAAGACGACGATGACGAAGACAACGACGACGACGACCACCACCACCACCAGCAGCAGCAGCAGCAGCAGGAGGTAAAAGGAAAAGAAAAAGAAAGAGAGATTACTTCATCTTGATGACACAAGAGCCTACAGACCACAGGTCCCAGAAGACTCATAATTCACAGTTGCTTGCTGAATCAGCACTGAGATATTCTGCTTTCTGCATGTACTTTGTAGATTTATGTCAGCTAGAATCATCAACCTCACCTGAAAACCTCTCACCTGAAAAACTGCCTCTATAAGACCAGGCTTTAAGACATTTTCTTAACTACTGATCAATAGAGAGGGATCAATCCCATCATGGGAGATGCCATCCTGGGAGGGGTCGTCCTTTGTTCTTTTTTAAAAAAATGCATTTTTATATTTACATTTTAAATATTACTCCACTTCCTGGTTTCCCCTCTAGAAACCCACTATCCCACCCCAAGCCCTGCTTCTATGGGGTGCTCCCTTACCCACCCACCCACTCCCTTCTGCCTCCCCACCCAGACATTCCTCTATACTGGGACATCGAGCCTTGACAGGAAGGACCAAGGGACTTTCTTCCCATTGATTCCCAACAAGACCATCCTCTGCTACATATGTGGATGGTACCATAGGTCCATCCCAGTCTTCTCTTGGGATGGTGGTTTAATCCCTGGGAGCTCTGGGGGTGGGGGTCTGGTTGGTTGATAATTGTGTTTTTCTTGTGGTCCTTTGTTCTTCATGAAGGCAAACTGAACAAGCCATGGGGAGCAAGCCAGTAAACAGCACCCCTCCATGGTCTTTGTATTAGCTCCTGCCTCCAGTTTGCTGCCCTGCTTGAGTTCCTGCACACACTGCTTTTGATGATGAACATTTATGGAACTTTGAGTAAAATAAACCCTTTCCTGCCCCAGTTGCTTTGGTCATTTGCTTCATCACAGCCACAGTGACCCTAACTAAGGCACTGAATGAGAGCAAAACACTTTTTTCTTTCTTTCCCTTATTTCCCTCCTCCAAGGAGACCCTTACCCTACTAGACTCTGCTTCCCCTAATAGTCTCTGGTGTGATGCTCCCTCAAACTACCCCTGCCCCTGCAACTGCTTAGAGGCTTCCAATGCTGTGACTATCTATTTCCTCGACATTAACACGAACACAAAGCTGTTTCTATCCCTTCCTCCTGGCAGTTACTAAATGTTCAAGCTTGCATGGACTATTATTTAGGCTCTCAAACTCCACCTTTGTGTTAAGTTCCCTTCCAAGTCCATTCTTTTTTTCTGTTAAATGTATTCTTCTCTCATATATTACATCTCCAGCACAGTTTTCCCTCCCTCCTCTCCTCCAAGTCCTTTTCCACCACCTCCCATTCCCACCCCAGATTCACTCTTCCTTCATCCAATCTATTCTTAAATTATCTACAAGGACTAAAAGTGTGCAAGAGAGACCCTGAGTCTCCTCGTGGGAGTCACATATGGAGTTACTATAAGTTAACTTATTGTGTGTTTGCTCCAAGTGAAACCCCAATTTGTTTATTCAAGCAAAGTCTGAAAACAATGACTATGTCTCAAAATCCAAGAGGAGGAAGAGCTGAGCTTCCATTTTCAATACATTAGGTACTCTTCTGTGACCGTAGGAAAAACAGTTTTCCCCAATAATTTAATCCTCTCCTTGGTAAAATGAAGGATACCAGTATTTTCTAAATACATTCAGATCTAGGGCACTGAGATATACTGAGAAAGAACATTTAAACATATGGGTGGGCTTTGATCTTAGTGAATTCCTTTCTCACTGCCTTAGGACTGCTCACAGAAATCCCCTTCTTATATTTCCCTGGTGATTTTTAAATACGGGTCTTTTATCTGAAACCCTGGTGAAGCAGACAAATGCATAACAGTTACACATCACAGCACAAAAGAAAGAAAGGAGGGTTAATTTTGGGCAAACTAGCATATACAAACAATTATGTTTGATCAGGAAAGATTAATGAAATTTCATGATTGAAAAAAACAACCAATAAAGGAACCCAGCTGTTAGGTAGAGCATGGAAAGCATTAAGAGACAAGAAGAACACTCACATTGTTCAAAAACAATGAGCCAGATCAGCAGGTAGAAATTTGTCGAGGTTAAAGGGAAGAGAAGGCCAGATCGTGAGGACCTTTGAATGTTAGAGTGAATTGTCACTTTGAACCTACAGACTAAAACATCTAGAGAATACAAGGGACTGCCATGACGTCAAGTAAAAACTGAAATAAGATTTTCTTTGTGCTCCAGATTGGTTTTTTATTACTTTGATAAAACACTCTTATAAAAGGCAACTTAAAGGGCAGAAGGCATTATTTGCCTTTTACCTTCAAGGCCCAATACATCATTGAAAGAAGTCATGATAGAAACTCAAGCAGATACCATGGAAGGACACTCACTGATTACAGGCTTGGTCAGTGAGCTTTCTTATACAGATCATGATGCTCTCTGCCTTGGGATGGTGCTGAAAACTCATATCAATTAACAATAATTACAGTGTCCTATAGCAGTGACCCCAGGTTAAATTCTGAGATAATTTTTCAATTGAGGTTTCTGATCCAAAGTTAATCTAGGTTGGGTCAAGTTGACAATAAACAATGACCAGGTTACTTTGTAACTCGGTGGACCTTGGACACAGGATGGGATAACAAGGAGATGGGGCAAGAAGTGTTCAATCCATGATGCAAACTGAAGATTGGTTGGTGAGAATAGTTTTTAATAATTTGGAGGAGAAAAAAAAAGCATTTCTTAGTGTTGATCAAATCAGGAAAGCTTAGCAGAGCTGTAAAACTGGCTGGTCCTGTAGGAGATTGACTCAAAGCCTGGAGCTTTGTGTGTTAGTGGCTGAATCCAAAAAGCTGCAGACCCAGAGCTGGACTTTGCTGGCAATACCATCAGTCTCTAATCCACGACATGCTGACATATAGATAAATTCATCAGCACAGCATACTATTGTTCAATTTCTACCTTTTAGATTCTTAAAGATCCGAATTCATGTGTTTTTGCATATGAAAACCAAAGACTGAAAATATATATAATTTTCAAGTTGGAGGAAGTTCAAGTATGGTTAGTTTGATCTACAATAGGTTTTGATAAAACAATGTTCGATTTCAGCTTGATGCCATAAAATGGGAGCATGGGTCTGTGAAAGAGGGGAGGACATTAGTCAAGAAGGTAACAGAGAGTGGAGCGAGGAGCACAGTAGGAGCACTTTTGAATAGAGTACCATGCACTCACTCCCTTACATGTCCTCTCTACACTTGGACACCAATGAAACATGAAAAACTTTTAACCTTTTACCTTCTCTCTTTTATTTTGTTTGCTTTTCCTAAGATGTAGGAAAATATAAGCTAATTCCTCAAGTCTTTAGGACCACCTAGAGAATAGTTCAGGGGAGGAAAGATTGCCTTGAACACTCCAACTCTGGTCAATCACCTGTATGGTGGTATTAGAAACTGCTTCTTGCAACTGAAGTGTATCAGCTAGAGCAATAAACTAATTAATGATCTGTTTACCTAACACATGTGTGTTGCTTTGTGATGTGTCTACCTAACACGTGTGTGCTGCTTTGTCTCAAAGAAACATATAACGTATATGTGTATCTTCTATCATCAAGTAGAGTGACTAAGAGAATACATACTCAAAAATAACAAATAACATTTTTCAAAAGATTATTTTATCAAAGTAAACTAGAGACCAACAAAGTGAATGAACACATGTAGGAAAAGCATTTCTATTTCCCTCCCTAGATGTGTAATCAAGTTAATATAAGGTATGCATTCTACTAATATGAGATTATAAACAAGTTTATTCATATACATTTGAAAACATTAATGCTTACTATGAAAAATTCAGAGGTTTGGTTGAGAGATAATACTGTTGTATATAGAAACAATAATATGACTTCTTATAGCAGGAAGGAAAGAAACTATAAGAAAGTGCCCAGAAAATAAAAGCTTAAAATTATATATTTCTTTACATCTATCATGTTTCACACTTGTTTGAAAAATAACTATTATATATAATGGTAACCATATATAGTAAATTTACATGTATTCGGTATTGCTAATGGATCCCAATCTATGAATATTCCAAGTGTTTCTGAAGTTAGTGATGTATGGATACAAAATCCAAGGTTAATTCTTCTAACTTTGCCATCCATTATTAGAACCGATGAGTGTTTTTACAGTACACAGCCCCTCTTGTATCTACAACTGGATGAAGTATACAGCTCTCAACACTAATTTGGATATGTAATCTCCAAATAAATTGATGCTATTTATCATCTATTTAAAACCATCTCTGCTAAGTGATGAGTGAAGTATATGCCATTTATAAAAGTGAAATGCCATATAGAAATCATGTTAAGTCAAAAGTAAATAGGATTTTAGATGTAGCATATTTATCCAGAGATCTTTTGCTTTCAAAATTAACTATTTATATGAATTAATGTTCATGTACATCATTTTCTAGGGAAAATAAAAAGGAATTTATAGCGCCCCAACGCCATTATTATTCATAAAATTTGATATAGGTGAAATAATATCATTAGGATAATCTCATTATATTAATTTGAATAAAATATCTTATGATTAAATTGTAGAGGCTCTTTCATGGTTCTGATAAAAGATATAAGACTTCTCAAGCCATCACTAATGTTTTCCAACAGTAAACAAGGCCAAACACTTAATGCTATAGTGAACTTTGCAATAATCAACCAACAGCTCATGCGCCTTCCATAGTAAACCTGTGAACATTCCCTTTATACACACACACATGCACACACACACACACACACACACACACACACATATGGATATATGTACATATAAATATATGAGAATCTTTTTCCTTTCAATCTTTAATCTTTTTAAACAAATAAGAATATAATACAAGTATAGAAGTCAATAGAAATTCCTGTGAATAGCTTGTCACAGAGAATAGAACATATGTAGCACACCACTAAATATAAGATCCCTTTAGTTCTATATTGCCTTATATGAAATTTCAATTTAAATGTAATTAAATAGATGTTCTTTATGAAAGCTAAGTAAAATGTTAATTGTATATTTTTATTTGATTAATAACTCTCCATAGGCTGGGTATCGGTGCATGCCTTTAATCACAGCACTTAGAAGGCAGAGGCAGGTGGATCTCTATTAGTTTGGAACCAGCCTGGTCTACAGAGTGAGCTGCAGTGCAGCCAGGGCTATACAGAAAAACCCTGTCTCAAGTTCTCTCCAAAATTAGACTCCATAAGATGATTTATATGCAAGAAAAACATCATCCTTCTAGTTTTACCATATCATCATAAGAAAGTTATAGTTTTAAATTCAAATTACACTTTACAATGTTATTACTTCTTGACAATCACAATTTACAAAAACCCTTACTGAAACTGAAAATCTAATGTAGGTGAAAATTTTCATTTAGTATTAGCAAAGGTCAATAATCCAAAGAGCTTGGAGTTATTTTCTTTTATAAAAATGATATGAATCCAAGAACTCGTAGGTTTCAATAGAACATGTTAAACAAAAACCAGCATATTAAGTGTTTTCTTATAGTTAATAGAAATCAGTTTCTCCAACAGCAACGAGGAAGCACAGTCATCATTCTAAATTTTAGAAAGAAGCAATTTCAAATACAAGATAAATTATTTGGATTTCGCATCTCACCATGGCAAGAACCCTCGATTTCTTCATACCCTGTAGTGCAGATACACCTTCCAAGAGGGACGAGCCAGTCTCCATCAGCTCCACAGTAGAGTTTAGGAGTATCTCGCTCCTCAGCACTCTTCACGCATGAGCCCCGCACTTCAACCAAAGAGGAAGAGTCAACCCTTGGGATGGTATCCGGAAACATAGCCAAGTTCCGCACAGTGAAGGGGCATTTTTTGTAGAACACACGGACTGAGACCAGAGCAATGCATGCTCCAATATCTTGAAAAGCCAAATAGAATCCTTTCCTTTCTATTGGCCCCACCTCACGAACTTCAGTGTTGAGTTTAAGGATGCGATCACCCAAATCCATCTGAGTAAAACTCTCATCCGCAGCAATTGTGTCAATCTTTATATATTGGCTTGGCTTGAATTTAGTTCCGTGGGATTCGTCAGATTCAATATAATACAGATTAAATGTTTCTTTACACGTTCCCAAGACCCATGGGATGCTGTTACAATCTCTCAATGTGAACTTCATTTCCACATAGATTTTCTGAGCAGCATCACGAGAGATCCAGTTAGTACGAAGCCAGTTGTTCTGGTTTGGTTCCATGACATTGCATACCTGGTATGTATGTATGGGCCTGTTGTGTTCATCCATTTCAGTAATGGCATCCCACTGCAAAAGAAAAAAGGAATGAAATGGTCATAAAACCACAGCAGTTAAGAGACATGATTGCTTAAGAATATTTTAACAAAAAGAAAAAGAATCGAAACAATATAACACAAATGTCCAAAAGCAACAGTGACATTTTAACCATCATCCTTTGGTTGAAAGTATGGACCCTACTCTTCTAGGATCTTTCTCTCTTCATTAATTATATGACCAATGCACTTTTAACAACCTCAGTTTTCTCAACTGTAAAATAGATGGGCAATATGACCTGTTTATAGGATTGTTTTAAGGCATGCACACTTTTAAAGTATATCTAAAGAAGTCATGACTGTTCTGGGGAAAGAGTTTGAGAGATAACAAAGCAATTAAATACATCCACTGTTCTTGGAAAGGACCCACGGTTAGTTCACGATGCCCATATCAAACAGGTCCCAAACACCTCTAACTCCATATCTAGATGACCTGACACCTTTTTCTGGCTTCCACAAGCATCTGACTTCTAGTGTATACATGTACACAGGGACACAAACATATAAACCGAATAAAAATTAAAATACTTTCGTCTGACTAAAAGAATTTAAAGTAGCATACATTATCTGATCAAAATCCCCAGATCCATTAAAAGTGCTCAGTGATTTTCCCAATCTATATTGTAATTTGTAATTTGTCACAAAGTGAGATGTATTAGGCAGTATGAAGTTAAATGCTTCTGTGGTCTTTCTGAGATAGAGAGGGATATCCTCTGACTGGCTAGTTATCTGTCAACTTTATACAAACTGTAGTCAATGGAGAAGATGGAATCTTAATTTGGAAAGTGGCTCCAAAAGATCAGGCTGTAGAGTGCTTTCTTAATTAGTGATTGATAGATCCTCTTCAATTCAACTGTGTGCTGATGGTACTGGTTTCTCCATGAAAGCAGGCTGAGCAAGTGGAGAAGAGTACAGTTTCACACTATAATTAACAGCTATTGAACAAAAAGACCATCAGCCAAATAGCCAACCCAACATCATTATGCCAGCACCAACATTTTGAATAATCCACAGATGCCCTGAGAAGTGGAGAAAAAAGACAAAATGTGGCCACACATAATTCCTCTGCCTTCATGAGGGCAAGATCAGTTTATACTGGACTTTGTGCTATCTGTTAGTGTTATTGTTGATGTGATGAAACATCAAGGCCAAAAACAAATTGGGAAGGAAAGAGTTCATTTCTGTCACAGTTACATACAAGAATTCATTATCAAAGGCAGTGAGGACAGGAACTCAAGCAAGATAGGGACCTGGAACTGATATAGATGCCGTGGAGGACTGGTGCTTACTGGCTTGTTCAGTCATATAGAACCCAAGATCACAAGCTCAGGGATAAAACTACCCACAACAGGCTGTTCTCTCCCGATCAATCACTAATTAAGAAAATGTTGTATAGGCTTTCATACAGCCCCATCTTATGAAAGCAATTGAGTTCTCTCCTCTGAGATGATTTTACCTTGTGCCAACCTGATATAAAACTATAAAGCACAATTGACTCTTTTTATCAACTTGACATACAAACACATCACTGTTTTTTTTTATATTTATTTATTTATTTTATGTATGTAAGTATACAGTTGCTGTCTTCAGACCACACCAGAAGAGGGCATCAGATCTCATTACAGATGGTTGTGAGCCACCACGTGGTTGCTGGGAATTGAACTCAGGACCTCTGGAAGAGCAGTCAGTGCTCTTAACCACTGAGCCAGCTCTCCAGCCCCCCAAACACATCACTGTTAATCCACTACTTACCCCTTCTTGTTGATCCCTGAGATTACACATTAATGTTGATTTCACAATATGAAATATTTTTAAACTTAAAAGTTATACAGTCTATTAAAGTCAAACTCTTTAAAATTTCAATCTTCTTAAATAAAAAATATCTTTTAAAATCCAACATCTTTTGACTGTGTTCTCAGCTGTATGCTCCTATAAAACTTTCTCATTTCAAAAGAGAAGAACTAGGGCATAATCACAGTCTAGAGAAAACTCCGACATTGTTAATATTCAATATCCAATGTCTGGGATCCACTCATGATCTCCTGGGCTTTGCAGCACATGCAGCGTGGCTTCAATCCACCACTTCTGCTGTTCTTTGGGTCAACCCAGAGTACTGGCATCTCCACAGTGCTGGGGTGTGCTGTTTCAACTTGGCTTCATCTTAATCAATAGCCTCTATGGGACTCTCTTCAGTGACTCTAGCTGTGCCACATAGGCCTCAGTCTCAACTGCCCTCCATGACCCCTTCATTACTTTAAAACTAGTACCATCCAGGTAAGTATTCGACTTCCAAGTTCAGCTGTTAGGAGGAGGTACAATCTTGACCACTTCTTCAACACAGCTTTTATATGTTGACCGTGAGGAAACACTACCTAGGAGATTTCAACTCAGTGTTGCTGCTCTCCTCTTAATAACTGCTAATTTCTTAGCTCTAGCTAGACCAGCATTAATAATCCCAGCAAAGCAAAGACTTTTACTTCAATGATTCTGGTCTCTTTTTAATCATAGCTGATTCTTCAGCCCCAGGTAGGCAGAACCACAGTTTCTTAACTTAAAATATGTAAGGACCCCGATAACTTCTTTGAGTGATTCTCAAACTTTTCTCTGGAGGGAAAGACAGGACTCCATCCTCTGTACTCTCTTAATATTATTATCATCTATCCTCCCATAAAAGTGCTCACCAAGCTTTGAACACACAATGGCTTTTCTAGCCTGTAGCTCAAAAGCTTTACATTGGGGCTGGGATGAGCTTACATGTGGGAAGTCCTTTGTAGGACTCAATAGAGAAAGTGGGAGTAGGTTACATGAAAGTGTACTTAACTAAAGTCACCTGCTGGCAAACTAGAGACTACCTCATCCCTCCTCGTAGTAATATGGAGTTGAAAAGCTTTGAGCATGTGCCTAGACACTCAGGCTTTTATGAAGTTATCTTCATGTAGTCATCAAATGACATGTTTGAAGATTTATTTAAATAATAACTTTTATTGAAAAATCTTCACAAACAAGATATATGTGTTCAGCACAATCACATGCTAACTAACTTTAGGCCCACAACTTTCAGTGGCCACAATTATTGTAGTGCTTCAAACTATGACTTTTAGGTCATATAACTTTACAATAGTCATACAATACTGACATTAAATACAAAATATATCTTATACATCTAGACAATCTTTTAATTTATATACTAATTTTAGGTGCATAGATTAAAATTTGAAATTTAATATGCATTTCTTATAACTATTGTTGAAGATAAAATGTAGCAGTAGATCTATTTTGTCTGTTCTGGTACCTAAGTCAATTCCAATTTCACATTTTTAATAAAGACAGAAAAAGCACTTGTTTATACTATTCCTTAAATTCAATATGAAAAAATTATGTGCATCTTATGCATATTGATGTATTGTATTTGAAAAATTCACATTTATTTTTTCATTGAATTGGATAATGCTGTCATCTCTAACATTAGTTCTTTAAGAATTTTATATAAAGTACTTTAATCATATTTATTCCCTTTCTACTTGTGCTCAGTCTCTCTCCACCATTTCCTACCCTTCTAAATCTCTGTATGTTTTTAACCCTATTATATCCGATCTGTCCTGCCTTTATTATATTCTTGGATGTGTGGCCTTTGACTGGAGCATGGTCAACTTACAAGGGAATATACAATCTCTCTCTCTCTCTCTCTCTCTCTCTCTCTCTCTCTCTCTCTCTCTCTCTCTCTCTGTCTCTCTCTCTCAGATACAGACCACTCGGAAAGGTAAAATTAGTTTGTAGAAGGAAGCAGCCATATTTGAAAGCAAAATCTAATATAGGGCAGACACTGTAAAGAGAAAGATTTGATAGCATGGGCCAGAGATAGAATACATCCAACTTCATGAGAATAGCACAGGAAAGGGAAGCTATTAAGAGCAGTGAAGGGAGGAGTCAGTTCTGTCCAGTCAGTTCAATTGAGTGGAGTTGAATCCTGAGAGTCAGTGGGGAGTCAGGAGAATCAGTGCAATGCAGTGGAGTTTATTCTTGAGTTCATGCAGTTCAGTGCTGGTCAGCAGAGACTGTTTAAGCCAGAGATTAAGACAGAGCCAGAAGATTAGAACACATTGCCAGAATTAGTTTGAGGCCAAACAGAGCAATTCAGTGAGAAGCTGAGTGAAGTCAGATTGAATCTGTCAGCATGGCAAGGAGTTTGTGCCAGAACAGTTGACTTGAACCAGCCAGTCAGAGTCCAGAAAGAACTAGACAGGATGAACTTATTCAGCAGTATGTTTCAGAGACAACATTTATATCAGGCAAAGAAAACACTTTTACAAATATTTGGGTAGCACATTTTGGTTTCATGGGTTACAAACAGACAGACACAAAATTGGGTAGGTGGGGAAGAGGGAACCATGTAAGGATAATTAGCTTTTGAAAATAACCAAAACATGTATAAAATTCTTACAGAAATATTAAAAATATTAGGGGGTTGGAAAATGATTATGTTTAACTCCTAATGGTTGGATAATTCATAAAGAGAAAAAGGAATGGATTTTGGGCCTGTATTTCATACATCTAGACACTAATACTCAATTCATCACCCTGAACATTTCCCAATCCTACCTTCATATAATATGATTACTCTTGTTAACATGAATAGATTAAGGAACACTGAGGGGTTAATAAAACACATTCTGAGTGTGCCCTAGAGGGACATCCCAAGTAGATTAGGCCATGAGGACTCTGCCTAGTGAGGAGTTAATTTCTTGATGGAAGCATAATGTCATAGCACTAGTGGGAGAATATATAATATAGGGGGTCAGGACTATTTGAAGTAAGGGAATCTTCCCTAAGTTGTAAACATTTTGGTGCTCCACTGCTGTATTGCTTTACTTCCTGTTTGTCTTGACTTGAACAGTCCTGATGTACCAGACCTTAAGTTAAACCTGTGAGGCTGGTTCAAAGGATAAGCGTTTTTCTACATTTTTCTATGATGGGCCATTTGCTCGCAGAAACACAGTGTTTGATACATGAATTCAGGAAAACAATTTCCCTCCCTTTAAAGCATCCTAGCCTGGCAATCAGGCATCAGAGACAGTATGAAGACAAACCCCACAGTGATGGTTTATCATCACCGTTTTTCCCCTCTTTTTTCCAAAAAAAAAAAAAAATAGTATTTTCTGTTGTTTGCTTGTTTTTGGTTTTGCTTTTGTTTTGGTTTACCTAATATACTTTCACATAGAATTCTGACATAGACTGCCTTGTGCTGTGACCTGACCAAAGGTTCTATGTTGTTTGTTTGTTTTTTGTTGGTTTTTTTTTTGTTGTTGTTGTTTCTGTTTTTTGGTGGTATGTGACTTTCTCTCTGAGATTCATTAATTTTCCACATATTCTCATTTGTTTTCATGTGGACTCACCAACACAGTTTTCCTATATCCAACATGGCGTTCTCAAAATAGACACATAGACCTTTAAGTTGTTCATTCCGAAACAACTTACCAAAGACAAGTAATTTTTTTCAGCCAAAATTTTCATTGGCAAAGTTAGCCCAAGAAAGTTTCATTCATCATTCATCATTTACAGATCTACATCTCATTCCAAACAGTAAACTCCCGATGATGAAATTATCATAGGACCAAAAGAAATTGTTTTTTTTTCTATTCATTCTGGATATAATGCCTGAAGACATTCTCCTCTGCAGAAGAATTCGGGGCTTGCATTTTGCTCTGCTGAGATACTGTTTATGTTATGTTTTAGTGACCTCTTGATTTATATTGTAAGTCCTCCGTAAAGACGGGGGGGGGGTAAATATGGTCAAAACACATTTTAATGACACTGTTAGAGAGTAAATGAAATATTAAGTTTACATAATTAGAATGAAGATGAAAACAAAGCATGGAGAAATGGAAGTGTTTCATTTCAGTACCAATTACATAAAAGCGAGCAGCTGACAGGACGGACCAGCTTAACAGCAGAATTAATAAAAGGTTTCGTTCTTTCCATCCAGTGGTTTTTCCACTATTACCTACTTTTTGCATATGTAAATGTTACACTGGAGAAAAAACAGTTATATGCTTGATTTAAATATTGATAACCCGTTTTACCTACTACATGCATACAGCAAAGGGCTAAATGTATCTAGAAAATGTATCTTCATACTAGAGTCTTCATTCAGGTAGTGATATTTCTCCACTAATTATCTCTCCACAGTCCTATTTGAAGTGTGAATTTGCTAGAAGTGATGGAAATTATACAGAACTCTGAACAATCCTTAGTCCATTTATGCCTGGAGGTTCCTTTAAAAAATCCACGCCCACATGTGATGTTTTATTTCCATAACAAGCTGAATAAAGTAGGGCAAAAAAATGCTGAATTCCTTTGTAGGCATAGAAGACTAGAACAAGAAAAATAATTCCCAAAGCAACTGGGAGTCGCTAAGGATTCAAACTGCTTTTCTTCCTCAGAGAGTAGAATAAGGCAATCAAGTGGCCTTTCTAGGCAAAGAATGTTCTGATAATATTCAGGGAAGTTGACCTACACATTCAGTGTACTCACACGAATTGCTCAAATGTATGCCTTTTCATTTTACAATCTTTAGAACTGAACAGAAATATAGATGTTAATCAAGGTATAAACGTTTAAAGTTAAGACAAACGCAGACAGTCTATTTTGAAAATAGAATATACTGATGGAATGCCAGTTAGAGAAATCAATATTTCCTAAGGGACGTTATAAATACCAATGTCTATAAAGCATACAGCCAAATAATAGATCAACTGGAGGAAAATCACACCACAGATTCATCAAGACCCAAAAGAGTTACAAAGATGACTAGATTAAAAAGCAATCAGTAAAAACTGTTGCTAAAGCCTAAAGTATACTATATACATGCATGGCAATGGCTCCTTGGATGACTGTAAATAAAAATTTAAAAATACCATTAAATGGGAAGCACAAAAGTGATCATATATCCTACAAGTGTAAAATGTATCTGATATTACATATGCAAATATAGGGAAAGAAGAGAAAGAAGTTTAAGAGCCATGAAGAATGAAGTAGCTAGAAATAAGAGTTTGGATTAAACCTCTGCCCCTGAGTGACTAGTCCTTACAGTACTTACTGTATGCACTATGAAATCTGTTTAGTTTCCTCTGCTTTCTCTGTCCATTGAAAATAATTGTCTGTATTCTGAGGATGTGAGTGTTGGAGAGCTGACTCTACAGTCATGGGAGCAGGGGGCTGGCTCTGCCCTTGTCCACTGCAGAACTCGAGAGAGTTGGCCTGCTCCTCCTCCGGGCAGTAAAGTAGAGCTGCCCCTCTGGTCCTGTTGGTGTTGGTGAGCCAGCCCAGAGGACAGGAGAGATGGCCACATGTTGGCTGAGACTTTGGGGGAGATAGCTGGCAGTTTTGGACGGCTCCCCCTGGTGGTGTGTGTAAGAGAAAGCTAACATGCAGACCCAGATCTAGGGTTTTGAGTTGGTCCACTGCAACATCGACCCCATCTATGAAAAGGTGGAGTGTGCGGAGGGGCCATGGATCTCCATGACATAGGACAGCAATAGGATATCTGAGAGGAGTCTCAGGGAGGATCTAGTATCGATAGTATAGAAGAAGTCAGAGGTTTTGAAACAGATCAATAATTATAATGAAACTTTAAAAATGTGGGCAAAAGTATATATTATGGGCCAAAATATGATATATCACAGCTTCCACGATGATATTTTTTTTGTTTGTTATTTTCTATTTTCTTTTTGGGAGAGATTGCAAAGGCCTAGGGTGGCTATAAAGGAATAGGAAGATGAGGAGGGTTGGGGTATATGATATGAAATTCATAGAAATGAATGAAAAGTTAAAAGAACTAGCTACTATTTCATTTACTTTAATATAAAATTATTAAACTCTCAGTTTATGTCTACCTTTTTTCTAACATACCACAAATATAGGCTAATAGGAAGTTTAACACATTCTGAAAAAAATTTTTTTCTTCAATCCTTAGTTGTGATGGAGTAAAAAAATTAGACAGACAGATTATAATAAATCATTACTGAAATGATAAAACTCCCCAAAACAAAATACTCCTTTAAATTGCTGGGAATGAATTGTTAGTTAAATGATAAATATACAAATGAGACACTGAATTATATTTTTCATTACAGATTGATATAAAAATACAACAAAGGAACAAAACACATGATAAATCTATGATTTCTCATTAAGTTCATACAAAATTTATTCCCAAAGGCTTTGTAGTATGTGATCATAATTAATTTTTTTCAAGTAGCTATGTTAAGTAGGAAAAGGGGCCCAAGGAAGAAAATTTTCAACTTCATTCAAAGGAAAAGAATGTCTGAAAATGGAGAGAAGTGAGAGAAACTTCATTTGCCCCAAATATTCTTCTTTGCTTGCAGAAGCTAAATAAATTATAGTCACTACTGGCACAAAGGCATGTTATTCTGTGGCTCTGTCCTGACTTAATTTGTAAACTGTGTGCATCTAATATTCTCTATCAAAGAAATGCTTCCTAAAAGTTCTTCATATTCAAATATAATATTTTCCCCAGAACCACTTAAATATTCACTTTGAGTCAATATACTGATATAAACTTAGAAAATTAGTGCCCTGAATTCTGCTGCTAGGCATCTAGTTAATAACATAAATCTGTTTTTGCAGCAAAAAAGTGAAGAGTCTGCATTTAAATGATAGCTAGTTTTCAGAGAATAAAACAAGCAGAGAATAAAATGTAGCCACTGAAGATGCCTTTCTATTTCACTTCAGGCAAACATAAAACTTTTTTATTACAACTACAAAGATATTTAATAAAAAGGTACAACTTCAGTGGTGAATCTAGAAGACTACAGCTGAGACCAAGCTCTATGAATATATTCATTACTTTCATGGGGCTTTTTGTTGTCAGTAGACATAACTATTAAAGCAATGAGGATATTGTCCATTACAAGTGAGTGATCATCCCATTTAAAGACTGTCAAATATTAATATAGATTAAAAATTCTCTATAGAGTCCATCCTCTTTATGTCAAAATGCCTAAAATCTAATGTTGAGGTTTTTACTTAATAAATAAGATGATGCAAGTACCATTTTATTATTTTATAGGATTAATACTTTCAGAAGATGGCAAATACTGATCTTAATTACTCAAACTTACATTAAATATACAAATACCTTAACACGTTTGCAAATGTGTCTTTTATTCACCTGTGTAATTTTCATCTCCGAGACTTAATGCCTACACCTGTTTTCAGCCTGTGACACTTGCTGCTGAGTAAGCTCATCCCTGCTAGTCCTTCCTGAACTCTAGCTGGTCGGTCAATTCAGTTGTTCTAGCTCAAGCTCCTCTCCAAGCTGACTGGTTCAATATGGCTTCTCTTTAGGTCTCTGACATTTTTCTCTGCTTGGCCTCCAACTGACTCTTGCAGTCTGCTCTAATCTTTTGGCTCTTCTTCATTCTCTGACTTATACTGTATTAACCTGTGCCTAGTGTGTTCTCTCGTCAACTTGTCTCCATAAAACTGTCCCAGTAAAACTGCCTCTGACTTCTTTCCCCTTCTGCACTGCTCTGTCTTAAGTAACTTTTCTTTTCTTTCTCTTCTTGTGAGAGTTGGGCATATCCGATTCTGTCAAATTTTTCTTATTCATCACTCTGCCACTCAATTAAACATCACTTTCAAACAAGGGTGCTTCCTTCTACAAACTAACTTTACCTTCGTTGTTTGGGATTAAAGGTATGTACCAAGGGGTGTCTATACTCCGGCCAGAGGTTTGGAGGTATGTCCTAAGGACAGAACACAAAACAACACAATCTCTGGATTTACAATGTGATTAGGTATCCTGCAACACATTTCGCAAGATTTCCAAATATAGAAAGCACAGAGAAATCATATTTATATTAATTCTTGTTTGTCAGAGATAACGAAGCCTATTTCTCTTGCATTAGGAATGAGAGAACTGTCCTAAAGGCTGTAATTGACTTGAGTTCACAAAACTCAAACACCACCCCCACAAGTACATGCACATAGCGAAACAATGTTGTTAAAAGTACTTGGATTCTCCTGTCTTATTTGGTGGGTCTTAAGTCCAGTTAAATTGCTGTTGGTTAGCACTAAGAGTGCCACTTTTGCACTCTTAAAGTTATTGGGTCATGACTGTCATTGTTGAGGATCACTGATGTCATAGCTAGATAGGACATTTGTTTGCTTTCCTCCCTTAGAAGCTTGCATGGCATCTTTTGCTGCCCTGAATTTCAGTTGTCATGGAGGAAGCAAACGGGTCACTTCCAGCTTAGGAGTTTCTAGGTCCTGCATTTGAAATACATGATGTCTTCCACAATAGGGACTTACTTCTACCTGTGGATGGGAAACCAAGGGCAATAGCAATAAGCCCATGTTTTGAGAGTCTCTTGAACAATAAGGAAAGAGTAGACAACTACTCCAGACAAGAGAAATCATGAATCTTGGAGAAGAATCTATAACTACCATTTTCCTAAATCAGTATAATCTATAAATAAATTGTAATTACCCACTGATAAGTGTAATCCTCACTTCTAATAAAGGAATCTCCTCTTTGAAACAGACAGAGACCATTAACGAAATCACAACCAATCAAAATGCTGAGTTATGGACCGATTCACATGGAAAAATCTTCAAAACAACTCCTGAATCCAAAGCATCCTACACTGTAGAAGACAAGCAGAAATAGTATAGGAACTAGAAAATCAGACAGTTTGCTTTGAGACTGTTTCCTAGTAATGTCAGAAGATACAAACATAAAGTTGAACTGATGTGACTGCCTACACATGACCTGTATAAAAACAGCAGAAGACACACTAACATAGGTGCTAAAGAAAGCAGAAAAAGTCTCAACCATACAGAAAGAACTACAATAATAAATTTTGAAATTGTCTTATCCAAGGATAAGAACCCTACTAGTTATCCAGTGCTGTCAGCCCTGAAAATACACATACAGGTAACATATGCACTCATTGATAAGTGGCTATTAGCCCAAATGCTTGAATTACCCTAGATGCCTAGAACAAATGAAACTCAAGACGGATGATCAAAATGTGAATGCTTCACTCCTTCTTTAAAAGGGGAACAAGAATACCCTTGTTCCCTTGGTAAGGGAAGAGAGAGGCAAAGATTAAAACAGAGACTGAAGGAACACCCATTCAGAGCCTGCCCCACATGTGGCCCATACATATACAGCAACCCAATTAGACAAGATGGATGAAGCAAAGAAGTGCAGACCGACAGGAGCCGGATGTAGATCGCTCCTGAGAGACACAGCCAGAATACAGCAAACACAGAGGCGAATGCCAGCAGCAAACCACTGAACTGAGAATAGGACCCCCGTTGAAGGAATCAGAGAAAGAACTGGAAGAGCTTGAAGGGGCTCGAGTCCCCATATGTACAACAATGCTAAGCAACCAGAGCTTCCAGGGACTAAGCCACTACCTAAAGACTATACATGGACTGACCCTGGATTCTGACCTCATAGGTAGCAATGAATATCCTAGTAAGAGCACCAGTGGAAGGAGAAGCCCTGGGTCCTGCTAAGACTGAACCCCCAGTGAACTAGACTGTTGGGGGGAGGGCGGCAATGGGGGGATGGTCGGGAGGGGAACACCCATAAGGAAGGGGAGGGGGGAGGGGGATGTTTGCCCGGATACTGGGAAAGGGATTAACACTTGAAATGTATATAAGAAATACTCAAGTTAATAAAAAAAAGAAAAAAGAAAAAAAATTAAAAAAAAAAACTATCTTAGGGCTTCTATTGCTGTGATGAAACAATATGACCAAAATGCAAGTTGGAGAGGAAAGAGGTTATTTGGTTTACATTCTAATACCACTGGATCTTTATCAAAGGAAGTCAGGACAGGTACTCAAACAGAACAGGAACCTGAAGGCAGGAGCTGATGCAGAGCCATATACAGATGCTGCTTATTGGCCTGCTCCTCCTATCTTGCTCATCCTGCTTTATTGTAGAATCCAGGACCACCATTTCAGGGACGCATCAATCCACCCACGATGGGCTAGATCTTATCAATCACTAATTAAGAAAATGCCTTATAGTAAGATCTTAGAGGTATTTTATCAATGAAGATTTCCTCCATTTGGATAAATCTAGTTTGTGATATAAGATTAGTCTGTACAGAATGAGGAAGTTACATTTAGAAATATATATGATAAATAAAATATTTAATAAAAAAGATGCCATGAATTTAAACAAGATTATATTTTAAATAAAAGAGGTAATAAAACATATATGGAAAGTGATTCTTGCTTTTATGAGGGCTTTAAATCAAAGTACATATAAGGAGAAAGTACATTCTATAAGAACAGAAATTGAACTCTATTGGTCAGTGTATCACTTTTCAGAAGGAATTGTTCTTATTATCGTTGAATATAAAAACGAGTCATTAAATACTTACATTCTTTTTTCTTTTCTTTTTTTTTTTTCAGAGCTGGGGACCGAACCCAGGGCCTTGCACTTGCTAGGCAAGCACTCTACCACTGAGCTAAATCCCCAACCCCTAAATACTTACATTCTAAATTAATAATTTCTGATTGTTTCTAATACTCAGACACTCTGATGGTGTGCTGGGTCACGATTCTAAATGCAACACATGACTGAGAAATATGTAAACATAATCTCTCTCCTAAGGTACTAATATTTTGAAGATTATAGGGCAGTTGATCACAGATAGCTAAAAGGACTTAGCTCAAGCCTGGACTTGCCAGGTGACACACTGGGTACCACACAAAAACATAAGACTGTTTGCTTATAAATGCCTTTACATTTATGTTCATATACCATGTGTCTGTGTGTTTGAGTTAGGGTAAAGAAGAGGGAGAAATGGTATTCAGAATGCATTTCTTCATCAGTTGAGTGATCTGAGAAACTGTTCTAATATCTAGGAAGCTACAGATGTATTTTTTTGAGAATTACTTTAATTTATAAGTACTATTACACATGCAGCAGGATCATCTGTCTTAGTGGTAAAGACTTCTGAAGTTCATAGCTCAGACTGATTAACTTTCTATTTTAACTCAAAAATTTTATGGCTTAAGTATAGCAGATTATGAAATTTTAATTCTTGCAAACATCAAATGTTAAGTAAAAGAATATTCAAACTGTTCATGTTAATGCGAGTAGGGACATAACGCTTCTAGAAGATGTGATAGTCTCTACCCACTGCAGAAAAAAAACATGACAAATGAAGAGTAAAGTATTTAAGAATGTTAATAATGTTGATGGCTGAAAATATAGGCCAATGGTGTGGCTCTCTCCTAGTGTGCATAAGATACTTGACCAGTCCTTAAACAGTTAAAATACTAGTTATCTTTATTTTAAATTTCAAACTAAAATGGTGAAAGACCATTTGATTCATACTACTATAGAAGCTTTCTAAATTATAAACATATGCACATATAAAACGTGTTTAAACATAGCTCCCATATAACAGGAGGACAATCTCCCCAAATTGATATAATGGGCTATGAAATAAAACTCAAGAAACAAAAATTGTTTTCTTTATTTCAATTGTTGACAAATGGGATCCCATATATCCCCCATATTCCAGGATATTACCATTACTCTTGGTTTATCTCCAGAATGTGATGCTAAGACTCAATTGCTGAAGACTCCAGATACTTAAAGCAGGGCCATAAAACAGGAGGCTGGTACTGAAGTACAAGCTTGTGAGCATTGGCTAGTTTTCATAGTGCTTGGAGGCTTATGTATGCTACAAAGGAAAAACAGTAATCATGAATTTTACCCAGCTGTTAACCTGAGAACTATGATAAAGGCTGGCCTTATAAGATATAGCCACTGATGAAATAGTGGCACAAATATTTGGGAATTCACCAAACATTTTCTAATTAATTCAAAGGCCTGATCCACAAGCTAAAGACCATACCTGGCATTGCTGTAAGGTTTAGTGGCTAGATAATAGAGTGAGAGAATCCATTAATATGTTCGGTGAATATAGTTAACTGACTCTCAATGTCTTATTCCTATGTCCACAGAAGAGAACACCTCTCAACCATCATCTGAGTCCTTCTTGCAGTAGATGGCAACTGAAACAGAGACTCTATTGATCAACATTCTGAGAATGAAAGATTGCCAAGACTACAGAGAACTACAGCCCTAAATTAGACACATCATTCCCTACAAAGGCTCAAAAATTAACTTAAAAGAAGGATGGGAAAGACTATAAACACTAAGATCCATGAATGATCCCCAAGAAATATTACTTTCTGGACACAACTAGGCAGTTGTGCATTAGAATTTATAGCAGTTGTGGTTATATGCACAAGATTTGTGCAAGACCAAGTCAGAAAACAATTCCAATGTGGAAGGAGGATGAAGTCCAGTGAGGGGTTACTGGCAACTTATTGCTTCTGAGATAAGGAGTACACTTCTTTGAATATATGACTCTTGATAGGTTGACTTTACTCCAGGGTAAGCCTTACACCCAGAAGTCTTTGGGCAGCAAAAACTGTTTTGTGATGGTAAAAATAGAGAAAACAAAGTTGGGTGGGCTTGGAGATGCTAGGGTGGTTGGATCAGATAGAAAATGGAGGAGAAAGGTGTGCATGAGCAAAATACATCGTATAAAACTCTAAGAATAAAGAGAAATTTTAAAAAGAAAAAACACAGCATGATTGTTGGAGTGCTTGGTAAAATACAAATCAATATGTGTTGGAGCACACATGTATGTGCATATGTGTGTTGTAGTCATATTTGACATTTATACAATGCAGAAGACAGCTTGCTGGAGTTTGTTATTTTTTCCAAGAATTTATGTTCAAGGGTTAAATCTGAAGTCTTCAATCTTGCTTACTGGGTCATCTTACAGGCACTAGGCCAATGAATCTTGACTTGTTAACAAAGAAGTTATTGTGTATTGTAACATGTGATGGTTGATATCAATATAATCAGAGCAGTCATCATATATTACTGTTGAGAGTTTTGTTTTGTTTCCTTCAAAATGGATTGATTTTCCCAGTTTTTCAAATTCTTTAAATTTAATCCAACTGCATTTACTAATTCAATTAATGACCACAGTTTCTACAGAACTTTTCTTGTTAGACAACACCTTACTTCAGGTCAGAATCCTACAACTAACATCTCTACCTCAGTGACTTCAAATCGATTTGATTTGTACTTTACTGGTAACTGGGGAAGTTTGAAATTTTAAACTACTTAGTGATTTCGTGTGTTTCTTGTTTGACAATTACTCATTAGCTTAATTAGCACGCTGGATAGTTGGCAGTGTTTCTTTTTTCATGTTTAGTTTTCATGGTTCGTTGTACATTTTGGGTATTCTACTAGTGTGTGAGGTACAGCTGACAGTGTGACAGCCCTTGTGCATGCATTTTTATTGATACCTCACTCACAATAACAAGAAGTCAAAGTCATCAGAGATGTCTATTAGCAGGTGAATTGATAAAGAAATTGTGTTATCTGTGTATAATAGAGTTTTTATGGCTATAAAAATAAAATTATTGAATTTGCATGAAACGGCAGATCAGGGAAATAGGGAGGTGACCAAAACTCCAAAAGAAAGGAAACCATATGTTCTTTTTCATATATACACTCTAGTTTGGATGGATACATGTAAAAATAGAAAGGAGACCTAGAAAGGCTAAAAGGAAATGCTGAAGAAGGGCAGGTATGACAGAGATGATATGTGACATGGATGTGGAAAGGAGACTAGAGAAGGTTACTAAGGAAGAGCAGGAGAGAAGTATAGTACAGGGAAATGTGGAGGAGAAACCACTAAAATATGTTTGTTCAGAAAACACTGTGGTGTTCTTTCTGTAATGCCTTGTGAACCCCTTTAAATACAGCACATTGCATTCCAAAGAGTATTCAGAGCACTCTGAGGAAAGAAATCAAAGCCCTGTGATGCGTCACAGGTTCTATGGTCATACTGGAAGTATGAATCCTTATGCTCAGAAGTAACATATTGACCAATGTATGTAAGTATTGTCATTAATATATATGTAATTTGGTAATCAATGCATTAGAGAGTTATTCATAGTATACTGTGAAGATGGAAATGAATTACGAAATTAGTAAATTATTCCAATTTTGAGAAAATTTATTCATCTTTAATCTATCACCTAAATTAGGCAAATCTCTCCTCTCTCTCTCTCTCTCTCCTCTCTCTCTCTCTCTCTCTCTCTCTCTGTGTGTGTGTGTGTGTGTGTGTGTGTGTGTGTGTGTGTGTGTGTATGAATTCCAAAAAGAGTATATAGGACCACTGAGCTAAATATTAATCTTTTAGAAGTATAACATGACATTATTTCTCAAATAAGAGATAATCTGTGATTTTTATGTCTCATTTTATTTATCAAATTTTGACAATATTTATGCTAAAACACAACATGCAGTCATTGTTTCATGCAGAGGCATAAAATGTTTTACAATGCACTTTTCAACAGATAAACCAAACAATTCCACAAGTCTTGGAACTTCCTATAATTATTATAATATACACATTTTAACTCATATTGTTATACTATTAGTAACTATGAAAAAGCACTGGGTTTCTTTCCTTTAAAAGTTAAAGTCTAGTCACAAATCATATCTTAAATTGTCATAATAACTGTATTGAGGTAGTCCAAGATCGTAACCAAACTTATATGAATTCATTCCACTAAACATTCATGCATATAAATCTCTTACACATAGCACTAAATTCCTTACTTTAGCTTCCAAAGCATGTTCACATACGTTAATTTTTGGTGCTAGTAGTAGATTTATAAACCTACAGTTTTGTTTTGCTAGCTGGTTCCCTGCCCAATTAAGGATCCATCTCAAGGGTAGGATCCAAGGCCTGCCACCATTACTGAGGCTATGGTATACTTACAGACAGGAACATAGCATAGATGAAACTTGGATTAGAGAAAGTTACAGGGCAAGAGCAACAGTGAGTACAATGGTGGTAGATACTACAGCACAGTCGACACATCAGCGAACGAGAAATGGCATACTTGACTCAGTCAACATTCTGCTCAGAGCATAGCTTAAAATAGACATTTTCAATAATAGATTTTGTAAAGATACTAATCTTGAGTTTCAAAAAGTAGGTCAGCATGCAAAATGAGATGAAAACCTGATTGTGCAGTGAGCCATACTGACGAGGTTGGACTCACTATAACAGTGAATCCTCTACATTTAAGTCAGGGATGGGCTGGTAACACTTTAAGTCTGAGAGTGAAGGTTTATATGGATTGAGATATTTGAGATTTAATTCTGCATCTTTCCCTAGATCATCTGGTCCTACAAGAGTGGTTCTCCTATTCTTTCCCTGGAAATGTAGATCCTTTTAAGACATTAGGAGGTACTGTTTCAATCTGACACTTAGTAAAAATGAAACCTGTCTCCTTTAAGATTTCAAGGTCAACAGCTACAATATTTTTCAGTATAACCCAATTACAGAAGTTACTCTTCTTCAATGAGAGGAAATGGGTTATACATCAAAGGGATGTAAAACACGAAGATATATGTTGAAGAAAGAACTGTGAAACGTGGGCCATGATGGGTTCTTTATATTGAGAACAAGAGAGAGAAAATATAGGTCACACCAGAGCAAATTGATTGGTATCAGGGCATTTACTAATGACTGGAATTTAATGCAGCCAAAAGAGCCATGATATGCTGTTTGTGTGCTCTTTTGAGGTATACAGTTGAAAGGATGATCTGAAATCAAAGGGCAGAAGTCTTTGAATAGAATTTAGATGAAAAAATTCAAAGCATAAAAGTGGTAAGTATGACCCTGGCGAATCTATCACCTGTGTTTCCATAGCTATCTAAAGATAAAGCCTCCTGTAAATAAGTAACAATAATAAAACATTCAGTGACACCTAATTAATATTATTTATGTTTTTTATTGAGTACAAAACATAAAAGCTTCACCAACAATGTTATTTTGTGCATACACAAAAGTCCCATGAGATAATATTCATTTTATATTTAAAGAAATTGAGTCATATTCAAGTTGACTCACACTTCTCAAATCAGAGAACTGGCAGGTGAAATGGTATTCAGAAGTCGTAAAGAGAACACAGTAGAAGCACTCAAGGAAGGAATCCTGTAATTACCAAGGAGCTGGGTCAGATTATCTCCAAGCACCAGGAATAAACAAGAAAGGAAAATGCTGAAACTTTAGAAATTCTTTTGATGTTATCATATGAGGCATAAGTTTAGTACACATTGTCTAAATTTTTTGTGTTTTTTTTTTTTGTCAAATAGCTTAGTTTTAGAGGGAGAATTCATTCATAGGTCATTGGTGTGCTTCTCTGTCCTTAAATTAACAAAACTAAATGATTATTCTCATAATCTCATTTTATTAACTAAGAAGTAAACTGACTGTTATTTTACAATAACAATAACTAAGGGATGCTTTTAGTTTTACAATCTTACCAGAAGTAAAAGAGAAGAGTATGCAGGCTACTTAACTTTGCTAATTTCCATTAAACGTTTTTGTTAGAGGAATCTCTTGGTCTCTGGGATATTTCAAGTGCAGATTCTGTCCATTTAAAAATAGTATGTTATCGAAAGTGAGTACAGTTTATTTAGTTATTAAAGCTCACATTTTACATTATTAGTTTGAATTTTCAAAGTTAACTTGGAAAGCTTCACAATTGACACTATAATGTCTTTAACCATTTGACAGGATCGACACACAATTTTTCTCTGTCTTATATAAATTCTTTGCAACATTTCAGATTTCTTCCTGTGCTCAGTCTGTCTTTCATTTTCAAGTGTCACAGAATTACTGTTGTACAGACCCTCTTCAATTCTTGTGAATGTTCAGTCAAGTTTACCAGTATCCAAATTACTCTCCACATTATTCCTCCTGTGCTAAATATAGCTTAGTTAAATTTGTAATTTACTTCCGTTTATTTGTATTTTTCACATAACTCTGTCTCGGATATTCTCAACTTGTTTTCATTAGGGTTTCTATTGATGAGATAGCCATGGCCATAAAGAACTTGAATTTATTTCAGCTTACAGTTCTATTTTGAGGGAAGTTGATACATAAACTTAAACAGGCAAGGACCTGGAGGCAAGAGCTGATGAAGAGGCCATGGAGGAATGCTACTCTTTGGACTGCTCCAATGGTTTGCTCAGCTGGCTCTTCGGGATAGACTGTCTAGTAGTGACACCACCCATTGTGGAATGGGCCTCATACACCAATGCTCAAATAAGGTAATGCCCCTTCTTACTGAAGCATCTTTTCAATTGGATTCCCTCTTCTCGGATAACTCTAGTGTGTGTCAAGTTGATATAAAATTAGCCCTCATACATGTAATGCTCTCTCCTGTGCCATGATATGTGTATCTGGACATTTCTTAATTTTTAACCAAATTTTATCTTAAGGCCTTTATGAAAGAGATGAGACCAGTAGCCACTCTTCAAGGATT
Source organism: Rattus norvegicus (assembly GCF_021556685.1). Classification (NCBI taxonomy): domain Eukaryota; kingdom Metazoa; phylum Chordata; class Mammalia; order Rodentia; family Muridae; genus Rattus; species Rattus norvegicus. Next base: position 53,563,729 of record NC_141544.1, on the reverse strand, counting down.
TCTCGATGCTGTAATAAACTGTTGATGTGCATATAGTATTTGTATTTCAAAATCCTAACCCTCAATTACAAACAGTGAACACGCAGACATCATCTATTAATTTTCCCCTCAGAACTTAACAGATCTCATGGCCAGACTCCAGCTTTGGGGTAAACATATCATTTGTTTCCAATTGAAACACATATTTTAGACCTTGTTGAGCCAGTTAACTGGGTCATGACTGCCAGTGTGTTCTGAAACTTTTTAATTGACTCATCAGATGTATTTAATATGACCTATGCACCCCTTCCCTGCAGTCTCTCAATAACCTTGAAGAGAAGAAGAAAGGAAGGGTAGAATTGATTCTAATTATGTTCCTCAGCCACTTCTCTGTATATTGCATCATTATTTCTTCAAAAGCCTTCAGGAGATACTTGTGAAAGGATTCATTGGTAACTGAATAACTTCTAGGATTTCTTTTATGTTCCTTTTGCACTATGTAATACCCTGAAATTTACCAACCTTTGACACTGCCCTGATGAGACATTAGCCGTGGAATGTGGAAGAGGGCACAGGCTCATGTATCCTACTGAATACTGAAAGGGGATCCGTTTTACACAGTTTATCCCTTACAGCCAAAAGGAAATGATTCCTCTGCTGATTTCCTCAAAACATTTTAATTATCACATAAACAGTAGTTTGTATTTGTGCCTGCTTGTGAATAACACTCTTCAATTGACAACTGTTTTTTAATTAAAATGCACTCATCTGAAAAGCCATTAGCATAATGCACGAGGAAGTGGGAAATATTGGACTTACTGATATGGATAATAAAGTTGATATTTCATTCAGCATACTTTTTTTAAAAATCATTGAGTACCACTTTGAGGGCAAAATAAATAAATAATGAATGAGTATCAACTTCAAATTTTCTTTTTAAAACCATGCTTGTTTCGACACATGTATCTGTACATTACAGTATTTTTACCAGAAAAGGAAAGCTTTTAGAAAGCATGTGGAAACACACACATAAGTCAGAGAGAAAGAGCCTCTACAAAGCAGTGTGTGTGTGTGTGTGTGTGTGTGTGTGTGTGTGTGTGTGTGTATGTGTGTGTTTGTGTGGTGGTGGTAGTGGGGGGATTGGAGGGTGGGTGAGAAGTGTGTGGCAGCAGGGATGAGAGGAGAAGGACCATGCCTAATCATATGCTTTCAGAGATCATATATTCCTCTTTGTAATCTTGAAATCTAATCAAAATAAAGAAGACTCTCTAAGTACAGGCACCATGTAATGCCATCATAATTTCTACAATTTTAGTGAAAATCCTTCAAACACTGATAACTTATGCTTCTTTGAAATATAAGCATTACTGAATACCATATATCCTTTACATACAAGTCAAAATACCATAAACAATAGGAATAAATATGAAACACATTCATATATGCAAATAAAACTGAAGTTAGTATACACATACAAATCTGAATAAAAGTAAGAAGTATAATAAGGACAAGGATAAAAACACCAAGGACTATAAACATTCATTTGATCCATTGTTTTCAGAGGGTAGCCTGTCAACATACATCAAAATAACAACTTGAGTGCTCTTAGATACAGTATTTCTAGTCATAAAAAATTGTTTCATAAAATGCATAGCAATAATTCACTTAATAATGTTTCTAATAGTGAAAAATTGAGACAAATGAGCTATCTGCAAGAGGAGATTAGGAAGTTATGGTTTATTTATATTTATGAATATATCATAGCTGTTAATATAGCTCATTATTCTTAAATTACATAATAATTCATTCAATAAATATTTGTTTTCGACCTGTTGCCCACCAAAGAGTATTTGTGGAGTAAAGTGCATATCAGTCGAAATGTTAACACAAGGCAAATTTTCTGATCTTGTGAAGCTTTAAAACTTCAGGTTATAGGTAAAGAGAAAAAAATGAAAAGGGAAAAAAATCAGTGGTAAAAGTGTTAGTGGGAGAAATGAACTAATGCAATGTAGGGGTGAGTGAACAGGGAGGATAAGAGAACAGGAAGGTCCCCTTGTTAGATAATGGGGACCGCCTCTCTGATGCAGTGATATTTGAAATCTGACTGAAGTGAAACCATCGAGAAATGTGGGGGAACTTGAAAGGAAGTGAAAACCGTGTGATGAAAGGGCACAAGTTTTGAACAAGCAGAGTGTATGTGAGAAACAGTAAGGGGCCAGGGAGAGGAGAGCTCAGCTGAAAGGGTGGGAGTGGTGAACAGGGATTCAAAGGCATGCCTGGAGAAGTAGGATCACCGGGGTGCTGGCAGACTAGAAAGGGGACCCTGGATTTCATTTCTAAGAAGGTAAGCACAGCAGGGTTTGTCATAAAAAAATCACAAGGTTCTGCTCACATTTTTAATGGGTCATTCTATCAGCTGTCTGGGTTACAGGCCAACGGAGGCAAATGAGCTTGTAATGCCAGTGAGAATATTCCTGAAAGGTGAAAGGATTAGAATAGCTACATGAAGGGTAATGACTCCATACAGACTTGAAGGAGAGTCAGTAAATGATTGCTCATGGTTTGAATATGGAGGATAACAGACAAAGGAGAAAGGTCAAGTGTGAGAGAGATCGCCGTATGCTGACATAGGAAGTTGCCTGTGAAATACTGTCATGTGAGAATGGACACCTATAGAAATGTTTCTTTATTCAAAAGGTTAAAAGAAGATATGTTATCAACTTGCTCTTTTAAGCAAACAAGAAGTCATATATTTACAAAGTTTATCTCATGAACACTGGTATTATTAGAATGTACTATCATGTAATACCTATGTGATTTTTTCTTTTAAGTCAGGGTACGTCCATGTGGGAGAGGGTAGCTGAGATCATATATACCTTGGAGTAGCCATATCCTCATGTATACACAAGCAACTTTAAAAGTTTGCCTCTCTAGAAGAAGGAGAAAATTATAATATACATGAAGAGCTTTAAAATTATCAATGGTGTGTAGTTTTTAGTATCAAAAATAGTAAATGATCATATAAAATCAACTCTTCCATTGAACAGGATTCAATTACTATTGATATTAATCACATCATCTTGGTTTCACAGTGATACAAGTATGAAATTGAATATTAAGTTGGAAATTCTCATCTTGTAGAAATAGTCTATGTGATTATTGTAACAAGTACCATTAGAAATATATATGTTGGATATTTATACATTGGTGAAAATGGAGAAATAGTAGAATTTAATTGTGGAAAAGAATACTTTTTCACCACAGACTAACATTAAATCTCAGAAAAAGTCTCAGGTCTTGACTCCTCCTAACTACAATCTCATGAAATAGAGAAACACAATTCAGTGACCTCAGAATGGCAGGCAACACAAGTTATATAGTCCTGTGTTCAAGGTCCTAGCCAATGCATGCCTTCAGTGACTCAGCACCAGCAGCCATTTCATCACCAGCCACCAGATGTAACATATGTACCCTTTATAAGGTCCACTCCATCATAGCCCCTCAGTCCATTCTCTGTTTCTCTCAGCCGGTCTCTGCCACTCCCTGTCTGTCTCTGACTCTGTCTCTCTGTCTCTGTCTCTGTCTCTGTCTCTGTGTCTCTGTCTCTGTCTCTGTCTCTCTCTCTCTCTCTATCTCTCTCTCTCTTGTACTCACTCTAAGGCAGATTCTTACCCCCAATCCCCAATGAATCTCTTCTGTGAGATTTGTTGTGTGCTGTGGTCTTTGTGGCATTCCTTGGCCTGGACTGATCTGGAAGATATGTCCGCTGCATAAACCCTAATACGGATGCCAAGACTGGGAAGAATATTCTGGTTTTGTGCCCTCCCCGCTTGGGGGTATTTAAGGCACATTGGGACTCTATCCCTTATCTACCTGGTCCACCAACAACAGACTCATGTGTTGCTGGAGACCCCATACAGCAGTGGCAATTGGTAAATTTTCTTTTTTGTGTCAGAAATACTTGCTTGGATATGAAGAAGTAATTTGAACATCTGGTATGACCTCTTGTATTGTTGGAGGTGGAGGTATTTGCAGCCACAGTCTTTAAGGACCCTCTTTGCCAACCTTACTGCTGACAATTTCCCTTGGATGAACTCTGTTTTGTTTTTGTTTTTGTTTTTTTGTTTTTTTGTTATTGTTTTTTGGGGTTTTTTTTGCCATTTTACTTCATTCAAAAGTCCTGCTGCTGAGTGCCATGTCTCATCTGGCTTTTCAGCCTTGATCTTTGTTCAGTACAGGATGACCCACCGAATGGCTTGTGCCTTCCTCCTTCAGTCTTCTTGAGTCCTGGGAATACCTTAGACTTCATGGGATAGACCATTCCACCCCTTCTCCACACATTAGACCTGCATTGTCTATATCTCTGGGCTTACCCTTGAAATGCCTCTTGGAGAGATTCCAACTTCTTCCCCTGAGACCTGACTTAGGGGACTCTAAACTTATTTGCCTTTGCAGTTGAATATAGCCTCAGAAACCTTTATATGAGCAATCAAAGTGGCTATCCAGCAGCACTCTAATTATTGCACCTAAAATTATTGGGGATCTCCTTAACTATTGTTAGAGATTGGAGAAATGGAGAGAAATTACCCACTAGCTATTTTTTTTCCTTAGCTCCAAGTCTTGTTTGTTCTTGTCTGATCTCCTTCCTAACACACTGTATAAAATGTCACGTCTTTACACTATGCTTGATGGAATTATAGGCTTGTCGCAAAGTGGGAGCCAGAGTTACACCTAGCCAAAGTGCATTCATGGGTCTTTTAAAGAAGCAAACCAATTGCAGCCTGCACACATCCTACACACACACAATCTACCCTGTAGAAGGTACTCTAAATGAAGTCTCCTAAGGTATGTATGAATCATTTGTCCATGAATTTGGCTCCCACCATGTGGGGGACTTTCTACATAGGCTCTGGCCTTCTACAATCCCATGAGTCTCTCTGCTAAGGCACTCACTGTCTCCCCTTCCATGGCACGTTTCTGGGTATTTTGGGCTTCAGGTTGTGATCACAAAGCTTCAGCTTCCAGCTCCCTCTTAGAGCTGAAACATGGGGAACACATTCCCACTGCATTCTGTTTGTGACCCTGTCTCTATTCTTCTACAGAATCAGATCTTACTACAACAGCTTAGCCTCAGTACAGATCAATCCCCCCACATTGGCAAACTTGATTTCCAAATTTCCACAAATCGTTAACTGCCACTATTTCATAGAATATCTTGCATCTAAACTTGCTCTGCCCTACATTTCTTTACCTTCCACTCTTAGAAACCATTTATCTCTACAATTGCTTTGTACTCTGCTCTCAAAAAAAACCTATTAAGATTGTGCTATGTGGTGGAAATATGGACCAATTTCCATTCTTCTACATGTAGACCAACAGTTAGACCAGCACCATTTATCGAAGATGTGCTCCACATCATACAGTGCATGGTTTTGGTTTCTTAGTCAAATATCAAGTCTCTATAGGTGTGTGGGTTTATTTCAATGTCTTTGACTCTAGTCCATTGATGGATCTGTCTGTCTCTGTACCAATGCCTTGTAGTTTTTGTTTTTTGTTTCCTTTGTTGGTTTGTTTGCTTGCTTTTAATCACTATTGCTCTGAAGTACAGCTTGAGGTCAGGGATAGTGATTTCCACAGAAGTTCTTTTATTGTTCAGAATTGTTGTGGCTATCCTAGGTTTTTTTTTTTTATTTTTCCATGTGTAGTTGAGAATTGATGGCTGCTATCCTCTGAGAGGTTTTACCATCAGCTAACTGAGACAAATGTGGATACTTAAAGCCAACCATTGGACTGAGATAGGGACCCCTATGGAAGAGTTAGGAGAAGGTTGAAGAAACTGGTGGTAATGGCAAACCTGTAAGAAAGCCAATAGTGTCAACTAACCTGGTCCTCCAGAAACTCCCAAAGTCTAAGCCATACAGGGGCTTGTCAGAGGCCCTGGCACTATGTAGCAGATTTACTTACCTGGCCTCAGTGGGAGAGGATATGCCTAATCCTGTAGAACCTCGATGTCTCAGGGAAGGGGGATACCTGGAGGTAGGGAGCACCCTATCAGAGTATCAGAGGCCAAGGGATGGGGTGAAGAGTTCTGTGAGGGGGATTGGGAGTAGAGGTAACACTTGGGAAATAAATAAAATAATTAATTTTTAAAAAGATTATGCTGTAAGTTCTCTCAGGATTTGTAAGTTGGCTATTGTTTAAAATCTACAGAATTTGTAAAAAAAATTGGCCTTAAGCTTATAAGAAAAGGCTTATATTTAAAATCTCTCTGTGTGTATGTATGCATGTATGTATGTTTAAACTCTTTAGGATGTGTGTGTGTGTGTACATGTGTGTAACTTGGGTTCTGTATGTTTGAATATATATGGAAATATATATTTTGTTGAGAGTTGAATCCAAATTACATGCACCACACACACACACACACACATACACACACATATATATATGTATATATATATATATATTAGAAAAACAGATTATTTTAAAAAAACAACCATGTGGTTCTCTTATATCATTTAAATGTTCTCAAGATGTAAGCATCTGCATGTCTGACATCCATCATTACTAGGATTAAAGAGTACATCCCATGTGCCTTAAACACCATCTTCAGATGATCACGTGGTATAGCACAACACCTGGAAAACTCCTTAGTCTAAATTGGTTCTTTGCGTGTAATTTTGTCTCCTTTTTAGACTAAGGAAACAATAATACGTCTCTAATATTTTGAACTAGTATGGATCTTTGTATGGTGATAAGAATGTAAGAATTTAAGGTTACATTGCTACATCATACTATATATGTAGTTCAACTCTGGTTTAGAATATACCATGTATGATGATAAAAGCTTAAAGTACAAAGTTCTCCACAGAGCAACGAAAGCTGAGTTAAGATTTATGTCTACTGTTTCATGTTTCAGCCAATGGTTGAATACAAATGCGGTAGAAAATGTAGGTAAGTAACAACATATGTTTGATAAATATGGTATATTGATAATCAAGATTTATAAATTCTTAAGATCTATTCAGGTTCACAGTACAAGCTTCATCTTCTCACGCTTTCAGCCTTAGCTATTTCGATAAACTAAGCCTTATGAAGAACTGCAATATTTTATAGTGGTGCACTCTGAAAGGATCAATAAAGTTGCCAGTCTTTCTGCTGACTTTATGATCATAAGTTTAACTTTGACACGAAAAGAGCTTCTATTCACCAATTGCTATTTTTCAAGGCTAAACCTAATAGGGACGGAATGCAAAGTCCTAGTCTCATAAAAGCTAATAACTTGTTGTAAATTGTTAAGGATAATTAAGACTTGCCACCTAGTGCAACATCATCTTATAAATGATCAAATTTTTCAATGTGTTCTGCTAATGTGATTAATTACAAGAATAAGTTTCATCTAGCCTCCTGGGTGTGTTTTTAAAATTAAGACTAAAAAAAGTAACTGCAAATAATCATAGTTAGTTTAGTTTAGATAAATTTAATAGATAATAGTTCTCAAACTCTTCAGTGATCTGCTAAGTATTACATTTAATGTTTAATAATAACAAAAATGATAATAATAATAATAATAGTAGCAACTGCAATAATGATAACAATAAAGCTTCCTGTGATAGAGAGAAGTGCCAGCTCCTGGCAGCACACCTTATATTTCCTCCAAAGAAATAAAGGGCGCAAAATATGTCCATTTGGACCTTGCTTTAAATGTAGCAAAACTGGCTCTTAGAAAAAAAAAACTCTCCTTTACCCTGATGGTCATGAGGACCCTGTCTAAACTGCTTGACCCTGTGGACAAGCAGGACACTGGGGAGCTGATTGCTGGGCCTTGCCTAGACAATGTAGGGTGGTCCCTGTAAATGCCTTCACACCAGGAAAATGCATGAGCCTACTGACTTTTTACAATGTTCAGTACAGATTACAAACAAAGGTAATGAATTATAGCATATCTAAAACTTAGCTCTTTTTGTAAACTTAAATTCATGGGAGTTGGCTTGAATCCACCATGGGTCAAATGGACTCTAGTTAAATATTGCATCTCAACAGCCTGTTTACCTACTTGCCTATTCTACCTATTCCTGAGGGTAGGATTCTCTCTCTCTCTCTCTCTCTCTCTCTCTCTCTCTCTCTCTCTCTCTCTCTCTCTCTCTCTCTCCCTCCCTCCCTCCCTCTCCCTCCCTCTCCCTCCCTTTCCCTCCCTCTCCCTCCTTTCCTCCTTCCCTCTCTCTCTCTCTCCATCCCTCCCCCCTCTCTCTTTCTTTCTTTTTCTCTGTCTCTCACCTGTTCTTGGGATAACTTTTACCCAATTACTAAGAGTATGAGCTTAAAATTTTCAAATGTATACCCTGGATAAAAGATTTTTCTTAAAGTCCCTAACTTTACCTTCTTCCCTTATTATATATTTGTTTCATCAATTCCAAATGTTCCCTTAAAATCTGTATTCAAGACAGCATCAAAGTGGCTGGCTCCAAGTGGTTTAGTCTCACAAACTGCTCCAATTGCTGCCTGCATGTCCCTAGCCCCAGATGGTCTCACAGAACTTGAACAGTGAGTCAACTTGCATGTTCTCCCAGGACTTGGCCATAATCCCAGGTTTCTGAGTCCCCAACAAAGTGAAAGAGGCAGTCTAAAATGCTCTCCCATTCCTGCTTCACCTTTTCATATTCATTACTTTACAGTAAACAAAAGGAAGGAATTTTTGCCCCCCTAGAGTTTAATGACTTAGCCAGCAACCACATCCATCACCAGCTGCCAAATGACACACATCCATCCTTTGAAAGGTCCTGGCCATCACAGCCTTCCTCTCTCTAAGTCACTGTTTCTCTCACTATGTTTCTTTGTCTCTGTTCTTTTTCTCTCTTGTCCCTTCTCTGAGGTGCCTTTTCAACAAAAATAAATCCCTTGAGTGAAATCTGTTGCATAGTGGCATGATCTTTGCTGCATTCTTTGGTCTCTTGCCAATTTACCAAAATACTTCTGCTGCAGAAACTGTAAGACAAGGTACTTAGACACCTGGGCAAATTATCTTTGCCTAAATGCCTAGAGGCATTTTAGCTAAAGATGAGGGAAAAGCATCTGAAGGAAAGCTTGAATACTTGGGGCAGACCCAAGAACTAGAGAGTGAGAGATTCTCTAAAAATCATAGAGAAATGGTGTCCCAAGGACACGGGGAATGCGACTTTGGTTAGAACACAGATATGAGTGATGAGGAAAGGAGTAAAATTCAGAAATTATATATATTCCAATTTCCTGAACATGTAGAATCAGCTCCCAATAGCAAATTCAGATACAGACAGGTGACTGAAAGGTTTTAAAGCTGAATTGTTTCTAAATAGAAATACTATTTATAATCGATGACATTAGGTGGATAAACTTTAAGGAAAGTGAGAGATACCAGTGACTTCTTTGCAGCATTGATTGAGAAGCTGGGTTTCACTTTTAATTCCATGGACCATTAGTACCAGAAGTAGACAAGGCGGGCATTCAATACATGACTAAGCTGACTCAATTCAGCAAAAGTGATTTTCTATTATTCTGGCAAGATTTTTTGCGACCTGATTTTTTCCCCCTTTTCTTAAAGCTGTTAGGTCTCAGGAGGTCTGTATGTCCAGAAATAAAGCTAAAGCTAGACTATAGAAGGACTTATGGCAGTTAGATAAAAGCCTGTGACATATGCCTGTAGTTGTATATCAAAAACTATTGTGTCCTTCGGGGTCCCTCAGTCTCCACTCACAAGTACCTGCTATTCATCTCAAAGTGTCCTTGCTAGAGTCCTGGGCCTTCACACCTTCACACCTTCCATTCTCCCGGATACCCCTTTGCTCTCTATATAATGGCAAGGGGTTTTGTCCCTGCCTCACCTCTCTCCTCTAGTTCTGTGTCTTCACTCCTCTCTCTCCAGCTCCTTTGCCAGCATCCTGGCCAAGTCTAGCTTACGTCTTTCTTCTTCTGCCTTGAGGTCTTCCAGATGTCTCTGGATATTTTCTCTCTCTTATTCATAACAAAAATCTCTACTCTAATACTATTGTTAGGTTGCCAGTATATTTTTAACTATGTGCCCCCCCTTCACATATAAAAGCTATATCAATTCTTTCTATTATAGTGCTATTTATATGCAAAGTATAGGGCCATATTTAAGATGAAGTATGGTTTTTAAAACAAAATAACACAAAGGGCTTGCTTGATGCAAAGAATTTTGAATTTATGGACATAAAATATTTAATATAAAATATTGTATTTTTACAAATGTCTTAGAATGTCAGCTCATCATATAGATCACACCAGGCCAGCACAGTTCCATGAGAGATTTATCAGGAGGGGGGAAAGGACAAAGGGAGACGACGAAAAAGAGGAAGGAAAGAGAGTGAAGATTGGGACCTCTGGCTTTTATTTGGGCCATGACATAACCTCACACACCACTGCACACAGTTAAGGGTAGGTAGAGGCTGGGAATGTATGGCGATTGCCATGGCAACAGACTTAAGGGTCCCTGTTGCCTATTGGGGGGGGCGGATATAGAGGTTTGCTTCTAGTGTCAACAACAATAAATAATGCTACTTTGCTCATCTTCAGATTAAAGTTCTAGATTTAGAAAATATTTTCAATACCATCTAATCTTCTATGATCATTGCAACCATGATCATGGAAGAATAGATATCCTAGAAATATGGAGTTTCCATTTAAGTAAAGCAGACATGAACAGTACTTGGAACAAACAGTGCCATTTTAATTACATTTATTGAAAAGAAATGACAAACTGAAAATTGTGCTTTCAGTCAGAGAAATATTTTGTGAATAAAATAGCATCTCTACAACCTATTCCCTTTGTAATATTTTTGTTTTGAAATTCTTACTTATGTTAACCATCCATACATGTCATTTAACTCAAATAATTATGGTGGTTTCAGGTGCCCACTACCTTATGTAGCAATGCTTCTTTACTTTCCTAATGCGCATGTTATAGTGACCCAGCCATAAAATTACTTTATGCTATTTTATAACTGCAATTTTCTACTGTTATGAAGAGCAGTGTAAATACCTGATATGAAAAAATATGATATGTGACCACCATGAAAGGTGGTCATTCAATAATACATAACCCCAATGGAGTTATGGTCCACATGTTGAGAATCACTATTATATAGTATTCTTGTATGTACTCCTCTTAGAATATTATTTTAATTCTCAATTCAATCTTATGTCATTATCAGTAATTAGTATAAATAACAGTGATTAGAAATAAGTATATTGAGCATATAGAACAGTTCTTAAAACTGTCTCCAACTAGTAGTATTCTTCATAATAAACCATGTGGATTGCAATCCATAGTCTCTCATCTTATACAAACTAAAAAAAAAAAAAAAACAAAAAAAACAAAAAAACCTTTTACTACTAGTAGATACTTGGTTAATTTCGTGTTATTGGTTTCAGTTATATTATAGAGTTACACAGTTATAACAGAATTACACACAAAGAAGTAGTAAACCACCTCTCTATCATTTAGTACTATGGTGGTTCTTACCTACCTTATATTTAATAGACATTTATAAGTCAACAGCATCTTCCCATGCTTGATTTAACAATCAGATATAAGAAACACAATGTACTTGATTCTTCACCACTAGATACAGTGGTTTGAATGACAATGCCCGCTCTCCAAGGGATCTTATATTTGAATACTTGGCCTCCAGTTGTTACAATTCTTTGATAAGATTTAGGAGGTGTGGCCTTGTTGAAGGAGATGTTACTGGTGGTGGGCTTTGGATTTCCAAAGCTCATTTCCAGTTACCTCTGTCTCATATTTGTTTCTCAAGATCGTAATCTTTAAGTTCATTTAACATTATGTTGAATACTACAGGACACACACACACACACACACACACACACACACACACACACACACACACACGCCACACCTCAGCAGTAGCTTGATAGAGGTTGCTGAGGTATAATGCATAAATGTCCCACTAACTCAGGGCTTCACCATGCACACATACAAAATGTGCAACAGTAGTGGGAAAGACAATTTATCCTTAGGGAATTAAGCTTTTCGGGGACCTCTTAATCTTTTCTGTAACAGTCTGATATATTACTATATCTATATGGATTAATGACATTAAACCATCTCAAATAGTAGGTGTATCTACTTAGTATATTAAAGAACATTCTTGTCCAATTCTCCTAAAACTTAAAAGTACTGTATATCTTTTAATATCTTTAATTCAAGATAGAAAAAGATATGTTAGTAGACTGAAGAATTATTAGTCAAATGGCAAAACATTCCTTCAATAAAGATTTTATATTAAAATATGAGATTAGACATATTTATATTTATATTAGACATTATTTATATTAGACATTATTTATATTAGACATATTTATATTTCTCAAACAATTTTTATGGCTTTAAACAATAAAGCTGATCAATTTTGAAATTAATATTTTTATCTTAACTTTATGAACTAAGTTATTTTCCAACAGAATAAATGCTGCATTTATTAGTGAGATTTGAAATATATGATTTCTATTTCTTTTTAAGACAAAATCTCATACCGGAGGTGGGTAACAAATTTGCTATGAGCCTTCTTCTTTAGGCTCCCTAGTACATGAGGTAAGGCATCAATTGCTATGTCAATTTTGAAATATAAGATAACCAAATGTATATCAAGTCAAGACATGAGCCAGACTGAAGATAGTCAGAACATGAGATTCCTTTATACAGCAGTTGACCATCACTGGTACAAGTTTCTTAGTGATAAGTAGGAAAGGAAAAGCAGGTGACACAGATTATAATGTTCCATGAAATGGGTTTTTTTGGGGGGAGGGGAAGAGTTTATTTGGTTTACAGCTTGTAGCCCCTCCTCCAGAGATATGAAGGGAGAACCTAAAGATGGGAACTGATGCAGAGTCCTTGAAGGAATGCTGCTTTTTGATTTATGCTTCATGGCTTGTTCAGCCTCCAGCACAGTAACTTAAGTCTTTTTATGTCAATCATCACTGGTGAGAATGTCTTACAGACTTACATACAGGGCAATCCTATGGAGGCATGTTTTATGGAGATTGCTCCATCTCAGATGACAGTAGCTTGGGTCAAATTGACATTAAAAACTAACCAGTGCAGAGGGAAAGGCGTAATAACTATATCATTTGTATGGCCCATTTGCTAGGACATGTCGAGTTTTTGAAAATGCTAATGAAATGGGTTTGTAATATCCAGATTAAGAGATGCAGAAAGATAGCTGTTTGTCGAAGTACAATCAAAAACTTACTTCCTAACAACTCATTTGAAAATGCCTATGGTGATATTCTAATTATCTACAGGTTTCAACCTAAGAATCCACACAGATATTGTTAATGAAATATTCAGTGTGAAATAGAATTGAGGTGTTATATCAAGTAAGGACAGAGAGGAAATTAAAATGCATCTTAATGTTAGTAAAAGAAACAATCAGAGATAAAATATAGAGTGAGGATTCTAGCTTATGACACTGTGGGTAAAGGGGCAATACGTGAAAACAAAATATATCGTATAGTCACTGTCTGCAGTTAAAGAAGAGAAAGTGCTGGGCAAGCAGAGCCCAGAGAAATGTCTAGAACAACTAAATCTGTCTGCCTGATAACAATGGTGGATTCGTGGTGTTAAAAATTTGTTGAAAAGTAGGAGTGACTCCTAGTGTGAACTGTGGGTACTGACATATTGTGTGGGAATAGCAGTCACAGGAAATCAATAGCTTTGCAGAAAGTCTGTGTAGAGGCAGAAGCAACAGAGACATCTACTTCTTCCGGGTCATACTGCTGAGAAACTGAATCTGCTCTCTTTTTCGCACCTCCAATGGAAGAAAATCTTCTAATTTCATTGAGAACTTTTTGAGTTATTGGAATACTGACATTTCCTTTTATCCACCAATGTTTAAAGACTGGTAATATTTGATAGAAATCAGTTTTAAATATTTCTCCCAGGCACATATTTATCTTCTCAGTTTTCTTTGTACTTTACAATATCCTTTAATCTACTATTTTTATAGTTTTCATTGATTTATACATCACTTAACTATGGCTATCTATTTATAGACCTATAGCATTTTAACATTTATGTGTCGTTGAAATTCATATATCAAATTATATATAGTTTGATACTTGGGGAACCTATCACATCTTCACTAGTAATGTACAATTATATATATATAAATGAAAGAGTAATATTAGTAATATATTAATAATATAATATACATTAATATATATGGAGATGAAATTTAAATTTATAACATCTTCACTATATATTTTCATGAAACTTTCTACAGCATGAATAATTTGCAAATTAACTGATTGTTTTATTTCTCTGACTATATAATTTACACAATATAAGATAAATGAAGTGTTTTCACTTCAGAAAAACTCTCATCACTGTTTCAATATTCTACAACACATTGTGATTTTTTTAAAAAAAGGAATCCACGTACGGCAATATGAAATCTGAAATACCACTTATTGGTAAATTTTATTAATCTAGAGAAAAGGTGATGGCTTCTAAGGCCAGAGCTTTAATAACAATTTTAAAAGTTAATTGAATTCAGGGTTTACTTTAAAAGCAAAAGTATAAAAATTTACTCTCCCGTCAGTTATGGTGTCTTTGAGAAGTGAAGTCATATATAACCCTAAATGCTGTCTAGAGGATTGGTCAGGTGGACTTAGTGCATGAAACTCATTGGATTGAGAGGAGTAGGTTGAAGAGACTGAGTAGAAGTTCCATTCGAGATATTTGAGATAGTTTTCCTAACAGACACCCAAATTTCACAGATATTGTGAATATAGTGGCTCTATCTATCAGAAAAAAACAAGGCAGTGATGACATTGGGGATTCAATAATGTATTTTAATATGCCCCAATTTTTTTCTGCATTTTCTTTTTCTTTTTTTTGCATTATTTTATTTACATTTCAAATGTTATCCCCTTTGCTGGATTTCCCATACATAATTCCCCCATCCTATCCCCTTCCCCCTTCTTCTATGTGGGTGTTCCCTCATCCAACTACCCACCCTTCCCTCCTCCCTGCCCTGATATTTCCCTACACTGGGGGTCCAGTCTTGGCAGGACCAAGGGGAAATGCCCCAATCCTTATGAGGCTCTGGAGTCTATATAAAGTATAAGGTCAAAGTTTTGATTTCTATAGGAAAAAAAAAACAAGAAAATGGAAAAGACAGGAAGAAAAATCAGTATGTGTTACAATTAATGTGATTTATTCCAAATAGGAGTAACTACTATCTATGTAATAAAGGTGATCAATAAATGGAATCAAGCCCTAAGATGAAATTCTGAATTTAACAATACAGATGAGAGAGGTAAACTTAAATTGTTTGGTGGAAATGTGGGAAAAATAACTGTAACACTAGTCAAGAAATTCATGTCATCGTCTTTAAATCTCAGGGTCCTTTGCTGCAGATGGTATAGAAAGAATGATTAGAACTAGAAGAGGAGAAATGAAACATTGCATCATAGGGAAGACAACCATTTCATGAACTCAAAGTTGCTGTGTATGCCTGCCCTGAATCTGCACAGGAATGGGCCCACCCAGAGATAGGAGTGGATGGTGGAGAAGCTCAGAGTCCTCTTCTTCAACAGTAGACTCTTTGCTACTGAAAGATTGTGGGAGAAGAGAAATCTTGCCATCAGTTGCTTCCCTTTAAGCCAGCCAGGTTCTATTGGAAAAGCCCAGTCCAATGCTTACAGAGTCAGTCCAGATTAAACTGTGACCAAACTAAATCGAAAGTCTTGAAAGGCACAATTGGAGAAGGTTGACAAAGATACAGAGAATGAATAAGTGAACTATAGTGTATACATATATGGAATTTCAAATTTAAAGTTAACAAAACACTTCTGTAGGGACTAGTTTTCTGCCTTTATTCTTTTTTTTTCCCTTCTTTTTTTCAGAGCTGAGGACCGAACCCAAAGCCTTGCGCTTTCTGGGCAAGCGCTCTACCACTGAGCTGAGGGCTCGAATTACCCTAGATGCACAGAACACATGAAACTCAAGAAGGATGACCAAAATGCGAATGCTTCACTCCTTCTTTAAACGGGGAACAAGAATACCCTTGGCAGGGAATAGGGAAGCAAAGTTTAGAACAGAGGCAGAAGGAACACCCATTCAGAGCCTGCTCCACATGTGGCCCATACATATACAGCCACCCAATTAGACAAGATGGATGAAGCAAAGAAGTGCAGACCAACAGGAACCGGATGTAGATATCTCCTGAGAGGCACACCCAGAATACAGCAAATACAGAGGCGAATGCCAGCAGCAAACCACTGAACTGAGAACAAGACCCCTGTTGAAGGAATCAGAGAAAGGACTGGAAGAGCTTGAAGGGGCTGGAGACCCCTTATGAACAACAATGCCAAGCAACCAGAGCTTCCAGGGACTAAGCCACTACCCAAAGACTATACATGGACTGACCCTGGACTCTGACCTCATAGGTAGCAATGAATATCCTAGTAAGAGCACCAGTGGAAGGGGAAGCCCTTGGTCCTGCCAAGACTGAACCCCCAGTGAACATGATTGTTGTGGGGAGGGCGGTAATGCGGGGAGGATGGGGAGGGGAAGCCCATATAGAAGGAGAGGGGGAGGGGTAGGGGAATGTTGGCCCGGAAACCGGGAAGGTGAATAACAATGGAAATGTAAATAAGAAATACTCAAGTTAATAAAGATAAAAAAAAAAAGAAAAAAGAAAAAAGTTAAGAAAACAAAGCTAAATGCAGGGGCTTGAGGAGGAAAATGGTGAGAGTAGACAATGCTTCCAGAGAGAGGCTCATACAGAAATAGAATTATAAAGGGAATTCATAAAAAAATATGTAAAATCTGGAGAGGGAATCAATGTCTTACTGCATGTTTATAGACCGATAGACAATATAGTCATCTACCATAAAAACAGTGTTGATGTGGGGGAATATATGCCGAAATTTACACAATTTCATTTATCACAGAGGTTAATGACAGTTTATAAAATCTTCAATCTACTTTCTCTGTTATCTGTTTTACTTTATAATTAATTATTAAAATTCTCTTCTGCTCCTAAATAGGCTACTAGTCTTCATTTTTCCCTACAGCTTTCATAGTATTATGTTGCACATATATGAACACATGTTCATGTAGTAAGTAATATTTGTAAGCTAGTTAGACAGGTGCATATTCACAGATATAGAGAATGTACCATGAAGTAACACAAATAAATTGAACTAAATTATTTCTTAATCTATAGGCCCATCTATCTATACCCATTTACCTACCTTTCATTCTATTTATTTTTCTACCTATCTACCACCTACCTACCTACCTACCTACCTACCTCCCTATCTATCTATCTATCTATCTATCTATCTATCTATCTATCTATCTATCTATCTATCTATCTATCTATCTATCTATCTATCTATCTATCTGGCTTTGTGTCATAGGTAGTCCTGGCAGTCCTAGAACTCACTCTGTAGACATGGTTAACCGCAAACACACAGAGATCTACCTGCCTCTACCTTTGATTACTAGAATTAAAGACATCTGGAACCACTGCCTGACAACCTTCCAGCTTCTAAAAGTCTTCCTTAAGATTTCTGAAGATTGGGGTTGGGGATTTAGCTTAGTGGTAGAGCGCTTGCCTAGGAAGCGCAAGGCCCTGGGTTCGGTTCCCAGCTCTGAAAAAAAAGAACCAAAAAAAAAAAAAGATTCCTGAAGATTTACTTTATTCATGGGGAGTAAGATTGGGGGATACTATTATTTGTCTGTACATGTCACAAAGCTTATTTATTTATGGCAATTTTTTTACTGAAAATTATATTTTGTATAAAAATAATATTTATTGACTAACATCTTAATTGGGCTAATCTTACTTATTAAAATTCAACAAATTAGAAATTTGTGCTTATTGGATCATTTTCTCTTTATTAACTGTTTCATTGATTCTTTTCAATTTTGGTAGTCCCCATGAAATTGAGATGAACCACATTTGCCAACCATGTTTTGGATTCTAGTACAGAATCTTCACTCCTACCTTCATGCTCAAATGGATCTAACAAATGGGCTTTGCGAGTCACATTATTAGTCACATTTTTTCAGTCACATTAGTAGTTACAGAACCACACGTAATGTTGTCTGTAATTTAAATATAAATTGGACATCTGTTCTAGGTCTGGACATGCTAGCCCTATATTGAGCTCTGTTAGAGTAGAGCCATTAGCCAAACTGATTTGTGTATTCAGATCAGAGCAGCTTATAACTGCTTCTGGATTAGGAAATAGAGGATCTGAACGCGATGAAAAACACTGTGCATGTGTATATAATAATAAGCAATGAATCATGTTTCTAAACACATTTAACAAAAATAAAAGTTAAAAGATTCAAGGATATCCTCGCAAGCGTTTTATATTTTTCTTTCTTTTTTTATTTTATTTTTAAGACGGAATCAGAGGAGGAGCTGATCTGAGGGAGAGGGGAGGCGGGAAGGGCTAGGAGGAGTGGAGGGAGAGTAAAATGAAGGCAGGAGGTAAGACTGTAACATAGAAGAGAAGAATAAAAGTTAAAAAAGGAATGGGAAGTAATAATTATTAGTGGCTAATAACTAAAATGCAATGGTTGTAGTTAAAAATTATTTAAGTTTTAAAACAGAATTAAGAAATGAGTACATTTTGCTAGAATAATGAAGCCATTTTCCAAAAAGTTAATTCAGCACATGCTTTCCTGTAATGACTTTTTAAAAATACTGGATTTTGTATATTCCGCTCTATCAACTAAGCTTTTATGTAATTAACACTTAAATTCAATTTATTCATGCTGTTGGGAGACAGAAATATAAATGATATAGTGAGATCTGATTATTTCCTAAGGGCACTAACAATTTATTAGTAATACATCAGAATGAATAATAAAATACGCCTTAAAACAATAATTACAATACAAAGTAAATGCAAAAAGACAATAAAATATATGTAGACTATTGTACCCACTTTCTCTCAAAAATCTCTTTAAGAATTTAGTAGCATCATATTTTATATAAGTATATAGAGATACATTATTGAAAAGTTAGCTTTCATAAATATGAATATGTGATTTCTACTTTTATACTCATTAATTCACATTTAACGTATCTGAGGTGTGATTTATTGCTTTCTACATCTTTTATTTAAAATTTTACTGCATTAGTTATTTTTTGAAATATTCAAATAATTTTTACATATTTTCATATTCATAAAGTAATCTGCATTAGGTATAAATACTTTAAATTTCAACTGTATATATCTTATGAGTATGTTGTTTATACTCCTTACGTGTATACTCCTCTGTGCATTAAGAGAGTTTCAATCTTCTTTATTACAGTGCATTGTATTTTGACATTATTAATTATGTTTCTCTCTACTTTCAAAGTTCATCAATCCTACAGTTTAAATTCATATTAGTCCTAGATAAAATGCCACTTTAAGTATTTTGTTATTCTTTGGCCTATGTATGGAGATTTCTCCAAAACATGGATTTGAACAGCATATGCAGAATTACTACTTTAACTTTCCATTCATGCTGAGGTTTTCTAGACTTCCTTGAATTGAGGAATAGACAAAAAGAGAGTTACAAAATAAAATACTATCATTTATATAGTTTATATGAGAAAACTTGAAACTTTTGAAAAAATATAAAATTTAAAATTTAAAACTTCATACCTTCTTAATTGTAAAGGTATCAGAAGAGGTTGAGGTTTGTTTTGAAAAGTTAACGCTAAAAGAGCCACACTATGTTTTTAATAATCTCACTTTGCATCCTTTAAAAACCATTTATATTTCAATAGTGTATTTAAAAATTCTAAACATTCATTTTTGATATATTTAAAAGTCTAGAGAACAAATGCTAATGTCAAACTAATATGTGGACTTTTAATGTACTTATGGGGCCTAAAAGACAAATTTGCATGAAAAAACCCTTTGTACTTAAAATATATGCTATACATGAATAATCTGTTTTCCTAGAAACTTTTCCAACCTGGCTCCTAGGGACCTGCAGCCTGTGAATCCAGAGCAGAGGTAACAGCGGGGTCTGGAGAGGTGGTCTCTTCAGTGCCTTCTGGAATTTTCCCCCCTTTTAGCAGTGTTGGAAATAGGTCTGGAAAAGCATAGGAAAGCTATATCAAATTTTCCTTAGGAGGATTTTTTTTTCCACACTGTCTTGGCGATTTTGCATGGTGAAGGAACTATATTGTTATGACATTAAATATTCGTCTTTAACTAATGAGTCCTCCATGTTAAATCGACAATACCTTCAAGGTAAAAAGATTTCATGTTATTCATTTAAATTAAGATAAAATTTGAAAATTAATTAATTACACAGATGCAAATTCTAAGGGATGCTGAACTAGTTAGGGTCATGTTGCCGACACAAAATGAACTAGGATGCTTCAGAAAAAAAAAAAAAAGGACTTTAGCATTTTCGACTTAAAATTTGAGATTCCCAGAATGTTTAACCATTTATGATCTTTCGCAAACTAGAAAATATGAAATGAATAGATAAAATTATTTCTAAATGTATTATATAGATATAAAATAATATTAACATAAATGGTGGTTAAATAGATTTGTGTTAGCCCCAAATAAAAAATATCAGTAGTTGTATTTTTACAATGAGTTTCAAAGATCTAAATAACATCCATAATTTGTTAAAAAAATCAATATAATTAATTATAACACAAAACTTTTTTATTTAATTTTCCTTAGTATCTGTTATAAAACACGGATTCAAACTACAGATGATTTGGTAACATTATCTAAAAGAATGTAAGAATGTTGCTGGTATTTTAATTAGGATAGATAATATTAAATATTGAAAGAGCGGAACTTACTAAAACAGTGACGACTGAGGGTTTAAATGCTTTCTTATTTATACATTTTCAACATTTAGAAATCCTGAGTGAACTTTAGAGATCAGAAACATTTCAGATCTCTACAACCTGAATGAAAGCTGGCATAAGTAGAAATGATATAATTATTGTTTCTTTTTTGGTGTTAATGAAATAAATTTAATAATAATCAAGACTTAATCTGCCAATACTGGAAGCAAAAATAAAACATTAAAGCTATTATACTTAAAAATTTGAGTTTACTAGCATGTTTTCATGTTGTGGTGTATAACTTTTAGAAAAATGTTATTTTTATTATTTGTTTTTGATAATTGGCAATTCTATTTCAATTTCCATTATCTTCTCTTCTAGCCTCCCTCTCTTAATATATGATTTTTAACAAACTTTACTTAACAATACTAGAAATATTAAAACAATATTAGCAATATTTAAAATATATCCAAACTGTGGATACAGAAAATATGGTACATTATACCACTTAGCTATTAAAAACAATGATTTCATTAAATTTATAGACAAAGGATGGAACTAGAAAATATCAATCTGAGTAACGTAACCCAGTCACAAAAGAACACACATGGTATGTACTCATTGATGAGTGAATATTAGTCAAGAAGAATCTCAGAATGCCCATGTGACAATTCACAGACCATATGAAACTCAAGAAGAAGAAGATCACACCAACATGTGGGTGCTACAGTCCTACTCAGTAGGGGTGAGAGAATTATCTCGGGGAAATAGAGGGAGAACGGGATGTGGGAAAGATGAGGGAGAGGGAAAAGGGTTCAGATATGGGAAAAGATGAGGGAGAAGTACAGAGGGTAAGAATTTGAATGTAGGTGTGTGGCACTAGGAGAAGAGAGTCTGCGGGTAGCCACTAGAAAGTCCTAGATGCCAGGGACCCAAAAGGTTCCCAGGGCCCAACAGGGAGGATTTGAGCCAAAATACCCAACAAAGGGGAGATAGAACCTGTAGAGACTATAGCCAGTGGATAGGCACTTCCCGGTTAAGGGATGGGGACACCTGCCCACCTCAAAAATATTAATCCAGAATTCCTCCTGTCTAAAGAAAATACAGGGACAAAGAGTAGAGCAGAAACTGAAGGAAAGACCATCCAGAGACTGCCCCACCGAGGGATCCATCCCATCTGCTGACACCAAACACAGACACTATTGCTGATGCCAAGAAGTGCTTGCTGACAGGAGCCCAGTATAATTGTCTCCTGAGAGGCTCTGCTAGAACCCGACCAATACAGAAGCAGTTGTACACAGCCAAACATTAGGCTGAGCGTGGAGACCCCAATGGGGACGTTAGAGCACAGACTGTAGGAGTTGAAAGGGTTGGCAACCTTATAGGAAGAACAATATCAACCAGCCAGAACCACCCCCTAGCAAAGCTCCCAGGGACTAAACCATCAAACAAAGAGTACGCAGGGGGTACCCATGGCTATAGCTGGATGTGTAGCAGAGGATGCCTTATCTGGCATCACTGGGAAGGGAACCCCTTGGTCCTGTGGAGACTAGATGACCCAGGAGAGGAGAACACTAGGCCGCTGAAGCAGGAGTGGTTGGCAGGTAGGGGAGCACTTTCATAAAGGCACAGCGGAGGGACAAGTAAATAGGGGGCTTGTGGAGGGGAAATTGGGAAGGGGGATAACATTGAAATGTAAATAAAATAACCATTAAAAATAACTCAAAAATGATCCATTCCCATTTCTGGTATTATGAAGATGGTAAAATGATGTTTATTCAATACTTAGCATAAAACAGTAAAGCACAAAACCAGTGCTGCCTGCCTTTTTTTTCCACCTAACAAATTCTAACCCTCTAGATTTGATTATTTCAAGATCATGACTCATAAACAGGAAAGTAGACTGAAAAATTAGATCTGAAAAACTTATCTTAAATAATTAAATACAATTATCTTAAATGAACTTAAAATAAGAATTTAACTGGATAGAAATTTTATAACACTACACAATCAGATTTAATCAAAATTTATTATTAAAAACTAAAATTAAAATAAAAAACAAGGCTATAAGTCAAGGTAACAAAATCTAAAAGAGCTTGGTATTAACCTCTAAGTGATTATGGTTTCAGAAAAAAGCCAAACATCTATTCAAATTAAGTGTAATTTTGTATTTAGTAACCAGCTATGTTTGTCAACTCACTTTTACAAATGTATTCTTTCATGTAACTAAAATCCATTGAATGGAAAAATAATTTACGTATTTTATTAGAGAAACTCTGACATTAATGTTTTCCTTGTAGCATGGACAGAACATCATGGTGGGGATGGCAATGTGATTCAGTGACAGAAAAGTCTATGGTGAAGGAGTTCACAGATGCATTGAACACATTACAGACACTGAAATAAGAAGATTCGACACTGAACACTTAGGGAGCCTGTTGACCCGAGAAACTGGAGACAGATGGGTAGGTGCGAAAAGTATGCTCACAGTCCTGAAAGGGAAGTTTTCACTTATCGATTGAAATAAAACCCCCCAAAGACTAGACTGTTAATTATCTTTAAATCTGAATATATTAATATTAAAACAGAAAAAAGCCACAGCAGTATCGTCTTTTCCAGCACCTCGCAAATGTCTGTTCAGTGTCAGTTTTCAGGAGGAAGCAAAATCCAATAGATTGAAAGTTCAGATGGTGGAAGAAATCAAAACAATCCAAGAAAATGCTTTGTTGCTAAAGAGTCAAGAGCAACAACAGAAACCACAATCTACGAGAAAGCATTTTGAATATATACATATATATATATATATATTTCAAATCGAACATATTTTATAATGAAACTTTATCCTCTACGGGTCATCATTTAATAGAGTGTCTACAGGCCGTAAGCCATACAACAGTTTGAAACCTTTTTTTACTACACCCATAGGTTGAATTGAGATGCAGGTAGTACTGTGACTTATGGAGGTCTTGGGAGGTGTTAGGTCATGGTTGTATGTCTTCTTATTGTGGGCATGACGTCTCCCTTCCTGCCATTGGGTGATTCACAGCTGGTGTATGGACAGGTGAGTGGACCCTGAGGCAGTCATCTTCATCAGCAATCAATCCATTGGTGAGTTCATAGAGCACTAAGAGGTGGATTTGTATCTTCTCCCTTGACTTGTCCTTCTTTCCTCCCCTTTCTTTTCCCACTTTACATACACCACAACGACACCAGCTGTCCTCCTCCAATCTATTCAGCCGTGTTTCCGCTTCCACAACAATGCATCGAGCTAGCCATGAACCAGAAGTTCTAAAACCGTGAGCAAAGCAGCACCTTTCTTCCCTTCTTGAGTTGCTTTTCTTAGATAGTCTATAAAAAAGAAGCAACTACACGTAAAAAAGTTAAACCCCATGTAAAGGATACTTCAGAGACTCCCTTCCTTGTTCTCCCATGTAAGAAAAGAGCAAAATGCAGGTTCAAGAACAAGGAGCAGAATCTGACCTGCCACCATGTCTACCAGTTCACTGAACTTATACTGCCTAGGTCTGTGGGACTAAGAAAAAACGTGTTTACATATTCATCTCCCTAATCTGTGGAAATTTGCTCTAGCATTCTGGACAGAAGAGTACAGCTAATATAACAAGAGAAGAGTGATGCCTCAGTCATTGCTTGCTCATTTTCGTTTAGTGGAAACATCCTAGAGACATCATGCACAGGTAGAGTGTGTTATGTTTCAACAACATACATATACATAAATGATGTAGGCAACTATTTAAAACTATACTAAGACTACTAACTTAAAAGCATCATTTTATATTACCTTTATTGTTTGGAAATTTCAAATGATCATATTTTGATCGAATTACCCCTTATTATCTCTCCTTCATAGCATGCCCTATTGTCCCACCCCACCTGTTTTTACCTCCCCACTTAATTCTCTCCCTTTTACACCCACTGAATGCATTCGGGGCTGTCAGTCATGCACATAGGAGTGTAAGTAGCCATCCTTTGCCAATAGCTCTTTATCCAGCATGGGACCTTATGATCCACCACCCACTCCAATTCCACAATAGTTTAGATGGTTTGATCTTGTGCTAGTCTTTGCATGTAGTCGCAGGCACTTTGAGTTCATGTATGCACCTGCCTTGATGTGTTCTACAATAGTTACTCGCTCCTCTTGCTCTCCTGCTGTTTCTTCCCTGATGATCCCTGAGTAAACGTAGCTGTTAAGTAGAGCATGGACTGACGTTAGAAGGTAGGGTGCTCTAAGTGAAAGTATGGAGAAAATAAATGAACAATAAATGTGATAAGTAAGTTGATAAACAGTGCTGCACATGGACATCCCTACAGAGTAAATTAAGACTCCCAGTTGGCTCACTTCATAGTTTTAAAATTACCAACCAGACAGGCAACTGATAACCAATAGAGACCACCAATAAGTGTACAATAGGGTTGAAACTAGGATGGGGGTTCAACCTTTTCCACATTATTAAATTACGAATGCAGAGTTTTCATAAAAGAGGATTGGTATCCTCAAACAAGACCTGTAGAGAATATATGATATGCTTACAAGAGAAAGCATGTGAAATAAAAATTCATGCACTAGACATTCAGTTATAATGAAAAGGAGAAAGGAACGGACATTCGTTACTAGTTTAGGTTTTGGGACCAGATATATGAAAAAACAAGCAAACAAACAAACAAAAGACAAAAGAACTATACCCATGACTGGTCCTGGAGCGAAAGGTTTATCGTAGATACGTTTGAGAGCATCCCCAGAGGCATAGACATCTGAGAGAGTACAGTGACCTGACTCTCCTGAGCCATGTCAGGAGAGGAGGTCAAAAAGGGAGAGTGAGAACAAGGAACCAGGTGCAGCCGCAGCCACAAAGCCTCAACGTACAAAAAAGAAAAAAAAAGAAAAACGGAAAAAAAGGAAAAAAAAGCACAAATAATTGGATTATATAGGGAAGCCTAGCCCCTAGGGCTGGAGAAATTTAGAGTAAGGGGTGTGGTATAACTGCCAGGACGGTCTTGTAACAGGTAGAGACTGACAGATGCAGGGGAACAGGTCTGCCAGATCTGCTTTGACATTTTGAATAGTTTTTGTTTGTTTGTTTCTTTGTTTGTTTGTTTGTTTGCTTTTGCCATATGTCCCCAGTGTGAAGCCTAATACATGCTACCTTTCCAGAGGAAGTCTAATGTGTCTAGTGTGTGTGGGAGGGTGGGAAGAATGGGAAGGAGGGAAGGGGCTGGGGCCAGGAGTCTGCTCTCAGTAAGAACCATAGACAAACTGAAAGCTGCAATGTCTGACCTCTCTTTAGAAAGTCAGTAGTTGGATTTACTGGGTTGCAGAGCAGTTTAGAGTTGGGGTATATCTGAAAAGTCCGTAGGGAAGAGTGACTATAAAGGAACCACGTTCCTGCAGATGGTCCCTCCTGCACACAAACTGTTCATGTACCATGTGAATCCCCAAGAACTTTGAGAGGATTTATATATATAACTCCTGAAATAAAAAAGTATGTTTGAGGTTATTCTAATAGACTTATAATGGCAAAGACACATTTATTACAGAGTCCACAAAATAAAACAAAAGTGAATCAAATTCTGGAAAAGAAATAAAATCTATTATAGAATCTCATTAATTATAAAGTAATAAAAAACAAAAACACAACAGAAAAAAACAGTGAATAAATACGAAGCATGGTAAATGGACCTGATTATCCCTAAAATACACAGAGGAAGAAGAAATAAATGATTAAATACTAAAACAACAGTGATGTGGCCCTTACATAGAGGTGCTTGTGAGGACAAATGGAAAGGTGACCAAATTAAAACCTAAATACTGTTTTCATCAACAATGTGTCAAGTTCATGAATTTCATCACAGATAAATCCATAGTCAAAGCAAATCTGGACTGACAGTATAACATTTCTTTCAAAATCATGGACTGCAGTGCATTCAAGTTCGAATAGCATTCTTTGGACATAAAACCAAATTAAAGTTAGTGATTTATGTTTCAGATGGTGAAAAAATAATAAAGTTAATGAAAGAGTGAGCTGCAAATATATATATATATACATATATATAAATAAATATATATACATATATATATTTGCAACTACTAATAGAACTTTGTTATTGTAAGTCAGCAAATTGAATTCATGATGGATTTTTTCCCTTATTTTACACAGATATTAAAGCATCATTTTTGGCATAGGATAATCATTTTTGGATGGCTTAGATACTGAACTGTCCATTTTCCTTTGTGTAAAAGACAGACTATATCAATCAGGATCAAAGTCAATGATGATTAAAATTATATGGAGGATAAACGTTCAGAAACAATTATAGGTAATATCTGTAGTGGTGGGTATTGGAGTGGCTCCTTTTATTACAAGTTATTAGAGCAAAGGCTTGCTATCATATTGAAGTACGCATGATAAGTTTCTCTCTCACTATTTAACACACATTGCACACAGTACATTCATGGATTTTAAAGTACATAGAAATTTGCAGAAAATTTAAAGTATTATTCTGTGTAATATTTAAGTTGCACTAATCTAGATAAACACATCATTATCAAACTAAGATCAATTATATTATTCCAAATACAGGTTTATAGTTATATTTTTTGATGTATAATCCTTTTATTTTATTTTATTAACTTGACTATTTCTTATATACATTTCGAGTGTTATTCCCTTTCCCGGTTTCTGGGCAAACATCCCCCTAATCCCTACCCCTCCCCTTCTTTATAGGTGTTCCCCTCCCCATCCTCCCCCAATTGCCGCCCTCCCCCCAACAATCCCGTTCACTGGGGGTTCAGTCTTAGCAGGACCCAGGGCTTCCCCTTCCACTGGTGCTCTTACTAGGATATTCATTGCTACCTATGAGGTTGGAGCCCAGGGTCAGTCCATGTATAGTCTTTAGGTAGTGGCTTAGTCCCTGGAAGCTCTGGTTGCTTGGCATTGTTGTACATATGGGGTCTCGAGCCCCTTCAAGCTCTTCCAGTTCTTTCTCTGATTCCTTCAACGGGGGTCCTATTCTCAGTTCAGTGGTTTGCTGCTGGCATTCGCCTCTGTATTTGCTGTATTCTGGCTGTGTCTCTCAGGAGCGATCTACATCCGGCTCCTGTCGGCCTGCACTTCTTTGCTTCATCCATCTTGTCTAATTGGATGGCTGTATATGTATGGGCCACATGTGGGGCAGGCTCTGAATGGGTGTTCCTTCTGTGTCTGTTTTAATCTTTGCCTCTCTATTCCCTGCCAAGGGTATTCTTTTTCCTCATTTAAAGAAGGAGTGAAGCATACACATTTTGATCATCCGTCTTGAGTTTCATGTGTTCTAGGCATCTAGTGTAATTCAAGCATTTGGGTGATAGCCACTTATCAATGAGTGCATACCATGTGTGTTTTTCTGTGATTGGATTACCTCACTCAGGATGATATTTTCTAGTTCCAACCATTTGCCTACGAATTTCATAAAGTCATTGTTTTTGATAGCTGAGTAATCTTCCATTGTGTAGATGTACCACATTTTCTGTATCCATTCCTCTGTTGAAGGGCATCTGGGTTCTTTCCAGCTTCTGGCTATTATAAATAAGGCTGCTATGAACATAGTGGAGCACGTGTCTTTTTTATATATTGGGCATCTTTTGGGTATATGCCCAAGAGAGGTATAGCTGGATCCTCAGGCAGTTCAATGTCCAATTTTCTGAGGATCCTCCAGACTGATTTCCAGAATGGTTGTACCAGTCTGCAATCCCACCAACAATGGAGGAGTGTTCCTCTTTCTCCACATCCTCGCCAGCATCTGCTGTCACCTGAGTTTTTGATCTTAGCCATTCTCACTGGTGTGAGGTGAAATCTCAGGGTTGTTTTGATTTGCATTTCCCTTATGACTAAAGATGTTGACCATTTCTTTAGGTGTTTCTCAGCCATTCGGCATTCCTCAGCTGTGAATTCTTTGTTTAGCACTGAACCCCATTTTTTAATAGGGTTATTTGTCTCCCTGTGGTCTAACTTCTTGAGTTCTTTGTATATTTTGGATATAAGGCCTCTATCTGTTGTAGGATTGGTAAAGATCTTTTCCCAATCTGTTGGTTGCCGTTTTGTCCTAACCACAGTGTCCTTTGCCTTACAGAACCTTTGTAGTTTTATGAGATCCCAGTTGTTGATTCTTGATCTTAGAGCATAAGCCATTGGTGTTTTGTTCAGGAAATTTTTTCCAGTGCCCATGTGTTCCAGATGCTTCCCTAGTTTTTCTTCTATTAGTTTGAGTGTGTCTGGTTTGATGTGGAGGTCTTTGATCCACTTGGACTTAAGCTTTGTACAGGGTGATAAGCATGGATCGATCTGCATTCTTCTACATGTTGACCTCAAGTTGAACCAGCACCATTTGCTGAAAATGCTATCTTTTTCCATTGGATGGTTTTGGCTCCTTTGTCAAAAATCAAGTTCCCATAGGTGTGTGGGTTCATTTCTGGGTCTTCAATTCTATTCCATTGGTCTATCTGTCTGTCTCTGTACCAATACCATGCAGTATTTATCACTATTGCTCTGTAATACTGCTTGAGTTCAGGGATAGTGATTCCCTCTGAAGTCCTCTTATTGTTGAGGATAGTTTTACCTATCCTGGGTTTTTTGTTATTCCAGATGAATTTGCAAATTGTTCTGTCTAACTCTTTGAAGAATTGGATTGGTATTTTGATGGGGATTGCATTGAATCTGTAGATCGCTTTTGGTAAAATTCCCATTTTTACCATATTAATCCTGTCAATCCATGAGCATGGGAGATCTTTCCATCTTCTGAGGTCTTCTTCAATTTCTTTCTTCAGAGTCTTGAAGTTCTTATTGTACAAATCTTTTACTTGCTTGGTTAAAGTCACACCGAGGTACTTTATATTATTTGGGTCTATTATGAAGGGTGTATAGTTATATTTTTAAAGAAAAACAATTATCTAGTGTTTTGCATTCATTCTAAGTGCAAAATTTCATGGAGTAATTAAGTGTTTAGTTGTTTCCAATCCATGACAGTCTCAATTTTATATACTCTAGGACAAGAGAAGTCATTATTAAAGTATATGATTTGAAGAAACATACAGTTTTTGATTTATTTTATCATATTATATTATTATTCTTTAATTTCCTGTTTGCTTTTTTAACAATAGACAGGAAAGGTGTGGATTTGGATGGCAAGGGAGGTGGGGAGGATCTCAGGGGAATTGGAAATGAGAAATAATAAGAAGAATGTATTATATAAGAAAGATAGTTTTTGATAAAAGAAAAAAGTAAAAACTGCATATTTAATTTTATTACTTTTTTTTCAAATTTGCAATACTCAGGCATACATTTCTACGGCAAATTAATGTTAGACTGAATACAGGAATTAATCATGTGAAATTGTTTAATAGGTAGATAAATCTGTTGTTCCATAACTATTTTCTATGATTTAAAAAAGAAACAATACAGTTGTTTTTCTATTTGCTCAAGAAACACAAATTTGATCATTTTTTACAAGCTGAGTACATTTTGTTTAACATTAAGCAAAAATCACTGTCAGCATTACATTTCACATACATTTTTCTAGATAAAGTTATGTCGGTGATATCTATTCTTACAATATAAGAGGTTACCTGTATTTTATTTGATTTTAATTATTGAATTTTAATTAATGACCTTAAATAATTGTTGGCCAAGATAACTCATACATAGTGTCTGTTTCAATTCATAGTATTTTGAGTTAAACATAATATTCTTCTTCCTTAAGGGTACATAAAACAAATGACCTATTTTCTACAATGCCTGAAATTTGTAATTGTTTAAATATTCCAAATAGTCACAAATTTGATTTATTCTAAGTCCAAGCAAATAATAGTGCTAAACACACACACACACACATACAGACACATACATATGCATGTGCACATGCACACACACCTGCACACACACAGACACACACAGACACACACACACACACACACACACACACACCACTTAATAATTGTATTCTCACTAAAACATATGGTGCCATCAGTTTCCATTACTGTGATGAAACACCAGTTACAAAGCAGCTAGCTGGAGGCAGGTATTTCACCTACACTCACACAGCACAGCCTATCACTGAGAAAATTCAGGTCAGGTACCTAGAGGCAAGGACTGAAGTGGTGCCCAGTGTGGAGTTCTGATGGTTGGTTTACTCCTTGTGGCTTGCTCTGCCTACTTTCTTACATGTTCCAGGACCATTCGTCCAGGGATAACAACACCTACCATGATCTGGCCCTCTCACATTAATCATTAATCAAGAAAATGCTTCACACCCTTGCAAATAAGCCAGTCTTATGGTAGCATTTTCCCAATTGAGAGTTCCTCTTTCCAAATTGCTTTAACTTTTGTCAAGAAGACCAGACAAAAGAAGCTGTTATACTCACTAACACATAAATGATGATTAAGAATTTAAGATTCTGAAATAACTATAGTACAAATTGACATCTGTGTTGTTGTGTTGACAAGTGTGGTTTACCTAAATCAGCAGTTCTTAATCGGTGGGTCACGATTACTTTGGCAAACGTTTATCTCCAAAAAAAATTTACATTACAATTCATAACAGTAGCAAAGTTACAGTTATGAAGTATCAATGAAAAATAATTTTATAGTTTGGGGATGTAGCTACATGAGGAACCCTGTTAAAGTGTCACAGCATTAGGAAGGTTGAGAACCACTTACCTAAATGTATGTATTTTTTGCTGTTATTGTTTTGTTTTTGAAATCTAGTGCAATAGAAACTCACAAATTTCTACTACGGTAACCCCAGTGAGGATTCCTAATAATGTGGATATGGAGCATGAACTAGCTATCTTCTATAACCAGGCAGCAAACCTTCCAATGCTGGAAGGCATAGGATTTTATGGGATTAGCCAACCAATGTCAGAGTTAATTTGAGGCCCAAACCACAAGAGGGAGCCAATGCGAGAGCATGGATGATGAGGAACTGGAAGCTAGAAAACCCAGAAACCTAGTCTCGAAAAAAAATTAATGGAATGATTTCTAATGATATTCCGCAATACTTCGAGATTAGGTCTAGCCTAATTAGATCTAAATAGATAAATTGATTGAGAAAAGATCAATCATCAGCAGAGAGGTATGTCTGGGAAGTTATGTGAACATACGCAGAGACCCATAGCCAAACATTAGGCAGAGGGCGGGGGGGGGGGGGGAGAGAGAGAGAGAGAGAGAGAGAGAGAGAGAGAGAGAGAGAGAGAGAGAGAGAGAGAGAACACGAACAAATGAACAGGGTTCATAGTGGCTCACACAGACTGAAGCAGCAATCACAGAGCCTGTAATAGTATGCATGCACATATGTACTCTGCACATAGTTATGGTTGATAGGTTGGTGTTTTTGCAAGACTTCTGACAGTGGGGATGAGGGTGCTTCTGACTCTTTTATGTGTTTTGGGGATCTGTTTCTTCCTACTGGAATACTTCAGCCAGTCTTGATTTAAAGGTTTTTGCCTAGTCTTATTGCCTCTTTTTATGCTTTTTTCAGTTAGTATCACCGGGAGCCCTGCTCTTTTCTGAACAAAAATGGAGGAGGAAGAGATCTGGGGGAGAGAGGAGGTAGGCAGGGGCTGGAAAGAATGGAGGGAGTAGAAACTGTGGCTGGAATGTATTGTATGGGAGAAGAATAAAAATAAAACACAACTTCCATTGGCATGAGATATTAAAAAACCCACAGAACACAGAAGAAATACTATAACATTAAGTAGACATACAAAACATAGATCACGAGTTAGTAAGTGAATAATAAAATCATTAGTATTGTTCAAATATGCTTTTGCCAATTAATCTTTTTTCCCCATCTTTATTAACTTGAGTATTTCTTATTTACATTTCGATTGTTATTCCCCTTCCCGGTTTCTGGGCCAACAGCCCCCAAGCCCTTCCACCTCCCCTTCTATGTTGGTGTTCCCCTCCCCATCCTCCCCCCATTACCACCCTCCCCACAACAATCCCGTTCAGTGGGGGTTCAGTCTTAGCAGGACCCAGGGCTTCCCCTACACTGGTGCTCTTACTAGGATATTCATTGCTACCTATGAGGTCAGAGTCCAGGGTCAGTCCATGTATAGTCTTTGGGTAGTGGCTTAGTCCCTGGAAGCTCTGGTTGCTTGGCATTGTTGTACATATGGGGTCTCGAGCCCCTCAAGCTCTTTCAGTCCTTTTTCTGATTCCTTCAACGGGGGTCCCATTCTCAGTTCAGTGGTTTGCTGCTGGCATCTGCCTACGTATTTGCTGCGTTCTGGCTGTGTCTCTCAGGAGAGATCTACATCCGGTTCCTGTCGGCCTGCATTTCTTTGCTTCATCCATCTTATCTAATTGGGTGGCTGTATATGTATGGGCCACATGTGGGGCAGGCTCTGAATGGGTGTTCCTTCTGCTTCTGTTCTAAACTTTTCCTCCCTATTCCCTCCCAAGTGTATTCCTGTTCCCCTTTTAAAGGAGTGATGCATTCACGTTTTGGTCATCCTTCTTGAATTTCATGTGTTTTGTGCATCTAGGGTAATTCAAGCATTTGGGCCAATAGCCACTTATCAATGAGTGCATACCATGTGTGTTTTTCTGTGATTGGGTTACCTCACTCAGGATGATATTTTCCAGTTCCAACCATTTGCCTATGAATTTGATAAAGTCATTGTTTTTGATAGCTGAGTAATCTTCCATTGTGTAGATGTACCACATTTTCTGTATCCATTCCTCTGTTGAAGGGCATCTGGGTTCTTTCCAGCTTCTGGCTATTATAAATAATGCTGCTATGAACATAGTGGAGCACGTGTCTTTTTATATGTTGGGGCATCTTTTGGGTATATGCCCAAGAGTGGTATAGCCCAAGAGAAGTTACTAGCAAAATGTAAGAGTTCTAAAAAAAATCTACTGAATTATTCTTATAAAAAGTAAATAGAGACTAGATCTCTTCACGATTATGCAAAGTATGCTATGAATGAACACATTGTGTAACTTGGTGTGAGAAAGGCACACCTAAAAGTACAAATTAAATTGAATTATCAATTTATGATTGTGAGATGGAGCCTCTGGAAGTTGATCATCATTAAAAAACATCTTCAAAAGGGTAGAAAGCAATTATGCCATCAGATTCTTTATTTTTCAATCAATTCACAGCTATCACTTAGTTAATTTCATTTAAAAATTAAGTATATTTTGTTATACGATGAGATGACAGACATAAGTATAGTTTCGCAGAATAATTTAACCAGTTTCTTTATAAAACAATTTGTCTTGATTAGAAACAAATGTCATTTCTAGTGTTATTGTCCATTAGGATAATATTGAGTATTTAGATTAATATTAGAGAAATCCTTAATGACTTATATGTCTTATTATTTTTGTGTCGTTAGTAGTGTTCTAGGTTTGTTTGACCGTATTAACAAAATAGTTTTGAATAGTTATTTGAGTTAAATCCCTGGGAAACTTGTAAAGATTTTGCCGATGTTCAGCATTTTTTCTTTTTTAATAATTTTAATTACACTGTTAGACATATGCTATACTTTATTCATTCTTTATCTTTTTTACTTTAGACAAGGAAAAGGATTCACATTGTACTCACTAGCACAAAAACTTACAGCAAAGTAATTTGTCAAAGGAAAGAAACATCAGGGAAGATCTTATAAGAGATGGATGCCCAGTTCTACTTTAGCCAAAGGCATGCATTTTTATAGCTAGGAAGTTTTAAATAGTACTTAATACCTAAAATTAACTATAATTGCTTTTTCAATAGGCTTAAGAGGATGGTTTCTCTTATCGAAATAGACATAAATATATATTTAAAAATTCCCTAAAGCTAAATTAAATGAAGTGACTAAAGAAGCAATTTTTAAGCAAGAGACAACATTCCTCTGTAGACAGAATTAATGTGATTATGAATTTCTATGGAACTTATTATCTTGTCACAAACTTTAATTGAATTCTTCCTAAAACTTTTTATTAGATATATGATTTTCAGACATGTAAATGTAATTCTTGCTCTTCAGCTGGATTTTATGAACTTGAATCATTTGCAAAAGGATTCTTAGTTTTAAAATCTAGGACACTTTAGAGTTTTTCTAACATAAAGTAACATTCTGATATCTGATCTTATATGCTGAAAATATCAGTATAAAAACTATACACCATATCATTTAACAAAGAAATTTAATTACTCAAAAGCGAGCATATTCTATTGTTGTCTTTATATGTATGAATAATGTAGCAGAATTAAGAACAGTGTACCTTATATTTGGTTTCATGTAAGCTACAATATCTGCCTTAGGTTACCAATCACAATGTGGCAAATCTATAAATGAAATACTCTTCCATTCATAATTTTATTTGAATTTACCAGAAAGCTTCATTTTTAAACACATTAAATTCTCATTATAAAATATTTTAATATAAAATTCTCCCTTTTAAAATAAGGACCTGTCTGTTATTAGACATGAAATCAAATAAGATTGTGGAACAAAATTCTCAATCAAATGTCACACATGATGTTTGCAAATCATTAGTGTTGCTTTGGCAATCCTTAATATACAAGCAAGACTCTACACCTTTCAATGAGGGAGAATGGGTCTGAAACTGACTACATACATTAAACCTTATGAAGCAGAGTGAGTTAACATACTCCTGAAAATGCTACATATTTTTGAAAGTAATATCTTATAAATCCAACCTGTGCTTTACATTTGTACAATATTCCATTTTTATGATTTAGCATTTTAAAGCAGTAAACATTTTATTTCCATCACCCAATATATTATGCATGAGATCTCACATGTGAGATATAATTCCAATACAAAAAGATTCATCTTGAGACTACTGAAGTGGTTCAAAAATAGTATCCCACCGCTTTTGAAGGTTGCTATGCAGTTTTTTACATATTTCATATATAGTTGAGGAAATGGTTTCTCCTAATTTCTAATTTAAAAGGAAGTCTTCTGTGTCTTCGACTCTATTAGATCTCATTCATGTCAGACTCTTTAACAACAGCTCTTTCACTCAGTTTTTCACTCCTGTTACTCCATCTCTCATCTCCTTCTTGTGATTGACTCTAGGTCCTTAGATACTTCTGCATGAATCCTTTTCAGACATGCAGTTACTACAGCAAGACCTTTGTGACCTTATATACTAAAGTCAAAATATCAGTGTGCTCATATGATCAAAAGTAAAAACCTTTTTTTTAAGGAAAGTCTGGAAAAACATGTTCAGTTGCTCCCTACTTTGTAATAATGAGAAATGTCAAATGTCTTATGACTCCTCTCTCCCTCCCACAGAAAGCATTTCGCTTCATTCTATCTCTATTCAGACACCTGTTCATAACATTGATCACTTCCTAAAGGCTCTGTCATCTCAAGATCATAAATCCATAAGTCAATTTAATTTCTCCTTGTAGGTGTCTCTGGCACCAAGTAACTCAAGTGTGTTAACAGCATTTTTTTTTAGCTATTCATGAAGGTAATTCTCTCCATTTTCTTTCAGAGACAAAAATATTTCATTAAATGTTTAGGGCTTGACTTATGGTATTTAGATAATGTGTTCTTATAGGATGACATATATTTGAAACCTTTTTTGCATAGAAGAATCTTTAAAATGTTGCTATTAAAGGTTTGTATTATACAACCTTGTATCTCTAGAATCATAAATATTTATATCCACAAATATGATGCTGGCTAATCCTACAGTTATTCATTATCTGTAAAACAGGTCTAAATTAAATAGAATTAATGCATATAATTATATTATGTATTGTGTTCAGTATTTTGAACACAATACATGCATGGTATAAGCTAGTTCTGTAATTATTAGTAGACTATGGCAATCGCTTTTGCTATCAGTCTTAAGTCTAATATGGAATCAAGAGAAAAACACATAGACTAACACACACTATAATTTTATTTCTCATATCGAAATAGATTCTTGTATTATAAATTATATTTCATATTTTTTATTTTTATATCTTTATCTATGAAATGAGAACCATAATAGATAGTTTTGAGAAAAAGAAACAGAATATTTGGAGTGATAGTTGAACAAATTTGCCTACTGAATTTATCACACTTCCAATTCATACCAACCAATACCAATTTGAAATTATTTCTATGTCTTATCCTAGTACATCCATAGTTTCCACAAAGGAATAAAGTTTCTTTAAAAATATCCTACATTCCTTTATGTACAACCTACAAAATACACAAACTTATTGCAGGATATGAGAGATTAACATTAAAATATAAATACCTAATAATATGAATAATGGAGTATAAAATCTAGGAGAATGGTTAAATTAAATAATAAAACCATAGATTATATGTAATTCTTCCCTAATTAAATTTACTAGTGTTTATTTTCTCTTATTTTCCTTTATATATTAATTTATTTTAATTTATTTATTAAATTAATTTGATCATTTAAACTAATTCATTTATTAATTCTTTACAATGTTTTTTTTCTTTTTCTTTTACAATAGACATGTGCTAGGTATTGTGGAACGTGTCTGTAATCCCAGCATTTAAGAGGCAGAAGCAGATCTCCTTGTGGTATAGGCCAGCCTTATATACATTGTGAGTTCTTGGGCAGCTAGAGCTAAAACCTGAGACCCCATCACAAAAACATATGTCACTCAGACATATCCATAATTATCATAAGCATTTACTCATAATAATGATATCTTCCTTTATATGTAAATGCTACTACCCAAAGGGGAACTAAATTGCTGGTCAAGTATTAGTATCTATTCTTCTCCATTCTTTGATAAAAAGACTATATGCCTAATTTTGCTAAACAGAAATTTGGTTTTTGGTCTGAATATCTCATTTATTCCTCCCTATGTCACAAAAGAATTTAGATGGTCTTCAACAATCTTTTGGAAACTCCGTCATTAACAGAAGTGGCTGTGGGAATGGTGCAAGATAACTCTACTGTAGCATGTTTTTCAATCTCTGAATATCGCTGGTAAACAAGAAGATTCTTCAGCCTGTCTTCTTACAAATTAATATGTCATTTCCTTTGACAGGAAACTTCTACTCAACTCTGACTTGTCATTTAGTTCTGCCAAACAGTGATGTAGTGTAAACACAAGGAGCAAATTTAATTAGGAAGGGCTCTCACGCTACTTTAAAAACATTAAACTTAATTTCAATAGAAGACACCAATTTACAGGTATTTTTAAGTACTACATTTAATTTTCAAGTTAAATCTTGAAAGATTTTACTTGAATAAAGATACTTTATGGCTGTTCTGTAGCAGATTTTAATGTCTGGAGTATTTAAAACTCTAATCATTTCTAATAGTTTTCTCAAATCATATTCCTTTTTATTTACTTGAGTTAAAACTATTAAATGGAAAAGCATTCATAATTATCAAAAAATGGAATACAGAGGTTTGGAGATATAACTCAGAAGACCAGGGTTCCATCCCCAGAACATATATGGTAGATTATATGGTAGACAAAAAGCACCTATAATTCTAAGTGCTCAAAGCCAGCTGATTACCTGGGAGTCTGACCCCCCTCTGACCTTTGTAAACAATACATGCACTTGGTGAACAGACATACATGTAGGCAAAACACTCTATACATAAAATAAAAATAACTACATATTGTGAAAGAAAGAAAATTAAGTGGATGCATAACAGTAGCAAAGAAGGAGCTATCATAAATTCATTAAGGTCCATAAATCTTTTTAAATCTTAATTTAATCAGCAGACTAAAGTAACTCCATGCAATTCTTTCAGGACTTTGAATTAGAAACAACTATGGGGGCTGGGGATTTAGCTCAGTGGTAGAGCGCTTACCTAGGAAGCGCAAGGCCCTGGGTTCGGTCCCCAGCTCCGAAAAAAAGAGCCAAAAAAAAAAAAAAAAAAAAAAAAAAAAGAAACAACTATGGAAATATCAAGGATCTGTAAAACATGAGAGCTTCCTTGTACACCTATAAAGCAAGTACATTAAAATGTATTTTAAATTCTATTATCTTTACCAAGACACTTACTTATTATGCATACACGGAAGTCAATCATTTTTGCTATAGACTGTTATAGGTTGGTTTAAGTGACACAAAGTTTGTTTCCTTATTTCTAAATGCCAGAGCCAAACGCAGCTGACTGAACAACTAAACAACCAAAAACATGTAAATAATGTTCCTAATGATTTTTCCTATACTTATAGACAGAGCTTAACATAATCATCATCAGAAAGATTTTCTCCAGCAGAAAATGGGAGCAGATGCAGAACCCTACACCCAAACATTAGGCAGAGCTCAGAGAACTTCACAGAAGATGGGGAGGAAGCTAGACATCTCAAAGACACCAGGAAACAGGGCCCATAGAAACAACAAAGTAGTGCTCATAGGGGCTCGCATAGACTGAGGCTACAAACATGGAGTCTGCTTGGGTCTACATTAGACCCTCTGCATATATGTTATGTTGTGTAGTTTGGTATTCTTATGGCACACCCAACTACATGGTTGTGTAGTTTGGTATTCTTATGGCACACCCAACAATAGGAGTGGGTCCTGTCGCTGACTTCTTTTCCTGTTCTTGGACCCCT
Organism: Rattus norvegicus; assembly: GCF_021556685.1. Taxonomy (NCBI): domain Eukaryota; kingdom Metazoa; phylum Chordata; class Mammalia; order Rodentia; family Muridae; genus Rattus; species Rattus norvegicus. Next base: position 53,524,328 of record NC_141544.1, on the reverse strand, counting down.
TTTACCTCCTACTTGGATGCCTCTTCTAGTTGTGATATGGGTTAGTAGGGTTTGTGCCTAATTTTTCTGCATCTTGTTATGTTGTTTTTCAGTTGATATCACTGGGAGTCCTGCTCTTTTCTCAAAAGCAGTGGGTCCAGGGGAAAGAGGTGGAGTGTTGGAGAGAGTGGGAAGAATAGAGAAAGGGAACTGCCATGATAGCCCTGTGGTATGAGAAGAATAAAAAGAAAATAAAATTAAAACATAAGTGACTTGAAATAACAGGAATCAAATAATGATCTTATTCAAATATATACTGATTTTGTTAATTCTATATTTTATATTTTTTATCAAAATAACCTATGTTGGTCATGCCAATACTGTATCCTATGGGCATGACTAGAGATAATGACAGTCCTTAAATTGGTGTGCCCTATTTAACATAACTATATGTGTTTAAATTTTTATGTGGTTGTGTTCATAAGAATAAAGTTCTAAAGGCTTCTACATTAAAAAGACAATATTTTTTATTAATGTGAAATGACCTTAAAAAAGATTAAGGCTTAATATAGTTGAATAAAATAAATTATGAATAATTACAAATGACATTGAATTTCTGACCTATAATCCCAGCAGATGAATTTTCAATAATATATTCAAGTCATTCTGATAATTTAATTTTTATGATTATAATATTTACTCATTCATATTAATACAAATCTTATAATATTATAGCTAAATATCTCCAATTAAATGTGCTGAATTTGTATTAGGCTAATATTTTAAATGACGTCAGTCAGCATTTCTTCATAAATTTACATTGATTTTTACATTGAGAGTCAACATTTCACCATTATACTTCAAATATATATATATAATATATATAATATATATAATATATAATATATATATATATATATATATATATATATATATATATATATATATATAGTGTGGATCCTATGGATTGTCAGTTGGGTTTATATTGATTGTCCAATCCCACTATTAACTGGAGAGAAGGGTCTTGCTCCATCCAAGGTTCCACAGAGATGCAAGATGAGGCAATGTGTAACAGAGTGGCTGTATCTTTCATGATACAGAGATTTTGGGGAGCTTACATTTAGTATTAGTAAAAAAGAAAAAAGAAAAAACAAGGAGGAGAAATGATAAGTTGATATGTTTACTTTAAATATATAGTGTGCCGTCAATTCTGAGAAGGTGATGGTTAAGTAAGGAGTTGGACAAATGGGAAGTAGGTAAGGAGTTGTATAGTTAGGAAAAGGACAAGAGGTGTAAACACAGAGTTTGGTGTGGAGTGATAAAAACAGAGTCATAGAAGATGTTTTTTTTTTGAGGAAAATTGTGATGCAAACTACTTCTGAAGGAATATTGTGGCTACTATAGGGACTGGGAGGAAAGGTCCAGAAATGAAAGAGAATTTCAAGCTATGGGAACAGGGCTAAAATGGAAATGGTTAAATTTTTAGAAACTGGTTTGACAAAATATCTAAAACGTCATTAGGGATGAGCGAATGATGGCTAGTTGTATTGATACAGCATTTCTGTGCAATACTGCTAGTGTTACAAAGCAAACACTGATGAGTGGATATTAGACCAAAAGCTCAGAATACCCAATATACAATTTAAAGACCACATGAAGCACTAGATGAAGAAAAAGTGTGGATGCTTCAGTACTTTTTAGAAGGAGGAACACAATACTCACAGGAGGAAATACGGAGACAAAGTGTGGAGCAGAGACTGAAGAAAGGCCATCCAGACACTGCCACACATGGGGATCCATCCCACATGCAGTCAAAAAACCCAGTCACTATAGGGGATTCCAAGAGTTCCATGCTGACAGGATCTCAATATAGCTATCTCCTGAGAGGTTCTGCCAAGGCCTGACAAATACAGAGGCTCACAGCCAACCATTGAACTAAGAACAGGGTCCCCAGTGGGGTCCAGTTAGAGAAAGGATTGAGGTAGATGAGGGGGTTTGCAACCTGACAGGAAGAACAACAATATCAACCAGATACCCCAGAGCTCCCAGGGACTAAATCACCAATCAAAGAGTACACATGGAGTGACCCATGGCTCCAGCAGCAATGTAGCAGAGTATGGGCCTTGTTAGGCATCAATGGGAGGAGAGGCCCTTAATCCTGTGAAGGCTCAATGCCCCAGTATAGGGGGATGCCAGGGTGGGGAGATGGGAGGGAGTAGGTTGGTGGGTTGGTAGAAGAGCACCCTCACTGGAGGCAGGGGGCTGGGGGTGGGATAGGTGGTTTCCAGAGGGGAAACTGGATAAGACTGGAGGTGTAAATAAAGAAAATATCCAATAAAAGAAAAGGAAAATCGAACAAGCAAACACCAAAACATTGAAACCATAGCGGTTTCATGCCTATGCCTGAATTCTATTGCCATCAGTGATTTCTAGCAATATGTGGAGGGAATGTGAAGCATGTTTCTGAGACACAGAAATATAGAAAGCTTTTACATTAATAAGAACACATACAGGTAGGTAGGGCTAGATGGATTTGCCTGTGTGGTTAATAAATAAACTACTTATATGACTATGAGGTACAAAAACTATCACGAAATTAGACTACATCTGGGTAAATGTCCACATCTTAAAGTTGCAGGTAAATGTGTTTAGAAATACATGAGTCACTGTTCAAATATCATCTCAGTAGCAGAACAATGTGCACTGGCTCAGAAGATGGACGACTTAAGTCAAAATACTTTAGTTTCTCATTTAACATAGCAATTGAGTTTCTTTTTTCTTTTTCTTTTTTCTTTTTTTTTTTTCGGAGCTGAGGACCGAACCCAGGGCCTTGCGCTTGCTAGGCAAGTGCTCTACCACTGAGCTAAATCCCCAACCCCGGCAATTGAGTTTCTTAACTTCAGAGATCTATCAACCTCCCCCATATTCCTTCATCTATATAAATAATATACACTGTACTTTCAGCACAGAGACAATGAAAATGGTATTTTATATTTTATAATGAGAATAGTTTGTGAATTTTGCAGATAAGTGTAGTTTTCAATCTGCATCAAAAAGTTTCTTTATGAGGCAAATGGAACTTACTAAGGAGAGCTAGAGCTGGTCAAAGTACAGAGAACAAATGATAATTGGCATATTCAGCCCCAACTATTACATTTATAATGGAAATTCTAAATGTATCTTTCAGGGAACCCTAAGAAAATGGGGTGAAAAGATTTTAAGAGCCAGAAAAAAGGATGCTTTTTTAACTTGACAGGGGAAATGCATAAATGAAATCTCAACAATTTTTTTAACTAGACTTGCAAAATTACATCAGTTGACACATGTTACTGTATATTGTGTATATTTTATATAGCCTCATACTTTTAAGAGCTACAGGCAAGTTGCTGCTGAGAATGAAATAATCAGTTTCTTCAGTGATGAGAACCCTGATAGTCTATTCTAATACCCCACAGTCAACTATAAACTCATATACATGAACAGAGATTTTGGGGATTCAGTAATATATATACTGAAAAAATAAGGGTAATGTAATAATGAGTTAAATCATCACAAAAATTATGTCTGTTACCAAAATCCAAATCTCTCAATAGTAGATATCTACTGCTGAAGGATTAAAGACTGTTACTCACTAATTGAATCAATACAACCAAACCCAGCATCTGTTCAGCTTCTAGAAATCTTCAATTACTTTACAAAACTCTGAGCATTGTATTTCTGGCACCTAGCACATTAATTCCAACAAAGTCATCCCCTTAAACCAGATTACAATGATCCTTTCATCTCCTTGGGCCTCTCAATAAACCCAAATAGCCTTCCTTTCAAACCCATCAACCATTTAGAAGGATAAGAACACAGAGAAAATTGTTTCCTTTGTTGAAAAACTTGAAGAAAAAAAGAGTCTAATAATTCTCCGTATGTGCAACAATCTTCTCGCTCACTGACTCCTGCTCTCTACTGTTCTACATCCGATTGCATCCCAACCTGCATTTAGATCCCAGGGATTGAGATAGTGAGAGGAGAGAAAAGACTCCTGAGAGTTTTCCTCCTCCTTAACCTGTATGCTATGACACATTCACGGCTGCATAATAAATAAAACAAACAAACAAGCAAACACTAAATACTAAATGTGACACTGTAGAATTCAGTCTATTACAGAAAATCACCTGTTGAGAAAGAAAAATCATCATAAATAACATGCAACATTTTGTAAATACTATTAATATTAAGTTTTATTAGTGTTATAAATCTATGACAAATATGAATCAGAGATATAAGAGTGAATTTGCCTTTGAGTAGCTTAAACATATCTGTGCTCACACTAGAGAAAGTAGACAAAAGTGGGACAGTTATTTTTTTCAGTCCCACATCAAACTAAGAATTTCCAAATAAAATATAATTTAAGATATATTCTAAATTATTTTGTTAAATTATATAAGTATATAAAAATTCAGGAAATATTTGGTAGACTATTTTGAATCATTAAGAAAATAAGTATTAATTAATGACAGCCCAGCTAAACCATGAAAAAAATTCTAACCCATTTCTGTAGCATCATATTTTTAACCTAATTTGCCAATGTAAATATAAGGCAGATCCAAAGACTGCAGTAAGAATAGAACCAAAGATGGGAAACACAAGGTGATTGGTTAACCATAGCATGAGAGCATTACCATTTTATGCTTTTTCCCTAGAGATTGAATATAGGTAAAGCTATAGTGAGCAGGCAGATACCATGTGTGAAGAAATCCTCACTTGTAATTTCTCCATCATAATATCCTTCAATAGGATATGCAATAAATAAAATATATGATAGGCCTTTAAAACAATCAGTGTTCAGAAAACAATAGTAAATATTAATTAGTTCTAGGAATGGATTAATTCTCACTTGTGATCTTTCCATCATTATATCTGTCAATAGGATATTTAATATTATACATGGCTGACTCTTCAAAATGATAAATACATAGAAAACAATAGTAAATAAAGCATGGTAATAAGGTTAGTATTTTAAGTACTTGATTTTAAGTAAATCTTTAACTTGTGTCCAATAAAATTAACAAGAACCTGGTAAATGCACAAGACCAAATGCTATGACAATAAAAACCAAAGATAGGTTCATTGTTAATAAGAATATATTACCTACATTTTTGTGTATTTATCATAATGGCCTCCTATAACCTTCTACCATATTTCATAATGACTATAAGACAGGCTGGAGGAAATCATCTTTTTCACCTTTTTAGCTTAGGGACATATATTTATCTATTATTGTTTCATTAATTTTCAGTCAAATCTCGATGAAGATTCTAGGAAACAGTTACCTGGAAATTCCTATTTTGTAAATGCAAAGCCTATAATCTCATTCTTACAGAATCTTACTTATTTTGTTATATTTCCTTCTTTCCTTGTATTTCCTTTTTGAGTAGTATGTGCAAGGTTCCTTGGTAAATTGTAAGCCATCTATATATCCAGAGAACAAAAATTACTAATGACCACATTAATAACCTGCGACATGAGGAAACAAGAGAAATGGTCTATGAGGTTGACTACAATATGTCCACTCCCACAGGGGACAAGCAGATTGTGGTTGGTTCCCATGCTTGGCCTATGCACTATGTTTAGGCCTTCAGTGCTTTGTCATGGGATATGCTTCAAGAATGAACAATCTCAATAAAGATGACCTAGATCGCTATCTAGTTTCCACCGTAAATTCCTAAAAGGGTCCTTTGAGAAGTTTCCCCTTTACACAACTTTCTTAACTTGTCCCGCAATAAAATCTATTTTCACTTGCCTATTCATTGTCTGTGTTCCTTATTCTTCATCGGGAGACACACACACACACACACACACACACACACACACACACACACACACACACACAAAATCTGACAACCACGAGATTGACATGGCTTTGGGGACTGTTCATCCTCTGCCATATGTGGTTAAGCTTAGAAAGGTGTTACTGTTCTCAAAAGACTCACACACACCACCAATGCTCTTTTGCATATATTTCTTTATTGTCTGCCTTCCCCCTGAAATATTATTTCACTCCAAATTGCAAGTGTTGTAGCTTTCTTGAGAAATGAGTACATGAAGGGATGTTTGATCAAGATTTAGCTACAAGGAGCTAGAAAGCCTGATTTTCTCTACTGAAGGTGCACTTTGAGAAAGTATAGTTCCAACATAGTTTTTAAGTACAGTTTCCTTTTAACAACTTGCTTCGAGAAAATGCAAGAAAACAAGTCTAATTTTGTTTATATTTATCTCTTTCTTAACTATTGAGACATTTTATAGAGATACTGTTGGAAATGAATACATCTGAGATTTCATATTACCAAGAACAATCAGTAAGTAGAGACTTTTTCAAATGAAACACATTAGAGCTGAGATGTGGGTGAGATGGCTAAAGATGATCATTGCCTATATCAAGTCCTCCAAATTTATCTTCTAAATTCTATGATTCATATATTTACCTTCAAACTCCCGCTCTGTATCTTTCTGCATTATTTCTGAAGTTCTACTTTAAAAAATATTGGTTATTCTATTTATTCATATTTTAAACGTTATCCCTCTTTCTGGTTTCCCCCTCCACAAATCCCCTATTCCATTCCCCTTACTTCTGCATCTATGAGGGTGCTCCCACACACAGCCCCACTCACCTCTTATTTACGAACAGTGAACCATTTCTATACTACCTTTCATGTGATAGTCTTAATTTTCAATGGAAATGTGAGATAAAGATTATATCTAGACTAGTTGGTTGTTTTAAAGTACTGTTACTTTCCTACTATGTAGTACAAAATAGGATATGATAACAACAAAAGTTATAGGCAAAATTCAAAAGACACAGAGACATCCTAAATTATCTATGACAAGGTACAATGACACATGGGTTGTCAACATGCCTGAACTGGAATAGTCTGATATACTAAATGCTCGTATTGGAAGAGTGTTTCCAGAAGCCATGAGCTTAAATATGTTAGAAAGAAGACTTGATATTGATTCTGAATAGGTGCCAAAGCAGAGGACATGAGTAAAGACTAAGAACTAAGAAGAAAATGCCTAGCTTACTGAAACTTAACAAAGATGGCTGAGCCTAATAGACCAAATATAGTTCTAGACTATGAGTGTAGTCCAAATCTGACCTTCAGAAAGAAAAGTAAAAAGAATGAAGAGATGACAGATAGATAGATAGATAGATAGATAGATAGATAGATAGATAGATAGATAGATACAGACAGACAGACAGACAGACAGACAGACAGACAGAAAGACATATATAAGTAAGTGGCTAAGTTAGTAGATGGATAGAAAGACAGACAGACAGGCAGAAAGATAGATAGATGAGACATGATAAAATAAGGGGTGTTTTTACTCCTAGTTCTCTCCTAAAATTAGACTTCCTGATAAGTGAATCTTGAAAATGTATTTTCTTTTTTAAATAAAGGAATAAAATAACACATTAATTCACATGGGTTTCTCCCTAATTTTTATTTTATCTGTATTCAGGAGTTCAGTTACATTCCACTTTAAGAAGATGGTAAACTAGTTTTGGAGAACAGAATTGTTGCACTCTCAGTACTGTGTTATGATACATGTATGATTCCATGTGTGCTGTTCACATGCACATCTCTACAGTACTTACAATGTACTGAAAATCTATCCTAATTACTAGGACATGTTATTAGATTATACAATGTGCAAGTGAACTATAATTAAATATGTTTTCCAAGCAACCTATGATTCAATTTATTTGAAAAATCAGGATATAGTAAGTAAATGCAAATTTATTTATACAGGAGCTGTAGAGATTTATAATTCTACATAACAATATGAATTTTCTTCTCAAGACAATAATTAATAGTGTTCTTAAATGATCATATTTCAGTGAGTCAGTCATTTCTGAGACAAAGCAGACAAGACATTTTAGTCCAGAATCATTAACCACTCAAGAACTGGTCTGTAATACTAAAATAATTGGCTTTAGAATACATTTCTATCTTAAAATTTATTTTTGTGTTTATTTTCTTTGTAGAAATCTATAATTCATAATTGATAAATAATTTTTAGGTTTCTGACATAATTAAAAATATTGAGTGCTATGTTTTTGAGTCATTTGTATGGATGTAGATGTTTAGAGCAGCAATTCTAAACATTAAATAACCACAGAAATGTCAAGCAATGTAATAAAATATTTTATTTAAAACAAAATGCTTGGGGTTGGGGATTTAGCTCAGTGGTAGAGCGCTTGCCTAGGAAGCGCAAGGCCCTGGGTTCGGTCCCCAGCTCCGAAAAAAAGAACCAAAAAAAAAAAAAAAACAAAAAAAACAAAAATGCTTTTATAAATGTAAACGTGTACACATATAGAAAAAACATTTTTAAAACTTGGAATTTATAAAATATCAAAGCCAGAATAAATTACAAATGATTTATTGATTCTATGTTCACTACCACAGATATATTCAATGAAATATGTACTTCATTTTGAAGCCAAGTTTGTTTTTTTTTATTTTAGAAGTTTTAAATAATAAATCAACTAAAACTATTCACACTATAAAGCATATTCTTAGAATTCATTTGTAAGGTTATCATTAATAGTTAAAACAGGAAATGGATATGGCTACAATTATTTTAGGGCTGCTGGAATGTGTTTGCTTTAGATATATACAATGATTCTATGACGAAACAAAGACACTAGGTGTTCTAGTTTCCTTTCTGTTGCAGTCATAAATAGCATGGCTAAAAGCAATTTGATAAGGAAAAGATATTTATTTATTTATTTATTCATTTATTTATTTTTGACTTATCCTTTTAGGTCACAATCCATTATTTCAAGAAGTCAGGGAAGGAAATCAAGATAAATTTGAAGAAGAAACCATGGAAGAATATTTCTTGTTACCTCAGGCATACTCTGCAATCTCTTTTCTACAGTCCTAGTTAACCTGCCTAAAATGTCACCACCCCCAGTGTGGTTGTCCCACTTATACCAATTAGCAACCAAATGCCCCACAGGCATGATATCCATAGGCCAAGACAATTCTTCAGCTGTGGTCTCCTCTTCACTGCCAATTCTTGTCTGTGTCAAGCTGACAGCAAAACACTAACTGGTATACTGATTTAATATGTTGTGCTGTCTGCTTACAATTTAAACTTGACAAGCAGAATATAGTGTCTTACTTGCCAGAAGGTAAATGCATATCATCATCCCACTTACCATGAAGCACTTTTGTTGCTGGCCCTATGGGAAAAATAATGTCTTTGGTTTTCCATTGTGCTTTGTTTGTTCTTTTGAAGAAAGAATTTCATGAAGTCTAGGCTATACTTGAACTCTCCAAATCACTATACATGGATAGCTGACCTTTAACCTCTGAACCATTTCGTTACTCTTCCCAGGTAGTCAGTTATAGGGGAATGCTACACCTAGCTCTTCATGGCCTTTGAACTGTATTTTTTTTTTCAAAAATGATTCCATGGAAGAGCTCAACCAAGGAAGTTAATGCATATTTTGACTAGCTGTGGTTTTCTTCTCTAGTATCCATCTGCTTTAAAAAATTTCCCTGATGAGATTTGAGAACTTTTTCTATGCTTGGTTATGAGGGCGATTACTTAGATAGATGGGTTACTAAAGTACTAGGTTTTCTTTGACAGGTTAGGACCTCTTCATTCATCAGTTTTGGAGCAGGATTATAGTGCCAGGTATGAGCTCCCTTCAATTGAGCAGGGTTTAGGTCTTATTATCCATAGTTGATCCATAAGATATAAGTGTCACTAGCACAGTCTATGGATCTGTGATAACAGTCCTGTCACTATCGTGGTTTCTGGGCTACAGATGGGGAAGGCTCTCTCTATAACTTGGAAGCATGGCAGAAGAAAGCAGGAGAACAAAAAGAGCCCAGGGACTAGTAAGACTGATATCTTTATATCAGTGATATAAATGGACATCACTAGTCCTAAATACATGCAAATAAGGACAAATTGCACTCCATAATGTGTGTGTGTGTGCCTGTGTGTGCCTTTGTGTGTGATCATTTGTAAATAATTATAGAAAAATAGATCACGAATTTGGGAAAGGAGACATGGAAAGATTGGATTGAGGTAGTGGCAGTCATAGAAATCATGAAATGAAATAGAGTATCCTTATATATAAAATCTTAAAATAATACCATAGAGGGCAAAATGATATTTGTCTGGTAGTTTTAATGTAGGTCTTCTGGTAGCTTGTGATAAGCGTATTTGATTTCTGTCTTACTACTGTCTTCATTGCAGCCCCCACTCCCAAACTATCCATCTGGATTTAATTTTCTGTGGCACATGGGATACAGGAATGTATATCATTTCTCCTCATCTCCTTCACAGTTAGTTTTACTTGGTTATAAATCTAAATTTAATTTAGTTTATATGTTTCTTGGCTTGTACCGAGTACATTGATAGCTATCTACTTTCAAAAGTGCATACTGCAAATATTTAGACAAATGGTATGAGCACTTTCTTGTGTTTGTAAATCACCTTTAAGATTAGTTCCAGTGATTAAGTTCAACTATCCTTATCCTGACATCTATAAACTTATGATTGTAAAGGCCTTTCCCTTTTCCTTTCAGACAACACTCCTCAAATTCCTCTCTACACTTAAAGATTTACTCTTTGCCATTAGTAACTATTTCAATCCCACTTAAAGTTAATGAATTAAACTATGAGAGCAAAATAAAAACAATTGGACCTTCTATAAAGTGTTGTTACAAAGAAAATCATAAAAGTTTCTTTTTTTTTTTTTTGGTTCTTTTTTTTTTCGGAGCTGGGGACCGAACCCAGGGCCTTGCGCTTCCTAGGTAAGCGCTCTACTACTGAGCTAAATCCCCAGCTCCAATAAAAGTTTCTTTAAAATTATGAAAAGATTAAAATGCTGTGAGGTGCTGATATTTAAAAAAAAACCACTTAATGAGTATCGTCACATGTTTAAGTGTTAAACACATCAAAATCAGAGTAGTCTTTGAATATATAAATAGTCATAGCCTAATAAGCCCTTCAAGTCTTAAAATTAAAAAAAATACAAATTAAGGGTGATTTTTCTCTGTGACAGAAAACTGACATCTCAACGTGATCTGTAACCAATGTCAAACATAACAAACAAATCCTGTTCTCCGTGTTACTTCTCTTACCCAGTCTTACCCTATTCCCATCATGTGGGCTTCCTGATTTTACTCTACACCTGCCAACTATGAAGTTTAATGGGCTTTCGGCCCACTTAATGGGTTGTACTTCTTAAAGTATCAGCATCCTGCAAATTCATACATAACCGCCAACCATTTTCTTCCTTGTGTTTCCAGTGTTCATATTACAGTGGAAACTCCTCTAGGTCTGGCCTCACTTCACATCAGTCTACCACTCTCTTTTTACTAATGGTTTTCTTTCTCTGTTAATATAAATATTCAAGGCTAGGCTTACCTTGGTAACATGCCTTTGAGCCATTAATGCTACGGCATCCGTTTGGTAAGAACTGGGTATACTAGACATGCCAATAGGTCTAGGGGAAACCTACCTAACTCTTAAGAGAAATTCTATTTTTGTGTCATTTAAGATACTATTCCAGGCTAATTTTTAAAAAGATTAGTCTCTCTCATTTCATTGATACAAATGGTGTTTGGATTTTTCGACAAGGTTTAGTTTCTTTTTCTCCGGTCTCTGATAATGTTGATGGCTAAGGAAGCATAGCTTTATCATTTGAACAGCAACTAGCACCCAGCACTACACTCTGCCCTCCAGTTGCAGCTGCCTGTTTGTCCACTTCCTATATAAAATCTGGCCTTTCTTTTCTCTAGAGCTCCTAGATATCTTGCCTTCTTTCTCCCCCTCATTTTTAATTGGGTATTTTCTTTAACTACATTTCAAATGTTATTCCCCTTCCTGCTTTCCCCTCCGGAAATGCCACCCCCACTCCCTGCCTCCATGAAGGTGCTCTCCCACACACCCACTCCCTCTGGCCTGGCCACCCTGCATTCCCCTTCACTTGGACATTAAGACTAATTTTGCAATGCTGACTTTTCAGCCCTTTCTACCACAGGAATACAGTCTTCCTTTCCTGCCGATACATAAACTGGGAGATAGCTCTGTGGTCCAGACCAGGCAGAAAGCAGGAAATCGGTAAAGGAAGGTGGATCGTCATCTTCAGCTCTCTTAAAATATTCTGAAACTACTTTCAGATGGGAGTTAAGGTAGACGGATAGGAAAGGACAGGGAGTGGGGTCTGGAAGGCCTTTCAGAGGCTGCAGAATAGTGTACTAGAAAAACCCACTGGCAAAGAAGAAGCTTGGAAACCCCCAAGTTGAAGCTTATTAGAACTAGTCAGGGCCATTGTGCTGTAATCTCTGTAGATGTCTAAGATGCATACCTCTTGGGGACAGACTTAAGATGCTTATGAGACAGGCAAGACGGGAAGTTGAACATCTTGCTTGTTGGCTACAATCCTATAATATCATACCCTGTGCAAGAGAAATGATATTACCTTGTTTTCCGTTCTGATCAAGTGTGTATAAAAACCAATTCTCATCACCACTTCCTGGGCAGCCAGCTCCTCACATTTATCATCCGCCTGTTACACTCATGCATTTTAGATCAATGATTCAGAATGAGGCAATCCATGGACTTTCAAGTTACTTCCAGATTTTCTGCGCAAATGTCTTGGGTTTTTGCATAATATTCACAGGACTCTGTAATGATGTCATTAATCACCTGTTCTTTCAAATGTTTCCTCTTGTCCTCCCTCTTATAAAGAGCAATTCTTTGAATTCAGTCTTTGAAGGGCTGTGACTGACAGAGATGAATAGGATGCTTAATCGTACTGGCACATGCCAGAATCTATTCTTCTGGTAAAATCACTTCATGGGAAACTTCTTATTCAGTGGCATTCTGTGGATAATAAGGAACATCCAAAATATCACATTGCCTTCTTTGCCCACCATCACAATTATGCCCTCTGATCCCTAAAAGGCTGACTGTGTCATTCTCACTCCCTACACGTGGACATATTTACTGTATTCAGACACTTACTCCTTTCCCTCTGCTTTCATTTATTCATTCTTTTAACTTTTTTTAGGGTAATTTGTTTATTTTTATTTTTTATTTGGATGTTTTTTAAATTTACATTTCAAATGTTATTCCCTTTCCCCATTTCCTGCTTTCCTGTTCATAAGCCCCTATCACATCCCCCTCCCCAACAACCCCCACTTTCCCCACTCGTCGTCCTGAAATTCCTCTACAATGGGGGTTCCAGCTTTGGCAAGACCAAGGGCTTCTCCTCCCATTAGTGCCCAAAAAGGCCATTATCTGCTATACAGCTGGAGCCATGGGTCTGTCCATGTATACTCCGTGGGTAGTAGTTTAGTCCCTGGGAGCTCTAGTTGGTTGGTATTGTTATTCTTATGGTGTTGCAAGACCATTCTGCTCCTTCAATCCTTTTTCGAACACCTCCAACAGGGATCCCATTTCATTTCAAGGGTTTGCTGGTAGCATTCGCCTCTGTATTTGTCATGCTTTGGCTAATCCTCACAGGAGACCAGTATATCAGGTTCCTGTCAGCATGCATTTCTTGGCTTCATCAATATTGTCTAGTTTTGGTGGCGGTATATATGTACATATGGGATGGATCCCCAGGTGGGGCAGGCTCTGAATGGCTATTCCTTCAGTCTATGCTGTAAACTTTGTTTCCATATCTCCTCCTATAAATATTTTTGTCCTCCCTTTTAAGAGGGGACTAAAACATCCACACTTTGGTTGCTCTTCTTGAACTTCATGTGGTCTGTGAACTAATATCCACTTATCAGTGAGTGTATACCATGTATGTTTTCTTTTCTTGTAATTGGGTTATCCCACTCAGGATGATATTTCCTAGTTCCATCCATTTGCCTATGAATACCATGAAGTCATTGTTTTTGATAGCTGAGTAGTACTCCATTGTATAGGTCAAAAACTCAGGTGGCAACATGTTCTGTAACCATGCCTCTATTGAAGGACATCTGGGTTTTTTCCAGCTTCTGGCTATTATAAATAAGGCTGCTATGAACATAGTGGAGCATGTGTCTTTGTTGTATGTTGGAACATCATTTGGGTATATACCCAGGAGTGGTATAGCTGGGTCATCAGGTGGTAGAAGTTCCAATTTTCTGAGGAACCTCCAGACTGATTTCCAGAATTGTTGTACCAGTCTGCAATCCCACCATAATGGAGGAGTGTTCCTCTTTCTCCACATTCTCGCCAATATCTGTTGCCACCTGAGTTTTTGATCTTAGCCATTCTGACTGGTGTGAGGTGGAATCTCAGGGTTGTTTTGATTTGCATTTCCCTTATGACTAAGGATGTTGAGCATTTCTTTAGGTATTTCTCAGCCATTCGATATTTCTCAGCTGAGAATTCTTTGTTTAGCTCTGTAGCCCATTTTTAGTAGGGTTATTTGTCTCTCTGAAGTATAACTTCTTGAGTTCTTTGTATATATTAGATATTAGCCCTCTATCAGATGTAGGATTGGTAAAAACTTTTCCCAACCTGTTGTTTGCTGTTTTGTCCTAACAACAGTGTCCTTTGCTTTACAGAAGCTTTGCAGTTTTATGAGGTACCATTTGTCAATTCTGATCTTACAGCATAAGCCATTGGCGTTTTGTTCAGGAAATTTTCTCCAGTGCACATGTGTTCGAGGCTCTTCCCCACTTTTTTTCTGTTTCTTTCAGTATATCTGGTTTCATGTGGAGGTCCTTGATTCACTTGGACTTAAGCTTTATACATGGTGATGAAAGTCAGTCAATTTGCATTCTTCTACATGGTGGCCTCCAGTTGAATCAGCACCATGTGTTGAAAATGCTTTTTTTTCCTCCACTGGATTGTTTTAGCTCCTTTGTCAGAGATCAAGTGACCATAGGTGTATGGATTTATTTCTGGGTTCAGTTGTATTCCATCTACCTTCCTGTCTCTGTACCAATATCATAACATTTTTATCACTCTTGCTCTGTAATAGTACTTGTGATCAGGGATGGTGATTTCCCCAGAAGTTCTTTTATTGTTGAGGATAGTTTTCACTATCCTGGGTTTTTGTTGGTTTTGTTGTTGTTGTTGTTGTTATACCAAATGAATTGGGCATATTGATGTTTCTAACTCTATGAATAATTGAGCTGGAATTATGGTGAGAATTGCATTGAATCTGTAGATTGCTTTGGGCAAAATAGCCATTTTTACTATATTAATCCTGCCAGTTCATGATCATGGAAGATCTTTCCATCTTCTGAGGTCTTCCTCAAATTCTTTCTTCAAAGACTTGAGGTTCTTGTCATACAGATCTTTCACTTGCTTGGTTAGAGTCACAGCGAGGTTTTTTATGTTATTTGGGACTATTGTGAACAGTGTCATTTCCCTAATTTCTTTCTCAGCCTGTTTATCCTTTGAGTAGAGGCAGGTTACTGATTTGTTTGTTTTAATTTTTATACCCAGCTACTTTGCTGAAGTTGTTTATCAGGCTTAGTACTTCTCTGGTGGAACTTTTGGGGTCACGTAAGTATACTATCATATCATCTGCAAATAGTGATATTTTGACTTCTTCCTTTGCAATTTGTATTCCTTTGACTGCCTTTTAATGTCTGATTTCTCTGGCTAGGATTTTGAGTACTATATTGAATAAGAAGAGAGGGGACAGCCTTGTCTATTACTTGATTTTAGTGGGATTGATTCAAGTTTCTCTCCATTTTGTTTTATGTTGTCTACTGGTTTGCTGTATATTCTTTTTACTATCTTTAGGCATGGGCCTTTAATTCCTGTTCTTTCCAAGACTTTTAACAAGAAGTTTTGTTGAATTTTGCCAATGCTTCTTCAGTATCTAATGAGACGATCGTGTGTTTTTTTCTTTTGGGTTTGTTTATATAGAGGATTACAGTGATACATTTCCGTATATTGAAGCATCTCTGCACACCTGGGATGAAGCCTACTTGATCGTGCTGGATGACTCTTTTGATGTGTTATTGAATGCTGTTTGTGACAATATTATTGAGTAATTTTGTGTTGATATTCATAAGGGAAATTGATCTGAAGTTCCCTTTCTTTATTGGGTCTTTCTGTGGTTTAGGTATAAAAGTAATTGTGGCTTCATAGAAGGAATTGGATAGTCCTCCTTTTGTTTCTATTTTGTGGAATAGTTTGAACAGTATTGGTATTAGGTCTTCTATGAAGGTCTGATAGAATTCTGCACTAAACCCATGTGGTCCTGGGCTTCGTTTTTTTGGTTGAGCGATTTTTAATAACTGCTTCTATTTCATTAGGAGTTATGGGACTGTTTAGATAGTTCATTCGATCCTGATTTAATTTTGGTACCTGGTATCTGTCTAGAAAATTTCCCATTTCAACCAGAGTTTCCAGTTTTGTTGAATACAGGCTTTTGTAGTAGGATCTGATGATTCTTTAAATTTCTTCAGATTCTGTTATTTCTCTCTTTTCATTTCTGATTTTGCTAATTTGAACACACTCTCTGTGCTCTCCGGTTAGTCTGGTGAAGGGTTTATCTACCTTGTTAGTTTTCTCGAAGAATCAGCCCTTGGTTTTATTGATTCTTTGCATAGTTCTTTTTGTTTCTACTTGGTTGATTTCAGCGCTGAGTTTGACTATTGATGGTTTTGTGCAATTACTTCATCTGTTTCGGTTGTGTTTTCCTGTAATTCTTTATGGTTTTTGTGTTTCCTTTTTAAGGGCTTCTACCTGTTTACCTGTGTGGTCCTGCACTTCTTTAAGGGAGTTATTTATGTCCTCCTTAAAGTCCTCTATCACTATCATGACATGTGATTTTAAATCCAAATCTTGCTCTTATTGTATGTTTGCATATCCAGTATTTGCTTTGGTGGAAGATCTGGGCTCTGATGCCAAGTAGTCATGGTTCCTGTTGCTTAGTTTCTTGTGCTTGCCTCTCGCCATCAGAATTTCTATGCTGTTAGTTTGTCATGCTGTCTCTGACGGTGGGTTGACTCTCCTGTAAGCCTGTGTGTCCGCACTCCTGTAGACCTGTTTTCTTTCAGCCAGATCTGGGAACAGTGAGCTTCTCCTGGGTTTCTGTGTCCTGAAGCCTCCGGGGTGGGTCCCCTGGAGCTGAAGAGTTGGTCTTACCTCTCTCTGCTCTCAGGTGTGTCAGAGCTTTCAGTTCTGGATGCAGGCAGAAACCTGAAGGTTCCTGCTCCTGACTTCTCTTAGGTTCCTGTATCCAGACGGCACTAGACAGATTCCTCTTGGGCCAAGAATGTGAGCAGAAATGGCGTTCTCCCCTGAGCTCTCAGGTCTGCCCATACTTCTGAGAGTCCAGCTCTCTCCCCCAAGGGATTTGGGTACAGAGAGCTGTGGGACTGGTTCAATTCTGGGTACAGACCTCTTTCTTTTAACTTAAGAATCAAAAACAACTCTCGGTTCTAAAGGACACTCAGCAAGTTGATATTATCTGAGTTTACAGTAATCTCAACCTAAGACTACTAAAAAAAAATCATACTCATATTCTAAAGCATTGTCTCCTCAAATAAAGGAAATAAATAATAAGATATAAAAGCACTCAGAATACTTTCAATGATATTCTGTTAATATTATGCATTATATATATATAACTATATTGTCATCATATAATGTCATCATATAAGTAACTGAAATATACTAGTGGGCAAAAAAAGTATAACACATAATCATATATTGATTTTTAAAGTGAGTATCTTTACATATCCTACCAAATTTCATATGCAATTACTACCCTCAGTAATATTTTTGCAGCACAGACCACTCTAATTAGCATAGTAGTCCCATTAAATTTGAAATGTCCTTTTCCTTAGTCTAATGGCTTCAAAATATTAGACAGAGCTAAGAGAAATTATGTCTTGCCATTTTATGCTCATCTCAAGGCATATGAGAGAAATAATTATCTCAATTACAAATAAAAGATGAATGTGCTATTAAATCTGTATCAAAACTGAATATTTGTTTACACTTACTGTACCCAAGTAATTAGTAAAGGGTCTACATTATTCTCAGAGGGAGCAAGCTTGAAAAATAACTGATTTTATTTCACTATCATATGGAAAGAGATTAGGGTAAACATCACAGAAACACCTGCACGGTCTCTGTGATTTGAAAAGAAGCCATTAGACATTTTCATAAATTTGTAAACTTTTCATGAGCTGTGTGAAAGCCCATGAAACATGTATCTCAGCTGTGAGAAAAGATTGTTCCTTCAGCTTAAAAGTAAATGAAAATATCTAAAATCCCTCTTTCTCCCATTCTTCTTTGGTTCTATTTTATTGTGTTACTCCAGATTTCATGTAGGCTAGACAATTCGTGACAGCAGACCTACTGCTTATGATGAAAAATTGAAGGATGGAAGACAGAAAATATTATCTTACAAATTCATAAGCACATACGTATGTCATATTTCTGTATAATGTTCCTATGGTTAACTCTCTGAAGCTTTCCAAATATTCTATTGTGAATGTTTACTTATCATATCAGGCATTAACCTTGAAGAGACAGATACTGCAAAAACATCACCAACTCCATATTGAACAACTTATAGCCCTCCTTAATACATTACTGTCCTAAAGTGTGAATGTAATTTACAACAAAATGTTTCAGGGAAGATTAGTATGTTAACACGTAAAAGGATTCAGTGTCCCAAAAACTTCATGTCAATGCAACACCTGTAAATGCAGCCTTATTTTGAAAGCAGACTGTGTAAAAGTGTAGATGAATTAAGGTCATACCCAGTCAGAGTATGAGTCCTGTCACTAAGTCACGTCATTGCCTTGTGAGGAGAGAAACACAGCCAGAAGGAACATGACCATGTGAAGATTCTGGGGGAAATCTAGTGGTGCCTATCAACTGGGAGATGAAAATTACTCAGAGCCAGAAGACTAAAGGGAAAAGTGAGGAACTTTTTAAATCTTGAGTAGAAGATTGGCCTTAGTCATATTGTAATTTCAGAGTTTGGCCCTGTAGAATCTTGAGATAGTTAATTCCTGTTTTTTTTTTTTTAATTTTTAATGTTTAATTGAAAGTTCTGATATTTAAATTAAAAAAACATGGTAGTTATATTTTTGGATGAATATTTTTTCATTTTTATTAATTTGGGTATTTCTTAGTTACATTTTGATTGTTATTATAACCCATACCCCTCCGCTTCCCTATGGGTGTTCCCCTCCCCATCCTCACCCCATTACCGCCCTCCCCCCAACAATCTAGTTCACTGGGGTTTCAGTCTTGGCAGGACCCAGGGCTTCCCCTTCCACTGGTGCTCTTACTAGGATATTCATTGCTACCTATGAGGTCAGAGTCCAGGGTCAGTCCATGTATAGTCTTTAGGTAGTGGCTTAGTCCCTGGAAGCCCTGGTTTGTTGGCTTTGTTGTTCATATGAGGTCACAAGCCCCTTCAAGCTCTTTCAGTCCTTTCTCTAATTCCTTCAACAGGGTTCCTGTTCTCAGTTCAGTGGTTTGCTGCTGGCATTCGCCTATGTAATTGCTGTATTCTGGCTGTGTCTCTCAGGAGAGATCTACATCCGGCTCCTGTCTGCCTGCACTTCTTTGCTTCATCCATCTTATCTAGTTTGGTGGCTGTATATGTATGGGCCACATGTGGGGCAGGCTCTGAATGGGTGTTCCTTCTGCCTCTGTTCTAAACCTTGCCTCCCTATTCCCTCACAAGGGTATTCTTGTTCCCCTTTTAAAGAAGGAGGGAAGCATTCACATTTTGATCATCCGTCTTGAGTTTCATGTGTTCTGTGCATCTACGGTAATTTGAGTATTTGGGCTATTATCACTTATCAGTGAGTGCATACCATGTGTGTTTTTCTGTGATTGGGTTACTCACTCAAGATGATATTTTGCAGTTCCATTCATTTGCCTATGAATTTCATAAAGTCATTGCTTTTGATAGCTGGGTAATATTCAATTGTGTAGATGTACCACATTTTCTGTATCCATTCCTCTGTTGAAGGGCATCTGGGTTCTTTCCAGCTTCTGGCTATTATAAATAAGGCTGCGATGAACATAGTGGAGCACGTGTCTTTTTTATATGTTGGGGCATTTTTTGGGTATATGCCCAAGAGAGGCATAACTGGGTCCTCAGGTAGTTCAATGTCCAATTTTCTGAGGAACCTCCAGACTGATTTCCAGAATGGTTGTACGAGTCTGCAATCCCACCAAAAATAGAGGATTGTTCCTCTTTCTCCACATCCTTACCAGCATTTGCTGTCACCTGAGTTTTTGATCTTAGTCATTCTCACTGGTGTGAGGTGAAATCTCAGGGTTGTTTTGATTTGCATTTCCCTTATGACTAAAGATGTTGAACATTTCTTTAGGTGTTTCTCAGCCATTCGGCATTCCTCAGCTGTGAATTCTTTGTTTAGCTCTGAACCCCATTTTTAATAGGATTATTTGTCTCCCTGCAGTCTAACTTCTTGAGTTCTTTGTATATTTTGGATATAAGCCCTCTATCAGTTGTAGGATTGGTAAAGATCTTTTCCCAATCTGTTGGTTGCCGTTTTGTCCTAACCACAGTTTCCTTTGCCTTACAGAAGCTTTGCAGTTTTATGAGATCCCATTTGTCGATTCTTGAGCATAGAGCATAAGCCACTGGTGTTTTGTTCAGGAAATTTTCTCCAGGCCCAGTGTGTTCGAGATGCTTCCCCACTTTTTTCTTCTATTAGTTTGAGTGTATCTGGTTTGATGTGGAGGTCCTTGATCCACTTAGACTTAAGCTTTGTACAGGGTGATAAGCATGGATCGATCTGCATTCTTCTACATGCTCATTTCCAGTTGAACCAGCACCATATGCTGAAAATGCTATCCTTTTTCCATTGGATGGTTTTGGCTCCTTTGTCAAAAATCAAGTGACTATAGATAGGTATGTGGGTTCATTTCTGGTTCATCAATTCTATTCCACTGGTCTATCTGTCTGTCTCTGTACTAATACCATGCAGTTTTTATCACTATTGCTCTGTAATACTGCTTGAGTTCAGGTATAGTGGTTCCCACGGAAGTTCTTTTATTTTTGAGAATAGTTTTAGCTATCCTGGGATTTTTTCTTATTCCAGATGAATTTGCAAATTGTTCTGTCTAAGTCTTTGAAGAATTGGATTGGTATTTTGATGGGGATTGCATTGAATCTGTAGATCGATTTTGGTAAAATGGCCATTTTTACTATATTAATCCTGCCAATGCATGATCATGGGAGATCTTTCCATAATCTGAGATGTTCTTCAATTTCTTTCTTCAGAGGCTTGAAGTTCTTATCATACAAATCTTTCACTTGCTTGGTTAAAGTCACACCGAAGTATTTTATAATATCTGGGACTATTATGAAGGTCGTCATTTCCCTAATTTTTTTCTTGGCTTGATTCTCTTTTGTGTAGAGGAAGGTTACTGATTTATTTGACTTAATTTTATACCCAGCCACTTTACTCGAAGGTGTTTAATCAGGTTTAATAGTTCTCTGGTGGAACTTCTGGGATCACTTAAATATACTATCATATCTTCTGCAAATAGTGATATTTTGACTTCTTCTTTTCCAATCTGTATCCCCTAGATCTCCTTTTGTTGTCTGATTGCTCTGGCTAGAACTTCAAGAACTATATTGAATAAGTAGGGAGAGAGTGGGCAGCCTTGTCTAGTCCCTGATTTTAGTGGGATTGCTTCAAGTTTCTCTCCATTTAGTTTAATGTTAGCTACTGGTTTGCTGTATATGGCTTTTATTATGTTTAGGTATGGGCCTTGAATTCCTATTCTTTCCAGGACTTTTATCATGAAGGGGTGTTGAATTTTGTCAAATGCTTTCTCAACATCTAATGAAATGATCATGTGATTTTTATCTTTCAGTTTGTTTATATAGTGAACTACGTCGATGATTTTCCGTATATTATACCATCCCTGCATACCTGGAATGAAGCCTACTTGGTCATGATGGATGATTGTTTTGATGTGCTCTTGGATTCAGTTTGCCAGAATTTTATTGAGTATTTTTGTGTCGATATTCATAAGGGAAATTGGTCTGAATTTCTCTTTCTTTGTTGGGTCTTTGTGTGTTGTAGGTATAAGAGTAATTGTTGCTTCACAGAAGGAATTTGGTAGTACTCCATCTGTTTCAATATTGTGGAATTGTTTGGATAGTATTGGTATGACGTCTTCTATTAAGGTCTGATTGAATTCTGCACTGAACCGATCTGGACCTGGGCTCTTTTTGGTTGGGAGACCTTTAATGATTGCCTATATTTCTTTAGGAGTTATGGGGTTGTTTAAATGGTTTATCTGTTCCTGATTTAACGTTGGTACCTGATATCTGTCTAGGGAATTGTTCATTTCCTCCAGATTTTCAAGTTTTGTTGAATATAGGCTTTTGTAGTAGGATATGATGATTTTTTGAATTTCCTCTGATTCTGTAGTTATGTCTCCCTTTTTATTTCTGATTTTGTTAATTTGGACACACTATCTGTGTCCTCTCATTAGTCTGGCTAAGGGTTTATCTATCTTGTTGATTTTCTCAAAGAACCAACTTTTGTTTCTGTTGATTCTTTCTATAGTCCTTTTTTTCTACTTGGTTGATTTCAGCTCTACGTTTGATTATTTCCTACTCCCCCTGGGTGTATTTGTTTCTTTTAGTTCTAGAACTTTTAGGTATGCTGTCAAGCTGCTGATATATGCTCTCTCCTGTTTCTTTCTGCAGGCACTCAGAGCTATGAGTTTTCCTCTTAGCACAGCTTTCATTGTGTCCCAAAATTTTGGGTATGTTGTACCTTCATTTTCATTAAATTCTAAGAAGTCTTTAATTTCTTGCTTTATTTCTTCCTTGACCAGGTTATCATTGAATAGAGCATTGTTCAACTTCCACGTATATGTGGGCATTCTTCCCTTATTGTTGTTGAAGACCAGCTTTAGCCGGTGGTGGTCTGATAGGACGCATGGGATTATTTCTATCTTTCTGTATCTGTTGAGGCCTGTTTTATGACTGATGATATGGTCAATTTTGGAGAAAGTTCCATGAGCTGGTGAGAAGGAGGTATATCCTTTTGTTTTAGGATAGAATATTCTATAAATATCTGTTAAGTCCATTTGGGTCATGACTCTCTTAGTCTTTCTATGTCTCTGTTTAATTTCTGTTTCTATGATCTGTCCATTGAAGAGAGTGGGGTGTTGAAATCTCCTACTATTATTGTATGAGGTGCAATGTGTGGTTTGAGCTTTAGTAAGGTTTCTTTTACGTATGTAGGTGCCCTTGTATTTGGGGCATAGATATTTAGGATTGAGAGTTCATCTTGGTGGATTTTTCCTTTGGTGAATATGAAGTGTCCTTCCTTATCTTTTTTGATGAATTTTAGTTGAAAATTGATTTCATTTGATATTAGAATGGCTACTCCAGCTTGCTTCTTCCGACCATTTGCTTGGAAAGTTGTTTTCTAGCCTTTCACTCTGAGGTAGTGTCTGTCTTTGTCTCCGAGGTGTGTTTCCTGTAGGCAGCAGAATGCAGGGTCTTCATTGCATATCCAGTTTGTTAATCTATGTCTTTTTATTGGGGAGTTGAGTCCACTGATATTGAGAGATATTAAGGAATAGTGATTGTTGCTTTTTGTTATATTCGTATTTG
This sequence comes from Rattus norvegicus, assembly GCF_021556685.1. Taxonomy (NCBI): domain Eukaryota; kingdom Metazoa; phylum Chordata; class Mammalia; order Rodentia; family Muridae; genus Rattus; species Rattus norvegicus. The sequence goes on along the minus strand of NC_141544.1, from coordinate 53,500,720 downwards.
AATGTGATATAATGGTTCTGTGCTTGTCTTCTCTTTGTTATGTTGCCAAGATGATTAATTTCTTGATTTTTCTATGGTGTAGCTTGCCTCCTTATATTGGGCTTTACCATTTATTATCCTTTGTAGGGCTGGATTTGTAGAAAGATATTGTGTAAATTTGTTTTTGTTAAGGAATATCTTGGTTTCTCCATCTATGTCAATTGAGAGTTGCTGGATACATAACCTGGGCTGGCATTTGTGTTCTCTTAGGATCTGTATGACATCTGTCCAGGATCTTCTGGCTTTAATAGTCTCTGGTGAGAAATCTGGTGTGATTGTGATAGGTCTGTCTTTATATGTTACTTGACCTTTTTCCATTTCTGCTTTTAATATTCTTTCATTGTTTTTTGCTTTTGTTGTTTTGACTATTATGTGATAGGAGGAGTTTCTTTTCTGGTCCCATCTATTTGGAGTTCTGAGGTTTCTTGTATGTTTACAGGCATCACTTTCTTTAGGTTAGGGAAGTTTCTTCTATGATTTTGTTGGAGATATTTACTGGTCCTTTGTGCTGGGAGTCTTCACTCTCTTCTATACCTATTATCCTTATGTTTGATCTTCTCATTGAGTCCTGGATTTCCTGTATATTTTGGACCAGTAGCTTTTTCTGTTTTACATTATCTTTGACAGTTGTGTTGATGATTTCTATGGAATCTTCTGCTCCTGAGATTCTCTCTTCTATCTCTTGTTTTCTGTTGGTGGTGCTTGTATCTACGGCTCCTTGTCTCTTCCTTTGGTTTTCTATATCCAGGGTTGCCTCCCTTTGTGCTTTCTTTATTTCTTCTATTCCCATTTTTAATTCCTTCATCTGTTTGATTGTGTTTTCCTGGAATTCTTTCAGGGATTTTTGTGATTCCTTTCCATATGCTTCTACTTGTTTATTTATGTTTTCCTGCATTTCTCTAAGCGAGTTCTTTATGTCTTTCTTGAAGTCCTCCAGCATCATGATCAAATGTGATTTAAAATCAAGATCTTGCTTTTCTGGTGTGTTTGGATATACAGTGTTTGGTTTGGTGGGAGAATTGGGCTCCAATGATGCCATATAACCTTTGTTTCTGTTGCTTTGGTTCCTGTGCTTGCGTCTCGCCACTTGGTTGTCTCTGGTGTTACCGTGTTCTGCTATTTCTGACAGTGGCTAGACTGTCCTATAGGCCTGTGTGTCAGGAGTGCTGTAGACCCGTTTTCCTGTTTTCTTTCAGCCAGTTATGGTTACCGGGTGTCCTTCTTTCAGGCGTGTAGTCTTTCCTGTCTACTGGTCTTCAGCTGTTCCTGTGGACATGTGTCCTGAGTCCACCAGGCAGGTCGCTTGGCACAGAAAAGTTGGTCTTACCTGTGGTCCTGTGGCTGAAGTTGCTCCTGGGGGGCTGCTTTTGAGCTCTCTGTGAGAGCGGAAACCAGGAGGGCCTGACCCACCTTTTCCTGGGGCTCCTGTGCACCAGGGTCCCAGATGGTGTTAGGTGTTTTCCTCTGGAATCAGAAATGTGGGCAGAGTGTAGTCTCTTCTGGCTTCCCAGGTGTGTCTGCCCCTCTGAAGGTTTAGCTCTCCCTCCCATGGTATTTGGGTGCAGGGAGCTGTTGACTGGGTCCCTTCAGGTCCAGGCAATGTCTGGACTGCAGTGGACCTGCTGCTTGAGTGCCCCATCTTTCGGTTCCCAGAGGCCCTATACAGATTCCTCTTGGGCCAGGGATGTGGGCAGGGTTGGGAAGTATTGGTGGTCTCTCTGGCTCTGCAGCCTGAGGAGTGCCCACCTGTCCGGGCAGTGAGCTCTCTCTCCCATGGGGTTTGGGCCTGTTTTTTTTTTTGTTTGTTTGTTTGCTTGTTTGTTTTAAGACAATTAGTCAACAAATACCTGTAATTTGATATATTATCCCAAGAAATCATGGTAAATTATGATAATTCCTGGTTAGTTATACTTCACTCGTCACAAATAATTGAAAATTTGTATAAATTATATTTCTTATGCATATATAATATTCACGATCTTTCATATTGTTTGTTATATTTATGGTATTCTTTAATAAAATACAGGGAGAATATAGGCATCCTTTCTATTTTGAGTGGTAACTCTGACTTTGTAAATGAAAAATGTTGTAGTTAGGTTGAAAAATGAAGGAAGGAAGGTGTGAGAATAATTTTATATACCTCTCACAATGACCTCCTTATGGGGAAAACATGGTTTGTACCTTGTAGTGCTAAAGTAAATTATGGGACTTCTAGTAAGGGACTATAAAATAGTTTGATTGTCCAGGGGTACATTCTTGAAGGGGATACTGTGATGGTAGATCATCATATTGTTTTGTTTCCTGAATGTCATATAGCAAAGAATTCCCATATCACCACAATACAGTGCTTCATTCTAAAGTCAAAAACAGCAGGTTAAATTTTTCTTTTTGTTTAATCAAGACAAAGAAGTATGTCAATCGCACTGAAACACATGACCTTGAAAATTCTGTTAAGCATGAACCCAACCATGGCGCTCAGCTTTAGAAATGACCAATAGAAAATCCAGAGCTAAAATAGGTTCTTCTTTTTTTTTTTCAAGATCTTCCTGCATATAGTGTTCCTGATACCCTAGTCTCATTTTCCCCATTCATCATCCATTATCATCTTAAAATATTTCCTGTCCTTATGTCTGTACTCTTGCCTAAGTACAGTATAATACTTTTTTATATTCTCCTATTTCAAGAAAAATGCATTTGAGGTTTAAAAAGTCTTCCTATATTTGGGTCATGGGTCATGCTGTTCATTAGCTTTATAAATTGGATACATGATTTTGTTCTGGTGAGTTAATTTTTATAAAATGAAACCAATAATTTTTACTTTACAGATTCAGGATGGCTATTTCATTTATACATGTCACTTCTCTCTCTCTCTCTCTCTCTCTCTCTCTCTCTCTCTCTCTCTCTCTTTTTCTCTCTCTCTCTCTGGGTGTTTGTGTGTGTGAACATGTTCATACATGCATGTGTGTATTTGTGTGCATCAATGTGGTATTAGTGTACACGTGTATCTGTGTGTGAATGTGGATGCATGTGTGCACAAGTGTGTGGAGTCTATATGCTAACTTTTTATTCTATCTTCATTGAAACCACAGGTATTTTGTTATAGGAACAAAATGCTGATTGTTGTCACATAAGGAAAGAAATGCTGATCATGTGAATCCTTCATTTTTCTGTATGCTAAAATAGATTTTGTTAATATCAGCCTCAAATTTCCTACTTTAATATAAATCTGAATTTTTATCCTTATTGTTTATTCACAATATAATGAATATAATAGAAATAATTGCTATATTTTAAAGTGTTTAAATAATAAATATTTGAAAATGAACTTCATATACTTCCTATGACTTGTCCCAAAGTTACATGTGCTAAAAGCTTTGGTGCCTATGGAGCTCTTCCTGGGATATATTGATCAATTTTATAACTAGAGTATCATGAGCTGGGACTTTAGTCCTCTCAGATCATACCCTCAAACAAGACTGTGGTGGAAGCTTGTTCTCATTGTTTTCTCATAAAAACCATAAAGCTTGCTCCATGTGTTTCTCTCCCTAATATTGAATTTTGGTGTTCCTATTAGTACCATGAAGAAAGAATGAGATAGAGAGAGAGAAAGTGAGAGAGAGAGAGAGAGAGACAAAGACAGAGAGACAGAGAGAGAGAGAGAGAGAGAGAGAGAGAGAGAGAGAGAGAACACAGAAGGAGGGAAGGAAGGAAAATGATTAGAAAGAAGGCAGAAGATATTGAGAGAGATGGAAATGGGGAGAGAGAAAGATAGAGAGAAATAGACAGAGAGAGACAGAGACAGAGAGACAGAGACAGAGACACAGAAAGAAGCTGTGGAAACTAGGACTAGAACTTCCAGATCTGTGAAGAAAATAAATCTTTTCTCTATGTAATAAATTTTCTTATACAACTTGATGTGATAAAATAAAACTAATGCAATTTGTAAAAATCACCTTTCACTCCCAAGTAGTCTTCCATTTAATAATTCAATTTCAAATGTGATTATTAATTTTAATAGATGTTTTCTGACTTTAGCAATATTTACTACAATGCAACTTAACTTTAGCGTTATTGATATATTAAAATCCAAATAATGCAAAACCAACATTTCTACTTTTAAGGTTGTACTTATTAACGTATTAAGATTTTGAAATTATACATTAAGGCAGAAAATGCTCTCCCTTGAGAACAATTTTGCCCACTTACAGACAGTATCAGGGTAGTTTACCATGAGAAGTAGTGAATTGTCTTAAACTTAAGTTTTAGGGACAAGGGGAAAATGATCTACAAGCATTTATTATGAATATATCTATTAAATAACACATAATATATCTGCATACTAAGAGATAAGTATAAACACTGAAAGACATTTGAGAAAAAATAAAGAATTCATTAGTCTTCAGCAGAATTGTATAAAGAGGGTTGAGCCCATAGGAGGGTACTAAATATGTATATATAAAAGAGGACACTGATATATAAATATTAGTTATTAGATTTTCACATGGCATTTTAATACTCTCTCCCCCAATTCCTGTCTTATTCACCAACCCTCCTAATTCTTATGACTCTTTAATCAAATCCATTTAGCCCAGTTCATGAGTCCATATGGATATGAGATCATCCAATGGAATGTGGTCAACTTACCTGGGACTGTGCTCTTAGAGAAAACTGATATTTCCTTTCTGAGAAACTATAAATGGCCTAGTTTGGGTGTGAGAGTTCATAACACCCTCATTCTCCATGGAGATATATAATCTAGACTGAGCATTCACAGTTGTATTTCAAGCAACTGCAACTAAGAAACAAGCAGGGGGTAGGTATATTAATATCTTGACAGAAAAGCTCAAATGAACTACATTTTAACTTTGTTCTTTTCTCTATATATACTTTGATGTTGCATCTATATTTATAGCTTTATAAGAGTTCCTGTTAGTTTTCGTTAACATCAGATCAGGGCAAGATGTCATATTTACCTTAACACACAAAGACAAAACGACAGAAGAATGTATTTTGAGGACATACAGTACAAGTTGTGTTCACGCCTAAATAGAGAAGGGGCTGCCTAGGATAAGATGTGTAAAGATGCCTTTATAATAAATTAGCATCCTTTTTGCTCCTAAATTGAAATTCTTTATTCTGAAGCAAAGTGGAGATATTGTTCTGGCTTTCTATAGTATCGTAAGGTTCTAATACCTAACAAGTTTGTTTTGAAAAATAAGACACTAACTAAAAATAAATAATTGTCTTCCATTGGACATAAATTATCTCCACACGGACTCACGAGTTAACGAACTTAAGATGCAGTTGCACACCAGCTTTACCAATGGATTAATTGTTTACAAACTTACACATGAATGAGTTATTAGAAGTTGGGAGGTGATTTATTGGAACATGCCTTTAAAGAGTCCATTTCTTACCTGACCCTTTTTTGTCATCTACTATACCATTTTTTTTATATCTGAGTATATGAAGGTGAGCAACGCTCCTCCCCCAGGGCCTTCTGCCATTAAGTTTCTGTCTTCCCATTAATTCAGAGGCAATAAGTCAGTTGAGCATGAAAAAGAAGTTATGAAAGTGGGCCAAAAGAAAATTTTCCATTGCCTTTTTTTCAGAGATTTTTAATTATTAGAGCTGTCTAGCCAAGAAATAAAATGAGGATGTTTTTCAAGACCATAGAAATGAAGATATCTAGTCAACTTCCAGGTCAATAACAAATGGCATACATGTTTCATAAGATTCACATAAAATAGAACACTGATATCTGAAAACAACTAATACTTACTTATAAAAATTTTTGATATCAATATGAGGGCATTTGGAGAGACCTTAGCGAAAATAACAACTAAATACAGTCCTAACATCACGATAGATGTTGATTATGCTAAAACAAATATATTTTCATAGTATTGTTTTTCTAAAAAGCTGTGATATTTGCAGAATATAGACATTCTAGTCTTATTGTAGTTATTTGATAACTGAAGGTAATACTATTAGTAAAATTAACTGGCACACAAGAAATAATCCAGTTTTGCTCTAAGTACATTATTATTAATAATTGCCTAATTAGCATAATGTATCAATAACATAAATAAAAATAACTGAGTTTTGATGATTATATGTGACTTTTCCCATATATTGACAATATAGAAAATGTTCGCAGCTTTATTTAAAGGTAACCATAATAGGGCATTACATTTAAGGCAATTATACAGTTTAACTAAATTTAATTTGAAAGCTAAAATAAAAATTAAAAATTAATATGATTTTTCCAAGACATTATGCTCACTTTGTATAAACATTCAAAGGGAATTCATGTGTATGTATATGTGCAGACTTTGTTTATATACCTATTTAAAAAGCTTCTTTACCTTTTTTCTTGCATTTGTGCTTCTTAATTATATGGATGATGAAAATAAGTAAAGCATTACATTTCTTGATCAACAAGTTTTACTTTGCTGAATGAAAACAAAATACATCATTTTAAGAGCCTACTTTGATTACTATAAATTATTTCAAAATACTAATTTCATGGGGTGCATATTATTAAAAAAATCTTGTTCAACATTTAATGCTGACCTATGCTTTTAAAAACATAGTCCTTTGTTCTAAATTTTCTAAAATTGTACTTCATCTATAAGCCATTAAGGATCCATAGGTTATGCTTTTAAATATCATCTTTAAAACATTTTGCAGGATTAATAACCTACTGGGGTTAATATTTCCCAGATGGGATTCAGCACATCAACCACTCTAAACCAGTCATTAATTCTCTGAAATTATATTATGTCTTCATTCATGACATAAAAAGTTCCCAAGTTATTTTACAGTCCTTGTATTTCATAGATAAATATCTTTCTTCCAATCCATGAACCTGAATTTTATGAGAAAATTAATCATAGGAACATGAGTCAGACTAGTAAAACACAAAATTAGCAACAAATACTAAACCTTCCTACATGTACTTAAAAATTTTTGAAAAAGAATACACTTAAATGCTTGCTACAGTTTTGCCTTTTTCTCCAGGGAGGATTTCTGTACAGTTAATACTAGACTTTTTCATCTTTAATTACACTTGCAAAATGTAGTATTCAACTAGTATATTATTAAAATAGTCAGTTGCGCTTCTATTTCTCTGTTAAACAACTTTTCTTGCACTCCTGTCATATTATACACATTGTCTAATTTAATTCTACTTACATAAAAAACATCCAGTTTGTTATACCATACAATACCAACTGCCAATTTACAATCAATAGTTCACCACACAGTTTGGTTCAAATGCTGCGATAGGCACTGAGCTTCACACATTCTGAAATAATGTTTTCTGAACTAATCTTTAGTAGTACCAGTTTTCAGGAAAAGAGTATGAATCTTTACTGTTTTTAACTACAGACTAGAGAACTTGGTTCTGATAGCCAGAGAGAAAAGTAAGCAGGCCACCAGAAATGGGGAATTTTCAGAAAGGCTGGAAACTGGCGCTAAATGAAGCTCAGAAAATGTCAGGTGATGAATGGAGAGTGGCAGATAATGGCCACTCTACATATCTACAGAGGATGTAGGTTAATGAGAGGAGAGAAAAATCTTATTAATAGGATAGAGACATGGTTGACAGAAGATGCACATTGAATCACTGCTTGAGTGACTAAAGGTAGTTTCTGGAGAAAGAAACATACCACGGTGAGTCAAGAGATAAACAACAAGGAGTTAAATGAACCCATGGAGTGGTAGATGAGAGTGAGGAAGGATACTGGTTAAAAGACTTGGAGGAAATAGAATCTACAGGGCATGCTACTTGCCTGTGAGGTAGAAGAGTGAGTTGATTATAGACAAGAACCAATTATCTGTATTAAAAAATACTTCCTAAGACATGTTAAATCTATTGTTAGGCTTTACTATTAATATCTTAAAGTATTTATGTGGCCTTGTATGATGTTTAGATATAGACAGCTGAATAAATTAAGTCATGTTTATGCATTTAAACAATTCTGGTTAAAATAGATTTTTAACCTGCTCGAACAAACAAAACAAACAAACAAGACAACAGCAACAACAGAGACAACAGCAACAACAACAGAGCCAGCATCTTAGGTGAACCATGCAACACAATAATTAATTTAAAAACAAAACCAGAAGTGTATATATATATATATATATATATATATATATCAAAACTTAGAAGTATTAATGTAAAAAAAGAAAGAAAATAGTATATCATATAATTAATGACCTGGTTTAAATATGCTAATTCTTTTCAAAAGAGAAACGATTACAAGGAGTGATTAAATTTCTATGTTAAAAAAAGAGCAAAGCCACTGAAAAAAAAATAAATTCAATTCATACTGACTTTTAAGTGCTCCAGGAATATGAAAGCAATCACTTATTCACAAATAATAAACATTTCACATCTGATTTTCTAAATTGCCATTCCTTCCTGTCCTTAGCTCATAATTAATTTTACCTTGTCTAATATATGTTCTTGCAGCTAATGAAAATATAAGAAAGCAATCAATTGTTTTTTAGATGCTATTCAGAGCTGGTGTTATGAGATAGTTGGGAGAAACGTTACAGGGATTGTAGATATCTATTAAATATTTACATCTTATGGCCTCTAATATACTACAGAAATTCATTCATCTGTTTCTCGTGCAGCAGGAAGGTCATTTCCCTAACTCACTACAAGACTAGATGAAAGAAAGTCAGCGGTTTGACTTAAATTCATGGTCCTGTGTTTTCTTAAAGGAGATTTTAATGTCTCAGCTTTTATTCCCCTATTCTGATCTGTATCAAATTAGCCACACATCTCCATTTATCACTGCTATCATTATTTCCATGATTGCTATAAACTGTCATTATGCTTACAGGATGTATTTACAGTCTGGCAGTCTGAGGTAAAACATAAAGCTTCTTAAAATTGACATATATGATTTTATAGATATGGACTGCAATATGGTTTTTTATATTTTTATTAAATATATTTCTTCACTTACATTTCAAATGTTATTCCCATTCTCGGTTTCCTGTTCATAAGTCCCCATTCCCTCCCCTGTCCTCCCCCATATGGGTATTCACCATGTACATCCCCCTTATTGCCCCCTACCATTTTCCCCTGCACTGGGAGTCCACCCTTGGCAGGACCAAGGGCTTCCCCTTCCACTGGTGCTCTTACTAGGCTATTCATTGCTACCTATGAGGTTGGAGCCCAGGGTCAGTCCATGTATAGTCTTTGGGTTGCGGTTTAGTCCCTGGAAGCTCTGGTTGGTTGGCATTGTTGCTTTTATGGGGCTGCAAGCTCCTTCAACTCTTTTGATACCTCTCTGATTCCCCCCAAGGGGGTCCTATTCTCCGTTCAATGGTTTGCTGCTAGCATTGACCTCTGTATTGGACATGCTTTGGATATGTCTCTCAGGAGAGATCTAAATCCGGTCCCTTTCAGCATGCATTTTCTAGTTTCATCAATCTTATCTTGTTTTGGTTATGCCACATGTGGGTCAGGTTCTGAATGGCTATTCCTTGAGTTGCTGCTCTAAACCCTACTATGGATATTTTTTCCCCTTTTAAGAAGGAGGGGAGCATCCACATTTCGGTCATCCTTCTTGAGCTTCCTGTGATCTGTGGATTGCATCTTGGGTAATTCGAACTTTTTGCCTAATATCCACTTATGAATGAGTGCATACTGCAATATGATTTATTCTACATATATGTATATGAATATGACAATAATCAAACGAGGGACTTTACTTCAAAATGACCTTGATCTAGAGGTTTGATGAGTGAATGATATCCAGAGAGTAAGTGTGTACTGTTCCAACAATGTGAACATAATTAATATAGAAAACTGATAACTCACAATTGTGCTGTTTCTGTGATAAACCTCAACTTGTGAGTATAGGTCTTTGAAACTCATTTATGTTAAAAATTTGAGAAAGTCTATAACTCTGGGCTAGAAGAAGCCTGGAATGTGGCAGCTGGAGATATGGAGATTACTCAGACATTCTAGCAGGAGTTGAGATTAGGAAGCCTAGAAAAACCATAAAAGAAAAACCTGTTTCATGGTCCTTCAGAGGAGAATAAGGACTACCAGGAACTGACCACGCTCTCTTAGGGCAAAGAGTCAGCCTGCCTATGTCCTGAGGAACTGAGTGAAGCTGAGGTTGAAACTAATGGACTGCCATGTTTGGTGGTAGCATGACTCACAAAATACTAGTTTTGTAGGCTTGTAAGGTGCAAGACAATGATTTTCATGAGGTGTGGCTTGCAGGTTTCCACCTCGCTGACTCAATCCATGTTCAGAAGGCCATAGAAGGCTTTGCATAAACCCTCGGCAATGAGTCCTAAGCTGTAGCAGAGCTGCCAAAATGTTGCATATACCAGACCCATGGATGCTCACCAAACGCACTAAGGGGATCTGGCTTCAAAGAGACACTGTATGTGCTTCAAGCAGAAGAGCGAGGAAGGCTGTTCTATTAAAGCCATTTATAGGCCAGATGATTTCATCATGAGCCCTAGATACTGGGTATCAAGCAGCAGCTTTTGCCATTTCCTCTTATGGTTGGAAATTAGCGTGCAATGTCACATTCTTCTCTTTTAGAATGGAAATGGTCATTCAGGACCATTTTGTATTAGAAGCGTTTTTGTTTTGTTTTGTTTTGTTTTGTTTTGTTTTGTTTTTTTCTGAGTGCCCTGTAAGGAGACTCTGTCTTTAGCCTTAGAAGACGTAGAATTTGAAACTTTGTAGAAAATATTAAAAAGCAAAAGCCTGTTGGGATTTTTAGAAATTGAACCGAATGCATTTTGCAATACGATGAACATGAGACTTTGTGACAGTGGATGGAAAGTTAGGGCTCGTTAGTTATATGGTGTCATATATAGAGTGTCAAGCTGTGAGGAGGTGCTTGTTACTGTTAATACTGATTGTCAAAATGAACTGATCTACAGTTGGGTAGAAGATAAACATCTATGCTTGACAATGAACGACCTATTAGATTGGTTTAATTGAGATGGAAAGCACCATTTTCATGGTAGGCATGGTTCTGGAGTGACTAAACAGGACAAATCAAGAATGAATACTACTAGCTTGTTGTATCTTTCTCTTCTCCTGCCATGGATGCAATAGAACCAGCTTGGTCAAGTTAGTCTTTATGGATTCTCTGACATATTGGACTGTACTCATGAATGGTGAGCTGAAAATAACCTTAAGTTTATTTTTTCAGCTACTTTGTCCAAGAAAGATATAAATTTTCTAGAAGAGTATATTAAAATTGACTATAAATCTTAAAGGAGTTGGGTAAAGGATACACACAAGCCATGATTTAAGTTTGTTCTCTAGTTCATTTGGTAGGCAAAGAGAACAGGCTACTGTAAATTAACCTTGGGCACTATGATATATTTAGGCACTCTCTCTCTCTCTCTCTCTCTCTCTCTCTCTCTCTCTCTCTCTCTCTTGCTCTCTCTCTCTCAACATAGATAAACGTTAAGAAACAATAAAGATATTTTCATTTAAATGAAAATTAAAGTAATTTGTGATCATTTATCTTATAAAAAAGATTTAAAATTCTTAAGAAGGAAGAAAATTGGTATGTCAGAATCCTCCAAGATATAAAAAAAAAGGAAGGTTAGAAAACAACAACCTTAAACACCGCCCTTTGGAATTTTCAGAGGAGATCTAGCTACCTTACATTGCTGTCCTGCTTTTATTTTGACCACAGGGGCTACATAGGGACATTTAGGTAATGACAGCTCAACTGGAGCCAGTATGTATTTTAATAGAACATGCTCTTGAAAGCAGTGACCAAAGGATTAAAGATCGGTTTCAAATTTGGTACTTCAGTTCTCAAAAAATAAAAGAGAAGCTTGGGTATTTATCATGGTACTCAAAAGACACTCTCAGTTGTCACACTGCAAAAGCCTTTCCTCTGTAGAGTGCTTTTTCATGCCATTAAAAGAAGAAAGTTTAGTGCTGGGGCAGGGGAAACAGAGAGGGGAAGAAGGAGGAGTATATATAAAAAGAATAATATAAGATAAATATTTTTTTTATTAACTTGAGTATTTCTTATATATATTTCGAGTGTTATTCTCCTTCCCAGTTTCTGGGCAAACATCCCCATAATCCCTCCCCCTCCCCTTCTCTATGGGTGTTCCCCTCCCCATCCTCCCCCCATTGCCGCCCTCCCCCCAACAATCACGTTCACTGGGAGATAAATATTTTAAAAACAGAAAGTCATCAAATAAAGGAAAAACCAAAAATAATAATAGGATCTCAATTTTCCCTGTTTATTTCCTACAAAAATTGCCTCTGGGTTAGAATAAGTTGAAAATTTTCCTCCAGAGTTATGTTCTGGTAGCTGCAATCCGTCAAGTTTTAGGACACTGTTATCATAACAGAACCTCATGTCTAATTTAGCTTTAATACACACAGTTATACATATGAATATATATGTGTATATGTAGAATTTTAGTATGTAGTATATAGCAATAATTCTGAACTGGCCATTCACAGTTTAAAGACCATAGCTACTATGAGATTTGAGGTAACGAGTATGAGCACACACATACCCCTTCATGACGAATAGAACCTGAATCCCTTGTACTCATCATGCTATTTTTCTAATAGTTCTTGTTCAGTGGAGGGATGTATACATGAATTTTCATTTCATTTAGATTTAAGAGAATACTTCTTTTTATTTACCACCATTTGTTCAAAATAACATTGTAATGATAAAATATTTTGGTAAGGCTATAGGAAAAAATTACATATATTGGAAAGGTAATTCCAGATAAAGAAAACAAGCAATTTGTACAATGCTATATTCAGATTTTCACTTATTCCAAGTATTTACAGAGTTAAGCAATGATAATTATAGTAATATATTTTGTTTGTTATATCCACAAAATTTTATATGCCTATAACAATCTAAGGAAATGTATTAAAACTATTAATGTTTTCTTCTCTGTCTGTATGGAGAGTAAATTCTAATGGCTATAAAATATCTGGCATCAATGGGAGGAGAGGCCTTGAGAAAGCCTGATGTCCCAGTATAGGGGAATGCAGTGCTGTTAGGTGAGAGTGGATGGTTGGGTGGGTGGGGAAGCACCCTCATAGAAGCTGGGGAAGGGAGATGGAATAGTGCATTTGTGGAGGGGAAACCGGAAAAGGGAATAACATTTAAAATGTAAATAAAAAATAAATAAACTTTCATACGAAGGCCAATGGGATGTCTCAACTAGTAAAACTGCTTATTACCAAGCCAAGTAACTGAATTTGATCCTTGGAATTCACAAAATGAAATGAGATGACAATAACTGTATATTGTTCTTTGTTGTCCATATGTCAGCCACATACCACACACACACACACACACACACACTCACTCACATACACACACATACCACACACACACACACACACGCATATACCACACACGCATATACCACACACACATATACCACACACACACACACACACTCACTCACATACACACACATACCACACACACACACACACACGCATATACCACACACACATATACCACACAAACACACACACACACACTCACTCACATACACACACATCACACACACACACACACACACACACACACACACACACACACACACACCTGCAGCTGTTATTGAGATATGAGAATAATGTTCACAACTCTTCTAACTGCTGTGGTTAAACTGGAGTCAGTTTGACTGGAATAAGAAACACCTAGAAAACTGAGAAAACATTCCTGCCAAAGATTTTGAGGATGTTTCTGAGACTAATTAATATTTGAATGAACAGAATGAGTAAAACGACACTCCCTTATGAAAGTGGGAGACCCCACAAGGCATAAAACTGGAAGGGTGAATTCACCATGTAGGATGAGCTTACGTGTCTTTTTTCCCAGTCCTCAGTTACTGTGCCTCATCTTCTTGAGACCTTTTGATTTCACAGCTTAATTTGGTGAATATTTTCCTACGCATTGTAATGTAGACATTAGAATTGATAGAGAAACAGTTGCTTCCTCTGAATATCAGGATTTTAGACTTAACTGAATTCTGCCACTGCCCTTCTTGCAAATTACATTTTAGATAATTCCGAAAATTTTAGTACAATAGCTTTTGTGATTTCAAATATAAATTAGAATTTTATGGAAACTATACATCATATAATTATCAGTATATGCAATGAATTCTAGAAATTTTGATTATTAGTATGAAACCTGATTGGAAATGACATTTATTAAAGAACTTTACTCAGATAATATAGTACAGATAAAATTATGATACCTAACACTACATTTTCTCAGACATTTTGGTGACAATTCCCTCAGAATTAAATGAACACTTTAACATTGTAATGATAGATTGTTTATAAAACAAATGACAGAAGTAGTCAACTAAAACACAAATATTCTATTCCACATGATTATTTTTTTGTTTGAGGAGCGTTTGTTGAATAAATAACATTTGTTATAAAATGTACACTCCAGTGAAAGCTTCTATAACATAAATACACGGCCATGTAATTTTTTCCTATCAGATACATATTCGAAGTTATAATGAAGGAAGTAAAGTAGAACAAATCAGTAAAGAAATGATAAGTGAGAATATTTGTAGGAAAAACAGATAATCAAACTGTTGACAATATCTACCCATATGGATTACTGAACTTCTTGTTTGGTAGAAGAAGAATAAAAGTATCTACAAACAACAATTTTTATTTAGCTTAAGGTAAAAAATAAGCAGAAATACAGTGGAATGTAGAAATTATGTAAAATGAAGCGAAATACATAAAAACTCAGTAATAACCACAGCTAAAATATCAATACGTAGGAGATAATAGAATTTTATGAGTTATACATTTGAATCATCCTTTAGAAGTGACCTTGAAGATTACATATACGTAGTCACCAATTTTCAAAAACGCTTCTGTAGTAACTAATATTTTTATTACATGGTATCTTGCTCATATTTGTTCACTCTAGTTATATGTTGCATGTCTGTAGAAATGCAATTATGATTACCATATTTAACCTGAGTACAGAAAAAACTGATGGATATGCACATGGGTATATTATTTTAAGGAAAACAGGTACAAATTTTTCTAAAAATTCCATTCATAACTTGGAACATTAAACAATCAATATTAACTCATGAAAACGAGATTATTTATATAGTATTCACATTCATTACCAGTTCAATTGAACTTTAGTCTTTTCCATGTGACTTAAGTAATATGCAAAACTGTGTACAAATCTGGGGGTTCCTTTAACTTTCAGAGACGATCCAATGAACACAAGATCGATGCTACCTTGAAACCTTTAATGGCATTCAAACTTACCCCATTCAGTGGATATGTTTTCCATCCTAGTTCTCCCATCACTGTAGTTGTATCAAGCAACACAACTAGAATGAAATAGATAAAACTCACATAAGTATCTCAAGAGATGCAAACATAGATCAACATTAGTTACAACATCAGTATCAAATGATCCTACTATTTCTTCACCACGCTGTCTTAAAAAGTACTATTACTTTGAAATTATTTATGTTTCCTGTGACAATACTTTCAGACATGAATATAAAATGATTAGAATTAATGCAAAAATTCTGCATATGTGTTTGGTTTAATAATGTCAATTAACACTGATAGTCAAATAACCATTACAAGGTCATATTTAATATGACAGTCTTTTCAATTTAATAAAATAAGCCATACTGTTTATTCCCTGAATTTCTTTTTTAAATGCATATAATATACTTTTATTGAATTTTTAAAATTTTTTTGAGACTTAGCTTATAATTCTAACCCTTTCACATTATTCCATAGTCTATATATTCTGATTTATGTATTCCTTTGCATACATGAACATTTTTTTCCACAGCTTTTTCTTCACACACGGTGGTTTAGTTAACAACACTGGACATGCCTACTCCATAACAAAAGCACAGACTCAAATGTTATCCCCTTTCCCAGTTTCCCCTCCAGAACCCCGCTATCTCCCCCTGCTTCAATGAGGGTGCTCCCCCACCAATATTCTCTAAATTTCATGCATAGTCTATTAAAATAAAAGCTACTAACAGGTCTCTGTTCTTTGATGATGCTATGAAATTTTCATGTAAACATCAGAAAAAAATGAAGATGGATCGTTTTGAATAAATCATAGCTTCCAAAGCATGGAATACCTAAGCATTAGCTAGAATACTAACTTCAAGCTGAATTAAAGAAAAATTAAAGCTATTAATCTTCCTGTCCTGCCCATGCCTTTTGCCTGGGCAGATCATCAGTGTGTCTGTCCATTGGAAGACACTAGAAGTCCTGAAGGCCAGGAGATCTATTCTACCAGGGAAACAGGTAAGGTACCCTCCCAAGTAACAGTAGTCTCTGGGACCCAATGGAGCCCAGCTGACTCAGGACCTATTCACTCTGCTCAAACTGTATCTCCCTTCCTTCATGTGCCTTCCACCAGGGCAGATCATCAGTTTGTCTACCTCTATGATGACCCCCACATTCTGAAGGCTTCCAGGAGATCAGCTTTATCCAGGGCACAGATCCCACAATCTGAAGGCCTCCCAGGAGATCTAATTGCACCCAGGGCAACAGATTATATGCTACTATGAAGACCCCACATTCTAAGGGCCTTCCAGTAGATCTGCTACAGTCAGGGCCTCAGGCCTCACAGGAGACTTACAGTAATCCAGGTACATAAGAGGCAGGTTCCAGAGAGAGACACACAGGTCAGTCATCACCAGAGATAACCAGATGACAAGAGATAAACTCAAGACCATAGTCAACAGAAGCCAATATACTTTGGCACCATCAGATCCCAGATCTCCTACCATAGCAAGCTCTGGCTATCCCAAAACACCTGAAAACCATGATACTGGCCTAAAATCCTATATCATAATATAGTCCTTTGAGGAGGATATAAATGACTCAATGAAAGAAATGCAAGAAAACACGGGCAAACAGATAGAAACCCTTAAAGAGGAAACAAATAAAACCCGCAAAGAAATACAGGAAAAGAAAAAACAAACAGGTAAAGGATTTAAACAAAGCAGTCCAAGACCTAAAAGTAGAAGTAGAAACAATAAAGAAATAACAAATGGAGGCAACCCTGGAAATGAGGTCAGGAGCTACAGATGCAAGCATCACCAACAGAATATAAGAGACAGAAGAGAGAATCTCATACATAGACGATTCCTTAGAAGACATTGGTCAAAAATATATAAAATACAAAAGAACTCCTATCACAAAATATCCAAGATATCTAGGACACAATGAAAAGATCAAACCTAAATTAATAGGAATAGAAGAGAGAAGATTCTCAGGTCAAAGGACTACAAAACATCTTCAACAAAATCATAGAAGAAAACTTCCTCAACCTAAAGGAAGAGATGGCCACAAATGGACAAGAAGCCTATAGAACGTTAAATAGATTGGACCAGAAAAGAAAATTCTCTCATCACATGATAATCAAAACACCAAATACACAGAGTGAAGAAAGAATAGTAAAAGCTGAGAAAGGGGGAACACAATCAGGTGTGAGTGGGGAGACAGGACAGGACAAGCACAATGAATAGAGATATGCAACCTCAGAAGGTGGGACGTATGGGGCCCCTCTAGACACTACCAGAGACCTGGGAGGTAAGAGTCTCTCAGGACTCAAGTAGAGGGTCCTTAGATGAAATGTCCAACAGTTGGGATAGTGAACTTCTAAAAACAAACAGGTAAAGGAATTAGGTAAAGGTAAAGTCCACCTCCAGTAGAATGAAAGGGTATCAAGTAGAGGAATGGGGTTGCCATCCTACAGTCAAAAATACTGACCCACTATTGTTCTTCTCTCAAAGAACTGCAGGGATTAAAATGGAGAAGAGACTGTGGGAAAGGAGGTCCAATGACCAACCCAACTTGAGATCTATTTCAAGGGGAGGCTCCAAGGCATGACACTAATATGCTATGGTGTGCTTACAGACAGGAGTCTAGCATGGCTGTTCTCTGAGGTCCAACAAGCAGCAGACACAACACAGATATAGGTCATACCACATGGGACCTCCCTTCTGCCACGTCATAACCAACTTCATTCTGACACTAGCAGCACTCCCGTGGCATTTGTAGGCTTTGAACCTTATAGTCTATATTTTTTAGTAATTTTTATAGCACTTTCAGTAATTTCTTTTGTTGAAGTTAACTAAATTTTCTCATTTTTAAATATTCTCATGTTTCAGCCAAGCTATTCATTTTTCATATCAATATAAATTTAAGATTTTTTCTCCAAGTTCAATTCTAAGCTTTTTCTGTAAAAATATATATCATTTTGGGGAAAATAGAAATAAAATCTTATAGAGTAGACAATATTTAAAAAGTAACTGAATTTACAGTGAAATATGTGTCAATAAACTGTGAAAATCAATGTTCTGACAGGGTACTCAGATTCTAGATTTCTAGAAGCAAAGATGATGATAATATTCAGATGTATATTTTTTTTATTAACTTGAGTATTTCTTATATACATTTCAAGTGTTATTCCCTTTCCCGGTTTCCGGGCAAACATCCCTCTCCCCCCTCCCTTTCCTTATGGGTGTTCCCCTCCCAACCCTCCCCCCATTGCCGCCCTCCCCCCATAGTCTAGTTCACTGGGGGTTCAGTCTTAGCAGGACCCAGGGCTTCCCCTTCCACTGGTGCTCTTACTAGGATATTCATTGCTACCTATGGGGTCAGAGTCCAGGGTCAGTCCATGTATAGTATTTAGGTAGTGGCTTAGTCCCTGGAAGCTCTGGTTGCTTGACATTGTTGTACTTTTGGGGTCTCGAGCCCCTTCAAGCTCTTCCAGTTCTTTCTCTGATTCCTTCAACGGGGGCCTATTCTCAGTTCAGTGGTTTGCTGCTGGCATTCACCTCTGTATTTGCTGTATTCTGGCTGTGTCTCTCAGGAGCGATCTACATCCGGTTCCTGTAGGCCTGCACTTCTTTGCTTCGTCCATCTTCTCTAATTGGGTGGCTGTATATGTATGGGTCATATGTGGGGCAGGCTCTGAATGGGTGTTCCTTCAGTCTCTGTTTTAATCTTTGCCTCTCCCTTCCCTGCCAAGGGTATTCTTTTTCCTCATTTAAAGAAGGAGTGAAGCGTTCACATTTTGATCATCCGTCTTGAGTTTCGTTTGTTCTAGGGATCTAGGGTAATTCAAGCATTTGGGCTAATAGCCACTTATCAATGTATATTTTAAGTGGCTGTGTGCATAGGACCTTGGTGGCTGAGCATTTATGGTTGCAAATGTTGTATACTACAGAACTTCTATGAGCCTGCGAAGGTTGCCTAGTACAATTGTCTTCTGAGGGACTCCACCCAGCAGCCAATGAAAAGAGATGCTAAGACTCATAGCCAAGTATTAGATGGATCTCTGGAAGTCCTGTGGAAAAGTTTGAGAAAGGATTGAGGAAACAGAAGGGAATAAGACTCGACATGAAGACCAACAGGGTCAAGTACCCTGGAGCCATGGGTGCTCCAAGAGACTAACAAACCAACCAAAGAGCATAAAAGGACTGGACCTGAGCCCCCACACGTATGTAGCAGATATGCTGTTGGCCTTCATGCAGGTCCCCAAGCAACTGAAATGAAGGCTTTGCGTGACTCTCTTGCCTATCTATGGATCCTGCTCCTGTAACTAGGCTATCTTGTCAGGCCACAGTGGTCACGTGGTGGTTGGAAATGGGGTTATAAAGTGAATAAATACACAAATTAATGGAGAAAAAATACCTATAGAACGTTTCCTATAACCAAAGGTAATTCACAATCTGGTAAAGAAAGCAAAGCTTCCCCAAAACCAATCCCTCCCAAAACAAACCTTCGCTGAAATGAGAGGCGAGAGTTCTCTAAACAGAGAGCATAGAGACCTAATAGGTGTTCCATAGACTTAGCAACCAGGTTAATGGAGATTAAAAGGACCACAATTGCTAGTTGGAAGTGGTAAAGCTGAGATACTATACACTGTTGATTACAAGTGATATGATCAGGTAAAGAGGAAAGGGTTGCTCTCAAGGGATGAGGAAGGGAAATAAATGCAGAATTGGGGAAGTTAAGGGGACAAGCAGCATGCAAGTGAATACATGAAGAAATGAGAAGGAGGCTCTTTGAAGAAGGAGAAGGAGGTAAATACAGAAGGAGGGATGAAGGGAAAATAATACTAAGGACGTCTGGAAAAAATCACAAGGAAACATACTATTGAGGATCAGATGAAATGTACATTACACATAATTCTGTATAAATATACCTATATTGTTTACATAATCTTTACTCACCTGGGCTGAGAATATCACCAAACTCCAAAAACCATTATTCTTTCAATATTCCTTCCGACCCCATGTAAAGAATCTCATTTCTATTCTGTTCTCTGGCATTCGTTTTATGGTTTCTGTCTCTGCAGTTTTACTTTCCCCAGTATATAAATTAGACATCACATGACATTCACACTTTTGAGTCCATGTTTCTTACATGGCATTGTGGAGCTGGCCTTCATATCTGATGCTTCGAGAGCAAACAATCTGGTTCTTATCATGACTAATAATTAATGATTCCACTATATGGAACCCTTATCTTATGGCCAAATGGACTCTTACCATTGAGGATATTAAATTAAAACCATTATAATATTCATGTAATATCACTTTGATGAAAATAATTAGAAGTTTTGGTTACAAGTAAATGTGCACATCTCCAGTGGCAGGTGTTATTGATTTCTAATCGGTTCACATGCCAAATCTTGAGACGGTCTTGCCTCTGAGTAATTCTGACATGGGTCCTGTTGCCTTCCTTTTTAGTGTTCACATCCATTCTCAATAATAATGAACAATTATCTTTTATACTACTTGAGAGTGATACTCTAGAAGAAAAACATTATTGGTGCTAAATTTTCCGAGTTTGGATGCATTTACTGATAGATGGATATAACCATATACGTTTTCACTTAGTTTTGGTTTGAATATTGGGACATGGTTTCTCTATGTTGCCCAGTCTTCATGTGACTCATTATATAGGACACCAAGACACAAAACTAGTCTCTCCTCTGCTTCACCGACCCAAGCATCTGGCATAGCAGTCTCAGTAATAAGGTTTATCTTCATTTGAGTGTTTGTGCCCTCATTTGTTTATCCATTTATTCATTCATTTTTATCTCCAGACCTACAGCTGGTTTTTCATAGCACCAATACTATGTCAGAGAAAAATATCATATTCTACTAGAGAATAACAAAGGGATCTAACAAATCATTTCCATAATTTTCTATTGGCCAAATAACGAACACGGCCATACATAAGGGTAAATGAAATACTCCAGGTATGATAAATCCATGCCTTTATAATAACATACTTAGTGAGCATTTTTGCAGCTCTGTAGAAAAGCATATTGTTTATAAGTGGTGCATAAACTGGATATAATAAAACATGCATTTTGCATTTTCTGTATAAACCAATTCTGCTGAAAGAAATAGCTTCTGAAAGGAAATTTTTCTTGTTGAAATACTCTAGTTAATAAATTGAGAAGGAATGACCAGATTAGGATGCACTATTTGCTATTGCTAATGAATTAATATATTTAGCTAATGGTTTTCCATGGCGGCTAACATCAGAGAAAGAAATAAAACTGGACATAAAATGCTAGAGCTTCTAAAACACGTTCTTTATAGTTTAATTTACTCTGTCTTAGTATACAATTCTAACAACACTGGAAGCAACAAAAAACAAAAATAGGAATCTGCAATAGCACACACACATGCGCACACACACACAAACACACACTCACACACACACACTCACACACACACACTCACACACACACTCACACACACACTCACACACACACACACACACACCATTGCTTGCTTCAATGCAAGTTATCTTGCATTCAATGCAAGTTATCTCACAACTATAAAAGCATATAACACCAGTATGATAGCTAAATAATCAATCATACTGTTACTTATCTAGCACATTTATACTTTGGAAGTATTTTGTTATTTCACTATTAAGTAGCAGGATTAGTGATTAATTCACACTAACTGAAGTGAGGACGTGGTGATCTCTTCTTCAAGTGATCTCTAAAATGTCTTAATTATCTTATAAAATCAATATGTCAAAGGAACATCTGCATTCCCATTTTTAGTGTAGCAACCTTTATAGTTGGCAAGAAATGAAAAGATAAATAACACACACACACATTTACAAACACACACACCGGGGGGATAAGGAGGGAGGGACTGGAGAGGGAGAGAGAAAGGGAGAGGGTGAGGGAGAGGGAGAGACAGACAATGTAGGAACAAAAAAATGAAAATCATTCCTTTACACTGCATGGGAGATTATTATTTTGAATGAAGTAAACCACAATGAAAGATATGTACAGCATGATAACTTTCATCTGTGGAATCTAAGAATATTGATATCTCAGAAGTTGGCAGTATAATGGTCATTATGAAGGGCTGAAGAAATGGGGCGGGCAGAAATTAGAAAAGTCTAATCTATAAAGTCTATATAAAGTCTATATATATTTATATGTATATGAATATATATATATTCATTCTGTAGACCACCTGTTAATTGGGCTATGAAAATGAATAGAGACTTCTCAGGAGAAAAAAATGTAAATTTTTAAGAAATACCTTAAAATGTGTTTGCAACTATACCAAAAGAAATTTAAAAGCACTTTGAAATTACATTTTACCCTAGTAACAATGGCTAATATCAATAAAACAAAACAGTAAATACTGACAGGATGTGAAGAATGGCTAACCATCTTGTCCTGGTGCTTGAATTACAATTTGGTGCAGCCACTATGGAAATCAGTAAGGCAATTCTTCAAAAAAAATAGATCCACCATGTGCAATACCATTTCTAGGCATATACCCAAAAAAACTCTATTTGCTACTAAAGAGACACATGCTCATCCATGTTCATAACTGCTCTATTCATAATATCTAGGACACGGAAAAAGCCTAGATGTCAATCACCTCATGAACGGAGAGTGAACATATGGTACCTATATAGAATGAAATTTTATTCTGATATAAAGAAAAAAGAAATTATAAAATGCACAGGTGAAAGGATGGAGTTGGAAATAATCGTCTGTGTAAGTTAACCTCACAAAGACAAATATCACATGCTCTCACTCATGGTGGATCTTTGTGTTAAATCTTTAAAGTTATGTTTTAATTTGTAATACATATAAATTCTAAGAAACTAGAAAGGGGCAATTTGTAGATCAGGAGAGGAAAAAGTCCAAGAGACAGGTAGCAGAAAAATGATTATATAAAGTAGAAAAAATAGTAGATAGTTTAAAATGTGTAAGAGTTGAAAGTGTATGGCAGAAATGTGGGTAAAGAGAAATAGCATAAGGAAATATTCAGAAAAGTTATATGGAAATCTACTATCTTACTATACAAATTTCATTTTTCTTTTTCATATTAAAGGGCTTAGTTGGAGTTAACCTACACATGGGAGAATGCGCTTTAAAGAAGCCAAATTGAGACCCTGTCTTGAAGGCGGGATATCTTTTCTGGAGTTGTTTCTCGGAGTTGTCCAGGAAGTCATCAAAAATAATATAGGGTATTCCTATTGCTCCTGGATGTACACCAAAACTTAATAGTAATAACCTATTACTTAAGACATCACATACTATAGTCACATCAGACGGAAAAATGAGGTTGATGCTGACCAGGAAGCCTTCTCACTTGCTGATTAATCTTCATAAAACTTGAAAGTGACTTTAGACAGGAAAAATACACTCTATAGTAACTGTAATAATGATTTGTATGGCAGGATATGCCCATGTGGCAATGATGCCACTCATGTTACAGAGGAAGCCAAGCACATTGTTAATGGATTTAAGGTCTGCTCTAATTGGAGAAATTTCTGCCTGGCACTGTTAGTTTTGCCAAGAACCCATGTTTGGGAAGTTCACAGGCCCAGGGGGTAAACCTAGTACCAGTGTTCTACTAAATGGGCACAATAGTAAGCTGCCCTCTGTGTTTATGTGTCTATAACCATTGACTAGTGCACCCGTCAGATTTCCTCAGAGATGTTTCCTTGTGTAGTGATTGCTGGCGACTCATAACTGATCACATTGCAGACATCCTGTCAGTTGAGTATTCAATAACTAATGAGACATGGTCATCAACTCTCCCAACACCAGAATCTCAGAATTATGGAGGAACAGGGTCAGAAACATTGTAAGAGCTAGATATGAGAAGAACAGAAGCTTAACGGTGTCTTCTCGACATGACACAATAGCTGCATTCTGGAGCAATAGCAACTGTGGATGCAAGGTTTGCGCAAGAGAAAGAAAATCAACATTCTTTTATGGGTATGGGAAAGCCTCATGAGTTCCAAAAATAACCGGTAAGCTTTTTTCAGTTGGCAGCTTCTTGGGTAGGAAGATAGAGTTTATTTTTGTTTTATTTTATTTTTTATGGGTGGTCTTTAGAAACTCAATCATGTTTCAATGACTGGCCTTGGAACTAAGGAGTATAAGCCAGCACAAATTGGATTTCCTGAATTATTACAAAAGAAAAGAGGATATTAAGGGGAGGTGGTGGGTGGATCTTAGAAGAGCTAGTTAAATGATAAGTGTGGTTAATATGCATTGTATGAAGTTCTCAAATAATAATATAATAGACTAATAATACTTTTGTAATTTTAAGTTTATTTTAATAACTAATGCTTATACAGTATGTGTAGTATTTTTATTTTTTTATTATCCTACTTTTAATTATATCTTTCTTGAGGTCAATTGACTACAATTACAAATAATTGTGCATATTTAATATATACCATTTAATAATATTAGATATAAACATATACCCACAAATCTATTAATTCAGTAAAAATCATAAACAAATTCAGCACCTTCAAAGGTTTTCTTTTGCTGACGTTTCCTTTTGTTGTTTTTCTCCTATCATCAAAGAATACTTTTCTGTTGCACATACAATATAGCCTAGAACAGCCATTATGCTGTATAACAGATCATTGGAATTTATTGACCTAGTGTATCTGAACATTTATTGAATGATTGAATACACATTACTTCAAGTAAAATGAATTTTGAGTAGAATTTGAATAAAATTTGGAATATATATATATATATATATATATATATATACATTATTGAATGAATGAATATGTTCACTGAACAGTAACTTGCTATTTCTTTTCTCAGGCCCATTCAGTCATGCCCCACTCCGCTCGCTGAAGTGTAAATAAATAATGCAATATTGGTCTTTGATAATTGATTCACTGCATTCTGGATAGGATTTCTAAAGTCTAACCATTGTATGACAAAGAAGGAAACTTAGTTGTTTCTTAAGGCAGAATATAACTCAATGGCATATAGCTACCGTGACTGGTTTATTCAATTTTTCTTTCTAATAGACATTGAAGTTTTCTGTACATCTTTTCTATTTTGTTTTATTTCCTAATGAATATGAAAGTGCAGGTTTAAACATCCTGACTTATTCTTTCTTAATAAATACCCCATAAATGGAAAATTATTTTCTCTTTTTAACTTTTGTGAATAAGGGAAAAAAACCTTTTCCTTTTTGTGTTTTATATAGAAAATTTGCAGGTACTATCAATAAGTAAAAATATTCAAGCACAACAATTACAGAAAGAACCATGAAAAAAACCACCATTACTTAATTTTATCAACAGTATTTTACTGAGTTTCCAAAAATTACAGAGGATGTTTTTGTGGGAGGGGAAATCATTAATCAATAGTGCAGAGATTCTTTGGAAGGGAGGGGAATTATTTACTAACTTTCAGAAACAAGAGTCTCCTAATTGCTGTATTTTTATATAAAAACCATGCCTTTAAAAAATTCCTAATAGCAATTTTTTAAAATGGCATCATAGACAAGAAAACGATGCATTGACATTAAAATAAACTTGAAAACTGTGGATACTTTAATATCATTACAGTACATGGATGTTTTAATTTCACCATTTGTGTCATACACAAAACCCCACAATGCAGATTTCCCAGACTAATTACAGTGAACCCAACAAGGTGAGAGCTCCTCCTGCTGGCTTTAAACAAAAGGCATCCAGTGCCTGCCAGAGTGTGAAATCACTGTACACCCAGCAGGAGAAAAACAAATTACAGCACCGAAGTCAGTAGATTTTATTATAAATAGAACGGCAATAGTTCAAATTGCAGTTAGTTATGTATTATAACTCAAAACATAAATTTTACTTAGCAAAACTCAAAATGTAATCATTTATTTTAAATAATGAGAAATTAAACAAAAAATGCTAGAGTGATGTAAATACAATATTATTCTGAAACTTATGATACAATATACGGCATACAATATGTTTGGGAAGCTTCATAGGATTTTCACATTAATTTTTTTAAAAGATCCAGAATATTATATTTATCTCTAAAAATACTCTGATTATATAGTGTTACTATTGCTTATACATTTGGAAAATTAAAAATATTTTATGTGCCAGAAGCAAATATTAAAAAACAAAATGAACTTTAATAGTAGTAGAATAAATGCAAACAGACATGAATATAAGATTCAACACTTAATATAAATATTATGTCTTTAATTTACCTACTTTTAAACTCCTTTATTAAACTTAAAAGACACTTTATTAAACTTAAAATCATGTAGTATATTTATTTACAATATATAATAAATGGAATAATAACAGAATAAAATTTTAATAAAATAAGAATGAAAAGAATAAAAGAATATAAAATTGTTTGTGAATCATTTTGAAAATAAAGAAAAAAGGTGTTTCATGGAAAAGTTCTCCTTTACTGAGAGTTGGAATGAGAGTGCTTCCCCAGCATAGAGAGAACATCCAACACGACATAAACTGGAAATGAAAGTGATTTGCCTATAGCTGCTGTACTCTTAAAGAGGGAGAAGAAGGAAAATCAGCTATGTAGGTCATCTTGTCCTTTTTGGCTACATGATTATAAAACTAATAATGTATGTGAAAGGTCAGCATGAAATTTATGGATGCATGGATACTATCTGTCTATCTTTCCTTGTATATTCATATATATATATAATTA
This sequence comes from Rattus norvegicus, assembly GCF_021556685.1. Lineage (NCBI taxonomy): Eukaryota > Metazoa > Chordata > Mammalia > Rodentia > Muridae > Rattus > Rattus norvegicus. The sequence continues at coordinate 53,473,625 of NC_141544.1, read as the reverse complement.
TCTAAAATATATAGTTTTTAGATAATTTTATTATAGAAATAAAAAATACCATCACATGAGCTAATTATTGTCTCTAAAAATACAATAGTTAGTTCCTTAAGAATTCTATATATGTACACAACAGACTTGATTATATCAGCTCCCTTCCTCTTCCTAATTCCTCACATATCCACCCCCAACAAGTAGAGTTGTGTTTGTCATATACTCACGTGGGAGGATCCATATACTGAAGCTTGGCCCATCTATTGGCAAATATACTTCCTCCATTCCAGCATGCTGACTCTTATGATAGCAATAGTCTTAAAAGTTTAAACAATCACAAGTATTTGCTTGGGTGCTTTCGTTAATGAATTTTATGCATGGAGGATAAACCATTTATTTTAGATTATTCTGCTTTAGTGCTAGTTAAAAAAAACAGGTAAAAAAGAATTTGAGTCATTTGGAACAATGGAGGAGGACAACAGGGTGTGATCGCTTATTTCACTAGCTTTAGCATTTCATATCACTCCTGTATCACTAACTGAATGAATAAAGGGAATGCATCTATTATAATCTGAGAAGTATCAGTTATATAAACAAACATGTACCTTAATACAGTAAATTGGACGTTGTCTAGATGAATAATATACTCTCCAGGTGCTTCAGCTGGCTCTCAAGTTTATCAAAATTAATCCAGGTTTGACAAAACTGCCTCCTTTATTCAGTAAACACTAAAGATTTTTACTTACAGACCTGTGTACTATACTGTTACAATCAATATTTAATCCTTCCCGAAGCTAATAGAGATTTCTGGGAATGTACATAGGATTAAATGCTTACCCTTCAAATGCCTTTCTATGTATTGATATTATTTTCAAGGCAACACTGTGCAAAGAGGATCATTGCTTTCTATAAATAACGAAGCCAGCTTAGTCTACAGAGATTGACACCAGTTCGTTAATTGTATTGAGAACATTTTGTTTAGTTGTGCCTATGCTTATTTCTCTCTACCCTTTTTCACTTGTCTTTATGTAAGTGATATTTGTGATTACTTTTATCCAGCCCTTAAGTTCTGAGAACTTGGAAAATCCCATTTTGAATGATAACATACTAAGGTTAAATTACCTTCACAAATTAGAGAGAAATTTGAATGTGGAACTTTGGATTTTTATTTAACTACAAAATATCTTTTTTAGAAAGTATGTCTGTTTTACTGCAAAATAAATTATTCCATTAATTTCAGGTCTAAACCTATAGATTTGGTTATTATTTAAATGGAAAAAGTAGCACAATAAAACGACAAACTCTACACATTCTAATGAATGAAGCTCCTTGGGAGTTATTTTCAAATAAATGAATTTGTTATTATTTAGAAGCACAGCAAACTATAGAGTCATAATTATCACTAGGAACCTATCAAGAGAAAGTTGCTAATAGCTTATCAAAGTGTGACTAGAATGTCTTTCCTCACTTTTACAACTGCCATTTCCTCTTTCCAGGCATATCTAGATATTTGTCTTTTTTTTGATACTTTTTAATGTGCTTCTGATTATAAACACTCCTTAATACTTCATTATGAGGACTGACCAGAGAGACTCAATGAAAACCCAAGGGTGGGACACATCTGAGCAATTCTTCTACTACAAAAGGAATCTGAGCAATGTCAGTATATTCACCTGTGTGTCCACAAGGTAGTTAGGCATTTCTATCAAATTATTGCTACCAGTCTGCCTACAAAGAGTAAGAGGATTAAAAATTTCATGTTGCTACTGCACAGTATTATAAAATTGTTTCACTTGCTCCATCCTGAACATGAAGTAATTACAACTGCCTCAACTACACAGGGTTTGATGAGGAGGAGGATGAAGATGAGGATGAGGAGGAAGAAGAGGAAGAGGAAGAGGAAGAGGAAGAAGGAGAAGGAGAAGGAGAAGAAAAAGAAAAAGAAGAAAAAGAAGAAGAAAGGCTATTTGTCTTTAGTCTGAGTGTTAGCAGTTTCAAGACACATTTAATAAATGTCCTGAGTCTCTCATGTTTCCCACAAAGGTGTCCCACTTAACCAAGTTCATTGAAGCTGCTCCTATTGCTTCCAAGGCATCAAAGTCTTGTAAACCTTTCTACTTCTGTCCTGTGAATTCCAACTTTGTTTTTAATGTGCTTTAGACAACTTGCTTTTCTGAAAACACATTACAAAACTGAAGGTTTGAAATACACTTAAATTATTTTTCCTCTACCTCTGGTAAAAGAAACTGTGATCATCATTTTATTTAAAATTTTATTCACAATTCAATGACTGTTTCAATTACAATGTATATATAATTAATCAATTTTTCAAAGACATTATTGCAACCCTTTAAAACAGAAACAATAGAAATTTTCTATTCAAAGAAACTGATTTTAGATGGGCGTAGAAACAGTGTTTGTGAGTAATAGTCTTTATTTTCATTCTTAAAAATTGAAGAGACTTTTCCTTTGTAGTGTTGTTTGCTTTTATTGTACCTACATGAACCTAATATTAATAAATTTCTATAGTTCTCAGTTGGGTGCTAAGGTATCCAGAAATGCTATTTGATCATATTTTGTTGGTACTACCCCAATGAGAAACCATAGAGCTTCTGTCATATATTACTGTTATGTACTAAAGACGTTTTACAGTCTATAGGATAAAATATCTATCTTCTTAGGGTTCAAGTGGGATATTATCACTTCCACAGTTAGAATTTTTGTGTTGACCCCCATGGCACAGTTTTTCCAGACATACAAATAGCAGAAGAGATTAAATGTCCTGATTGAGAAGTGAAGCTGTGGAGAGTTCTCAGGTATTTAGGAGACTGTGTGAAGTTGAGTTGCTGGGTGGTTTGTTTGTTTGTCTGTCTGTTTTTAAGATAGGGCATCCAATATCACGCCATTGTCATCAGCATCTTCATCAGCACCAAAGCTGTCAACACTCGGATCACTTATTCCACTTTCTAAAGATGCCAAAGATAGAACAAATAGAAATGCATCCCAGAAGTCCAGAAAATGAGAAATATGTATTTTCTGCCTGTAAGATGTTCTCTCAAATAATCTCAAGTACATTAAAAGTTTACCAAATTTGTCTAGAGAGGAATAATAGTGAATTAAACACTATGAAAAGAAGACATTGATAAAAATAAACTTGGAAACAATTTGATATGATATAGTTTCAAATTAATTGAAGAGCAATCAAAATAACGTATTAATATCAATTAAATTTTAAATTATACTTCCTTAGAGTCTGAGCCCCCATCTTTTCTTCTCTCTCTCTCTCTCTCTCTCTCTCTCTCTCTCTCTCTCTCTCTCTCTCTCTCATAAAATTAATTCAAATAATGGAAGAATGCAGTTAGTGGAAACAAATGTGGTCAAAGTACTGAAGGAGAAGTTCAAAATATGGAGAAAAGTAGGTGACGAAATGTTCATGTTCAGTCTGTGGTGAATTTGCTCATGTGCCAATAACATATGATCTATTGGACATAGCAGCTAAAGTAGTCACAAAGAAATACGAAATCAAAATAGATATTGTTCTGAGTCTAGAATGAGCAGTGAGGAAAGACACACCTTTTCTACTTTCTGGAGTCTTTTTTTTCCTTCTCCACGGTTCCTTTTGAGCCACCAGTGCCCTCAAACTGTTTGCTCTCACATAAACCCTATGTATCTACCCTACCTATAACATACACGATGTTTAAATGACCTCTTCTTATCAGCAGCTCTACTGAATGAATGCATCTTATGAAGTAAATATATTGCTAAATTAGCGTGTAGACTTGCTTATGAATACTAATTTCCACTCTTACTTCTGGAACACCTTTTGAAAAATATAATTTAAATGAGAATTGTGTGAATTCTAGTACCATTTTGATGATAGCAATTTGGAAAATTTTCAAGGTTATCTAAAAATCACTACACCTACAAAATTCCTCATAGGAATCTCTTGAAAAATAAATTTCAAAGCTCTTATACTCCATTTTTATCCAGAGATAAGACTTGTCATTAATATTGTGTATTATCTAACTGTGCATAGCCAAAATTTATTAACTGTTGTGAATTGCTTTCTTCTAAAACAAGTAATTATTTAATTCTCTGCACCTATCCTGATCTAGCATCAATGCGCTTTGACCTTATTAGCCACTACACTATGTGAACAACACTTGTTCTATGAAAGAGAGAGAAGAAGAGTAATAATATAGTTTGCTTGGGTCATGTGTCTCATATTCTCTCCACATTGAGTTTCTTATATTAAGGGACCCACTGAAACAGATATAATCTTCGAAACAGATATAATAAGTCTTCGAAACAGATATAATCAGAAGAAATTTCTTTCTTTAGATTTCTTTCCATATTTCTGTTAGTCTGTTAAAGAGGTAGACCAAACTGCATTTTAAAGAGTCTTTTCTAAAGCAACTAACGAAGACTGTTCATGGACCTGCAGATTTCATAGTCAACCGTTCGTGAAACACACTATTGAGTCATGAAAGTGGAAAATCTATTCATACACTCTCACAAAGTTTGGGGAGATGCTACTCTGGAATAATTTAAATAAAAACATAATTTTTGAACACTATTACCATACTCCAGCACACTTGACTGCCTGAAGGACATGAGTTGTCTTCTAAGAAGACAAATTGAATCATAGCAAATACTCTGGTAAGTAACAGTGCCCATGGATCAGGCAAAAGCGTTTATAATAAAAGAAATGTAGCCATGATAAGAATTCCCATAAAATATGTAACAAGCAGTTGTCAAGGCATTTGTACATTAAGCAGCCTTTGGCACAATTGTTTGATAAAGTCATAAGGAGGATGTGGGATATCTTCTTACTGGAAACGACTAAGGAAATGTCAGAGTAATGACAGATTGAGAGGCACAGAGACTGCGGGGCAACATATCCTTTCCAGAATATTTCTGAAGGGAACAGGAGTCAGGAGGAGGAAGGGTTCATACATGAAACATTTACAAATGTGACGTGTGCCAGGAGCAGTGTGACTTTGGTAGACAGAAACGAATGGCAGATGGAAGCTTTATTGTTGGCATAAAAATAAAGTTTTAAACCTACATTAGTGTCATCATTACCCGGTGGGGGAGGTACATCATTAAGGAGTATTGTCAAACTGTTTATTACCAGGGCCGTCTGCAATAAAGCAAATGCTGTAGAAATGACAAAACCATTTCAAAACTTAGGCAAATGAAGAATATTAGTTTCTCAAGTGTAATTAAGGACAAGAAAGTCTTTCGTGGGACACTGAGGAGTCTCCTAATTTTACGGATTACCTAAGACATAGATTGTGGAAAAATAATTTTGACACACCCTTAAGAATTGCTTTTTGTCCTCCTTTTCTTTTCTTTGTTCAAACATGCTTACAAATAGCTCCTGCTGGCCTCAAACTCACTAAGTGGCTCAGGCTGGCCTTGGATTTCTGGTCTTTTCCTTCGTTTCACTATTATGGTGGATAAATGTGTGCATCAATAAAAAACTCTTTAGGGGAAGTCAACAGGGATCAAAGTCTGTCTTTGATCCTCATGATAGTGCTCAATATTATTCTCTAAGGAGATGAAGACATAGGGGAATGAACTGTTTCTTGTTCATGCATACAGGAAACCAGTTTATAAACGAAAAGGATATTTTATTCACTGGTGGTTTGTCTCAAAACAGAATCTCTTTTCCTGTAGTTATGCTCACCACGTTATAAATCAATGTAATAAATTACTGACAATGTATCGCCAGGTTTTTCTTCTGAAAAAGCCTCCTGTTACACCTGATCAATTTCAATTTAAAAAATAATCTTAAAAAGTCATTACCCAATGAGGCTAAAGAAACACCAAGTGTGTTTTTTGCATATTTTTAAAAATTTTTTTGAAACAAAACTGCATGGACCATGATGATCTTGATCTTATAATCATCCTGCTTCAGCTACCTGAATACAATAATTGCAAGCATGAAACTCATACTTAGAATAAGAAGTTCTTTTCAGGCTAAGTAAAAGGTTTTTCAAATATTGTTACTTATATTGCTGGGATTTTAAATATTAATTATACACAGTGTCCATAGTTGTAGCTTATATTTTATTGGACAAATTTTGGAAATTACATTTTTTTAATTATTTTTATTTTTCCATCTTTATTAAATTGGGTATTTCTTATTTACATTTCAAATGCTATTCCCTTTCCCAGTTTCCAGGCCAACATCCCCCTAGCCCCACCCCTTCCCCTTCTATATGAGTGTTCTCCTCCCCATCCTCCCCACATTACCGCCCTCCAGCCAAAATTCACGTTCACTGGGGGTTCAGTCTTGGCAGGACCAAGGGCTTCCCCTTCCACTGGTGATCTTACTAGGATATTCATTGCTACCTATGAGGTCAGAGTCCAGGGTCAGTCCATGTATAGTCTTTGGGTAGTGGCTTAGTCCCTGGAAGCTCTGGTTGGTTGGCATTGTTGTTCATATGGGGTTGCAAGTCCCTTCAGCTCTTTCAGTCCTTTCTCTGATTCCTTCAACAGGGGTCCCGTTCTCAGTTCAGTGGTTTGGGGCTGGCATTCACCTATGTATTTGCCATATTCTGGCTGTGTCTCTCAAGAGATATCTACATCCGGTTCCTGTCAGCCAGCACTTCCTTACTTCATCTATCTTATCTAGTTTGGTGGCTGTATAAGTATGGGTCACATGTGGGGCAGGCTCTGAAAGGGTATTCCTTCAGCCTCTGTTCTAAAGTTTGCCACCCTAACCCCTCCCAAGGGTATTCTTGTTCCCTTTTTAAAGACGGAGTGAAGCATCCATATTTTGGTCATACTTCTTGAGTTTCATGTGTTCTGCGCATCTAGGGTAATTCAAGCATTTGGGCTAATACCCACTTATCAATGAGTATCAATGAGTGCATACCATGTGTGTATTTCTGTGATTGGTTTACCTCACTCAGGATGATATTTTGCAGTTCCATTCATTTGCCTATAAATTTCATAAAGTCATTGTTTTTGATAGCTGAGTAATATTCCATTGTGTAGATTTACCACATTTTCTGTATCCATTCCTCTGTTGAAGGGCATTTGGGTTCTTTCCAGTTTCTGTCCATTATAAATAAGGCTGCTATGAATATAGTAGAACATTGTCTTTGTTATATGTTGGGGCATCTTTTGGGTATATGCCTAAGAGGGGTATAGCTCAGGTAGTTCAATGTCCAATTTTCTGAGGAACCTCCAGACTGATTTCCAGAATGGTTGTACCAGTCTGCAATCCCACCAACAATGGAGAAGTGTTCCTCTTTCTCCACATCCTTGCCAGCATTTGCTGTCACCTGAGTTTTTAATCTTAGCCATTCTCACTGGTGTGAGGTGAAATCTCAGGGTTGTTTTGATTTGCATTTCCCTTATGACTAAAGATGTTGAACATTTCTTTAGGTGTTTCTCAGCCATTCGGCATTCCTCAGCTGTGAATTCTTTGTTTAGCTCTGAACCCCATTTTTTAATAGGGTTATTTGTCTCCCTGCAGTCTAACTTCTTGAGTTCTTTGTATATTTTGCATATAAGCCCTCTATCTGTTGTAGGACTGGTAAAGATCTTTTCTCAATCTGTTTGTTGCCATTTTTTCCTAACAACAGTGTCCTTTGCCTTACAGAATCTTTGCAGTTTTATGAGATCCCATTTGTTAATTCTTGATCTTAGAGCATAATCCATGGGTGTTTTGTTCAGGAAATTTTCTCCAGTGCCATGTGTTCAAAATGTTTCCCCACTTTTTCTTCTATTAGTTTGAGTGTATCTGGTTTGAAATGGAGGTCCTTGATCCACTTGGACTTAATCTTTGTATAGGGTGATAAGAACGGATCGATCTGCATTCTTCTACATGCTGACCTCCAGTTGAACCAGTGGAAATTCCAATTTTTGACAATTCATTGCTTCTTTAAAATTTTAATTGAGAAATTTTGCATTTCTTCACTAAAATGTCGTTTTAAGAATTAGTTAGTGTGTGTACATGTGTGTGTGTGTGTGTGTGTGTGTGTGTATGTGTGTGTAGGTGTATGCATCTGTGTAAAAGTGTAATTTCTGGCAACAAGTGAAGGATATAGAGAAATGTCAGGTATCCTGCAAATATTCTCTAGATCATTTCTTAAGAGATGATATCTCTCACTAGACCTGGGTTTAGACTAGTGGATAGAAAGTCCCAGTGATTCTACTGACTTCAACTGTCACACTCCTGGGGTCCTGTGAGGTTTATGATATGAGTGCTAGATATTCCAATGCAGGATTCTACATTTATGCATAAAGTATTGTGCATGCTGAAGTTCATCTTCATCTCCAAGGGCATATTATAGGAGAATTACAGTCCCATTTCTACAGCCTGATTATATGTACATCTATATCTATATCTATCTATATCTATCTATATATCTATCTACATATAGATAGATATATCTACAGGGTATATAATATATTTGTGTGTATGTTATATATGTATAAAGTATATGGATATATTATATAGGTATATATACATACATATATGCATATATATACATATATGGTTTAAAATCAGGACAGAAAATTGTATTTGCTGATGAGTTATCATTTCAGGTAAAATATAAACTTGAACGTAGGTTCATATTTCATCCAAAAGTTTACCTAACTAACCAGTTCATTGGTTAGAATTCTATTGACATGGGTGCCCTTTAGAGAGATAAACACACTATTATTCTTTTTTACTAATAAGGATAGTTTTAAAAGTAAACATCATCAATTTTTTCAATGAAAACCATACCCGAATAATTTAATTTTATTTTGCCTGAATCATTGTTCCTTTATTCTATTTTCTAAAATTGTTTATGGTCTGCATGATGTAGATTGTACCCCTATCATAAATACTTTCGTTTTTTGCTTCTTCTGATATCATAGTTTGCAGATGTATTTGTCAGTTTGGGGTTTGAAGTTTTATTTCAACATTGTCAGCCTTCCAAGTACTGTCATGTACCATTCTACCATGTGTTTTTCTTAGGCTTCAAATACAAATAAAGTTTATTAAAAAATGAACATATCCACATCATACCATGTTTCAAATCTGGCCAACAAATTCTGCTCCAACATACAAATTATGAACCAGAATCCCATCTATTTGGACCAGATCTATTTTGATTATATCTGTTACTATACCAGAAAGACCTAATTTGTACAGAACAAGAATTTATTTCTCACAGTTTTGGAGGACGGGAATTCAAAATCATAGGCATGGTGACTTGTGAGTTGTCATTTTGTGTCCTTGTATGGTACAAAGTAGAAGGTCAAGAGAACCAACTCATTCAGTCAAAATAGTTAAAGATTATCATACACAGTCATAAGAGAGGAGCCTCTCTGGTCTCATTCACCTTATCGGCTCCACTTTGAATACTATTACCTTGGCAAAATAAAGATAAAGGAACTCTAGAAGGGACAGATTTAAACCTTGATCACCCTTTATCATTCTTAACAAACATCTCAATTGGAAACCTTGTTATATAGGCGAAACAGTTGCTCCCATAAAGGGTTGATGTCCTAATTCACAAAAACCTGTTCATATCCTGTTAAAAAGCAAGGTAAATGAAATTTGTATATTATGATAATAACTAGAGATGGCATTAAAGGGAAAAACTCAATTATCATTAACTTCATATTTTTACCACTTTTGAGATACTCAATTGTATTGATACTCAATGTATCTTAATATACATTATTACGTTTATGTAGTAATAGATATCAATATACAGTAAGATATATTAAAAGCTTACTCTTTTCCTCCATGGATGCTTAAGAACTGAAGCCATCATGAATGACCCAATAACAATATGGACAGGGAAAACTCATAACTTTTGTTTCAGAGAAAACAAATTGTTATTCATGTCCTTCACCCTGAGAAGGAAGGCGACCGTACCACAAACAACTAACACCAGATGTCATGTTTGTATTTAAACTCGGAACCTCTCAGAATTGACTTTAGTGGTGGAAAGCTAACAGGCTTTGCCATTATTTTTTCCTTCGGATTGTGCAAAATGATGATTCTAAAGCAAGACTTCCAAGGCATGGCCTTTACAAGAAGAAAAAGGCCTCAGGAAAAAGGTGAAAGGAAGCCAAGAACAGATTGAAGGTCACAGACATTGTAAGGGACAAAGTTGGTGCCATGAAAAGTGGCATGAGGTCTGGATAAAAGGAAAAGGAGATGAGATGTGTGACTTGATCTGCTATGATGATGCAGATTTCGAAGGTGGTTCCATGCAGAGATGATATTTATACTCGGATACATTATCTGCTACTGATTACGCCAGGACTTGGTTTCCCATTGGAACACAGTGGCCCTTGTACCCTGAACTCTTCAGCAGTGCACGTGGGACATTTCCGAGCCCCGTGCTATCTCCCTGCTCCAGGTCTTCCCTTTACATAGCATTCCTGCCTCCATGACTCTTAAACGCTGGTGTTTTTCAAACTAATCTTGTGTGTTCACATCTAACAACTTCATCCATCGCATTCCTTTGGAACATCCCACTTCAGTAGTTCTACAAACAGAATTTGCATTACCACTTTTGACCTACCTCATGATTACCTTTTAAAGCCTTCCCTAATTTTCCTAGAACAGTAACAAAAACAAAGATGTCTATTTTTTTGTAATAATTGTATACATGACTTCTTAAGAAGAATTATCTTGATTTTCCCACAATGGGTGGATTTCTTTCTGGAAATGTTCTCCATTAGACAGACTCCATTTGGGGCCACAAACTATGCATGCTAATGACGTTATTTCCTAGGTCTGAACATTGAAAATATGAACAGCATACTCTCGAATTTGATCTACATGTCAAAATCTTCTTAGAATTAAAGCTATTTTAAAAATTAAGTTACTCAATGAAACAACAAAATAAATAAAAATATACTCTATATGTGGCTGTAGTTGATATAATGCATAAGTTTTCAATATTGTCACAATAGTTGCAGATGTTATCTCACATACGGAGGTAACTTTGGAGTTGATAAAAACAACACATAGTGTATACTTTCAGTAGCTTAAAATTCAGAGGAGCACTTTGGAGAAGGGGAACTATGGCCATATGATTCAAATCCATTCATCCAATAGAATAAATAATAGAAGTGCTTTATGCTTTTATATCAGATTGGACCACAGGAAATTAAGGAAGGAGAGGGCCCGGTCACAGACAAAGGCACAGCAATAATTTAAGATTTCAATCCTATGAAGAAGGGAACAGTTATTAAGAGGAAAACATGATTCAGGAGCTTCAATGTATTTGAGGAAAATCAATTTCAATGGGCACTTAGAAAAAGTCAAGATGATGTACCATATGTATGTACATATGAATATATTTGTATGAATATATTATATACACTCATGAATACATGTGTATGTGTGTGACTAAATCACTAATCTTAGTATAAATTGTACATTAATTCTATATATATACATATATACATAATAATATATATAATATAATATATAATATATATATAATTGGGTATATCTATCCAAAATAAAAAAACAAATATTTTTTGTCTTTTTTCCAGTATCCTAGGATAGTCTGTCAAATGTGTTATTCTCCAGGTTCCACTTCTGGAGTATGAGGTGACAGCCACATACCAGCACTCCCAGCTTGTGCGACGTTTCTATTCACATCCAAGTCATTGTTCGTGTAAGGCAAGGGCTCTATCCTCTGAATTACATCTCTAGCCCAGAGGATGCTCTTAACACATGCACAGAAATAGCTGATGCATTATGGCCACTTAGGTTGAAGAAAAGCTAAGAAAAGAAACATGAAACTGCATTTAAAATTATTTTAAAAGACCTAGGAAGTCAGCAACATCTCTAAAGTTAAATATAGGGATCCTACCGGTTTAACACTTCAGGTTTCATTTAAAACTGTACAGAATGCTGTCCTTTATAGAGTTTCTCCCTGAGTGAGCTTTTATATGAATCCTAACTTTTAGTAGAACTAAAATATATCATAAAATAAAATGAGATATTAAATTAGATCCGTGATTACTTTTGCTTGCAGACATAACTGAGCGTCTAAATTGCCCAGAATTGTTCCTTAGAAAAGCAGCTTGTTATTATGGAAGTAATAGAAAGCTGGATAGAGACAGAATTTTACGTTATACTTTGGAAAGAATCTGCCTTTTGTTTCTGAACAAGCGAGAAGAAAATATAAAAGTCGGCGGCTATGTGTGATTATTGAAAATAGCGTTAGTGTACAGATGGAATTACCTTCAAAATTTTCTCTGCCTTGTCTCTCACCTCTTCACAATGACCTGAACTATCTAAAGCGGTGATCGAAACTAAATGTCTCCTATTACGTGTCTGGTCACGTTGATGGTCACACAGCTATTACTGCGCACTATGTAAACACGTAATAAACGGTGCACCTGGGGACTTCAGTTAGGAGGCTCTTGGTAACCTATTGGATTTGAATGGAGAGGAATGGGCCTCTCTGGATTTTCTCGATTTATGCTGTGACCAACTCCAAACTATTCAAACATTACAATAAAATTCCTCTGCCTGACTCCTGTGAAAAATGAAACTGAGAATACATCTGAACAATTAAACAAAGCCGCAGTTCATACTCGTCACTTTTGTCTGTTCATTAAGCCTTTCTGTGTGAGGCTTAAACTTTTTTTTTGCAGATAAGGCCTGAAATTAGTCTAATATTCCAGGTGATTCTGAAGTGACCAGTCACTCTATGATCATCGCATTCATCTCTCAAACCCTGTTGAAAAATTCCTTAAATGAAGAGCCCCAGATCCTGCCAAAATTATTTATCAAAATATTTGTTTCTCAAAGACCTAACTATTCGGGTATTCCCACAAGCCAGTATTTTCTTATTCTAATGACTATCATTCACTCTCAGTTCCAGCTTACGTAACAGTTATTGCTAGAACCATCTCCCAAAGTCCTTCATCTAATAGTGTGGAAGTGGCATGTTTAATGGGCCGCCTCAGAATAATGTTCTTTCCACGCCAAAGGCATGGCTTTATTGTTGCTGGCTATTCGATGACTTATCTCTGGGAAATGGACTAAGTTGCTTTCATAAGTTTAGAGACTTTAGTCCCATTATTCACTAAATGTTTTCTAGGTTCTGGAACAATGGAATATCAAAGGTTTTAAGTCTTCAGATAAGTGATACTGGTTTTCTTTGCATAAAACATACCTGGGGTTTGGAGAGAAGGTCAGTTGTTAGAAGACTTGCTCTGCACCTGGGAAAACCTGTGGTCCATTCACAGAATTCACTGGAAATTCTGAGTCTGTTTGTGCAGTCATAATCCCAGTACCAGGGAAGTAGAGAGTCTTGAAGGAAGTGGACTCTTGTGATGTGCTAGCATGCAGCCTAGCCTAATGGGTCATATCCAGGCCAGTGCTTAAAATAAGGCAGATAGTCGTCCTGGGGAGTGATATTCACTAAGACATATACATCCCAACACACATTTGCACAAAGACACAGCACAAACACACACACACACACACACACACACACACAGAGAGAGAGAGAGAGAGAGAGAGAGAAAGAGAGAGAGAGAGATGTCTCCCAGTGATCAAGATCACAGTGAAAATATTCTTATAAACATTTAGTATGCATGTCATTTTGCTTCCTATGAGAAACTTCAAATAGCTATTTATATTCTTTATATTTCTTCACCATCCAGGTTGATATCTTGTATTTATTTATTGTGCAATTTCTATTCTGCTTTGTTTTTGTATTTTTTTTCTGAAAAAACATGACTTACCTTCATGCTACACATTGAAGATTTGGACTAGGTAGCCAAGAAACATGAGACTTGCTTAAGGCTGGTCAAGCAGGGCTAACACAACCTTAAAGTACAACCCCCTCCAGACGTGCTGCCTCCTGGGTCCTATGGTAAAACCTCTAACTGTTAACTGGAAGAAAATTCCGTGTTTTAAACTGAATTCATAATTATATAGGGCAGGACTTATCGTGTAGCACTTAGTTTGAAGATTTTTTCAAACTAAGTGAGGGATACACATACACACAAACTAAGTGAGGGATACACACACACACACAACACTTACTCACATATATTTATATATAATGTTGCTATATAATATTGTTCTTAAAGGAATGTTGGATCAAAGAAAATTGTTATTTTATTTGAAGCTACTGGGCTTTAATCTTTTTTTTAAAGTTTATGTGCTTATTTTTATTTTATTTCATCCTCGATATTTTAAAAAGTCTCTGCGGGCTAATTTTATATCTCACTCCGAATCTCACAGCTTAATTATTTTATTGTGAGTTTTAATTATGATTTATTTTTAAAATGTTTCATTCAAGAAAATATCCAAAGTTTACAGAAGTCTGCAGATCTCTCTCTCTATTAGCTGTGTTTTGCTTAAGATCGAGAAGCTTGCAACATAAGAGAGGTAGGGTAGGTGCTAGCTGCTACTTATAACCTGCCATTCAAGGTTGCTATTTCTGACTTGCCAAGAATAATCCCAGAAAGTGAGTGATTAAGCAGACAGAGAAAAAATTTTTTTTCTGCCTGGTAAAGCTTTGAGCTTGCTTTGCATGACTGCAACACGGTAAAGATGACTCTTTTGTGGGTGTTTCGAAAAGTTCTTTCCCTGAGAAACAGATCGTGACGTAAACGAACAGTTCCTTCTCTAGTTAGTCCCTCTTCAACTCTCTCCCCATCGCCATAGATCACCTCATGCCACGAAAACCTCATGGAAGTACTCCAGAGCGTGCGCTCTGTCTGAAGGCATTCAGGATGGGTCCTCCCGCTGCTAACATGTGGGAAGGCAAGCCCAGCAGTCAGGACACAGCACAGCTTCTGCCCTGTGTCCATTCTCAGGACCGCGGTCATGGGCTCTCTGATGACTCGTGTGCAGTCAAAACAAGAAAATATATTAATGTTTGAATTATTTCTTTAGTGCTCTCTAAAATGTTAAACCCATAGACCAGACACAGTCACAGAATTCTTTTCAATCTTCTAAAACTCACCCACTAATTGTAGTTGAAAGTGAACATTTTTAATACTGGAAAAACTACTACGGTTGGTGTTTTTATGAGACTTTAACAGAAAGACCTGGTGCATTTCTGACTCATTTGCCTTCTCTGGAGACTTTTCTCCTTTTGGGTTTTCTTGCCCTGTCCTTTTATGTTTACAAGCAAGGCTTATTTAACTTGAGGGTTTATTTAATTGAGGATTCTTTCTTTTTTTCTCTCTCTCTCTCTCTCTCTCTCTCTCTCTAGCTCTTTTAGCTTTACTTTTAGGACAATGCATCTCATTGAACATCAGTTCTGCTAGAATCTACCAAATTTTACATCTCCACTGGACCTTTTGTTTTATATTTTTAATCATTTCTTACAGTCTAATCATTATCCTCCTCCTGTCCTCCAAGGGGATGTCTCCACACCCCACAAACTCCTCCAGGCCCCCATCCCCTGGGGCCTCAAGTCTCTGAAGGATTAGGTCATCTTCTCTCACTTAGGTCAGTCTTATTGTATATTATTTTGTCTCATTTGGTTGTTGTCTTGTGAATGTCTGCCCTTTTCTGAAAAGAAAATGGAGAGGGAGTGGATATGAGGAAGAGGAGAGGAGTTGGAAGTCATGAGGAATGCAGGGATTGGTCGGGATATATTGTATAAAAGAAGAATCTATTTTCAATAAAAGACCCTAGTATACTACACAAGGAATGGTTTACTGCCTCAAATCAATATGGGTAGCTATTTGTACCTGCACATTTTCATGGTCTAAGAATTTAAGGTAAATTTGAGTCATATTTATAAACTCAGGATTGTTATATAATAATTTTAATGACCACAGTTTCAATGACTTGTGTGTGCGCACTTTACTAAATATACTTTAAGTGTATTACCTCATTTAATATTTCAAATGTATCTAAACTCCAACTTCTATTCTCAGTGTCTACCAAGTGGTCCTTGAATGTAAGAACACTTGGGAAGCATGTAGTGGGAGACGAGACAGAAGCGTTCGGAGTAAAAGCCAAACCCGCTTGCATTTAAGAACGGCTGGGGTGTGAGCGGAAGACATTGCTCACCACCACCTGGGCACCGTAAGGTCAGGAATGTGAGCTGCAGAACATTGCAATCCATAGTACGAGCACGAAAGCCAGAAAGTAACCTCTCTGACGTGGGATTGGAGGGCGCTTGACTTTCCTCCTTTCCTTCCTCACTGAAGGATTCTGGCTAGTTATGATGAAATTGGTACTAAAAGATTTGAAAGTTTACATGATTTGATATAGACATCCATCTGACATAAAAGCAAAACAAAACAAAGCAAACAGACAAAAGCAAAACAAAAAAATGCTGTGCTACTCTGGATGACTTCAGAAATCCTAAGAGTCCACCGAAAGCATTCTAAAGCATGAACGGAATAAAGAGGAGGAAGGGCCATACACGTTTGTACTGGATAATAAAATCCCTAAGGAGACACATTTTCAAGCTCTTCCCTTTGTATCTTATAATACTTTACACCTCAGCTCCTCTAGTGGGTGAAGGTAATGAACAAATCTTGGAGCAGAAGGCTGTGAACATCGGTATTCCATCAGCGGCTTCTGAATTAAAACCTGCTGGGAAGCTACACTTCGTGTCTTATTTACTTCAGCTTTGAAGGCTGCTCACGAAGACAGCTCTAACTTTTGCTAACACTTATACTCTCTTAGGAAATCAGTCTTCCTTTCTTTCCTAGCTTCTTTCATTCCCGTTTAAAAAAAACAGACTTTTATGGTAAACACACGTATTTTGTGTCTCCAAAACTATAAACCAAAATTTCACTTATAAAAATAGGAAGAAAACATAGCAGACCCAAATATTTCCATGTGTTTAAACAGGATTGCTAAGTTTAGCGATTTTTTTTGTTACAAATATAACCATAAGCTGGGTGTGAAGATGCACAGTTGAAACCATAACACTCATGATCATGAGGAAAAAGAGCTATCTTGAGGTATACAGCAATGCCAGCTTTTAAAAAACTTATACTAATAATAATTATCAGAAATGAATCAATCTCGATGGGCAGTATAAAAGACGTTTTATATTTTAAACCTATATGCATGTCCAATTCACCTACCTCCAGCAAGTCTTCATTGATCCAGAACCTTCAGTGTTGTATAGCAAGGCAGGGAAAGAGTCAATACAATTTGAAATGAAAATATTAAAACTTGAAGGCTTAAATGTTTTATGATTAATGACAAGGTCACTAATAGTTGTATCATTTTCTCTAAGATTCTTTAGGAAAATGGTATTCGACTAAATTATTAGCACGAAAGAACGAACGGATTTTTTAGTACTTTAGAATGTTCTTGCAAGTTTGTATTATTTTATTGTGGGTAGATCAGTAAAATAAAGGTCATATATGAACTTGAAATAACACATCTATTTGAAAATAGGAATGTGTACCATTAGATGTACAAAAAATATAAGGCCATATGGGATAAATAGTTATATTGACAACTGCTAAGAAGTCTATTAAGTTACTATTGTTTTCTGTGTCCCAAAATACTTTGGGCACATAAAACACCCTATTATAGTTCCCACTCCTCACAAAAGCTTTCAGTAAAATGGATATCTATTAAGTGATCAATAATATGTACTCAGGGAAGGAGTTTAATCATGTTCACCCTACTCATCTGCTTTACCCGACCAACTGGAAGAGGAATGGACTTCTGGTAACTATTTCACATCTTTTGGGATGATAGAACTTTGGCTTCCACAGTTTACACAATTCCCAGCTGTAGAGAAGTATGCCAGCATTTCATGTTTTTATATAATTTATTTCTAACATATTGTTGAATAATTATTTTCTTGATCTTGAGATTCAAGAAAATATAAATGTTTCTTAATCTTATGAGCTGTAATTTATAATATTAGATACAGTTATCTAAAACCAGCATGTCCAGTCAGTCTGTCAAAAATATGCTGTCTCTTCTATTTCTTATCATGATTCTATTTTGACCAACCTTAATGAAAAAACAAAGTTAAAATGTGGCTTGCTTGTCAGGGACTTTTATCATGCCCTGGTGTCTTCTTACTGTCTTGGAATTGAAAGTTATTAATGTGTCATTTATATATAGGACACACTTTGTCATCCTGTCCGTGCACAGTCAAGGTTTGGACAATTGGTAACCGATGGCTGAGTGCTCTGAGATAATGCCAGAGAAGCTTTTGCTAAACAGACCACAGTAAATTGCATGCATAATTTCCTACTCACTAATGAGTCTTGCTGAGAACAATTTTTATTAATAGCTAGTTTTAAACCTTATTTCCTTAACATGAGATCAAATCATTACAAGACGAAATAATCCTTTAATCTACGGGTTGAGGTTTGGGAGAAAAAATGCTGAGCAAGTCTGCAGGACTGTGGTACACTCTAAGGGACAAGCAGCAGCACCGTGAAATGATGAGAAAAGACACAGGGTTTGGAAACACTGCAAGGGAGGGGCACTAGCATCATGAAATGAGCAAGTTCCCAGGGATGTGGAGCGCTCTAAGAAAGTGGCTCAAGCATCATGGGAGCAAATGCACTTTCAGTGCAGATAAACTCTTCGACTCAAGACACACCTCCAACATTGCCATAGTAACAAAGACACCCAAGCATATTGGATATGGTTTGAAAATGCCATTGAGATTGTTCTGCCAGGCCTACTACTTCAAGCCTTTGTCTTAGCTACCCAGGAGGCAGAAGGATTACAAAATCCAATGATTATCTGGGCAACTTAGTGAGCTTCTGTCCTAACATAAAAAGTGAAAAAAAAAAGACTTGGGGATATTATTTGTTGTTATAACATAATATTGAACTGTGTATAGGTATAGGGTGTTGCCATTATCGTCCTATAATCTCTCATAAGTGTTCTAATGTTTTTATTTCATGTATTGGTTGATTTTACTGTACAGTCTAGATAGTTTTAATCCACATTCTTAGGCTACCATGGGTACTACTGAGCACCATGTTCACATATCAAATTAACAAAATGATTTAAGGAGTTTATATTCAAAAACACGAAATAAAAACCTTAGAAGGTATAGTCATTTTCTTCCACTTTTTCAAGATCATTGACTTTGAAAAAGATAAAGAGCATGTATGAGTGCCATTCTAGACGATTGCTAATAAAGTGTAACCTTATATGTTAGCATTTTACAAAGACAGGCAACACGCATCTTTCCAATGCTTTGTCTTTTTTTGTTGTTGTTGTTTTGTTTCGTTTTGTTTTTTATTGATTCATCTTAAACAAACGACTTGGGGAATGCTTTTGTATATTACAGTTTTAACTCACCAAAAAAGTTGAGTAGCTTACACTGTTTTGATTTCTCACAGTCAAAATTAATTTAAAGACCACCCTGTTGGCTCAGTAGGCATTCTGGTTAGTTTTTATTACCAACCGACATAACCTAGAGTTGTCTGGGAATAAGGAACCTCAAGTGAAGAATTTCTATGATCTGTTTAGCTTGCAGGCATGCCAGTGGGCTATTGTCTTGATGGTTAATTGATATAGAGGGTCCAGCCTATTGTAGGTGGGACCATTCCTAGGTAGGTCATCCTGGACTATAGAAGAAAGTCTGCTGAGAGCCTAGGCCAGTTAGACAGGGAGAAAACTGCTCTGTACTGTGATTTCCCGCAGCTTCTGTTTCAGTTCATGTTCTGGCACTCTTTTGTTGTGGATTGGTTACAACAATACTTATGTTAATTCAATTTTGTTATGTTTCCAAAATTAGGAATGAACATGTCTGCATGTAAGATGCTGGGGGATCCTGCCCCCCAAGTGGTAAATAAAGTTGTCATGGCCCCATGGCCATGGCTGGGCAGGGAGACAGCACTGTTAGGATTCCAGGGCAAGGAGTGTAAGGAATGCAGGAGGGAGAAAGAATAAAAGAACTGCCATGCTGGGGAAGGAGAAGGTCTGGGAAGTGTAGGACAGAGAAAGTGCCAACATGTAAGAGTAGGGGACCTTGGCCCAGGAAGGCTGCAGTCCTGAGTCTGAGGGGGCAGCTAGAATGGAATAGAGGTTTTAGTAAGTAATAATTTAGGAATACCAGAGGGGAGAGTGTGTGCTAGCCACTTGGAAGATTGAAGTGCCTTGTCATTGATCGGATCTGATTAAGGCATATTAAAATAGGAGAGAGAGAGAGAGAGAGAGAGAGAGATCTTTCATCATTCAGGAATCCAGAACATTGGGGCCAGTAGCTAGGAACTGGAGCCACCACACCACCAGGGTGATTTGTATAATGTTAACTGCTTAATGCAACACTCCTTAATGATGGATTATAGTCTGGAAGTACAAGCCAAATGAACCCTTTCCTCCCCTCTAGGGTATTTTTTCCCCATCACAGTGGTTTATGTCAACCATAGCAAATAAAGTAAAACAATAGGTAAAGGCTTACATTATGAGTACATAATTCTGCCATGCTTGATGGCCTGAGCTCAAGCCAAAGACCCATGTGGTGAGAATTAAGAACTCACTCTTAGAAGCTGTCCTTTGAGCTCCACATGCATGCCTTGGTGTACACATACACACACCCACATACACCTTTACATGTGTGTGCAGGAAAAATATGTGATAAATAATTCTATGTAACAAGATACTTTAAAACCAAGAAAATAATTTTAGACTGAGAACCAGTATAATTAACCTTAATTTCAATGTTTTAATACTTGTGTCCTTTCAATGGATTTAAGCCTCGCAGTATTCTCACAGAATCAAAGTTTATAAATCACTGTCTAATACATATCAGCTTTATGGTTTTGTTTTCTTCAAGTATCCAGAGGAATGACTTTTAAATCTTTATAATTTTACTTGCAATTTTTATGGAGAGTAATGATTCATTATTTAATTTTCAGTCAAACAATTTAATTCATGTCACAATTACTCCTTATGAGAAGTTAACCAATCATCCCCAGATCTCATAATGCATGTTGGATAAGATCTCATGTAGATAAGATCTAGTCTGAACCAGAGAAACTGGTTGTCAGAATCCAGTGTGTCCAATAAAAGGAGCCTTTCTGCCAATAAGTACCTTAATTTACAAACTGTGTAAGACCTAATGTATCCTATTTGCCTTTTCCTAGTCAAAGGAAGAAAGAACTGATTGATTAAAAAATGATACATGTAATATATCAGTTTTTACTGGAGATATGAATTAGAAAACTATCATTAGATTTTACTGATGAACGTTAGAAAGCTAAAGCAAGAAATACATAGCACATAAACTCTCTCTCTGTCTCTCTGTCTCTGTCTCTGTCTGCCTCTCTCTGTCTATGACTCACTCTTTCTCTTTCCCTCTCTCTCTCTCTCTCTCTCTCTCTCTCTCTCTCTCTCTCACTCTCTCTGATATCTCTTTCCAGCAACTTCTATTGAGAATGATCACCACACTAATTGGATGGACTTTAATAGAGAGGCATTAAGAGCGTTACAGATAGAAGGGCTTTATTGCCGTTGATGGATAGTAAGTCTTTGCATTGTAGTTCACAGAGTCACTATTCATGAAGATAATTGTGCACAGCATGAGGCTAACCCTAACATTATTGCTCACCAAATTATTCAGTATTTTTTAAAACCCCACTTTGAATTCTAAGTATATTGGGAAAATGCAATTTATATTTTTCATATGCAGTCTCTTATTGTGTTAAATAGCAAAAATTAAATTTGAAAATTAACTCTTTGGTCACAAAAGCTACTTTCTTGAATTTGTTTTTATTTATTTAAAATAATCCCTGGTTAACCCAGAAATATTTCTTTTGTCTTTGTACTAATTTGAGAGCAGGGAAGACAGTAGGGACCTGACAAGCATAACTTCTCAGAACATACAGTGCATTTTATTTCTTTTATCTGTGCATGCTCTAACTTTGCCTTAATTAGTGTATGGTTTGTTTTGTCTTGACCTTCTGTTCAACAGAGACCACATGAATTGGGAAATAGCCTTCCTAAGAATCCATTCATGTTCGAATCATTTTGGTTGACTATGTAGTTCTGTTGATATCCCTTCTTCCATTCCAAACTTTCTACATCTTCTCTGAGTATTCTCTCTTACATTTAAGCCTTGCCGTAATTATCGTCAATTATACCCCACAATTGACAATGAAAATGTCTTATGTTTTATCTTATCTACACCTGATGATATGTCCCTTTTATACTTTAGAAGAATGTTAATGTTTTCTATTCAAAATCACAATACAACCACCAGTTACCTAGCCAAAATTTAGATATTCTATCTAACTGTCCTTTAAAAAGTTAATAACTCATCAATGGAAAAGCGTCTTCTAACATGTGATACAAGATTAATAAACATTAGTTTAACTCCATTCATAATTAGTAGCCATTTTATAATATACTAGATCATATAAGTGAGTTTAATTTTCAAAATATGACAGTTGTAATCTAGATATATTTTGATTATACTTGTACAATCACATAAATATCATTTATTTGGTATCTCCATATCATTGTTGGTTAGTCTTATTTCAACAACACATAAATGAGTTTTCTGAAATGAGGGAATCTCAATTTAGATGATATTTAATAAGATCCAGCAACATAAGTTATTTTCTTAATTAGTGATTAATAGGGAAGGTCCATCCCATTGTGAATGGTTCTATCCCTGTGCTGGTAGTCCTGCCTTCTATAAGAAAACAGACTGAACAAGCCAGAGGAAGCAAGCCATTAACCCACATCCCTTGATGGCCTCTGTGTCAGCTCCTGCCTCTAAATTTTGTCCTGTTTGAGTTCTTGTCCTGACTTCAGTCAGTGATGAATAGCAATAGGGGAGCCTAAGCCAAATAAACCCTTTCCTTCCCAACTTGTTTTTTGATTATGGTGTTTTGTAACAACAACAGAAACCCCAAATAACACAATATCATTTATTATATAAGGTAAGGTGTGGAACTTTGGAACAGAAACATTATGATCATCAGAGAGTGATAAAAACATATTTAGAAGCTGGTCTCACTTGAAACAATGTTAACTAAGAAAGGCAAGATGTAAACAAGAGACCTACATTGTTTCATCCAGTCATGTATCAATCAGGGCACATTTAAGTGAAGATCTGGAAGAAACTCTGGAAGTTTTGGAGTGGACAATAATGTGCTCATGTTGGTTGACTCAGCATCAAGTATAGAGAAACAAGTTCAAGATTGAGTCACAAACTTGAGGTAAGTGATAGGGTGTTTTCCTAGTCAAACATCAGAGAGTCCAGCGAGTTGAATAACATGCAAGGCTAACCTTCTTAGAGTCGTTTAAAGATGATGAATGGTTTCTATTCTGGCAAGGATACTTTTATCCGCCTGCCAGTAACAGCTCTACTTTAATAAACAATTCAGTGGGAAACGGTTTACAAGTCAAAAATATTTTACACAATTAAATAAACATTCAGTCCATGTATAGTCTTTGGGTAGTGGCTTAGTCCCTGGAAGCTCTGGTTGTTGGCATTGTTGTTCATATGGGGTCTCAACTGACCCTGGGCTCCTACCTCATAGGAAGCAATGAATAGCCTAGTAAGGGCACCAGTGGAAGGGGAAGCCCGGGGTCCTGCCAAGACTGAACCCCCAGTGAACGTGATTGTTGGGGGGAGGGCGGCAATGGGGGGAGGATGGAGAGGGGAAGCCCATATAGAAGGGGAGTGGGGAGGGTTAGGGGGATGTTGGCCTAGAAACAGGGAAAGGGAATAACATTTGAAATGTAAATAAGAAATACCCAAGTTAAAAAAGATGGAGAAAAAAATAAATATTCAGAAATACCACAATCACTAAGTAGTTATGGACTGTCTACAGCATAAATTTTCCTTTTAGGTAGTTTATAAGTAAACACTGACCCCATTATATGAACAGCCACAATCCAGATATCTTCAACTTAAGCCCAATTCTAACTGTCAATGATTGCTGTAGAGAGCGTTCCTTGCATTCTGATTCAACAGGTCTCCCTTATACCTATCACTAATGGAATTTCTTTTGCTGCAATCTAACACCTATATGGTTCTGGTCCTCTGCTACTTATGTGACAGAATGAAAAACAAATTGATCAATATTCTTCTCAATGTGAATCTAACTTTTTAAATGAACGAATTCTATAAATATCTTTAATCCCCAATTTAAGCATGCTTATTTAAATCAATGTATTTCAGATAACATATATTAGACAGAGAATATATCTTTAGTTAGCTATTGGATTCCAAAATATTTTTGTTACTCTTCATTTTTAGATGACAATGATGCTTGCAGCTTTATTGATCAATGTCTAATATAAAACAAACTTCTCGTTAAAAGGTAAAATAATGAAGATGACTTGAACAAGTATATTCAATCTAGCCTAGCTTTTTTATATTACTGTATTTTTATAATGAATAATATAAAATAACAGTTTTAACGACTTTCATGCATGCCTCTCAACATGATACCCTCTCATCCCTCTGGAACAGTATGCCCCAACAGAGTTTCCTTTGGTAAGTTTCTAGATATGGTGTTTTTCACAGCAACAGAAATAACTCGTGCAGATGACTGGCGTCCATCTCCAACTAGACACAAACCAAATCACCTGGGGAGGGAGACTCTATGAGAAATGCTCTACACTAGGCTGTCTGTCTTCTGCCTGTGGTGACAGGATGCTTCTGACTAAGTTAACTGACAAAACAGTGTGAGGGCTTCATTTCCTGGTGAGGGATGCTTAACTGTTTAACAGTATAGAAGCTGAGCTTAGCACAAAGGATCAAGCAAGAGCATGCCTGCATCCATTTTCCTCCACTTTTGACGAGGGTTATGGTGTGAGTAGCAATTTGAAGTTTTGACCTTGACTTCTGTGCAATTCCTAAGCATTAGTAGCTTTACTTTGGCAGAAAAAAAACAAAAGAAACAAAGAAAAACCATATGACATATTTGGATTCAACAAGGAAAACCCTCACATGGACTCTCAGAATTCAATCAAGAGTTATGCTTTCAAATAGAGATTCTAAATTGTTTGTTTGAATTGGAGATAAAATAGAGTCTTAAAATGTCTGCCTAAACAAAAGTTTAAAAAGACTGAGTTGACAATTATATTTCAGAGAGAATCTAACAAATATTATACACACACACACACACACACACACACACACATTCCATCACAATTAAAAAAATGTATTTAATTCAAATATTAATAGAATATTTGTTTCGGTTATTTGGACCTGGACAAATTAATGCTCCTTGTTTTATTTTTTTAGAGAAATCTTCTTCTTTAAATTTAAATTGGATTTATTAGGGTAACCAAAGATTTTTCTAAAAGAAACTAAAGTGAGCTATGCTGTGCTGTGATAAACTCTTACAATTCCTAATGCTCAATGTAAGATGTAATAAATTACTAGGAGAAATTAGCACAGAGTTTAAATTTAATATATATGTTAATGGTAGTGTAATGTGTTATAAGATTGCAGTTAAACTATAGTACTAAGGAAGATATAAACTAGAGGTTGGGGAACCTGAAATATTAGGTGTAATTGTTCATAGAAATATAATATTTATTTTTTTCTGTCATAAAAAATGTCATCTATAACTCTTGTCCTCTCATACTGAGTATAAATATAGGATGGGGAAAGGTCTGAAAATGCTGACTCTTGGTTTAGTGAACACAATCTTGTTTCTTGCACATGTAAACCTTGTTAATTCATCCTTAAGCCAGGAATTGAGATCACCATTTTCTGTATGAGACTGACAGCACTTCTATCCCTGACACACTTTGATTAAGAGTTACCTGCAATCTTCCTACTGTGAAAATAGAAAAGAGAAACAGTTGAAGGTGGGAGATATATTTGTATACCCAAGCTCAGTACAGCTGTATTCACAACAACTAAGACATGTGAACCATCAATGTGAAATCCATCAGCAAGTAGATGGATTTTTGGATTTTGGATGTTTTTGGTGTGAATACAGAGTGGAAAGTTACTCAGCTTTACAAAATCAGGGAATTCCATAGAGTTTAGCAACATGAATGAACTCAAGGATGCTAAGTCATACACTATAAATCAGGCATCTAAAATGAGAATTACTATTTGATCCCACTTATAGAATTTTAAAATGTCAAACTCTAGGATGTAAGGAGCAGAAAGGTGATAACAAGGACTGAATACAGGGCATAGAGAAAGAGTAAACTCTGGTCAATGAGTACAAGGTTACCATCAGAAGAAAAATGTCTGACACTCATACTGTGTAGCAACTTGACCACTCGGTTCACAGAGGCAGTGCTAGGCTTTTGTGGGAAATATAAGAAAAAAAAAAGAGAAGGATATGAGGTAGTAGATCCACAATTTGTGGGACAAGGGATATTTTCAGGAAAAATAGGATTGATATGATAGTAATATATTATATGGACTATGAAAATTTCAAAGAATAATTTAAATATACTTTAAAATATAGAAGTATACATTTTACATAGCTAAGAGAGATTTCAAAATATATTCACTGTAAAAAAGATAAATATTTAAGGTGATTTTTATTCCAATTTTTCTGATTAGATAATTCACCATGTTTCCATGTTGTAAATCATCCCATGGTATCCATGTAACTTAAAACAAATAATGTGATTTCTGTGAACTGAAAATAAAACACAAAAGACTTGTCATATTTATGCAAAAGAACTCAAGAATGCAAAGGTGCTTCTTGTCTAAACGCTCTCGTCCTTTTCTGGAAAAATCTCAGAATGGATGAGAAGCTGCCTCTTACTAGAGAATGGGAACAAGGTGGATATTTCTCTCCTGGCTTCTTGGGAATTGTAACAAAGGCATACATATTCACTAGAATGCTCTGCCCTAGTACACTTAACCTGGAGGGAGTGACAGTAAAACTTCAGACAGACAGACAACTAATTTCAGTGGTGGTGTTAAGACCTGATGTGCAGCCAATGCTTCTGTAGACGACACAACATGAGTGTTTGGAGGTGACACTGTGACACTACTTAATGGAACATGCATATCTCTTTTGACTTCACTGGGAAGATGAGCTACAGAATAGGAAATTCAATCCTCCCATCAGGTGGTGGGGATTGGATGACAGATGTCATCCCATCACGTTGGACATTTGAGTACTTGCCTGGTAGTTACAAACATGGCATGATTGACTGACCATCTTATGGTCAAACTGCATACATTTCAAATATTAAAGTATTAATATGTCTAATACAAAACAGGCAACACTTTTAAATTTTAATTTAATTTTTATTTTTACTTATTTGCTATACATCCCACTCACTGCCACCCTGTCCAGTCACCCCCTCCCACAATCCTTCCCCAATCTCCCCTTCCTCTTCTCCCCTGATCTGATGGGGTTCCCTGGGTATCCTCCCACCCCAGTACTTCAAGTCTCTATTAAGCTAGGTGCTTGCTTTCCTACCGAGACCAGAAAAGGCAGCCCAGCTAGAAGAACATATCCCACATACATGCAACAGCTTTTTTGATAGCCCCTATTCCTGCTGCTCAGGACTCCTAGGAACACCATGCTGCAAATTGGATACATATGAGTTGGGAGGCCTGGGTCCAGCCTATGTATGCCCTTTGGTTGGTGGTTCAGACTCTGAATGCCCAAAGGTCCAGGATAGTTAACTCTGCTGGTCTTCTTGCAGAGTTTCTATCCCCTTTGAGCCCACAATCCTTTCTCCCATTCTTCCATAGGAGTCGCCAAGCTCAATCACTGCTGTCAGTGGGTGCCTATATCTGTCTAAATCAGCTGTTAGGAGGACCTCTCATGGGACAACATGCCACAGGCAACCCTTTATTGCTAAATTTATATTAAACGTTTAGAGAAATCATACTCATTCCTTACTGGCTTCTGAATATTCTCAAATCAAAGTAAATTGTTACTGCCTTTTTAATTTTAATTTTAAAGCATTTTATTGTGTTTTAAATAATGCAATAAACAATAAGCATTTATCTGAAATTGTTCCATAATCATTTTTAATTAGAAAAAAAATATTCTATCAGAGTGCCTAGAAATCGAAATAATCCTACCAGGGAAAGAAAACCTGTGATGATCTTGCTTTAATTGTCAACTTGATAGAATCTAAAATAACATGACAAGGGCCGCTAAGGCAGCTGTGGGATTATCTTGATTATAGTAACTGAGGAAAACAGATCTGCTCCAACTAAGGGCAGCATGCACATTACGTAGAAAGCTAGCTGAGATACAATGGGAGGCGTCACTTCTCCCTTGCTCTGACTGCAGATGTAATCTGAAAGTCTCCCAGTCAGTTACTGCTGACTGCTCTGCCACGATAGAATGTTACCTAGAACCGGGACATGAGTACCTCTTCCCTTCCTCAAGTTGTTCTTGTTAGGGTATTTTACTACAGCCATGGGAATGATAACTAAGACAGATAAGAAGTGGGGTCATTGCTTTAATAAACCTGATTGTGTGGCTTTTAAGCCTTTGGACCGGTTCTGTAGAAGAAACATGGGAGAGTTTGTAACTTTGGAGTAGAAACACTTGTAAGCTCATTGTCAGAGAATAATTGGCCAGCCCTGGGAGACACTGAAAGGTGGAAGTGATCAAAAAACAGACTGTAGCAGTCTGAGATAATGAGGTTTCATAGGTGGGGGTAGGGACTCTGTAGGAAACTGGGCAATGGCCTGTTATGTGATATTTTAGCAAGAATTTCCTACATACCTCCTGTGTCTAGATTACATATGTGAGATTAGAATTAACGGGAATGGCTAGTTTATTTTGTAGAAATGAAAATGAAAGATTCTAGAATGCAGAAATGAAATGCAGATTCTAGAACACTGGAGATGTCAGCATACTCTTCATGGACAGCTGAAGAGAGTCTACGTATGCTGCAGGTAGATCTGGACGGTTGTGTGCAATTCAAGAGCCTGACTGATTTTATCATAAGCCCCGGATACCTGACATGAAACTACAGAATTTTGTGTTTTCTGTGTTGGAATTTGATTTAGGTTTGATCTGATTGCTCTGAACTTTTCCATGATCCTTGCTTTTGGACTATGAATGCTTACTTGTGCCACGACATATTGTGAGTATGTAACTTTTAAATTTTTAGAGTAACATTTATGAGATTTTGGACATTTAAAGGGTTAGAATGTTTAAAGGTTATGAGGACTTATAGTCGGACTATATATTACACTATTACATGAGCATGAGACGGATGGCTATAGATTAAAGTGATGTACCTGTATGTCAAGATGACAAGGAATGGAGTTAATTTGCTAAGTTTTAATTGTCCTCTTGACACAATAAAGAAACACCTGGAAAGAGAATCTAAATGAGTAATTGTCTGGATTAAGTTGGCATATAGACATGCTGTGAGGAGTTTTCTAGTTGAATTAATTAAAGAGGGAAGGCCCACCCTGAAAACAACAACACCATTTCATAGGCTGGGCGCTGGATGGAATGGGAGGAGAAAGTGAGGTGAGCCTTAGGAGGAATCCATTAATACACTGCTATGTTGTCATCTGACCAGTTTTCTCAGGCTTCTCCTATGCTGACTTCTTTATCCCCATTGATTGTTACCTAGAACTGTGAGTGGAAGAAATACTTTTTTCCTACTTAGTTGCTAATGGCAGGATATTTCATCAACAGGAAAGAAAGGTAAAAATGAAAGTTGAGTAAAAGTTAATTTAGGATTAATTAAGATTGCATCAGTTTTACCTCCCTCCAAATCCTGCTTCATCCAGACCCTTCTACATGTAAGCTAGCCCCTTTCTCTCTATGCATTTCTTGAAATTGCCTTTTCTACCTTTTAATGTCACACTTTCATTTTAGGCAGTCTCACGTATTCCATACAGTTTACTGACTGAGCATTCAAAACTGACTGTAGAGTTTTTGAAGGACCTCTCAGGTGGACGTTGATGTTGAGCTTCTCTTGACTTGGTAAGTGTGTATCACAACACCCAGTTTCACTTTCTGTTGTGGTTTGTCCTGGTGTTATCTATATTTTGATGCTAATTCTACTACCCCAAGGACAGCTGCCAAGTGACCTCTCCAGAACCTTCTCCCCATTGAATTTGTAAAATACAGGTGAGGGGCAAGTACAGGATAGAAGGAGGCCTGTCATTGGAGGAGAAGGAAGGATGGGCAGGAAAGAAGTTTGAAGGAAGAGGAGGAGACTAGAACAGAAAAGAAGAGACAGGAGGGAGAGGGCAAGAAGCCATGGCAGGTGATGTTAAGACTCTGCTCTGTGTATTTACAGATTTAAGTGTAATGGAGTGTGGGGCAGCTGGTCTGTGCTGCCGAGGAATTGGAATGTGTGCTTCTGGCAAGATATCCAGCAGACATCTTGGGACACTGCGGTGCTGAAGCTAGCAAGGTAAAAGACAACTATACTTTTTTATTTTCTATATTTTTACAACAACAGCTTTCCTCCTTTTTGAAAAATGCTTCAAGTTTGACACTTCTCCATTATAAACCATGTTTTTCAGATACAATCTTCTCTGAAGATTAGTCTCTATATAATCTAATCTGCAATTTATAGTAAATTTAAGAAAGAAAAAAACTGTGCATGTGATTACTAGTGAGCAATTGACATACTGAATTTCAATTATTAGATTATTTCTTTCCTCTCTGTGTTTGTGAAACATTCCTTTCCACTAAAGGAGTCTTTTCATTTGTTAGGCTACAACTTTATTACTCAGAGTATATCTATATCTTCTGTGAGAGAGCAGTTATGAATAGCCCCCTCTACTTCCTGACCAATATATCAATTATTTTCATTTTTCATTCACCTCCTTTTGTACAAATTATATAACTACACAATATCTTCTTAAATATTTTTTGTCCTATCAGAAGGTGTGATGGTTGGATTTAGAATGATTTTCTTAGGTTCATTTATTTGCATGCTCAATCCCCAGCTGATGAACTGTTTAGAAGGTATGTCCTTGTTGGAGGAGGTGTGTCCTTGGAGAATGTGTGTCCTTGTTGGAAGAAGTGTGACCTTGTTGGAGGAAATGTGTCCTTGTTAAAGGAATTATGTGCTTGTTGAAGGAACTGTGACCTTGCTGGAGGAAATGTGTCCTTGTTGGAGGAAGTAGGTTCTTGTTGGAGAAATTATGTTCTTGTTAGAAGAAGTGTGTTCTGGTTGAAGGATGTATGACCTTGTTGGAGGAAACGTGACCTTTCTGGAAGATGTAAGGCCTTATTGAAAGAAGTATGTCCCTGAGGGTTAGGTTTAAACTTTCAAAAGCACATACCAGGCCCGCTCAATCAACAATCAATCAATCAATCAATCAGTCAGTCAGTCAGTCCATCAATCAATCTCTCAATCCCCCTCCCCTTCCTCATTCCCTACCTCTCTGTTTCCTGCAGATCAGGATGTAAAGCTCTCCACTTCTGCTCTAGCACCATGTCCATCTGCTTCCCAATGTGATAATTATTTACTAGCCCTCCAAAACTCTAAGCAAGTCCCCAATTAAATACTTTCCCTTAAAACTTGCCTTGTTCATGGTGTTTCTTCACAGCAATACAACTGTAACTAAGACAGACAGTCTTCTTTAATTCTCTCAAATTTTCAGTGCCTCACTCCCTTCATTTACAAAAGTGAGATGTGATAATGTCTGCCTAAGACTATACATTCAGATACTTTCATAGATTATGGTTACAGTTCAATAACATTGCTACCACCTCAGGTAAAGTTAATTTGTGTGTATAATCCATGTACAATTGACTTCCCTGTCTCTTTCCATTTTACCTCATTTACTTTCATAACCAAGACAGTACATTACCTTGGTAGCACAGAGCCAGGCACCTTGTCAATAGGTGTGGTGGAGCTAGCCTGAGCACACGTCATAGCAACTCCTCCTCTGTACTGCCTACCCTCCAGTCTTCAGTTCTTTTTCCTCCTTTTTTGACTGAATGGCTCCCTGTTTAATGCTAACATGAATCACAGTTTCTGGAATTCAATTAATGTTTGTTCAGTAAATGCCGAATGAATGATTAAATGTCTTGATCGACAGTGTGTGAAGATGTTCTAGCACAGCTCTGAAACCAAATGAGCTAATACAATTGGGCTGTACTTGGCAATGTTCAAAACATTTTGACAAACAATATTCCATCACTACTACAGCCCTATAAAATAGAGCCTCCAAGGACTGTCAGTATCTTACCAAGGTGCAAACTGTGGCTTGAAGACTTAGAATATTTGCTCAAGGCCACAGAGAAAAAGAAAATTTTAGCCAGCTAACTTAATTAATCCTCCTGGTGCCTTCCTAAGAACCACATATATCACTCCTTTAAGCTTTTACACGTTTCCCTCATGATTTCAGTGAATTAGTCCATCCTAGTTGAATATTAATGTCCTAAACTATTTGTTCCAAAGCATTATTCACATATCACTACCATCACTTGAAGAGTAACTTTGAAAAATTAAGGAATGAGGGAAGAAATACATGACTATCCTATATATGGATAAAGTCTGAGAGAAGAAAGCAACACAAGAGGAAGAAAAGGGCACCAAGACCAGTGAAAAGAGTCAAGCACACATCTGCTCCCACCACTGGGAGTCTCTCAAAGCCACCAAGGTAGTAGCCATGGTATATATTTAGAAGAACTGGTACAGACCTCTCCATCATTATGAAAAATGAATGTTCTAAATAGTATCTCAGCCATACTAATCCAATTATTTGGAATCTGCCTCATAAACCTGTCATTGGAAAACATTTTATAGTAAGTCATATATATATATATATATTATATGTATTTTATAGATATATATCTGTATACCCTTAATCAAGATGGATTATGCAGATGCAGTACTTAACAGTTTTAATCTATCCAACAGTTGTTATAAATATGACCACCAATCGCTTCTCGGCCTTTTGGCTAAGATCAAGTGTAGTATAAATATGACCAGCAGAGAAAAATATATGTGCCAAATGGCCTTTCCACTGGAAAATATAATATTACCCACAGGTAAGATGGCATTAAAAGGACAATATTGCTTAAAATTGTAACTACTAACGTTGGCTTTTGTAAAACCTCAAATTTATATAATTCAGGAAAACTAACTTTGTAAAGAGGGTTTTGAAAATAATTTGTCTCTTCTAATATAGATCAATAATATAAGTGCCTGAGTTTTAAAATTGGTTTTTAAATACTGACAGAATTTACAATAAGACATTAAAATACTCAATAATTTAATTTCTTTGCATTTTGTAAATTCTAGCAGTTGTGTGAAATTTTCTTTCTCATCTAGTTCTTTCTGGTTATTAATTTGCTTGATTAACTTCCACATAAATTATTGTTGATGAAAACTGCATTAGCAAAATAAGTACAGATTTTTTTATCTTACTTAAATTTGATCTTAAAACATGATAAAGTGGTAGAATAAAATCAATATGGATAGTCAGAAATAATTTGGTTTTTTATTTCCTTTCCTAGTTGTTCAAACCCTCCATTGTGGATGTGTTTTCACGAGTACACGTAAAGAGTGGCTGCTGAGTGGAAAAGATGCTGCTGGGTTTCAGTGAATCCGTCCCTGTAAGTACAGAGACAGGCACTACCCAGTACATGTTCCAGTGTACATTATGATTGATTTTCCCTGTATAGCAGACTTACACAGGATATATTTCAAAATTCTGATATATATATATATATATATATATATATATACACACACACACACATATATATATATATACACATATACACACACACATATATATACACATATATACACACACACATATATACACATATATACACACACATATATATATACACATACACACACACACACACACACACATATATATATATATCACTAGAAAAGCACAGTCTTAAAGTTATGGCTCTTTTCACAACACTGGCTGTAATCTAGTAAGGAAAGAACATAACACTGTAGGTAAAGTAACCTAAGTTATACTGGTCCCTTCCCTCTCCCACCTCTCTCTTCCTCTCAGCCCCACATCTGCCATCTGCACAGGCACCAAAACCAAGAGAGGAAGCAACAGAGGACCTGGGACAATCATGTAAACTACTTTCAAATTGTAGGCGTAAATCATTAACTTCAATTAAAGGACAAAATTTGATTCAAAACTGCTCCCACTTCCTGTATGCCACACTGGGTGCTCTATAAAGATTTAAGTCCTCAAATTAGAATGTTGTAATAACAAAGCGACAAGAATTTCAGATTATTCCTAGCCACATGAATTTGGAAGACACTTTATCTACTGCATAGATTCCGTGTGTTTTCATGTGTGTGTGCTTATACACATCTATGCATGTAGAAGCCAGGACCTGTGCTGTGTCTCCTTCTCAATCATTCTTCTACCTTATATGTGGAGTCTCTCAGCTGAACCTGGAGCCTGATGATTGTGCTGGAACTGTCTTGCCAGTGTTTCCCTAGAATTCTCTTGTCTCAGTGCTCAGGTTATGGACACGTCTCCACACCTAACTTTTACACTGGTGATCCAAATTCATGGCCTCATGTTTGTGCTTCCAGCACCAACTGGTTTACACTCTCGACTCCTATCCATACTGTTTTGAGAAGTAGATCTCTTAAATTATCGAATGTAAAATGCTTAAAATTATCAATAGTTGAGCAGAATAGCAACCAAGGACTATATTCCCCTCTACAAATATAAGAACACACCATAATTGTACCCCTTTTTTCTATAATATGTGAACAATATAAAACAAATCTTCCATAATCCCTAACAGTTAAAAAAATCTATGGATACCATAACTTTTAATAGAAATTGCTAAATATTCTTGTGAAATAACATTGTCAACGCAGCAAGAAAGGTGTGGTGTTTGGTCAGCAGGCCTCGTGTGCCCTCTTATACAGCACTCTAAATTTAAGCTAGGATCATTCCCAACACCTAGATATAAAAGGGGAGTATAATCAATGAGCAGAGCCTGCTAATGAGAGTGTACGGAAATCTGTTTTCCGACCCAATTTCGTTGACCTCTGTAAATTTCCTCGGAGGTTGTTGTCACATTAAGTAGATGCATGCTCCTTTCTGTAGGGAAATTAGGGACATTGGACCAGATAAAACCAAAATTCCTGACCCAGCAGCAGGTTTGAGTTCCCAAGCAGGACAAAGTCTAGTCCTTATGATGCCCCAGTATAGGAGGAGGCTGGAGTGGCAGAGAGGGACAGGATGGGTTAGTGGGGGAATCACCCACATAGAGGCTAAAGGAAGTGGGTGATCAATTGAGATGTAAATGAATGGAATGATTAATAAAAAAGAAAAAAGGAAATAAAAAATGAAAAGTATCACTAAGCTATAGTTGTGATGTCCTTAGATATCTTTGTGGGGGTGTCAGAGTGTAACATAATGCTGCTATTCTGATGATCATTGTGGTGGGGACAGCAGATAAAAGTACAGGAGCCCTCCCCCACAAATCCCTGTCTCAAATATGGCAATCCTAACCATCCTCTTAATACTGTCTCCTTGGCTAGTCTCCATCAGACTCACTCTGTTACAAGGCTTCTTTCATTATTCTCTTGTCTACTTCAATAATCTTTTTAACAACAACACAGATTTCCCCAACTACTCTAAAAAGAAAAACGTGGGGGTTGGGGATTTAGCTCAGTGGTAGAGCGCTTGCCTAGCAAGCGCAAGGCCCTGGGTTCGGTCCTCAGCTCCAAAAAAAACAAAAAACAAAAAAAACAAAAAAACAAAAAACAAAAAAACAAAAAAACGTGGCCACTTTCATCTATGTAGAAAGCATCATTCAAAAATTATTTCAGACAAATGAAGTCATCTCTCAGAAGTTCCTCCCATCTCAGATTATATAATTTGATTCCAAATTTGTCATTTCATAAATATGACTCCAACCTAAAATGCTTATTTACAGGCAAATAAATCTTCCCCTGTCTTTTTCTTGCCATTTAAAAAAAACTAAATTCATAAAAGTGGAAAGTAATAAATTCAACTGTACGGATATTTTTCAACATTCTGCTTAATTGGTTTCTAGAATGTAACACGAAAAGAAATGCTTGCCGTCGGGGCACACGCTGAGGCGTAATACATTAACCCAAAGCTGTAATATATGAAGAAAATGAACTAAATGATAGGAAAAAGATTGCTACACATTAAACACCAGAAAAAAACACATCACACATCAGAAAAATGCACTGCAGTATAGTTCAGTGGCATAATTATGCAAAAGAGAGGCTTTAGGTCCAATCTCCTGCAAGGGAGACAAAAGCCTTGGACACTTAACTGAGAACAAGACCAATACAGATCACTCTGTGGAACTGTAATGTGCCCCAGCATACAGATTCTCAAGTAATGATGTCTAGCAAATGACACTAACTTTTCTATGGAAAGTTATCTTAAATTCCTACTTAAATTCTCAAAACTTCTTTCAGCCATGTTGATGCATTTCCTCGCAAGGACAGCTTGCTCAGCTGGACAGCGTTAGGAGTAAAACTGGACACAGAAATCCCAGTTGGCAGGTCTGGGTGAGGAATTGTGAGATTTGTTATGGTTTGGGTCACCTTTTTATCTTTTCAATATGCAGAATATTGGCTTGAGAGCAGTATGTTATTACACCAAAGAGGCATATAAGCATGCTTTTGTTTCATCCATAATCTATAATCTGGATTCTGTAATAAGCATTTCAACTGGGCTTAAGCCTACCTTTCTTCTTCTTTCCTACAAATATTAATCAAGCAGGTAGCCATTCTTCTTCCTGGGCTGTTAGATAAGTGGATTTGAGTCGATTCAGATTTAAACTGATAAGATGTAACCCCTCCTAAGAATAAGTTTTACTGGCTGTCACTGACCTCTCACAAAGAACTGACATTCACACATAAGCTACTGGTATTTGGTGACTGGCAAATGGACATTTCACTTCTATTACCTATACGACAATGTGAGCATAGGTCTTCAGAAGCGTATCTCAATAGGAATAAAAGTGTCTAATAGGAGAATCATTCAGTTTCTATTCAGAAGCCATCACTGTTGGTAGTCAGAGAATAATACAAAAATGAAACCATCACCAACCAACTGAAGGGATTGCTGAGATGAATGTTAAACATCCACCAAGTGTAAATGTAAATAAGAAATACCCAATTTAATAAAGATGGAGAAAAAAAAAGAATGGGAACCTAAAATCTGAACTTTCGTAATCATTTCAATTTCAGAACAGAGATTTAAAAAATGGCCAAAGTAGGGGTTGGGGATTTGGCTCAGTGGTAGAGCGCTTGCCTAGCAAGCGCAAGGCCCTGGGTTCAGTCCCCAGCTCCGAAAAAAAAATGGCCAAATTGTATGAACTGCACCTTCCTTTTGCTTTGGCCTAGAACACATTCATATTTTCAAGAGACAGTTGATGACTAATGTTGCAAACTGCATGAAAAAAAAAAAGAGTTGGACAACAGGCCATGCAATGTCAAATGTAGTGAGGTGGAAATTGGCTGTTTGTCCTCAGTTTTTCAGGCTCAATGTTTCCTGGATTCTTCAGCTACATCAAAAAAAGAACTTTTAACTGAGGCTAGGGTGCATTTGAAAGGTGAGACCATTGTCGGGGAGAGGGCTGTTTCTATAATTGTGTGTGCATAAGAGTATACAGTAAATGTTTAAATTTAAAGTGTCAATACTCTGAAAACTTCAACTCAGCAAAGTCTAGTTACATGAACAAACATAGAAGCTTGCATATTCATCTGCCTTAATAAGATACATGTTGTTTTACAATTAATTATTTATATCTATCATGTATATGAAAAAAGTCTATAATAAATTTTATTATTTAGAAAAATATTTTTATGAAAAAATAAAGATAGTATAATACTGGAAATGTTAGAAAATAAGGAATATTATTATAATTTAAAAGGTAGATTAGGAGTTTTCCGTGCTTTTTGACATTCTAAATGTACAAATCTAAATGTCAGAAGCTAATCATGGGTAATCTGCAGTTGATTTCTTCTGTTCAAAAATACCAAGTTCTGGCAGCAATTTTTACTTCTACGTGCTTCTAAAGGCATATTTTTTCAAATACAAAATACAGAATCTATCAAATGGTAAGTAAACTTCCAAAAGAAAATATTTAGACTATACCTGCAAATCCAACCTTCTAAAGCACTGCTAAAAACTAAAGTCTTAACAAAGTTAGGAAGGAAGAAGTAACCATGAAGTAGGAAAAGAAGACATGAAGATTGGTGACAGGAGTTTGAAGAAACGTTTGTTTGTTCGTTTGTTTTGAGACAGGATCATCTCTGTAACCAGGTCTGGCAGTACTGTGCCTCTGCTCCCCAAAACAGCAGGTTTACTCATTTAAACAACCATCCCTGGCTCTTGAAGTTTCTCTCTCTCTCTCTCTCTCTCTCTCTCTCTCTCTCTCTCTCTCTCTCTCTCTCCTCTCTCTCTCTCTCTCTCTCTCCTCTCTCTCTCTCTCTCATCCTGTGGTGTGTGTGTGTGTGTGTGTGTGTGTGTGTACATGTGGGTGTATGCATGTGTATGCTGTGTACATGTGTGTATGTGGACAAATGTGTGTTGATATTGAGATAACTTTCTTTATTGTTCTTCATAGTTTTTTCTTCACTCCCTTAGTTTTCCTCACTCTTTCCATTCTTCCTACCATCCTTATTTTTCTCAACAGATCCCATGGAACCTGGAGCTCTCTGACAAGTGAGACTCATGGTCTTCTTATCTCTTGTTCCTAGCAGTGGAGTTACAGATGCATGAGAAACAGAAACAGACTATACATGGATTCTGGGGACCTTAAACATAAAGTGTTCATACTTGTTCAGAAAGGACTTTTCCATGCAGGCATCCCCCAGCACTAAAGAAACATCTTATTCATATATTTGCTATCATGGAAAACAATTCAGATATTGCTACTTTTGTATTCATGCAAAGATAAGCCATCAACAGCCAGCTATACATGTCATTTGTGAAAAATTTTTAAAAAATGTGTTTTGTATTCTATAGTCAGTCTTAGAATTAAATATAAAAGCCGTGAAAAGTCGGATCTAAAAGTTTAAGGAAAAGTCAAATCTAACCGTACAGTAATCAGCTGCACACTCGGGCTAAGCCATAGAACAATCTACATGGTAATGGCTCCACTTTAACTGTACAGTGAGGTTCAGTCTTCAAATGCAGACAAGATACTTCAAAATTACTTAAAAACTGTGATCCCCATGAAAGTTCCAGCCTCATTATCTATTTCAGATACTGAAAGTGACATGTTCTGATCAGTGAGTCACAGCCACATCCTGTGCTTGCAAAAGCATGTTATTTGTTTATTTATATCCCTTCTTATGGCCCATCTATAGGGCACTGATGCCTGAACATCTCTCTGATTTGATGGCAATGGGCTCAGAGTGAGGGCACATTTTATTCACATAGTCCCCAGCTCATGCCGAATATATGGTCATCCCCAGCGTATTAATCGTCTCCTTGTTTTCACTGCTTTCGTATATTATCTTATGGATCTTTGAGAAGAGCACATTTTATCTTTCTAAAGAGTCCAGAGCTTCATCACCATTAAATACACAGGCTTAGTGTTATAAGTTGATGCTTAAATAAGTTTATTGGGTAAATATTTAGATTAATTTGATTTTCTGTATGTGAATGCTGTAACTCTTATGTGTATGCATCCCTAGTCCCTGCAAAGGACAGGAGAGGATGCTGGTTCTCGTGAAACTAGAAATAGAGGGGATTTTTTTAACCAATAGAGTGTTGAGAACAGAACTCCAGTCTCCTGTAAGAGCAGAAAGTTCCCTTAACCACTGAGTCTTCTCTCTAGCCAGGATTAGTTGAATCTTAACCTCTCTGAAGTCTGGGACTGGGTTGTAAATTTTGTAGTTCTTGGACTCAACATTGTGGGGAGGCATAGCATCAATAGTGTATTTTAAATTTGAATGCGTGCTTATTTTTGAACAGAAATGTTTGAACAGTAACAGAAATGTTGCAGGATATACTTGTGCTTCTCAAGATGTAAGAAACATATAGTTCGTATCTAAGTAACAAACATTGAGCAGATTGCATATTTATAGCTTGCTATTCATGTCAATAAATAATTACTTTAGAAGTTCACAATAGAAATATATAAAAAAGCTACTATATGTCTTGGTAGCAGTTTATAGAAACTATGCCTTAGCTTTAATAAACCTACTGAAAACTTTAAAACATTAGCTCAAATTCTTTCAATTCGACCGTTGAGCTAATAAGATCGTTGAAAATTTCCAGAAAAAGTTGTGCCCATAGATTTCTGGCCATAAACTAGTGAATACTACGAATGTTCTTACAATTGTACTTTTTTACTAAACAAACTAGCAAAATGTTATTTTAATAACCCTAATGGACCACATTTTGTTGAATCTATAAAATGAAATTATTATAGAGCAATAGAGGAAGACAAGAAGTCTCTGTCCTGGGGTTGGGGATTTAGCTCAGTGGTAGAGCACTTGCCTAGGAAGCGCAAGGCCCTGGGTTTGGTCCCCAGCTCCAAAAAAAAAAAAAAAAAGAAGTCTCTGTCCCCTCACTGACTGCAGTTCTAGCACAGTCATAAAAAATCACAATAAAACTGGAGCATTCTAAGTTTTACTGATTTTTAAATCATGGTAGGTAATTTGCCATACTGGTGATATGACACGCCAAATGTTTGTGTTTGTTAAGTAAAAATTAAGGTCTCTTTACAACTATTCCTTGATTAAACAGAGCATATAGAGTAGTCAACATAATAGTGAACC
The DNA here is from genome assembly GCF_021556685.1 of Rattus norvegicus. Taxonomy (NCBI): domain Eukaryota; kingdom Metazoa; phylum Chordata; class Mammalia; order Rodentia; family Muridae; genus Rattus; species Rattus norvegicus. Next base: position 53,433,049 of record NC_141544.1, on the reverse strand, counting down.
TTCTTTAGTCTGCTGGAGCTCTGAAGTGTTCACGGCCAGCAGGGGCTTTATTTTACAGGAGAACACGCAGACCGCTGCACACAGCCATGTTTTCATGAAGAATGTGTTACAATCAGGTTTGATTCTGTGCAATCAGATCTCACAATTTGCTCAGCTTTAAGTCCTCACACACAGTGATGTCTAATTATTTTAACTTGTCTTTCACGAGGTAAACACTATCTAAGTACACTTCAATTTCAAAGAAATGGACCATAGAAAGGATTTGCCATAATGAGTTTTAACTAATGTTATTTTTCGTTAAGAGATAGTTATATTTTCAGAAACGAAGAGCCATAGATCATAGTATTTTGTTCCATGTGTCATATCAAGAAGAAGCCAAAAAGCTTATTTTCGGAGCCCCTACCCCAGGTCATACATTACTATAACTCCAGTATTGAGAGGCTGATTTTGTAGAAATGCGGCAAGTCTAAGGTGAGTCTGAGCTACAAATTTCTAGGTCATCCTGTGCTACAAAGAGAGCAATATCCTAAACAAATAAATCAAACTAAAAACACAGTGCCACGTTCAGCATTGTTCACATCTCTACGTTGTTTGATATGTTGCTGAAGGGTCTTTTGTTTGCCTCTTTATTATATCTATAATAAAATTTCAGTTACAAAAGATGTCACTCCTTAGACAATTGTTATACTTAAAGTCTCTAATTGTAGATCTAATTTACATAGTTGTTAGTTATTCTCAAGTGTTGCAGAAACATGGAAGGAAAAACCTCGGTCTCATCAAATATAATTCAACATGATTTAACCTGGAAGTATACATTTAATTTATTCTTGCATACATTTTATTTATTATAGCTATTATTTGGAAATTCTTAATTTTATAATTATTCTTTTTTTAAAGGTTATTTCTTTTACTCTTCCATATCAGTTCCATTGAATGAAATCAGGACAGGAGCGCAAACAGGGCGGGAAGCTGGAGGCAGGAGATGCTGCAAGGCCATGGAGGAGCGCTGCTTAGTCTCGTGATTGTTCTTTTATGTTAGTCAGTTTGAACTGAAAATAAATGGGAAATGAGTGAACTATTTTGGTTTTGTTTGATTCCTCTTAACCCATCGATTATGAAAAATCACAAAGCAATCCCACTAAATGGGAGATAATACAACATATAATTCAGATTTCGAAAACTACAATGGGGATGCTGAATATGCATATTTATTTCTCTGTTGGAATAATCTTTTCCCATTAACTAATTCTTCAAATTCTACATGCTGCCCATCTCCATTTCCGCTGTTCTGGGCCAGGCTGTCACAGCGATCCCCTCGAAAGTCCAGATTGCTACTTGGGCTCTTGCAAGCCTCCAGCTATCTCTTTGCTCTTGCGATAGACGATAGATCCTCCATGGTCTATTTTACCTGAGATGATATTAGAGCGTGGCTTCTCACTCTGTCTCACTTTTTTCATCCATTAAGTCTGTTTACTGTTTTTCAAGCTATACTTTCACAATTCCTTTCTTGGCTCAGTAAATTCCAGTTACACTGGACTCAGTTTTTCATATATGAAGAATATACGTCTTTACGCCCACAACACAAATATACAGCAGAGGACTGCCTGGTCTGCCCTCCATGAGAAAAGATGCACCTAACCCTAAGAGACTTGAGGCTCCAGGGAGTGGGGAGTCATAGCATTGGGTGGGTGGGAGTTGGGGGAAGAGAAATAGAGTGAAGAACAGTCAGAGGGCAGACGCTGGCCGCTGGGGGGTGGGGTTGATGACTGGACTGTAAAAGCAATAAAAGTAATAAAAAATATGAAAGAAACCCAAAATAAAACAAAACAAATCATTTCCCTCTAGTATTAATTTACTCCTTACCCCGAACAAATTGTTTCTCTTCCCTGAGAATGAGGCTTAAATGTCACCTGAACACAGGCCCTTTCAAAACTCTCATTTAATGGACCACAGTGGTCCCATGACTCTTTATTCTGTTGCTTTCTCCAATTTGTTCTGAGTTATTTTTTATTAATCTTTTTATTAGTTTATATTTTTTTGGTTAGGAACATTTTTAATTTTTTTTATTAATCATTCATTCGTTTACAACTCAAATTGTATCATACTTCCTGGGTACCCTTCCAGAAATTCCCCATCCCACATCTATCCTCTAAGGCCAAGAAGGGGAGATAGATCTTATAGAGATCACCTCCAGTGGAAAGGCACAAAGTTGAGGGAAGTTTTTAACCCAGAAATGTTCTTGTCCAAAGGAAGAACAGGGACAAAAAATGGAGCAGAGACTGAAGGAAGGGCCACCCAGGAAATTCCTGATGTGGGGATCCATCCTGTTTTGAGCTTTTTAATTATTATTTTCCTAGGTTGTATGGAGGGAAAAGAATATACCTACCCATCTCTAATGTTTCTTCACCATCTAACAGTTACTTTTTAGGTGTTGTTTTATTTTTTTTTAATTTTATATTTGGTAATTTACTCTTTTATTAGAAACTGGGAATTTTTGTTAATTTATTATTTTTATTATGTGTACATGTATGAATGTATACATGTATGTACATGCAGGTGGCCCAGGTGGACAGACGCATAAGCACTATGAATATGAAATTACAAATGACTCCCATCCTTCAGCATACACTCTCCATTCCTGACCCATCTTGCCTATCACTAAACTTTACATTCTAAAAGCAATGCTCAAGATATAGCAGTGAAAACAGTGATACTTTTTTTGCATCATTATTTTTAAAAATAATGATATATTTATATATTCTAAGTTTATTTGATTTTTATAGACATGTAATCAATTTTATATTATTTAAAAACCCGAATCCCATTATTTTCATTATTTAACCATTTGTATTGATGCCTACAGTGTCTAGACTGCCAAGAAGAGATGGAGACTTCTATGAATGTTGTGATGTTGAATTTTAAGTAGAATCTTTTACTATTTGCAACAAATGGATACATATAGTGAAAATATTTGTGTGGGACCAGGAGAGGGAGGGGCTGGCGAGGAGAGAGAACAAATTTGTAGAGAGCTACAGGATTTGTTGTGTGGTCTTTTGGATCAAAAATCTTATACGTTATCTTATTGAGCATATTTAAAATATTATTTAACCCATTAGGAAATTAGCATAAAATAGACAATACACTATACCAGTTTGTAATACTTTTTATTTATGTTTCTTTCAGTTTAGAGGACATAACTTTAATGAGGTAGTCACTGTTTCTGTGCAATCCTAAGTTTTCCGATATAGTTTATTTTTAACCCAGAGCAAACAATCTACAGAACCAGATGATCACTCTGGAATCAGTAAAAGAATACTTTATCTTTCCATATCAGATGTTATCAATAACAACAACAGATTGGACCTCCTATTTATAACAAAGTCAATTTCTACGTTGTATGTATATAGTTATATATTACAAGAGGACTTGTGGCAATCATCACAGACTTCTGTATACTCATCCATAGTTCATCTGTGAAAATGATCTTTACCTATCTTGAAGGATACTTCATATTGTCTGCAAATTATCTAATCACCTTAATTCAGCTAACTTTTATAATAACTAATTTCTTCTGTTTTTAACAATTCATGAATGATCTCTTACTGCAGGACAACTAATGTTAGACCATTGCTTTTCATACAGATATTTTCTGCTTTAACATGTTTACTTATCTTTACACACAACTTCCAATTTTTTACCATCACTTATAAATTAACAAAATCAACTAGTGCCATGACTACCTTATACTTGAGTTTGTCCAGGATTGTCTTGCTACATTAGGGATAATAAAATAAATTCACTGTTTCACCTAGCCAAACAAGCCGACTTAATGAATTATTTTCTGTGCAATTGATTATTTTTATAAACATGAGCACCTCAAGAGACGCATCAACTCATTCAGGAGAGCAATCTTTGAATAAATAGACCCCTGATGGCCAGTACCACTATAATTGATATACTTGCTTAACTTAAACATGAAGCAAGCTTGGTTTTATATTCACTATTAAGTAGATGCAAGGTTATATATATTCAGAGATTAAAATGTAAGTTTTAAAATAAAAATTGCTGATACCACGAAGATGATGTGATTTAAAAAAAAAAAACAAGAGAAAATAGTGGCATGTGAGCGACAGTCTAATTCAAATCATTTTTCTGCTTAATCACATGAAGTGACGTAGGAAGGACCATTACTTTCATATTGATTCAAAGGACGATGGAGTGATGGTAGTAGAAAGAAAGATGCAATCTGATTTATTTTGTCTTTACAGAACAGAGCTCTACAGTCAGTTTCAAGGCAGGAAGCCATCTCTACAGTGAGGTTTCCCTTAGGTTGATCTGAAGTGGGAGGTGGTTCACTTCTTGTCAGCACCATTGTTTGACCCTGGCTTAGGATTTAAGATGGGGTAGGAGGTCAGAGGGTGAATCCAATGTATTCAGCCATGAAGGATTTTATATATAATCATTTGGTAAAAATAGAAACACAGCAATGACATTTCATTTTGTGAATGTCCTTAATCAGGAAGGAAGGTTATAGAAAAATGAAAAGTTGCTCTATATAAAATAGCAGGTTTCAAAGATAAAAGATTGATATAATCATGAGCAATGTGAAAAGTATTTGCTAAAAATTAAGTATTAATCACATATCTGACATATTTATATCTATTATAATAAAATGCAAATTTTACTTGTATCATTTTGTGCTGTTCATATAATTCTGTAACACTCTACATTGCAGATAATATTCAATTTAGTTAATGTTCAATTTGCTGTCTCTATGAAATTATAAGTTCAGAAACTTACTCTGAAATACTCCGAAGAGTAGTATATAGAAGGCTGATAATTTATTATTGATTTGTATGATTATTTTAATATTAGAATATCCTCTTAAGTTTGCCAGGCAAAGTCTCTAATCATCACAGTATTGCTAATAACGCTTATTACTGATAAAAATGTGATCATATTTTGAAATTTTGCATTGGAGAACAAACTAAATTTTATCCAACTTTATTTTTGAGTACTAGTAAGTATATACTTGTATTTTTATTATATTACTACAAACTCAAATTTAAAGTTTTATTTGGTAATCTCTAATAACCTGGGATTTAAATGATAGGATACCTGGGAAATACTCCCAACCATTAAGTCAAGCTAAGTGAAACAAACAATAAGTTCCAGATATTTCCTATTTACTTTAGGTTAAAAATTATTAAAATTCATTAAGACAAAGAAGAAAATAAAAAATAAATCTAAGAGGTTAAAAAACTCCACGACTAGGCTCTTGCATTTGAGATATATATATTATAATGTGACATGCTTCAGTAGAATAGCGCTTTAGTTCAGGGGATGTTTTATTTGTTCGAATCAAGCCAGGGCCTAGAATTCGTGCTGACTTACATAATTATTTAGAGGCATTAACTATTCAGAAAAATCCAGACTGGAATCACTTCAAACTTTGTAGTAAACTTGAATCTCAAACCACATACATTTTTTAATTCCGATAGATGATAGTTTCAGTATTAAAAACATCTATTGTCATTCTTAAAATTGTTTTCCTTCCAAATAAAAGGGCAAGTAAATAATTTTATATTATTTTAAAGAGTCTTTGTATTTTCAGGGTAGTAAACTAAACTACTTCCTGGTAATTATTACCAAAAGTCCAAATGAGGTAATCAGTCTGAAGATATATTGCTGTCGAAGATTATGGAATTATAGCCGTCACTTATATGATGTGTCAAACTCACAGGGATAATATGTGCTTCCCAAGGAAATAAATATTTGTGATTGCATTTTGTGAGATAAAAGTAATAAGTAAAATATACTAATAGTGTCGTTTATAAAGAGGAATGTCTGAATGCTGTTTCTGAAAGATTATTTCCTTTCCTGATAAAATAATAAGGCCATATGCAAGTATAACAAAAGTAAGCCTTCGTCGTTTGGCTTGCCTTCTCTCAACCTCCTACCTATCCTGCACAAAGCACACTATGATCTGACCTCTATTTGTACTTTCAGAAAATGTTCTCTAGACCATTGCACACATATCCTACATATTAAATGGAGAATATAATTGATCAAAACTGTATTATATTTGAAGTCTGCGTAGAGAGTCCTTGCTAACAGGTGACATACTGATGATCCTACTGTATCTGTGAGAGCATCCAGTCAGGTACCTGCTGGAAAACTTTTATGGCTGTTTGATACCTAGTGTAAAATCAATTTAGAACATGCAGGTGATTTTTTTTTTATACCTTTAAACATTGACAGCAGGGATCCAAAGGGATACATCTCATGGAAGGATGAGTGAGTGGAAAAACAGAAAATACTCAAATACTTTCCATGCTTCTCATGTTTTCTCACACAGTAGTTACCCTCCCGTTACCACTACCCACTGATAAAGTCCTCTGAAAATTGCTCGGCAACTAGACTCGATGAGCCGGATAGTCATAAATTGGAATTTCAGATTTAACACGTTGTCTGCCCAGTTCTTGCAAGATAATTCGAGGAAGTGAATGGTAGAGTTCAGAAACTAAGATAGGATAAGGTCGACCCGTCTTTACGGGAGGAAAACAGACTGATGATTGGTTACAGGTGTATAGGCTAAAGAGGGAGCCATGACCTTTCTTTTAAGCTGCTGTGGAGGAGAATCCACACGTTGCCTTTTAGCGAAAGATCTCCAAGAAGCAGTTAGGTCTGTGCCATGAAGCTAGACCCCCGGTGGAGACTGAGACTGTGCAAGTGGGAGCAACCAGGCAGCTGCCAGGAAGGACCCCAAGTGCTGAGGATGTTATGAGCTTCAGAAAGAATTCGAGACAGAAGCGATCAAAGCCCCCCGAGGGACGCTGGTCCCGGGTGGTCTAATCAAGGCTCTCTAGAACTCAGGGGCCAAGTCCAGAGGAGCTAACCCAGGGAAGAAGTTCCCTGCAGTAGTGGACAAGTGTACTCAAGGCACCTTCCTCCTCCTCCGACCCTTCCGTTTGTCCCTTACCTTGGTTGGAGACGTGACTGCAGTCGCCGGTCCAAGCTGTCAGCAGGGGCAAGAAGAAACCAAATTGCAAAAGAAATTCCCGGACTTCGCAGCCCCCCATGGCTCTCGCTGGTTCTCTTCTCCTCCTTAAAAAGAAGTGGCCGCAGCAGCGAAGCCAGGTGTTCCTAGTGGGGTGGGGGTCCTGAACCAAGCCCTCTTCTTCTTCCTCCTCCTCTTCCTCCTCCACCCGGTCCGCAGGGGAAGTCCCGGGGCGCCCCCCGCGCGAGGCCCCGTGAGCAGGGCACGAGGGTCCAGGCTGCCCAGGTGCAGGAGCGGCTGCTTGAGGGGACGATGCTGCCTGCGCCGCCGGAGAGCTCCTGGCGGCTGGAGGCGAGGGGAATTGCATCCACCACCGTGTCCCGCTCGAGCTAGGACTATTCACTTGGGCCCAGGAGAGCGCGCGCGCAAGAGCGAGCTCAGGCTGTAGTTTGGGGGAGGGGATGGTGGACGGGGGAGGGTGCCTCTAGGAGGTTCCTGGGGGTGGGTAGGGACATCCGGGCGGGTAGTGAAGGTGCAGTTCTGGGGACCCAAGTGCCTCTTTGGACCCAAGTGGGCACTTGCAGAGCCCAGATCAGAGGAGGCACAGCAGATTGCAAGGGTAGCCTGGGCATCCAGAACTTTCCTGTGTCTGGTGTCTCAGAAACCCGAGAACGAGGCTCAGCGGGATCTCAAGTGGTCCAAAGGAGGGGCGGACTGAACACTCAGCCTCTTGACTGTGTGGCCTGGGCTGAGTGTCGCTTCGTGACCACCGACTCGGCGGCATCTGCGCCGCCCCCCGGCCGTAGCAGCGGTTTATTGGATATCACTGAAGCTACCTTAGTCCCCCAAAACACTTGCGCCCTCCCCTCCCCCATGTAACGATGTGCTGTCAGTTCTGGACACCACCTTTCCCTTCAAGACATTTCTGCTACCAGAAAGGGTGAGGGTCGCAGGTCAGCGCTCCTGGCCCCGGGCACAGCTTGGCGAAGGTAGTGGTCAGCCCTGACGTGTCTGAGTGCCATCCTCCCAAACTTGGCCACCGAGATTTGCGGCCACCTCTCCTGTCCTGAATCCTTGGAAAGCATAGGGAGAGAAGAGGTTATTGAGAGGAGTCACTGCGGGCTGGAAGTCTACTGGTGCCCGGAGCCTCCGTTCCCCCAGATCTTTGCATCCGCAGAAGGTGGCGACTTCGCCCTGGAGGTCATTAGCATCATCACAGCAGCTTTGGTGCCCGGCTTCCAAGGGCCTGGATAGCCCGCTGTTCCGCCGCGGCGTCGGGCTAGAAGCTGGGAGCAGCCCAAGGTCTGAGCGATGCGTGGCTAAGTCGAAGGCAGCGCGCGGCGGACGGTGCGCTCTCCTTGCTCGAGATGCCCCTTCTCAACACCCTCTGTTTCCCAGGTCGGGGCGCTCCTCAGCCGGTTCACTGGCTACTTACTTGGTGGAACCCCGCCCTGGACCGAGGCACAGGACTAGCTGATAGGAAGGGATGTTGCCACCTGCAGTCTCCAAGCTGTAGCCCTGCTGCTGGCCGAAAAGGGTGCGTGGAGGGCAGGGCCCTAGAGCGCTGCTGAGCTCGGTGGAGCCCCGCGATCTCCCGTCTGGCAGCAGCTGTGGCTCGGGTGCAGTCAATTCGGCGCTAGAGGGGGTTAGTAGACAACAAAAATTCCTCCACTGCTAGCAGGTGGAAGAGCAAAGAGGAGGCTAAACCTGCAGAAAAAGCAGAAGGATGTTTTCAGGTTAAACTTAGAATGTTTGTTAGTCGCTCATCAGTGGCGTTGGATTTTCTGTAATAGATTCGTTAACGTCGTTGTCGTTTTCTTTATTGAAGAGGAACAAATTATCAAGCTTGAGTAAGGTTTTCTTATTTTTTTTAATGTCTTCAAAGGCACTAGGAAGGGGATATTGGATTTTTTTTTTTTTTTCGTGATGACACTGGAGAAAAGTGAAGCTAATTTGTACAGATTGGAAGGATATTTTTCTGATGGGTTCAGGTCGGGAATAGTTATGTCAGGAACTTAAGGTTGGGTCAAAATTTTAGCAGGGATGTTAGAAAATGAAAGAAGGTTTCCTTGGATTCCCATGCTGCCCAGTGGCGTTTGTGGCTCGCATCCTAGTTAAAGGATTTCAGTCCATGACTTACAGTCAATCAGAAGGGAATGAGAGAGGAGCAAGGGAAGCCCAGAATCCAAAAGAGTAATGCAACATGCAAGTGGGACCCAGAGTGTAATGACACTTTCTGATTGGTGGCCACTTTCATGCTAATTATGAGTTCAAACCCATCTTGTTTTCAAAGATGCGCATGCCAATTTAAATGTATGCAAATCACACCTACAAAGATGGAGTTCCTATATCCCTGTTTACAGTCGGGTAATCTGATTTCACTACTCATTTTTCCAGTGTTACTGATATTAACTAACGACATAGGTACTTGTAAATTCAATTTGCTTTACTAACTCAGGTGTAAAATAAAAATCTTCACGAGTACACCACTCGGCATTCTGTCTAACTAATGTTTTCAGAGTGCTTAATGACTATGATGGTGGATGGATTCTAAATAATAATTCTTTTGTACATTCGAGTAGTGGAAAAATTAACATAATATCAGTATGGTATTTGTAAACGAACATCTAAGGAGTAACCGGGAAGTAGGATATCACGTGAGATGTAAACGAATGGAATGATTAATAAAAAAAAGAACAGTAAACGAACATCTAAATCCAAGTTTTCATGCTTAATTTCCATCTTGAATTTGAACGAGTTAATTATAAACAGTGAAAACATAAGAAGCTTTACTTCAAATCATATTAGATGGGAGTGATTCAAATGAAAAGGAAAAAAAGGAACGGACAAAGATATCAAAGCTGTGGGTCATTTCCCAAGACTTCCGCTCGATTTCCCAGCATAATGCAATGAATGTAGAAAGCAGAAGCCTCAAAGTAACTCTAACCATTGATTAAATTGAGGCTTCTCTTCTCCTATACCAATGGTTTATCTCTGCATTATTTCCTTAAATAAGCCATGATAGAGCTTCACAGAATACGTATTACCAATTGATCATAACTGTCGTATTAATGTTGACTTTTTAAGAAAAAAATAACAAGATTAAGCACTCGTCTTATGTTTAGAAATACTTTGGTCCTGTCTCTTACATTTGATCAATGAAATCTTAAGGACATTCCTCTAATAGAAGAGTAAATTTGTCATAATTTGGATTGTGGTTATTAATTCCAACTTTATAGTAATAAAACAATCTGGTCATTTATGTCCACACAAAGTATACAAACCTGTGTACATTCAAAAAGGTTTTGTTGGTGGTGGTGGTGGTGTTCATATGCCTACTTTTCTTCTCTCAGGGAAGAGTTAAGGAGTAAACAAGTTTGTATGAGGAAAAATAACTGGCTGAATAAACCTGCCTTGGAATACTCAGCCATAAACTGTTCCGAATGTCTCTATAAAACCCCTCCCCTTAGAGTTCAATGAGCCCTGTGGAAGAAGAGGCCAAGTATGAGAGACACAGGGAAAGTTCTCACTTTGCATTATAAAGAAGGACAGCCAGATATGAACTATTACAGACATATTTCAAACTGTTTAAACCATTTTCTTAAAGAGACTTCTTCCGTTGCCAGAGATCTTGAATAGCCTCCTGGTCAGTCATCCGAAAACAATACTCCACATAATTAATGAACTTGGCTTCCACTTTGGGAAGAGAACCACCTCAATTGCCAAGAATGAGTTGTCTAAAATGCCTGTTTAGTTTTCAAGGATGGAACTCCACCCTTTACTAGTTTTCAAGTATCTATAGGACATGGTAATACTGGAAGTCAGATGTGGAAATGGTAGCGAGTCAAAAATAAACATGTGAAATAAACTCATTATTTTAATAAGGTAAAAAGAAAAGAAAAGAAGGGAAGAGAAAAGAAAGGAAAAGAAGCGATCCAAAGGGAAGGAGAACGCCAAGATAAGGAGCTTTCAGTCAATGTAAACAAAGCTCATATGGATCATGGATTCCAGTTCAGTGCTTTGATGAGTTTCCCGAGTGTTAAAACAAGCTCTGCTTCTTCTGTCTTGTCCTGGGCTCTTTTCCTTCTGTTGCTATATCCAACTTCGATAAGATTTTGTTTGTTTGTTTGTTTGTTTGTTTTTTGTTCTTTTTGTTTTATGTTAAAAAGCCTGTTTGTTTTCTCACAAGAGACAGAAGGGTGTAGGTCCAAATGGGAGCAGAGGTGGTGAGGAGTAGAGGAAAGGAATATCACAATCATGATATATTTATTTATGTGAGAAAAAAATCCTGTTTTCAATAAAATAAAAAGAAGTAATTAGAAAAACGCAGCCATGAGTATCATATATGAACTAGATGAGATTGCAGGAAACAGAGATCCACTTCTGCCTTGATTTTTTTGGCAGTGTTTTATATTTGCTGACATGTGACAGTTTCAAAATTATAGGCCGCTCAAAGAACCAGATGCAATATTCATGTTGATTTATCTGCACTTGTCGATTTGAATCATACCCATATTCATAAAAGCATTCATGCCCCATTTTTCAGAGCTACATTGTTCAGAATTCTTTTGTATTCCTTCAGAACATTGTTCTTCAAGATATATGGGGTTGGGTTTCAGGTAAGAAATGATTAAATTTTTATTAAGTGAAAGATCTACGACACAAAATTCCAGCCCAAGGATTCACTTGCAGTAGAAATAACAGTATTCACAACGCCTAGTGCTATTTACTTTGTAAAATGATGAGGAGAGTGGAGATTTAACCCGCAATTAATTCCTTCGAGGAAAAACAAGAAGGATTAGGTTGTTTAATCCTCAGCATGTTTCAAGGCTGGAGAAAGGCTCAAGTATGTTATTCTGGGAGAAAAATAAATTAGTCGATTTACACCAGTAATTTGTATTCTCTAAGGTCAAGAAAGAAGAAACATAAATAAAGAGTTCTGAGCCTTAAAAATGTCATGGAATATCTGGTCTTAAAGGATTAAGTTTGCACTGTTGATATACACAATTGAATGATGCTTTTTACTGGTACCAAAGCCAATGACCTGCTGTGGATGATACTATTTTCATGACATCAAATTTGATATATTAATTAAGGAAATATTGACTTGTATATGGTCTAGCATGGTAAAAATGTAAGAAAAAATCAACAGCTAATGTAAAGAAGATCTACAAATTCAAATATTCAAATTCAAATTCAAATAGTTGAGGTTCTTTGCCTAGAAATTACATATATATATATATTTTCAGTGAACAAAGAACTTCCCTAATTTTTTTTACTGTATAAAAACAACACACAAAAGATTAAGCTCAAATAATTTCCTTGCTTTTTATATATTTTAAGAAAAATATTAAATAAATTAGTATTAAATCAATGTAGTATAATTTTTGATAACAAATATGCACTAATGTATACCAACTTAATCGTTGTGATTTCTTGCTTTACCAACCTGAAAATTTTTATGTTTAACTACAGAAGTATATCATGCCTTACTGCAAATACTGTAACTTCTTTATGTTTTCAATACTACAGAATTGAACTCTGAAGTAGAATGGATCTCATTATGAGCTTTTGTTCTTAGGGTGAATAAAGACAATTCTTACAATGGCTTCAGGTAAAAAGGTGTAAAAATATAGACATAATGTATATATAATAATTTAAAATGTCTTGTTAACAAAATAGTTGGTATTAGTTTTGAATAATCTTTGAAAAATAAAACTACATTCAAATGTTTTTTCTCTAATAGACATAAAGGTAAAAGTATTGGATTATTCTAAAAATTGTCATAAATATGTTAAATTTTACCAAAACATACATTTACCCCTGTAATTCCATCCCTTACTAGTCAGAGGAGGTATAACTGTATATTTAAGGCATAGTCCATGAGTTATGGTCTAGCCTGTGCTATAGAGTAAAGCTCTGTGAAATAATCAAATAAACATTTCATTACTTAGAAACTTTTTTGTAGAGATGTTTTTGAAAATTTCCAGTGTCCCTGGGACAATCACCTAAGCGCAGAGTTAGGCATCAATAAAATGAATGTGTTTATCATATTAGTGATATAGTAAGTCTACAATACTTTTAGTTATTTTATAATTATATTTGGAAACCTATAGATAGTTATATTCTGTTAAAACAAGCATATTATGGTTAGAGTAATATGGAATTCCTCACATAAAGTGCATATTAGGTACATTAAAATGTCATTGGGATGTTATAGCTTATATGGAATATAACATTGTGACTAAAACTTCCTTTTCAATTTTTCAAACTTAATGTACAAGAAAACATGTCAAGGCTCAGAACCACAATCACAAACCCTGCTGACAAAAATTCTGAAATACTTCGATACGGGAAATTTGGAACAAACACCTGCTTATGAGTGACATCTAAAAAATCACTTTTCTTTGTCTAACATATCGTGTACTTTGATTAATAGTAAAAAAATAATTTGCATAGTTAATATCAAAATACCTAAAATGTATACTTCATAACTCCTAATGAAATGATAATATTGATAATAAACTTATGCTTAAATATCTGCTCTTGTAAAATCTAGCTTTGTTATTTTCCTGGGGGGCACAGAGAGTTTCAATGTGAGAAAAGCACAAGACAGAGTGGAAATATATTTTACTACATTCCTATTAGACTGCTTGAATATAAACTAAGAACATTATCCTGATATATGTTTTACAAGGAGAATAAATCACATGAATTTAACTGTAGAAATATCATTTCAAGTTATTTTACTTTTTTCAATCAGTGCTTGCCTGTTTGACATTTAGAAAATGCTAGTTAATGATATTTACTTTTATTCAACAAAAACAAAGTTGTTTTGACACAGCTGGTCAATCTGGAGCATGAAAGATGAACTAAATGACTTGTTACCTATAAAATGGAATAAATTTACATCTTATCACTTAAAATCCTCTACATGATTTATGCAAATTATTTTGTGGATAGCATTGTAAATGCTACTTAGTTGAACCTAGTTGAATAATTCCGCAATTGTGTGGCCTTTAATACAATATTTGATGTAGGCAAGTGGGTCTACATAAGAGGATGAACCTCACTATATAAGGAGTGTGTTATCTCATAAAATAAGTAGTTACAGTGAGGAACACGTTATGAGTCATTTACTGTAAGGTCAAAATTTTTGATCTGTGTTGGATTAATCCAGATTCCTGTGTTAGACATAGAAACTCAATCACAGTATTTTTGGTATACTTTCTATGACCTTTGGGACCAATGCAAGAGAGAATATTGTTTGAAAAGCAAATGCTGAAGTAGAAAAGTATTCTAGAGTTCGTGCTTTCATTGAAGGACACAAATGCATTGTATAACTCTAATATATGAATAAATATATTTCTCCTTTACTAATGGAAAAACAAAATTTCTGAATGAAGCATGTGTGTTGCTCCCTCTAATTACAGAACACTGTCACTAACAAGACAAGAAGGTAATAAGACACCAGGTGCTTTCACTGATGTGTGCCTATTCCTCTATGTGCATTTCTTGTGATCTTTCTTTGACTCTTTTTCTTATTTGGATGTTTTGTTATATTCAGATTTGTTTGGTTTTTATTTATCTTATCATACTGCATTTTATTATTATTCCTTAGATGCCTGTTTATTTTCTGAGAAGAAAGAGAAAGGGTGTAGATCCTGATGGGAGGGCAGAGGGGAAGAATTGAGAGGAGTGCGAGGCAGAAAAACTGTAATCAGCATATATTTGAAAATTATCTATTTTCAATAAAAGAAACAACTGGTGAGAATTGCCTTCTTAATATTTTATTGGATTAGTGAGATGAAATAGAAGTTGATCATTCAAATACAGCTTTAATATTTAGAAAATTAACTCAATTATATACACATTATTTAACTAATATGTCTTTTGAGTGCCATAGTTTTGAAATAATTCAGAAGTCACCATACACCATGCTCACACAATATTGCAACTGTACTGGCGAGAGTCCATTAAAACCATGGTGTCAGTAGACTCAGAAACGGTGTAAAGGTCCCAAAATGAATAACACCTGAGAGAGTTCAACGAGGTGTATCTGTCTTATTTTACGTTCCACTTTGTTCTGGGTTTGTTTTGTCTTTCATTCCCATGATTTTTATTTAAACAGATGGAAGAAACAATCACCCTTTTTCGTGGCCATTTTTTAAAATAAAAAGTTGCATATGAAAGTCAGCAGATCTGTTTCCCTCCTGTCACTTACAGCCCCTTAAAGCTCGCCATTAGATGGCATGCTAAAGCCTGAATTGGTCCATAGATTTAAAGTTAGAAAATGGTTACCAATACTTTACAAGTCGCCCAGTTTCCCAGGTACTAGATATAAACTAGTCACCATGGCCTAGGCATTCTGACTTCCACCTTTGCTTGTCATTACTATGCTGTCTCCTGAGTCCCACGATATTCACCAAAATAGGAAAATTCTGCACATACCCAATTTATGTGTAGTGGCCCATTTACTGATTTATAAAAACTTAGTCAATCTGGTCTCATTAAACTCCCATTACAGAATGCTTTCACTGAATCACCTCCCTAGTTAAATTCCCAAATGGCCCTGTCCTTATTTGAACCGGCCCATCACTGGCACAATGGTGACTCTCACGGCATTATTTCTATTTTTCGTGAAGGGTTTCTTTTAAGTAGAAGCTGTCTTCTGAAGTCTGAACTCATCCTTACTCATCTGTTCTGTTCTCTGCTCCATCTGCAGTCTCCTTTCAAGTCCCAGCATAAATGATAAATAAAGCAGGGCTTGCTCACACAGAACTCACATGGACTAAGTACTTGCTGTGCATGTCATACTGCTGGAAACATATCATACATGCCAACCTTTCTACAGCCCTGTATGTAGCCTCATTTGACCCCTCTCAGAAATAATATTTCTCAAACTTAGGAGTTGTAGTGTAATGGCATGCAAAGCACGGGCTTACTTTTTTATTAATGAAATTAATTCTTTGATAGTTTCATACATTTACATAATTCATCCTGTTGCTCTCACATTGTCAGACCCTCTTTCTGACCCCTACACCTGGCAATCCTTCCTCACCGTTCCTGTTATAGCCTTTCCTCATAGTCATGCCTTATTTTCTGTTTTGTGGCCCACTGAGTTTAACAAGGGCCATCTGTATGATCATCTAGAAGGGTTTGGAGCTCTTTCTTCTGGGCACGGAATAGCCATCACAGTCATGAACTTGTAACAGGTATGGTCGCCTATGCTGGGCAGGCACAAAACTAATCTTGGTCACTGGTGTGGAGGGGGTCAAAGGACTCTGTCTTTCCCAGCTAACCTACTGGCTAATGAGGGTTTCCAAGGCAGGGCAAATCATTTTCTTTAGTTGATGACTACATTTTGAAGAGTGCCTCATCTTTTTTTTTAAATGAATCTAGGAGATAATCAAGAGAAAGATGCTTCCACACTTGTTTGGTACTGAAGTTATACTGAATAAATATGGTGTGTGACAAAAGTGAGAGATAGTTGCATCTCCTATGTATGGTTACTTCAGTAAGGACTACCTACTGGTCCATGATTCCTTGTTAGTGCTATCAGTGAACCAAATATCTTACTATAAAGGTTATAGTTCACATTTTAAAAGCCTATTCGAGGCATAAATTAACATACAATCAGATGACATAATTATGTTTATCAGTCTTTTCTGTGGTAACTTTCACAGTGGTAATACTTTTTTCTGTTTCAAATCAGAATTCTAGAACCTTGCTATTCATTATTTCCACAAAACCAGCATAGATCACTCAAAGAAAATGCTACATGTAAAAGATATCTATTAGCTCTTTATTTTCAAATAAAGGTATGATGATGGTGACTAATAAAGGTTTAAAATATTGATTATATTTTCATAAAATTGGAGAAATTATCCATGAACCTTACACATAATAGTCATGTATCTTATGTCATTAAAATATACAGATTGTCTCGTGTGTGTGTGTGTGTGTGTGTGTGTGTGTATCCAGTATCAATGCTCTTATTAAAAGGATTATTATTTCGAAGCCCAGATTTGACTTTGTCAATTGTTTCTTAACTAAGAAAGTGTTAATTATTCTGGAAGTGTTATATAATTATAACAGTATCAGTAGTGAGATACCCAAATTCACAGTAAAAAATTTCGTCAGACCTTCAGCCAGACAGAACAAAATAATTTCATTGAAATGCTAACCATAGGTGCATGAGTTTGTGTAACTAAGAAAGATATGAAAGTCAGTAATTACAGACTTGTGTCAGTCTCTTATGAAAATGAACTTCTTTACTACATAGGCTAAAGATATTTGAGTAGGGTGATGTTTGTTATTGTTACAATTTAGGCCATATCTTTATCTTTAAGACTTCTCTATTCCTTCATTGAGAACTATCCTATTCTGCCTTGAACTTATAGTTATCCTGCTCCAGGAGTTATAAGTTATATATATAACATATATAACAGATGTGGACCATATACACCTGCTTTTAAAATTATTCTTTCAGTTTATAAGAATGATATAACAATACCAAAGAATAGAGGGTGATCAAAAATATCACCTATTTCTATAAAAATAAATAGATAAAATAGATAATATAAATAAAATAGTATATAAATATATAAATAGTATACAAAATAATAATATAAATAAGAATAGACATAAACATCTCTATTGTGCTATTATGAAATCATTAGTTTGTTTTTATATACTTTATTTAAATTACTTTCAGCTACTCAACCTAATCATGTATACTCACAGTAATTAACCAAAAATATGTGTTCAAGACTACATTGATTTCAATATTTTCATAAGTTGTTCAAGTTTATAGGACTTTGGATTTTAGTGAATAGATATTCTTATGATATATTTTAAAATAATCTATGAATGTAAACAGGTAAGAAGGTGATGATATTTTAGTGCAATTATCAAATAGTATAAGTCAAATAAGCATTATGAAGTCCTTACAATTTCTTAAAAGAATGTTCAGCATTGTCAACATGAGCATATAATATCATTGGGGCAGAATTTCAATGTGATGAAATGGATGTTGCTGCTACTATATTTATTTATTTATTTATTTAACTTTTTGCCACTGTTTGACGCGGGAAAAAAACACCCTTTTTTCCCCCTGAGGAATGGCATTAATTTATAACTTCAATAAGTAAAACAGTGTGAATGAATTCCTGACCTAAAAATTGTGGGTAAAAATGCAAACTAATTTGAACTTATTTATTTTACTGTACTTTAAATATTTTCTTCCTTTGCCATCTTTTCTTTGGGACACACAATTATAAATTGTTCAGTTAAATTAGTATTTTGTGGCAACAAGATGGGGAGGGGCGAGAGAAGACATATCCCCAGAAATCCAACTCTGGAGACTAGACTCAGGGTGCAAACTTAAGTTTATTGTCCAGCCCATAAGCTTATATACAGTGTTTGGGCCAGTCCCAAGCCCCCAAGTCCTTGGCCAATCATCTGCTCACACTCTGATCCAGTCTAATGAGGTAACTCAGAAGGAGTCTGGGGAGTCTGCTCACCTGTGCCGACTTTTGTGATAATTGGGGAAGCAGCCACCACGCTGGCCTCCGTTCCGTTTTGCTGTCCCACTGGTGTGTAGGAAGCCAGTTTAGCTCTCATACATGGACCGTAGATCAAGACTCTTCTTCAGGCAATCCCACGAGCCTGTGGCACCTCGCCCTTCCCTCGCTCTCCACCCTACGTTTTTCTTCCACAAGGTTGACTTCCACACCTTTCACAGTATTTAGATATAAGTAAGTATTCGGATCTCTTTTTACATCATTTCATCAAAAGCTATGTTAGAAACCAACATTAATAATTAATAATACATTTAAACATCTGTATATTTCAGAGTAAACTGCCCAGATCACACAGAGAGTTAGGTGCCGCATTCTTTTGTCAGTGACTTGCTATTTGGCTGACAATAAATACTTTCTGGAAAAATTCATCCTTCATTACTTATTCATGTGGCTTTTAACATTGCTTGTAATTTAGTGCCATAAAGCAACCATTTCATTACACACGTGGACTCTGTAGGTCAGACGAGTCACAAAAGACATCGGGCTTGTCTCTACTCCAAGGGCAGAGGCCTCAGCTGAGCAAACTTAGTGTCTGTGTGGCCCAAGCGATATGAAGGTATTTTGATTGTGTATCTGGCAGCTGATGTAGGCTGGACCTCAGCTGGGCCCATCAGCAATAACTTCACATTTCTGTGTGGCTCTTTTTGTCTCTCCACAGCCCTGTTCAATTACAATTCTCTATTTGTTTTCACTAGTTAGAAGAGAAGCCACGCATTTTCACTGGTTTCCCAAACTTTCTAATGCTGTCACCCTTTAATACAGTTAAATAATTCATGTTGTGGTGATCCCCAATCATAAAATTACTTTCATTGCTACTTCATAACTAAGTTTTATTGTTATGAAATATAATATAAATATTTTCAGAGATAGAGATTTTTATAGGGGTCACAACCCATAGGCTGAGAACTACTGAATTAACCCTAAAGACTAAATGAACAAATACCCATTACATTGATTACAAAGCACCAGATTTGGCAAGAGACTTTGTGTCACATTAGTACAGTGTGATTGTCTGAAAGTTAAATTTCTGCTGATTATTCTGTTGGAATCGTATTCTCACCATCTCCTTTTGGAGTCATCAATGTTTTTAGAAACATAGGAACTTATTCTAGGTGGTGACTGCTTAACATGTATTCAATAAAACACTTTCTCCCAGAGTTGATGTAGAAAATATTGAATGTATGGTGATATGTTCTTGACATTAAAGTTGTGGTTGTTGAAGTATTGCCCTGATGTTCAGAACTGCAGGTGCAGGTGTCGGTGTCTGCCATCCCATATTGAAGAACTGGTATAATTCCTCAGATGGTGACTTCATGATAGAAGCACGAGATGTGATCCGAAGCAATCTAAAACATCACTTTTTGAAGAGCCACTCGAAATGAAATCTCCAGACTGGTGAAATGAGTCATTTCACACTTGAGGCAATGCTTCAAGTTTATCAGCAAGATTGGTACCAATACCACACAAATACAATCAAATATTAATGAAAGTATGCATAAGCAAATTATAATTGCAGTACTAATTAATAATTTAAGCATAAGTTTGTTGACATTTAGAAGGGGATGGTTTTGTCATGTGAAAGTAAGAATATTCATAGATACATAGCACAGCATGCATGCTGATAGTATCCTTAAAGGAAAAGTCAAATAGTATTGTCTATGAAAGGAGGGAGAGCAGTACAGCCAGAAAGAGAGGGAAGAAGGCTAGAGAGCATGAGAGATGATTAGAAACTTCCTAAGAAAATGTGTTAATTTATGTTTACATAAAATTACTCACCAGGTCATTTAAGCAGGGTTCACCTGGATTCACAGAAACTGAAACAGTAACTACACAGACTATATAGGTCTGTACTAGGTCTTCTCTGTATATATTCTAGCTGTTAGCTTGACGTTTTTTGTAGGACTCCTAACAGTAGGTGTGGGTGTGTTTCTGACTCTTTTTACCTGCTCCTGGGACTTTTCTATTGTTTTCAAGGCCAGCCTGGATATGAGGGATTTTGCTTTGTCTTACCCTATCTTGTTTTGGACTGTTTGACTGTCATCTCTTGGATGGCTGATCTTTTCTGAATGGAAATGGAGGGACAGTGGATCTATGGAAGTAGGGAGGTGGTAGGACTAGGAGAAGTAGAGGGAGGGAAAGCTAAACTGTTTTCATTAAAAAGAAAAAAATATTCACATATACTTTATACAAGTCTAGGTGTAACATATATAACTTAAATTAATTTAAAGCATTGTGAAGATAACTCTCACACATGTGCCCACAAGAGTGCTATGTAATAAAAACATCCGTTCTCCCTTACAGAAATGGATACAGAAAACCTGGTACATTTTCACAATGGAGTACTACTCAGCTATTAAAAACAATGACTACATGAAATTTTAGGCAAATGGATGGAACTAGAAAATATTATCCTAAGTGAGATAACCCAGTTACAAAAGAACACACATGGTATGTACTCACTGATAAGTGGATATTAACCCAAAAGCTCAGAATGCACAAGAAACAAGTCACAGACTGTACAAAGTTCAAGAAGAAGGAAGACCAAAATGTAGGTACTTCAGTACTTACTAGAAGGGGGAACAAAAGACATGGGAGGAAATACAGAGACAACGAGTTGAGCAGGGGTTGAAGAAAAGGTCATCCAGAGGCTTCCCCATGTAGGGATCCATCCCATGTGCAGCCACCAAACTCAGACACTATTGCTAATGCCAAGAAGTGCTTGCTGACGGGAGCCTGATATGAATGTCTCCTGAGAGGCTCTGCCAGAGCTTTACTGATACAGATGAGGATGCTTGCAGCTAACCATCTGACTCAACACAGGGACCCCAAGGGAGGAGCTGGAGAAAGGACTGAAGGAGCTGAAGCGGTTTGCAACCCCATAGGAGGAACAAAATTATTAAGCAACCGTACATTCCAGAGCTCCTGAGGAATAAACCACCAACCAGAGAGTATGCACTGAGGGACCCATGGCTGCAGCCACATGTGTAGCAGAGGATGGCATTGTCTGGCATCAATAGGAGAAGCCCTCGGTCCTGTGAAGGCTCATTTACCCAATGTAGGGGAATGCCATGGTATTGAGGTGGGAGTGGGAGCATCTTCATAAAAGCAGGGGGAGAAGGGGGAGGGAGAGGGGGAGGGGAGGAGGGGAAGGGGATAACATTTGAAATGTAAATACATAAAAAGTCCACTAAAAGATGTCAGTGTCAGACATGGGATTCCTCTCTTTAATCTGTTGGTCAGAGGAGTTCAAGCCACACCCAGCATAATATAGGATATTGCCACCACACTGGTTTCTTTCCTAGAGTTTGTAGGTAAACCTAATGGAGGAAGACACCAAGCATTGCAAACACGGTGTGTTAAGAAATTGAGCTGAAACTGACCTGAAAACATCTTTACTGAGGAGTAGCTCTCTGTCCTCATGCACACCAGAAGAGAGAGTCAGATCCCATGATAGATGATTGAGAGCCACAATGTGGTGTTTGGGAATTGAAGTCAGGCTTCTGGAAGACCAGCTAGAACTTTTAACCACTGAACCATTTCTCTAGCTCAAATGATTATAAAGTCCCATGCAAGCTTCTAAGGAAGATATACCCTAATATCAACAAGGCAAGATATACCCACTGGTGTGATTGCACTTTTATAGTTTGGGATA
Organism: Rattus norvegicus; assembly: GCF_021556685.1. Lineage (NCBI taxonomy): Eukaryota > Metazoa > Chordata > Mammalia > Rodentia > Muridae > Rattus > Rattus norvegicus. The sequence goes on along the minus strand of NC_141544.1, from coordinate 53,410,812 downwards.
ATCACCAACAGTCTAATTGGACTTAAGACCTACTCAATAGCAGAGTATTCATACCTCTTACTCTAAAACGATTTCATTTCCTGTAACTGGTATGGTCACTGACCCTAGAGGAGAACCTTTTACTGCCACTCTCTTAAACTGTCTTAATTCCCAACTGTCTTTAAAAACCTATCCTTATATCCACAGATAAGAGGAGATATCGCTCCTCATCAAATCATACTGTTCCGGGTTGCATACAAAGTCCATTACAGAAATCAACAACTTCTCAAAATGCAGAGAGTAACTGACTGTGATGTTCCTTTGCCAAAATGACACATCTACAACACAACTCCTTCACCTAAAAACGGCTTAGGCAACATTGTTGAAGAGGGTGTGAACAAAGGAGGAAACAGAGGACTAGGGCATCTGCTGTGAAATATCTTCTACAAGTAGTAGGAGATATGAACCTATAAAATCTAATATGGTCATCTAGACAAGAGTTTTATGATCACAACACTGATTGACACAGCATATTTGGAGGAAATCTATCAAGGCCTTGAGCTTAGATGATAAGCTACAGACATTAATGGTTACTGAGAAAGGGAAATTCTGTCTTTTCCAGTGATAACCCGGATAGTTTAACCAACTTCAAATGGTTAGCCCCAAATAGATGGACACACACACACACACACACACACACACACACACACACACACCACACACCATGAAATTGACTCAGGAGTTTTTATTCAGATATGTGTAGCAACAATAGCTAAAGAAGACAATGCTATGAATTTGAGTATGTGGTCTGGCATAGGAATTTGAGAGGGGAGTGGGTGAGGTGGCTATGATTCAATTATTGTACTCATGATCGAAATTCTTAAAATTAATGTAAAACAGAGGAAAAAATGCTATCATTATATTCATAATAGTAGCTAATAAGTCTCTTACAACAAAATATTTCCAACTGTAATATACTGTAGTTCCTTGAGATGAAAACATTATTATGGAAATAATACCTTCATGATAACTAGTAAAAAATAAATAGATTTGTCAGATTATCACTACTTGATAAGAAGCCAATAACATGATAGAGTTGTTCTTAAAAAATTGATCAAATATAACCTTTTGAATGAAATGATGCAAGTGTACATCATGGTATTTTGTAGCTGTGTGCTACAGTCTTAGTTATAGCATGGTAATTAAGAAATTTGATATTTTGAAAAGTGTGTATTCAATTAGTATTAACATCTATGAGCACAGGATGTAAATTAAGTGTAGCTTTTCTCAATTCTCATTAATAACTTTCCTAAAACTCATATTAATATGGAAATAACTCATCAGCGAAAAAATAAGTTAAACAAGTAAGAAGACAAAATGATGATTATATAACTTTTTACTTCTTTCCTATTATATGAAACCAATTCTAAATTTTTTCTGGTGAAAACCTATACCGAGTAATAAGTTTTAAATTATAAAGGGTAAGTTTACTTTTTTCTGGATAAAGAAAAGAGAGAAAGATGTGAATGTAAGTATTCCTGTATCATAATTTGATTTATATTTGGACAGATCCAAAGCTACTTAGTTTGATATATTTTATAGGCATTACCATTTATTCCGGAATGAATATACATCTACTTGAGAAAATTTTGAACCTCCTTTCAGGTGGCTTTAACCCCTCTGTTTTCTCCTACCCTTTTTCTTGCAGTAAGATATAGAATTAAATCCCTGTATGTTTGAATTCTATATGTGGGTATCCAGTAACTGTGAAGTTCTTGTCTACTCTTTATTATTCCCTTACTCTGTAGCCAACCCTCTCACCAAAATCAGGTGGGTTTTCTGTTGATAATATAATAATTTTAAATGAACAATAAGTCAAAATCTGTCTTAAGACAAAGACATTTTAAAGACATTCTTTATGGGCTATGCTTATTTTTCTTAGGAAAACGTGCCAGGAGAATAGAATTTTTACTTTATGGTAGATTTCAGAATCAATATATGGGAAAAGGAAGATGTAAAACTATACTAAGCTTTGCTTTCTTTTTCCCACTTTCCTTGGTCTGTGTTTTGTTCTCTTTCCAGTCAACTGTTAATCCGGCCACGTTTCCCATTTCATCTTTTTAGAAAGACGTCTCAAGTGAAGGCTGCATATTCAGCTTGCTTCGTTTCTCACATAAAATACCCAAGTCACTATGTATATCATCTTTGCCTCATCTCTTACCATCTCAGGGCCTTAATTAATTCTTCAAAAATTTGGGGGATTAAAAGAGATTATCTTTCTAGCCCTTGCTGTTTCGAAATGACAAAATCAAAAATATATGTGTAAAACAAGGCAATTACAAGGTATAAGCGTCAAAGCCTCATTTGGAGAAGACATAAAAATGAATCAAGAACTTAGCTTGAGTTACTTACTCAGATGAGCTGAAGTCAGGATGCAAGGCAAATTACTTCAGGCTATCTCGTTCTCATAATACAATAAAATAAAGCATAAAATTCTCTATGGAGCAAAACTTACTTCTCTTCATTGACTTCTCGCAGAAATAAATATGATTCCTGTGTATGAGGGATATTGGATGCTATAATTGAGACTGTATTCAATTATAGCTCTAAAATTTAGCTTTTTCTAGCTCCCTAGCACCATAGATATACGGCAACCCACAAATATAGCATTCATAGTGTGTGTTTATAATTCATATGTTTGTATCTAATAAACTGAAATTTCATAGGGTTAACTTTAAAAATTATATTTACTTTTTGTACAGTATGTGGAGTATTATAAACATTGTCAACAATGTTCTGTTGAATGTAGAGTTACAGAATCCTTCTTCAAAAGAGTATTTATTATATCACCAAAGAAATGATAATAAAACTATGTGATTATGCTGTAATTCAGAAAAGATATTTGTAAAAATGTGACAGTCAAATCATGCAAACAGCTTTGAATTTGGTCTAATTTAATATACGTGTCGTACTAAAATAAAAAGAGAAAAGATGTCACTTAATACTTTTTCTGATGAATATTTATGCAGATTTATGACTCCACTTTTTAGTAGATTCTTTATTTTAATTGAAATCTGTCAGTCATGTGAGCACTGTCTTTTACATTGAAGACTACGACTGTGGTAAAGAGTCCATGAGATCCAAGTAGAGTAGCTGACATACTATGTCGAGATTAGGGATATGACACATATTATCCCTCATGAGAAGTCCTATATTTTTTTGTTCTGTTGTACCATAAGAGTTCTTAAATTAGACCTCATCCCAACTCCACCAAAAAATAGTTCAAAATACATCTGCATTATAGCCATAAAATTAGGGGTCGATTATCAATTGACTACAGGTCAATTAATTACACTGTGGCTTCCATGGAAAACCTAATTAGGAAAGGCCTGCAACCCATCTTCTGTGCTTCTCCTCCTCTATCTTCAAAGTGAGCTGATATGTGAGAGAGAAACTTGATATTCTAAAAATGGTGTCACAATTGTAAAGATTTTGACTGTTATCTAAATGACTCAGATGCTGCCCCTCGCATCTTTCTAGCTAGTTTTCATGGACCACTGTGTAGTGATACAGTCTTCCAATTCTAGGTTTCTTGTGGATGAAGCATTGGCAGAATCCTGACATTTATGTTTCTAAAAATTATATTTAGCTAATGGGTTCTTGGAATATGGATATAAAGCTCAGAAGCTGCCAAATTGATTCTAGACATCTGCTGGCTCTCCGTGCTCATTAGTGGAGTAAACAACTCTCTTATAGATAATGGGTATAGGATGTCTAACCAGGCAGATTTGTCAGCAAGTTTCTTAATGCTTCAAAAAAATATGTTCTTGTTAGTTACACTAAATGCTCCAGAATTTGACTTTTAAAAACTGAAGTTAGTATAATTACCTTTATACTTGGATTTGATTACTGAAAATTTTACATGATTTTTATATTAAATTTTACACAAGGAGAACTTCATGCAATGAACTGTTAGCTCAAACAGAATTTGTAAAAGCATGAATGGATGTTCTAAGAATCAAATTTTCATCTAAGTTCATCATGTTCCATATTCCAGAAGGAGAGCTTAAATATTGGTAAGTTTTGATTTAAAAGATAAGTCAGGTTCATAAAACATCATTTTGCTTTTCAATGTTAAGGTTGATTGTATGACTTTATATTGCCCTGTAGTCAATGCTAATTAAAATACTGAGGCAGGTGTGAACTTAACTCATAAGTAGAATGTTTTTAGTCTGTCTAGAGTGTACTAAAATGTAGAGTCCTAATAGGGAATTTATAAAAATTTTGGAGAGATATAAAAATAAAGAAAATGAAGATTTATTAATAGTGAGGTCTGGACTGGTTGATGTGAAAATCAATCATGGAGAGTATTAAGGAGCACATTTTAAAAATATAACTCCATGAATTATGAAAGTGAGTATTATAAAAATATCAATTCTTTTAACTTTCAAATACAAAATCATTTACCACTGTCCTACTTTTCTTTAGTTACTGAGATGAGTACCACACAGTAATAAACACCATGACCATAAACAACTTGAGAATAAAAGAGTTTATTTGGCTTACAAGTTAAACTGTAAGGAGGAGAAGCCCAGAGAGGAACCTGGAAGTAGGAACAAAAGAAAGGCTATGCAGAAATGAAACTTTTTGGGTTGCTTTCTTACACAAGAGACAATCTGCCCAAGGCCAGCACAAGCAATAAGTGATTGGGACCTCCCACATCAATTATTAATCAAGAAAATCCCCCAAAGACGTTCCCAAGGGCCAATCTGATAGAGACAATTCTTCAATTTAAGGTTCTTCTTCCTAATGTACTCTAGTTTGTGTTAGGTTGACAAACAAAACAAAACAAAATGAAACAAAAAAACAACTAACCCGAATGGTCACTGACTGGGAAATCACAGAAATGCTGCACAAAAGCATTCTATAAACTGGGATAAGAGGAAGCTGAAAGGTAAATAATGTACAAAATCTTGTGATTAATAGTCATGCACAACACATTATTCAATATTTTTCCATATTTCTTTCAATTTGATACTTAAAGCATGCCTTGTGCATATAGAGCTAATTCAAATATTTTGAAATATTTGAAATATTGCATGCAACTGTACTTCAGTATACCACTTATTCTTTAGAATATTTTTAACAGAATAACTTCAAGAAGCTTTAGAAGTCTTAAAAAGAAATTGGTTATTACTAAAGATGACTATTATGTCTCTTATTATAAATGAATACAATGCACATGTACCTTAACTTCAAGATTAGTTGAGAGAAATCTGATATTTTCTTATGACTCAAAGTAGTTAACATTTTATTTCCATATTATCATAAATAGCATCTCACCATTTACTTCAAAAATATCCATGCACCCTCTGCTAATATTATGGCCCTGTTTGTAAAGTTACGGTTATTGTTAATAGTGTCCAGATCAGCATGGTACTAGAGACAGACCGTCAGTGTTGTCTTTTCACAGGACTTTCAGAGAGGAACCTGGTATCATTTTTATTGGACTATATGTCCCTTAATAGGCAATTGCTCTTGGCTCAGGGAGTATGGTCTTTAAGTCTTCTTAAAGACTCTACAATCATGCATAGAACTTGCACAGATATTTCACGTCTATTCCAGGGCATGAAGATTCCGTGAAGGTCATTTTTGTGGGCCCTTCATCCATATCTAGCTTTCCCCATGAGTAGAGGTATGGGAGATTTAACCTGTACCACAGCTATTGCCCTACCCAAATATGAGTGGCCAGTAGAGCAGAGGGAGGCTGAACCATTTGAAGAAGTCAACTTGCCAAGTCTTACTTTCTAGAATGGTGAATTTATTTTACTTTGAGTGAACCAATGAAACAAACAAAAAAGGCCTTAGGCCTTCAGGGGTTTTTCTTCTCCCAGATGACGTCCCTTTTCTAATAAGTGAAATGTGGTAGTGGCGGTGCTGGAATTTATCTTTGCAACTCACACAATTGTTTGGGGACTCAAGGGTCTCACTTTTTATGACAATTTTTCAAGCCTGGGGAGCTCTGCCTAGAGTTGAGTTCCTTTCATCAGGTGCCTTGCCATTTAGGAAGCTGTCACCACTTCTGTTATTCATGTCTCACACTAAGATTAATTACTAGGAAAGTGAGGGAAATAATAAATATAATGTGTTTTGCTTTTACCATTCTTTATATGATGGCCAAACCTCTAATCTAGGCCTGGTCATATTTCCTTTGACAATTTTGAAGCACAAAGCCAAAGTGAGATTGTTAAAATGTCATACACATTCCCCAAACAGTAAGCAAACAATAACTCATTTGAATGGAGGAAGAAAGAATTGATAGGAAAATAGGCAGCATTCAATAGAATAAAGGCCAGCAAGCACTCAAGACATGCCTCCCTCAGCCTCCCACACGCTGGGCATCCAAATTCATGTGCTCATGCTTGCACAGCAAGTCTTTTACCCATGGAGCCCTTTTCTCAGCCCACGCTTTATTTTCAAGTAACTTTATTTTAATGGAAATAAGCGGCAGAAACTAAATAAACAAACTTGGGCATGAACCCTTTGCTCAATTACTTGACATTTTACCCAAATAGATTGTTTTCTGAGTTTTACTTTTTTATTTACTTATTTTAACTTATTTTATTTATTACTTCATTTAAAAGCACAAATGGTGAGATCTATTGTGTAAACTTACCAATAATCAAATAAAATTTATTAACGGATAAAGCAACTAGTATAGCTCAAGTACTTAGGAGACACTCCCATGTGCTATTAAAGTACATTTCAAGCTGGAAATTACAATTCTTACATGCCATTTAAATTGATTTAGCACAAACACAAACATAATTTACACAATATAGTTAATTACTATTGCAAGAAATGACTGACTTGAAGATACCGTGATTTTTCAATGTCAATCTTAAGAATACATTCTACAAGTATTAAGAGCAATTTTAATTTTTTTTCATACCACAGCATTCACATCAGGTGCCACTAGAGGGACTTGTATAATCAAAAGTGTCTCTCAGAAGCTTCAGTAGTAAATGTTTAGAGAAAAAAAAGTGTTAAAGTAAAAATGCCACACAAAGTTTTGCAATATAAAAATCAAGTACCTTAAAAATGGCTATGCACTTCCTGGTTGCTGCCGCTGCAGAGAGCCCGTGTGCAGCACCCCATGAGCGAACTTGAGCCTCGGGACCACAGGTAAGACCAACTTTTCTGCTGCAAGAAAGCTGCCTGGTGAGCTTGGGACACAGGGAAGCAGAATTCCTCTAGGACCTGGCACGTTCTGTGCTTACCGGAAGTCCCACACCCTCGGATCCCGGCCCGCAGCAGCTCTCTGCTCCCAGACCCGGTGAGAGAGAGACCGAACCGCCTGGTCAGGTGGGCACTCCTGAGGCTGCAGAGCGGAAGAGACCACCAACACTGCTCAACCCTGCCCACATCCCTGGCCCAAGAGGAAACTGTATAAGGCCTCTGGGCTCCCGTGGGGGAGGGCCCAGGAGCGGCAGGACCCCTGCCTGAGACACCACCGGAACCTGAAGGAAACAGACCCGATAAACAGTTCTCTGCACCCAAATCCCGTGGGAGGGAGAGCTAAACCTTCAGAGAGGCAGACAAGCCTGGGAAACCAGAAGAGACTGCTCTCTGCACACACATCTCGGAAGCCAGAGGAAAAAGCCAAAGGCCATCTGGAACCCTGGTGCACTGAAGCTCCCGGAAGGGGCGGCACAGGTCTTCCTGGTTGCTGCCGCTGCAGAGAGCCCGGGGGCAGCACCCCACGAGCGAACTTGAGCCTCGGGACCACAGGTAAGACCAAATTTTCTGCTGCAAGAAAGCTGCCTGGTGAACTCAAGACACAGGCCCACAGGAACAGCTGAAGACCTGTAGAGAGGAAAAACTACACGCCCGAAAGCAGAACACTCTGTCCCCATAACTGACTGAAAGAGAGGAAAACAGGTCTACAGCACTTCTGACACACAGGCTTATAGGACAGTCTAGCCACTGTCAGAAATAGCAGAACAAAGTAACACTAGAGATAATCTGATGGCGAGAGGCAAGGGCAGGAACCCAAGCAACAGAAACCAAGACTACATGGCACCATCGGAGCCCAATTCTCCCATCAAAACAAACATGGAATATCCAAATACACCAGAAAAGCAAGATCTAGTTTCAAAATCATTTTTGATCATGATGCTGGAGGACTTCAAGAAAGACGTGAAGAACTCCCTTAGAGAACAAGTAGAAGCCTACAGAGAGGGATCGCAAAAATGCCTGAAAGAATTCCAGGAAAACATAAATAAACAAGTAGAAGCCCATAGAGAGGAGACACAAAAATCCCTGAAAGAATTCCAGGAAAACATAAATAAACAAGTAGAAGCCCATAGAGAGGAGACACAAAAATCCCTGAAAGAATTCCAGGAAAACACAATCAAACAGTTGAAGGAATTAAAAATGGAAATAGAAGCAATCAAGAAAGAACACATGGAAACAACCTTGGATATAGAAAACCAAAAGAAGAGACAAGGAGCTGTAGATACAAGCTTCACCAACAGAATACAAGAGATGGAAGAGAGAATCTCAGGAGCAGAAGATTCCATAGAAATCATTGACTCAACTGTCAAAGATAATATAAAGCGGAAAAAGCTACTGGTCCAAAACATACAGGAAATCCAGGACTCAATGAGAAGATCAAACCTAAGGATAATAGGTATAGAAGAGAGTGAAGACTCCCAGCTCAAAGGACCAGTAAATATCTTCAACAAAATCATAGAAGAAAACTTCCCTAACCTAAAAAAAGAGATACCCATAGACATACAAGAAGCCTACAGAACTCCAAATAGATTGGACCAGAAAAGAAACACCTCCCGTCACATAATTGTCAAAACACCAAATGCACAAAATAAAGAAAAAATATTAAAAGCAGTAAGGAAAAAAGGTCAAGTAACATATAAAGGCAGACCTATCAGAATCACACCAGACTTCTCGCCAGAAACTATGAAGGCCAGAAGATCCTGGACTGATGTCATACAGACCCTAAGAGAACACAAATGCCAGCCCAGGTTACTGTATCCTGCAAAACTCTCAATTAATATAGATGGAGAAACCAAGATATTCCATGACAAAACCAAATTTACACAATATCTTTCTACAAATCCAGCACTACAAAGGATAATAAATGGTAAAGCCCAACATAAGGAGGCAAGCTATACCCTAGAAGAAGCAAGAAACTAATCGTCTTGGCAACAAAACAAAGAGAGTGAAAGCACACAAACATAACCTCACATCCAAATATGAATATAACGGGAAGCAATAATCACTATTCCTTAATATCTCTCAATATCAATGGCCTCAACTCCCCAATAAAAAGACATAGATTAACAAACTGGATACGCAAGGAGGACCCTGCATTCTGCTGCCTACAGGAAACACACCTCAGAGACAAAGACAGACACTACCTCAGAGTGAAAGGCTGGAAAACAACTTTCCAAGCAAATGGTCAGAAGAAGCAAGCTGGAGTAGCCATTCTAATATCAAATAAAATCAATTTCCAACTAAAAGTCATCAAAAAAGATAAGGAAGGACACTTCATATTCATCAAAGGAAAAATCCACCAAGATGAACTCTCAATCCTAAATATCTATGCCCCAAATACAAGGGCACCTACATACGAAAAGAAACCTTACTAAAGCTCAAAACACACATTGCACCTCACACAATAATAGTGGGAGATTTCAACACCCCACTCTCATCAATGGACAGATCATGGAAACAGAAATTGAACAGAGATGTCGACAGACTAAGAGAAGTCATGAGCCAAATGGACTTAACGGATATTTATAGAACATTCTATCCTAAAGCAAAAGGATATACCTTCTTCTCAGCTCCTCATGGTACTTTCTCCAAAATTGACCATATAATTGGTCAAAAAACGGGCCTCAACAGGTACAGAAAGATAGAAATAATCCCATGAGTGCTATCAGACCACCGTGGCCTAAAACTGGTCTTCAATAACAATAAGGGAAGAATGCCCACATATACGTGGAAATTGAACAATGCTCTACTCAATGATAACCTGGTCAAGGAAGAAATAAAGAAAGAAATTAAAAACTTTTTAGAATTTAATGAAAATGAAGATACAACATACTCAAACTTATGGGACACAATGAAAGCTGTGCTAAGAGGAAAACTCATAGCGCTGAGTGCCTGCAGAAAGAAACAGGAAAGAGCATATGTCAGCAGCTTGACAGCACACCTAAAAGCTCTAGAACAAAAAGAAGCAAATACAGCCAGGAGGAGTAGAAGGCAGGAAATAATCAAACTCAGAGCTGAAATCAACCAAGTAGAAACAAAAAGGACCATAGAAAGAATCAACAGAACCAAAAGTTGGTTCTTTGAGAAAATCAACAAGATAGATAAACCCTTAGCCAGACTAAGGAGAGGACACAGAGAGTGCGTCCAAATTAACAAGATCAGAAATGAAAAGGGAGACATAACTACAGATTCAGAGGAAATTCAAAAAATCATCAGATCTTACTATAAAAGCCTATATTCAACAAAACTTGAAAATCTTCAGGAAATGGACAATTTCCTAGACAGATACCAGGTATCAAAGTTAAATCAGGAACAGATAAACTAGTTAAACAACCCCATAACTCCTAAGGAAATAGAAGCAGTCATTAAAGGTCTCCCAACCAAAAAGATCCCAGGTCCAGACGGGTTTAGTGCAGAATTCTATCAAACCTTCATAGAAGACCTCATACTAATATTATCCAAACTATTCCACAAAATTGAAACAGATGGAGCCCTACCGAATTCCTTCTACGAAGCCACAATTACTCTTATACCTAAACCACACAAAGACACAACAAAGAAAGAGAACTTCAGACCAATTTCCCTTATGAATATCGACGCAAAAATACTCAATAAAATTCTGGCAAACCGAATTCAAGAGCACATCAAAACAATCATCCACCATGATCAAGTAGGCTTCATCCCAGGCATGCAGGGATGGTTTAATACACGGAAAACCATCAACGTGATCCATTATATAAACAAACTGAAAGAACAGAACCACATGATCATTTCATTAGATGCTGAGAAAGCATTTGACAAAATTCAACACCCCTTCATGATAAAAGTCCTGGAAAGAATAGGAATTCAAGGCCCATACCTAAACATAGTAAAAGCCATATACAGCAAACCAGTTGCTAACATTAAACTAAATGGAGAGAAACTTGAAGCAATCCCACTAAAATCAGGGACTAGACAAGGCTGCCCACTCTCTCCCTACTTATTCAATATAGTTCTTGAAGTTCTAGCCAGAGCAATCAGACAACAAAAGGAGATCAAGGGGATACAGATCGGAAAAGAAGAGGTCAAAATATCACTATTTGCAGATGACATGATAGTATATTTAAGTGATCCCAAAAGTTCCACCAGAGAACTACTAAAGCTGATAAACAACTTCAGCAAAGTGGCTGGGTATAAAATTAACTCAAATAAATCAGTTGCCTTCCTCTATACAAAAGAGAAACAAGCCGAGAAAGAAATTAGGGAAACGGCACCCTTCATAATAGACCCAAATAATATAAAGTACCTCGGTGTGACTTTAACCAAGCAAGTAAAAGATCTGTACAATAAGAACTTCAAGACACTGAGGAAAGAAATTGAAGAAGACCTCAGAAGATGGAAAGATCTCCCATGCTCATGGATTGGCAGGATTAATATAGTAAAAATGGCCATTTTACCAAAAGCAATCTACAGATTCAATGCAATCCCCATCAAAATACCAATCCAATTCTTCAAAGAGTTAGACAGAACAATTTGCAAATTCATCTGGAATAACAAAAAACCCAGAATAGCTAAAGCTATCCTCAACAATAAAAGGACTTCAGGGGGAATCACTATCCCTGAACTCAAGCAGTATTACAGAGCAATAGTGATAAAAACTGCATGGTATTGGTACAGAGACAGACAGATAGACCAATGGAATAGAATTGAAGACCCAGAAATGAACCCACACACCTATGGTCACTTGATTTTTGACAAAGGAGCCAAAACCATCCAATGAAAAAAAGATAGCATTTTCAGCAAATGGTGCTGGTTCAACTGGAGGGCAACATGTAGAAGAATGCAGATCGATCCATGCTTATCACCCTGTACAAAGCTTAAGTCCAAGTGGGTCAAGGACCTCCACATCAAACCAGACACACTCAAACTAATAGAAGAAAAACTAGGGAAGCATCTGGAACACATGGGCACTGGAAAAAATTTCCTGAACAAAACACCAATGGCTTATGCTCTAAGATCAAGAATCGACAAATGGGATCTCATAAAACTGCAAAGCTTCTGTAAGGCAAAGGACACTGTGGTTAGGACAAAACGGCAACCAACAGATTGGGAAAAGATCTTTACCAATCCTACAACAGATAGAGGCCTTATATCCAAAATATACAAAGAACTCAAGAAGTTAGACCGCAGGGAAACAAATAACCCTATTAAAAATGGGGTTCAGAGCTAAACAAAGAATTCACAGCTGAGGAATGCCGAATGGCTGAGAAACACCTAAAGAAATGTTCAACATCTTTAGTCATAAGGGAAATGCAAATCAAAACAACCCTGAGATTTCATCTCACACCAGTGCGATTGGCTAAGATCAAAAACTCAGGTGACAGCAGATGCTGGCGAGGATGTGGAGAAAGAGGAACACTCCTCCATTGTTGGTGGGATTGCAGACTGGTAAAACCATTCTGGAAATCAGTCTGGAGGTTCCTCAGAAAATTGGACATTGAACTGCCTGAGGATCCAGCTATACCTCTCTTGGGCATATACCCAAAAGATGCCTCAACATATAAAAGAGACATGTGCTCCACTATGTTCATCGCAGCCTTATTTATAATAGCCAGAAAATGGAAAGAACCCAGATGCCCTTCAACAGAGGAATGGATACAGAAAATGTGGTACATCTACACAATGGAATATTACTCAGCTATCAAAAACAACGAGTTTATGAAATTCGTAGGCAAATGGTTGGAACTGGAAAATATCATCCTGAGTGAGCTAACCCAATCACAGAAAGACATACATGGTATGCACTCATTGATAAGTGGCTATTAGCCCAAATGCTTGAATTACCCTAGATCCCTAGAACAAACGAAACTCAAGACGGATGATCAAAATGTGAATGCTTCACTCCTTCTTTAAATGAGGAAAAAGAATACCCTTGGCAGGGAAGGGAGAGGCAAAGATTAAAACAGAGACTGAAGGAACACCCATTCAGATCCTGCCCCACATTTGGCCCATACATATACAGCCACCCAATTGGACTAGATGGATGAAGCAAAGAAGTGCAGACCGACAGGAGCCGGATGTAGATCGCTCCTGAGAGACACAGCCAGAATACAGCAAATACAGAGGCGAATGCCAGCAGCAAACCACTGAACTGAGAATAGGTCCCCCGTTGAAGGAATCAGAGAAAGAACTGGAAGAGCTTGAAGGGGCTCGAGACCCCAAAAATACAACAATGTCAAGCAACCAGAGCTTCCAGGGACTAAGTCACTACCTAAAGACTATACATGGACTGACCCTGGACTCTGACCCCATAGGTAGCAATGAATATCCTAGTAAGATCACCAGTGGAAGGGGAAGCCCTGGGTCCTGCTAAGACTGAACCCCCAGTGAACTAGACTATGGGGGGAGGGCAGCAATGGGGGGAGGGTTGGGAGGGGAACACCCATAAGGAAGGGGAGGGGGGAGGGGGATGTTTGCCCGGAAACCGGGAAAGGGAGTAACACTTGAAATGTATATAAGAAATACTCAAGTTAATAAAAAAAATGAAAAAAAAATGGCTATGCATAGGGGTTGGGGATTTAGCTCAGTGGTAAAGCGCTTGCTTAGCAAGCGGAACGCCTTGGGTTTGGTCCCCAGCTCTGGGAGAAAAACGGCTATGCATTAATTCACCTGTTTTGATTTCCTCATAACAATCATTTCATCATAGACTATCAAGAAGCACCGTAGTTTACAATAGATTTGCCATTAAAATTATATATATTTAGCTTTCTGCTCTTCTCTGTTCCACAGTCAGTCACATCCTCTGAAGTACCTGACTCATCCTTGAAACAGGATGTTAAAAATCAGAGTGAAACAACTTGGTCATATCGGGTTCTTGGTTTGCAGGGCTTCCGTCAACTCTGTCAAAGCAAATATTGTTGTTATCAATGACCGTTCATTTATCTTAACAGCATGGTCTGTATATTCCAGTGTGATTTACTTATGGTAAGTTCGGTGGCAAGTTCCACTCCGTAGTGAACAGGAAACTGGTCGTCAATGGAAGGCTATCTCCTTCTTGCAGGAGTAAGATCCCGACAACTCCAAATGGGGTGGTTCTGGTGCCGAGTATGCTGTGCAGTCTACTGGTGTCTTTGCTACCATGGAGAGAGCTTGGACCTAATGGGTAGGGCTAGAAGAGTTACCATCTCTGCTTCTGTGTCTGATGCCCCTTCATGTTTTTGAAGGATGTGAGCTATGAGAAGTATGAGAACTCACTCAAGACTGTTATCAATGCTTTGGGGTTAAACATTCTTGCCAAGGTCATCCATGAAAATTTTGGCATTGAAGGATTCACAAAAGCAGCTTATGCCATCACTGTTGACCAGAATACTATGGGTAGTATGTCTGAGAAACTGTGGTATGATCATGTTAGGGCTGCCCATAACAGCATCCTTGTATCAATTGTCAATTTTTTTTTTAACTCAGAAATGTTCCTAACGGGGAGTGCAGTCCCATAGGAAGAACAAAATCAATTAACCAAACCTCCCAGAGCTCCCAGAGACTAAACCTCCCACCAAATAGTATATATACATGGATGGATCCATGGCTACAGATACATATGTAGCAGAGGATGACCTTATCTGACATCAATGGGAAGGGAGATGCTTAGTCCTGTGGAGCCTCCATGTCCTAGTGTTGGGGAAGGCTGGAAAGGTGAGGCAGGAGTGAGTGAGTAGGTGGAGGACACAAAGGGAAGGGGGAGAGGAGGGATGAAATGGGGGGTCTGTAGAGGGGTAACCAGGAAAATGATTAATTTAAAAAGAAAAAAAGCCACAGCTACAGCAATTACATTAGTGGGCCTTGTGGCCTACATGGTCTCCAAGGATTAAGAAGCACTGTACTATCAAACCCAGTAAAAAACAATAGAGAAAGAAAGATGTCCTTGGCTGCTGAGGTGTTTTCATCCCAACTCAACTGCTAATATTTAGCATCTTTTCATAGTTTATACCCCAGATCTTGAGAAAAAGGTTAGAGACTTAGGGAGCCATAGTTTCTTAAATACCATCAACAAAATTTACTGCACCCATGTAAAAATCAAACAAAAAGTCATTTTGAAGCACATACAATAAAAGCAAAATATGTAAGTATATTTTTAATATCAAAAATAGAGCAATAAAAGGGGGTTATGAAAAGCCACATCATATAGGAATCAGTTCTCAAAATACATATAGATCACATACTCAACAGAAAATAAAACTAAAATAAAACAATAATATATATAAAAGAACTGTTAAGTAGTAGAAAACCCAAATGCATTTTTTACAGCGATGCAAGAGAACTTTGTTACTATCAACAAATTATAAATTGAACCCATAATGAAATTATATATTCTCATAGGTTAGTATGCCTACTATATAAATTATGAAAGATAGCTCATAATAGAAGTTCTATGAATAGAAAGAAAACCAGGTGCATTTTCAAGGAATATAAATTTGTTCCTCCATTATTATAATAGTGTCAAGATGCCGTAGTAATTAAAAATATACCTACTATATAATTCAGCAAAACTTGCTACTCTAGTGTATTTCCCAAAGGTAGTATTAGAGCTAAATTTAGACTTAGGGTTAAGTTTAGAGCTAGATGTCTTGTTAGGGTTAATGTTAATGTTAGTATTGAGGTTATGAAATCTACATATGTATTAAATATATTTTCTTCTACATCAATTTTAACATTATTCTCAATAACTAAAATGTGAAATCAACCTGTGTTCTTTAGTGAAGAATGGGTAGAGAAAATGTAATATTTATATCACTGTGCCTTCAATATGATATAATTTGAGGCAACATCATTAAATCTCTAAGTATTATTGCTCAAGAGAAATGACAGCAGGGGTCTGATTTCACTTACCTGTATAATTTCTAAAAGAAAATCTATAAAGATACAAGATCGATTACCAGCTATTAGGAGATTGGATAAAATGAAAATAAATGCCATCTAAAAGGTAGACATTTTCAAGAGTGGCATAACCCATATTCTAGAAATTTAATGCAGTATTTAGACAGCATGGTTAATAAAAATATACTCTAGGAATTTGGAGAGAGAAATTTTAGTCTGCCTACCATATTTACATAAGTAGATGGTCACATATCTGTAAAGTAGTGAATGTATTAACCAGAACCTGGTAGTCATTTAACAGTGTATGTGAATGCTAGAATCACATTGGACACTTTTAATGACACACTAATATTTGCTAGTCATGCTTCCATACAGATGGCAAGTATTATAGACGTTCCTCACAGAACGTCTCTCCAGTTATTTTCATTGTGTGGAGCTCTATTTTTTAATCGTCTATGGAACATTTAATATGCTTTATGTGGTTTTTGTGTTATTTTATCACTTTGGTGGATGATCTTATAAAATATTATATCCTGCAGATACTTAAATGAAGACTAAACCAATGGTTCTCAAGACTGAATTTCTACATATTATTAGCCTTTAATCTCAATAAAACGCTTACCTAAACTTATTTTATATTCATTAATTATCTAGTATGAAGCAATAGCCTTGAATATAAAGATAAGATGTATATGATGTGGTTAGTATTCAAAAATGAATATACTGCATGCTCCACTATGTTTATAGTAGGTCATAATGGCCTTATTTATAGTGGCCAGAAGCTGGAAAGAAACCATGTCCTTCAACAAAGGAATGAATACAGAAATGTGGTATATAAAAAACAGTGACTTCATGAAATTCTTAGGCAAATGGATTGAACTAGAAAATACCATCCTGAGTGAGGTACCCAATCACAAAAAGTCACACAGGGTATACACTCAATGATAACTGGATATTAGCCCAAAAGTTCGGGATACACAAGAAACAATTCTAGACCACATGAAACTCAAGAAGAAGGAAGACCAAAGTTTGGATACTTCAGTACTTCTTAGAAGAGGGAACAAAATACACACAGAAGAAAATACGAGACAAGGTGTGGAGCAGAGACCGAAGGAAAGACTATCCAGAGACTGCCCCTCCTGGGGATCCATCCCGTATAGAGTCACCAAACCCAGACAATATTGTGCATGCCAAGAAGTGCATGCTAACAGGAGCCTGATATAGCTGTCTCCTGAGAGGCTCTGTCAGACTCTGACAAATATAGAGGCAGATGCTCACAGCCAACCATTGAACTGAGAACTGTATTCCCAATGGAGGAGTTAGAGAAAGGACTGAAGTAGCTGAAGTGGTTTGCAACCCCATGACCAGAACAACAATATCAACCAACCAGATTCCCCAGAGCTTCCAGGGACTAAACCACCAACCAAAGAATACACATAGAGAGAACCTGTGCTCCAGCTGTATATGTAGGCCATCAAATAGAGGAAAGGTCCTTGGTCCTGTCAAGGCTTGATGTCCCAGTGTAGGGGAATGCCACAGAGGTGAGGTGGGAGTGGGTGGGTGGGAGGGGAAGCATCCTCATAGTAGAAGGGGGAGGGAGGATGGGGATAGCGTATTTCTGAAGGGGAAACCAGGAAAGGGGATAACATTTGAAATGTAAATAAACAAGGACATGACATACTTAATTTAGTATAAGCTTATGCTTAAGCCACACAGATTCTCATTGGAAGATAGCATGACTACTAGTGAGATCCTTGAAGTGAGTAATTGCCTTTTTCCTTCAGAATAATTTCTAAACAAAGATCACTGAGAAATGCAGAAAGATTTTAGTGCAATAGTAGGATGAGAGCCTGTAGAGAGCCCAGGATAAAAAGCTGAAGTTACGAATTATTGCCAGCCTGGGGCCACTGGAAGTGGAGAGAAACAGGGTATACATACATACTTCTGTCTTTCAATGCTGACTCTCTAGGGTATTCTATACGTGAGCATAGTGCTGAAATGTCCTGTGTAGAGATCAAAAGGATATGGTCGGAAGGGAAATCACTAGGGAAACAAAAATGCTCAAAAAGATATGGGGCAACCTGCTCTTTGAGATTGCATTCAGTGATATATATATATATATATATATATATATATATATATCCCTGTGTGAGTGTAGAGGAAAAATTAATTATAGATTTTATAAAGCAATAGGCATACAAAACAATGATGGTTCAGCATGAAGACAGCCAAATGCTATAGCCAGAATTGTTGAGAATAAATAGAAATGATATAAAAATGTACATTGCTTAGAAAATATTTTGAGGCACAAAATAATTGGGCTTATCTCTATGTTTTCTACAAAATATTGTAAGCATGTTGACATATTTTCTGTGTTTTCAGTGTAAATAAAAAGCCAAAAATTTAAATATGATGTCATTGGAAACTGTATCTTGTTTCATTTCTAAAACATTTCTGAGATAAAGGACTTTTTACTTTCAAACATTCTTTTTTTAAAATATAATTTATAGCCGGCTCACTGCTTCCCTCCCTGCCAACCTGTAACACAATCCTCCCTCTCATCTTCTCTACCCTTCCCCTGTGAATTGAATGGGGGTTCCTGGGTATCCCCCTTCCCTAGCAGATCTGTTGATGATGTGCATCCTCTCTGCTGAGCTAAGCACCTTTTCTCCCACTGAGACCAGACAAGGCACACTAGCTAGAAGAACATATCCCACAGACAGACAACAGCTTTTGGGATATCTGCCACTACAGTTGTTTGGGACCCACTTGAAACCGAGGCTGCACATCTGCTACATACGTATAGGGAGGACTAGATCTAGTCTGTGTATGCTCTTTTGATTGGTGGTTCCGATTCTGGGAACCCTAAAGGTCCAGGTTAGTTGACTCTGTTGGCCTTCCTGTGGAATCTGAGAAAGGACTTTATGAAGACCTAGACCTGTATAAAGATCATTCAATTTCCCACAACTTGATCTTATCCTAGTGATCTGGAGATAAGACATATCCTTAGCTTTAAAAGCCACGTGGTAGTCAAAGAGAACAATCAACAGTAAAATCAAGCAGCATCCGTACCACTCAGCGTCCTGCCACTCAGCAGGCTGAGGACTTCACTTAGGTGGGAAGGGGTGGGTGGTTGGGTGGGGGAAAGGGGATACCATTTGAAATGTAAATAAAAAGTCCAATAAAACAAAACAAATAACAACAACAACAAGAACAACAAGAACAACGAAGAAACTTCTCATGGTACTATTTCCATGTGCCTACACTCTGAGGAAACTAGACCCTCATATTTGAAGTTATATTTATTTATATGCAAATTGTACAGTATGAATTCTATGATGCAGTGCATCCTGTGTAAATAGATATTACTACAGCTTGTTTTGTGTTGTTTCTAGCTTTATTTTTTCTTTAAAAAAATGAGCTTCCCTTTCATTCTTCATCAGTCCAAGGGCAGCAGCCTGGACCTTCTTTATCTCCAGTCTTGCCTGTTGTGACGAGGTTCTCAGTTATGTAAGGAGTAAGTGTCTATTTTTTCATTTTTTTCTTCAGACTCAGAAAATGTATTTACTCGTTTCTATGTATATAAATATATCTGTGTGCATTCATACATAATTGGAATATTTTGATCCTACTTTGCTTTTATTATATTTTTTCTTTTTCATGAACAGTTACGTAGTATCTACCTTTTACTGTCACTGAAGGAAAGGGGAAATATATAAAGTGAATGATAGACTAAGGGATCTCCTTAGCTAATTTGCCAATACATGAAATGGTTGTGAAACAATTCTAATATTGCTTTTCATTTACAAAATATTTCATTCACTAATAAATCATATGTAATGTATCCATAGCATAAACTTCCTAAAACAGATACTCATGTCAACTCCACAATGTATACATAGTATTTGTACTGACTAGTTTTGTGTTTCAACTTGACAGAAGCTGGAGTTATCACAGAGAAGGAGCCTCAGTTGTGGAAATGCCTTCATGAGGCCCAGCTGTAAGGCATTTTCTCAACTAGTGACCAAGCGGGGAGTACCCAGCCCATTGTGGGTGGTGATCTTGGGTTCTGCAAGAAAGCAAACTGAGCAAGGCAGGGGAAGCAAGCCAGTAAGTAACATCCTTCCATGGCTTCTGCATCAGCTCCTGCTTCCTGACCTGCTTGAGTTCCAGTCCTGACTTCCTTTGGTGATGAAACAGCAATGTGGAAGTGTAAGCTGAATAAACCCTTTCCTCCCCAGCTTGCTTCTTGGTCATGATGTTTGTGCAGGAATAGAAACCTGACTAAGACAGTATTGTAATATCCATAATATGCTATCATAGGTTAACATGTACTTATTATACAAAGTAATCAATTACATTGTGATATGAAGTCCAAGTACTTTTTAGAACACTGAATGAGTACTCTTAAATTTAATATTAATTTAAAGAAAAGATTATTTTAAAAAAGGCTCCTGCTCTTATCAGTAGAAGATATTACATGTGAACTTTCATACCCAACAGAAACTTACAGAGACAAATGAAAATAATGTGCTATAATACTGGGGTATTTGGAGCAGAAAGATAATTAGGCAAAATCTAAGACAATATAAATCATGTTAGAATTTAGGTAAAAATAATGTATCAATAGTCTATGATGAAAGTGTGACAGTGATAAGTATTCATACTCTGTTGGTAGAGCACTTGTTTTGCATAAGGTGTATGGAGAATTAGCTCAGTGGTTAGGAACACTAGTTCTTCCAGAGGACTCACGTTTGGTTCCAGTACTCACATATGATGGTTCACATCACTCTATGCCTCCAGGTTCAGTGATCTCAGTTTTCTATATGGCTTGTGTGGAGACCTTTGCACACATGGCACACACATAGAAACATATACAAAAACATAAGAAGCCTTAAAATGAAATAATAGAAAAAGGAAAGTCTAATTACAAATTTTCTGTTTAATTAAAAATATTCTAAAATAGAAAAAATTTCTAAACTCTGGTGACTGAAAGAATTCAATAACTTTTCTAAAATGCTGTTTAAGACATTACCTTTTTTTATCATCTGATTTTCTTTTGTATGTTTTCAAATCTAATATCATATAAGTTAGAATTGTTCCAAATTTGAAACTTTTTGTACAAAATCATTTTATTTTTGACTACCAGGAAATCACGGATAAAAAGATTAAAATCATGCAAACATACTGGGCTAGTGAAGTTTTAAAAATAAGTAAAAAAGGGCTTTAGACATATTCCAAGATTATAACATTCTCTTAAAATGTGAATTTATATATATGAATATGTCACAGATTCATAACAAGTTATAGATTAGAAAACATCCCTATGATAATTGTCTTATCATTTCAGTATAAAATTTCATTAGAAGTAGATGAAAAAATATTTACATAAATAATTATGAAGGGACCATAAAATATACATTTAAGTAGCAATTCATGAGATAGTCCATCAGTGTTTACCGAGCTAATGATACTATTTCAGCATCTGATAAACACCCTCAAGATTAACAGGTAACGGATTAACAAAGCATAACACTATTAAATGGTCCAGCAGTCATCTGTATGTGGGTGTGTCCTTCATTTTGATTGACTATATTTAATATTATTTTACTGACTAATGAAATTTCAAATATCAGGCAATCTCAGAGAATACTCAATACCTGAATCTATTTTTATAACAGGAACTTATTTAACAGACTAAGTACAGTGGTAACTTGAAAGGCAGTGGACATGTGAGAAAGAACTCTTAAAGGCTTAGGCTTTTTTAACTAAACAAAAACAATGAAGACAGCACACACACACATACACATACACACACATACACACACACACATACACACACACATACACACACACACACACTCACACACACATACACACTCACACACACACAAAGTTACCATTAATGCAAATATTCTTCATTTTTGATAAGCAAAATCTTTAAGAATGATTAAATCATTAATGAAATTTATACCAAAGTATCATAAGCAAACTGATATGATTTATTTTAAATCAACACAATGTGTACCTTTAAAGTATCATTTATTTTAAAATGACATGAAAGAATGTCAGAATAATGCTGAGTACTTCTTACAAAGGACATGTTACTTACAAAAAATATTTTCTGTTTATTTTCATGTTACTTCAAAAGCATTTCTTAATTAGACGGTTAACTTTTTTTATCATTCTTCCTCAGTATACAAAATAAAGTTATTTTTCAACATTTTCCCCCATGAAATATGACCCAATATCTCCTCCTTAGCATGGTGTCTATACCCTTGTTGCTGTTCTTTCTCTGACTGAAGCTGTAAAGAATATTCTTTCAAATTGTAACATATTCTTAAGTTGTTCCTGTCTGGTCTTCTATTATAATGACAAGAAAAGGTAACTGGTAAGGAAAAGTGGTCCTGAAAAGTGGGGCCATTGCTCTGATAATTGGCCAGATAATATGTAGGTGTTTGCTAGTTTTGTAAGTGTTGATTAGATTATGGGAGAGAAGAAAGGTTCAGAGATTGGGGTTAGAGAAGAGCCAAGAAGTGTAAACACTGCTTACTGGAGTAATACCATTTTAGTGACAACATTGGGGAAGAAAATCAAAAACAAAGAACAAACAAACAAAAAATACTTGTTCTAATAATTCACTGAAGGTAGCTTCATTAGACTTCATTTTTTCCTTTTTTTAAATTAGATTTCATAAAGGAAGGATAACTGTGTTTGGAATTGACTCATGACCACTTGTATCACTTTCTGGCAATGAATTTGCCTTTGCTCTGTTCATACCCTGAATATCTGGAGAGACTCAATTTTGGTGGAGAAATGTCAGCCTATAATTCAAGCAACAATCCCCTTTAGTTTACACCAGATTATGATGAGAAATCAGAGCAAAGACGAACTGAGACACTAGGAAAACATGTGATTTTTGTGGAGAAATAAGGGTCAATATTGAAAGTTATATACATAATGGGTGTAGAAACCACAGCTATCATTGTTTTAAAAAGTAGTGCTATGAATGGAAATCCTCACAGCTTTCACTGCCGCAAGAGGAAAAGTGGCTAAAACTGAGTTGCTGATCATTCAGACACAGGTTTATTTGAAAAGTGAGTGCCTGAAAAGATAGAGCTCCTGAAGTACCTTCCTTGAACAGAACACCATGATCAAAATGTTTTCTGGATCAGTGGAACAAGTATTTAGAAGCCATGTTAGGTGTGACTTGTAAATGTTGCCTGAGTACATCTGAGCTGGTCTAAGAACTCAGCATTATCTATATGATGCCAGTGCTAAGGAACTCAAGGATACACATGTGTAGGATCTCAAACTCTGAAAGAAAACACACACGTTCACACACATACACTCACACAATATATTATTTTACAGTCTATTTGAATTTTTATATTATAAATATTTCCTTTCTCACTATTAATATAATTCTAGAAATTTAGAAAATTAAAACTAATATACTAACATTTGCTTTCAATGAAAATGAAACTCTTTTACCACGTGATACTAACTGATATACTCATCCAAAACATACTGTGAATTATCATTAACATGATTATAATTACTTACAATGTCATATAATTTCAAGAAATTATTGAAGAAAGAGGTTTTTCACCTAATTCGATTTGCCAGTTTTTTAGTATATTAAAAATTTGAATGAATTTCTGTACGACTATAATCATTTCTTAGTTATTATGGGAAGATATACTTTGCCATGATTTTTGTGCTTTTAAAGTTAAAATGTTACTTTATTCCTACAGCATTTGTTTATATGTAAAATGAGCATTCATTTACTCATAGTTTCAAAGGAGTAAGAAAAGGTTAATAGATTTTCCCAATGAATATTGTAATCTTAATGAAATGGAGTGGTTTGTTGTTATTGATTCCAAGTTAAATGGTGGTTCGCCAAAGAGATTAACTACCGTTCATCATGATGGCTTTAGTGTATCCATTTTGGATATCATTTTGGAGGTTTCTCAGAAAGTTACCAACATACTACATACAATCCAGCTGTATGATACCTAAGCGTGAGCCTTTATTTAACTGACTTTATATCTATATAGTTATAATATAGATATATAGATATGAAGATGAGAGATATGTAGTACAAAGACTATTTAGATCTTATACTATAGAGACACTTGCTCATTTATGCTCACTAATCATTTATTCCTAATAATTAGGAAATAATGTCTACTGTGGTGTCCATCAATTGATGAATAATGAAGTGTTGTAAATACACAATTTTTATTCATGTACAGAAAAAAATCAAACCATCGAAATCTGCAAGAAAATGTACAGCTAGCAAATATTATACTAAATAATGTCAGCCGGGTGTAGGAAGACAAATGTTAGATGCTCTTTATCAAATGGGGATCCTAGATCTGGATCTTTTGCTTCATGTAATTAAGTTGGTATAATGTGGAAGTCAAACCACTAAACAGGGTCATTGAGTGTCTTATGGAATGGAGGGTCATAGAGGGGATACAAAATAAGATTAGATCAGCTTTAATGGGGCAGAAAGGCTCAAGTAGAAAGTGGGCTAAAGTATCCCAAAACAAGAGGATAGGGTAAAGAGAGAGAGAGAGAGAGAGAGAGAGAGAGAGAGAGAGAGAGAGAGAGAGAGAGAGAGAGAGGGAGAGAGAGAGAGAGAGAGAGAGAGAGAGAGAGAGAGAGAGAGAGAGAGAGAGAACATGAAAGTAAAAGGAAGGGAGAGATGGAGGTATTGCAGTATAATTAATAAGGTGCACAATGGGTTTCTGCGAGTTCCCACTGAACTGTATGAGTGGATACACATGCTCTGTTTCTCTGTCAGCTGCTTTCACACACTGTCCCCTTGGCGGGGTGTTATCACGCCTGACATACACATCGCATTCCACGGGCCATCCTAGGGTGGACCCGTGCCATGCTAGCCCCAAGCATTCTATAGCTTAGCACGGCTTCCTGTCACGGACTCTGCTCTTACTCCCAACAAGCCAGTTAAGTCATGACTCAATACACTTTACCCAACAACCAGACTTATATGTTAAATGGTCAATGTACAATACATCCACATAATTAACTTACAACCAATTGATAAGGATATAAACCGCCCACCTAGACAAGATAAATTTGCCTATAGAAATCCATCCCTGAAGAAATATTCATAACAACCTGTATCTATGTAGAGATGCATGGAAAGGATTGTTTATGCCTGCCTCTATGTTACTTCTCACTTTCCGCCCCTTCCTCTCCTTCTAAAACGTCTGTTCCCACCTCCCTTACCTCTGGCCCAATGACAGGCCTCGTTTTATCTTGTGTCTGCCTTCACCTGCATAATGACATCAACCTACAGGGAGGGAAGAACATACAGGAAGAGTAGCCAAAGCTCTTAACTGATAAGTCATTTCTCCAGCCCAAATTTAGATATTTATTTAGTTCATTTAAGTTTTCTTACTTCTTGATCCATTTTATTTATATTTTGATTATAAACAATCATATTACTTATATGTTTTCTGAGACTTTTTCTCATGTATCACGATTTATAACATCTTTATTTTTCTATCATAGGGGAATGCTAGGGTGGTTTGGCTAGTGTTGGTGGGTAGGCTGGGGAGCACCCTCATAGAAGCAAGGAGGAGGAGGATGGGATAGGGAGTTTAGGGGTTTTGTGGAGGGGAATCCAGGAAGCTGGATAACATTTGAAGTGTAAATAAATGAAATAACTCATAAAAAAAGTTAGAAATGAATACAAAAAATAAAAGAACAATATAAAGAATATCTTTCTTCATTTGTATGTAAGCTATCACAGTTCTCAATTGCAGCATATGTCTTTTTAACTTTACAGATTTTCTCCTGTAACTAATCTAGAATCATGTCATTTATACTTTTAAACGGCAAAGCCTGTTTTAGCTTTCCACTTTTTGCTTTATTATTTTTAGCCTGCATTTTTTTTATTTCCCCATTTCTGGTTTGACCTCTCACTTTTTCATTTTTATCAGTGAACCATTTCTTGAACTTCCAGTTAATAAATTGACATCGGTGGGTGAAAGAAGGTGTCAGGATAAGCATATCATTCTGTAGACGGCAGGCACTCACTAGCCTTTGAACCGGCATCCACAAAACTCTGCCTGTTGCCCTGCCTGTGAGCATAGTGCTCTTACTTCTGTAAACCAGAGCAGAAAAATGTCACAGTTTATTATGACGCAACTGCCACTACTTAAATTAAAATTTCAACTACTATGGAAATTAAGAGCACTGGAATTAAAATACTTATCACAAGTTTCCCTTGCACCCCCTTCAGTCAGATAGGACAGTCGTCAAAATACATTTTCTTCTCATCTGTTCTTACTAGTTTCAAGGTCTTAAGTTTCGGTTAAATTTATTTTATGGTGTGGTGTGTGTGAGTGTGTGTGTGAGTGTGTGTGGTGTGTGTGAGTGTGTGTTCTTTGTGTGTGTGTTTGTGTGTGTATGTGTGAGTGTGTGTGAGTGTGTATGTGTGTGAGTGTGTGTGGTGTGTGTGAGTGTGTATGTGTTTGTGTGTGTGTGAGTGTGTGTGTATATGTGTGTGTGAGTGTGTGAGTGTGTATGTGGTGTGTGTGAGTGTGTATATGTTTGTGTGTGTGTCTGAGAGTGTGTGTGTGGTGTGTGTGTGAGTGTGTGAGTGTGTGTGTGTGGTGTGTGTGAGTGTGTGTGTGTGTTCTGGAGTGTGTGTGTGTGGTGTGTGTGTGAGTGTGTGTGGTGTGTGTGTGAGTGTGTGTGGTGTGTGTGAGTGTGTGTGTATATGTGTGTGTGAGTGTGTATGTGTGTGTGTTTGTGTGTGTGTATCATAGCTTTTTTCTTTATAAAGAGATGTTATTTTGAGAAATTAACTCCACAGGTTTATCAGCATTATCATTTAGGATAAGTGGTGTAAACTGAAAAGGTCATTATCACATTTCCCACTATCCTCTTCATCTTTATAGTGTCTTGGCTCTGACTTATTGCCGGGTGAGTACTCAGAGTATTGTAATGCTCTGATTATTTTCTTAAGAACATGGCGATAGTTTGAACCCAGGAATGACTACATGCCCTTCCTTTTCACAGACAGATGGGAGGTGACTTAAAGCTAGCTTCTTTTATGTTAGTACCTAGCCTTTTATGGCTGCATAGTCTGATATTATAAATACATGAGACATTAGTCAGATTAACTTTCCAGTGAAAGTTCTTTGCTCTTAAAGACGCTTATATAAGACTTCCTATTTACTATTGGAACTCGAAGTTTTTATCAGGATACATCTAAGTAAATGACCTTTTTTATTAATCCTCTCCGGGACTCAGAAACCTTGTCAATCTGCAGGCACACATCTTTCTTCAAATAAAGAAAACTTTCATTATTTGTTTAAATATTACCTCTCCTCTATAATTTCCTCTGTTTTATTTTAAATATTTTTATACGCTTGAAAAGTCTCTTGCTGCTGTTCTCAGAAACTCACTGTTTTACTAATGTCCCTTATAATGTATACTGTTTCTATGTGCTTTAAAGTTTCTGTGTATCTTCCTAAGATTCTGTGTACCTTGCTATCAACTAAACATCAACCATAAAATGTATTTTTTTACTTAAAATATTAAAATATTTAGCCTCAAAATATTTCCTTGTGGTTTGTGTTATACTGCTGTGTGTGGCATAGACACATGCGGTCATGTGGTTTTATGGGTATGAACTTAGAGACCAGAGGATCTTGTGGAGAATCCTACTCTATCACTCAACTTAGCTTCTTGGAGACAAAATCTCCCACTGAACTCTGAGCCCCAGGTTTTTGACAAGCTAGCTCCCAGAATCTTCCTATCTGTTTCCACTAATGATGGAGATACAACAATGCCAGCTTCTTTTTGTTAGTTTGTTTTCTGTGGGTGCTATGACTCTGAACTCAAGCCCTTATGTTTGCCCAGTAAGATGTTTTACTTTTTTGAGCCATCTCTTCAGCCTCCATATTTTTTCCCACAGAAAATATTAGACAGGGTGGTATAAATTTCTTGTTTAGAACTGGACGATAAACATTACTTATCACCAGCGTCTTAAGCATCTATAGGTCTCTGTTTCCACTGCTATCCAATGCTGAGTGAAGGCTCTATGATTAAGTCTTAAGAGTAGCATATATGTATGAGGAAGCGCAAACATTTAGAAGGCACTTTGACATCATGTCAATTCAGCAAAACCAGAGTAGTAAGTTCCCCTTTAGGCCCTATGATTTCATCAGCCGTGAGCTTTTGAGTATGTTTACAGTACCAGGCATAAATCCTTTTTTGATATAGAAAGCAATACCCAAGAAGAGGGCAGTTGGTTACCCATTAATACTTGTGCCATTCCTGCACAAGTGGGCGTAGATTGCCTGGTACGTATTTATTGTAGATATGTAGAAATCACATTTGGGTAAGACTTCACTAAAAGTCCACAAAGCACCTCTGATGCCACCAAAGCTAGCTGCTCGCTGGAATATAATAGATACCGCAGTAACCAAAAGCAACTATAGAACGCCAGCTCAATTAAGGCCTTAAATCATTCTCATGTTTGCCGTACACAAGGACAAAGCAGCTGGGGCCCTAATCTAAAAAGGATGTTAAAATGTCATTGATTTATTAGTATCAGGGAATTAAGAATAAGTTTATTTGATCAAGAAATCACAAAGCAAATCACCTTTATAATGGTAAATTAGTATTTTGCCTCGCTGTACACCATCCAATCACTGTATTTTCTTCTTCTTCTTCTTCTTCTTCTTCTTCTTCTTCTTCTTCTTCTTCTTCTTCTTCTTCTTCTTCTTCTTCTTCTTCTTCTTCTTCTCCTTCTCCTCCTCCTCCTCCTCCTCCTCATCCTTCTCCTCCTCCTCCTTCTCCTTTTCCTCCTCCTCCTCCTTCTTCTTCTTTTCATGTTTATTAACTTGGGTATTTCTTATTTACATTTCAATTGTTATTCCCTTTCCCGGTTTCCAGGCCAACATCCCCCTAACCCCTCCCCCTCCCCTTTTCTATAGGTGTTCCCCTCCCCATCCTCCCCAAAGAAGTTAGACTCCAATCACTGTATTTTGATGAAAAAAATCACATTTAAAAAAATGTTTGCAGACAATTAGTGATATCCATAGATAACTCTTCTCCCATCGTCTACTGCTGAGGTTATTCTTGCTATTTTTGAATGAATTTTAAATGGAATACAATCTGCCTTCACCTCTTGACTTTTGAGTTTCCAGGTATGTACTGTCTGGCATAGATTGTTTATCTGAATATGTTATTTGTGATGTGTATCTTTATCGTCACATGCAGTTAGCATTTGCATATTCCTATTAGCAAACTGGATTAGATTGTGTGAATATATCAGGGTCTACACACACACAGTTGTTCCGATTAGCATTTTGTTATAGGTGTTTTCCTTTAGCGATCATTAGTTATAGTTGAGAATCAAAACACGTAACATATATCCTTTGTCATACCAAGCGATAATCGCACATTAAGATTTAGCAAATCCGGATTTTCTAAATGTTAATTTTTTTCTGTCAGTTGCAAACTTTTCATTTAAGAGCCTCCATTTGTCATTAGTGTCCTTGCTCTAGATGTGAATTTAGAGAGAAAAGATGGAGGTGAATGCTCATCTTGTTGAACTAAAGCCTCGAGGTTTCTAGAAAATTCCATGCATTTATTTGTCTTAGCTGGGGTTTCCATCGCTGTGAAGAGAAACCATGATCATGGCAGGTCTTATAAAGAAGCACATTTAAATGGGACTGGCTTATGTGTTCAGAGGTTCAGTCCTTTATCATCAGTGCAGGAGCACGGCAGCATCCAGGTAGTCATGGAGATGGAGAAGCTGAGAGTTCTGCATCTTCATCAAAAGGAGGCCAGCAGAGTGTTTCCAGGCAGCTAAGAGGAGGATCACTCAAAGCCCACCCTGACAATGACACACCTCCTCCAACAGTGCCATACCTCCTAATAGTGCCACTCCCCAGACCCAGCACATTCAAACAACCACACTATTCCTTTCCATACAAATAGATAACTACATATACCATCTACACGAGCATTTATTTGAACTTGACTATAAACATATATATTCTTCACATAACTTCAAAATAGAAATAATAGAATATGTGTTAGCATTTTTACTTTAGTTCTTTTTAATAAAATAGACCTTTTTGTGTACGTTCATATAATATTTTATTAGAATCATGTTTTAGAAACTCAAGACGGATGATCAAAATGTGAATGCTTCACTCCTTCTTTAAATGAGGAAAAAGAATACCCTTGGCAGGGAAGGGAGAGGCAAAGATTAAAACAGAGACTGAAGGAACACCCATTCAGAGCCTGCCCCACATGTGGCCCATACATATACAGCCACCCAATTAGACAAGATGGATGAAGCAAAGAAGTGCAGACAGACAGGAGCCGGATGTAGATCTCTCCTGAGAGACACAGCCAGAATACAGCAAATACAGAGGCGAATGCCAGCAGCAAACCACTGAACTGAGAATAGGTCCCCCGTTGAAGGAATCAGAGAAAGAACTGGAAGAGCTTGAAGGGGCTCGAGACCCCAAAAGTACAACAATGTCAAGCAACCAGAGCTTCCAGGGACTAAGCCACTACCTAAAGACTATACATGGACTGACCCTGGACTCTGACCCCATAGGTAGCAATGAATATCCTAGTAAGAGCACCAGTGGAAGGGGAAGCCCTGGGTCCTGCTAAGACTGAACCCCCAGTGAACTAGTCTATGGGGGGAGGGCGGCAATGGGGGGAGGGTTGGGAGGGGAACACCCATAAGGAAGGGGAGGGGGGAGGGGGATGTTTGCCCGGAAACCGGGAAAGGGAATAACACTCGAAATGTATATAAGAAATACTAAGTTAATAAAAAAAATAAAAAAAAAGAAAAAAAAAAAGAAAAATAAAAAAAAAGATAAAAAGAATCATGTTTTAAATATTTTAGTATAGTTTAGAGAAGAAACATTAACGTTACCTCCTGTGGGTTCTCACCTATTCCTTTGTCAACAGGACTAAAGTAATGCTTAATAAAAAGCTTAAGTGTCATAAACTCTTATTCATTAAGGTTTTCATGTTGTGCCAAAGAGCTTCCCACCTGTTGATTCTACATGCTTGATTTTTTTTGTTTCATTTGGTCACTTATTGTTATTAATACACAGGTAGTGATCATGTCCTGATTTCACATGGCTAGTGGATATGTGATGTTGTTTTATTCCACCAATATCCCACAATTCCCCTTTAGAAACAAATAATGTTAAAAAGATTTAAATGGATCTATCAATGTTGAATATCAAACCCAAATGATATTCTGAAGCCCTGAATTGAAAGGATCTTACATATTTTGTATTTATAATAAAATAACATATGTAGCATTACTGTTGAAGATATATATATGTATAAACATGTATGTGTATATATATATTTATGAACTTAAATATATGTTTTATATATATATATGAACTTAAATGTGTCTTCCTTTAATTTGATAGAAATTAATTTTGATATTTCTACCTCCATACCTAATATAGCAGGGTAGATTACATGCTTCATCTCTAGTCAGAATACCTCCTCCCTTGTAGTTGTAAACTCGCACATCTTTGGGGCAAGACATTATTTATTTACATTTTATCGCACATGAACAGTTTGGAATTTATTTACATATGCTTTTAGTACTTCAGTTTCCAACTTTGGATTGATTGTCTGTGTTTCTTCTATGTCTAATTCTTCTGCAACACTGTGATATTTAGGAGATACATAAACTGTAGCCCTTGATGCCTTTGAAGAAGTAGAACTTCATATATTGGCTTATGAAAGACAATTAGTTATTTACTGATTGGGAATAAGGGAAAATTGGAGAGGAAGTGAATGCCATTTGTGATCGCCCTCCTTTTTCTCCCTCCCAGCTCCCCAAACCACAACTCCCATTTTCCTCCTTTCTTTCCTTTCAGAAAAGAGCAGGCCTCCCAGAAATATAAACCAAAAATGGCATATTAAGTTACATAATATTAGACACCTCTTGCCATGTTAAGCCCAGATGGTGGGGCAACCCAAGAGGCAGAAAAGGGTCCCAAAAGCAGGTAAACGTGTTAGAGACTGCTCTGTTCCCACTGTCAGGAGTCCCATAGGAAGACCATGCTACACAACCATAACATATATGCAGAATGTCTTGATCAGACCCATCCAGGTTCCCTGATTGTTGGAGAACTACTCCTTCTGCCATGGTCAACTATAGACGAAAATAAAATCACAAAATATTTTAAAATGGACTGTAGAACCATAACTAAAACCTTCCATTTCTTTTTGATCTTAAATTCAAAATATATAAGCAGGCTGGTATATTTTGCTTGACTTGTGCTACTTAATATACTACAGAAGAGGGAATCAAAAATCTGAAGTCAGAAAGAAAATTGTGATTCTGTTTTGTTTCACTTCCTGAGTCAGTTTTCAGATTCAAAACTTGAAATCAAAGGCATAGCATTTGTATTGGATGGCTGTAGTTGGTGGCAAATATATTTTTCTGCCATCTACACAGTGAGTTATCCGTTATCTTTAATATGTTTGCTTTTTGAGTCTTTCGTGGGGAAAGGGTACTATCAACATCATTTTACATCCTTCGTGTACAGAATATAAGTCTGTTGAAGAATTCAAGAAACTATTGTTGCCTTTGGTAAACAAGAGGTTGCACAAAGCCGGATGTTAAGTGGCAGAATGGGCCCATTTCAGCTCACGAAGTCCCCATTAGATCTATACTGAGATCATTTCCTTGGTTCATGAGTAGAAATGCAGGATGGGTGTAGTACTGTCTGGCAGTATTCTCCTGTCCTTTGCATGCCTTTTGGCAAAAGAAACGATATAGAAAGAAAATCTCACATGAAGCAACTGAATGTTTTGTCCTTGGATGAGGTAGTAAATAAAAACAATAGTAGTTCAATCCTTCTCAGAAATAGAGAAACAAAAAGCATACATAAAACCTAAGTGACTCCAAAGCTTCTCTCTGTTACTGAAAGAACTCATTCTTAAAACTGTAGGAGATGTAGCTCATTGAATAAGGGTACTTACTGCTCCTTCATAAGACCTGACTTTAGTTCCCAACACCCATGTCAAGTGGCTCATAATTACCTGTAAGTCTAATTCCAGGAGAATCTATATCCTCTTCTGACCGCCACAGAATCCACCTACACAAATAAACACGAATCTTATGAAACAGTAGAGAAGTCACGGTTATGACTCCTATAAAACTCGGGAATGTACCTGTTTTTTATGAACTATTTTGAAATCATTATGTACAGCTCAAGCACAGCTTTGGTTGTTCATGAGGATATTTTCATGAACACAGATTAATTCATTCTAGTATTTATTTTGCTTTAAAGATCTGGTAAGTAAAACCTATGTTCTAATCTCAATTTATTTTTCCTTGAAGCAGATGGCACTGTGCATTTAACCTTTAAGACAACACCCATCTCTTCTTCCTACCCCGACAGGCGAATGAACGAAATGGATGTTATTATGATATTACAGGGAGAATCAGGTCATTTACATCAGGTTAATGAAAGTACATCCTTAAGCAGATTTAGAAGTGAAAAGTATTTTGTGTGTTTTAGTAGGTTACAGAAATTCCAAAATGTACAGGTACAGTATTAATTACTTTTCTATTGCTGTGATAAAACAGCATTAAATTATTTATTAATAGACTATAAATTATAATTTTATACTATTAAGTACAATTATATATATTAAGTGCATCTGTTTAATTATATTTAAATGTTTTCCTTTGTCTAGCACATCAATATCAATCATGTATTAGAAGCAGAAATCTTGAAAGTATTTTCAATAGAGCAATACACACTCACACACACATACATGTATATATACACAAACTATACACACACACTCACACATACACTCACACACATATACATGGTTGGCTTGTTTGCTTTTCTGTTTATTTTCTTTATTCTCATGTAATGGGTTATACATAAATACAGTTATGAGGGCTTTTGGTTTTGGTTTTTTTTTCCTATTTTATTTTTAATTGTAGCCAAATGGATTATTAAAAATTTGATGTCCAAAACAAGTTCTTATTAATCCTATTAGTAAAATATTTTACGATTTGTTTCAAAAGTGTTGTTAAGATTTGTTGCTATAGGTATAGCATATGATAGTATCTTCATCAAAATGTATGTTTTACTTTTTCAGGTTATGCTGTTTTAACTCTCCTGTTGGCTGGCTACTTGACACAACAGTATTTACCACCGCCAACTCCAAAAGTGATTGGCATTGACCTGGGCACCACCTACTGTTCCGTTGGTGTATTTTTTCCTGGAACAGGGAAAGTAAAGGTGATCCCGGATGAAAACGGGCATATTAGCATCCCCAGCATGGTGTCCTTCACTGATGGCGATGTGTATGTGGGCTATGAAAGCCTAGGGCTGGCAGATTCCAATCCTCAGAACACAAT
Organism: Rattus norvegicus; assembly: GCF_021556685.1. Lineage (NCBI taxonomy): Eukaryota > Metazoa > Chordata > Mammalia > Rodentia > Muridae > Rattus > Rattus norvegicus. Next base: position 53,376,248 of record NC_141544.1, on the reverse strand, counting down.
ATATGATGCTAAAAGGTTCATAGGTAAGATTTTCATCCCCGAGGAGTCGGAGGCTGAAATTAGTAGATACACAATTAAGGTATGAATTAATCTAAACTGTGTCCACTTGATTTAACTGTACTATTTCCGTTCATGCTTTGGCTTCACAATGGGCCTCATTTCATCTCCACTGGCTTTCTATGCCAATGAGTTGTATTCTCTCAGTATGAAATTCTGTGGCAGCTACAGGGTGAATCAGTTCAGTGACTTCCGGGTGTTTCCTGGTCAAGAAATGGGGCCTTACTGTGCACTCGTTCCGTCATCATCTCAGATCCAATCAGTTCTTTCAGGAAATTTTAGGAAGGATGCTGAGGCCCCATGTATTGTGGATAGGTATTCTCCCTGTACGTACATTTTTGTATACATACCATTAATGCACTTGCTTTTCTGTTCTCTGGCTATTTGACCTACATCAGCATATCACACACATTTAGTGCATGAACCTCACTATCTTTAATGGCTGTGTAACTGCTACATTTTTCTTTTATTGGATATTTTCTTTATTTACGTTTCAAATGTTATCCCCTTTCCCGATTTCCTCTCCATCAACCCCATATGCCAACCTCCCTTCCCCCAACTTCTATGAGGGTACTCCCCTACCCAACCACCTCCCTCCTCCCCACCCTGGCATTCCATTACACTGGGGCATCCAGCCTTCAAAGGACCAAAGGCCTCTCCATCCTCTGCTACATATGCAGCTGGAGTCATGGCTCCCTTCATGTATACTCTTTCCTTGGTTAGTCCCTGGGAGCTCTGGGCTGTCTGGTTGGTTGATACTGTTGTTCATCCTATGGGGTTGCAAACCCCATCAGCTCCTTCAGCTCTTTCTCTAACTCCTCCATTGGGCACCCCATTCTCAGTCCAATGGTTGGCTGAGAACATCTGTAACAGTCCTGGCTGTCCTGGACTCACTTAAGAGACAAGACTGGCCTCAAATTTTCAAATATCAGCCTGCCTCTGCCTCCCTAATACTAGGATTAAAGGCATGTGTCTTAACTCTACAGAGCGTTATTTTCGGCGCATGTCTGGGTTGGCTCTTCTTCCACTAATCATAGATGTTGCAATCACGCAGTTGCATTGCTCAGTAATATAAGCCCTCTAGAAGTTGTGCTTTCATGTTCTACTTTCTTCTGTAAAATGTTCAGATACAACACTGCTCAATTACATACCATGGAACGTGGAACTTTGATCCAATTAGCGTTTCAACATTCAGCTTGAAATGCTCATATAAATAACATTGAAATCATATCTAATAAGTGTTTCAATAGCAGGTGCAACTTTGGAGATCACATATAACAAAGCACTTATAATAGTCATTTATATTGATTTTTATTTATATGCTGACTATTCAGATATTTGGACTTGTATTTCTTACACCAGATGTTATCAATTAATGATAAATAATACTATTTGGCAGGACAATTTGCTGTATAAACAAATGAGTCTTCTGTAACTCACAGTGCATTTATGAATGTCAGTAGCTTTTTCTGACCAAAAAGATACAGTTGGTTATCTTCAGGAGGTATGGCCCTGCTGATGAATTACTTTTGATATTAAAAGTAGAAATAATGATTATTTATTATGTTAAACTTTAGACCAACATAACTGTATAAGATACACATCTCATTGACATCACTAACCATTATTGCCTTCCTCTTTCTGTTTGTGTAGAACTTATTGATTTTTGCATCATTAACTATTAATGATTATGGATCTAAAATCCTGAGTCAATATTAAATCATTAATAGATACTCAAATAATTTTTCTAAAAATACAAAAAATAATTGATCTCTGATATCTAAAGGAAATTGGTTTCAAGAAACCCACATGTATAAAAAAGCTATGCATATTCAAATTTCTTATATAAAATGGCCTATTATTTTAAAATAAGCTATCTCTTTACTCTTATATAATTAAATTTATGTCTAGCTTACATTTTAAATGATGTATAGTTATTATATTATATTATTATGTTTTAAACTCTAAATTTATATTATAATGTATTGTTTACAGAATAGTAACAAGGGAAAACCTGTATATGTTCTGTATAGAACAATGTTTTGTGAATATTTTAGATGTATCATTGATGAATCTGTAAATCAAAGAGCCATCGATACAAATTCTGTATATATCCATGTTGCGCTTTACTTCTGGAATAACATCAATAAACTATATTGGAAAATTAATGGCCTAGGAGACTTTTTGACAGCATATTAAAAGCTCACATTGCAGAATTATAATCCATCTCTTCGGTATTTATTACGGAGTGTACATATCACACAACTCTGTGAAAAACCAGGTTCTGATTAAGTGCACAGAGCAATAATTTAATAAGCACAGATGGGACACCAAACTGATGGTTCAGCCCAAGGCTATCACATATGTTTGTGCAATCTGGTGGCAGCTCAAAGCACCCTGGCTGATAAAAGCAGCAGTGGCTGAATTCTAACTCTGTGGTGCTTACCAACTCATGAAAATCTATGTACTTTAAGACACCTACCCGAGTCATGCCCAGGTGCTGTACGTGTGTGCAGAAGAGATTTTAGACCCCTTCTGAGTCTCTAATTTTTTGATTTATGTATAGTAGGACAAACCTATGTGTAATAATTTGTTCCATTCTTGCACAGGTCTGAGAATTAAAAGATAATCCGCGACAAAAATATTACCCTAAAGGATGCCTTTGACATTTGCTAAGAGAACCCTTTTTTGTTAATCCAGTTGAGACATGAGCAAAATTATTCTTATTGTGTATATGAAAACATTTGTGGCTACCTTTGAGAAGTGTTTTTTAATAATCAAGTTTTGGTCCTGGAAATGGAGAATAAGGTGTTCCTTTTCTAGATGTTAAGGAATGTTTTAAATCCTTGAAGAAAACAGACTTGTAAACCTGACTTTACACTTCAGTACTAAGTTTTTATTGGTTTATGCATGTGAGGAGAATGTAGTTACTGATTCTTCCAACTCTGTTCAGTAGTGCATCGGAGGAACAAAATAGTTCTATCATTGTAAATTGAAACCTAAATCCATGGTTTCAGGTACTAAAGAGTCAGACATTTTCCCAGGCTGCAAGGCAACCACTCAAATGATTTCCATAATGTGTTACATGTTCTGCCAATATGAAAAGGCAGGAAACAGAGTTCAAATCATTTTTGCCCAACGTCCTAGAAGGTAGAGCAAGTCGATGTTAGATCTCATTCTGCCTTGTCAATAAATAACATGAGAAAAATATTAGAGAAACAATTATTTTATAACATTTTGAAATAAAATGTCAATTTTGTCTGCTGTAAACTAGTTATTATATACTTAAAATATCAACGCCAATAGCAACTGTGTCATGCAGTGTTATGTGTACATAGAGGAATAGTTTTAAACATTTAGAATTCACATTAAAACTGTTACTACATCTCGTACATGGGTCATTACAGAAAAGTGGAAGTTTCTTATTCTGTAGGGCATAGAAATAGATTTCTAGATCACTCCCAAAAACGTTAAAGGTTATTTTCCTTATGTTGACCTGAAAATATACAAATGAAATAAAACTTTAGCAACCACATGAGATAAGAACTAAGCCTGACTCCTCCCTGTGATTAAACCTTTTATAGTGGAAAAACTGGAATAGGGATGAAGAAGAAAAAAAGAAGTCAACCTGAAATTTTAATTGCTTACCACGAAAGCAACCAGGAGATTAAAATACAGTGTCATGGGGCAGAGTTACCTGTAAGCAAGTTTTTGAGATGATTAGCTTGAGAAGCAGAGACAGAAATAGAGAGCCCACGCATTTGTCAAAGGACCTCTAAACTGTAGCTAAACACACTTTAGAAACTCAGATATTAGAAAAGCAAACACAGGCACATAAGACTTATGACATAAACCATGTCATTATAAGAAGATGGGACGCAGTAGCAGATATAGAATTTAACCAACAGAAGGATTTAACAAAAGTCGACGTGTTACCATATGAAGTGATTTTCCTTCTGCTCATCTTCTACACTGACTATCTTTACTTTTAAACACCAACACATTCATGTGCAGAGTAATTCTTTTTAAAATAGCCCTAAACTCTACTTTCCATTACAATATCCTAGCTCTGTCTTTTTAACCAACACATTGGTTTTACTTTTGGTTTTGTTATATTTCAATGTCTTGATAGCAAGATTTTTGAAAACAAAGATTATATTTTCTTTTCTAGTCTCTGACAGAGAATAAATGAATAAGTCTATAGGGCATGCCCGAGGTGCTGACCTAAGAACATCCACATCCTTCATTTTATTCCAACAAACACATCTTTGTCCTTTATCTTATCCCCTTCCTACGGGCAATATATTATTGCTAATATTGAAAGTGAATTCACATTAAAAGTATTACTATATTTCTGTCCTCTCATTGGTCATTACAGAAAAGTGAAAGTTTCTTATTTTGTAGGACACCGTTTTTCATTCATCCTTTCTTTATCTTTACACACTTACCACACACATGTTCGCAGAGAAGAAGGTGACCTGAATGAATGTCAAGATCAATAAGGACTATGGGGGGGGGGTGGAGCAAGCTATTGTAAGTAGAAGCATCAAGTGGATGGAATCAGTGTATTAACAGCATTGATAATAATAATAACAATAATAATAGTAATAACAATAAGAAGAAGCAGATGAAGAAGGAGGAGGAGAAGCAGGACAAGGAGAAGGAGGAGAGGAAGGAGAAGAAGAAGAAATGATAACAAGAAAAGGAGATAATATTCTGTGTATAGAGAAGCATAGGTGTGCATCTAGAAGGAGCATTGGAATGGTGGTATGTCTAAGATTAACTGTGTGAAATTCTCAATACTAAAAGAAGTGTCTTAAAAAATTAGCTGGTTTGGCAGATTTATCTTAGAGAAAGACTTTTAAGAAAAACTAATGGCTATTAGAGGTTTTGTGTATTATCTCTGCATCAAAGATGGATGGATGCTTTTAAGTAATAATCACATTCACAATCTTGTCATATTTTCTTCTTTCCTTATATGCAGATTTGAATTACTGGTCTTTCTGTGTGTGCCCTAGCATTGCAGTCAGTAAGAAAATCACATGAAGCAGGAAACGAATATGTTTGAAAAAGAACAGATAATTATAATACTAAAGACTGGGTTATTCTTTATTTGATAACTGTCCCTGGCTCTAAAATCAAAACTGTCACATCCTATAATTTTATTTTTAATTTGATAAAAGAAGAGATAATACAATGCCAATTTACATTTAATTTCTACCAAATATTTAGTTGGTTCTGTTTCACACAAATTCACCAAATCCATCTATTTTCAAGTTCCTAAACATTTTCAAAAGCTTGCATATTTTTTGATGGAGAATTTAAACATTCAAATGCTCATATTTATCTGTATAAAAATAATGACAAAATTAACAATGGTATCAGTCCTGCACCTTCCTATTTATAGGAAAGAAACTCCCTGTTTAAATGTCATTTAGTGTTGTTAATGATACAACCATATTCCAGTTCTCCTAGCACAGCAATGTACCATTGCTGTTCAGTACTAAAGCTTTATTTAATTGTGTAGTTTCCTCAGTGAATTTCTCTATTGATCCAATGATATGAATTATTTTTAATTCTGTCTGATTGTAACTCCTTATTCTGACATAGCTTCAAAGTCTAGAGCACTTTCTGACTTTCCAGATCCTAATGCCTTCCGTAATCTCCAACAAATTTTATAACATCCTGCGGCTGCACCTCACCCCCAACAAACCAATGTTTCCTAGAGGCTTTGGTTGAGAACAGTAATACAAGCAAATGATTAATCCTCTGAGTTCTGTACAGAGACGCAATCACTGTTTTTGTCTGACCTTTATTAGTACATATCAATTAGGTGGGGGTTTTTGTCCTTGATTCCAATCTTTTTAGTGTTTTCATGAAGTATAAGAACTTGTAAGTTGAGGTTAACAGTAGACTCAGGATTTATTTGCTTCCTAATCCCATCCTCTGAGACATCCTTTGTAGAATTGATTACTGACATTTACAACATGCTTTGAACTCTTGTAATGTCAGATAAAAGAATTTAACATTAGCTCCTGACTACTGAGAATAAGTATTTAAAAGCTCTTTCCTTTTTTGTAGAACATAGCAAAAAAGTTTTTGTGTATTTCTAAAGGGAAATATATCCCTTAATTTTTATATTAAAAAAAACATTCTAGGATTCAGAGTTTGGGGTACAAGTAAAATTTCTTTTTCTTTTTTTTTTGGATAGTTTATGCATTTACATTTCATATGCTATCCTTTTTTCTTGTTTCCCCCTCTCCCATCCCCCTCCCCCTGCTTCTATGTGAATCCTCCCACTTCTACCTCAATGCCCTGGCATTTCCATACACTGAGGAATCAAGCCTTCACAGGACCTAGGGCTTCTCCTATTGATGCCAGACAATGCCATCCTCTGCTACATATGTAGATGGAGCCATGGGTCCCTCCATGTGTACTCAGTGGTTGGTAGTTTATTCCACCAGGAGCTCTGGGTGGTCTGGTTGGTTGATATTGTTGTTAACATTTTATAAAATATTTCTTTTTTGAAAAACTATTCTTCAGTTTTTATGAATGTAAATTTCTAACAGAAACTGAGGCCTTGTAAGATTATATGACTATTGTAGGGAACGAATTGTTTTAGAAGTACATATTAGCTACAGAAATAGATGTGAACATAATATTTGTATATAATATGGGAAAATACTTAACAGATTATATGTGGTTAAGTAACTACTTGTGTCATGTTCTTCAATACCATCAGCGATTCAACATTGCTTGTTAGTCAGTTCTCACATAGGAATAAATGTAGTCATACTGTCTCTTTGTCCTATCTAAACAACAATGCTTAAGTTTAGGCAACAATTTATAAAAAGGTACACACATTGGTGGCACACACCTTGATTCTCAACATATCAGAGATAGAGACAGGTGGCTCTCTGTTAGTTCCAGGCCAGCAACAGAGAAAGTTCTAGGACAGCCAAGGCTACGCAGAGAAACCCTGTCTTTAAAGACACACACACACACACACACACACACACACACACACACACACACACACACACACACACAAGCTTTTGAGAACAGTGATGAAGATAAAAAAAATGAGATGAAAAAGTGACAGGGTTACACAGAGAATTAGAATCCCATGTAAGTGAAGTTCTAAAAGCAATTAGCTCGAGAGGACAAAATGAAGGAAAGATTCTGTGGTGATGATAGTCCTAGAGAGAAGGGATGAGAAGAAGCAGCACGGGCAGAAAGTACAATTCCCAGGGATGGAATTCCAGAGATCTTCTCTGTGATTGAATTTGATTATGACAGAATATTAGAATCTAACCAGACTTCTAACCAGAATTCATAAACACTAAAACATGTTTCCAAACTTCAGAGAAATACTCGATCTTGGAAAATTGTAAATCAAGAAAAAGGAAAACATGAAACTACAATTTGATGCATATTTTTCTAAAGATAAACTTTTGTCCTGTTTCTGATATTTTAAGTTAAAGTAAACGAAGTAACTAAGAGATGTTCTATTTTTCTCTATCACTGAATTTATCCCCAAGAGTTGTTAATAGAGTAATGAAATAATGGAAATAACGTAATGAATAATTTTAAAGTGAAGAAATAATATCATTTTCTACTTTTAGAAAACTTTCAACATTTTAACATGCACAATAATGTTTAAGATCCTGTATATTTTGTAGTGAGGACATTTTGTATATTCTAAATCATCACTATTGAATATTGGTAATGCTTCTACTATATCACAAATTAATGAATTGATTCCCAAATAAATATTAATATTTATGACTGAAGAGTTGGATACTGACATATGACTATATGAAAGAAAACCTATAATAAAAATCATTATGTGTACAAATAGAGAAATAATTTGCTGTCCTTTATTTTGGAATTTACATTAAACAATACATAACTGTATTGCTTTTATCTTCACAGTCATTAATATATTTGCTATAAATAATAGTCTATCACATATTTGCAGTTTGAAAGCACTAATGATATTTAAAATACTGGGGCAAAAGTGAATAAATCTAGTAAGTAGTTTCCATATATAGTTTAAGAAAAACTTGACAGCAAACTATAACATACACTTCAATACCAGATGTAGAAACTTTCACTGCTCCTGGAAGGACCCTATTTTTCATGAAATTATTTCACAATTTTATTTTCTCACCCCTCCTTTCTCCCTCCCTCTTTCCCACTTGCCTCCAAGTGCCACCGCTCTGTTGTTTCTTTCTCCCTTCTCTCTAATTCCTACTAGGAGTATCAAAATAACAACAATGTATATGACGTATATGTATATATGGATATGTGTATATGCAGATGTATATGTATGCACAAGACAAATTCAGCACTAATTATACATGAGAGAAAAAAACACCTCATATATCATGTCATAAGGCCCCCAAATGCCGCAAGCCATATTGGGTATTGTTACTGCTGCTTGTTGCTCACTAACATGAGAGTCAGAATCAAATGCTAATAATAACACATTCATAGCCATGATACATAAAAAAAATCAAGCTAGACATCCCACACTGCCTAGACTTTTATGCAGGGTGTTATTGGAGAAAGACCATTTGCAGCATTACATAGCTATTCATACGAATAGAAGACAGTCAGGTGAGATCAGCTCATTAGGTCTCCTTACTTTACTTGATGGAAAAGGGAGAAGAGTTGGAAGACAGGGATGAGGAGGAGTGGTAGGGGAAAAACGAGCTTTTTTGTGCAGTGTTCAGATGTTTAACTTTATGCAATTTTATTACCTTTAATTATTAAAAGCATTTCTCAGAAAAGCTGTGGTTCCCATATTGAAGTTAATGAATGCCAAACTCCTGCACTGCCTGTGATTATAATGATAATTTGTAAATTATAATAACATAATGGATAATTTCAATTGGTATCTTGATGAGATCTGTAATCTACTGGGAGATAGACCTCGTGGCTGCCCATGGAGGATTTCACAGCTTAGGTTAATCCTAGTAGTGTGAGAATCCATCTGCCGTGGGTGGCAACATTCTCTAGTGGGATCCCACAATGTATTAAAAAAAAGAGAAAATAATCTAAGCTTGAACATTTTTTACTTTGCTTCTTAATCATGAATACAACTCGACAAGCTACCTTAACTCTTATTGTTTGCCAGGATGTAGTTTAGTCAGGAACTACAAACTAAAATAAACCCTTAAGTTGCTTTTGTTACACAGTATTTTATTACAGCAACAAGAAAAGAAACTAATACAAATAAATACAGATAGCCTTAATATTTGTCAAATATGAATGTTAGAAAATGTGTCAATTTTTCTTTTGCTACAATACTTAGAATGTGGCCTATGCTTCCACCTGCCCTGGAGAACTATGCAGGAGTTGAACAGCTAAGCTCTGACTACTGTTCACATTGTTGTTATCAATATTAACTCCGTGACTTCGGACAACATATCATGATGCTTCAACATAGAAAATCTTCACTTCTTGGTTTTGTTCTCTTCAGTGTCAATCATTCTTGAAGTAATCTCTTCTTTATTCCCTTGGGTCAAATGTGAAATAGAGATCACAACTATTTGTTTTTTCTGTATTTTACTGGGTGTCTAGCTGTCTGAGGTAAGTCTAGAGTTCTGAGCACTTCTATTTTTTCCTGTGAGTAAAGGCGGAATGCCATAAATATCCAATGTCAATCACTGTTACTGTCTTTTCTATGTCTGTGTCAGTCCCGGATACAATTCAATCATTTTTTGTTTTTATTATATTCTCACCAGTATAAAACCTTTTCAAGTTAAAAAAATACATTATAATAATTTAATATATTAATTATATTAATATATAATATATAATAATATTTATTGATGGTATATATATATATTTGGGGGAAAATGTACAGTGGATTATATTTTTATTAGAAATAAGGAAGAGGTTTATACATATTCATATATTTGTCTATCATTTTTAAAACTCTCTTTCCAGGGAATTTTGCAATCTAATGTAAATGGATTCCTCATCTTTCCCCTTTATTGCCTCCATTCATATCTGAATTGACGTTGGTTTTTAAAACAGGATACAGAAAAGATTACTCACTTGTGGACTTTGGCCAAAATTGCAGTGTTCCAAAAAAGCTATGAATAGTCATAATACAAAATTTTAAGCTTTCTAAAAATAGTATATTTTGACAATTATTTTAGTAATGCAGTTATGTTTTTCTTGGAGCAAAGTTTGCAGATGCCAACATTGTCTTCACTTTACATTTTACTTTGAGACTAGTCTTGCAATGTTGACCTGTGGGCCTATAAGTTTCTCTATTGTCTAGGGAAGCCTTAAACTTGTGATTCCTTCTGTCTTAGCCTCTCAAGCATCTGTGACTACGGGTAATGCTAGCAGCCCAAGCAGGTGCCAGTATTCTACTTTGTTAAGGATGCCCAAGGGAGAATGCTTGAATCTCAGTCAGAAATGGAAATAAAATACACAGTGGAAATGGATGGAGGGAGAGGTCCTGGGTGAGAGAGGGGGTGGTGCTGAGAACAGGAGGCATCAAGTGTGGGGAAGACAGACAGAGAACTAGGAGAGAGAACTGAAATCACTAAGGGTGCATCATTGGGACAAGCCAGAAACCTAGGACAACTGAAACTCCCAGGCATCTATGAAGTGACCCCAGATGAAACTCTTAGCATCATGGAATATGGAACCTGAAATGGCCACTTCATAAAACCAGACAGGATTTCCACTGAAATGAAGGTGATATTAACCCATCTACAAAAGCTTCAAGTTACAATTTGTCATGCCTGCAGGATTAAGATAGAACAGAAATGAGGGATGACCAACCAGTAACTGACCCAACTTAAGACACCAACCATGAAAGAGCGCCAACCTGTGATACTCTTAAGGATATTCTGCTATACTTGCTGACAGGAGCCTAGCATAATTATTGTCAAAGAGGCTTTACTCTGCTGCTGATGGAAACAGATGCAGAGACCCATAACCAAGCATTAGGGAGAGCCTGGGCAATTGGTGGAAAAGGTGGAGAAAGAATTGTAGAAGTTAAGAACACCATAGGAAAAGCTAGAGATTCAACTAGGGCATAGACTTCACATAGAGACTCCATGTTCTCTTAAATGATCAACTTGTTGACATTTACCCCTAAAAATGGCCAGATCCCAGCATACTGCAAATTTACATTTTGTTAAAGACAAGTGAAAATTTTGGCCAGTAATGTGAGTCATAAACTTCAAAGTAATTATATCAAAACTGTCTTTAGTTCTAGAAACATAAATATCATCTCTCTTATAAAATTATCTTAATTTAGTCTGAATTTCTTTCCTCATATCTACTGTAAATTTACCAACTTTACCCAGAGATATGGCAAACTTCTTACCTGCCATGTTCATAGTTGAATTGCTCAGATTTGCTATCAAATCCATTCTTCTTATATTATTTAATATCTCATTGTATGAGAACTTAATTTTAACTGTTAAAAGGAAAGAGAAGGCTATCTGTTCCTTTTCTTCATACCAGCTACTCATCTACTTGCTTGCTTGCCTGCCTATCTCTACTTCACCATCAATCCAGAACCACCACTGAGCCCTTTCAACATTCTTTCATTTTACTCTTTGATCTTTTTTATAGTCCAAACTTTATACTCCTCCCAATCCACCATCTGATTGCTCCATATCCCATACCTTCCCCACCCCATCTCCAAGAGGATGTCCCCACTCTCCAGCCCTTACTCCACCATACCTCCCCAGTCCCTGAGGCTTCAAGTCTCTCTAGGGTTAGGTGGATCTTCTCACACTGAGGGCAGACCCAGCAGTCCTCTGCTGTATAGGTGTCAGGGGCTTTATATCAGATGGTGTTGGTGGCTCAGTGTCTGAGAGATCTCGAGAGTCCAGGTTATTTGAGACTGATGGACTTCCTATAGGGTCACTCTCCTCCTCAGCTTCTCCCTAATTCAACCACAGGGGTCACCAGCTTCTGCCCATTGGTTGGGTGAAAATATCTGCATCTGATTCCTACAGTTGGGAGACAGAACTTTTAGAGTCCCCTTCCAGTAGAAAGACATGGCATCAAGTGGAGGGATAGGGTTGCCATCCCACAGTCAAAAACTCTGACCCAGAATTTTTCCAGTCTAAAAGAACTGCAGGGACAAAATTGAAGAAGAGCCTGAGGAAAAGGGGGTCCAGTGACTGGCCCAAATTGGGATCTAGCTCAAAGAGGGACCCCAAGGCCTGACACTATTACTGATGCTATGGTGTGCTCACAAAAAGGGGCCTATCATGACTGCTCACGGAAAAGCCCAACAAGGATCTGAAAGAGTCAGATGCAGATATTTATACTCATCCAACATTCGTAAAATCCTACTATGTTACCAGAATTGAGTCTCTAAGTTGTCACAGCAGTTAAGATTTGCCAGGTCACTTACAAATCTTGGTATTGTATGAGCAAAACTGCACAAACAGCAGAATGTGAGGAAGTGTGACCCAGGCATAGTTAGGACTATTAGCTGACAAAATAATCTTATAATCGGGGAGCTCTATCATATTATGTAATCCTGTATCAAGGAGTACTTCAGGGAAAATGCAGACTATTAGCACTTGGAGCAAGTTGATTAGACTTCAGTGGATTCCTACTTGAAGAGAGCTATTTAGCCTCACACAAAGCTGTATGTTCTAACATGGTAAAGAGAGGAGTTTCTGCCTGAAGCCTCCTGCCATCAAATGGCCATAGTCCACATCTGTGGAGTTGAGTAGAGTTGGAGCAGTGTAATCTTCTACCTCAGGAAGACAAATGGAAGCTAAAGCATGGAAAAGCACTAAAAGCACAGATGGCAATTTACACAGAAAGAAATGCAGTATTGTGTCTTCACCTAAAATATGCCACTAGCTTTCATATTTTACAATAAAGTGAAGGTAATACGTATCACCTGATTCTGAAACTTGCTATGAGGTAAGTCCAAGACAGAAAGTTATAAAAGCTTTGTCTCTGGCTGTGGCGTCAGAAAGTAGAAGATAAAAGTGGTGAAGAATTTATGAAAATCACGTTGATTTTAACTATGTAGTATGTCCAAGTGTCCTAAATTTTGATATTATACAAATCGACCTTGATTATTTTCCTTAACGAGAGATATATTTCAAATGATAACTTATTCAGAAAGAGTTCTGGTTATTTTGGAGTGAGTCTGAGACATGAGATTGTACCTTGCTTGATTTCTTCCCCTTTTTAATCCTAATTATTATATTTTATTGAGATTATTTTGGAGTTCCCTGAGGATTTTATTCAGCCTATTTTTATGATAGTCACACCTCCCTCAATTTGTCCCAGAAGGTTTTCTATTTTCTACCTCTCCCCACACCGTGCAAATGTGCCTTCCTAAAAATCAAACCGAACAGTCAAGTTCAAGTCTTTCTGCTTATGTACTCTTGTGTGTGGCCATCCACTGCAGTCCTGATTGACATAGAATATTCTATGTAGACTGGACTGAACTCAAACACACAGAGGTCTCTGGTTCCAAAGTGCTAGGACTAAAAAATATCTAACATCACTCCAGCTTCACCAATATTTACTTGAGGAGCCACTTTTTGTAAATGTCTTACGTTTTAATCTTCGAATGACAGTCTTCTTCTATGGTAATCAGTTTAAAAAACACAGATGAGTTCTTTTAAATCTGAAGAACAAAGCACTTCACATATGAGCTGTGCCTCAGCTGTACTTCTCAAACGTGCCCTCGCCTTGATAAGGCCATGGTTCTTCCTTTAAATTGTAACTTTTACAAATCTTGGGGAATAAGACATATATTTTGATCAATAACTAAGAAAAGTTTGTAGCCTTTCTTTTTCCTGTATACTATTTGAAGTCTCTGATCTTTGTCTTTTTTTTTTTTTTTTTCGGAGCTGGGGACTGAACCCAGGGCCTTGTGCTTGCTAGGCAAGCGCTCTACCACTGAGCTAAATCCCCAACCCCTGATCTTTGTCTTTTTATAAAATATATTTTCATTAAATATAATAACATCTAGGAGCCTAACCATGACTTCAAAATTCCTTCTTGTTTACCTCTTTTCGAAGCACACAACTTGACTAGATATGTTTCTTATAGTCTGTTATTTGTGAATAATTTTTTGCAAATATTTGGTTGTAACCTGTCTCTCCCTTTCCAATCACTTTTAATGAGGTTTATTGTGATTTTTGGTTTTATATAGAAATTTTTCTGTTCCCTACTGGCCTTGTAATCAATGCTATGAGTTTAAATTTTGCATATGATAATGATCTATGTCTGATTAAGAGATTTCTTATTAATATCCATATTCTTAATATAGCTTTGAAAATAAGCACTGTGGAATTCAGCAGTATAAAATTGGTAACCCTCTTTGCATCCCTGTGAATTGTCATGGATAATTATACACTCTTTTGGTTTTGATATTCTCATGATAGTGGTAAAATACCAAAATAATAAATTCTGTAAATGTAAGGGTCCAAGAATTGAAAGACCAATTCTTAAGTGAAGTTTGAAACTTCTCAAATGCCCATTATACTTGTAGTGTTAGATTTTTAAAATCCCTGTATTTCTCAGTGGGTATGCACTCACAGCCCCTCTGCACACTCCCAAGAGCTCTGGATTCATCAATGAAACACACACACACGCGCGCGCACACACACACACACACACACACACACACACTTGCGCGCACACACACACACATGCACACACATGCTGGCTTATTTTTAATATGCCTTAACTAGCTCAATGTTTATGTGCTTGCCCACCTCCCTATGGCTAGCACCCACTCCCCTCTGATATGCCTGAATTAACACTTACTAAATCTATATTTTTATCTTTGATGCCCTAGACCATTCTGGGACCACTTTTCCCTTTGTACCTACATTTCTGCTGTCTCTCTGTCCTGCTCCTTCCCAATGTGGTCTATCCTACACCCCTGTCATGGCTGACTCTCATCCCTCTCCTCTGTGTCTTATCTGGGCATCCTTAACGTCCTGCCTCTGTCTTCCTGCCCTGCCATTGGCTGCTGGCAACTTTATCTCCCAATCAGAGCCAACTGAGGGCAGGCTTCTTTCACTTACATGTAGGGTACTGCAAACAGCTTTTTGGGTAACATAACTAACATGAGAAAACAAGCTGCTACAATACTTGGGTCAGAATAAAGACACCTGCATCTTAGTGTTCACAATATCCAAATTATACAACCAACCTAGGTGTTGAGTAAGAGATTAACTGACAAGGAAAAGGAAAATGTGTGTGTGTGTGTGTGTGTGTGTGTGTGTGTGTAAAGAATTTCTTTTTACATGAATAAAGACAAATCAGTTATGTTGTTTGCAGAAAAGTGGATTCAACCAGATACTGTTTTTTGTTTGTTTATTTGTTTTGTTATTAATCTAGTCATAGAAAGACAAATATAAGTTATTTTGCATTTATGGTTCCAAGATTTTAGACATTTATATTACATACATGACTTGAAAGTACAAGTTAGCTGTCTAAGAGTAGAAGGTGAGGAGGGGATAAAGGGATTATGAAGAGTGAGAAAATGGTAATTTTGGAGATATGAGGTGGCTTGCTCACAACATAACACATACATGCATTAAAATGTTTAAAAATGTGAAGGGTGGTACTCTGAGTGATTAAGCTGCTCTAGGAAGCCATAAAATTACTAAATGAATATCTTTATCCAGCGGTGGGTTACCTCCCTCTAAATTGTTGATCATGGATGATTTTTGAGAGTGACAGAATAATGTATAGTATTACTACTGCTCTTTTTTTGCCTACTATAACTGGATGATAAGGCTCTTCTGCTAAAGACAGAAGATTTGACTTTAGGACATAGAGAAAGCAAGCTGGAACTGAACTGAAAGATTCCTTTCTTTTATTTAGTGTTCATAATTTCAGAAGGTGATGCAGAATTGTCAACAACAGTTTTACACACAGTTGTGGATCCTACAAGCTACATTATCAAATTACTGGCAATGTATGTCCAATGGAAGAATATGATAGTCACATGAACATTATGGCAATAGCCAACACATTCTGATTGGATTTGTTGCCCACTCCCTTTTCTGGTACTGACTGACCTTCTATCCATTGATGAAGAAGTCATAGGAACTAATGGAGAAGTTACTGCTGTTGTTTGCCTAAAAGGGCATGATGTGCCTGTTAATCTTTTTCTAAATATATATATATATATATATATATATATATATATATATATGTCCATAGATAGATTGATTATGCTGTCATTGTGCATAGAAAAGATCCTTTTTGAAGTAGGGCATGTGTGACTGCAGAAAATCATTATTGGTCAAACTGATGAAAATAAGTGAGTTTTAAATATTTAGACTTTAATGGGACACATATGACACTTTGTAAATTTTACAGGGACATCCTGTTGAGAAAGAGGGGAAAGAAAATAAGAGTTAGGAAAAGAGTGAAGTAGTGTTATATATAGGAAACTGTCTTCTAGTCTGATGGGATCTTTACAGAAGATGTGTTTGAGCCTTAACAAGATTGACCCGTCTACCTTTCATCGTGAATCACAGTGATCCACTATTCTTTGAAGATTTCAAAACAGTAATTATTGCTTCAGGTGGAAGGGCTCTTTTGGCTTCATCTCTCCCAGGATGTCTCTAGGATTTTGAATGTTTCTGAAGGAGGGAGAGAAATTCTCTACAGGAATGTAAATACCAATAAGGTGACCATTCTCCTGTGAATAACTCAGCATGCTGCTTTAAGCAATTCTAATTTAATTCATTAGTGCACTGGGGGAAAAACAACATGGAACTAGAAGATAGACTAATTAGGAAGAAGAAGGGGTCAGTGTAAGTGGAAGGGTGACAAGAGGTGTAATGAGGGAGTGGATACAATAAAAGTATATTATGTGCATTTATGAACTTGACATAATGAAACTCATTATTATGTATTATTAATATATGCTAATAAATCCTCAAGAAGACGTATATTATTAAATGAAACTGGCTATGAGAAAGAGCTGTCTGTCTTCGTGTTTTAACTAACAACCTTGTGATATCATTTCGCCTAGTACTATTTATTCCCGAAGATCTATAGTTTACTTACTGTTAGTAATTGACATTGAAATATGAATACAATCAACCTTTAAATGCAATCCATTTACTGTGTACTCTCTGGCAAACATTTGGATTTGACTGTTCCTATATTAAAAACATATCCTTAGCTCAGTGGTAGAGCGCTTGCCTAGCAAGCGCAAGGCCCTGTGTTCGATCCCCAGCTCCGAAAAAAAAAGAAAAAAGAAAAAAAAAGAAAAAAAAACATATCCTAGTTCACAAGTCTGACACAGAGTTCCAAAATACTACTTAGTGCTTATATCATATCCTTAGAAAAGTACAATAATTGAATTAATACTTTATTCATTTTAATAGTTCATGTGCTAGCTTAGATTTACTTTTTATTGTTTTAGATTTTTCTAGTTGTTGAACAAGATTTGAACGAGAAAAAAAAGTTATTTTAATGGCTCTATTCTAACCACAAGTGTTTTCAATTTAACTAATTATTACATCTAAAGAGGCTGTGGTTATATTGTGGTGTAAACTTTCTTACATTTGTCGAGACATGATCTAAAGTCCAATTTTTCAGTCTTGACATTTAATCTATGGGTAAGCACTCCTCCAGGGATCAATCAGTGTTACGTTACTTAATTCAAGTGCTAAACGTGATCTGAAAGCACATACATGCTAGAAGATCCTATTTGCCCTTTGAAAACAGGTTCAGCCATGCCTAAATTCCTAGCATCAGGAAGACTAATGACTTTATCAAATGCTCAGTGAGAAGGGAAGAACCGTCTTGATCGTGATATAGTGCAAAAACAGTATCATTCTGTAGGTTTGTACTCTTCCTTTAAATAAACCTTTCTATCAGCTTCAAAGAGCACAAGGATAAGAGAACTATCAACTAGTTCTTATATTCAAAACCACAATCTGAAAGGCTCAGCATCATAAGCAAATATTAATTGTGAGTGTTAAAGAAAAACTATAGTTGGCAAAATCTTTTGTTTCATCCAGTCATTTTTTTAATCGAGAGATAAATTATAGATATTATGCATAGCTTAAGATATAATTAATCAGAGATTCATTTTGGAATTTTATGTGCATAATGTCGCAGCTATATATTATGAAATTCAGTTACTTTTGAAAGAATACAATCTTGCATTTGATGGTCTAATTACATAGAAGTATACATGGATTTTGTTGTGGATAATATTCTTGTACCATACTGTTTGTAATACTAGTCAGTTGGGTCCTCAAGTAAACAGCATATATATGCCCTTCAAGTCAAATCTAGGTCATTGACTATAGATGGCTTAATGAAATCAATACTAAGGGTAACAAGGTGGATTTTAGAAACGATGCTTCCCACCAACCATTGGTCTGAGCCCAGAGACCCCTATCGAAGTGTTAGGGGAAAAACTGAAGGAGCTGAAGGAAATTGCAACCCCATAGTGGGGTGGAGAGCAGAAATATCAACTAAGCAGAACCCTCAGAGTTCCTGGGGAGTAAGCCACCAACTAAAGAAAATACATGAACTGGTCTGTGCCCCACTCCTGCAACCTATGTAGCAGAGGACTGCCTTGTTTGGCCTTAGAGGGAGGACTGTGCTTGGTCCTGGGGAGGCTTGGTGCCCCAAACAATGGGGATGCTAGAGGGATGAGGTGGAGATGGGTAGGTGGGTGGGATAGCATCCTCTTATAGACAAAGAGGAGGGAGGATGGGGAAAAATTATAAATTGAAGAACAAAATAATGACAGATAGCAATAGTAAGAATAATGTATTCACAGTTTACACCTCATTATAGGAAGGCTTGTGCTGTCCTTGTTCTCTTAGGTCTTCCTAAAACTAACCTAATTTATGAAGCTTTAGTTAGGAAGGACCAAATACTCCATTTGTTTCCAATGAATTGTTGTCAGAAGAAAGATGTAGATAAATAAAAAGCCTTACACCATAAATTAAGTATATTTTTGATAGGTATAACAGCAGATTTTTCCCCTCTCAGTTTCATTTTAGATTTTTGAAGGCACACCATTTGGATTCTTCAAACAATACCTGGCATCCCAATACAACCTGCAGTATGTCTACATCTCAGGTTTTTGTTTGTTTTTCTTTCTCTCACTGACTCCTGAACCATTTGAGAAAGAACTAGAGTTTAATCTTACCATGTTTCTCTTGAGTTCTATGGAGCAAGGGAAGACAGTTATATTAAATACTTCTTTTTGGAGAAAGGGTCTCCCTTTAGATTTAACCAAGGAGTGGATCGCTCCTGAGAGACACAGCCAGAATACAGCAAATACAGAGGCGAACGCCAGCAGCAAACCACTGAACTGAGAACAGGACCCCCGTTGAAGGAATCAGAGAAAGAACTCGAAGAGCTTGAAGGAGCTCGAGACCCCTTATGAACAACAATGCCAAGCAAGCAGAGCTTCCAGGGACTAAGCCACTACCTAAAGACTATACATGGACTGACCCTGGACTCTGGACTCTGACCTCACAGGTAGCAATGAATATTCTAGTAAGATCACCAGTGGAAGGGGAAGCCCTTGGTCCTGCTAAGACTGAACCCCCAGTGAACGTGATTGTTGGGGGGAGGGCGGCAATGGGGGTAGGGTGGGGAGGGGAACACCCATAAAGAAGGGGAGGGGGAGGGATTAGGGGGATGATTGCCCGGAAACCGGGAAAGGGAGTAACACTCGAAATGTAAATAAGAAATACTCAAGTTAATTAAAAAAAAAAGAAGTGGATAAGGTTATTGCTAAAGAGGAATAAAAAAGGCTTTGATACTGATTCTTGGGCAAATATGAGTTGATTCTAGATTAGGTCTGTGTAGACGTTTAGCTCTGAAAAAGTTGAAGAAGTGGACACATGAGGTGAAACAGTTTTCAACTTGAATCATGGAGGTTGTCAAAGCAAATTTAGCTTGGATCCACAGTTCTCAACTTGTGAGACATGACCATTTAAAAGGTCACATATCAGATATCTACATTATGATTCATAACAGTAGCAAAATAACATGTATAAAATAGCATCAAAATAATTTTGTCTTTAGAGTCATCACAACATGAGAAACTGTGTTAAAAGGTCACAGTATTAGGAAAATTAAGAACCACTGATTTAGAGAGAAAAGCTGTTTCCAAAGTGATGAAAGGAGCCAACGTGTGTATTAATAGTTTAGCAGAGTTTTATCTAGTTCCTTACGGTTTATTTAGTCCTTGCAGCAATTCTAAGGGATGTGTAGTATTTCCATTTCTATTTGATTAATGAAAAACCTTTCTTGGAAAGACTTATTTAATTTCTCTCAGATACTTAGAGAAGGCATAGACTAAAATTCGCATCTAGTTGGCTTTCTAGTAATACAGATGAACTTTAACTCTTAGATTTCTTATATAAATAGATTACACACACAGGGAGAAACATATAGAAAATTTGCACAATTCGTTTATGATTATGTATCTGAAGAATCTTTTACCAGATTGAAAAATAAGTTCAAATTATAAACTTTATTCATTTTAAAAATGCAATACCATATTAGATTTAACTAAATGTTCTACTAAACAAAATCACCATCTGCTATGTATGCTCAACTTTGAAACATATTAATTTTAGCTAAAAATAAATTAAAACCTCCTAAAACACAAGGATTCTGGAGACTTAAGTTTCGCAAATGTTACATATACACTTTGCAAAAAAAAAAAATCAATCTATAATACTCCTTAGTAGAACTAACCTCAACTTAACAAGTAAATGAAGATTACTGCAGAACAGTAATAGGGTGGCTTTTGCAGGTGGTTCGTAGGCTGATGATCACAAGTTATGTTTTCTACACTTCTGAACTGCCGCAGCAATGCTGTTCCTCCTCACTTTCTGTAGGTGTGGATGTTTACCACCCATGAAATGTCATCAGTGGCAAAACTAGACCATATTCCTGCTCCTTTAAACATATTAGAAACATAGTGTTAAATCTAGAAATCTGTCAGAAGCCCTTAGAGGGACTGTCTTTCCCTGCCTGCAATGCTTGCTACAAAATATCTAAGAATGGAGTTTTGCAAAGAGAGATTAAGACAGATGGATCTGAAGCACAGCATACCAAGGATTTGCTGATCATATACACAGCCAAAATGTGCCATGACAAAGATTTGAGAATGGAAAATAAATCTGCCTTAAAAAATTGTTTCTATCCTATCCTATCCTCTCCTGTCCTGTCCTGTCCTGTCCTGTCCTGTCCTATCCTATCCTTTTCATCCGTTCATTCATTCATTCATTCATTTTTCACTTCATATTTTATTCCCCTCCTGGTCCACCCACCTACTGTTCCACATTCCATATCTCCTCCCTACCCACCCCCCCCACACTACATCAGAACTTCCTGGGGCCTCCAGTCTCTTAAGGGTTAGGTGAATCTTCTCTGACAACCCAGACCAGGCAGTCCTCTGCTGTATATGTGTTAGGGACCTCACCTCAGTTGGTGTATGCTGCCTGGTTGGTGATCCAACGTCTGAGAGATCTCGCGTATCCAGGCTAATTGAGACTGCTGGTCCTCCAACTGGGTCGCCCTCCTCCTCAGCTTCCTCCAGCTTTTCCCTAACTCAACCAGAGAGGTCAGCAGCTTCTGTTCGTTGGTTGGGTACAAATATCTGCATCTGACCCTTTCAGCTGCTTGTTGGGTACTTCGGATGGCAGTCATGATAGGTCCCTTTTTGTGAGTGCCCCATAGCCTCAGTAATAGTGTCAGGTCTTGAAGCCTTCCCTTTGGCTCAGTGGGAAGCTGGATCTCACTTTGGGCCTGTCGCTGGACAATTTTTTTTTCCCTCAGGTTCTTCTCCTGCTGTTCTTTCAGACAGAAACACTTATGAATCAGAGTTTGGACTGTGGGATAGCAACCCCATCTCTCACTTGATATCCTGTCTTTCTACCGGAAGTGGGCTGATTTGCTTTGATTCTTATGGTAAATGAAGTTTCTTAAGTTGCCTGAAGCATCATTAGTAAAAACTCAATGTGTAAAGGAGAATCGTTTTTAACGATGTGGCTCCCAGTAGGCCAACAGCACGTCAGTATATTGACACACACTTTAGGGTAAATATAGGATTTATAAGCATTTTTGATTCAGTGAGTTTAAAATAAAAACAAGAAGACTAACTTGATTCGGTTTGCAAGAGGGATGGTTCTAATAGGAGGTGAGTGAAATAGGACAGAAATATACAATTCTCAAAGAACCAATAAAGAAAGAGAAAGGAAAAGAATTAACCTCAGAAAGAAATTGGCCAAATATGTTGTTAGCTATAACTGAATCAATTACTTCTAACTCCTATTTGATATTTTTAAGACAATATATTTATTCATTTAACTCTTATACATTAATACACAGGGTATGGATCATATACATCTACCATTATATCTTTGCAATTACCCTTCACGCGTCTTATTCTATTTCCTCTCCAATTTTATGGCCTTTTAATACTTATTACTATTATTAATTATTGTTATTATAATCATCATCTTCATTATCATCACCATAATTCAAATTACTGCTGTAGTTATGCTCAACAAACCTAGACACATTTTGAAGAGGGAATTTCCGTGAAAAAATTTCCTCTGTCAGATTGACCCGTAGGCAAGTCATTTTCTTGTAGAATGACTGATGTGAAATTGTTCTTCCCTCTGTGGGTGGTTTCACACCTGGGCAGGTAGCCCAGGGCTTTATAGCAATGCAAGCTAAGCAAGGCACGAGGAGTGAGTCAGTAAGAAGTGTCCCTCCATGGTCGAGAATCCAATTTCTACCTCCGAGTTCCTGCCTGAATTCCTAAGAGTGTAGGACTGTGGTCTGAGAGTTCTAAGATGAATTAAACCTTTTCTTAAGTTTCTTTTGGCTATGATATTTATCAGTAAAATAAAAAGCAAAGTAGTATAGTAATAATCCATTGGCCTATAAATTATGTACCTGCATGGTCACATCCCAAAAGTAGAATGACTCTCTGTCCTACAGTAGCCATCAAATGTCAGAAAACCGCCTCAGCAGAAGTGCCTCTATGCTAAAAATTAACTGTCTTGATCTTGTGCTGGAAACTGTACCTTCTCTGAGATGATATATACACCAGCTATGTGCATATCTCCTGTTCGGATGTCAGCATTGTATACCTCAGCTCTGTGTATATCACCTTTTACATTCTTTCTGTACTTCTTTTCATTAATTTTCCTGAGCCTGGGATGATAAGAGCTTGATCTAGATTACTGCTACTAATGATTCAGTGTTATTTGAACTTGGGACATTGAATGTTTATGTCATTACATTCATAATTACCTACTATAATTGGAAGTTTCTCTGGCCATAGTTGAGAACACATATCCATTATTGTGAATGTAAATATTTAGGATATTAACATTATAACCATTTAATGTAACAACAACAGATTATGTGCCTATAGGGCCTATGGTCTTCCAAGTAATGGGCTTTTGATCAGGTTTATAGTAAAAAAAAAAAAACTATAGAAAACTACTCCTGTGGAGCAGACTTCCTATCTAATTAGAAAGTCATTGGTTGCCTGTATACCCATCATGCCATTATTGTAGCAATAGACACATCTCATTGAAATGAAAGTATTGTAGCTGGACAGTGTTGATCCCAACACAGTGAGATCTGCTGGGACAATCTCTTGTGCTCTTGTGAGCTATGTAAAGATTGTGCTATTCAAATGTTGGTTTCTATACCCAGGGAAGGGATTTTAGTACAGGTAGACTTTGCCATTGTTATTTTTATGAAGCATCACTTGTTTCAGTGTTTGGTCAACATCTCCTCTATCATCTTTTGATTGGTTTAAGAAGGAGAAGAATGGCCTATAACAAGCAGGAGAGGATAAGTGGAACTTCCAGACAGAGATAGAAAGTCTGAGTAAGTCTATGGAAGGATATTCGCCAACCAGACACAGAGGAAGGACCAGGGACCCAGCCTGAAGGAGAGGCACTTAGCAAGCCACGTGGTGGGACAGAAGTAGAGGGTTGGGTTTACTTACATCACCTAGTTGAGAGTCTGCCAGACTATGACGCTCATAATAACTAACATGTCTCCATGTTACTATTTAGGTGGTTCCAGGATGAAAAAATACAGCACAGAAGACCATCAATGTTTTGATCTCCAATTAGTCTTCAAAGTATCTTGTAAGCAAGCCAGAAGAGAAGCTTATAAAGACTGAAACAGATTTTCTATGTCCTGTGTCCAAAGTGAAAGATGTCTTTAACAATAGAGTGTTTCTTACTTTCTGGGCTCTTTGTCCAATTGTGTACAACCCAGTGTTCAACATAGAAATTTGCTGGGAATGTTGATCCATCTAAGTAATCTATTTAGACAAAAATGAGCTAATTTTCTAAGCATAATATTGTGCATTTCATCAAATTCCTCATCATTTATTATTTAAGAATTATTTTATGTAATGCCAGCTTCTCTGTCCTCACTGTGTTAAATATTTCAACAAATAACAGGAAGCTTTTTTTGCATTGCAATTAAAATAGTTTAATGCTGTATAACATACAATGACAGATTTTTAGAATCATCTCTGACATGATTATTATTAGAGTTCTCTTGTTAATAGAGTAAAATTGTCTTAGTATATTTATTCAAATTTACAGCATATGTCCAAATTTGCAAAATAATTCATAAATTATCTCTATGTGCCTTTATTTTATTTTCCAATTCTTTAATCTATACCTCACAAAGAGGAGGTTTGTAGCAGACCTAAACTGTCCCTACCCTACCTTAATAAAAGAAAATAAAATTGTATGGATCTATGAGTTGAGGACTGATGAAAAAAAAAGTGTACGTCATTGAGAGAGAAAAAACAGATAGGTCTCCAATTTAAGTGAAGATCCTTTTTATATACACTAGTGAAAACTTACCAGTTAATTTAAACCTTCAAACTATAAGGAAAATGAAATATTCTGGAGACTGTTCCCAATAGGTTCAGGTTTGTTATATAAGAAGTACTTTTTGTAGATTTTGAATGTTACAATCATAGTAAAGTACTACATAAAATCTGTCATCTGTGTTAATCTGTTTTGACTAAAAATATTTGCTAATAATACCAAACTGATTTCATTATGTTTTTTTATTCCTGTTTTCTGTTTATGATAGCTTACACTTCAATATATGTTTGGGATATTTCCATTCTTAAATGGTAATTTGTCAAAATCTGTGCTGTACATAAGAATTCATCATTCCATAATTTTAAAATATGAAAGCAATCAAACAAAAAACCTAATCAAACAACAACAACAAAAAACAAAACAAAACAAAAACAAAAAAAATGTAGATGCCTAGGTAGATTTAGTAAAAAAAAAAGCTGCCAAATATTAAATAAAAAATTTATAGCAGACCAAAAATTATTCCACAGAATATTCTGAGTATACTGAATGTACTGAATCCCTTGGAATTATCACACAAAAACCTCTAGATTAACTGCTTTCTGACATTCACCAAATTCTATGATAAAATCAATCTTTCAAGGAAGAGTTGATCAGATTAAAATATTTTCAAATAACTTATGCTATTATGCAGAGAAAACATTTAGTATAATTATAGGAATACAAAATTACTGAAGAACTCTGAATAAGATCTTCAGGATTTAATATATAATTAAGATTATGGACTATGCAAATCATACCACGTAATCACTTCAAATCAATGAAATTCAGTTCAAAATTAACAAATATTGGGGCTAATAGACAAATGTTTTTGAATTTTCTATAATTTAACTACCTCTGCCAATTTACCTAAAAAGTCAAGTTGAGTTATAATTAAGTTAAAAAACAGATACATATGAATCTGTATTTTATTCAAAGTATAGCATGTGAGACAATACTTATCCTTTGATAAATTTAATATCCTAGATGGCTGTAATGTTAAGAAGACAAAAGAGCAACAAATACCATCAAAATTAACTTTTTACTTAAGTATATATTTTTCCTTTGAAGTAGTAGCGTTTGACCCTAATAATCTGCAAACACAAGGTAACTATTCTACTTTTGAGATGTGTTTATAGCCCAAACTCAAACATTTAAAAATAGAAGAACATCTAAAATTTTAAATATTTAAATATCAAAAAATGAAGTAACCTATATATATGAAATTTTAAGAAAAAAGAGAAGAAATATATTGTGAGAAATGCTTAAGTATTTCCAGAAGTGGAAAAACTGTGAACTTGCAAATCCAGAAATATCTATGATCCTAGCATTACTCACGCAAGCAAGTGCACAGACATTGGATAAGACATTTAAAACAAACCATCATGTTGCTTAAAAGTAATGGAAGAGAGGCATACATTTAGCATAGGGTTATGTTATTTGCAAAGAGTAAATCTAAAGATGGCAAAAAATTTCTCATTAAAAAATAACAGGCAGTCTGTCCTACAGCCCTCTGTCCTGCCTGGAGAGAGCTGATCTCCTAGAAGTTCTCTCACTCCTGAACCCACAGGTGAGACCCCACTTTCTCTCCAATAACTGTCTAAAACAGGACTTGCCAGGAACTCACAGGGCAGAGAAAACTCAGAACAGCCTGAGACAGGATCCATCTGGTCTCCATCTGCACCCAAAGCTGGGGCTGCCCTGCAGTGCTCTGTACCCAAATCTTGCCCTGAGATAACTGGTCAGCAAGGAGTGCTCTCACTCCTAAGATCACAGGCTTACAGGCTTACAAGAAGGAAAACGTCCGGTCAGAGACAACAAGAACAACAGAAAACAAGGCTACTTGTCATCATCAGAACCCAGTTCTCCCACCACAGCAAGTCCTAGATACCCCAACACACAGGAAAAGCCAGATTTGGACTTAAAATCACATCACATTATGATGTTAAAGGACTTTAAAAAGGCCATAAATAACTCCCTACAGGAGAACAGAAGTAGAACAAGTAGAAGCCATTAAAGAGGATACATAAAAATCCCTTAGTGTATTACAGGAAAACACAAACAGGTGAAGGAATTTAACAAAACTATTCAGAATATAAAGATGGAAAGAGAAACAATAAAGAAATCATAAAGAGCAACAATCCTGGAGATAGAAAACCTAATAAAGAGATCAGGAGTCATAGATGCAAGAGTCACCAACTGAATACAAAAGACTCAAGAATCTCAGAGGCAGCAGACACCATAAAAAACATTGATGCAACAGTCAAATAAAATGAAAAATGCAAAAAGCTCCTAAACCAAAACATCCAGGAAATCCAGAACAAAATGAGAAAACCAAATCTAAGTATGATAGTTATAGAAGAGTGAAAATTCTCAGTTCGGTGGTTTGCAAGCATTGACCTCTGTATTGGACATGCTCTGGATGTATCTCTCAGGAGAGATCTATATCCGGTCCCTTTCAGCATGCATCAATCTTATCTAGTTTTGGTGGCTGTAGATATATGGGCCACATGTGGGGCAGGCTCTGAATGGTCATTCCTTGAGTCACTGCTCTAAACTTTGCTTTTATATCACCTCCTATGGATATTTTTTCCCCGTAGTGGGAGTGGGAGCATCCGCATTTTGGTCATCCTTCTTCTTGAGCTTCCTGTGGTCTGTGGATTGCATCTTGGGTAATTCGAACTTTTTGACTAATATCCATTTAACAATGAGTGCATACCAAGTGTGTTTTTCTGTGATTGAGTAACCTCACTCAGGATGATACCTTCTAGTTCATTCCATTTGCCTATGAATTTCATGAAGTCATTGTTTTTGATAGCTTAGTAGTACTCCATTGTATATATGTATCACATTTCTTAATCCATTACTCTGTTGAAGGGCATCTGGGTTCTTTCCAGCTTCTGGCTATTATAAATAGGGCTGCTATTAACATAATGGAGCATGTGTCTTTGTTGTATGTTGGAACATCTTTTGGGTCTATGCCCAAGAGAGGTACAGCTGGGTCCTCAGGTAATGAAATGTCCAATTTTCTAAGAAGCCCCTTGAGGGGGAATTAGAGGAAGTATTGAAAGAGGTGAAGGAGCTTGAAACCCCATAAAAACAACAAAGCCAACCAACCAGAGCTTCTGAGGACTAAACCACTACTGAAAGACTATACATGAACTGACCCAGGGCTCCAAGTGCATATATAGCAAAGAATAGCCTTGTTGGGGCACCAAGGGAAGGGGAAGTCCTTGGTCCTGCCAAGGTTTGACCCCCAGTGCAGTGAAATACGGGAGGGGGCAATAAGATGGATGTTTAATGGGAAAACCTGTATGGGGGAGGGAGGGGAGGGAATGGGGGCTTCTGGACAGGAAACCAGGAAGGGGAATAACATTTGAAGTGTAAGAAAAGAAATATATCTAATAAAAAATAAAAAAAAGAAGAGTGAAAATTCCCAAGTTAAAAAGACAGCAAATATCTTCAACAAAATTATGGAAGAAAATTTCTCTCACCTAAAGAACGAGATGCACATGAACATATAAGAAACCTACAGAACACCAAATAAAATGGAGCAGAAAAAAATTCCTACTGGCACTTAATAGTCGAAACACCAATTACACAAAAGCAGTAAGGATAAAGGTCAAGTAACATAAAGTCTGACCCATCAGAATTACACCAGACTTCTCAACGAAGACAATGCAAGCTAGAAGATCCTGGGCAGATGTCTTACGAACCTTAAGAGAACAAAAATGCCAGCCAAGGTCACTATTTCCAGCACAACACTCAATTAATATAGGTGGATAAACCAAAATATTCCATGACAAAATCAAATTTACAGTATATCTTTTCACAAATCCAGTCCTACAAAGGAAAATAAATGGAAACCTCTAAACGAGGAGGGAAACCGCACCCGAGAAAAAGCAAGAAAGTAATTTAATTTCAACTAACCCAAAAGAAGATAGTTACACAAATATAATTCAACCTTTAACAACAACTTGGTC
Organism: Rattus norvegicus; assembly: GCF_021556685.1. Taxonomy (NCBI): domain Eukaryota; kingdom Metazoa; phylum Chordata; class Mammalia; order Rodentia; family Muridae; genus Rattus; species Rattus norvegicus. The sequence goes on along the minus strand of NC_141544.1, from coordinate 53,347,312 downwards.
AAGGAAGAAATAAAGAAAGAAATAAAAGACTTGTTAGAATTTAATGAAAATGGAGGCACAACATACCAAAAATTTTTGGGCCACAATGAAAGCAGTGCTCAGAGGAAAACTCATAGCTCTGATGACCTCCTAAAAGAAACTGGAGGGAGAATACACTAGCAGCTTGACAGTACACCTGAAAGCTCTAGAACAAAAGAAACAAATATACCCAAGAGGTGTAGACGCAGGAAATAATCAAACAAAGGGCTGAAATTGAATAAACCCCTGAGTGGGGAGACCCTCACTTAAGTCTCAGGGTTATGCGACCCCCCAAGAACTCACAAGAGACCAATCTTGATGCAATCAACAAGAGGTTTATTGATAGGGACGACAGAAACCAGTGCACTGGGGTCGAGACTCGTATCCCATGCAGGGATAGAGGAGTTCAACCTCGAATGGTTGGGAGAAAGGTATTTAAAGGAAAAAACATACCAAATCACAAGGAAGAACCTCCTGTTTCTCATGATTGTTCTTTAAGATTTTAATCTAACTTTATGGTTAACCAGTTCCTACTATTATGGTCAGCTGCTATTATGGTCAGCTGCTATTATGGTCAGCTGCTGATATGGTTAGCTAGTTTCTGGAACAAAGTGCCTGAACCAGATGGTGCAATTACTCTTTCTGTGGTCAGCTAGTTCCTGAAACAGGCAGTTCCAGGGCCTGACTATTTTTTTTCTTTTGGCTTCAATTTTTGTCTAGGGGGCAATTTTAAACTTTCAAAATCAATCAAGTAGAAACAAAAAGAATATTCATATAATCAACAAAACCAGGAGCTGGTACTTTGAGAAAATCAACAAGGTAGATAAATCCTTAGCCACATTAACCAGAGGGCGTAAAGACAGTACCCATATTAACAAAATCAGAAATGAAGCTGGAGACATAACAACAAAAACTGAGAAATTAAAAATATTAGCAAATCCTGTTTTAGAAGTCTATACTCAAGAAAACTGAAAAATCTGGATGAAATGGACAATTTTCTAGACCGGTACCAAAGTTAAATTGGGATCAGATAAACCATCTAAACAGTCCCATAACCCCTAAAGAAATAGAAGCAGTCATTAAAAGTTTCCCAACCAAAACTTGTCCAGGACAAGATGGGTTTAGTACAGAATTCTATCAGACTTTCAAGAAGACCTAATACCAATACTCTTCAAACTATTCCACAAAACAGAAACAGAATGAACACTACCCATTTCTTTTTTTGAAGCTAATTTACACTTATTCCTAAATCACACAAACACCCTACAAAGAAGCAGAACTTCAGAGAAATTTTCTTTATGAATATCCACGCAAAAATACTCAATAAAATTCTTGCAAACTGAATCCAGGAATACATCGAAGTGATCTTTCACCATGATCAAGTAGGCTTCATCCAAGGGTGCAGGGAGGGTTCAATATAAGGAAATAACAAAATCCACTATACAAATAAACTCAAAGAAAAATACTACATGATCATCTCATTGGATCTGAGAAAGCAATTGATAAAATTCGATACCCCTTTCTATTAAAATCTTGGAGACATCAGGAATTCAAGGCCCATCCTAAACATAGTAAAAGCAATATACAGCAAACTAGTAGCCAACATCAAACTAAATGGAGGGAAACATGAAGCAATACCATTAAAATAAGGGACATGACAAGGTTGCCCACCTCCTCTCTACCTATTCAATATACATGAAGTCCTAGCCAGAGAAATTAGACAGCAAAATGATGTCAAAGAATACAAAATGAAAAGGAAGAAGTCAAAATATCACTATTTACAGATGTAATGATAGTATATTTACCTGACCCCAAAAACTCCACCAGAGAACTCCTAATCCTGAAAAACAACTTAAGCAAAGTGGCTGGATACAAAATTAGCTCAAACAAATCAGTAGACTACCTGTATTCAAAGGATAAACAATCTGAGAAAGAAATTAGGAAAATGACACCATTCACAATAGTGCTAAATAATATAAAATACCTTGGTGTGACTCTGACCAAGTAAATGAAAGATCTGTATGACAAGAACTTCAGGTCTCTGATGATAGAAATTGAAGAAGAACTCAGAAGATGGAAAAATCTCCCATGCTCATGGGTTGGCAGGATTAATATAGTAAAAATGGCCATCTTGCTGAAAGCAATCTACAGATTCAATGCATTTCCCCACAAAATTCCCACTCAATTCTTCACAGAGTTAGAAAGAGTAGTTTGCAAATACATTTGGAATAACAAAAAACCCAGGATAGTGAAAACTATCCTCAATAATAGGAGAACTTCTAGGGAAATCACCACTATGACCTCAAGCTGTATCACAGAGCAATCATGAAAAAACTTCATGTTACTGGTACAAAGACAGGGAGATCGATCAATGGAACAGAATTGAAGACCCAGAAATAAATCCACACATCTATGGTCATGTGATCTTTGACAAAGGAGCTAACACCATCCAGTGGATAAAAGATAGCATTTTCAACAAATGGTGCTGGTTCAACTAGTGGTCAGCATGTCGAAGAATGCAAATCCACTCTGTACAATGCTCAAGTCCAAGTGGATCAAGGACCTCTATATAAAGCCAGACATTTTAACTAATAGAAGTGGAAGTGGGGAAGATCCTCAAACACATAGGCACAGGGGTATATTTCCCGAACAGAATACCAATGGCTTATGCTCTAAAATCAAGAATCAACCAATGAGACCTCATAAAATTGCAAAGCAATTTTAGGCAAAGGACACTATCAATAAGACAAAAATGGAACTGACAGATTGGGAAAAGACCTTTACCAATCCAACATCCAATAGATTGCTAATATCTAATATATACAAAGAACTCAATAAGTTAAAATCCAGAGAAAAAATAATTCTATTAAAAATGGGGTATAGTGTGCTAAGCAAAGAATCCCCAACTGAGGAATATAGATTGGTCGAGAAGCATCTGAAGAAATGTTCAACATCCTTAGTCAACAGGGAAATGTAAATCCAGAGTTTCTACTTCACAACAGTCAGAATGGCTAAGATCAAAAACTAAGGTGAGAGCAGATGCTGGTGAGGATGTGGAGAAAGAGGAACACTCCTCCATTGTTGGTGGGATTGCAAGTTGGTACAACCACTCTGGAAATCCGTCTAGAGGTTCCTCAAAAAATTGAACTTTGCACGACCTGAGGGCCCAGCTCTATCACTCCTGGGCATAAACCAAATGATGTTCCAACATATATCAAAAACATATGCTCCACTATGTTCACAACATTCTTATACATAATAGCTAGAAGCTGGAAAGAACCCTGATATCCATCAACAGAGGAATGCATAAACAAATGTGGTTCATTTACACAAAGAAATACTACTAATCTATTGAAAAACAATGACTTCATGAAATTCTTAGGCAAATGGATGATAAAGAATATCCTCCTGAATGACTTAAACCATTCTCAAAGGAACACACATGGTATGCACTCACTGATAAATGGATATTAGCCCAAAAGCTCTGTATTCTCAAGGTACAACTCACAGACCATATGAAGCTCAGGAACAAGAAGAAAAAATGAAACATCAGTCCTTCTTAGAAGGGAGAACAAAATACTCACGGGAGAAAATACAGAGAGAAAGAGTGGAGCAGACACTGAATGAAAGTCCATCCAGACACTACCCCTCCTGGGGATCCATCCCATATGCAGCCATCAATGACAGTAACTATTGTTGTTGCCAAGAAGTGCTTGTCGACAGGAGACTGATATGGATGCCTCTTGAGACGCTGTGCCAGAGCCTGATTGATACAAACGAGGAAGCTTGCAACTAACCATCTGACTTATTGGGAACCCCAATGGAAGAGTTAGAGAAAGGACTGAAGGAGCTGACGGGGTTTTCAACCCCATAGGAAGAACAACAATATCCACCAACCAGACTCCCCAAAGCTCCCAGAGACTTAACCACCAACCAAAAAGTACACATCAGGGGACTCATGGCTCCAGTTGCACGTGTAGAAGAGCATGGCATTGTCAGGCCTCAATAGGAGAAGACCCGGGTCCTGTGAAGGCCCCTTTTCACAGTGTAGGCAATGCCAGATGTTGAGGTGGGAGTGGGTGGGTGGGAGGGGGAACATCCTCATAGGAGTATGGGAATGAGGGATGGGAGAGTGTGGAACCAGGAAATGGGATAACATTTGAAATGTAAATATGTAAAATGTCCAATAAGGAGAATGCAAAACCAAACAAACAAAACAAAACAAAAAAATAAACAAGATGTTTGAATTGGGTCCCAGACTCCCAGAATATGGTATTCTGCCTTCGTTTTTCAGCTCAGTGCTTTGCTTATATTAAGGCTGAGCCTTTGGCCACCATCTCTGCTTGTGCCCTGGAGTCTGCTTTGCATCCTTGTTGCCAAGAGGTCTTTTCCTAACATCCATTTTCAGAAAACCTATAGTTTGCCTTTTAAGCTAATTGACAATGAAGCTGCTTCTCCACACACATAAATAGGAGAAGCCCTTGGTCCTGTGAAGGCTGGATGCCCCCAATATAGGGGAATGCCAGGATGGTGAGTTGGGGAGTGCGTGAGTAGGAGGGGGAGCATCCTCATAGAAACAGGGAGAGGGGCAGTGGGAGAGGAAGGAACAGGGAAGGGGGATGACAGTTGAAATGCAAATACATAAAATATCCAATAAAAAAGAGTCAAATAACGTGAAAAATTTTTAAAAGAAACTGCAAAAGATTTAAAACTTCAATCTCACCAGAAGAAGCTCAATTATGCAAAAAAGAATACAACAGGCAGACAGTATTTAAAATTTTATAAGACTCGTTCACTAACATACCCTTCATAAACTAAGATTCATCAAGTTTAGTAGGAGAGTGAGACGGAACAATGCAGTGCTGAACTGACCAAAATACATGATATGAATTTTCAAAATTTCAAAGAAAATTAAAAAAAATATTAAAAGATATAGTTTAGTAACCAAAAGCATACTTTTCTAGACACACTAAACTGTAAAGAATATACATCAGATGTCCCATAGACGGAACCAAAATAGTACCAAACGCAAATACAGATCCATACAGAAGAACACTGCATTCATCACTCTAAAGGGGAACATGTAGTTTTATTTTCAAATTATTTGCATCTGTATAAAAGAAAATCAACAGTAACAAAAATTTAGCAGTGATTATGTATAGAAAGCTAAAGACTGATAAGGAGAAGAAAGAAATTATATAAGACATTTTCATACGATTTATGGAACAATATAAAATGTACTAAGTCAGATAGTAAATGAAAGATGAATGAAATTAATTGTAAAGCAAGTAATAAAATGATAAAACGCAAGTGGTGTGGCCTGATTAATGGTAAAAGTGTGCAGAGGATGATGATTAATCATTTAAGGTTTATCCAGTATTTTCAACAAAAGTATACATTTTAATAATAAATACTTTTAAAATTAAATTTATCTTGTAGAATTTTTTCCAGATTAAAAGGAATAAAATTACTTACATTCATAAGTGAACATGTACAGATTAATTGGAAACCAGTTAACTGTTAATGTATAGACTTTAAGTCACACAAAAAACCAATTTATTTAAGCCATAAAAGTGCTGCTACATGAAAAGTTTAAAAAAATTGATAAAAACTAAAGCATCCACACTTTTGGTCTTCCTTCTTCTTGAGTTTTGTATGGTCTCCGAGTTGTATCGTAGCTGTTCTGAGCTTTTTTCTTAATATCCACTTATCAGTAAGTACATTCCATGTGTGCAATCTGAAAAGTAACCAAGAATGAATGAGAGAAAAATATTAAATTATTAAAATTGATTTATTAATGGTAACAAGCACACGGATACATATGACAATTCTGTAATTTTCATTTTGAATAAATTGATAATTAAAATTAAACTGGCTGTACTCTTGTAGGAACATTAACTTTTTCACAGAAATATGATTGTTAGTCTATGCTAATGATAGCTAAAAAAATGGAAACTGCTAATAAACCTTCTTTCGAAATTATTAAGGAGTTTACCTGCAAGTTTCTAGTATAAAAACATAGGATGTGTCTGTTCTCAATATACTACAGTGCTGACTTAGCATACATGAGCATACATACATCATCCATCCACTGCACTCCAGAAATTATCATGGTATGCTCGCCTGCAGTCTTTCCACCTGGAAAATAAAAGCAGGATCAGAAATTCAAGATCATCTCTCCTATTCACTGTGTTCAAGGCAACTTCCTACTGCATAAAACTGTTCCCAACCAAATAACCATAAAACTCATATACATAACTCATTTAATCTGTGTCTATATATTCACTAGATAAAACATTGTATACTACAATAAAAACATGGTGAGTACACGTTTTCATAGATTTCATATGTTAATGTGTTTCAAGAACATATATTCTTGACATCTTAGAGCTGGCTCAGTGGGCAAAGGCACATTTAAATGCAAGCATGGAGACCTGAGTTCAAACATGTAGCCACCATTTAATGTTATTAGCCAATTATCTCATAGTTGCACAGCTTACCTCAGCTTTAATATGATGTTGATTGGTCACCAATACACCCAAATTGTTGTTGAGATGTTACTTCTTCTTCAAGCTAGCTTTTGTCTACAATTTTTCAAAATGTTGTACTTTTGAGTGAGAGTCCTAAGGAGTGTCTTTAGTTTTAGCTGAGGGTATCACTGTCTTATCCTTTAGTTTGTGCTTCCTTCATGGTTGGATCAGAGTTAGACGCTGAAGACGGGAGTGTTTTTCTCCATGTGATTTACAGCCTATCCATGTTCATCTTGATCACTTTGAAGTGTCACTCCTCCCCTTCCATAATCTCACCCCTTTGATCCCTACCCTTTTTGGAATAAAGCCACTGTGCCCAGTGGAGACTGGAAATTTATTCTCATTATCCTTCGGGGTGAGAATTATTATTTTTTTTTTGAGGGGAATTTTTTTTTTATTAACTTGAGTATTTCTTATATACACTTCGAGTGTTATTCCCTTTCCCGGTTTCCGGGCAAACATCCCCCTCCCCCCTCCCCTTCCTTTTGGGTGTTCCCCTCCCAACCCTCCCCCCATTGCTGCCCTCCCCCCAACAGTCTAGTTCACTGGGGGTTCAGTCTTAGCAGGACCCAGGGCTTCCCCTTCCACTGGTGCTCTTACTAGGCTATTCATTGCTACCTATGGGGTCAGAGTCCAGGGTCAGTCCATGTATAGTCTTTAGGTAGTGGCTTAGTCCCTGGAAGCTCTGGTTTCTTGGCATTGTTGTACTTTTGGGGTCTCGAGCCCCTTCAAGCTCTTCCAGTTCTTTCTCTGATTCCTTCAACGGGGGACCTATTCTCAGTTCAGTGGTTTGCTGCTGGCATTCGCCTCTGTATTTGCTGTATTCTGGCTGTGTCTCTCAGGAGCGATCTACATCCGGCTCCTGTCGGTCTGCACTTCTTTGCTTCATCCATCTTGTCTAATTGGGTGGCTGTATATGTATGGGCCACCTGTGGGGCAGGCTCTGAATGGGTGTTCCTTCAGTCTCTGTTTTAATCTTTGCCTCTCCCTTCCCTGCCAAGGGTATTCTTTTTCCTCATTTAAAGAAGGAGTGAAGCATTCACATTTTGATCATCCGTCTTGAGTTTCCTTTGTTCTAGGGATCTAGGGTAATTCAAGCATTTGGGCTAATAGCCACTTATCAATGAGTACATACCATGTATGTCTTTCTGTGATTGGGTTAGCTCACTCAGGATGATATTTTCCAGTTCCAACCATTTGCCTACGAATTTCATAAACTCGTTGTTTTTGATAGCTGAGTAATATTCCATTGTGTAGATGTACCACATTTTCTGTATCCATTCCTCTGTTGAAGGGCATCTGGGTTCTTTCCATTTTCTGGCTATTATAAATAAGGCTGCGATGAACATAGTGGAGCACGTGTCTCTTTGAGAATTATTATTTTTAAAGCACTTATAAATATTACAACATAAGATTATTTCTCTCACATTTCAAAAAAACAATTAAAACTGGAATTTCAATTGAGATTAATACAAATATTTTAATGTTTTTAATTTGTTCTTTCTCTTCTAAAGGTTTTATGTTTTCCTTTTCATCCACACATCACAGAATATTTTTTATAAATGTTCTAAACTTCAGAGTGTTATGTGATTGGATATAGAATATGTGTTGAATGAGGTAGGGATTTTATCAGTAGGCTTGGTGTCAACTCTATTCTAGAATATATTAATTCTTATAGCATAACACTATATTTTGTACCAATATGACAACAAAGATACTTTCAGATATTTTGACTGTCCCACAAACAGTAAAATCGACACAGTTGAGGAATTGTTGTGCTCTATTGTAGTTTGTTTTATAAAATATCAATTAGTTCTTGCATTGTTTAGCTATGCCCTATGAAATAAGCAAAATTAAAAGTCTCATGAATGTTATGAAGTTTAGTAAGCTTAGAGGTTCTGGAAGACCCAAGATTCACTTGTCTGTTATCCAGTTCGAACCCCGATCAACTCTTGGGGAAGAGGGGAGACAGGTTTCAGTGAAACTCTATAAAAATTGAGCATTGGGTTCAAAAGGAAGCTGAAGTTCTCACCCATGCTAGTGTGGGCATTTCCTTGAGGCATCTGCCTTTGACTAAGTCATACGACTATAACTAATGCTGATAAGCTCATGTATTTACAAAGGTAGACTTGAGTGGAATCATCTCTTTGGATGGTAATTTGTGTACTATACCGATGGTGAATAGATGTTCCTTCTGATCTCCCTAAAAAAATCACAAAATGTGCATTCATATACTTGCTTGTCATTAAATATTCCAATTATATTTAAACTTTTAAAAGATTATTTTTATTGTTCCAATATACTTCTTTTCTCCCAAGCCCTATGCATTGTAGAATATAATGTTGTTCCTATGTTCCCTTATCCTTAACAAAGCATCTTAAATAAATTTGGCGTTATACACAGTTTGCAATCAGTTTGATTTCTTTTTCACTCAATAAATTCTCACATCTAATGATAAACAATTGCCACTGCTTTCATATTATAGACAGCTACTAATTTTCAAATTACCTTTTTTTTGCATTTATTTAGGGTTTTGGCATGTCATGTCTGAAGATCTTTCTGCTCTAATAAATGTCACAACTCAGAGAATGTCTACCAAGAACAAAACTGTAGTAATTTCTGATGCTGTAAATATCTTCTTGATACCAATGTATTCATGTAATAACTTTATCCAGTGAAAATAAATTCTCTTAATTCTTTTCACCACCTCTTTACCATGTTTTTATTCTTTAATTCATCATCCCAAACTCTTTTTGCTTAGAGTCCAACATTTGTCTCTAGCCTCTAGGCTCCCTAATTTATCTTTTCTTTCAGTACATTGTTGAAAACTGAATTGCTACCATAGTTCTTGAAATAGTCTTGTAACAATTCAATTGCCTGAGAAACGAGCCCTAATAAAATCAGTAAAAGGTTTTGCTAATCGGTTTTTATGTTGCTATGTGTTCATCCTTTTCTCTTGCTCTCCTACTCTGCAATATAGATTTTTCTACATACTAACTTCTGACTTATTCTTCTGTAAGACTATTGTAGTTTTTATTAAAAACGAGAACACACCTTTCAGTAACCAAGCATTGTAAATGCCTATTTTCTGGAAAGTGATTTGAATGCTGAGTTAGACTTCTTTTTGTATAAAGAGTTTTGTCTTCTGCAAATACCTTCACCTTTGTTGAACCAATGAGATACACATAATATTTAGATCTCATAGACCATATGTAAAAACATTGAGTAATGATTAAGAATAAACTAATATTATGAAGCCATAAATATAGTTGTTTATTCCCATAGTTCACTCAAACTAGTCACATGGACAGGCTCTTAGCTGATCACTGGGGCCATACTAAGTGTCCACCATGAAGGTGTGTGCTAAGGGGAGGCATGGAGACTCAGACCATAATAAACTAAATAATACATCCAATGTTCTCTGCCCCCTAGTTGGAATATATGGTTCTCTTGGTCTCAGTAGTAGAGAAGAAATGCCTTTATCATCATACAGTTTTCTTATCATTTTCCAATATCTAAGTAAAGATAATTTTCTCTGTAAACCAACTTTTTAAAAATAACAATCTGAATTTCTCTTCTTTATTGCTTTTTTAACAAGTTTATAATTACTTTGTTTATATCTTATTAAGCCTTACAAGATAAGGATTTTTTTATGTATGCCCTTGATTTCTCCAAACAGTCAATATGAATCCTGGAAATGTGTGTGTGTGTGTGTGTGTGTGTGTGTCTGTGTGTTTGTGTGTGTGTGTGTGTGTGTGTGTGTGTGTGTCTGTGTGTATGCAGATAAAGAAGTTTAAAGTCATAGAATCTTTCCAGGAAAATATATAATAATGGAAAAATATGTATAACCCAGGAACAAGATAATTGCTGAAGAAGCCTGTCTTGCACCATACTCAATTTTGATCACTCAATAAGATAATGTCAATTTTCCATATTTTTCATTTTCAATAAGCTTAAAATGGTCAGAATAAAAGGCCATAGATTTGACATTAATGTAATATAAGAAAATGACCAAAAAGTTGAGAGAATGGAGGAGTTAGAGAAAAGATTGAAGGAGCGAAGGAGTTTGCAACCCCATAAGAACAACCAGAGCTCCCAGGGACTAAACTACCACCCATGGACAGACGTAGGGTTCCAGATGTAGCACAGGATGGCCTTGTTGGGCATCAATGGGAGGAAAAGCCCTTAGTCCTACCAAGACTCAATGCCCCAGTGTAGGGAAATGCCAGGGCAGGGAAGCAGGAAGGGGTGGGTAGGTGGGTTGGGGGACACCTTCATAGAAGCAGGGGGATGGGGGATAGGATAGGCTGTTAATGGATGAGAAAGTGGGAAAGGGAATAAATTAAATAAAAACAATAACCAATAAAAAAAGAAAAAAAGTTGAGAAAAACTCTTAAGTAGTTACAACAAATTTTATTTGATATTGGTTAAAGCAGAGACTTGAGGCTTAGAATACTTACTAGTGGGTAAAGTGGTTGATCTGCACATTCAAGTTTTGGTTCAAAGAATATATTTTGATCCAGACTTGGTAGCAAATGTCTATACTTATAACATCCATTGCAGATGTGAGGCAGAAAGTGTAGAATCACAGGAAACCCTCACAGGAGCTAACTTGAAATGCAAAGAAGTGAACAAGAAACCCTGTTTAAAACAAGGCAGAAAGCATGGGATGACATGTAAAATTGACCACTGATTCATATATGCATCCCATGACACGTCTACTTGAATTAACACAACATAAATGTATATCCACACATGTGCCTGCATCGTACAAAGATTACAAATGATAGACAACTGAACCTACATTAGTTTTCCTAAGAAAAGTTATTGTTACTAAGATACTGGGGATGAGAAGTGGTGTGTGGTATAGTTGCATTTCCACTATTATGTCCACCTTTACTTGTGATAAGGTTAATTGAGCAATAATTGAACAATATCTATATTGATAGGCATGCACAACTACATATGCATTATTTTTATGTACTTTCAAATTTATACATAATTTTATATGCATCAGAAGTGCCACACTCACATGAAAGCCATTTAAAAAGAATATACAATCTCTGGAGACTAATTAATATTATCAATATTAATGAGCACATGAAGTATTTTAAGTTTATTCATTATTTTTGCTTTGCTATCCTTCACTGGTTTTCCACAAAAAGACAATAAAATGTTCTCTTATATTTTCAATTTTAAAGTAATGAATAAAATTGTATAAAATAAGTTGTTTTACTCGAATATTGAAACATCGCATAGAACTAACTAGATTAGAGTCAGATTGGAATTCTTTTGGTAAATAAAATCAATAAGGAATATGAGTATGTGAATGTGTGGCTCTGATGAATCTGTAATGACGTACAGGTGATTACATCTTCTGGTGAGTTATTATAGTTACTCCATTGTAAGATGAATACATTACAATTAGTTATTGATTTTGACAAACTTTCACATATTACTTCCTTGTGTTACAAATGAGACCAGTTAATGTTCATTCTTCTACAAAACTATAAATTATATTTTTAATCTTCACCTTATTGTTACCATGATGAATATTTGAATGTAATGAGCCAAATGTGGACCAAAGAATTTTTCAATAATAAAATGTTGAATAAAATTTGCAACTCATTATAACTACTGAAAAATATTATCTCTTGAAACAAGTAAAGAGTAATCAAACCCGAACTCATTAGACTTATTTCTGAGGCTAGGAATTTGCTACAATTACTTTCATAATGATCCCAAAACTTATGCAGACAAATCTGATTCAATAAGAACATAGCACAAATTGTAAGATGGCTAGCTCTCAAATAAAAATGAAAGCCAAAAAGAGACACAGCATCCTAAACCTTATGAACAATATACCATACTGGCTGGTTATGAACAGAAAAATATGATTTTCCTTAATGAATCTTTCTAGCTGTGCTAGATAATTTTTTATTTAACGTTTCTACAGCATAGCTCTTCTATAAACTTAGGTTTATTTTGCTCAGTTTCATATAGAGATCTTTGTCAAGTGTATGCTGTTTAATTCAACTTACTTCATTTATGTGACCAACTTCTAAAAATAGAAAAGTAAGGAAAATGGGTTATTGTTGCCTACAAATTCTCAAGGAATAAAGTTGTAAGTTCTTAATAATTTTGAAGTATGACTTTTAGATACTTTAATATACTATAATAGGTGTTAATTATCCAATTGATTAGTTAACATTCATCTGATGTAGAACAATGTATTTCTACGAGCCTGATTTTAAATCACCTAAGAAAGTCATCTATGAAGCTCCTTTAAATTCTTATATCTGCCATATTTCAGTTAGGACCCATTTGCTTCCAGGTGTGGTGACATTTTGGACCTTAAAATTATCAAGATTTTGGCTCTATCATGAATATGGATAGGAAAAATTAACAATAACTATTTCAGACAAAGGACGATGACATGAAGGTATACTCAACCGATTATTCAGAATCAACCTCTTATATGAGTTTCAGTCATTTGACTAACTTCCTCTTTACAAAAAAGTACATCTTGCGCCCATTATCACATTCCTGATTGAAAGGTCATTTGAATCAAGGTCCTGTTCCACTGTCCTTCACCTCTTTTCAGTGTGTGATATACACATAGGCCTTTTGTGTGCTCAAGATCCTGAGGTTGCTTTTCATAGAGAGCAATCTTGTCATGTGATCCTTCCAAAAGACCAGATGCTGTAGTTTACATTTAAATTCGACACTGAAATGTTAATTGAGTCAAGCTGTAGCAGGCGTACACCCTTAGCACCAACAGTGTTAGCTAAGGAAGAAAGTCCTGAGATCAAAGCCTAGCTTAGGCTACGTATTCAGATCCTGTGTGGAAACTAGCAAACCAGCAACAAGAATATTCTTTCTACTTCTTCGGTGGCCCGGTTAAGGAATATATACTTTTCTGGTGGCATTTTTGTTAAAGAAATAGGCTAATTTGTGTTTCATGTGTTTACTGGGCACCATGAATATATGAATAGATGATGTGATGACTCTAACTTCTGATTGAGTTAGACGAGCCACCACATCCATTCATTTTCCACTGCAAATACCAAACACAAGAAGCTTCATTTCATAGAAGTGAGAGAGGGAGTTCCTCTTGTTATTGCAAGTTAAATGACATGCGAGTAGATCAATGCTTTTATAACATAGTATTGGTGAAGGAACTAAACACTTCAAAACAGAACAAACCACATTCCAAAAACTTGGTTCAATAACAGAAAATAATTGCTAGTGAAAGCGTATTTGTATGAACATCTGCCTATAATAGAAAGAATTGAAAGTGTAACTTTTTGGGAAGTGAGCAGTAATGTTAAACATTAATTCTTTATTATAACATGCTATTAAAACTTATAGGCAAATTCATATTCTGAAGAAGATTTTATATATAAATTAGTTGTAGATTATAAAACGTGCCTAAAGCTTAACTCATTAGCTGAAATATTAAAGTTTATCAATCTTTAATAAATCTTTTATTATATATCTGCATATGTATATAATTCTCAAATTTGCCATAACTACTTTTTTGTACTTTGAGAGACAATGTTGATTATGTAATCTCTGACTCCCAATGTCTTCTTAATTGCTAATGCTAAATCATTGAGTCCAAATCATGTCTATTATAGATGTATTTCCCTTGGATCTAACACATGATGGTTACAGGCCCACTTTTGCCTCTCCCAATGCACAGATATGTAGAAGTCAGTTAGGAAATATATTTAAGAAACTTTTCTGTTATTGTAGTAAAATATACAATCTTGGATACTTTATATAAACAAAAACAAAACAAACAAAACAAAACATGCTTGGTAAGCAAAGCTTAGAGTTCTGTCAGCTCAAGAGCATATACTGGTATTAGCCACCAATGAAGACTTTGTGGTGGGTGGAGCACGTGTGAGCAAGAGGTAAATAAAGAAGCAGGAGGTAACAGAGTGGGAAACGAAGGTTTAGACTTTTCTTAATAGGAATGAATTCATTCTTATAGACTTGCCCAACTTCATAGTGAAAACACATCATTCTGGGAGTAGAGTCCCATGTCCTATTTATTTTAATGTCTATAATGGCTGTCACCTTCTAAACACTGTCATCCTAGCCAATCTCATGCATGTGACTTTTTGGAGGATGAACTATGCTAAAGTAGAGCTTTCTACCCTTGGCACCTTAGATTTTCATCCTTTTCACAGTTGAATGAAAATTTGTCAGAACTCCCTGGATTTTTTCCTGAGTACAATGGAAGCCAAGGAAGAGTGGTGGGTGTCATGTAAGAAGGATAAAGATGTACATATATTGACCTTTTATTGGCTGAGTTATAGCCAGACTATACTTGTTCCGTTTCATTTTAATGAGGTTTCACGTTATAAAGGGACTCATATTTCCTTGCCACATTTTAATCGTAAATATTTTCAATACTTCTTTAAAATATATCACAGTGTTGGGTTTGAAAGGATGGGAGGCATTTGTTCATAGTGGGTAAGGCAATGGATGCCTAATTCCTAACAATGCATCCTTCCAAAGAAAACAGATTCAAGGCAATGGAAACAGACACATGGTACAACCTTCGAAATGGGTGACTCACGTTACAGATGTGACCAGATAGTGAAGCTGCTACAAGGGACTCAAAGGATGAATATCAAAGCAAAGCATCGACACATAATTTCATTTCAGAATGAATAAAAGACTCCTATGTACCATTTTGAAGAAGTCTTCCATAAAGTTTGTCTTCACAGGGTTACCCAACGGAGTAAAGGAAGAAAAACGATAGTGTGGAGAAAAATATCAGCTGTGACATTCATATATTTGTGCACATGAGAAGTTTTTGCTTGTGTTTTGCTCACTAAGACCACTGAGGACATAAATCATTGTAATGAAGGAAAAGGGAATGAGCCCTTCTCCTGTCCGGACAAGGTGGTTTAATGGCTCCTTTTCAGGCACGTTGGAAATTTGCTCCTGCCAGAACTTTTAAAATTTCCAGAAGATGTCATTTGCCAAGAGAAATGATAATCTGAAAGACCAAAAATATCTCTGGATGATCACCTCTGAGGTTAAGAGTGATGTTTGCAACACCTTAAGGATCTTTGATCGTGCCAGGGCTATGCCAGGGAACTCACCTGTGATTCCCAAATTAAACAAATGGCAGAAGAGAGTTGACGTTTGTGGTTCGATGTTCGCTGCCACTGTTGATGTGTGTGAACCCCACTCCGGCAGAAGAAATGCAGGATGCTAGGTGGCATTTCACCTATGCTATCATCAGGCATTGGGTTTCTGTGACGTGCTAGTTCACCCCTCAGCAGGTGGAAGAACACAGCCTATGATCAGGATCTCAGCCTGCTTGAGAAACAGTGCAGCTTGAGGCCAAAGAAGCGGGGTTTCCCAAGCTCCTGAGCATCCAGTCACTGCTGGAAATTGCAGGGAATCAGGAACCAAGGGGAACCAGGAGCCTGCAATGAGGACAGGGAGTGTGGGGCTGCATGCGCTAGGGACTCCCCACAGAGATCTCTGGCCCAGCTAGGTGTGCAGGATCAGGTAGGGGGAGAGAATTCAGGCACGGAGTGGGGACTGATTCAACAGTCTCTGCTGCTGGTGCTGATCCTTTCTGCCATGGCTGCTTGGGTTGCTTGGGCTGAGCCAGCAGGAGGCTGACTAGCCAGTATTCAGGAGAGCTTCTAACAGCAATTTTGGGAGAGCAGATCTCTTCCCCCTAGTGGCAGTGTTACAGCTTTTATAACAGAAGCTCTCAGATAATGGAATAATTCCTGCGCACCTTTAATCCTTCTGAATATGTTTCGTAAACACAGTTTTTGCATGTTTCAGTGTCTGACCGCGGGTACTTCCTATTGGTTTGGCCTGAGAGCTTGAGAAGACCTCATCTATATATTTGAGGAAGTGGCCCTATTTCTGGTCTGTCTTGAGTCTACATGATCTATGGTTACATTCTCACCTTTGGAGGAGGGGATTGGGTTGTTGGCTTAGGTGACTGATCTGTCTACAGGGGTCTGTGAGGGGCTGCAGTGACTTGAGAGGGCCCTGATCGCTTGGGAGACTGCGAATGTGCATGCCATCTCTTAGGGTGCCTGAGGGATTTGACTTATCTCGACCAGGAATCAGGGAACTTTTCACAGTCCACTGTCCTCCAACTACCCCTTTTACTTTTTAAAATGAGATGTTACTTGTAGTGAAAATTTTGGGTGGGATTGATGTAACAATCAAGAATAAGAAAAAGGCCTGTTGAAATAGATGATGACAGGAATTATAGGAGGAAGGAGTAATACAAATAGTCATAATACACATGAAACATAATACCATTAATTAATGAAACATTGGGCATAAGGAACTTGGAAATATGATTTGTACTGAGTGGATAAAAAAGAAATTAGAAATATCAGCAGTTATAGAATCACTAGTATAAAATCATAGACATATATGTATATAAAACAGGGAATAAAATAAAACATATAAATAAACCAAATACCTAAATAAATTATGAAACAGTTACTGAAAATGGACATCACATATCTAGTATATCTAAAATCATTTAGATATATACTATGTCCCCTGATAAAAATAAAACCAATGAACCTGTAGTATCTCACTATTATTTTATTAGATATATTTCTTTTCTTACATTTCAAATGCTATTCCCTTTCCTGGTTTCCTGTCCATAAGAGCCCTCTCCCTCCCCCATACTGGTGTTCCCCCCATCCACCCCCTTTACCACCCCCCCACATTCCCCTGCACTGGCAGTCCAACCCTGTGGACCATTCCCCTTCACTGGTGTCCCAACAAGTCTATTCTCTGCTACATATGCAGTTGAAGCCCTGGGTCAGTCCATGTATAGTCTTTTGGTGGTGGTTTAGTCCCTGGAAGCTCTGGTTGGTTGGCATTGTTGTTTTTATGGGGTGGCAAGCTCCTTCAGCTCTTTCATTCCTTCCACTAATTCCCCCAAAGGGGGTCCTGTTCTCAGTTCAGTGGTTTGCTGCTAGCATTGACCTCTGTATTGGACATGCTCTGGATGTGTCTCTCAGGAGAGCTCTATATCCGGTCCCTTTCAGCATGCACTTTTTAGCTTCATTAATCTTATCTAGTTTTGGTGACTGTATATATATGGGCCCCATGGGCTACCTGTGGGGCAGGTTCTAAAAGGCCATTCCTTAAGTCACTGCTTTAAACTTTGCTTCCATTTCCCCTCCTATGGATATTTTTCCCCCTTTTAAGGAGTGAGAGCATCTGCATTTTGGTCATCCTTCTTCTTGAGCTTCCTGTGGTTTTGGGGTAATTTGAGCTTTTGGGCTAATATCACTTATCAATGAGTGCATATCAAGTGTGTTTTTTTGTGACTGGGTTACTTCCCTTGGGATGATATTTTCTAGTTTATTCCATTTGCCTATGAATTTCATAAAGTCATTGTTTTTGATAGCTGAGTAGTACTCCATTGTGTAGATGTACCACATTTTTTTTTAATCCATTCTCCTGTTGAAGGGCATCTGAGTTCTTTCCAGTTTCAGGCTATTATAAATAGGATTACTATGAACATAATGGAGCACGTGTCCTTGTTGTATGTTGGAGCATCTTTTGGGTATACGCCCAGGAGAGGTATAGCTGAGTCCTGAGGTAGTAGAATGTCCAATTTTCTGAGGAAACCCCAGACTGATTTCCAGAATGGTTGTACCTGTTTGCAATCCCACCAACAATGGAGGAGTGTTCCTCTTTCTCCACATCCTCACCAGCATCTGCTGTCACCTGAGTTTTTGATCTTAGCCATTCTGACTGGTGTGAGGTGAAATCTCAGGGTTGTTTTGATTTGCATTTCCCTGATGACTAAGGATGTTGAACATTTCTTTAGGTGCTTTTTGGCCATTCAATATTCCTCAGCTGTGAATTCTTTGTTTAGCTCTGTACCCCATTTTTAATAGGGTTATTTGTCTCCCTGCAGTCTAACTTCTTGAGTTCTTTGTATATTTTGGATATTAGCCCTCCATCAGTTGTAGGATTGGTAAAGATCTGTTCCCAATCTGTTGGTTGCCGTTTTGTCCTACCGACAGTGTCCTTTGCCTTACAGAAGCTTTGCAGTTTTATGAGGTTCCATTTGTCAATTCTTGATCTTAGAACATGAGACACTGGTGCTTTGTTCAAGAAATTTTCTCCAGTGCCCATGTGTTTGAGACTCTTCTCCACTTTTCTTCTATTAGTTTGAGTGTATCTGGTTTGATGTGTTGTTCCTTGATCCACTTGGACTTAAGCTTTGTACAGGGTGATAAGAATGGATCGAATTGCATTCTTCCATATATATATACAGCATTCTACATGCTGACCTCCAGTTTAACCAGCACCATTTGTTGAAAATGCTATCTTTCTTCCATTGGATGGTTTTGGCTCATTTGTCAAATATCAAGTGACTATAGGTGTGTGGGTTCATTTCTGGGTCTTCAATTCTGTTCCATTGGTCTATCTGCCTGTCTCTGTACCAATACCATACATTTTGTATGATTATTTCTCTATAACACTACTTGAAGTCAGGGATGGTGATTCCCCCAGAAGTTCTTTCATTGTTGAATATAGTTTTTGTTATCCTGGGTTTTTTGTTATTCCAAATGAGTTTGCAAATTGCTCTTTTTATTTCTATAAAGAATTGAGGAGAAATTGCTTGGTACAGTTCAGTCAGTCTAATTCTATAGGACTCTCTGGTTTCTCAGTATCACAAACTTGTTTTCCATATTTTTTGATAATCTCTCTCTCTCTCTCTCTCTCTCTCTCTCTCTCTCTCTCTCCTCTAGTTCATATATTCTTCCATCTCCCACTTAAAATATTAATATTCCGGTTCTTTTACATAGTTTTTATTACTCTAAAGGTATTTTCCATAACAACTTTTTTTTCAATTCTTGTATTTTATTGAAACTCTTTATTTTATAAAGTGATATAATTTAACCCAAATGCATTGTTTGGTTCCTTTCAGGTCATTGAAAATGTATCTAAAGGCTATTATAAGTTATGTTCCTATTAAATCAACATAAGGCTTCTTTCACATAGTTTCTGCTTGGTACCTTATATTCAGTATTATTTGTACAACTTTATTTTTTTCTTGGACCCTGGACATTTAGGTAGTATATTGTGTCATTGTAAAGTGCTTGAATTTCCTCACTACATGGGATGGCTAATTTTTTATTTCTTATTTGCTTAGTGGCTCACTTAGTTATTTCAGTCAAATTTATTCTACCCTACAACCACCAATAGTGTTCAATTCATTGCATAGGGGGCCACAATTTTGGATATTCACTCATTTTCCCTGGGATGACAGGGAACTTACTCTTTGTGTATACCACACCCAACAATTAACCTCTGTACATTGCTATATTGCTTTCAAATTGTCCTTAATTATAATTTTGTCTGCAAACAATGCAGAGCAAATTTTGGCTTCTTTGAACAAATATTTTCACTGCTTCCGTTTTGTTCTTGATCATTGTACCCTTCCGAGTGTAGCTCGGACTACTCCCGCTGTTAAGCTGTTCTCTTCTTTAAAAGATCCTAGAGTTCGCTCTTCCTCCTTTCTAGTACTTTCTTTTGCTGTAATAAGATACAATGACAAGAAGCAAGTTTGGGGAATGGAGGTTTTTTTTTTTTTTTTTTTTGGCTTATATTTCCAGAAATATATTGCGTTGAAATCGGCAGGGAGGAAAAGGAACAGATAGGAAAATATAGTGGCAAAAGTAGCAAGGTGGGTAATCACGTTTCATCAACACACTGGAAGCAGAGTCATAAATGGTGACACCAACAGGGAACAAAGTATGTGAACTGGTGAGCCTATAAGGAACCTTCCTTTATCAAACCACTTCAAGCTTAATTATCTACTTACCATATTATCCTGCATTCTGTATCATACCCTCAGGCTTTCACTCCAATAAACCAAGTTAGTTCCTTTGAGAAAAAGTTAAGTATTATTTTTCCTATGGTCTTTAGTCCACTTCAATCAGAAAAGCCCGAGTCCAGACTGTGGAGGTAGAAGTGGGGACAATACCTGCCATTTTGAAGTGGGACACTCCCGGTACAACAACTGAATGATGAATGGAGTGAGAAAGATCTGAAAACTGGATCCCTGGGACCAATATCACCATGTTTTTAACCAGGGGAAATCAGAGCCTCAGGCATATAGGCTGGGCACAGAAAGGAAAGCACGGTTACATATCATTCCTATCTGAAATTGCCAGCGCCGTGGGTCTTCATCTGAGCAAAAAGTATCTGTTTAGTCTGAAAATGAGAGTCTTCATTTGCAGGTATGGAAAATTCCTGTACTCATAGCAATGCCAGTTTCTGATTCTTTGAATTAGAACTTCACAAGCTCCACCCTTCCTTGTTACTTTTGTTATTAGCGGACACTAATAGATACTCGTTTATTTATTTGTTTAAAGAGTAGTTCTGCGTATTTCACTTGTATTTTTAAAAGGATTTTTCTAGTTTCTCTGGGAAGCAAGTTGGGCAGAAGACAAGAGAGTTCATTTCTTAAATTATAATTTAATTACTTATTTGTAGATAAGAAAAATCTTCTTTTGAAATTAAAACTTCACTCGACTATTAAAAGCAACGTATTTAATGAGACCTCTGCAGATTGTTCCGGTGTGAATGATGTAATTTCTTACCTTAAGTGTGCTTCTCTGGTCTCAGTGCAAATGAAAACATGTGGAAATATAAATAGAGTGTAAAGTTCCGATTAAAAATATAATATGCAAATTTTAAGCTGTTGATAGCTAGCTAAATATCATGCCAAGTTTTTGACCAAGTATGAAGAGAAAGGAAGAATAAGGCATTAAAATATAAATTATTGTGAATAACAATAAATATGTAAATCAGGTATTTATATATAAATTTGACATTTTTCTTTTTCATAAAATTCTGCTAACCTTTTATTTTATGATATCTAAAGTGCCTATGTATAATCATAAAAAATATTTTAATGTCAGATTAATTTTTCTGTGAAAATATAATTTGGTACAGACATTAAATCTCTTCAATCAAAGAAACTTCTGGGATTTTTTGTTTTCTTTTTCCTCCCACTCTCTCTTTTGGAAACTTCTGTTTTAAATAAATAAGATAACCAAAAACTCAGAATAGTTTTTTTAACTATTATTATTGATAATAATATCTGATTTTCTTACATTTTAGAGAAAAATTTATTTTCATAAATCAATGTTACCTATTTTAGGCTGCTAACATTAATATGTGCTAAGCAATTCTGCAACTTCAATGTGAACCTAATGTTTTCTATATATTAGATTTTTTTTTAATTTTAGTCAATTTTCACTTGAAAACCAAATGGAATTATTGCATAAGAAATTGTTGTTTTCAAAAGTGCTTAGCTTTCACTTTTAGTACGGCATTACATTTATAGACCCAGACCCTTGAGCTGGAATAATTGATGAACTAAATATTTGAATAAGTTTGGTCTTAGCTAATTCTGCATGTATAACAGAGTTAAACATGTTAGCGTACAATGCATTCCTTAAAATCCTAGTAAACTCAATACATTCTGTCATTTAAATGAGGTTGGCTCACATAGGTTCATATATTTGAATACTAGTTTTTAGAGATGACTGGAAAGTATTATGAACTGGGGCTTCATTGGCGAAGATGTGTCACTGAGGTAGGCACTGAGGTTTCAAAGACCCATACTAGAGCTAGTATCTCTTTGCTTTCCTGACTCCTTTGGATCAGGATATAAACCCCTCATCTACTGCTCTAGTACCATGCCCTTCGTCAGTGGACTCGAGGGACCAGATCGTGGGTTCAGACTCCATTTTAGAGAGCCTGACTTTAAGTTAACCAACAAGCTGGCACCTAACACCAGGTTGCTCCCCAACAAACCTATGCCTACCATTACCAGGTTACTCTCCAGTAAGTCTGCCCTGGCATGTTACTTCCTAACAGCCACCGATCAGGTGGAAAGAAGAAGTTAAGTTTATGGTTTGGGTCCCAGAACCAGTCAATTATTTTAAAGGGCAACAATATTCTATAATAGCCCCCCAATCAAACATGTGTCAGGCTAGAAGCACCCATGCTCATTTGCTTGCCTCTATAAATGCTTGCTTGAAATGGGGCTAGGAGCCTCACCTTTCTGTCCTGCTCTGTCAGGGTCAGTGGTAAACCCAAGCTCAAGCTTATAAAGAGAACCTTGTATTTACATTGGAGTCTGCTCCTTGGTGGTCTTTTGGCGTTTGCAAATGGGCACAACAGACTAATCCCCTGAACCTATAAGCAAGGTCCCAAGCTACTGCTTTACCTTATAAGAGTTACCATGGTCACCATATTTTTTCAGAACAATAGACCAATTACTAAGACAAGTTATTTCCAGAGACTAGGATATTGTTGTGATTTAAAGTCCTAAACATGTTGTTTTTGGAGGAATATCGAAGACCTGGGGACTTTGAACAAGAAAAAAAAATACTTGATATTGAATGTTTTAAATGGGGCTACCTGGGCCATTCTAGCAGGTAGTGAAACCAGTGTGGACAGTGAGGACCCAGTTGTAGATGTTTCAGACAGGAAATATATTGGAGACCAATCCTGTGATATTTTGGGAAAGAATGTGTCTGCCTGTGTCCTTGTCCTAACCATGCGTAGGAAGCTAAATTGAAGAAGCTTGGATGAATACCTGTGGTAGAGGTGATTTCAGGCCTGTTTAGTACTGCATCACATGGTATAATCAATTCTAAATGGAACAAAGGGAATGGTGGCCTCAAGGCAAAATCTCACATTGTTAATTCTGCAACCTAGAAAGGGAAAACAAAAAGGTCTGAAGGATATCCTAGGCCAAGACAACACTAGAACATTTCTGTGAATGCAAATCATTAAGTGGAGATGGATTTCAGCCCAAGCAGGAAGCAGAACTTTCCAGCTTTGGCAGTTACTCTGATTTTTGTGTCAAAAAGGATAATAGATCTGTGTTGCTGCTGAGTGTTATGGGGAAAGAAGGCTCATTGGTAATGGTATCAATGACCATAGACTCATAATTGAGGAGAGACATTGAAGCCCTCGTGGCAACCCTCCATCCTCCACCATGAAAAGAAAGAAACAATGCAGATAGAAAAACATTGAAAAGAGTCCTTAAAAATGGTGACACAGATACTGAAGTACAGCTTTTCAGTTTATGGCTTCTGCTGTGTGTGTGAGTGGGGTTGGGGAAGAATGCAGATACCTTGGAGCAACTGGCAATTGTGAGTTTGACCATGCTAGGGTAAGTATAAGGGCAAGACAAACTTGACTTGGTGTGTGCTTTTTTCTTCTTCTTTGGCAAGGGCCCAAGGATGAGGGGGCATATCTGAGAGGAATATGAAGTAAGTGTGATTGAGGTGCATTTTATGAAATCCCTAAGCAATCAATAACAATATGGGAAAATGAGAAAATAAAAGGATAAAAGAAAAAGGGGGAAAAGATACAAGAAGAGGGTAAGGAACATTCTCCGTGGTAAAGGAAAACCACTGAAGCTATACACTTTTCCATTTGCCTGACAAGCAGGGCAATCCTTGCATGGAGACCTGGAGAGGCTATTGTATGAAGCAGTGAAGATGAGCCCTGCATTGTGTTGAAAACCTCAAAATTTTGGAGATTCCTGAAACATGGGAAACCTGCCAAGGGAAGTTGCAGACTGAATACAGAACCAGAACAAGAGACTTAAGTGCCCTGCAGTCAACACAGTTTAAAGGACTTTGACATCTGAAGGGTGCTTTTACTTATAGAGTTTGGGAGGCTAAAGAGTTTAGTGTGGTGGTTCTAGTTAGTAGGGGTTTCTACAGGATCAAATATTTGCATGTTTAGTCCCCAGTTGAAATATTGGAGAACACTTCAGAGGTATGTCCTTTCTGTAGTAGTTGTGTCCTTGTTCCTCTTCAAGGCATATATCTTTCAAAGTCCCCCTACAGGCCCAGTCTCTTCTCTCTCTCTCTCTCTCTCTCTCTCTCTCTCTCTCTCTCTCTCTCTCTCTCTTTTCTAAGAATGCCTTGGCATCTCTTCAGAGCTGTAGGATGCTGACTAAGGATCATGCATATTTGTTCATGTAGATGTTTATATATGGTTGTGTGTATGTGTAGTTTAAATGTCTAAAATATACAAGTGCCCAAAAGCCTCTCATCTAATCTTCCAACTATGTA
This sequence comes from Rattus norvegicus, assembly GCF_021556685.1. Classification (NCBI taxonomy): domain Eukaryota; kingdom Metazoa; phylum Chordata; class Mammalia; order Rodentia; family Muridae; genus Rattus; species Rattus norvegicus. The sequence continues at coordinate 53,322,618 of NC_141544.1, read as the reverse complement.
CCAAAAAACTACCCAACATGCTACTTTATTGTTTAGAGAATGGAATTATAAATTGCCTAGATAAAGTTGTAAATATACTGCTTATAGAAACTTAGTACTTTCAATTTAAACCAAAAGACTATTTTAGGCAAATACTTAACTACCTCAAGTCATCATAGAGCCCATCATAAGTCTTAATGAACCAAATGTTCAACAGTTAATAATATATTTTAGTTTGAATCTCTCTCTAATATTAAAGTCACACTTTTCCACCAAAATCAACAAACAGAAGGAAAATTACATTTTAGATCCTGTAGAAGCTTACTACGTCTTACAATTTTTGATTTAAAGTGAATGAAAAGCTACAGTATGTATCAACTATAGCTTTTAATCTACAGTAAAAGTTTAGATGAGTGCTTTCTACTAATGTAAAAAAAATAATTTAGTATATGAAATAGAAAACAGTAATTAAATATAGTTTCAAAAATTAAAAGCCTAAATGAAAAATGAGATTTCTCTTACATTAATAGCAAATGAAGGTTTGTATATAACACAGTCAATAAAACAAGAATTATTAGTTACTGGTGTAAAGGACCTCCACTTATTGCCAGTTGCTTTCCTTAGCATCTTCTTTAAAGATTTTATGAATTTCTGTGTGGCCATTTGCCCCAAGTTAAAGTTTTACCCCACAAAATATTTGATCTATCAACCCAAGTTTATCCTTATTTAATGAATTTCTGATTTATAATAAATGTGGTAACCTGATATTTAATGTATGTCAAATTATATAAAGCCCATGATGGATTAAACAGAATCTTATTTTCCCTTGCATTAGGAAAGTTAATTTCTAAGGTGAAACTTAGATTGATTTTTCCATGTATCTGGTATTGTTCAGTTTCATGTACCCACTGGCTTTATCACACTTTGTGCCCTTTCCCATGTGCTCTGCTAAGCCAACTGTGGAAGTTTACAAGACGTGAGACCTTAAAGAATGCTCATAGGATTATTTAAGCCCATTTCTTGTAACTTTGGAAGAGAGCTTTTCAGACCCAAACTTCTGGTTTGGTACCAAAACCAGAAAGAGAGAAGTGAGAGCATCTCTTATTTTATTAACTCTATCCTATACTCAGGGAAGATGATGTAGAAATCATGATTGTTTAACTGAATGTTATAATCACAACTCAAATTGTGCTCTATGAAATATTTTCTTTATGTCAGTTAACTATAATGCTTAATGCACCATTTTTACAATGTTCATTTCTTTGATCTGCATATAAATTTTAGGCATTATCTTTGCTTTTATTTAGTGTAATTAAATTCTACTTTTTAATCTTTATTTCTACTAAGTTTTACCTCTTTAGATTCTAATTCAACAATTTCCAAACATGATCCTAACTAGAAAGGCATTCTTTCTCAAAGCTCTACTGTGAATTATCATGTTACTTTGGATAAATATTTGCACATCTTATTTGAGTCAGCTTATTTCTAGTATCCTTGTGGCACAGGGGAGTGGGTCACCAGAAGAAGAACTGGTAAGGTTGCATTAAAGTTCTGAACCCTGATGAAAACTCATAATTGAGAATGGCAGATGTTTGAACAAACTCCCGACCAGATTCCTGTCCTAGAACAAGTGAACATGAAACCTCATTAGGAGGACCATGACAGTCAGTCATGAAGGAACAACACCTGAAGCTTTTCCTCAGGCAAATAGAGGTCCCTAACTTCTCAAATAGAGCCAAGAGAAGATCTACCCCTAGATCCTAACCTACCCCTACAATGTTTATAAGTTCCCTGTCTGTAAGAAATGAAATGCATGAATTTCTTTACTGAAGATCATCTGAGGATGCTTTATTTACTGAGCTGTAACACTCCAGGGAAGGGTTTTCTCTCCCATAATTTTTTTCACTGGATCTTGATCTGGCCCAACCAGCCAGGTCATGGAGCTTGACTGCAGCCACTTCCTGCTCCTTGCCCAACCTCCTAGCTGCTCCCTTACTGCCTGCCTTGCTCTGCATCCCCCTTGGAGAGCTGTAACACTTTATTTTTTCTGACTATGTATGAGCTTCTTGAGACATTTTGCTCTTGCCAGTAGCACAATGGCTGTGCTCCAATACAGAGACCTACATAGAACAGCACAACCTCTTCTTGGTTAGTTGCATTCCTGTGTTCTCTTGCTTCCTAGCCTGTTCAAAAGTTAGAGTATTGTCTTTCTGATCCTTGTGTTGCTTCTATTGGACTTCTTCCAATATACCATTTTTTCATCTAAATATTTATTAATTATATTCCTTCAAGCTACAGCTTCTCTATCCATATTTGCTTTATGTTGGTATAATGTCAATATATGATATAATACATGTTACTTGTTTCTTTATATATAATATGTAATGTCTATTTTGTTCATAGCTGGAGACTCAGCATGATAAATATTATATAGCAGAACCACGATGGCTTATTTGCTGAGTGATTAAAAGTAACCTATCAGATATATTAATGAATGGAACAAACATACTCAGAGGAAAATTATTTAAAAGCAAAAATGCCGAATGAAAAAAATCATGTTGGTCATTAATGTTTGTTAAGGTTTTCCTTATAAGTGAATTTCTGGATATTTTAACACTCATAAAATTGATGAAAGTCAAAAGACCACACAAGAACTATGTGTATACTCAAGTAACAACTGAAAACTCAGCATTGGCTTTCAAGTCTTCAAACTATGTCTACTGAATATAAACATATTCATTATAGACAATGTTTCTAAAGAAAATGATGCTTCTCTCAGATTAAAAACACCTTTTAGCGACACTCTACTGAATGATAGTCTCCACTTATTACCTCTATCACACTTCAAGGTTCCCATAATCTAAATGATACAACCTAAAATAATATGAAGGATAAATTAGGTTTTTCTCTTTCCAGCTATATAAAAGTTACTTGTGGGTTCACAACTTCAAAAATGTCCTTCCCTCATCTTGATTTCCTTCCCCTTTATCATCCAACTGATGAGTCTTTCTTTTCAAAACCGATGCCATACTCATTTTCTTGACCCAAACATCTCGTCTAAGCCATAAAATATGGTGAAACTTTGAAGATCAGCCTATAGTTTTCAAAGTGTGCTTCAGGAAAAGTATGACCTGGGAGCTGAGTTCTTTTTCTGAGTTCATCATAGTTGTCACAAATATTTTCCAGATATGAACTTAACTTCTTAAAATTGAGGCATCTGGGACTACTGATATTTTTCTTAAATAACTTTCTAATTTAAGCTTCAATAGTTATTAGCTGAGTGAAAGTAGACATTAGATTCATTTCCAAATTCCAGGAGTCATTAATATGAAAGAGAATTTATTTTCCCATATGACAGAACCTAAAACAATTTTAGCCTGTGACATAAAATTTATTTTCTAACTGCTTAAAAATGTCATTGCAATAATGTAAATAACACACAATATCACCTTGAAATGTGTGACTTTTCAAAACATGTCTCATCGGTGTATGGAGAATGAGGAAAAAAGGGGTGGGGAACAGAAAAAATAGAGGAGCGATTTAAGGCAACAATTGAAAAAATAAAATGGTCGAAAATTCTCAAGTGAAAAAGTATATATACGATAGTGTGAAGGTTTAGAGTCTGCACATGGAATGGTTCTTTAGATAGGGTGGTCTCTGGATGGCCTTTCCTTCGGTCTTTGTTCCATATTTTGTCCTTGTCTTTCCTTTGGACAAGAACATTTCTGGGATAAAGGTTTTGAGATGCATGAGTGACTTCATCCCTCAACTGGAGGCCATGCCTACCTACTGGAAATGGTCTCTACAGGTTGTATCTCCCCATTGTTAGATATTTCAGCTAAAGTCATCACTGCTATGTCCTGGGAGCCTCTATTTTCCTGGAGTCTGGAATTCCATTCCCAGTTCTCCATCCCTCAGTGCTACATGATTCTGTCAATTTTCTGACCACACTATTGTTGATGCCAAGAAGTGCTTGCTGACAGGAGCCTGGTATGGCGGTTCCCTGAGAGGTCCTACCAGCATAGGACCAATACAGATGCAGATAATTACAGACAACCATTGGATTGAGCCCCTGGGGACCTCAATGGAAGAGCTAGAAAGACTAAAGGAGCTGGAGTGGATTGCAACCCCATAAGAACAATATCAACTAACTGGACCACTCAGAGCTCTCAGGAACTAAACCACCAACCAAAGAGTATACATGGATGAAGTCATGGCTCCAGATACATATGTAGCAGAGGATGGCCTTATCTGACATCTATGGGAGGGGAAGCCCTTGGTCCTGTGGAAGGAAGCTTGATGTCCCAGTGTAGGGAGAAGTTAGAGGGTTAAGGTGGGGTAGGCTGAGTAGGTGAAGGAGCAACCTTATAGAGGCAAAGGGAAGTGGGGAGGGAGGGTGGGATGGGGTTTGTGTTATATATGAAACTAAGAACCAATTATATAGGCTTTGAAAGCAAAAAAGTATGATAATGCTTTTAAAGGGATTCCTGTTGAGACAGGACAGGTTGCTGAGTGTTTGCTGATCCTGCAATGGAACAGAGAGTGACACTTAAGATGATTTTGACCCAGGTTTGCATGCCTGTCCATCAGGGGTCCACTAGTAGAACTTTGGTCTAATGGAGTTGCTGTTGGAATGTGGCTGGACCTTCAAGAAGAGAGGCAGAGTGGAAGTCTTTTGAAAACATGTTTTTTAAAGAGAGTTTGTTGGGGGGGATTTAGCTCAATGGTAGAGCGCTTGCCTAGCAAGCGCAAGGCCCTGGGTTCGGTCCCCAGCTCCGAAAAAAAGAAAAGAAGAAGAGAGTTTGTTGGGAACTTTATCTTTTTCTTTTTTCTTTCTTTTCTTCTTTTTTACCTTACTTTGACCAGAATAATTTGAAGTACAGATCTTTCAACTACTCTTAGCATGATGTGTAAGCAATTGCCTTCCTTTCTTTCTTTTGATGCTAATTGCTTCAGATATTCGTTATAATGATGGAAAGGTGACTATCTAACACACAGTCTCCTCAGACTTATATTGAGAGCTCATATGAACCAGAAGGACTAAAGTGCTAGGATGCAGCGTTCTTGTTTTGCTAATTAAATCAATAAACTGAAAGAGAAACAGTCAAGCAATATCTTGGTAGCTACGTATTCCAGGAACTTGTTTTAAAGAGTTACAGTATTAACTTTTTTCTGGAAGCATTCAGCTCCATGTGAATGTAAACCTGAACACAGAGGGGAAGAGCATTTGGATGGAGGCAGATGTAGAAATCATATCATTGTTAGATCTTCAGACACAACCTACTGGCAATTTTAAACTATAATACATGGGGAAGGGAAAATGATTTGATTTTGTTAGGTGGTATGCCTTGAGTAAGGATAGGGAGACATCTTCAAGTTTCCCTGTTCTGTCCACCCACATAATCAAAGGTGTATTAGAAGCATCTGAGGACTTCAGTCCAAGGCCTAACACAGAGAGATCTTAGAATGAATGTGCCTGACCAAGGAATGCATTGACATGAATGAAGGGTATGAATAACCGAAGGGAAGTGAGTAAAGATTTGCAGCTCCCTTCAGAGTTTGTGACGTGCTATTTACTATATGTGTCTCATGTGTGTAGGCAGGAAATCTTTGGCTGTGAGACTGGCTAGATGGTATTTGCCACTGTCATTGAGTGTAAAAGAAAATCTCTCACAGTGTCTTACAATCCAGCAATGACTTCTCTGATTATATCCAAAGACCTCCTGAGTGATAATGCTAGAATACATATCTTTAAAAACATATTTTGTGGAAAGGAGTTTGACAGTTACATCTAAATGAAGGCAGGCAAAGTGACTAATCAGAGAATGATTTGATAGAAATGAGTCAGAGATAGAATATGCCTAACTCTTACTAGAACAGCACAGAAAGGAGAATCTTTTCAAGAGCATTGCCGGGGTGAGGGGAGAGGAGAGGAGAGGAGAGGAGAGGAGAGGAGAGGAGGGGAGGGGAGGGGAGGAGAGGGGAGGGGAGGGGAGGGGAGGGGAGGGGAGAGAGAGAGAGAGAGAGAGAGAGAGAGAGAGAGATTCATTCAGTTAGTTAAGTGTCAGTGGAATAGAGTTTGTTTGTGAGTTCATGCAGTTCAGTGCAGGCCAGCAGAGGCGATTGAAGCCAGAGGATAAGAAGAAGGCAGAAGATAAGCATAAATTGCCAGTTAGTGTGATTCCAAACAGAACAGTTCAGTGATAAGCTCAGAGAAGTCAGATTGAAACAGTCAGCCTGGAGAGGAGATTGAGCCAGAACAGTTCAGTTGAACAGTCAGCCAGAGTTCAGAAAGAACTTAAATGGTTAGCTTGTTTAGCAGTAAACCTCTGAGACAACAACTATATCAGTAGAATAAAAGAGACATTTGCATCTGGCACCCAATATGATTGGAGATGAAGAAAGCCCACCATCATTGCAGAAATCGGAGGACATTTGACAGAAACATCCCAACATTACAGAGAACAAAAGAGATCTACCAGGGAGCCACAGAGGAGAAATTCATCTCCAGAGGATGTATTTGTTCTTTGACCTTGGCTGGATGCCCAGAGAGACCCAGAGCACGCCTAAGTAGCAGGAACCTTGAGCCCGAGCAAGTAATGAAGCAGGAGCTACTGAAACAGTGAATCACAGTAAGCCATGTCAATTATATAGACTCTCTCTGCTTTAAAAAAAATGGTAAACTTATTTCAGATACCTGGAGAGCAAGGATAGGAAGTACTTGACAGGATAGAAATGTTACTTGAAAAGGCTATTGAAGAACTTATTGCAACTGTGACCGCTGCACACACTCTTCATTATTTTCTATTGCAATCTTTATACATTTTCTCTCAGTGAAGGTTGAAAAAATAGCTGTACAGCAAGGAAAAATTAACTATGATAGTACATAGGTTTGGCAGACAAAAGACTGAGGAAGCAAGAGAGCAGAAAGTGCTTAACTGCAAACCTATCGTACCCAGTGAAGTTCAGGGTCAAGATAAGAGCCTATCGAACCTATAGTCCAGCTTTCAAAGAAATGGAGGAAAGGTGATCATCCCCTCTTGCATGCCCTGTTAAGGACAAATTCCAGAAAATGGTGAAAATTCACAAAGGAAACAACTAGTCTGAAATCTTGTTAAACTATAAGATCTTAAACATTTTAAAAAGTCTCTAGTGACCCAGAGAATGCAATCACCCTATGGGAGACAGATGTTAAATACCTTGGCTACCCAGAACAGGATTACCCTTCAGGACTGAAAATGCTTAGCAGCAGCTGTACCGCCAGTTACTTCTTAATTATAGTGGCTAACACTTTGTCAAGAAGAAGCCGAAATTATGGAAACTTGCAATAAGGCTAAAGGTGTTAATATCTTGAAAGACCAATTGCTAGGTGACTGACAATTTGCTGATTTAAGAGAGCAGATGCAATTTGATGAGTCTATTATTATATGTGTGTACTTTATACTTTATATACTTAAGTAGTTTGAAGAGCCTGGTATAAAGTGAAGGAAGAAGGACAAAGGTCTATATAATCCACAGAGATTATTCACCCCCCCAAAGACTTTTAGTGATTTCTTACATAGGTTAACAGCAGCCATAATCAGAGTAGCCATAATCCAGATGGAAGACAGATGTTAATTGATACCTTATCTTTTAAAAATGTCAATAAAGAGTGTATAGGTGATCTTAGACCTTTAAAAGCTCAATCAGAACCCATGGATAAATGGATTAGAAGAACTGCTGATATTGACCCTAATGACTATATAATTGGAGAAGAAATGACTGATAACCATAGACATCAAAATATCGGTTGTTTCTGTTGTGGGAGACCAGGTCATTTGAAAAGGGATTGTAGACAAATCTTCTAGAATTTCTATGATATCTTTAGAAGTTCTCAGCCTTCCAGAATTTTTGGAAGATGTGGCAAGTGTAGACATTGAACTAGTAAGTGCAGATCAGCAAGAATAATTTGAGGAAATTCCTTACTGATGGAAAACTCCCTACAAGATAATCCTATAAATAAGAGAAACTCCCTAAAAGGGTTATCTCCTACTCATGCAACAAGTAACATGAGCCAGGCATATCTTGTCAGTAAGGAATAACTGATCCAATTCAGTGTCTGAGGCTTAATGCATGCTATAGAAGGAAGCACTGCCCTAGACTTAGTCATGAGTAAAAACCTTACAGTGTCTCATATAAAATACCTGCTGCATGTCATGAACCTCTACCCCTACAGACTGTATAAATTGGTTTTAGAAAGAAGTAGTCTAACAGCTTCATTGTACATCCAGAAATTATAAATAAAGACTTCAAGGTAGAGACTGAGATTATGGCTTATATAAGGAATAATATGCAATTTAGAGCCAGAGAGAGGGTTGTTCAGCTTCTAGTATGTCCATAAGTCAAGACCAAGGAGCCCCAATTCAAAGAACAGGGGGATTTACAACTACTGGAAGACAAGTTTTTGTTGTTATGGGTTTTTTTTTGTCAAACTGTAATTGATGATCAAAGACCAAATTAAAATTAAATAGTATTGTACTTGGTGGATTATAGGAGCTGTTGTAACTATAACTCCATAAGAATCTTAGAATAAACATTGGCCCCTTCAGAAGGTATTTATACATTTTGTTGAGATTGGAACATTATTTCAAGTAAAAGAAAGTGCAAGACAAATCAAATGTGTAGGACCAGAGGTCAAATAGGAAGATTAAAGTTTTATGTGAAAAATATAGACATAAACCTATGGGGAAGAGATATAATGCAGCAATGGAGAGCTCTGATTAATATTTCTTCAGGTTCAGATAGTGGATAAACTGTATATTGAAATCTTATGTAATATAGCCGGATTGTTCCTGAATTTACTTAGGTAAAATTCCTGGCTCACTGGTATTGGGCTAGGCATAGAATGTGAGTTCCTAACTGTCTTGTTTAAAAGGTATAAAATGGTCAAGGGGAGGTCCCAAGACTAGACACTATTTTGAGGCTATGGGGTGTTCACATAAAGGGACCTATCATGGCTGCCCTCCAAAGCTGAAAGAGTCTGATACAGATATGTGCACCCAATCAATGAACAGAAGCTGCTGACCCCTCTGGATGAATTAGGAAAAGCTGGAGGAAGCTGAGGAGGAGGGCAACCTTGTAGGAGGAGCAGTAGCTTCAATTAACCTGGACCCCTGAGATCTCTTAGACACTGGATCATCAACCAGGCAGAATACACCAGCTGAGGTGAGAACTCCAACACATATACAGCAGAAGACTCTCGGGTCTGGGTTCAGTCAGAGAAGATGCACCTAACCTCCAAGAAAATGGAGGCCCCAGGAAGTTTAGAATCTGGTGAGGTGAGAAGGGAGGGACGTCCTGTGGAGTCCTGGAAGGGGGGTGTAGTGAGGAGGTATGAGATGTGGAACTGTCAGGGGGTGGACTGGAAGGGGAATAAAATCCAGAGTGTAAAAATAAAGAGAGAGAGAGAGAGAGAGAGAGAGAGAGAGAGAGAGAGAGAGAGAGAGAGAGAGGAGAAAAAAAAAACTCTAGCAGTTGTTATGTGTGGATTCACAAAGATCTAATTAGACCTTGAGAAACAGAAAGAAGGCATGTGATTAGCTGAAAGACACTACATTGTAGGGGAAAAAACCTGCTGAATTAGACCAAGCCGTTTTAAGATCAAAGTATAATTCAGGCAATGTGTTACATTGCAGAATACATTTTGTCTATATTTTCCCATGCGATAAGAGACTATGGGCTCCATCAAAAGTGATACAGAGTTCATCTGAATAAGAGAAACTTCCAGGTGAAAGGCATGACTCAAGAAAGGAAGCCACACAGAAAGACTGCAACAAGGATGATATAGAGCAGATGGTCAGGAATTGATTATGAAGGATAATCAATCCGTAGATATTCATAAGGACATTATGTTTAAGAGGTTGATAATTGTAAAACAGTTGATAACTGTTTTAATAGTTAAGCTGTATGTGATTTTTAGCTTAAACAGAAAGAGAAGATGTAGAGAAATTTTAATACAACAGTGTTGTTCTGGCCACATAGAAATACCTTTTACTCTTTTTCTCTTCTTTCTCTAGACCCTTCCCTTTGTCTCATTTCCCCATTAAAATCTCACCACGTGGAAAAAAAAAGAAATACTTTTAGGTGTGTGTTATCTGCCTGGAATGCAGAAACACCCTTAATAAATACCTTTAAAGTAAAAGTATTTTGTAGAAGGAAATAGCTGTGTGTGAAAGTGATACACAGAGTCACACATACATGCACGTGCACACGTACATGCACAATGAGGGGCAGAGAAAGTGACAAATCTGGGAAAGGTTACTAGAAGTGGTTAGCTCCTGTTCAAGATAGGCACAGCTGTGGCCGCCCTCCTCTTCTGATGCCAACAGTTCTTATTCACTTTGATTTAAAAGTATAAAACATGAAATGATTTCCACGTGATTATACCTATCACAGCTTTCTTCCTTTTGATTGTATGCAAACACAGTTTTAGCATGCAGGCAACAGCATCTTGTTTATTTTTTTTTGTGTGTGTGTTTTATTTGGGAGAAGAGTACAACAAATTACTTTAATCCCTGAAAATGACCCCTATGTATATTTAAATTGTAAAATTAATATTATATAAATTAAGCCAACACTTTATTATGATAAAAATCATATTTCTTGTAAATGAGCATAAAATGCTAAATATTTATCTCAAAGTTGAATTGTTGTGGTATTTGATACAATTATTGGCAATGTTTCAGTCTTATGATATATAGCTCACCTAAGGTTCCAATGGCATTCCCATTTTATGTAGTATATGTATAAGTAAATCAATTACATCTGAATTTAAGATTTCATTGACAAAAAGCACATTTAATTAAATTATATTGCAATATAGATTGTAACATGAATTCTATTGCATTCTTAACTCATTAAATTTATGAATGCAGTATTTTATCATCCATTAATTAAGTCTTTGAATGCCTTTTCCTTGCAGGCTTGTAAGATGAGGGGCTGATTTCTGTCTACCTGTTTATGGTTATATATTTAAAAAATTATATTGATACTCATAGATTTTACATTTCAAAACAATTCAATAATTTTTATTGTATGTTAGTAGTTATTCACATGCATGTCACAAATTTTACTTGGATAATTATGGAGATACAGCAATGAAATCATCTAGTATCTATTTCCTGCTGAGTTTGCTAAAGTATACAGAAAAAAAAAATGGACGAGCTGTCCATGTAGGTCTGAATCTTACATCCTTGGCACATTTTATTCTCCTTATGCCATACTTGAAAAGCTTGGCAACTTTAAATTATTTCACAAACATTTTTGTTTATTCTGTGTTTAAATTACCATATTTTTTATATAATATTGAATAACATCATTCTAATACTTTGATGGAAAGACCTCCCATGCCCAAGAGTAGATAGAATTAACATAAGGAAAATGGCCATCTAAAAGCAATCTACAGATTCAATGTAATCCCCATCAAAATTCCAACATGACATTTATAGACCTTGAAAGAGCAATTCTTAACTTCCTATAGAAAAATAATAAGTCCAGGATAGTCAATATAATACTGACCAATACAAGAATTTTGGGAAGAATCAGAATGTCTGATCTCAAGCTGTACTACAGAGCAATAGTGATTAAAAACTGCATGCCATTGGTAAAGAAACAGAAATAGTAATTGATGGAATCAAACAGAAGACCCAGAAATGAACCCACACACCTTTGAAAACTTGAGGTTTGCTAAAGAAGCCAAAACCATAGGATGGTAAAAGGAAGCATCTTCAACAAAAGATACTGGTCTAACTGGATGTCTACACATAGAAGAGTGAAAATAGATCCATATTTATCACTCTGCACAAAACTCAAGTCCAAGTGTATGAAGGAACTTACCATAAAACTGGGTATAATAAATCTCAGAGAAGAGAGTAGGAAATAACATTGAAAATGTTGGTATATAAGACAATTTCCTGAACAAAACACCAATGGCTCAGGCTCTAAGATCAATAATTGGTAAATGGGACCTCATGAAACTGCAAAACTTCTATAAGTCAAAGGACATGGTCAATAAGAAAGAATGGCAGACTACAGATTGGGAAAGGATCCTCACCAATGCTGTATCTGACAAAGCACTAATATCCAATATTTATGAAGAGCTCAAGAGGTTAAACACTAACAGCCCAGATAACCCAATTTAAAAATGAGGCACAGAGCTAAACAGAGAATTCTCGACAGAGAAATCTCAAATGGCCAAGAAGCACTGAAGAAGGGTTCAAGGTCCTTAGTCACAAGGGAAATGCAAATCAAAACAACAGTGAGATCCCATCTTACATAGGTCAGGTAAAAAACTCAAGTAATGGCAGGTGCTGGAAGTGACGGGGAACAAGCTGAACAACTCTCCACTGCTGGTAGGAGTGCAAACTTGCACAGCCACTCTGGAAACCAATTTGAAGGTTCCTCAGAAAACTGAGAATAGTTCTATCTCAAGGCCAGCTGTAATCCTCCTAGGCTTATACCCAAAAGATGCTCCTCCCTCCCACAAAGACACTTGCTCATGTATGTTCATATCAACTTTATTCATAAAATCCAGAAGCTGGAAATAACCTATATTTTATTCAACTGAGAATGGATAAAGAAAATGTAGTACATCAACACAATTGAATACTATTCAGCTGTTCAAAAAAGACATCATACATTTTGGAGGCAAAATGAATGGACCTTGAGAATATTAGTTTGAATGAGGTAACCCAGACCTAAAAGGATATTTATGGTTTGTAATCACTTATAAGTGGATATATAGTCATAAAATATGGGAGGTCTATGTTACAATCTACAGACCCAAGAAGGATGGGCAGGAAGGAGGACACAAGCAAGGATACTTGACCCTGGCTTGGAAGGAGAAATGGAATAATAGTGGAAGGCAGGTGGAGAGGAAACTGGGTTGGAGAGGGAATCTGGAGGGGAGGGGGGCTCAGCTGTGGGGAGGGCTAGAGGATATGGCCAGATCAGCATGAGAATGAATGAAAATTTGCAACTGATGGGGGGGGTGGGGGCATCTCCAGGAAGAGGTGGAGACCTGAGATAGGGAAGGCACCCAACAATCAATTCAGGTGTCCTAAGTTGTGACTCACAGCATTGGGGATATTGAGCCTGAGGAGGTTGTCTCCTGTGGTCAGGCAGGAAAGTGGAGCGATAGGGACACCAAGCCACCATCGAAACTTTTGACTCAAAACTTATCCTGTCTATGAGATATGCAGGGATTGGGGATGGAGTAGAAACTGAGGGAATGGCCAACTAATAACCAACCAAATTTGAGATCCATTCCATGATCAAGCACCAATCCCTTACACCTATTAATGATACTTTGCTGTGGTTTCAGACAGAAATCTAACTTGGCTGTCTTCTGAGAGGCCCCACCCACCAACTGATCCAGACAGGAATACACGCACAGCCAAACAGTGGATAGAGCCCAGAGACTCTTATGGAAGAATAGGAGGAACAATTGTGGAAGAGATAAGAACTGTATAGGAATACCAGAAAAATCAACTAACCTTGACTCTTGGGGCTCTCAGAGACTGAACCACCAACCAAAGAACATACACATGCTGAAGCTAGGCTTCCCTCCACATATGTAATAGATGTGCAGCTTGATCTTGAAGTGAATCCTGAACAATCAGATCGGAGGCTGTCCCCAAAGCTGTTGCCTGGATGTGGGATATGTTCTTCTGGCTGGGCTGCCTTGTCTGGCCTCAGTAAAAGAGGAAGGATCTAGCCTAGAAGACACTTAAAGTGAAGGGTTGGAGGATAACAAGGGGGATTCCCACATGCTCAGAGAAGAAGGGAAGGCAGGAGGGAGAAAGGATTGGAGGAGGGGTGACTGAGGGAAGGCAGTGAGCAGATATAAAGTGAATATGTAAAAAAATAGAAACAAACAAAATTATATACATTTATTTCAATGTGTCCTTAGGGATTAATAACTTATCTACTGGTAACTTTTAGAGGACACACTAAAAATTGAATATAATTGAAACACACACACCACACACACACACACACACACACACACACACACACACATACATACAAAACTTTAATAGTCCTAAAGTTGTTAAATAGGCCATATTATTTTAGTTTTATGAAAATTTTAGTTTTATTTAATATATTTCTTTTAAAACAACACACATGTCTAATTCGATATTGAAGAACATGATCATCTAAGTTTTCATAGCTGTTTTTAATGTAACACTAATCTAAAGTCAAATAATATGCGTATTTTTAAAATGTCACAAAAATGGAGCAAATGTCATTTCAAATACTGAAATAGAACTAGATGACGATGAAACAAATGAATATTATGAAAAACTCAAATCCCCAAAACGAGACTTATGCTGTGTGGTGCTTTCCAGTGTCAGGAGAGTGCGAAATGGAGATCACCTGAGAAAGAAGAAGGTTCCAACCTAGGACCTAATTTTTATTCCAAACCTAGCAGAATCTGTGAGGTTCTTTATAACACAGCAGGGAAAGATAGCAATAAAGCACCTGAGAAGGAGCAGCAGAAAAATAGACATTAGGGTTTTTTTAAAACTTTATCCCACTGAGTGTAGAAAGGGTACAAAAAGTCAGCATCCTATGTGTGTAACAGCAGTGCTTCCACACCTGGATAAACAATCTGTTTTTCCTCATGTGCTCTCTTAGGATAAGATAGTAAATGAAGAAAAATAGCAGAAGAGAAGCATCAATGTGTGTAAGTCTCTGAGGATAGAGCCTAATACAGAAGATGCTGTTGGAAACAGGGCACAAATCATTGATCAAAGAGACACTCTGCTAAGTTCACGCAGTGCCTTACTTGGAAAGAGATAAAAATAAAAGAGAGGACAGAGCCAGCATGTATGTTCCTGTCAACTGCACGCATCTTCAGAGTGAAACAAAATAGACTTTCACTTCTAATCAACATGAAACAATCAATAAAAAATGAGAGATTAATCAGTGATCTCAAAAAGCATATTAGATCATATTATAAATTATATAAATACATATTAAGGCCAAATGTATACACGGAGGAAACGAGGATGCAAATCCCTTTGTTTAAACATACAATCAATGTTTCTATCTGGAAAGTTATATATGTATATTTTTTGTTTAATTTCTTCATAAAATATGCAAGTAATCATAGAAAATTTATAGTATAACATGCAATGCTAACATTAGAATTAAATAACAGATATACTTTTGCAGATTTACTGATATATTTATATAATTTGTGTTACATACATCAGCCACATATTTACCTATTGATACTGTACAAATACTACACAGGGGTAAATATTCTGTGTATTTTCCTTTGTTTGTGCTTAAGATACATTTATTTTTCAGAAATTATCATTCTTAGCTTACTCAGAGGGGGAATGATTGGGGTGCAGAGAGGTTGCAATCTTGGCTATCATATATAAAGCTCTCGGCTTAATTGCCAGAAAAAGGAAGGAAGGTACGATGGAAGGGAGGGAGGAAGGAGCGGAGGACAGAAGGAATGATGGAAAGAAATGTTATTTATGGCTGAAAAAGGGAATCATTCATGGCTTCCTTTTACCTTTATTTATTCATTTTCAAAATCAGCATTTATGTTGGTGAAATAGTATGAATAAGAGCGTATGTGCAAAGTTTCCTTTATCATTTGTGTTTCTTAAAATAACATTACCTGAAGCAAATTCTCAGTTAAATGTCAAGCGTGTCTTCTCTGGCTCTCAAAACCTTCTCTTACTCAGTTAAGATAAATTACATAGCTTCTAGTCACTTTCGTTCTCACTGACGTCTCATGCACAATTGATCATCTGGAGCTCTGTGCTATGAAAATCTTGAATACTACTTGTAAATGTGGTGTCAGGCATACATGTTACATATCCACAATGTGTACCTTTTAAAATGATTTATTTTATTATTTTTATGTGTATAGTGGACTGATTGCCTGTGTGTATGTGTGTGTGCTTGATGCCTGCAGTGGTCAGGAGAGGTCATCAGGGAACTGGAGTTATAGATGCTTGACAGTCAACATGTAGGAGCTGGGAATCAAATCAAAGCCTCTGCTATAGCAAAGTAGTCTTAAACACCAAGCTACCCTACTGGTCTTGCATGTACAGCATTTATTTCCCCGCTGGAAACTACTTTAATGCGTAAACAAGAAGCTGAAATTATAAAGATTTTGAAAATTGTGACAGGAAAACATAGCAAGTACAGACTCTTTCAGTATAGACACTTGGATTGTCTGACCCTGGAGAAGTTTATTAAAAATAGGACTAACTTTCAGTGGTGTTTAGCCATTTGTCATTGTGGTATGATATTGTCATCTACAGATGAATTAGGCTAGTTTCATACTATAATGCATATGGCCCATGATGCTGCAAATTCACAACCCTGTTTTGAGTCAATGTATGAAACCAAGTTTATTTTAGACACTTTTAGTCTTTTATATTTTATAAATACTTTATCTTATATGTATGCATGCTCATAATGTGTGTGAATAAAATCTATCTCTTATTCCCTGTATTCATTTTTTCCCTATACCTCTCTACATTTCCTATACAAATTCGTGTACATTTAAAAATGTTATTGAATGTAGATTTTCATACACTATATTCTGATTACAGTTTCCTTCCCCTCAAATCCTCCCTATATTTTCTACCTCTTTACCTGCCCAAATTCATACCCTTTCCTGGTTTTTCATTTATTAGAAAACAGACATGTAAAAAGGAAAAAAAAATAAATTAAGAATAAGCAAACTTCAACAAACGAACAAGCCAAGAACCAAAGAAGAAACAAGGAGACAAATATATATGCAGAGGCACACAGTTGCACACACAGAAACACAATAAAAACACCAAATTTGGACCCATAATGCACAGGTAAGTCTTGCGGGGTTCAAAAATAAATATACTGACAAAGCATTATGAGACTGTAGGGGGGAATGAGTCAGCTGCTGACTGGCTGTCCGTGGAGATCCCCCTGGCACGTGGAGACAAGTGATGACTGGGCGCATGACCTAGCCAGCCAATCAAATGGTGCCAGCAACAAGGGGTGAGATATCATGGACCAATGGGGCACAGGTGGAAGGTATAGAGGTACTCCCCAATTCTCCAGTAAATGAGTCCGCTTCCTCTTCTCACGTGACTCCTGGAGTCTGTGTCATTGATTCCATGCCTTCTTACACACTACCCACATACACCATCACAAGGTGCCAAGGAATAGAGCAACATGAGACAAAAACAAACAAACAAACATACATACATAAAACCTCCCAAAATGTCATTGTGCTAACCTTGTGTGACCCTCTACTGATGGAGCTTGCCCTTTAAGAGTGGCTTGCATATCCAGTAAGACTTTGTTAGAAAAAACTGACTTTTCCTTTAGATAGTTTGGAGACAGCTTCTTGATTAAGATAGGAGTTTCTGCCTGCCTCTGCGTGTTGGTTCCCATCTAGATTAGACCTGTCCATAACCTGTGCATGTTGTCACAGAGTGTAAGTTAATATGTTCATCATATCTATTGTGTGTAAAAGGCTTTATTTCCTTGATATCCTTCATCCCCCCTTACAATCTTTACAATCTTTACAATATTATAATCTTACACTCCTTATCCCTCCCTTTTTGCAGAGATCTCTGAGCCCTGAGGGATATATTTGATGAAGACATCCCTATTAGAGCCCAACTTTCCACAATCTCTCACTCTACACATTGTCCTTGTAATTATTAGTCTCTGTATTTGTTCCTATGCATTTTAAGAGGAAGCTTCTTTGATGATGATTGAGCAAAACATTGATTTATGAGAATAGCGGACTATTTCTTTAGGAGTTATTTTATTGCTACATTCATTTGGCAAAACATGTGTATTTGGTTTTCCCATAGGTTTACAGCCTGATTAGTCTCAGGTTGTTGGCCCCCTGATGAGTATGGAGAATGTGTTCAATTTCATGGAGTGAGCCTTAATCCCGTCAGACAGTGGTTGATTGGTTACTTCCACAAATTTTGTGCCATTATTAGTCAGCATATCTTGTCGGCAGGTAACATTATTAGATCTAAGGATTTGTAATCATGTTTGTTGGTTTATTTTCTGGTAGTATACAGTATAAATTAGTATCTATTAGTACCATTAACGCTGCTCAGTAGGGGTGACTGTGCTAGGCTACCAACCACTTGAAGTTTTGTTGTCCAAAGAGCTACACAGTTTTCTTCAGCTTTACCACAGGGATTTAGCATCAGTTTATGAAGAGCCACCAATAGCTTTGGCAGTAGCCTAGGTTGTTTTGAAGGATGTCTTTGGCCAACAACTCCATCAGATAAAACCTATTCCTGGCTCTGGAGATTTTATTTGGTGGTGGTAAATGGAGATGTCTACTGTGGGTTTGCCTCTCCTGTTACTTGGTAACTACATTTAGATATCTTCCATGCATGCATGTATTTTAATAAGCTTCTTGTACTCTAGCAGGTTTCCATATGACCCCTTAAATGGCTCTTGGTTTATTCTGTTCCCTCCCCATTATTTACCTCTTTTCTACCTCTTCCCCTTCTCTCCACATTTCATTTCCTCCTAAAGCAAAATATTTTCTATAAAACACACTTTTCCTGAAAATATTTCGCAATACTAAAGAGACAATTATATTATGTATATTTCAAAATAAATAGAAAATGAAAATAAAGTTGTAATTCTTTGGCCGGTGAAATAAGAGAAAAGGATCTCTGGCAGCTCTTGCTAGATGGTGAGGGAAGGAACAATCAAGTAGCAAGAAGAGTCAGAGAACAAGTGGAGAGTCTAAGGCAAAAATTTCGGTGAGTCATCCATGGAATATGGGTGGACAGTCTGACCTGATGTAGAACACAAGTGAGGCAGGTTTTTCTCGCTTTGAGTAAAGTGTGGAGATGAAATACTTGTGATGTGTGATGTGTGTCCTTCTCATAAACAGACTATGGCAGAAATGCAGATATTTTAACTCCTGACACACAAATATCAGTCATAACAAAGTTACCTAGACTGAAAAATAAGTTGGAAATAGCCTGCTGGTGGTGGCACATGTCCTTTAGTCCAGCACTCTGGAGTCAGAGTCAGGCGGATCTCTGAGTTTGAGGTCAACCTGCTCTATGACATCTAGGGCTACACAGAGAAACAGTCCCCAAAACTAATTGGAATTACATGGGGTTACCTTAGTTCTATGTGAGAAGAATGGTTGACTACTACAAGGATAATCAAGTTGACATTAGTGTGGAAACGCACATAAGATTTTAATTAGTAATAAGAATGACTTGAAAATGTGAGCAATGCAGTAATCTGGATATAAAATCAGAACTTAATGAAGCTCACTTTTAATGAAACACCTAAAGATCATGCTGACTCATTGTTATTTGTGGAGATCTATAATGTTGGCCGTTCAAGAACTTCAGAAATATTACCACCTCATTTGAATTTAGGTCTAAGAGTGCAATTGTTGTATTATCCACATGTTTGAATACACAAGTTCAGCTTTGTAATTTTTTGTAAATGATGTTCCTGTTACATATAGGTAAGGTGCCTGTAGAGTCCTCAATAATGGTTGTGAAGAGCAGAGATAATAAAAAGAAACTGAGAGATAGTATTTCTTATTAAAACCATGTTATTTTATGACTAAGTTTCCTCGTGTTCTCTTACTTTTAGGGAACCGATCTCATTTTCATCCCTCTCCCTGGCCAGTTGAGTAAATAGAAGGTAGAATGATCACTCTGGTAGCTGACATTACTGAATGTCAGCTGTTAAGTGTGCAACGCCATAAGAGAACAGATTTGACAAAATTGGTTGAGATTAAATAATGTTCTAAATTGTCGAACATCCACATATGAGTGAAGATAATCTAAATGACAGATTCTATTTTATGTTGTAGATAGCCCTTATTTATCATGCATAATGAGAAAAAATGATTTCCTAAGTTATTTTGAGAGATTGAGAATGTTGAAGAAAATCTAACTAAGAATCCTCATTTGAGAAAAGGTGTATGAAAAGTTTTCTTTTTTTCTCCATCTTTATTAAATTGGGTATTTCTTATTTACATTTCAATTGTTATTCCCTTTCCCGGTTTCCAGGCCAACATCCCCCTAACCCTTCCTCCTCCCCTTCTATATGGGTGTTCCCCTCCCCAACCTCCCCCCATTACCACCCTCCCCCAACAATCCTGTTCATTGGGGGTTCAGTCTTGGCATGAAAGATTTCTTAAAACAATACAAATTCTTACTGGAACTCTTTGAAAAAAGCCAAAAGCAAGAAAAAAACGGCTTTAGTATGCACGTACAGATATATCTGGTAGTCTTTGCTTGCATTCTGCAGTGTCATCTAGAGTTGTATTTAAATTGGTTCCAATGCAGACACAATTCTTATAGCCTCAAAATGCAGATATTGCATATTAGAATAACTGTTTCTTATGATTTTCCTCAAATAAAAAATTGCTTTATAAATTTGTAACTAATATTTAATTTCATTAGGTATTTCTTTTATATTTTTAATTATTAACTTATAAAATATTGTTACTATATATTATGCACATAAAGATGTATCACTGGTTTTTAATATATGATACTTACTTTAATCATATTTAAATAATCCCCTCTTCTATGACTTATTTTTTACCCTTTTGCTTCTTCTTTTCTAGTTTCCCCTCTATATCTGTCGAATTTCCCATTTTGCTTTTAAGCCCCTTTGTTTTATTTTTGTTGTTATTGTTGTGTTTTTGGAACAAATTGCACATATATAGCTACGTAAATACCAGAACATTCTTTGGATTCAATTGCAACGCCACCAAAGAACAGACTTGGCAAACTTCATTGTGATTAAATCACTTTCATAATGTAGAATGTCTCCATAAAATTAAAAATAGTCTAAATTACAGATTGTATTTTATGTCATAAACAACTTTGTATTTATTGTGCAAAATGAGAAAAACAATTTTCTAGATTATTTTGAGATATTGAGAATGTTAAAAATTTCTGGAAAAAAATCAACTGAATTATCAATAATTAATTGGGACTTAACCCAATGATTAGTACTACATTGTGTAGAGGCAGTGTGAGAAAAATTATTTGCTGAACATTTTAAGGAAATGATAGACTCTTAAAAATCTTTGTGCCTGTTCCTATCTTCTGCAATGAATGGTCTTTGACCTTAAGTGGAAGATTATTATAGATATACCTATTGGCACCTCTCCCCAACTCTGCAATTTGATCAGCTATGGTTTTCTGTAATGGTTTTTTCTTTAGTAAAGGGTTTTATTTCTCCTGAAGAGACACCATGACCATGGCAAGTCTTATATAGGAAAATGTTTAGTTGGGGCTTGTTTGCAGTTCAGGGGTTTGGCCCATTTCTTCTGGGTAGGAAGCATGGAAACATGCAGGCAGACATGGCGCTGGAGAAGGAAGTGAGACTTCTACTTCCTGACCCACAGGCAGCAGGAAAAGAGACAATGGGCCTGGAACCTCTAAGCACAATCCCAAGAGCATACTTCCTCTGGCAAAATCCCATCTACCCCAACAATGCCACACCTTCTAATAGTGCCTCTCCTTGGTGACCAAGCACTCAAGTCTATGAATCTATGGAGAACATTATTATTCAAACTAAAAAAGAAAAAACTTCCATTGAAGAGAGACATGTCCTTAATGAGGGGTGACTACATTTATCTGTGGGTATAAGGACAATATTTACAATGTGGGTAGGTGTGATGGTTTGTATATGCTTGGCACTATTAGGAGTTGTGGCCTTGTTGCAATAGGTGTGTCACTATGGGTGTGAGCTTACGACCCTCACCCTAACTACCTTGAAGTCAGTCTTCCACTTGCAGCCTTCAGATGAAGATGCGGAACTCTCAGCTCCTCCTGCACCAGGCCTGCCTGGGAACTTCCATGTTCCTGCCTTGATGATGATGGACTGAAGCTCTGAACCTATTAGCCAGCTCCAGTTAAACGTTGTCTTTTATACGACTGGCATAGGTTATGGTGTCTGTTCACAGCAGTAAACCCCTAACTAAGATAGTGGGATTAGGCTGGTTTAGTAAAGTAGTAGTTGATCCTCTTCCCAGACCCATTTACTTCACTAGTGCCGTGCAATAGAGTAGACTTCAGTACCAGGCATAACTGCCTTATTGCTGAGTGCAATTTCACTCTCTAGGTGACTTCATCTGAATTTTAAACACGCGAGCAATTTCTAAGTAAAGATTTACAAGTGAGTTTCCAAGGATACAATTATAAATTCCTTGAGGCAATTTTATCCTGAAAATAATCGACATTTTCATAGATAATTGAATCAGTTAGTATTACACTTTAACACAAAGTAAGCTTTTGTTCACAAAGATAAGAAAGCTAGAATTAATTTGTCTAATTCAATGTCATGCTATTTAAATGTTATAAATTTACATCTTTATTCATTTTCTTTCTTTTAAAGTTTTTCCCCACTTTCTATTGTCAATTAAACTTCCTTTCATTTTTATTTCACCATGGCATTTAAATATGTAATACAAAATGTATGATATTAGAGACTATGCATTAAGTTTGACATTGTAAAATGTGAAACTAAAAACATTAAAAATGAACCTTATTAATTTTTCACGTCATTATTTACATTTCCATATTTTTTCATATATTTTGATCATTCTTCTTTTCCCACTCTCCCAGATTCCTGCCACCATCCCCCAAGAACTTTGTTTTTTATCTCTTTATTTCAAAACAATACAAATAGAACATATAAAAATGCAAAAGTGAAAATCATAAACAAAAGACAAATAAGGCAAAATATGCCAAGAGAAAACAATATCCACAGGAAAAATAAAGTTTGTTTTGTGTTGGTCAACTCCTCCTGATCATGAGACCTTCTTTGGAGTGTGGTTGATAAACTCAGTGATACTCCATTAGAGAAAACTGGTTATACCTTGCTAGCAGGTAACAAGTGTATATAAATTCTTGGTTAGGTGTATGACCTTGTGCCCACTCCCTACTCTCGGATATGGGACCCTAACTGAATAGAACATTTAAGATATGCTTCTGCAATCTCCAAAAGTTCATATGTACATTAGTCCCATTGTGTTTTCAAGAAATTATTTCCTTGGAATCATTGATCATCTCTAGCAATTTCTCTTTTTCTGCATAAATTCCTGAGATTTGAAGGGAAGGGTTTGATAAATACATTCCATTTAGAATGAATGACTTCTGGTTTCTCACTCTATTCACATTGTGTAATTGTAGGTTTATGTGCTAATTTCTATTTATTGCAAAAAGAAATTCTTTGTTTTGGGTTGAACAAGGTACTGAACTACGGGTATAGTAGTATGTCAGCCAGAGTTCTTTTATTTTTGTGATACTTTAGCATAAAAATAACACTGTTTCCCCCTAGGCCCATGACCTACTCTGGCACTTTTAAGCTCATTCCTTTAAAAGGATTAAAAAGATGAGTAATTGTGATCAGGTGTGGCTTTGTTGGAGGAACTGTGTCACTGTAGAGGGATGGTGCTGGTACTTTGAGGTTTTAGAATCCTATGTCAACCTCAGTCTCTCTCTCTCTCTCTCTCTCTCTCTCGCTCTCTCGCTCTCTCGCTCTCTCGCTCTCTCGCTCTCTCGCTCTCTCGCTCTCTTGCTCTCTCACTCTTTCGGTCTCTGTCTCCCTGAAAAGGAAAAGGAAGCATTCCATTATTCATCCAGCACTATGCCTGTCCTCCTACTGCCATAGTCCCTGCCATGATGCTAGCAGACTAAATCATTAACATTGTAAGCAAGCCCTCAGTTAAATGCTTTCTTTTATAAGAGTTGTCTTGCTCATGGTGTGTCTTCAGAGCAGGAGAAAATGCACAGTCTCATGTAATTTTCAGCTTTAGTAGTATCAGGTATAAATTGCTTCTCATATAGTGGACCTTAAATCCAAGGCAAATGTGGTTGGTTACTGCAACAACATTTGTGCCAATATTGTACCAATATATTTTGCAGGCAGGTCACTGGGTTTATAAATGGGTTATATTAATGATTACTTTTCCTGTTTGATATGTTTCAAAGTACCTTCAACCACCAGGAATAGTAGTTAGTAGGGGTGAAATCTCTAGTCACCACTCTGACACAGATGACACAGCTTAACTTCTCTGTGTTTGATGACATGTGTAAGCATTGTCTTCAGCAACCGAGTGTGGATATCAGCTACAAGCCATGACAATAGCCTAAGAGGTATTTATGGGACCTCATTGACCAAATGACCCAACATTCTTTTTTCATTTCTAACACTGGATTTTAATTGGTGGTATAAAACGTCTAATTTTATCCAGAATATCTAAAATGTCTAGAATTTTGTCTCCCCTAATAATTTAGTGACTCAATCAGAATATTTTCATATCTATGGAACTTCTAGAGTAGTAAGTTTTCAAATGTCCTTTCATATTAGACATTCACCCTGAGATTCCTTCTTTTGACTCTCTCTGCTCTGCCCTCTTTATTTAATCTTTATGGTGGATAGTTCTATGTCAACTTGACACAAGAAAAAGTCATCTGAGAAGAGGGAGCCTCAATTAAGAAAATACTCTCATCAGGTTGAGTTTAGGTAGGCCTGTAGTTTTCTTTATTAGTGGCTAATGGAGGAGGTTCCAGACCGTTGTGGGTGACGTGTTATTCTTGGGCTGGTGGCCCTAGGTTCTCTGTGACAAAGCCATGAAAACCAAGCCAGTAGGCAGCACACCTTCATAACTTCTGTATTACCTAAGCTCCAGGTTTCTGCACTGCTTAAATTCCTGCCCTTATTTCCTTTGATGAAGAACTGTGAAGTGGAAGTGTATAAGCTGCATAAACCTATTCTTCGCCAAGTTTCTTTGACGTGGTATTTTATAAAATAGCCCTATGAGCAATAACCCTAATAACAATAATAACCTCAAATAAAACATCTTTATCTCTCCACAGTACTGTATTCTCTTTCTACTTCCTTGGGAGAGCGTCTTCGCCATTCCCATACCTTAGTACTTTGCTAGGTACCTTACCTCTGTGGTTATTTGGACAATAGCATACACACGGAAACCTTAAACATGCACAGATAAATAAAAACATGTCATATTTGTTATTATTAGTCTGGGTTACTTCACTCAGGATCATTTAGTAGCTCTATTCATTTACCTGCAGATTTCATAATTTCATTTTTCTTAACAGTTGAATAATGCCCCACTTTGCAAACATACCATACTTTTCATGACCTATTTGCATGGACTTAGGTTTGGGTCTTCAATTCTACCGTATTGACAATGTGTGTATTTTTATTATGATAACTCTGTAGTACAGCTTCAAATCAGGGCTGGCGATACCTCTAGACGTGTGCCTTTCTTATCCTGGACTGCTTTAGCCAGTGCGTGCGCGCATGTGTGTGTGTGTGTGTGTGTGTGTGTGTGTGTGTGTGTGTGTGTGTATGTGTGTGTGCGCGCGCGCATGTGCATGTGTATGTGTGTGTTTCAATATGCAGTTGAAGACTAGTAATTTTCAATTTATGTGAATAATGGTGTTGGAATTTTGGATAAGGGTTGCATTTTTACTTTTTTGTAGTTTCACATCTGATACTTTTGTTAATTATCTAGAATCCATTATTTCTATCCATTTATGACTTCTTTAATTGAATTTATCTTTTCATTTACAATCCCTTTTTCCTTCAACATAAGTTGGCTTTTATTTTTCATGTAATATCATATATGAAAGACAGTTGCAAAGGGATCAATAGTGTCAAATTACACTATTAAACTTTTCTCATAAGTGAAACATAGGATATTTTCAGTGGTCAATTCATTATCCAGATGCCTCCAGATGGATAATCAAATTCTAAGAGGCCTTCTCTTCTGGTTTCTACACATTCCATCTACTCACATACAAAATCTGTTCTGTTATGCATCTTTATAGATTCATCTATGCATACTTATATGCTGTTAATTTCTGATAAACAAAAGCATGATTTTCTATCTACCATCAAATCTGTTTTAGATTTTACTGTAGTATCAGTTCATTCAAAATCACACTTCAATTATACGCTTTTAAAATAATTCCCTTATTTGTTGTAGTGTAGGAGAAAGATAAGCATACATATTGAAATGTCCATTGTCATAAATAATAAATAAATGTTTGCTGAATATACTTCCAGATTCAATTCATCCTAAGATTATTTTATGAGTTCTGTACTTTATATAATAAAATATATTTAGCAATTATATCCATTTATATTTGTAAGGGAAAAGTGGCAATGTATTAATTTAATGAACTTAATTATTGAGATAGTGAAATAATGTCAATCTTTACTTTTAGTATAACTAATCAAGTTAAATGATATTCATTTATTCTTCTTAAAATTCACAAGTTCTTTTTTTCTATTATTTGAGAAAAAATATTCCATTTTATTTCACTTACATTTTTTTGTGAAAAATAAACGTTTCTTTCTCATCATGAAAGTAAATTCAAGATAATGGTTAGTGTTCAAGTGTTCTTTAAAAAATTATGACTGTAAAATATCAGCTTTATACAACATTTCAAATTTGAATTACTGGAAACTATTCAAATAGCTTATTTTATTTCTATTCTTAATACTTTAAATACCATATTTTATTTTTATTTGAAAGGGTATTGAATGTTCCCACTTCAACTTGGTGACACCTTCTTAAAAGAAGTTTTCAATTATCCCTTACTTACATTTGATATTTTTTACATTAATACTAATCAAAGAATGAAGCTGAGATTATCAAGATGGTTCTTACAGCATTGTGACTAATATGTGCATTTGTAGCTGTATCCTCATTGAGTTACACTATCCTATTATTTTTAATAAGACTGTCAAAGTAGACATAAAATTATATATTTTAAATAAAATGCAATTTGTTATTTGTTTATGAAATTAACTCATGGGGAGACTTACGTTTGCCATGCTTGTACTCTCAGCTTTGGTGTGCAAAATCCATAGTAATTCAGAAGTGAATTCACACACTGATTTATAAAAATCTATCTTGGGTCTCCAAAGGTTTCTATTTGAAGAATGTTTGTGCTTATGGCCAAATGCTATGCTATAAATACAGTTAACCTAATAATACAAATATCAATAAAAGCTATAATATATATATAATTCATATCTTACTAAATTAATACATGTTTTTCTTATATATAAAATTCAACATTTCATTAGAAAATCAGCTGCTCTTTATAAGGTCTTATCCTGAAACTGCCACACATAAATCATATTTTATTTATACCATGTAATATTTTGTGGCTTACATCTTAGCTATGATTATTATCAACTGACCTGGTTGACAGTCTCTGGGAGATCCCATGGGGATGAGGGCTAGTTTAGATTGCAGGTCTTTCTATGGGGTCGCTCTCCCCTTCAGCTTCTTCAATCCTCTTCCTAATTCAACCACAGGGGTTCCTGACTTCAGTCCAATGGTTGTGTGTAAGTATTTGCTTCTGTCTTAGTCAGATTCTGGTAGGACCTCTCAGAAAACAACCATGCCAGACTCCCCTCTGTAAGCACATCATAGCATCAGAAATAGTGTTAGGCTTTAGTGCTCCCCCCGATGAAATAGATCCCAAGTTGGGCTGGTCACTGGACCATGCTTACTTCAGTCTTTCTCCGTTTTTGTCCCTGCAGTTCTTTTAGACAGGAACAATTCCGGGTCAAAAATCTTGACTGTGGGTTAGTAACCCTGTCCCTCCACGTGAGGCCCTGTCTATCTACTGCAGGAGGACTCTGAATCCCCTCTCCTCACTGTTCGGCATTTTGGCGAAGTTCACCTCCATTGAGTACTGAGATTCTCTTTCTTCCCAGGTCCCACCCGTTCTAAAGGGTCCTCGCACCTTCTAACCCCAAAAGCCGCATATTTCCATTTATTTTACTGGCACTCTGGGCTTCTCTCCTGCCACATCTCTGCATCTCACATACATGATGCTGTTCTCCCTTTCTCTTTCCCTTTCCCTCTCCCACCAAGATCCCGACCTCCCTCTGCTTCCTATTATTATTTCTTCCCCCTTCTAAGGGAATTGAAGCATCCTCCCTTGGAACTTCCAGATTGTTAAACATCTTACAATCTGTGGGATGTATCCTAGGTTTTCTGTACTTTTTGACTGATATCCACTTATTAGTGAGTACATACTATGTACGTCCCTTTGGGTTTGGGCCACCTCACTCAGGATTATATTTTCTAGTCCCATTCATTTGCCTGCAAAATTCATGATGTCCTCGTTTTTAATAGCTGGGTATCATCCATTGTGTAGATGTACCACATTTTCTGTATCCATTCTTCTGTTGAGGGACATCTGGGTTGTTTTCAGCTTCTGGCTATTATAAATAAGGCTGTTATGAACATAGTGCGGCATGTGTCCTTGTTGTATGTTTGAGCATCTTTTGGGTATATGCCCAGGAGTGGTATAGCTGGGTCTTCAGGCAGAACTATGTCCAGTTTTCTGAGGAACCTCCAGGTTGTTTTCCAGAATGATTGTACCAGTCTGCAATCACAGCAACAATGGAGGATTGTTCCTCTTTCTCCACATTCTTGCCAGCATGAGCTGTCACTCCTGTTTTTAATCCTAGCCTTTCTGATTGGTGCAAGGTAGAATTTCCAGGTCGTTTTGATTTGCATTTCCCTGATGACTAAAGAATTTGAACATTTTTTTTTAACTGCTTCTTGGGTGTTTGAGAATCCTCTGTTGTGAATTTTGTTTATCTCGGTACCTCATTTTTTAGTTGGGTTATTTGGTTTTTTGGAGGTTAATGTCTTGAGTTCTTTATGTATTTTGGATAGTAACCCTTTCTTGGATTTTGGGTTAGTGAAGGTTTTTTCTTGAGGCCTCAGGAAAGAGGGATGCTTTGTGGGTAATGGACGTGTCCCCTAGGAGGCGGGGGGGGGGAATGGGATGAGAAACCGTGGGAAAGGGAGTCATGCAGGAGGGTGCAACAGCCAGAATTTTAATAACGAAAATAATTTACAATTTTTTATTTGATCAAAGATATATATTATTTCAAAAATTCTGGTAACGAAAGATGTCAGGCAAGCAAAAATCAGTGCCTTTTAACTCTTGAAGAGGCATATCTGTCCTGTTGTTGTTGTTGTTGTTGTTGTTGCTGTTGCTATTATTTGTTTTTCTAACATGCTGCCATGGGAATTTAAAACTTATTGTTTTGATTCCGTAAAATTTAGAATGATTAGAGTTTTTATTTTCTTATTATTTGAACAGTCTTTCCTCACAGAATTCATGGGGAGTCCACAAACAATTTTTCAATTATTTCTTTAATTTTTTGAAATTATAATTGCCCCCTCCACATTTCAAGCCTTACTATACAACTAATTTTTTCTCCTCCTTTTCAAATTCATGCTTTCCCTCTTCAGTGTCCTGTTTTGAGTCAATTTGTTTACAAGAGAACCACCTCATTTTGACTTTCTACAAGAGACCATCATGAGCATTAAGATAGTAAAATATTCAGTTTTTGTATTTCTGTAATTTTCACATTGCTAATAGCTTTAAATTAAAGATTTTTCATCTTTGATATGTTTTTTTTCCCGGAGCTGGGGACTGAACCCAGGGCCTTGAGCTTGCTAGGCAATTGCTCTACCACTGAGCTAAATCCCCAACCCCCCTTTGATATGTTTTAAACTTGTGAGTAAATCAATTCCATTTTTAATATTAAAATGTATTAATACCATCAATGAGCTTCGAGTTTGTACTACGCCATTTTGTAATGACACAATTTGATTTCGTAAAGAATGATTTGAAATATGAAGTTTTGTCTTCATTAACTTGACATTTGAATAACATAATTTCTTTAGCTGAATACTAATTGAAAAATTATTCAATAGTCATAAGGAATATTTGTGCTTAAATTACTCTTATGTTTTGCTTATTATGAAATACTCAGCCAGTTATAAGATTGTCATTGCAACTTTATCGTAAGAATGATGCTAATAACAAGTAGTGAATGAACTGATTCATGGAGAGTAGGTTTGTTCCAAGACAACAACATTTAAACATTATTTGTGCTAAGTGATACCATGTTCACAAATAATAGAAATATAATTTGATTTTTTCAAGGCAAAAAAAATCATTCTACTCTTTCTACAGATAATCTTTTAATAAAAACTGTCTTTTCTGTAACGTGAATATGTCTACTTTGTTCATGATACATTCCTGTAGTTCACTTACATCTTTGTCCCAGATCTCATATTTTCAATTATGTTCACAATGCTGACATTAAGGGAGTAATATGTTTTTTCCACAAGGGAGGGTTAGAAAGTTATGACAGTCTGAACTGAGAATATATTAGGTTTTTCTTTGGATTTTTGACAGTGAAAGATGTCAGAAGATCAAACACCAGAGAGAGCTTGTAATAAGAAAAAAACACCAGAAAACTAATCTTTAATAAAGTTCACTCAAGAAGTATTCTTCAGGGCCCACTTATTTAAATGCAATAGAGAAAGAAGCGCTGACTTTGCTGTTGTTTGAGTATAACAGTAACTTTTGTTTAATATAGGAAGGAACACAGAAGGTGCCAGTGCCTTTTATTTCTTTTTTAGAGTGAACTACTGAAACTTTATGCACTGGAAAGCAGATACAAGGATGATCGTTCTAAATGTTGTTGAACTACAGAGAAATGTCCTACTTTCAAAGGAACTTCTCTAAGCTAGTTAAAATAAGTAGTAATAAATGCATTTGGAAAACAGCTACATTCTATTACTTTCGGAAATTATATAAATGTCTATGATTATATACTTTGGAAAAATTTGATTCAGGGTTATACATTTTAGAACAGTTTACCTACATATTTTTTCCTGTATTTTCTCTGCAGTGTATTTTTTCTAATTATACACATATCTCTTTTATAATTAAAACTCTTTTAAACAAGCAGTCATTCTATTATATGCAATCCTTCAAAACTGTGTAATGCCTCTATTATTGTCTAAAATGCTAAATAATTCAGGTTTTGTAAACCCATATTGAAAATGGAGCATTCCTGTTCTGGAAGAATTTACATGTTTTGGTAATTTGGTCATAGGCACAAAATATATTTGCCAGGAAAATATAGTGATAGCTATTCTTAAGGCATGTGGGCAGCATAAACCAGAGACTATGGATAGTAAATAATCTGGTGTTATTTTAAGATTGTGTTTATTTATTATATTTTAATGAAGCATAATTAGATCACCTCCTCCATTTCTTATTCCTTCCAACACCTTATGCAACCTTGGTCTTTCTTAAGTTAATAGCTATTTCTTAGATTACTGTTGTGATATATATCTATATGTATCTATCTATATGCATATATATGTATGTATTCATATATGTGTATAAATATACAAATGCAACCTTGTTAGTCTATTTGTTGGTTCTCTGTATGCTAATTCAATGCTGACCACTGTATATTAAACAATCAATCGGATGACTCATCTGTGGGAGAAATCATCCTGCCTTTCTCAGCACTTATAGTTGCTTATAGTTCTTTATGACTATTTTAAATAACTATATGAGATAATGTGTTATGTATAACACATTAATGTGTTATGTATATGTCTATGTCAGAGTAATAGCGAAGGCAGGGATATTACTGCCTTCAAGCTGACCATCAAGCAGAGAGAGAAGCAAGAATAATATTACAGAGTACCCTGACATTTTCTAGAGGAAACTTCAGCAGCAATGACATAGTATAAAGAAATTAAAAATATAAGATTTTTTTTGTTGACAAAATAACTTTTATTTTTAGAAAATGATAATAAATGTAATATATATATATATATATATATATCACACTGGTTGTTAATGTACAAAGGAAGACATGGTGCCTATGAGTGTTCGTGAGTAAGGAAGCATAGAAGAGAGAAAGCATAGGTGGTATATGCAATGATATAGGTTAGAATTAAATGGTTGCTTGACATATATATTATGCTTTCCATGGAAGAGTCTTAACGTAACCTATGTAGGTAGATTGTTCCAAATTTCTTGCCCTAAAAGTATCACAGTTGTGATATTGCATGTTAATCCTATAGAGAATAGAAAGGTAGTTTCCAAAAGGAAGTTAGGAAACTGTAAATGAACACTATCATATCAGTTTGGTATAGTCATATATTCCTGGCCTATTCATTAAGACCCAAAATAATAACCATAGCAATAAAAATATGCATTTCTTTACAAGAGATAAAATTTCTCTTAACTCAGTTTATTTTTATACATATAATCCATATAATATAGTACAGGAAATTAATTTGTAGCTTATAATTCCATAATAGTATTAATATTACTTTTATACACAACATGGTTTGCTTGGTTTTCTATCATTGTAGTTGATAAACAGTTTTCCTAAATACTGGTCAGTGGAAACATTGAATCAAGTTGAAGACTGTACTAAAGATTTCTGAGACTCCAAGGACTGATTAGGATTAATATTTTATTATGTTATATGGTGTAATAGATTGGATTTAGGGATTTGCTGCATTCTAAGTCCTTTTTTATGATCCTATGTGTATTTCAAGGGACAGTTTTGCATTGTATGAAGAAAAACTCAATTGCACACTAAATTCAGTAATGTTCAGTCATAAATGAAACCACACATATAAAGTGTTTGAAATATACATATATTTTAAGCATGCATAATTATAATTATTGAAATTTGCCTGAAATTAAAATGTAACGGTACTCTTGATCTTGTCATAGGATATCAATTACCCTCATATTGTCAGTATGTGTGCAACATGGGTCTGTTATTTGAATATACTATGTTTTGTTAAACTAACTGTAAACATAAAGTGGCATGTTCATTTTACTTACCAGGGAAACATCTACTGTGGGTTTTTTTAGTGGAATTTTAATGGGACCGTGTTTTCTTTAGAAGTAATAGGTAAATAATATCCTTTCCAAGTTTTTGGAAGAAATACAATACTCGGTTGTACTTCTTCCAGGAAAATGAAATCCTTAGATACTGATGAAATTAGAAGTTCGTAGTTTCGTCTAGGTTTTACACAAAAATCTAAACCAATCTTTTCATCACTCTTACTTTTATTTGGTTGCTGGCAAATTCTGTAGTCAATTAATGCAGATTAAATGAATTACTGTCTTGGCAAGTGCTATATTAAAAATTAAGTTTTAATCAAATTTATATTAGTGGCATAATAGACTGAAGTCTTATTGGCTGAAAGATCAATTTTATGTCTATTATCTTTCCCCTTTGGGGGTTTGAAGCAATCCTTTCTTTTGATATTACAGAATAAAGATTATGAAATGGCTCATTTCTCTGCATTTTGAATAACTTGATTTTAGTACATGTGATCTTAAATCAAATTTTACATTGATATCTGGATGGCTATAAATATGCAGTAATCACAGAACTCTTTCTGTATATCCAATTTACAAATAATGAGCATATAGTTTATAACTTATTTTTGAACGTGGGGAGAGTACATAACTATCTGCTTTACTGAGTAGCAGTCACAACAATGCATTTAAATGCTCTATGTTACTCTGTAATGCCAACTATGGAATTATGGTCATTATGAAATTGTAATTTGTGGGTAGAGAAAATGTGCAAATTTAGCTGGAAATGAAGCATTCTCAGAAGAATCTGAGTTGTCAGGTGACTTCCTACCACCTAAAGCGATTATATTTTCTTTGGTGAGTTTAAAACAAAGTCAAAGACCCGAGAGAGGCACACTAAATACGAATTCTTTAAATACAAATGGACAGCCAGGTGATTTACTGCAAAGGCACACACGTCTTTTCACAAGTGGATCTCATCATTGATCTGAGAATGAAGGGCTTTATGAAAAGAGAGGAATGTAAGAAATCTAAGAAACTATACTTTCTTAGATCTGCACATTCTTATGCCAAGTTAAATGGCTTTTAAAAGCCAACTGAATAGGAAATAAAGTTTAAACATCTGTGAAAGGTGTAATTATTAAGAAACAGTCCAAATTTTTCTCCACATCCTTGCCAACATCTGCTGTCACCTGATAATGTGACTCAATACATTTTACCAGAAGTTGTCTGTGATGTCAGATATGTGTTAATGACTAAGCGACTCAGGGGGAAGAAGGAAGGGGTATGGGAGAGAGGGGAAAGAGGATAACATTTGAAATGTAAATACATAAAATATCCAAGAAAAATAAAATTAAAAAGAAGAAAATCTATTCAGTTAGTTACATATTGAGATCTCTTAAATTTATAAACTTATATAATAAATATAGATGGATTTTTGGGAGGTTAGAAAAACATACTGAGTGTGTTCCATAAGTATTAGCTATTTACAAGTCATCTTAGTGTTCTTTCTCAAAATACATGAAGAAAATAAAGGTCTCAATACTAATTTGGTTTATACCATTTGATCTTCTAAATTATGTTTTATGAAATAAGATTAAGGAAGTATGGTTTGTTAGGAAGGATATATCTGGCAGGAGACTATAGCTTTTAGATTTTTCACAGTTTATTTTTGTTTTGTTTGTTAGGCTTCCCCCAAACAAGAGGTGTCTAAAACATTTCAGCAAAGAAAAAGCAACATTTAAGAATATATTTAAGACAACAAATAAAGAAGGTTATTTCTACACATACTTTGAAGGGGGCATTATTTTATAGATAGAGAAGATAGTTTCAGGTAGTTTTATATTTTAATTGTCATAAAAATTGTTGTTGTGAATGTGTATTCATGTATGCAAATAACTAATCCAATTTACAGTTGTTTCTTTCTATCATTTTTCCTTACACCATGAAACTTCTTTGATTCATTTTCTGTTTATTTTTCTTCTCATTTTGTTTTTCTCTATTGATAAGGTACACACACACAGACGTATATATATATATATATTCCTATGTATCCCTTCTTTTGGTGTCATCGCTATCCTAAGATGCACATTCTTTTTAAATTTTAGTTTAAGTATTATATTCTAGGAACCATTCTATATTTTCACATACAATTCATACACAGTATTTTAATAATAAGCTTGTAGACAATGTTTGTTCCCCTAGTTTATTATACTGCTCTCACAGATATGTTTGATTTCATTGTTTTATAATTTAAAATTCCAAATACCAATAAAGGATGGCTTGATGCATGTACATTCCACTGTGTTCAAATCTCTTTGTGTTACTCTGTTATTTCAACTTCTAAACATGATCACTTGAAATTGTAATTTGATAGTAAAAAAAATATGAAAGAATTTCTTTAAATGAAACTTTCATATAAGAATCTCAGTTGCTAGCTATTGTGCTTATCTATAATTAGGCAACATTATTGATAAGCATCCCCCTAGTAGGGTTATGACATTTGTCATCCAGCCAGCAGTGCCTTGCATGGTTAATAGAATATCATTACTATATATCTATATGTGTCTGGTAAACGAGGATTGCTATTTTAATAAATTTTAATTCATTTCTATCTAACAAATAACAAATAATATATCTACCTATGTTTATGTGCCAAGTTTATATTTTTAATATGAATTATTTTACATATTTTCTTCATTTCATTCCCTGGAAGGAGGGAAGGCAGTCTCCTTCATTGTTGTTTCCATATTTTTGTTATGGGATATTTTTCTTTACTTACATTTCAAATGTTATCCCCTTTCCCGATTTCCCCTCTGGAATCCCCCTATCCCTTCCTCCACCCTGCCTCTATGGGAATGCCCCACACCCACCCAGTTACTCCCTCCTATCTCCTTGCCCTGGTATTCCCCTACACGGGGGTGGGTGGTGTTGGAAGAGGGGACATTGAGCCTTCCAGGGCCAAGGGCCTCTCCTCTCACTGATGTACAATAAGGCCATCCTCTGCTACATATGTGACTGGAGCCATGGGTCTCTCCAAGTGTACTCTTTGGTTGCTGGTTTAGTCTCTGGGAGATCTGGGGGTTCCGGCTGATTGATATTGTTGTTCTTCCTATGGGTTGAAAAGCCCTTCAGCTCCTTCAGTCCTTTTTCTAACTCCTCCATTGGGGGTCCTATTTTCAGTCCAAAAGTTGTTGAGAAATCTCTGTATTTCTCAGGTTCTGGCAGAGCTTCTCAGGGAACAGCAATAACAGGTTCCTGTCAGCAGGCACTTCTTGGCATCCACAATATTGTCTCGGTTTGGTGCTAGTATAAGGGATGGATCCCCAGGTGGGCCTGTCTCTGGATGACCTTTCTCTCAGTCTCTGCTCCAAACTTTGTTTCTGTACTTCCTCCTGTGAATATTTTGTTCTTCCTTCTAAGGAGAACTGAAGTATTAACTCTTTGTTCTTCCAACTTCTTGAGCTTCAGGTGGTCTGTGGACTGTATCTTGGGTATTCCAAGCTTTGGGACTAATATCTACTTATCACTGAGTACATACATATGTGTTTTTTTGTGATTGGGTTACCTCACTCAGGATGATATTTTCCAGTTCCAACCATTTGCCTACGAATTTCATAAAGTCATTGTTTTTGATAGCTGAGTAATATTCCATTGTGTAGATGTACCACATTTTCTGTATCCATTCCTCTGTTGAAGGACACCTGGGTTCTTGCCAGCTTCTGGCTATTATAAATAAGGCTGCTATGAACATAGTGGAGCATGTGTCTTTTTTATATGTTGGGGCATTTTTTGGGTATTTGCCCAAGAGAGGTATAGCTGGATCCTCAGGTAGTTCAATGTCCAATTTTCTGAGGAACCTCCAGACTGATTTCCAGAGTGGTTGTACCAGATTGCCAACTCACCAACAGAGGAGGAGTGTTCTTCTTTCCTCACATCCTCACCAGCATCTCTTGTCACGTGAGCTTTTTTTCTTAGCCATTCAGACTGGTATGAAATAGAATCTTAGGGTTGTTCTGACTTGCATTTCCCTGATGACTAAGGATGTTGAACATTTCTTTAGGTGCTTTTTGGTCATTTGATATTCCTCAGCTGAGAATGTTTTGTTTAGCTCTGTACCCCATTTTTAATAGGTTTATTTGGCTCTCTGGAGTCTAACTTCTTGAGTTCTTTGTATATTTTGGGTATTAGTCCTTTATGAGATATAGGATTGGTAAAGATCTTTTCCCAATATGTTGGTTGCTGTTTTGTCTTATTGACAATATCTTTCCCTTATAGAAGCTATGCAATTTTATGAGGTAACATTTGTCAATTCTTGACCTTAGAGCATATGCCATTGGTGTTCTATTCAGGAAAATTTCCCCTATGCCTATGTGTTCAAGGCTCTTCTCCCACCTTCTCTTCTATAAATTTTAGTGTATCGGGTTTTATGTGGAGGACCTTGATACACTTGGACTTGAGCTTTGTAGAAGGTGATAAGAATGGATCGGTTTGAATTCTTCTAGATTCAGATCAAAAGGGACCTGCACCATTGGCTAAGAAGGGAATGGGGTTCCCTGTGTCCCTGGATCCCGGGGAACCCAGGTCCTCCTCACCTGTGATCCTAGGCGTGTTAGGTATGAACTTGTGTCCTGAGCAGACTTTGGGCTCTTGTTTTGCTCCCATTCCCACAACACCCAGAGGAATCCCATCACCCAGGTGCTCTAATATGCCTAAAATCCCAGCAGAAGAGGGCACAACATCTGCTCCAACCCCCAGAGTAACTGGGTCTCCCAGCATCCAGGGACTCAGGAACCTTGGCCCAACCAGTGGTGCGGGTCCCTTCCAGTCTGAACTTTTGCCTGAGCAGACCTGGGGCACTGGTTCCATACCCATTTCCACAACACCTAGAGGAAGCCTGTCACCAGGTACTCTAGTATCTTTAATTTTTAAGAATTCTTCATATGTTAGTGATAACCTTTTATCATATAGCATAAATTGAAGATTCTTATCTGGCTTATGAGTTAAATCTTGGCTTTATTTATGTTGGGATGTAGGATGCACCTTAAGGATCCTTCAATGTCCATCTGGACAAAACTTTATCTAGAGTGTGATGGCTTGAATGAGTTCAGAGTCTTATGTTACTGGCTCATGCTGTCTAAAAGGACAGTTAAATACCGTCCTTCCCTCTTTTTCCATATTTCATTTGAGTTACAAAGTTATTAAGGTTTCTTTAATGTTACTTCACATGATTTGAAATTTATTTAATAATTATTATTTATAGGAAAAATGTCTGCTGTGAGTCAAAGTAAACTGTTTTACATTTTAAAATTGACCATTTTTAATTTTTTCTTAATCGGAATTAAATCCCATTAACACATGATACAATTTAGTCATATTATGTGCTGCCAAATGAAGGCAAAATAATCAGTATTACATTTTCTCGAAATTTAGAGCAATAGAGAGTATTTTTCTCACACTATGTAAAGAAAAAATTATGACTTTTTCTTCCCTACTTGTAGGACAACATATATATTTTTAACATCTATATGTATGATCTATTTGGAATTGAGTTTCCAAGGATGCTGGTGAAGTATGAATCTAATTTTATCTTTTTCCAAGTGATTAGCCAATCTTTGCATCATTTATTAAATTGTCATTTCCTCCTTTAGAAAGTTGAAAGGCCACTTTTATCATACGTTGTGTAATAAGTTCCAATGTTCACTTCCATGATTTTCTGTACCTTTCTCTGTTCCAGTCATCTGGTGTATGCTTCTGTACAAGAACTCTATAGTTTTTTAATATAGCACTCAATGTAATAGCTTTTGATACCCATCCACTTTGTGTCATACAGTTTGTGATTTTAGTATTGACAGTGATCCTTCATATAAATATATTGCTTTATTTAGCTATGTAGTGATGATGGACACTGCAGGTGCTTCGGGAATGATTGTATTGTATAAAGATGTTGGGAGCATTCTTGTAGAAAAAAGGCTCTTGGAAGATAATGCATGCTGACTTTATACACTGAATAGTTCCTGTTCTTTGGATCATCTTGTATTGTCTTCATTTTATCTAATTTAATTTATTTTAAAATAGTTGTTATTTATTTGGGTTTATGTGTAGAGTTTCTGCATATCTCTGGGTCCTCATGCAAAGGTCCAAAGAACACTTGTGGGATTCAGTTCTCTCCTCTACCAGAATATGGGCCTGAGTATTGAACTTAGTTACCAAGCTTGGAAGCATGTATTCTTACTATGTATAATCAGACTGTTAGAAACAAAGAGATTAATCAGTTAGTGAAAAATAAAACCCCCAAAACAAAATAAAAAAACAAAATACCAATAAAACAAAAAATTCATTGAACCAAAGGATGGTATATTAGAATAATAACCAAAAGATAACCAAATTAACTAATGGTCAAATATATAATAATCATTTCCAACTTCTGAAGAAAAATTAAGTTTAAGTCTTAGATCCCAAACCCAAATAATTTATAATCGTATCATTAAAAAGGGGTTTGATGTGACTCAAAATACATATAATTTCTTCAGGTTCTTTCCACTGCTAATTGTCAATATAACAGTGAAATAAATTCAGAAAACAAAAGCAAGTAAGATCAATGACAAATTGGATTCAGAAAGTTATGTGAGATAGGTTTTTCCCTCTCATAGTATTAGATTTGCCCAGAGTCCATTTGCTTTTCTTTGGACTATGAGAATATACTAGTTTGGAACAGATATTATGAAATTAAAGGTAAAGAGTAGCTTTCCAGACCATTTCATGTATTTAAATTTTTCTTATAAGAACATAATATTATATATCTTATATAAAATTGTGCAAATAAAATGTTCAAAATTATATAAGTAAAACTGAACAAGTCTATCTCCAGTAAGACAAACATTTCTTATAACAAATTAAGGAGTGCATGAGTTCTGTTAATCATAAAAATATCCACAGATTTTTTTCAGTGACCATGACTGATAAATATATATTAGGAAGACTTAAGAACATAAATCATATCATAAAGGAACAAAAGTTCAACATGACTGAAACTGACACAACAAAGTGTGTTCAATCATGTAAAATAGGAATTTGACAATAAATATTAAAAGAAACATCCTAAGTGCTAAAATGTTTCTTGCTCTTCATGCTAAAAATTCATTTTTAATATAGTGAACAAGTTATTTTGAAAATTGAAGTAAGGCTTAATTTAGGGGATGATCTAAGCATACTCTGTTGGTTATTATAAAATTTAGTTTCTACTTTGAGTATTTGCTTTTCACTGGAACTATTGAGAATTTATTCTTGATTATACATACTCCATGAATGAGTTATTAGGACAGAGAGCACTGAATTGAATATCTACCTCTTATTACCATGACAGCTGTATTAAGACAGTTGAATGTGTTTTGTAATTTGGGAAAGATTGATATTTGAAGTATATTTCATGTAAAGAAATAAACATATGCACAAATATGGACACAGCCTTGAATTATTTCTAGAATAATAAAGAGACAAGAAATATTAAATTTAATAGAATACAAACTGGTAGTTGTGCAAGTTAGAAATATATAGAGAATGAATAGAAATAACTATGTAGGAACCATTATGTTTGTGGCTTTAGACCAACTGAAGATCATGGTGTACCATCGTGGAATTCTTTCTTTTCTCTTCTCTTTTTATTTCTCATATTGTAGAACACATAGTAAAGAAATGCAATATATTTATTGGGGGTACAGATGAGTAAAATATCTGCTTATGGGATCGGAAAATATTTATATAAACTAATATTTTGCTGGTTCAATTTATGTCAACTTGACACAAACTACAGTTATCTGAAAGAAGAGAACTTCCATTAAAAAAATAAATACCTCCACAGAATAAGGCTGCAGTGCATTCTCTCAGTGGGGGGAGGGCCAGCACATACGAACAGAAAATCACACCAGATACATTCTCTACCCCTTAGTCCACTTCACTAGCTCAGCTCATTGAGCCTAACAAACCAGGTGTTCCTCTCTTCTTGCTACTGCTAGTTTATAATACTTTAGTTTCTATGTATATGAGTGTGTATAAATGAATACCTACCAGGTGTTCAATAAATATATTTTTAAAAGTGAATATTAAACATATAACTCTTTCTTTTTAAATCTTTATTAAAAGTTTAATTTAGAATATTAAAGCAACACAATGTTTGGTTTGTCTCTCCAAACATTACAGATGTTTTCAAAAACTTCCTTTAGTGTGTATACATTAAGAAAGCATATTATACCCAACATGATTTTCTACAGGGACATTTCATAGCAGGGTTTCATGCTAACATCAGCTCTACACAGTCAATGACAACTGGCTGAGGCAGCTGATAAATGCTTCTGAAACACACTGGAGTCATTGTCTTACTCAGGGGGAACTGAGGTCTTCTGTAAAACCACGCTCCTGAAAGGCTGAGGAAAGTGAAATGAATGTTAGCTCTCTGTGCGGAAAGCACATGGTTCCAAGAACAGAGGCTTCACTCCTTGCCTGTTGTCAGCAGCCTGAGAGCCTTCTGTAGGTTCTGCACAGCGGTGCCCACACCTTCATACAGTAGTGCACTCCCAGCGCACTTACAGTACGTCTGAGCTCGAGCAAAGTCCTCTGGGGTCAGGCGGATATCCCCTTGGGAAGCTGTGTACAGGTCAGGATCAGTGGCTGGAATGGCTGGGACAGACTGTGGACTAGGCTGGAAGGCATTACTTGTTGTACCTGTGCTGTGTGGCACTTTTGCAGGAGTATTGGCTGGTGCACCTGGAGAAATCTGCATCCCACTGTAGCTGCCTGTTGCCAAGTTGCTTGGGTCGTATGTTGAAGATGATGACGGCTGTGGTGGCTGAGTAGGCAGAGAGGTTGCACCAACATCTTCATTTTCTTTAACATCGTTATTTTCCTCGATTCCAACAGGCCCTGCTTGAGGAGTCTCCCAACTCTTTAAGCAGTTATGAATATATGTTGCCTTCCACCTGGCGTACTTTCTATGTTTCACATTTTCATCTGTGATTTCACCAAATACTGTGATGACATCTATTAAAAGGTGAGCAGTGTAGAAGGACTTGATCATGTTTTTGTGAAATCGTCCAGCTCAGTCTTCGTTGTCTATGTACCAGAACATTTTCAAAGCATAATTTTCCAAATGGGCACAACCAACTATTTCTTGAGTAACAGTTTCATTATTCCCTAACTGTTTCTTAAGAGTTTCTAACTGATCCATTAGCTTCGATAAAAATTTAAGACACCCAGGAGTTTTACTAT
Source organism: Rattus norvegicus (assembly GCF_021556685.1). Taxonomy (NCBI): domain Eukaryota; kingdom Metazoa; phylum Chordata; class Mammalia; order Rodentia; family Muridae; genus Rattus; species Rattus norvegicus. The sequence continues at coordinate 53,280,616 of NC_141544.1, read as the reverse complement.
CAATCTTCATTCCAATTTGCATACCATATAAAAGACAGTAGTAGGCCACCATGATATCCCGCTTGTTATGCTCCTGCACCTTTCTCAAATGCTACTGTATGCTCTTAAACTGCGCGGGCAGCCCCAGTAGCAGGGCCAGCGCGGCCATCCCCACTCCAGGAAGCGCCACTTCCTCCATATAAGTCTTTCTGATGTCAATTCTAATCTTTAAATGCTATTCATAGCTTAGGACAGAATCCCTATTCATGTAGATTTCAACATGTTTCTAAATTTCTACTTACTATCATGTGTTTCTGTAAGGGAAGACAAAATTGTATGTCTTGATGCCATCTCATCTTTAAGAATGGATTATTTTAATTATGTTGGGTTATCATTTTATCTGCAACATCCATGCAAAATCACTGCCATGGACGTTTTATGCATTAATTAGTATTTTGATATTAACTGCAACACCTTTTAATAGAAAAGTAATTGACAAAAACATTTTTCTGAATTGTATTTCTCATGGGCTACAAATCTGGCAATTTTAACTTTTTCATTTTATATTGATCTAATATTGTTAAATTTCAATACACTTATAGAAAGCAATGTTTCTCACTTTTTCTGTTTGTTTTATGTACACAGGGTTCTGTCTGCATGTATGCCTGCAGGCCAGAAGAGGGCACCTGATGTTATTGTACATGGTTATGAGCCATCATATGGTTGCTGGGAATTAAACTCAAGACCTCTGGAAGAGCAGCCAGTGCTCTTAACCTCTGAACAATCTCTCCAGTCACAATTTCTCACTTTGAATAGAATTTATTTTCCAAAAGAAAGAGAATGCATTCAGAATATACTTTTTCTAGTACTATTTTTCCTTTGAAATTCGTGCTGTACTGTAAATAATAAACTAAGTCCTCCCCATTGAACATCTTAAATTATTTTCTCTACTAAGCATTAGATGTCTTGATATGTCTATGTTTTATGAATATAAGTAAAACCATAGTGCCCAGGATCTAAACAGTGTAAGCTCTGTGATAGCCTGTATATCACAGATAATGGTAGCATAATTTATTCTCCTCCATGTGAGAAGTTATTTTGGCATAATGACTAGCCAATGATAAAACACTGGAACAAGGAAGTTGACATTTTCACTAGGGTTCCATGATCCCATAATTTTATGGGTTTTTATTTATTTATTTATTTATTTATTTATTTATTTATTTATTTATTCATTTATTTATTTGGTCAGGGCTTTTGCTTGAGTCCATAAAGGCTCAACTTCTTCTTAAATAGTGGTTTCTCCTAACTTATTACTAATATTAGATCATAAAATAGTGACAAAATAAATTTCACCTTTCTACAACATCCAGTAGAACTTTCCAGGTATTATTGGAATTAATAATCTTGTCTTGTTTCTTGAGGAAATTGGTAAGCAGAAATATGTTCTAACTATATTTTATATTTGCTATGTCAAGGAGAAAACATTAATTCAAATTAAAACATAATTTCTTGAACAGTGAAGAACATAAAACATTACATTTTGGTAAAGTATTGTGGCACAAATGATCACCAATGAGAAAGATTTTTAATTTGGCAATAAATACATTGATATAATTTATTACATATTGACAATGCATGGATTTTTTTACCCTAAATAATACTGTATATACTATTGAGAATGTACTCCTGATGTAACAAGTTCTATATTGTCAATTCAGAGATTCTGTAATGTAGTAAAGAAATTCAGAATGTTTTGTTGTCTCTTCCTCTTCTCTTTAAAACTTCTCATTCAAATAGTGTTTACTCAACAATGAGAATAGTTATCCAGAATAGTCCAAGATACATCAATATCTTATAGGACCAATAAAAGAAGGAATAAAAATAATGCAAATATTATTTAATAACTTCTTACATAAAGTAGTGGTAGGTGATGGTGACATAAACAAGTAAATGCTCTGACCCACAGGTCCAATGATATGGATTTAGTCTCTGAAAGCCATGGAGGAAGGTGAAGACTGATACTTGAGAGCTCTTCTCTGATCTCTACATATGCACAGTCATAACTGACATCTCAGAGGTTTACTGATGAACAAGCTCGGGTTCAGGAGGGCTGGTTCAACTCAGTTGTTCTTGTTCAAACTCCTTTCTAAGCTGGCATATTCAATCTAGGTTCTCTCAAATTCTCAATGAATTGTTTTTCTTGGCCAGAACAATTCCGAGTTAGTCCATTCTAACGCTGGCAGTTCACCCTACTTTTCTGGCTCTATCTCATTTCTGGTTTCAACCGCCTCCACTGACCTCCACTGAACTGCATAAACTTATGCTAAAACTCAACTCCCCTATAAGAAACTCACTGTGCTGACTCTCAACAGACTATCTCTCCTTGTGCTTCTCTTAGATTCTAGTTCCTGTGTTATTCTCATGGACATATCCTATCTCCGACATATTCTGTCAAACCTTTTGCTCATTTGTTACTTTGCCTAACCCCGTAATCAGACATTTTCAAAAAGACGGCTGCTTCCTTTTACAAACTAACCTTACCTACATTTTTGGGGGATTAAAGTTGGATGCTAAGGGCATGTCTACATTCCAGCCAGAGTGATTAAAGATATGTGGTATGTCTGAATTCCAGCTGGATGATACAGACCTAGAAGTTTCCCAGACATAAGTGCACTATCCCATCTCCCTCCCCTTTTTCTATAAGGGTGTTCTCCTCCCCATCCTCCACCCCTTCCTGTCCCCCAAACATTTCCCTACATTGGAGGTTCCAGCTTTGGCAGGACCAAGGGCTTCTTCTTCCATTGTTGCCCAACAAGGCTATCCTCTGCTACATATGCAGCTGGAGCCATGGGTCAGTCCAGGTATAGTCTGTGAGTAGTGGTTTAGTCCCTCGGGTTGTAAACCCCTTCAGCTCCTTCAATCCTTTCTCTTACTTCTTCATTGGGGACCTAGTTCTCAGTTCAATGGTTTGCTGCTAGCATTCACCTCTGTATTTGTCATGCTCTGGCCGAGCCTCTCAAGGGACAGCTATATCAGGCTCTTGTCAGCAGGCACTTCTTGGCATCAGCAATATTGTGTGGGTTTGGTGGCTGTATATCTATGGGATGGATCCTCATGTGGGGCAATCTCTGAATGCCCACACCTTCAGTTTCTGCTCCAAACTTTGTGTCCATATTTCCTCTTGTGAATATTTTTGTTCCCCCTTCTAAGAAGGACTGAAGCATCACACTTTGATTGTCCTTCTTGAGCTTCATGAGGTCTGTGAATTGTATCTTGGGGATTCTGAGCTTTTGGGCAAAATCCACTTATTAGTGATTACATACCATGTGTTTTGTGTGTGTGTGTGTGTGTGTGTGTGTGTGTGTGTGTGTGTGTGTGTGTGTTTGGATTACCTCACTCAGAATGATACTTTCTAGTTCCATCCATTTGCCTATGAATTTCATGAAGTCATTGTGTTTAATAGCTGAGTAGTATTCCATTGTGTAGATGTATCACATTTTCTGTATCCATTCCTCTGTGAAGGACATCTGGGTTCTTGCCAGTTTCTGGGTATTATGAATAAGGTGGCTATGAACAAAGTGGAGCATGTGACTTTTTTATATGTTGGAGAATCTTTTGAGTATATGCTCAGGAAACGTATAGCTATATTGCTGAGCACACCATACAATTTCTAAACAAAAGTCTGACAATTTAAGCTGCATTTGATCTAAAAGTTTATTATCTGTCCTCTAGCATCCATGGTCTCAGAAAAGAATAATGGAAATTGGAATGGAAAAAAATGCTACTATGAAGTTCTACTCAGCTATAACACTTGTGAGCCCTGCTAATTAGCAACATGGCAAGATAGAGATAAAAGTATGATCAATTGAAACCAATAACAGTCTAATTGGATCTAAGACCCACTCAGCATGAGGGAATACATGATTGGTACTAGAAACTTAGCCAGTTTTCTGGAGCTAGAAATGCAATGGACATTAGGAAAAAATCCACTAACACTGCTTTACTAGACCAGCCTAATTTCTTGCTCTTACTACACTCTAAATCATATATGTATATATACATGTATATATATACATATACATATATGTATATACACATATATGATTATATATTATATTATAATATAATATGAAATTATATATATATATGTATATATATATATATATATCAGACACATTTAAACACCATTCCTCATCCAAGAAGCCTCTTTTATTTTTATTTCTTTTATGAAGACCATAAAAACACAAAATGCAGAGATCAGCAGATAATGGGAATGGCCATCCCCAACAAATAAATCTACACCACAACTCCTGCATCTAAGGTTCATGCAAAGTCTTGGACAAGAAGATGTAAAGACTGCAAGAACCACAATGTCAGGAAGTCTGCTGTTGGCAACATCAATAGACTCATTAACACTGAAGGGAAAAATGCATGAAGCAACCAATCCTTCAACAAAGAACTAAAGACAACCGCACTGCTGAGGGAAGGAGCACCTCTCAGGAATAAAGTCCCTTACTGGCTGTCCGTTACAGAGTGATCAAAGGAACTCAGCAGGTTGTATTTACATATAACTGTATTTCAGCTATACGATTACATGAAGGTAGTAATAAACCAGGAAAAGAACATTTAGTTCTGAAGAATGGCAGAGATATGGCAAAGCTTCCAGGGAGGGTGGTTCTGAGGGGCTGGAGGAAGGAAAGGGTGAGAGAAGGTGATGTAATTTTTATTTCAATTAGATACTTAAAAAAATAAGGAAAACGCTGTAAGAAATGAGAGAATGAGAATTATCTCAAAAGTGGGACAATAGACACTACGTCTGGACTGAGTCTCTGTAGACAAAAAGATTTGATATTAATATGGTAAAAGACGTAGGACCCAGTGGGAGAAAAAAATGAATACTAGGAACTTATTACAGAGGAAAACAGTAAAGTGCTGTTAGAAAAACAGATGTGTCCCTTCAGAGAAATCTTTCAAGGATGAATTTTTAAAACTATCAATTAAGTTAAGCCATTAATCCTCTTAATCAAAGAGAAAAGAAAATTCCTTGATTATCCAAAAACTATCCTAATCAGAAGTGCAGCTAAAACTTGTCTGATTAATATTCTGTTTAGATGATTATTAACAAGTGCCACAGTAGGCAATTCAAAGTGGTACAGGCATAAGAGGTTGTTAAAAATTAAAATCATTGTATTACAAGATTCTCAGAAATAAGGCAAAACAGAAGGTTTAAATCTGGGAAGAAGACATTTACTGCAGCTTAATTGTCCACAGGTCTCTCACAGCTCCCACAGTCCTCTCAGTTACGTACACTACGATGGGAAAGTATTTTTCCAGACATATCAGCCAGGACTACATAGCCTTGAGTATGCGATAGTGGGTCCGTGTGTACTCAGTGACCTTACAAACCTCTTAAGCCATTAAATAACATGCCAGTATTCATGACTCTAAATAGGTTTTTCCATGGACTGGAATAATTATTGCCATGCAGTTTCTCTTATCTGCTGATGTCCTACCATGTCTGTAAATACATGGCTAACACAGGATGGTTTATGTTCATGCATGGGTCCCAGGGTAGGAAGTTGTGGGCATGGCAGAGTTGATTTCATACCTAACCTAGATTTCTAAGTTAAGGAAAAAGTGTTTTTCAGGTCCAAGAATCCCCCACAATAACTCAACACTGGACTCTTTAAACCTCATATGATTCATATCTCGTTCTGCCCTCAGACAGTAAATAAGAATCAGAGATTAAAAACATACCTGCAGCCTAGCAGGTGGCCTGACAAGCTCAAATACCTCTCAGGCCAAGAACCGGGGCCCTAGAATTGGATGACCTCAATATCTACCCCATCAAAGAAATGCTGGAGTATATAATGAGCCCGATCCTACAAATCTTACAGATCCAAAACAATAGGATTTCCATGACACGGGGATAGAAAAGAAGATCTGAGAGTGAGGTCCCATATTGATAGTGTAGCAGGAGCCAGAGGCCCCATACCAGACCATGGAGTCATTGCAATTAAAAATGCAGGCAAAGAAATGTGGACAGAAGGTTATATTATAGGATACACTCTGGCACACTGTAACTTCCACAATAGGTTTTTTTCTCCGTTTGGGGGATGTTGAAAGGGTAGAAGATATGAGTCAGATTAATTTTAGGTAAGTGTCAAATAATATTCTTGGAGCTTTATTCAACAACCCTGGTACTATTTCTCCCCTTTTCTCCTTTTTATTCTACTCATTTCCATCCCAACTGAACAGCTGAAGCCCCATTCTTTTATTTCATTTTCCATTTCCTATCATCTGTATCCTGTTATTTCCCTTCCAAATCTCCTCCGTCATGTCCCTTTATACTTTCCAAGTTTCTGTGGTTACCCCATGTTCTATAGTCATGTCTGAGGATTTAGAGCTAGAAACCATAGAGAAGAGAAAATAGGAGACATTTTCTCTCCGAGTCTGGATTATCTCAAGCAATATAATCTTTTTGAGGTTCATCCATTTACCTGAGGATTTCATAACTTCTGCTTTCTTTCCAGTTGAATAGTACTCCACTGTGTGTATACATGCTACATTTTAATTATCCATGCATATGTTGGAGGCATTTGTTTACATTCCATGGCCATTGTGAGTAGAGTCACAATGAGCACCATCGAGCAAGTGTCTGTGAAGTAGAAGGTCTATTACTTTGGGCGCGTGCCTGAGAGTGGTGGTGTAGCTGACCGTTATGGTAGATTTGTATATGTACATAAATACATGATGGTTCATACTGAATTCCAGAGTGACTGGACCAGTTTGCAACCCACCAGCAGTAAATGAGAGGTTCTATATAACCTAGGAAGCATTTATTGTCCTTTGCTTTGCTGATCATAGCCTTCTGACTAGGGTGTGATGAAATCTCACTTTCTCTATTTGCATTTTCCTGTTTATAAATAGTTAAACACTTTTGGAAATATTTCTGAAACATTTTTCTTACATTGAAAACTCTGTTTAGATCCTAGGCCATTTTTAATTGCTTTACTTATTTCCTTGATTCATTGTTTTTTTGAGTTCTTATAAGTCCTGGGTGGTAATCCTTTGTCAGATGTATAGGTGGCAAAGGTTTTCTCCTGTTCTCTGGGTTTCTTCTTTCCTTGATTATTTTTTTTTCATCTAGCTGTACAGAATATGGTTGTCATTATTACATCTCAGATGTCAGCTGTTGGACATAATTCCTTGATTTATGAAGTCCTGTTCAGAAAGTCATTTTATTTTTTTACACCTAATACCTTATAGCTTGTAGGTTACTGCACATGTAGGTTCTAGTGGTTTTAATGTTTCAGGTTTTAACATGATTTCTTTGATAAACTTGATCTGTTTTGGGACAGAGTGATAAAAATGTATATACTTTTATTATTCTTCACGTACTTAAAATTTTGATGAAAGCACAGAAATCGTCGTTCAAGGCTTCCAGTTGGTAATATGATGTTCTCTTACATGTCTGACCACATGCTTTCCTTCCTTTTATCCTTTCTTTTCTTCCTTACTTCCTCATCTTCCACTCAACTGTCTCTGTTCATTAGTCCTTTCTCTTTTGTTTTTTAAATCAAGGGTTAAATTGGAATGGAATCTTCATTTTGCTAACTTATAATCACTATTATTTTTGTATATGTGTTTTGCTTTTATGTATGACTATGCACCACATTTGTGCCTGGTACCTGTGGAGGCCAATGAAGCATCACTAGATCTTCTGAAAGCAGAGTTATAGGTGGTTGTTCTACTACCTTGCTGCTTGGAATCAAACTCAGGTCTTCCAGAAGAATAGCCTAAACCTTTTCTGCAGCCTCCAGAATGACTAATTCTTAAAAATCACTACTTAGTATAAGCTTTTAATACCTTTTTCCCCCTACGTATTGCTTTCTTCTTGTTGTTATTGCCTTTTCTTAGATTTCTCATATGATATATTCATATGCTAATTACAGTTTTCTCTCCCTCTACCATTGCCAATTCTTTTCAAAACATACGGAGAGGACCTGGTGTAGACCTGAGCTTGATGCTTCAGTCCCTGTGATTTTAGATGAGTTGGCTCAGGGGAAGTGGCAGGCCTTCTTTCCGGGTTGTCCATCTGTCTGGCTCTTACACACGTTCTTCTAGTTACCCATCTGAAAGCAAAACATTAGGCTTGGTTCATTAGTAATGGCTTACAATAATATAGCATTTTATGGAAACCTAATTTATATTTAGAATATAGAAGGACTAGTAATACGAAAAATTCCATAAATAAATCTGTTTAGTTTGTTTTTAAAGTTTGGAGTTTTAACCAAAATTTTGAGTTTATGACACTAATAATATATTTTTGTAAGTGGTACAGATGTAGAAACAAGACTGCATTGTATAATGCATGGTCTTAGGGTAAACGTGCACACACACACACACACACACACACACACACACACACACCACTGCAATCATCTTTTACGTACTCTTTCTGAGAGTATTTCTCAATTTGATCAGGAACACAAAGGGCAAACAAAGATAAGTTTGCAGGTGAGGGAAAGGTGGCTTGGAGTTGTTATTTCAGCCAATTCTGTCAGGAGCTAATCTCTAGATGCTTGAAACTAATAAAAGGATAAAAGCAGTTTTCTAAATCAAAACCAGTAGAATGTGTTCGGTCCAAAAATTGAATCTTCAAGTTTCATAAGATTGTCCAGTAAGCTAAGTAAACATCTCAGTGCTCACCCATATGAACAGGTGACGTCAGCGTTTTCCATTTGTCAGTAATATAATTTTAATTAAACTCAAAATTTTGCAATGCTGACTGTGTATTACTATATTTCAGTTTCTGGATTAAAATTTTATATGAAAAGTGTGAACATTTGTGTTACCAATGTGTTTATAGGTGTTGTGCATTTTGACATGCATCAAATATTATAAATTATTTAGGAAATAATAACATGTCTGTCTATTTATCTGTCTGTCTACCTAGTGACTGTCTATCTATATATCTATGTTTTTCAGCATTAACAACAATATTTAGTTCATAGAAAAAAATTAGTGTCCAAGAACATACCTATGAAAAGAAATATGTGCTACAAAGGTTATATGGAATTTTTCAACCATGAAGAAAACCCAAATTTCCATATACAAGAAAATAGAGACCCTGGCAATCATCACATTAAGTGACTAAATCTATGGGGTTTTTTAATCATTTGTGGTTTGTAGTATTTATATAGTCACTTATAACAATATATGTATAAATGCAAAAACAAACAGTAGATGCGTATTTCTTATGTTAACAGTTACTATGCAAGGTATTTTGGATATTTGTGAAAGAAAGTAAAATCCCAACACATAACTTTGAAAATACCTGTTTCTTACAGTAAGCACCAGTATTTTAATAACTATTCATTCTTAAATAATTCATCATTTCATAATGAATAATTTTATGCATGTATAAAATTCTGACCATATTCATCCCTCACTACCACTATGCTATTCTTCCAAGTACCCTCCCCTTCACATCCCCATCCCAGCTTCATGGCTTACTTTTTATGTTCTTGTGATTCACCTAATTAAATTAGTCCTGGCTGTAAGTATGCATGTGGATATAGGGCTGGTCATTGTAGCACCTTCCTAGAAGTTACACCTCTGAAGAAAACTGAGTCCCTCCTCCCCAGCAGATCTCAGTTACCAACAGCTCCTCAGCAGGTAATAGAGCCATTGGAGCTCCTCCCGTATCCATTATTGAACTATTAACTGCCTTGATATCATACAAATCTTGTATAAGCAACCACAGATATGGTGAATTCTTGGGTTTTATAGAGCTCATGTCCAATTAATGTAAGTCGGCAAATCTTTGACATGTAAGAATGTATTTTAAATTATTGATAGACATAACAGCTTCACAAACGTTAAAATATTTATTTTGTATAATTTTGCTCTGTTGGATGTTTAGTGTCCTATAATTAGAAGTTTGGCCTAAGAAAACTATGCAAATGAGATTCTAATTCAGGATTCCATTCATTTGCTGCCTGCATGGAGATCTTTGAAGTTGATGTTTATTTTAACAAACTTACTTCTTAGATAATGAAGTAACTAGAATAAACAGCTATTTGCATAATATCACTTTTCATGTTCTGTCTATATATAATTATTAAAAATAAATATTTTCAGATCAGTGAAATGGATCAGCATGGAAAGGCATTTGCTACCAATCTGACCACCTGAGTTTGAGCCTCAGGGTGGAAGACAAGAACTGACTGCCCCAAGTTGGTCCCTGATCCTCTCAGGTGCATAATGACACATACACACATATAATAAATTATAAAAGTTAATAATGTTAATATGTAATTCCTGGTTCTTATAATGCTTACATGTAATCCAACCTCCTAAAGTAAAATAAAACTTACGTAACAGATTTTAAATACAATAATATATTTACCTATTTTTGACAGCAATAAATTAAAGAACTCATAAATTCATGAATTCTAAAAGGAAAATGTAATTAACTATATTACTACATATAGTCATAATTATATAATTACAGTTATAATCCCCACTAAGTGATTTTTGTGTGAAGATAGGAGAAATTTTTCTCAATTATAAAAGATATCTTTGTACATTTCACCTGGCAAATAGTTTAAAATCTCCTAACTCTTAGATGTTTTTCTTCATAGGCACTTAAATATTACCAGTAGTCAAGAATGATTTAATTAATCCTGTATAGTTTATAAAATGTATAATTAAATCTCTATACCTAAAGCTTAGTAAAAACATCTCAGAAGAGTGGATAGAAAGACTGCATGAGCCTGAGGACCAGGCCATCAACTCTGAGATTACATCTTCTATACATATTAAGGAAGCTGCCTGCATGAAATCTGAACAGTGTAACTACTATACAAAAGAGGCTAACCTCCAAGTTTCCACCTTAAGATGAAGACCTAAAGGAAAGTAACAGTGGTTAAGAGGACAACAGTCCTCTACAGTGAATAAGAGGGCTTTCAGAATTGAGAGGAAAGAATGGAACCGATATTCATGCAGTACTCATGTATGGAATTCTCAAAGAAACCTTTAAATTAAACAGAAAACTGTAACAGAGAATATGTCTTGTCTGGTACCAATGGGAGGAGAAGCCCTTGGTTCGCTGAAGACTCAATGCCCCAGTGTAGGGAAATGCCCGGAACTGTGGGGGTGGGATTGTGTGGGTGGGTGGGGGAATAACCCTCATAGAAGCAGGGTGAGGGAGGATGGAATAGGGTGTTTCCGGAGGGGAATCCGGGAAAGGGGATTACATTTGAAAGAAAATATCCAAGAAAAAGGGAAAGGAAAACTGTAAGGTGATTATCCTATTTTAACTCTTTATAAGTCAACAGTTTATATCCTCTTATAAATGAGTACATATCCTGCTTTTCTTTCTGGATCTGGGTTGCAGAATAATCACACTATAATCGGCAGACCCGAAGAAGTTAAATAAAGAGGTGGGGTTCAGGGCAGATGCACTGATCTCCCTGGGAAGGGAAAATTGATTAAGTTTTGTGGGTGAACTGAGTGCGGACAGGGATGAGAACAAAGAGATCAGGTAGGGGAGGGAGGGACAGAGGGAGACAGAAGATTGGGATTCATGGGCATTTAGGGGGCTATGTGCAAATCTAGTGCAGTGGAAACGTCCTGAATCCTACAAGGATGAGCAAAGGGAGGTATCCTAGTAACGGATAATATGGAGTCCGAACTGCACATCTGTTTCAAGGCTAGGCTGGTCGAACTGGGACACTAACCCAGCAACAAATCTTAAGATGTGTCCCCTTTCCCAACCTGTCCTGCCTCTAAAATATGCTGGAGCTACAGAGGATCAGAGCTTGTGGGAGTGGCTTACTCGAGGCTCATTCCACAACAGGGAGCATGCCCAAAGCTGATGGTCCAGAGACCTAGGGTGAAACCAAGCATGAAACAAACAAACAAAAACCAAAAATATAAAAAGGAGGCAAAACTAAAAACTAAAGATCATCATTAGAGAGGCTTCCTCCAGTAGTTAGTGAGACCTGGGAGCAGATAGAGACCCAAAGCCAAACATTAGGTGAAGCATGAGGTGAAGAAAGTGGGAGTCAGCGGAGCTGGAAGAGGAGTTGAAGAAACCAAGAGAGCACAGCCTCGAGACTAAACTAAGCAGGGCTCACAGGGGCTCACAGAAACTGAAGCAGCAACTCGGGAGCCTGTACAGGACTGTGAGAGCCTTCTGCACACATACGGTGCTTAATTCGTTTGGGGGTTTTTATTGGACTCCTAACAGTGAGAGTGGGGGTGTCTGACTCTTGTCTGCTGGTGCAACCCTTTTCACCCTACTGCATTCCCTCATCCAGTCTTGATATGAGTGGCAGGCTTCCCCCTACCCTACCAGGTGACACAGAGATAGGCCAGATTAGACCGTACCATACTACAAATATGTAATGGCAGGTTTATTAGGAGGCAGCTCTCAGGCAGGTCCACTGATCACGGAGGAGAAGGTCAGTGGAGTGGATTCTGGGTGATGATGTATAAACAAGGAGCTGAGATTGAATCCAGACATGGTTCAAAAAACTGAGCCACTGGGTAGGCATTCTCGAGGAGGTTTCCAGAAATGAGGAAATAAGGAGTAATGACAATGCTGGCTTGAAGTTTTCTCCAAGCAGGCAAAGAAGTATTTTCTGTGGAGGAGTGTTTGATGGAAGGAGGGCAGATGGCATTTCTTAGCTTGTGCAGGGGAAGAGCAGGGGTTCCAGACTAACAATAAAGATTTATGCCTGACCAGTGCTATGCCATGTTTTCTTGCTCTCCCTGAGAGCCCTACTTTTTTTCTGAAGAGAAACCTAGGAACAGTGGATCTGGAGGAGGAGGGGAAGTGCAGGGGTGTAGGAAGAGGGGACAGAGGGAAAGGAGGGGAGACTTGCAGTTGGAAGGTATTGTATGTAAGGGGAAAGGAGAAGACAGAAAGGAAAGCTATAGGGAAACATACAGTTATTTTATTAAAATAAAAAGTGAATTTGTCATCTTCATATATAACATCTGAAAATGTAAATTAAAGATATAAATGAAAAATAGAAACGAGTCAGTAAATCGGTAAGTAAGGCAAAGACGCCAAGAGAACTACTGGTGTGAATGTATTTAGATGATCAAAAGAAAAAGAATTTCTTTTTTATGTGTGAAAACAAAAGAAAAGACAAGCAAACTAAGCAAAACAAAACCTATATAATAAAATATTTTTTTCCTAAAGTAGAATGACTGGGTCATTCCTAACTTAGGAAAAGAAAATGCAGAGTAACTTCCAGATTTTAGCCAGTAGGGTAGATGAATTCGTTAAAAGAAATTGCTCTCTGTGTGATATAATACCTAAAAGATAGTTGATCATAGGAGCTGTCCTGAGTTCTAGCCCCTACAAAGCCCCATTCGGTAGCTGAGCCTGATTTTAACCTTCTGGAAATTGCTTTGCCCTCATACTGGTCCTCTATATGGTAGGATTACAAGTGGGAGACATGTGCTGGTTTAAAGATTGTTGTTGTTGTTATTGTTGTTGCTCCAGTTTGTTTTGTTTTTTAACTGATCAGTGATACACAGTAGAACAAATACACAAAAACAGTATCTAATTTCCTGTGTTATAGTCGCTCCTTTCAAAACTACCCTCCCAGGAACAAATCTGTAAGAAGTTTTACTTTCAAGCCGGAAACCTCACTTTTTGAATTTTCAGCGATCTACTGAACTGCATCTTTTCTTATTTAACTCTTTCCATTCCACCGGTGACTCTGATTTTCAGTCAGATTCCATATGTGACCATTCTTCTGAATCTCGAGTCTACTTTATAACTGCAGAGTAGGAAGCTCCATGTCACTGACTTTTCCTCAGACCTTTCCATCGTTCTGTGTACTAGAAATCTTCACACCCACTAACCTTTCCAAGTGCCTCGCTTTCTGCTCTTGAAGGTATTTGGTTGCTGTGTGTATGCTTTCCTATGGAAAGCAAGGTGTGCGCTCAACCTTGCCTACACGTTCTTCAGCATCTAAGTGCATTCAAGTGACTTTTCATCCGCTTCCACCTCGAGCTCATTTACATGGGCTTCCTAGAATAGAAAGCCGTCAAAAGGTAGAAGGCTTTTTCTTTCCCTGTTGGTAAGTAGCCATGGAAACAAAGATTACATGCTTTATCAATATGGTTTATGTTTGCAAAGCACTTATTAGGTTCCAGTTGACTGAGGAACACCGATCCAAATTTGTTTATTTTATATTTTGGTTTAATACTTTAAGCATGCTAATCATTCTCAGAGCTCTAAATTGTAATCTTTTAAATGGATGTTTAATTTGGGGGGTTATATTCTCATTAGTTATATACCTGAGTCTTGAGATAGAACTGGGTCCAGTTTTCTGAGAAACCACCAAATTGATTTCCAAAATGGCGGTATAAGCAATGGTCGAATGATCCCCTTGTTCCACAGCCAGCAGGAGCTATCACTTGAGATTTTGATCTTAGCCAGCCTTATGTGTAGAAGATGGAACCTCAGAGTTGCTTTGATTTGCATTTCCCTAATAACTAAAGGCTTCGGACACCTCTTTAAGTGCTTCCCTGCCATTTGAGACTGCTCTGTCTAGCTCTGTCCCTCATTTTCCACTTGGGTTGTTGGTGTCTACCTTCTTGAGTTTTTGTAAATTTTGGACATTCGTCCAATGTAGGGTTGGTTAAGATCCTTTTCCAATCTTCAGGCTGTTCTTTTGTCCTAATGACAGCGTCCTTCACCTTATAGAAGTTTTTTGGTTTCATGAGGTCCCATTTATCAACTGCTGATCTTAGACCCTGAGTCATTGTTGTTCTGTTCAGGAAATTATCTTCTGTACCAATGGGTTTAATGTTATTCCTCATGATTTACTCTATTACACTTAGTATATTTAGTTTTATGTTGAGGTCTTTGATCCATTGGACTTGAGTTTTGTGCAGGGTGATAGGTGTGGATCGATGTGCATTCTTCTATGTGCAGACATCCAGCTAGACAAGCACCATTGGTTGACGATATTTTATGTTTTCTATTGTAAAGTCTTGCCTCCTTTGTCAAAAATCATGTGTCCAGAGGTTTATTTTCATTTTCTTTGATTTGATTCTATTAATCAATCTGCATGGTCCAATACCAAAGCTGTGCAATTTGTATTAGTATTGCTCTGTAGTACAGCTGAGGCCAGGGATGGTGATACCTCTAGACATTCTTTATTGTTCAGGATGGGTTTAGCCATTTCTACCATCCCACAAGGACACTTACTCGACTATGTTTATAGCAAATTTATTCATAATAAGCAGAAACAGGAAATAACCTATATGTCTTTCAACTGAAGAATGGAAAAAGAAACTGTGGTTCATCTGCACAATGGAATACTATTCAGCTATTAAAAACAAAGACATTGGGAGGGAGGATAGGAATTGGGGTTGAGGAGGGGAAACTGAGAAAGGGGATAACATCTGAAATGTAAATAAATAAAATAATCAATAAAAACCAAAGATATCAAGCATTTTGCAGGCCAAATGGATGAAACTTGAGACTATCATCCTGAATGAGGTATTCCAGTTTCAAAAGGATATGCATGGTATGCTCTTGCTGATAAGTGGATATTAACCCTAGAATACCCATGCTATTCTTCACAGACCCGAAGAAGCTAAACAAGAAGGAATAACCAACTGAGGATGATTGAATCTCACTTAGAAGGGGAAATAAAATTGTTGTAAGAGGCAGATCAATGGAGGAAATTTCGTGAATCAGAGCATGTTGAAGGGATTAGGGTTCAGGATCAGGTGTGGAGAAGGAGAGGAGAGATGGCCAGATGGCCATGAGAATGAATTGAAAGTGACAGCTGATGGAGTGGGGAGGTAGTAGGCATCTCCTGGAAAAGACAGAGACCTGGGATAAAGGAGGCAACCAAGAATCAATGGGGGTGTCTGCAGCTTTAACTCACAGTATTGAGGATATGGAGCTTGGAGAGGCCAATTTCTGTAGCCAGCAGGAACCCTAATAGGGCTATAGGGACATCAACCCACCCACAAAACTTTCAACCCAAAATTTATCCTGTCAAATGCAGGAATGGGGATGGAGCAGAGACTGACAGAAAGGCTAACCAAAAACCGGTCCAAAATGAGACTCAGTCTATGGGCAAGCACCAATTCCACACTATTAATGATATTCTGATATGCCTGCAGACAGGAGTCTAGCATGGCTGTCCTCTGAGGTGCTAGATCTAGCAGCTGATACAGTTAGATGCAGAGACCCACATAAGAGTTTCTTCAAGGACTACAATTCCCTTAATACACTTGCCTTTTCCCTCTCGCCATAGCAACACACCACTGATGTGCTCCCAAACAAACTATAAACACTCTCTCTCTCTCTCTCTCTCTCTCTCTCTCTCTCTCTCTCTCTCTCTCTCTCTCTCGATATATATATATATATATATATCACACATTCCCCTATACAGACATTCCCCTGCCAGGGTTCTCCTCCCCTGTTATAATTATACTACATGTTTATCTCTATATAAAACCAAAGACAGCACTGCTGTTACAGGCCAGACAGAGACTAACGTTTCATAGTCTTGGACCTGCCTGGGGCCAAAAACCTGCCTTTGTCTAGATATATCATCTGATTAGAGACTTTTGAAACAAACAGATGCTGAGATTCACAGATGACAGTCTTGGATCCTTCCAGAGACAGATAAACTCTCTTGCCAGAGCCCGGTGACTATTAAACTTGGGGAAAATTACAAGATGGCGATGATGATAATGATGACGTTGATGATGATGATGATTATAAAGTTATTTCTATGTAGATAAATCAAATATTGTTTAAGACCAATGTTAATACCCTTAAAAAATTCTATACTAACTTATCTTCTACTTCAATCAACTGAGCTACTCAGCCAATTAAATAATCCCTTGTCCTTCTGTCCCACACATCTCACTACCCTTTTGGCTTATGTTGTATTTTGTTTTAATGCTTACACCCTATCCTGTCCAAAATTTCAACTACAAATAATATAAACCACAGTCACTCCAATGGCAAAACTCCTTTATTTAAAAAAATAAAAGGAAGAATTATGGGGCAAATGGACCACACAACCAGGCAGAAGTCCTGATGAGGTTAAAGCTAGTTCAAAACCCCCAGAAATTTTTAAGATTGAAAACTTTAATCCTTAGAACCAGATTCAGGCAATTGTTTACCTGTCCTGAAAAATGTAGCCACAACATTCCATTGAGAGGACCATGACAACTGGTCATGAATCATAAAAGTCTAGAATTCTCCATGCTAATGTTGTATCCAGATATACCCCAAGTATTTAGCCTATGAGCTTTCCTTCCTGGGCATGCCTCTCTGCAAAAGGTATTTGATCCCTGGTTTACCCTTAGTAACATGTATGCATTCACATCCACCTTAAACAATAAAACAGTTTAGTCAAGTACCATTTCCTTCATCAAGGAGCACTGAAGGAGTTGGGGGAGGCCTTCGTAGTAAAGAACCTTGTCTACATCTCCCAGGAACGGCCTTCTTTCTTTCAGCCCCTCTATAGTTTTCGCAATTACTCGGAGCCAGACCAGATTTTACTCTGGCAAGGACTCAGCCATCCTCTTCCTTCCTGATGAAAAGAGAAACGCAGTCCTGTGGACAATAATTCTCGAATTCAGGTGGTTCCCAGTGGTGTCTGGGTTCATAAGAGATTAAAAACCACAATATGTGTTCCAAGCCCTCATTCTTTCTGGCCAGGGAAACACATAGCTATCTTAAATTTTCTTCTGCTCCCTGAGCTATATGCTGGCAGCAATCTGACAAGCAAGTAGCCCAACAGCCTATGATATAATTAGTTCTTGGAATAGATTTTATATGCTTCTGAGAAGGTTATGCATCCCCAAACTGTTGCTTTACTTAAGGTCACGATCTTGAGAATTATAATCAATATAGGCTCCAGTTATTCCAGAACACTAAGTATAATAAGACAGCATCCGATGTGAATGAAGAACCCTAGCCACTAACACTGCTATTGAAGAACACTTTGTGATACTTCTGGGAAGGTGGTCTCATTTGAGTGTGTTCTTGCCAATTGGTGCTGCAGCATAATGATTCTCTTCAACTCGACTTCTGTCTTCTTTCAGAGTGAATTCACTCACAGCTTACATGTTACCATTCTGCCAAATGGTCTACAGTGTGTCAAAAACAGTATGATAATTTGTCTGACGTAATAATGTATCTTTTCACATAAATGCAAGAGATTAAAAACATTGCTTTATTCAATATATTCTTTTTGAAATGCAGTTTAAATCATGTCTTTACTTAAAATAATTTTTCTACTTTGTTCTTTAAATTTTGTTTGTTTGTATAATGAAGTAACACTGTATATATCTCATACCTGTGAGAAAAATATTCTACCACAAATCTGTAGATCAATCTCTCACCATTTTTGTTACAATCAAATGTTTTCCTTACCATTATGTTTTAAGTTCTCTTCCTGAACAATTTATATGTGCTTTAGATGAGGCACTTTCACAAGTGTTTTCCTTCCATTCATTAGTACCTACAGTGAGACATCAGAACTTCATAGGACAACAATAAGAAATTAAATAAATGTACGTGGCTAAAGATTCTAAATGTTTTTCTTCTTATTCTAAAGTCTATAACCATCCCAGTATTTCATCTTCTCTTTGAACTAAAAGAAGAAGAAACATAATTTATTTAATGATATACCTTAAAGGTTTATAAATGTTACAATGAGTACTAGAAAAGAGTGTGGAAGACGATTGGAAGTCATTAATGGGTGGCATAGGAAGATATTGATACATTACTAACAACAAAGCCTTTGACATATCAAAATGTTTTTATAATCAGTTGCATGATTGGCATGAGAACCATCTCCAAAAATGGTCTAGTCAAGGACTTGTAAGATCTACTTGAAAGAAACAGATTTTAGTATACAAATTTCCACTTGGAAATTTTCCATTATTAATAATTATATATAAGAAACTTAGATTTCTGTAATTGTATATTGAAGACTTGCTATTTAAAAATTACTATTTACTTGACACATATTTTGTTTCATGTAGTTATGGACACCTAATAAATGCAGGCTATAAATGAAAAGGATGACTTATAGAATTATCTGAACTTTAAATGAAAAGATAAACTATATTCACAAAATCATACAGAATAAATTTAATAAGAACAGAATGAAATAGGTAGTAACATAGTCTTGCTAAGCTGTGTATATGAATAAATACACACACACACACACACACACACACACACACGCACACACAATTTGTTTTATTTCAGAGAGGGAAATTCACCAATATTAGGCAATTTAATTTAAATCAGTCTAGTTACTACACTACAATGTTGTAAAAAAAATAGCCTTCTTCAAGAGTATTGATATTGTTAAGGTAAATACTGAATGTCTCCTTAAGCTATTAAAATGAAACTATAAAGAATGCTGTGCAAATTGTAAAGGACATGGCTTGTTGGAACTGCAACTTTATATCTAGTCAAAAGGTAGTTATAAAAGAGTGGTGAGTATCTTTAAAATTTTATAGGTGCAGCCCTACCATTATGTATTTTGGGGTTTGAATTATCATTAATTTTGTAATAAATGAAATCCCATTTGATTAAAACTATTTATAAAGTAAAATCATGACCAATAGTAGTCAAATAATATTAACTTACAAAAAATAAGACTTACAAAGTTCTCTGGACAGCTCAATAGTCAAGACATTTTTTCCACATATTTAGCTAGACTGAAGAAAAATTATGAATGAATGTATGTATGTATGTATGTATATATATACATTTGTATGTGTGTGTCTTGTGTTTTTGTGTGTGTCTGTGTGTCTGTTTGCATTCATACCATAATAAAATATATTCCATCTCTGTACACATGTATTCACATTTATTGTACACTTGTTTGTATTTGTAGGATAATGTAGATTTTAAAGTAGTTTAATAAGTGAGAGTCTAATTCCAACAGTAGGCATTTATATAACATTTTTGTTCCATCTTGGACTTTAATATTAGGTATAAAATTTAATCATTGAATAAAACTGAATTTAGTACATAGAAGGCACACTGACATTAGCCTTACAAAAACGTTTTTAACCATTTTTAAAGTCATGAGAGTGTAGAGAGTATTCTTCTATTCAGTGCAGTCTACAATGGCTCATTTGTTTTCTTAAGCATCTATACATACTAGAAATATTGTTTGTAACCAGTTTACAATTCAAGTCATACTATTTCTTCTAATGGTGTAAATAATTGAACTTGATAGTGTAATTGTAGTCTGTTTGAAGTCATTTAAATATCCAGGAGTAAAGCCAAGATTTTAAACCAGCTTGAGGCCTACAAAATCAATTTTCATTGTAATGTACTCCGAAGCTTTGCATACAATATATTGGCTAAGCAACCATACCTATTAATAACATGATACATAAATTTAAAGATGGACAGATGGCTCATAACAAACAATCAAGTTATCTCATCACATTTTTGTAGGAAATACAGTTTAGAATGTTTAAACTATGGATTATGGCCTACTGAACAACATTTTATTGATGGATATAAATGGATCAAAATATGGTAAAAAATCGGCAGACACATGCTGGACTTTTTTTCATGAAATATAGGTAGATTTACATCAACAATTAGATTTTTCTTGTAATCATTACAGCACAGACCTTTGTAACTTTCTCATATAAATACAAACATTCACAAAAATAATTTTGAATACAAATTTGTCGAGAAGGGAAATATAATAAATCTACATTTTTTAAAATTTTGGTTGCTGTGCGTGATTTTCTGTCAAGAACATTCTGAGTAGAAATGGTAGGAAACTTAAACATTCTTTGAGGGTCTATAATGGCTTTAGGAATAGATTACCAGTGTAATTGGCAGACTGAGTAAATTAAAGAGCAGTCCTGTCAATGATGACCTTGATTTGTATTTCTAAAGCCAAAATAAAACTAAGTGGAATAAAAAGTAATAGTTTCTCTCTGTCTGTCTTGTAGGAAATCACCCGCTGATTTTAGACAAAGTTCACACTAGGACATGCATCCCAAAGACACAGTGCTTCTTGAAAATATGGTCGAAGTGGTCAAGTAAGGTTCAGCTTAACATCAACCTCACTTGAATGTATCCTGAGAGGTCTCTCTCTCTCCATATTCACTGACTGATTGTGAATCACTTGAATCATTCCCATCTCCATAACTGTGTGGACTTATTGATTCTGTTTCTATGGAAATCTTTGTTAATTCAATCAGCAAAATTTAACTATGGCTGACTATTTCCTTTTGCGTTTGCATTTCTAAAAATGATTTTAATCAGGTTCCTATGCTTAAAAATTATTTTCATGAAAGTGAGCATACATTTTTCTTATTTTAACTTCATTTAGTCTTTATATATTTTTGTTTTCACTTTACATACATATTGCTGCTCCCTCCCAGTCACCCCCTCCCACAATCCTCTTTCCCAGTTCATCATCCAGTTCTCCTCAGAGCTGTTGGGGGTTCCCTGGGTATCCTTTCATCCTGGTACATAATGTCTCTGAGAAGCTAGACGTATTTTCCCATTGAGGCCATACAAGGCAGCCGAGCTAGAAGAATGTATCCCAAATATAGACAACAGGTTTTGGGATAATCCTGCTCCAGTTGATCGGGACCCACATGAAGAGCAAGCTGCACATCTGCTCCATGTGTGCAGGGAAGCCTGGGTCCAACCCATGTAGTGAGCATACATATTTAAATACTCAGTTTTAATTAGTTGATACATTGTAAAATTATATTTACATACATATATATATATATATATATATATATAAAATAGATAATTTATTTAGCAGTTCTGTTCCAAGGCCTATTCTACTCCTTGCTTAAACAGAAATAAAATCAATTTTCTCCAATTCATAGAGAAAATTGGAAGTGCTGAACAAACTAAAACTCAATGATTTTGCTTCACCATAATATCATATTCCTTCACTCATTCCTACTTAAGGATTGTTCACACAGTCCTGTTCCCTTGTCATAGTTAACTCCCATGGCTACCAAAATCACATCCCACAGCCTGAGAGAATCTTGCACAGAGTTTTGAGCATCTTACCCAAGTAATTATGTTCATTCCAGTTGTGACACCTTTGCACCCCAACCCAAGTCCCTGTTGACTGAGGATCTCAGTGTCTGAATTTCTATGTATATTTCCAGGTATGGATTTAGTGAATTCTGTGTATATTCCCTTTCCCCCACCAGTTAAGGGCTTGCTGGAGCTCTATCTACCTCTTCTAGTTATCACTGTCAATTCTTTCTTTGATTTTATCCCCCCACCCCCTAGGGAGCCCATGGCTTCTGAGATTATACAGTGAGACTCAGCTAACTCTAAAGAAATAATCAAGACCAAAGCAGAAACTCATGAGATAGATATAAAAAAGCAGTACATTAATACTGGTGCATAGGAGACAGGCAGAAAGGGTGCATCTCTGAGTTTAAGACCATTGTAGTCTACATACTGCATTTTAGGACAAACATGTCTCCGTAGAGAGATACTGCCTCAGGAACAAATACATACAACATAAAAATCAAACAACAACATCAACAAAAACCCACAAACAAACCAGCAAAAAAGAAAACCATAAAATAATCAGTGAAGAAAAGTTTAGATACCTTGAAATGATTAACTGCGGTGACAAACTCAATTAACCTAAAAAAGAGAAAACTCAAATTCATAATGTTAGAGCTAAACAATGAGATATTATAATAAATATCAATGAAACATAATCATGGGGACATTTTCTAAAGCCTTTATGTCATTATGTTGAAATATCTAAAATCAAAGTGTGGATCTTTTGCTCATTTTTAAGTTTAGATTTCTTAACTAGGGCTGTCCATAAAGTATGGGAAAAGAAAAGGAGGAGTCACGGCCCAGACCATTAAAAATGCCAAAGGAGGAGTCACGGCCCAGACCATTAAAAACGCCTTCAGATTCTAACTTGGAAACAGGAAAACTTTCTATGTAGCTACTCACAAAAGTTGCTGAAAAAAAAGAAAGAAGTAGTTAAAGGGAGAAATCAATTTTGTATTTCTGGTTAACATTCCAATGACATGACAGTGGGGGAGAACAAAGAATGAATGAACTTGAAGCAGCTGGTTACGTCATATGCCTAATCAGAAATAGAGATCAGGAATATGTAGCACACACTCAACTCTCTTTCTCGATTTCTAGATCCGAGGTCATCAATTCACAAGGTAGACAGTTAGTTCCAAGTAACAAAATCAAAAGAATACCCCAGAGGCATGCCTAAAGGCCTAAGTCCCAAGGAACTGTAGATTCTTAATAATTAACAGTTAACATCAACCTTCATATAAAATATGTGTTGTATTGGGTTGTTCCTTATATCAGTAGCCTCTAGTTTTGAGACTGATTTTAAAAATGAATTTGTTAGTTGAGGGATAAAATTACCAAAATATTATAAAATAGAGTTAAAATAAACTAACCTTATTAATTAACTTGCTTTATTACTCTTTCTTCCTCTAGTTTCCAAGAGTTAGTCTGTGATAAACATATCAACCTGGAAATTGCAGCAGAAGAGTGGCAGCCCCTCACCAGATGATTGACAGAGCAAGGTCTGTCAATGGTTCCAACTTGTTAGATTTCAAACCTGGGATAAAAGGCTGAGATGGATTAAGTGTTTTGTGACAATAATTTCCATTGGATAACTCCAAGTGAAATGGAAATCGAGTCAGAGAGAAAAAAATCTTCCAAATCACAGAGGAAAGGTATCCCTTGTCTTTGTGATTCGGAACCAGTGGAGTGAGAACAATTTCCTGTCACACAGTTGTGGTTTTTGTAGTAAGAGCAAACAAAGTAGGCAGCTCAGGGTAAAAGTTTCCAGTTGAAGGACAGGGCAGAGAGCAGGAGGAAAGGGAGATTTGGGGAATGGAAAAATGAAAAAGAAAAGGAAAAGATAGATGATAGGTAGGTAGATAGATAGATAGATAGATAGATAGATAGATAGATAGATAGATAGATAGATAGATAGAAGGAAAAGATAGATGATAGGTAGATAGATAGGGGAAGAAGAAGGAAGAAAGAATGAACGAATGAACGAACAAAGGGAAGGACACAACTACTTCTAGGTGTGGGGGAGGAGAATGTTTATTATAGAAAAACGGAGACAGAGACAGAGGCAGGAAAATCTGGGAGAGTCCACAATGGCTATGACCCTGTCTCATGTGAAGAGAAGGGTTAGGGAAGAAAGAGGGAAGAGAAGGAACCAGGTGTAGCAACTAGAGGCTCAAAGAAAATAGATGAAATAACAAACAAACAAATATAAACAGGCAACCAATATGGTTGGATTATACAGGGAAGACAATCTAAAAATAAAGCATCCCAGCCCATTGGCTGGAGAAGTTTAGGGCAGGGGATTGAATACAACAACAAAGAGGGCCCAGTAGCAGGTGGAGACTCAGGAATACAGGCAGAACTTGGCTACCAGGTCTGTTTTTGTTTTTTGTTTGTTTGTTTTTTTTTAATTTTTTTCAAAAATTTTTATCAGATATATCGTTTCAAATGATATTCCCCTTCCCAGTTTCCTGTCCATAAGTCCCCATCCCCTCTCCTCCCTTCCCCCACACGGGTATTCCCCCCATACATCCCTCTTACTGCACCTCAGCCCTTTGTCCTGGGGTGGAGACCTAAGAAAACTGATTATTGGATGATCTTCATAAGAAAATCACACTTTGAGAATACACAGGAGACAACATATGAAATAAAGTAAAGAGTGGAGATTTACATACAAAGTTAGAATACATGTGGATTGTGGATAAGACTGGAGAATTATTCTGTAAAATTTATGATCTTTAAATTTTTCAAATTTTGAATAAAGAGGAGAAATATTTTCCTTTAAAACAATTATCTTTTGTTGTTCTAAGACATCTGTAACAATATGTTAGAAGTTAAGTTTACTATAATTTTGGAATGCATTCAAGTTCTTTATAATAGCATATATCATATTATGTTATAAAGAGATCTGATATAATATCTTTACAATTCAATTTAGTTCTATTTTACTGATAGGTACAATATTTCAAACATCAGGGGGTAATTAATGGTAACTATCCTATCATACTTCTTATCCAAACTGATTAATATAGTAGCTATAAATTAATTCTTATCTGCTTCACTTTAAATTACAGAAAGAAAATCTCATAGATATGTGGGGAAATTTAAAAAGCCATAGACATTTACTTAGATAAATTCAGAGGAGCCGTTAGGCCTCACTTGGTTATATAATTCTTTAAAAGTTATTTTATTTTTAACCTAGAAGCCTACTGTTCACTTAAACCAACTCTTTTTTTGTTTTTATTAACTTGAGTATTTCTTATATACATTTCAAGTGTTATTCCCTTTCCCGGTTTCCGGGCAAACATCCCCTCCCCCCTCCCCTTCTTTATGGGTGTTCCCCTCCCCATCCTCCCCCTCTTGCTGCCCTCCCCCCAACAATCTAGTTCACTGGGGGTTCAGTCTTAGCAGGACCCAGGGCTTCCCCTTCCACTGGTGCTCTTACTAGGATATTCATTGCTACCTATGAGGTCAGAGTCCAGGGTCAGTCCATGTATAGTCTTTAGGTAGTGGCTTAGTCCCTGGAAGCTCTGGTTGCTTGGCATTGTTGTACATATGGGGTCTCGAGCCCCTTCAAGCTCTTCCAGCTCTTTCTCTGATTCCTTCAACGGGGGTCCTATTCTCAATTCAGTGGTTTAAACCAACTCTTCACCAACAATAGTGTTAGGAAGGCAGTCCAAAATGATAGTTGAGATAACTGACTTTGTAAAGTTATAAAGGTTCTGTTACTTTGAACAAGTTATTACCTCAGCCATTTTCTCCTCATATCTGCATTAAATTAAAAAATAAAGCCTTTATTACATATATGCATGCTAAGGAATCTGGTGTGGTTTGAGGTTATTTACCAAACTCAGGTATAAATTGGGTCCTCACTGTGAATTATTACAAAGGTAGTGGCATAATCTGAAAAATATATTAGGAAACTACAACTCTGGGAAATGATTAAAGTTATTTATGGCTATAAGGGAGGTACCTAATGCAACAGCACTAGCATAACAACTTTAAGAGACAAAACAAAACAAAAATGTGATTAGGTTCCTAGAATTGTGCTGTGCTGTCCTTAGAGCCATTCTTGAATTTTGCAGAAAGATTCTGGTATTTAGAAACGATACCTTAGTCATTCTTCTATTGTAGTGCAGAAACACCATGACCAAGACAACTCATACAAAGGAAAGCATTTAATTAGAGACTTGCTTAGAGTTTTAGAGGTTTATTTAGAACATTATCATCATGGAAAAGAGTGTGCCAGCATGCATGGACTGAAAAAAATAGCTGAAAGTCAATACCTGATCCATAAGGAAAGAGAGAGAAAGAGGAGAGAGAGAGAGAGAGAGAGAGAGAGAGAGAGAGAGAGAGAGAGAGAGAGAGAGAGAGAGAGAGCCTGAACCTGGTAAAGACTTTTGAAATGTACCAGTTTTCCTTTCTAGTTTGTGTCCCTTTGACTTCCTTTTGTTGTCTGGCTAGGATTTCAAGTCGTATATTGAATAAGTAGGGAGAAAAAGGGCATCCTTGTCTAGTCCCTGATTTTAGTGGGATTGCTTCAAATTTCTCTCCATTTAGTTTGATGTTGGCTACTGGTTTGCTGCATATTGGTTTTAATATGTTTATGTATGGGCCTTGAATATCCTGAAGGGGAGTTGAATTTTGTCAAATGCTTTCTCAGCGTCTAATGAGATGATCATGTGTTTTTTTCCCTTTGAGTTTGTTTATATAGTGGATTATGTTGATGGATTTACATATACTGAACCATCCCTGCATCCCTAGGTTGAATCCTACCTCATCTAGATGGATGATCTTTATGATGTGTCCTTGAATTCAGTTTACTAGAATTTTTTTTAGTATTTTTGCTTTGATATTCATACGGGAAATTGGTCTGAAGTTCTCTTTTTTTGGTGGGTCTTTGTGTGGTTTAGGTACAAACATAACTGTGGCTTCATAGAAGGAATTGGATAGTGTTTCCTCTTTTTCTATTTTGTGCAATAGTTTGAAGAGCAATGTTCTTTGAAGTTCTGGTAGAATTCTGCACTAAACCCATCTGGTCCTGGGATTTTTTGGTTGGGAAACTGTTAATGACTGCTTCTATTTATTTATGAGTTATGAGACTCTTTAGGGGGTTTATCTGATCCTGATTTAACTTTAGTATCTGGTATACGTCTAGAAAATAGTTTATTTCCTACACATTTTTGAGTGTTCTTAAGTATAGGCTTTGCAGTAGGATCTGATAATTTTTTTAATTTCTTCAGTTTCTGATATTACATCTCCCTTTTCATTTCTGATTTTGTTTACTTAGATACTGTCTCTGTGCCCCTGGATAGTCTGAATAAGGGTTTGTCTCTCTTGGCGATTTTCTCAAAGAACCAGATCCTGGTTTTGTTGATTCTTTGCATAGTTCTTTTTGTCTCTACTTGGTTGATTTCAGTCCTGAGTTTGATTCTTTCCTGGTATCTACTCCTCCTGAGTGAATTGGCTTCTGTTTATTCTAGGGCTTTCAGGTGTGTTGTCAAGCTGTTGGTGTATGCTGTCTCCAGTATCATTTTGGAGGCACTCAGAACTATGAGTTTTCCTCTTAGTACTGCTTTCATGGTGTGACATACGTTTGGATATGTTGTACCTTCATTTTCATTAAATTCTGAATAGTCTTTATTTTCTTTCTTTACTTCTTTCTTGACCAAGTTATCATTGAGTAAAGCAATGTTCAGCTTCCATGTGTGTGTGGGCTTTCAGTATTTTTTTTTGGTGTTGAAGACCAGCCTTAGATCATAGTGATCTGAAAAAAATGAATGGGAATCAATTCTTCTTGTATCTTTTGAGAACTGTTTTGTGACAGATTATTTGGTAAGTTTTAGAGAAGGTACCATGAGGTGCTGAGAAGGGAGACTTTTTTTTGGTTTAGGTTGAAATGTTCTATAGATGTCTCTTAAAACCATTTGGTTCATAAGTTTTGATAGTTACTCTATGTTTCTGTTTAGTTTCTGTTTCCATGATGTGTCTGTTCATGAGAGTGGGGTGTTGAAGTCTTCCACTATTATTATGTGAGGTAAAATGTGTGCTTTGAGCTTTAGTAAGATTTCTTTTATGAATGTAGGTGTCCTTGAATTTGGAGCATAGATGATCAGAATTGAAAGTTCATATTGGTAGATTTTTCATTTGATGCTTATAAAGTGGACTTCCTTGTCTTTTTTGATAACTTTTGATTGAAAGTCGATTTTATTTGATATTACAGTGGATACTTTGGCTTGTTTCTTGGGACCATTTGCTTGGAAAATTTCCAGCCTTTTACTCTGAGGTAATGTCTGGCTTTGTCACTGAGCTGTACTTCCTTTATGTCACAAAATGGTGGGTCCTGTTTACCTATCCAGTCAGTTAGTTTATGTTTTTTTTTTTTTTTTTGGAGAATTGAGTTCATTAATATTAAGAGATACTAAGAAATAAGGATTGTTGTTTTCTGTTATTTTTGTGGTTAGAGGTGGAATTATGTTTGTGTAGCTATCTTCTTTTGAGCTTATTGTAAAAAGAGTAATTTCTTGCTTATTCTAGGTTATAGCTCCCTTCTTGTATTGGAGTTTTCCATCTATCATCATTTGTAGGTCTGGATTTGTGTGAAGATATTGTGTAAATTTGTTTTTGTCATGGAATATCTTTGTTTTTCCATTTACCATAATAGAGAGTTTAGTGGGTATAGTAGCCTGTGCTGGCATTTGGGTTCTGTTACAGTCAATATGACATCTGCCCAGGATCTTCTGGTTCTTACAGCCTCTGGTGAGAAGTGTGGTGTAATTCTGTTAGTTCTTTCTTTATATGCTACTTGATTTTTCTTCTTACTGCTTTTAATATTCTTTCTATTTTTCTTTTCTTTTCTTTTCTTTTTTTTTGTCTGTGTTTGGTGTTTTGATTATCACATGATGGAAGGAATTTCTTTTCTGGTCCAGTCTATTTGGAGTTCTCTAGGCTTCTTTTTGTTTGTGGGCATCTCTTTCTTTAGGTTAGGGAAGTTTTCTTCTATACTTTGTTGAAGATATTCAGTGGCCCTGTAAGTTGGGAATTTTCAATTTCTTCTATACCTATTATCCTTAGTTTTGGTCTTCCCATTGTGTCCCGGATTTCCTGGATTTTTTGGGTTAGGAGAGGTAAAAATATCACTCTTTGCAGATGATATGATAGTATACATAAGTGACCCCCAAAATTCCACCAGAGACCTACTAAACCTGATAAACAACTTCAGCAAAGTAGCTGGATATAAAATTAACACAAGTAAATCAGTAGCCTTACCCTACAAAAAGGATGAAGAGATTGAGAAAAAAATTAGGTAAATGACGGCCTTAGCAATAGTCACAAATAATATAAAATGCCTTAATGTCACTCTAACTGAGCAAGTGAATGAACTATATGACAAGAAATTCAAGTCTCTGAAGGAAAAAAAATCAAAGATCTCAGAAGATGGAAAGACCTCCTATGCTCAGTGATTGGCAAGATTAATATAGTAAAAATGGCGATCTTACCCAAAGCAATCTACAGATTCAATAGAATCCCCATCAAATTTCCAACTCAATTTTTCATAGAGTTAGAATAAGCAATTTACAAATTTATTTGGAGTAACAAAAAACCAAGGATAGCAAAAAAAGTATTCTCAACACAAAAAGAACTTCTGGGGTAATCACCATACCTGACCTCAACCTGTATTATAGAGCAATCGTGACAAAAATAAAAAAAAAATGGTACAGATATTGGTACAGAGACAGGTAAGTAGATTAGTCAAGTAGAGTTGAAGATTCAGAAATGAACCCACATACCTATGGTCATTGATCTTTGACAAAGGAGCTAAAATAATCCAGTGAGAAAAAGAGAGCATTTTTAACAAATGGTGCTGGTTTAGCTGGAGGTCAGCATGTAGAAGAATGCAAACTGATCCATTCTTATCCCCTTGTACAAAACTCAAGTCCAAGTAGATCAAGGACCTCCCCATAAAATCAGATATACTGAATCTAATAGAAGAGAAAGTGGGGAAGTGCCTTGATCAAGTGAGCACAGGGGAAATTTTCCTAAACATAATACCAATTACTTATATTCTAAGACCAAGAATATAAAAGTGAGACCTCATAAAATTGCAAAACTTCTGTAAGGCAAAGGACACAGTCAATCGGACAAAATGGCAACCAACAGATTGCGAAAGATCTTTACCAACCCTACATCTGATGAAAGGCTAATATCCAATATATACAAGAACTCAATAATTTAGACTTTAGAGAATTTAATTATCCTATTAAAATGGGGCACAGAACTAAACAAAGAATTCTCAGCTGAGGAATATCAAATGATTGAGAAGCACCTAAAGAAATGTTCAGCATCCTTAGATATCAGGGAAATGTAAATCAAAACACCCCTGAGATTCCACTTCACAGCAGTCAGAATAGCTAAGATCAAAAACTCAGGTGCCAGCAGATGCTGGCAAGGATGTGGATAAGAAAGAAGACTTTTCCACTGTTGGTTGTATTGCAAGCTGGTAAAACCAGTCTGGAAATCAGATTGTCACTTCCTCAAAAAACTGGACATAGCACTACCTGAGGACCCAGGTATACCACTCCTGGGCATACACCCAAAACATGCTCCAACATATAATAAGGGCACATGCTCCATGTAGTTCATAGCAGCCTTATTTATAATAGCCAGAAGCTAGAAAGAAACCAGATATCCTTCAATAGAGGAATGGATACAGAAAATGTGGTAAATTTACCCAATGCTGTACTTCTCAGCTCTTAAAAACTCATGAAATTCTTAGGCAAATGGATGAAACTAGAATATATCCTGAGTGAAGTATCAGTCAGGAAAGAAAATCCATGATATATACTCACTGATAAGTAGATATTAGCGCCCTTAATCTTGGAATACCTAAGATACAATTACAGACCACATCAAGCTAGAAGAAGAATGACAGAAGTGTGGATGCTTCAGTACTTTAGATAGGGGAACAAAATACTCACAGGGGGAAGTAATGAAACAAAGTGTGGAGTAAAGACTTAAGGAAAGGCCATCCAGTTACTGCCACACATCTGGATCCATTCCATATGCAGTCACCAAACCCAGTCACCATTGGGGATGCCAAGAGGTACATGCTGACAGGATCCTGATATAGTTGTCTCCTGAGAGGCTCTGCCAGAGCCTGACAAATACAAAGAAAGATACTTGCAGCCAACCATTGGACTAAGAACACAGTCCCCAATGGAGGAGTTAGAAAAAGTACTGAGGTAGCTGAGGGGGTTTGCAACCCCAAGGAAGAGCAACAATATCAACCAACCAGACACCCTAGAGCTCCCAAGGACTAAACCACCAATGAAAAACTACACATGGACTGACGTATGGCTCTAGCTACATATGCAGCCAACAGAGGATAGAACTAGACTTGCATCTATGGCAGGAGAGGCCGTTGGTCCTGTGAAGACTCTACCCTCAGTATAGGGGAATGCCAAGGTGGGGTGGTGGGAGGGTGTAGTGGACTACAAAGGGATTTTCAGGAGGGGAAACTTGGATAGGGGATAGCATTTGAAATATAAACAAAGAAAATATCCAATAAAAGAAAATAAAAAAAGAACAAAATGTACCAATTTTGAAAAGCACCAGTGACACGTGTCTTCCATAAAGGTCACACCTCCTAATTAATCCTTTCAAAAAGTTACATTCCTGCTGATTAATCAATCAAATACATGAGCCTATGAGGGTGTCATTTATTCAAACTACTACATTCTACATCCTCACCCCTTATAGGCTTGTAGCCATATCACAATGCATAATGTAATTAGTCTGACTTCAAAATTCTCCGTAGTCTATCACAGCCCCAACAGTGTTTCAAACTCTCGAGATCAGTCTCTTGTGAGACTCATGGCAATGTCTCAACTCTAACTCTGTATTTAAAAAAAATAATAATGGATGGCATACTTCCAACTAAAATAGGACAGAATTCACATTGCCGTTTAAAAAAACAGAAAAAATGGGGAACAATGAAGAAACAGTTGACCAAAGCAAACTGTTCTGATGACAAAATGTTCTTCACATATGCAAAACCTTTCAGGTTTGTTGGCTACAACATACTTCTCTCTCTTTGGTTGGTTCCACATCCAGTCTCCAGCTTTATCAACAGTGTCCCACGACTCTGCCATCTCCAGATTCTTGAGGACTCCAAAATAATACAGGCTTTATGTTCAAGATTTCATGAAAATATCCTTCTGAACCTCCATGCAAGAACACAAATGACATATTCTTTTCTTAGTTGTGGAGGAAGATTCTGAAACTCTTTTGTTGTATTCTTGACTCTAAAGCCAGAAGTGACCCTAAAGTCTGAAGCTGCCAAGTTTTGTTGCTTGATAGGACCTGACACCCTACTTCTGTTACATTTGCATCAGCTTTCTGGATTTTTTGTTTTGCCTTGTTTCTCTTTTTTTTCCCACTGCTGATTCACTTCCTTTAGTTCTTTTCACAAATTGGAAGCTTAGCTAGTCGGGTATTTCCTTGAGACCACCACTGTTGTTATTCTGTTTAGCATCAAACTTTTCTTGAAAAATAAAATAGCTTTTAAGAATATGATAGAGGTCAATAAAGAGAAAATGAATGGACCCCATTAAGAAATCTTTGAAAACACAAAACAGTGGAGAGAAATGAATAAAACTACTCAAGACCAGAAAGTAGAATTTTATCAATGAAAAAAGTCTAAACTGAGAAAAGTGAACATAATTCTCTAGTCATAAAATTGAAAGAAAAGTAGACACATGGCCCCATCTTTAACTAAAAACTGTCTTTCAATTAATAACCTTTTGCAAATGAAAATTTGGTTTTTTTTAAAGTGAGTCTATTGAGGAAACAAATTCCTCTTCCTCCTCCTCCTCATCTTCCTCCTCCTCCTCCTCCTCTTCTTCTTCTATGTTTTTTACAGTCCAGTTGTGATTCCCCTCTGGGTCTGCCCTCTGACTATTCCTCGACCGATACCCCCTTCCCCTTCTCCAAGAGGATGTCCCTATCCCCCAATTCCACCCATCAAGACCTTCCTCCTTGGGGTTTCTTTTCTATCAAGGAGAGGATTAGGTGCCTCTCCTCTCACTGAAGTCAGACCAGGCAGTCCTCTGCTGTATATCTGTTGGGGGCTCATATCAGCTGGTGTATGCTGCCTGGTTGGTGGTTTAGTGCATGAGAGTTCTTGGGGGTCCAGGTTAGTTGAGATTGTTGGTTCTCCTAGAGGGTCACCGTCCTCCTCAGCTTCCTTCAGTTTTACCCTAATTCAACAACAGGGGTCAGCTGTGTCTGTCCATTGGTTGGGTGTAAATATTTGCATTTAACTCTTTCAGCTGCTTGTTGGGTCATTTGGAGGGCAGTCACATTAGGTCCCTTTTTGTGAGCACACTATGTCCTCCGTAATAATGTCAAGCCTTGGGGCCTCCCCATGAGCGGAATCCCAGTTTGGGCCTGTCACTGAACCTCTTTTTCCTCAAGCTCTTCTTCATTTTTGTCCCTGAATTTCTTTCAGACAGGAACAATTATGGGTCAGTTTTGACTGTGGAGTGACAACCCCATCACTCCACTTGATGCCCTGTCTTTCTACTGGGGGTGAGCTCTACAAGTTCTTCTCTCCAATGTTGGGCATTTCATCCCTTAGAGTTCTGAGAGTCTCTCACTTCCCAGGTCTCTGTTCATTCTAGAGGCTCTCCCCACCTCCTACCTCCTAAGGTTGTCTGTTTCCTTTCTTTCTGCTAGCTCTCACGTATTCAGTCCGTCCACCCTCTTCCTCACCCTTCCACTCAGCACTTGATCATGGTCCTCTTTCCCTCTCCCTGTCTGCTCTCCCGCCCAAATGCCTCCCTCCCTCTTCCCCCTCACTCATGATTGCTTTCTTCTCCCTCACAAGTGGGATAGAGGCATCCTCACTTGGGTTCTTAGGCTTTCTAAGCTTCTTAAGTTCCTGGGTATTCTATTCTTTTTGGCTAATATCTGCTTATTAGTGAGTACATACCATGCATGTCCTTTTAGGACAGTTTCTCAATGTCACAATCCTGAAACAAATCAAGATTAATTTTATAGAAAAGAGACTCAAGAGATATCTAATTCTATTTCTCCATAGAACTGATCAATCAGGTACAACAGCAGAGACCTGAAATGGAAGGAAGTTAGGAAGGAAGATCACTGCTGTTCCGTGATTATCATTATAAGCATGGCTGATTTCACTGAACAAAATAATATCTGCTTCTTTTCATTCTAAAGAAATTACTAATTGTTTATAGCTTTCATAACAAAACTACCTATGTACTTGTGCATTTTTTAAGCATTAGGTACTAAAGATTATCAGTTTCTGGCTATTGTAGAAAGACAGTGAGTATGAGAATACAGGTGACATTAGGGTTCAATTAATTCAAATTCTTTACAGAAAATGTGAGTATATGTTATCTAATGAAAGAGGATTGATTTATTATTGCTGACTATATGGAGGTTTTGTTTTAAATACTTTCTCCAAATCTATACTGTCTGTCCTTATAGCTGTATTAATTTATATTCTGACCAAGAACTCACTTCTGACTGTTATATTTGAGCTCTTTGATGAGAGCTGTTTTTCTGGAGTGAGGTGCTATATTGTCTATTGAAATGTAAGATTTACCTTAAATTTTACTTTAGCTATTTAGTTTCCTTATGTATTCTTTTTATGAATCTCTTGCCAGGAATATAGGCTTTTTTTTTTTTTTTTTTTTTTTTTTAGTATTTTGTGGATTGTCTCTTTATTCTAGAAACTGCTTTAGTTTTGAGAATATAATATCATTCTGATATAATTTACTGGTCAGGTTTTAAACTTTTATTTTTCTTATCTTTTTTTGGGTGTTCCCCTCCCCATCCTCCCCCCATTACCACACTCCCCCCCCAACAATCACGTTCACTGGGGGTTCAGTCTTCGCAGGACCAAGGGCTTCCCCTTCCACTGGTGCTACTGGTCAGGTTTTAAATCAGCTCACTCTGATTAGACATCTCATGCAAAATATTATCTGTTCTTGTATTCAAAATTAATTTTCTTGTTTATTTCTAGTGGTTTCATACCATCATGCCTCATTTGTATGCCTTTAATTTATTTTGTGTTAAATCTTTATTACCTGTTATATATGATGTTTTAGCTTTATTTTAATTTTTATTTAATTTAATTTTTTAATTTCAGTTTTTCCAACATCATTTTATTTAAAATGATCCTCTTCTTTAATGTACATTTCATAACTAATGTGTGGATTTACTTCTATGATATTTAATTTTGGCATTCATCTATGTATTCTTTTTTATATCAATATGTTCTTTCAATGTTATAGTGTTATCTTATGGGTTGATGCTGTTAGTCTGATAATGCTTGCTTTCTTTTTTTTTCTTCATAATTTCTTGCATACTTTTGCAGAATCATTAAAACATTTGTTTGTTTTTACCTCTGGGAATAACGTCATATAGATTTAATTAGTATTTGTTCAGACAATGCCTTGTATTTTTATTGTAATACATGCACTAAATATGTTCTTAATACCAACAAATCTAAATAATATAATTAGTTAAAAATTGGAAAAAAAGTACCCTCCTCGATCTGATAATTTTCTGTCTTAAGCTACCAATTTTAGGGTTTTTGTGGACAAATGTGTCATATCATATCAGGCAAATACAGTGTATAATTGGACATTTTAATTAAAAACAAATCAAGATCCCGGCCCGCAGCAGCTCTCTGCTCCCAGACCCGGTGAGAGAGAGACCCAACCGCCTGGTCAGGTGGGCACTCCTGAGGCTGCAGAGCAGAAGAGAACACCAACACTGCTCACCCCTGCCCACATCCCTGGCCCAAGAGGAAACTGTATAAGGCCTCTGGGCTCCCGTGGGGGAGGGCCCAGGAGCGGCAGGACCCCTGCCAGAGACACCGCTGGACCCTGAAGGAAACAGACCGGATAAACAGTTCTCTGCACCCAAATCCCGTGGGAGGGAGAGCTAAACCTTCAGAGAGGCAGACAAGCCTGGGAAACCAGAAGAGACTGCTCCCTGCACACACATCTCGGACACCAGAGGAAAAAGCCAAAGACCATCTGGAACCCTGGTGCACTGAAGCTCCCGGAAGGGGCGGCACAGGTCTTCCTGGTTGCTGCCGCTGCAGAGAGCCCCTGGGCAGCACCCCACGAGCGAACCTGAGCCTCGGGACCACAGGTAAGACCAAATTTTCTGCTGCAAGAAAGCTGCCTGGTGAACTCAAGACACAGGCCCACAGGAACAGCTGAAGACCTGTAGAGAGGAAAAACTACACACCCGAAAGCAGAACACTCTGTCCCCATAACTGACTGAAAGAGAGGAAAACAGGTCTACAGCACTCCTGACACACAGGCTTATAGGACAGTCTAGCCACTGTCAGAAATAGCAGAACAAAGTAACACTAGAGATAATCTGATGGCGAGAGGCAAGCGCAGGAACCCAAGCAACAGAAACCAAGACTACATGCCATCATCGGAGCCCAATTCTCCCACCAAAACAAACATGGAATATCCAAACACACCAGAAAAGCAAGATCTAGTTTCAAAATCATATTTGATCATGATGCTGGAGGACTTCAAGAAAGACATGAACACACTTAGGGAAGCACAGGAAAACATTAATAAACAAGTAAAAGCCTACAGAGAGGAATCGCAAAAATCCCTGAAAGAATTCCAGGAAAACACAATCAAACAGTTGAAGGAATTAAAAATGGAAATAGAAGCAATCAAGAAAGAACACATGGAAACAACCCTGGATATAGAAAACCAAAAGAAGAGACAAGGAGCTGTAGATACAAGCTTCACCAACAGAATACAAGAGATGGAAGAGAGAATCTCAGGAGCAGAAGATTCCATAGAAATCATTGACTCAACTGTCAAAGATAATGTAAAGCGGAAAAAGCTACTGGTCCAAAACATACAGGAAATCCAGGACTCAATGAGAAGATCAAACCTAAGGATAATAGGTATAGAAGAGAGTGAAGACTCCCAGCTCAAAGGACCAGTAAATATCTTCAACAAAATCATAGAAGAAAACTTCCCTAACCTAAAAAAAGAGATACCCATAGACATACAAGAAGCCTATAGAACTCCAAATAGATTGGACCAGAAAAGAAACACCTCCCGTCACATAATTGTCAAAACACCAAACGCACAAAATAAAGAAAGAATATTAAAAGCAGTAAGGGAAAGAGGTCAAGTAACATATAAAGGGAGACCTATCAGAATCACACCAGACTTCTCGCCAGAAACTATGAAGGCCAGAAGATCCTGGACTGATGTTATACAGACCCTAAGAGAACACAAATGCCAGCCCAGGTTACTGTATCCAGCAAAACTCTCAATTAACATTGATGGAGAAACCAAGATATTCCATGACAAAACCAAATTTACACAATATCTTTCTACAAATCCAGCACTACAAAGGATAATAAATGGTAAAGCCCAACATAAGGAGGCAAGCTATACCCTAGAAGAAGCAAGAAACTAATCGTCTTGGCAACAAAACAAAGAGAATGAAAGCACACAAACATAACCTCACATCCAAATATGAATATAACGGGAAGCAATAATCACTATTCCTTAATATCTCTCAATATCAATGGCCTCAACTCCCCAATAAAAAGACATAGATTAACAAACTGGATACGCAACGAGGACCCTGCTTTCTGCTGCCTACAGGAAACACACCTCAGAGACAAAGACAGACACTACCTCAGAGTGAAAGGCTGGAAAACAACTTTCCAAGCAAATGGTCAGAAGAAGCAAGCTGGAGTAGCCATTCTAATATCAAATAAAATCAATTTCCAACTAAAAGTCATCAAAAAAGATAAGGAAGGACACTTCATATTCATCAAAGGAAAAATCAACCAAGATGAACTCTCAATCCTAAATATCTATGCCCCAAATACAAGGGCACCTACATACGTAAAAGAAACCTTACTAAAGCTCAAAACACACATTGCACCTCACACAATAATAGTGGGAGATTTCAACACACCACTCTCATCAATGGACAGATCATGGAAACAGAAATTAAACAGTGATGTAGACAGACTAAGAGAAGTCATGAGCCAAATGGACTTAACGGATATTTATAGAACATTCTATCCTAAAGCAAAAGGATATACCTTCTTCTCAGCTCCTCATGGTACTTTCTCCAAAATTGACCATATAATTGGTCAAAAAACGGGCCTCAATAGGTACAGAAAGATAGAAATAATCCCATGCGTGCTATCGGACCACCACGGCCTAAAACTGGTCTTCAATAACAATAAGGGAAGAATGCCCACATATACGTGGAAATTGAACAATGCTCTACTCAATGATAACCTGGTCAAGGAAGAAATAAAGAAAGAAATTAAAAACTTTTTAGAATTTAATGAAAATGAAGATACAACATACTCAAACTTATGGGACACAATGAAAGCTGTGCTAAGAGGAAAACTCATAGCGCTGAGTGCCTGCAGAAAGAAACAGGAAAGAGCATATGTCAGCAGCTTGACAGCACACCTAAAAGCTCTAGAACAAAAAGAAGCAAATACACCCAGGAGGAGTAGAAGGCAGGAAATAATCAAACTCAGAGCTGAAATCAACCAAGTAGAAACAAAAAGGGCCATAGAAAGAATCAACAGAACCAAAAGTTGGTTCTTTGAGAAAATCAACAAGATAGATAAACCCTTAGCCAGACTAACGAGAGGACACAGAGAGTGTGTCCAAATTAACAAAATCAGAAATGAAAAGGGAGACATAACTACAGATTCGGAGGAAATTCAAAAAATCATCAGATCTTACTATAAAAACCTATATTCAACAAAATTTGAAAATCTTCAGGAAATGGACAATTTCCTAGACAGATACCAGGTATCGAAGTTAAATCAGGAACAGATAAACCAGTTAAACAACCCCATAACTCCTAAGGAAATAGAAGCAGTCATTAAAGGTCTCCCAACCAAAAAGAGCCCAGGTCCAGACGGGTTTAGTGCAGAATTCTATCAAACCTTCATAGAAGACCTCATACCAATATTATCCAAACTATTCCACAAAATTGAAACAGATGGAGCACTACCGAATTCCTTCTACGAAGCCACAATTACTCTTATACCTAAACCACACAAAGGCACAACAAAGAAAGAGAACTTCAGACCAATTTCCCTTATGAATATCGACGCAAAAATACTCAATAAAATTCTGGCAAACCGAATTCAAGAGCACATCAAAACAATCATACACCATGATCAAGTAGGCTTCATCCCAGGCATGCAGGGATGGTTTAATATACGGAAAACCATCAACGTGATCCATTATATAAACAAACTGAAAGAACAGAACCACATGATCATTTCATTAGATGCTGAGAAAGCATTTGACAAAATTCAACACCCCTTCATGATAAAAGTCCTGGAAAGAATAGGAATTCAAGGCCCATACCTAAACATAGTAAAAGCCATATACAGCAAACCAGTTGCTAACATTAAACTAAATGGAGAGAAACTTGAAGCAATCCCACTAAACTCAGGGAGTAGACAAGGCTGCCCACTCCCTCCCTACTTATTCAATATAGTTCTTGAAGTTCTAGCCAGAGCAATCAGACAACAAAAGGAGATCAAAGGGATACAGATTGGAAAAGAAGAGGTCAAAATATCACTATTTGCAGATGACATGATAGTATATTTAAGTGATCCTAAAAGTTCCACCAGAGAACTACTAAAGCTGATAAACAACTTCAGCAAAGTGGCTGGGTATAAAATTAACTCAAATAAATCAGTTGCCTTCCTCTATACAAAAGAGAAACAAGCTGAGAAAGAAATTAGGGAAACGACACCCTTCATAATAGACCCAAATAATATAAAGTACCTCGGTGTGACTTTAACCAAGCAAGTAAAAGATCTGTACAATAAGAACTTCAAGACACTGAGGAAAGAAATTGAAGAAGACCTCAGAAGATGGAAAGATCTCCCATGCTCATGGATTGGCAGGATTAATATAGTAAAAATGGCCATTTTACCAAAAGCAATCTACAGATTCAATGCAATCCCCATCAAAATACCAATCCAATTCTTCAAAGAGTTAGACAGAACAATTTGCAAATTCATCTGGAATAACAAAAAACCCAGGATAGCTAAAGCTATCCTCAACAATAAAAGGACTTCAGGGGGAATCACTATCCCTGAACTCAAGCAGTATTACAGAGCAATAGTGATAAAAACTGCATGGTATTGGTACAGAGACAGACAGATAGACCAATGGAATAGAATTGAAGACCCAGAAATGAACCCACACACCTATGGTCACTTGATTTTTGACAAAGGAGCCAAAACCATCCAATGGAAAAAAGATAGCATTTTCAGCAAATGGTGCTGGTTCAACTGGAGGGCAACATGTAGAAGAATGCAGATCGATCCATGCCTATCACCCTGTACAAAGCTTAAGTCCAAGTGGATCAAGGACCTCCACATCAAACCAGACACACTCAAACTAATAGAAGAAAAACTAGGGAAGCATCTGGAACACATGGGCACTGGAAAAAATTTCCTGAACAAAACACCAATGGCTTATGTTCTAAGATCAAGAATCGACAAATGGGATCTCATAAAACTGCAAAGCTTCTGTAAGGCAAAGGACACTGTGGTTAGGACAAAACGGCAACCAACAGATTGGGAAAAGATCTTTACCAATCCTACAACAGATAGAGGCCTTATATCCAAAATATACAAAGAACTCAAGAAGTTAGACCGCAGGGAAACAAATAACCCTATTAAAAAATGGGGTTCAGAGCTAAACAAAGAATTCACAGCTGAGGAATGCCGAATGGCTGAGAAACACCTAAAGAAATGTTCAACATCTTTAGTCATAAGGGAAATGCAAATCAAAACAACCCTGAGATTTCACCTCACACCAGTGCGATTGGCTAAGATCAAAAACTCAGGTGACAGCAGATGCTGGCGAGGATGTGGAGAAAGAGGAACACTCCTCCATTGTTGGTGGGATTGCAGACTGGTAAAACCATTCTGGAAATCAGTCTGGAGGTTCCTCAGAAAATTGGACATTGAACTGCCTGAGGATCCAGCTATACCTCTCTTGGGCATATACCCAAAAGATGCCTCAACATATAAAAGAGACACGTGCTCCACTATGTTCATCGCAGCCTTATTTATAATAGCCAGAAAATGGAAAGAACCGAGATGCCCTTCAACAGAGGAATGGATACAGAAAATGTGGTACATCTACACAATGGAATATTACTCAGCTATCAAAAACAACGAGTCTATGAAATTCGTAGGCAAATGGTTGGAACTGGAAAATATCATCCTGAGTGAGCTAACCCAATCACAGAAAGACATACATGGTATGCACTCATTGATAAGTGGCTATTAGCCCAAATGCTTGAATTACCCTAGATCCCTAGAACAAACGAAACTCAAGACGGATGATCAAAATGTGAATGCTTCACTCCTTCTTTAAATGAGGAAAAAGAATACCCTTGGCAGGGAAGGGAGAGGCAAAGATTTAAACAGAGACTGAAGGAACACCCATTCAGAGCCTGCCCCACATGTGGCCCATACATATACAGCCAGCCAATTAGACAAGATGGATGAAGCAAAGAAGTGCAGACCGACAGGAGCCGGATGTAGATCGCTCCTGAGAGACACAGCCAGAATACAGCAAATATAGAGGCGAATGCCAGCAGCAAACCACTGAACTGAGAATAGGTCCCCTATTGAAGGAATCAGAGAAAGAACTGGAAGAGCTTGAAGGTGCTCGAGACCCCAAAAGTACAAAAATGCCAAGCAACCAGAGCTTCCAGGGACTAAGCCACTACCTAAGGACTATACATGGACTAACCCTGGACTCTGTCCCCATAGGTAGCAATGAATATCCTAGTAAGAGCACCAGTGGAAGGGGAAGCCCTGGGTCCTGCTAAGACTGAACCCCCAGTGAACTAGACTATGGGGGGAGGGCGGCAATGTGGGGAGGGTTGGGAAGGGAACACCCATAAGGAAGGGGAGGGGGGAGGGGGATGTTTGCCCGGAAACCGGGAAAGGGAATAACACTCGAAATGTATATAAGAAATACTCAAGTTAATAAAAATAAATAAATAAAAAAAATAAAAAAAACAAATCAAGCTGTTTGCATGTAGGCTATAAAGAAACTTGCAATCACATGGAAATATTTAGTGAGCGGCTATCATAAATAAGGCATGGTGATAAGTGAACAAAACACAAATCCTCATCTGTGTTTTCTGATTTTGTGGGAAGTATAAACTCAGGAAGTAATATAATAAATAACCTGAAGAATTCTTGTATGTAAAACAATTAGAGTTGAAAGTCATGATCCTTAACATAACGGCATGAATGTTGGTTAGTGGTGCATGTGAGGGGGTTTTCTGTTATGACAGTCGAAGAGTTGAAGTGAAGATCAATGGGAAAATTGTAGCAGACAGTTAAAGATGAAGGGATGATGCCAAAAGTCCTATAGGATAGTGGATAGTGAAGAATGAGGGGATGGTGCCAAGAGCCATCTAGGGCAGCCTAAAAACTAGAACTATCTTCCAGAGATAGTTCTGCCATAGATTAAACTTTACAATGAATTTGCTTCCTTAGGCAAGGCCAAAAAGAATTTCATTTTAGGAAAAATCCTAA
Source organism: Rattus norvegicus (assembly GCF_021556685.1). Lineage (NCBI taxonomy): Eukaryota > Metazoa > Chordata > Mammalia > Rodentia > Muridae > Rattus > Rattus norvegicus. The sequence goes on along the minus strand of NC_141544.1, from coordinate 53,237,870 downwards.
TATGCTTCTCCTGTTATTATTAAGTATGTCACACTGACTAGGTATTGACCCATTCTTTTGAGCATATTTCTGTAGGTTTATGAAGATATACTTCTTGTAGTGATGCTATATAGACAAATAAATAGTGACTCTATAGCATTCTTGACTTGATTCAAATATTTTTAGGAAGAAAGTTCATAGAGATGGTCTTAGTTGCTAGAAAGCTGTAATAAAGTTAGAATAAATAATAAAATGCTCCAAATGTCTCAGAATAGTAAATAAAGGCTGCATAATAAGAAATACAATGAGATTTTAAAATCACACTACAAAGAGAAATAGACTTGCAACAATTTTGTGTTCAAGGTAAAACATTTATCCAAGGATAAAGTCACAGGTGTTCACTATATAAGGCAAAACCATGTAAAAACTGTAGCTTTGAACTTAAATTTTTTTATTTATTTAATGTATATCTGCATGTACACCTGCGTAGGAGGGCATTAGATCTCATTACAGATGGTTGTGAGATACCATGTAGTTGCTGGTAATTGAACTCAGACCCAATGGAAGGACAGCTGGTAGTCTTAACAACTAAGCCATCTCTCCAGACCACTTTTTTTTCCTGCTTAATGTTCATATTCAGACTTTATTTTAAACAAACCAGGAAACATGCTCAGTTTCCCTGATTATGACTCGTCCTCAACAATGAAATGTATTTTCAAAACTCTGGTCCAGGGATGACATGATGTTATTTTTAAATTTTTCTTTTATGGGATCTTTTTATTTTAACATTGTCCAAGTAGCTGCATTGACTCGTGCAGTTAGCTCACTCCTGGATAGGAGAAAACCCTCGTAATTAAAAAGAAAAACTGGTGAGGTGATGGTGGAGCCGGAATAGGGCCGTCATGATCTCTGACTACTTCCTTCCTGGGGCAATGTGTCTCTAGGGAACCGAGAAAAGTGGGTATGGGATGTTTGTCTAGTCTTTTTTTTTTTTTTTTTTTTTTTTTTTTTTTATTAACTTGAGTATTTCTTATATACATTTCGAGTGTTATTCCCTTTCCCGGTTTCCGGGCAAACATCCCCCTCCCCCCTCCCCTTCCTTATGGGTGTTCCCCTCCCAACCCTCCCCCCATTGCCGCCCTCCCCCCATAGACTAGTTCACTGTGGGTTCAGTCTTAGCAGGACCCAGGGCTTCCCCTTCCACTGGTGCTCTTACTAGGATATTCATTGCTACCTATGGGGTCAGAGTCCAGGGTCAGTCCATGTATAGTCTTTAGGTAGTGGCTTAGTCCCTGGAAGCTCTGGTTGCTTGGCATTGTTGTACTTTTGGGGTCTCGAGCCCCTTCAAGCTCTTCCAGTTCTTTCTCTGATTCCTTCAATAGGGGACCTATTCTCAGTTCAGTGGTTTGTCTAGTCTTTAGAGTTGGCGGTTTCCTTGTTGTCCAGGGTCTGTGGAACCATCTGAGGATAGGTCAGAAGGAACAGGTCTAATAGAAGAGTCTGTGTCTGTCAGAGGAGACGAATGTCTGGCGTTTGCTTCACTGGAGCTGTCCTGGGTGTAGTAAGCACCTAGACTTGACAAGATGCTGGATCGCACATATATATTTACTATAGGCAAAGAATAAGATTAAGCATGCTTGGGAGAAAAGAAACTTCTTTTCTTAGATGTACATTTAAAAGCCAGAGGAATCCAACCACTTGGAATAGGGAATAAGTGGGAACTTTAGGCAGATGTACTTATCTGGGTGGAGTCTATTTGGTCAATGAGAGGCAGTTCTGAGTGGGTTTCCTGTAGCTTATAAGTTACAAAAGAGATAACAACCTGAGTTAACAACATAAGATCTGCAGAGCAAGGGAGGAGGGTGAGCATGTGAGTATGTGTGTGGATAGCTGGGACACTGTTGTGCGGGTGGTGGTGTGAACATGCTGGAAAGCTATATTTCTCGAGCACAGGAGCAAAGTCCCAGACAGAAAGAGAGAGCTTGCCTGCAGGTAGCAAGCAGAATACCTGGCAGGATGCAAGGGGCAGGGCCAGACTGGGCTTTCCTGCCACAGAAGCCACAGGCAGAGCACAGAAGGCCCGCCTAAGAGTGCAGCAAGTATAGGGGTCACATGCACTTGGGAAAGCAGGACTCACAGACAAAGTCCCTGTAGAACTGGGCTAGACCAGCTTTTCACTGGCATGAACCAGGAGCTACATGAACAAGGATGAGGAGGTCTGGGGATGGGGCCAGACAGAGATATTGTTTTCTGCTGAGTGAAAATTAAACCAAAACATCCCAGGGAATGGAGACATGTGGCAAAGACCGATAAACGCACGGGCGAGAATAGGGATTAATTGCACCACTGCTGGGGCTACACTCAGAACCAGTGCTCCTGAACCAGAGAGCAGTTTATCCAGGCCGGGACTGGCATTTTAAACTATCTCAAAAAGAGAGGTAGGAAAAGTCCCACCCACGGGAAAAAGCCCTAGAATGAGGGTCAGTGAAATGATCCATCCCCTGGGGCAGTACAGGTAGCTCCAAGCTCAAGAATGCTTCCCTGAGACCCTATGTACACCGTGGAAACTCAAGCCCTGAGGTAAAGAAAGCACACAGAGGTCGAGTAGTTACCACTCACCAACGCGTTCTTGAAGAGGGCAGTCTCCTTGGTGGACAACTGTAAGCAGGGAAGGGGGAGGCCTGCTGGAATGGTGAACGTCCTGAGTCCCATAGCAGCCAGCAGGTGGTGGTGGTCAGATGGCATAGATGGTGTGGCAGAGGGAGCAGCTATGATTGAATTCGGGCCCAACGGTGGGATGAGCAGCTGTGATCTCCAGTGATGTGTCCAGTCCTTCTCACGACAGCCAGCATGAGCTTGCAGCTCACAGTGATGATCAAGTAACCTTGGGCTGGGGGCCAGCAGATGCCACAGTGAGAGCAGCTGGTTCGAGCTCCTTCATACCTCCCCACTGCGGCTTAGCCCAAGGCAGGCTGGAGGCCATGGTGGAGGTGTGCAGGAAGGAAAGACCTATCCTCCTCCTCGCAATCAGCGGTGGGCAGTGGGGCTCAGGGATGTCAAATACCGAGTACTGGTCACCAATGTTGTTTAAACCAAGGCAACAGGTTCCACATAGAAAGATTTAATGGGAGAATGAGACAAGGGGAAGGGACAAGAGAAAAGAGGAGAAAAGAGAAAGAGGATAGAACTTATTGAGTTCGTTGTATACATTAGATATTAACCCTCTATTGGATGTAGGATTGGTAAAGATCTTTTCCCAATATGTTGGTTGCCATTTTGTCCTATCAAAGGGTCCTTTTCCTTACAGAAGCTTTGCAATTTTATGAGGTCCTGTTTGTAGAATCATGATCTTAGAGCACAAGCATTCATCTTCTGTTCAGGAAAATTTCCCCTGTGCCTATGTGTTTGAGGCTCTTCCTCACTTTCCATTATATTTGTTTCAGTGTGTGTGGTTTGATGTGGTTTAAGTACTTGATCCACTTGGACTTAAGCTTTGTACAGGGTGACAATAATGGATCGATTTGCATTCTTCTACATGCTGACCTCCAGTTGAACCAGCACCATTTGTTGAAAATCCTGTGTTTTTTCCATTGGAGGGTTTTAGCTCCTTTGTAAAAATCAAGTGACCATAGGTGTGTAGGCTTATTTCTGGGTCTTCAATTCTATTCCATTGATCTACCTGCCTATCTCTGTATTAATACCATACAGTTGTTTTTTTTTTAAATCACTATTGCCCTGTAATACAGCTTGAGGTCTGGAATGGTGATTTCCACAGAAGTTCTTTTATTACTGAGAACAGTTTTCAAAATCCTGGATTTTTTGTTATTCCAAATGAATTTGCAAATTGCTCTTTCTAACTCTACAAAGAATCGAGTTGGAATTTTGATGGGGATTGCATTGATTCTGTACATTGCTTTTGGCAAGATGACCATTTTTACTATATTAATTCTGTCAATCCATGAGCATTGGAGATCTTTCCATTTTCTGATGTCTTCTGAGGGCTGGAATTGTTTAAATATATTGTGTAAATCTGTTTTTGTCACGAAATAACTTGTTTTCTCCATCTATGTTAACTGAGAGTTTTGCTGTATATAATAGCCTAGGCTGGCATTTGTGTTCTCTTAGGGTCTGTATGACATCTGCCCAGGATCTTCTGGCTTTTATTGACTCTGGTGAGAAATCTCGTGTAATTCTAATAGGTCAGCCTTTATTTGTCACTTGACCATTTTCCCTTACTGCTTTTAATATTTTTTCTCTGTTTTGTGCATTTGGTGATTTGACTATTATGTGACAGGAGGAATTTCTTTTGTGGTTCAATCTATTTGGAGTTCTGTAGGCTTCTCCTATGTTCATGGGCATCTCTTTCTTTAGGTTAGGAAAGTTTTCTTCAATAGTTTTGTTGAAGATATTTACTAGTGCTTTAACTTGGGAGTCTTTGCTCTCTTCTATACCTGTTCCCCTTAGGTTTAGTCTTCTCACTGTGTTCTGGATTTCCTGGTTGCTTTGGGTTAGGAAAGTTTTTGCATTTTTTTGACTATTGTGTAAATATTTTTAATGTTTTGCCCCTGAGATTCTCTTTTTGGTCTCTTGTTTTGTGTTGGTGATCCTTGAATCTATGGCCCTTGATCTCTTTTCTAGGTTTTCTATCTCAAGGGTTGTCTCTCTTTGTGATTTCTTTATAGTTTCATTTTTAAACCCTTGATGGTTTTGTTCAATCTCTTCACCTCTTTGTTTGTATTTTCCTATAATTCTTTAAGCTATTTTTGTATTTCATCTTTAAGGGCTTCTACTTGTTTAACTGTTTTTTTTTTCCTGTATTTCTTTAAGGGAGTTAATTTGTCCTTCTTAAAGTCCTCTAACTTCATCGTGAGATGTAATTTTAAATCCAATTCTTGCTTTTCCAGTGTGTTGGGGTATCCAGGACTTGCCATGGTGGGAGAACTGGGTTCTGGTTATGCAAGTAGCCTTGGTTTCTGTTGTTTATGTTCTTGTGCTTACCTCTTGCTATCTGGATATCTCTGATGTTAGTTGGTCTTGTTGACTCTGACTGCAGCTTGTCCTTCCTGTGGGCCTGTGATGTTATGTGTGAGGGCAGCTCTCCTGGGAGACCAGCTCTTTCTAGGCAGGATTTGGGTCCAGAGGTTCTGTGAGCACAGCCTTAGCTCTGGGTGCAGATGGAGACCTGAAGGATCCTGCTCTGAAGTTCAAGTGCCCTGTGTGCTCCTGGCTGGTCCCTCTTTGGACAATTATTAGAGTGATGGGGGTCTCACCTGTGGGCTTAGGTTTGTGAGCACTCCTGGGAGACTAGCTCTCTCCAGGCAGAATTTGGGTCCAGAGGGCTATGGATAGCCTTAGTTCTGGGTGCAGATGGAGCCCATCCAGCCTGCTTTGAACTCTTAATGAATATATTATAATGAAACACTGTTTCAAACTTAATTTTAACTCCCATTTTAGGTAACATTTTATCTGTGATACAACTTTCTAAATAACTTTTTCTCTAAGGAGGTATAAAAAGACCAGAGAAAGTAATAAAGTTGTGGGTTGACTGTTTGGCTTGGGGAACTTTGACTCATCCATCCATCCATCCATCCATCCATCCATCCATCCATCCATCCATCCATCCATCTATCCGTGCATCCAAAAGTATGTTTCTGTTTGTCTATATGTTTTTGTGTAGGGTATATATGTGTGTACATGAGCATGCATAAATACTTGAGGAGTTGACTGTGACAGACAGTTGAGTCCTGCCAGAGTGTGGGTGTATGAATGTTTGAATATATTTGTGTTTATGCATATTTAACTTTATAAAGCATCTTAATTCTTTTCATTTCATTCCTACCTGGTTCTCAAAGAGTTAACCAGTGTAGCCATAAAAGCTTTTGGCTGACTTACCAGAGAAAGGATTACTAGCAACAAATCCTTTTACTTAATTCACTGCTATTGAACAGCATGTGCTATTCACCATATTAAAATCTGCTTATTAAAACACCAGTAACAAAGAGTTAAGTTTTTAGTGCTTAATGAAGCACAGAACAGTAAGAAAGAGTCAAGTTTCCCAAGAACTTATTTAAGCATTAAAAGTTAAATAAGCACAGAGTTATAATGTTTAATAAAGCACAGAGTTAAAGAGAAGACAATATTTTTTAACCACAGAATAAGCAAGGAGGTGTTAGAATGTTCTAAAAGTAATCAGCATGACTTCAGGGATGGTGATTCCCCTAGCAGTTCTTTTATTGTTAAGGATTGTTATTGCTATTCTGGTGTTTTTTGCCTTTCCAGATGAATATGAGAATTGCTCTTTCCATCTCTTTGAAGAATTGTGTTGGGATTTTAATGGGGATTCCATTATATCTACCTTTGATAGAATGGTCATTTTTACTTTGCTAATTCTGCCAATCCATGAGCATGGGAGATTTCTCCATTTTCTGAGACCTTCTTTGATTTCTTTCTTGAGAGTCTTGAAGTTATTGCTATACAGTTCTTTTACTTGTTTGGCTAGAGTTACCTCAAGATATTTTATATTGTTTATGGCTATTGTGAAGGGGGTTGTTTCCCTAATTTTTTTACAGTCTGTTTATAATTTGTATAAAGGGAGGCTACTGATTTATTTGAGTTAATTTTATATCCTGCCACTTTGTGAAGTTGTTTATCAACTGAAAAAGTTCTCTTGGCAGAATTTTTTGGGTTGTATATGTATACTATCATGGCATCTGCAAATAGTGAACCATTATTTCTTCTTTGCTAATTTGTATCCTCTTGATCTCTTTTTGTTGTCTTACTGTTCTAGCTAGCACCTTGAGTACCATATAGAATAGATATGGGGAGAGTGGACATTATTGTCTTGTCCCTAATTCAAATATCTCTCCATTTAATTTGATATTGACAGTTAGTTAACAGTAGGTTGCTTTTATTATGTTTAGGTATGGGTCTTGAATTCCCGATCTCTCCAATATTTTTAACATAAAGAGGTGTTGTACTTTGTCAAATGTTTTTCAGCATCTAATGAGGTGATTAGTGAAGTGATCTTTGAGTTTGTTTATATAGTGGATTATGCTAATGGATTTTCATTTATTGACCCAACCTTGCATGCCTGGGATGGAGCCTACTTGATCATGGTGAATAATGGTTTTGATGTGTTCCTGGGTTTGGTTTTCAAGAATTTTATTGAGTATTTTTGCATTGATATTCATAAGTGAAATTAATCTGAAGTTCTCTTTTTTATCGAGTCCTTATGTGGTTTAGGTATTAGAGGAATTTTGGCTTCATCGAATGAATTAGGCAATGTTCCTACTGCTTCTATTTTATGGCATACTTTGAGGAAAATTGGTATTAGGTCTTCTTTGAAGATCTGGTAGAATTCTGCACTAAAGCAGTCTGGCCCTGGGATTTTTTTTTTTTTTTGGTTGGGAGGTTTTTAATGACTTTTTCTACTTCCTTAAGGGATATGGGCCTGCTTAGATAGTTTACATGCACTTGATTTAAATTTGGAATGTGATATCTGTCTAGAAAGCCATCAATTTCATCTAGATTTTCCAGTTTTGTTGAATATAGGCTTTTATTTTTAAGTAGGATCTGATGTTTTTATTTTTTATTTATTTTCTTGTTGTTGTTTTTTAATTTCCTCAGGTTCTGTTGTTATGTCTCCGTTTTCATTTCTTGTTTTGTTAATTTGGATGCTGCCTCTGGACACTTTAGTTAGTTTGGCTAGGGGTTTATCTATCTTGTTGAGTCTTACAAAGAACCAGCTTTTGGATTTGTTGATTCTTTGTATCATTCTCTTTATTTCTTTTTGGTTGATTTAGGCCCTGATTTTGACTATTTCCTGCCTTCTACTTCTCTTGGGTGTGTTTGATTCTTTTTGTCCTAGAGCTCTCAGGTATTCCGTTAAGTTGCTAGTGTAATATCTCTCCGGTTTCTTTACCAGGGCACGTACTTAGCACTATGAATTTTCCACTTAGCACTGTTTTCATTGTGACCCATAAGTTTGGCTATGGATCAACATTTTAAATTAATTCCAGGACATCTTTACTGGAAAGAAATTTCATCTAGCCGAGAAAGAAATTAGGGAAACAACACCCTTCATAATAGACCCAAACAATATAAAGTACCTTGGTGTGACTTTAACCAAGCAAGTAAAAGATCTGTACAATAAGAACTTCAAGACTCTGAAGAAAGAAATTGAAGAAGACCTCAGAAGATGGAAAGATCGCCCATGCTCATGGATTGGCAGGATTAATATAGTAAAAATGGCCATTTTACCAAAAGCGATCTACAGATTCAATGCAATCCCCATCAAAATACCAATCCAATTCTTCAAAGAGTTAGACAGAACAATTTGCAAATTCATCTGGAATAACAAAAAACCCAGGATAGCTAAAACTATCCTCAACAATAAAAGGACTTCAGAGGGAATCACTATCCCTGAACTCAAGCAGTATTACAGAGCAATAGTGATAAAAACTGCATGGTATTGGTACAGAGACAGAGAGATACACCAATGGAACAGAATTGAAGACCCAGAAATGAACCCCCACACCTATGGTCACTTGATTTTTGACAAAGGAGCCAAAACCATCAAATGGAAAAAAGATAGCATTTTCAGCAAATGGTGCTGGTTCAACTGTAGGTCAACATGTAGAAGAATGCACATCGATCCATGCTTATTACCCTGTACAAAGCTTTAGTCCAAGTGCATCAAGGACCTCCACATCAAACCAGACACACTCAAACTAATAGAAGAAAAACTAGGGCAGCATCTCGAACACATGGGCACTGGAAAAAATTTCCTGAACAAAACACCAATGGCTTATGCTCTAAGATCAAGAGTCGACAAATGGGATCTCATAAAACTGCAAAGCTTCTGTAAGGCAAAGGACACTGTGGTTAGGACAAAACAGCAACCAACAGATTGGGAAAAGATCTTTACCAATCCTACAACAGATAGCGGGCTTATATCCAAAATATACAAAGAACTCAAGAAGTTAGACCGCAGGGAAACAAATAACCCTATTAAAAAATGGGGTTCAGAACTAAACAAAGAATTCACAGCTGAGGAATGCCGAATGGCTGTGAAACACCTAAAGAAATGTTCAACATCTTTAGTCATAAGGGAAATGCAAATCAAAACAACCCTGAGATTTCACCTCACACCAGTGAGAATGGCTATGATCAAAAACTCAGGTGACAACAAATGCTGGAGAGGATGTGGAGAAAGAAGAACACTCCTCCATTGTTGGTAGGATTGCAGACTGATAAAACCATTCTGGAAATCAGTCTGGAGGTTCCTCACAAAATTGGACATTGACATACCTGAGGATCCAGCTATACCTGTCTTGGGCATGTACCCAAAAGATGCCCCAACATATAAAAAAGACATGTGCTCCACTATGTTCATAGCAGCCTTATTTATAATAGCCAGAAGCTGGAAAGAACCCAGATGCCCTTCAACAGAGGAATGGATACAGAAAATGTGGTACATCTACACAATGGAATATTACTCAGCTATCAAAACAATGACTTTATGAAATTCATAGGCAAATGGTTGGAACTGGAAAATATCATCCTGAGTGAGGTAATCCAATCACAGAGAAACACACATGGTATGCACTCATTGATAAGTGGCTATTAGCCCAAATGTTTGAATTACCCTAGATGTATAGAACACATGAAACTCAAGACGGATGATCAAAATGTGAATGCTTCACTCCTTCTTTAAAATGGGGAAGAAGAATACTCTTGGCAGGGAATAGAGAAGCAAAGAGAGACAGAAGGAACACCCATTCAGAGCCTGCCCCACATGTGGCCCATACATATACAGCCACCCAATTTGACAAGATGGATGAAGCAAAGAAGTGCAGGCCGACAGGAGCTGGATGTAGATCTCTCCTGAGAGACACAGCCAGAATATAGCAAATACAGACGCAAATGCCAGCAGCAAACAACTGAACTGAGAATAGGACTCCCGTTGAAGGAATCAGAGAAAGAACTGGAAGAGCTTGAAGGGGCTGGAGGAGACCCCTTATGAACAACAATGCCAAGCAACTAGAGCTTCCAGGGACTAAGCCACTACCTAAAAACTATACATGGACTGACCCTGGACTCTGACCTCATAGGTAGAATATCCTAGTAAGATCACCAGTCGAAGGGGAAGCCCTTGGTCCTGCTAAGACTGAATCCCCAATGAACATGATTGTTGGGGGGAGGCCGGCAATGGGGGGAGGCTGGGGAGGGGAACACCCATAAAGAAGGGGAAGGGGAGGGATTAGGGGGATGTTTGTCCGGAAACCGGGAAAGGAAATAACATTCGAAATGTAAATAAGAAATACTCAAGTCAATAAAAAGACAGAGCCATAGTGATAAAAAATGAATAGCATGGGTACAGAGACAGATACAGTTCCATAGAATAGAATTGAAGACCCAGAAATGAAACCATACACTTGATCTTTCACAATGAAGCAAAAAATATACAATGCAAAAAAAGAAAGCATCTTCAATAAATGGTGCTGGTCTAACTGGCTGTCTGTATGTAGGAAAATGAAAGTAGACCCATATTTGTTCACCTTGGCAAAGGTGAAGTCCAAATGGATCAAGAACATCAACATAAAATCAGATACATTGAATAGAATACATCTAGTAGATGTATCAGATACATCTAATAGAATAGAAAATGGAAAAGAACCTTGAACTCATTGGCACTGGGGAAATTTTCTAAACAGAACTCCAATGGCACATGTTCTAAGATAACTAGTAATTGGAACTTCACGAAACTGGAAAGCTTCTCTAAGACAATGGTCACAGTCAATAGGACAAATTGGCAAACTACAGATTGGAAAAAAGTCTTCACTATTCCCACACTTGGTAGAGAGTTAATATCAAAAATATATAAAGAACTTAAGAAACTAACCACCAAAAGAAAACCAAACAACCAATCTAAAATTGGGGTGTAGAACTAAACAGAGAATTCCATCAGAGGAATCTCCAATGGCTGAGAAGCACCTAAAGGAATCTTCAATGTCCTTAGTCATCAGGAAATGCCAATCAAAACAACCCTGAGATTCCACCTTATACCAATCAGAATGGCTAAGATCAAATCTTCATGTTGTTGCTGTCAGGATGCAGAGAAAGAGGAATGCTCCTCCTTTGCTGGTAGAATTGCTGATATACCCACTCTGTAAACCAATTTGGAGGTTCCTCAGAAAATTGGAAATAGGCCTACCTGAAGATCCAGCTATACAATTCTTGGGAACATACCTAAAAGATGCTGCAGCAGGCCACAGGGGCATCTGTTCGACTATGTTCATAACAGTCTTGTTTGTAATAGTCAGAAACTGGAAAAAAAAGAACAACAATTACAAACAACAACAACAACAACAACAAAACAGATTTCCCATGACAGAAAAATGGAGACAGAAAATGTGGTTCATTTACACAAAGGAATACTACTCAGCTATCCTGCCAAGACTGAACCCCCAGTGAATGTGATTGTTGGGGGGAGGGCGGTAATAGGGGGAGGATGGGGAGGGGAACACCCATAGAGAAGGGGAGGGGAAGGGTTTAGGGAGCTGTTGGCCCAGAAACTGGGAAGGGGAATAACAATCAAAATGTAAATAAAGGGGTTGGGGATTTAGCTCAGCTGTAGAGCCCTTGCTTAGGGAGCAGCAAGGCCCTGGGTTCGGTCCCCAGAGGGGGGGGAAAAAAAGAAAAAAAAAGAAATGTAAATAAGAAATACTCAAGTTAATAAAGAGGGAAGGAGAGGGGAAGGATTCCTGGGAGGCAGTGACCGTGAGGGGGACAGTGAGAAGGATGTAAAATGAATAAGTAAAAAAAAACAAGATTAAATTAAATAAAAAAAAAAAAGAACCAGGACATCCTGAAATTTGCAGGCAAATGGATGGAACTAGAAAATATCTTGAATGAGGTAACTCAGACCCAAAAGAACATGAATGAAAGAATAAAAAATGCAGCTAAGAAGTCAGAAGTTTAAAAAGGCCCCAAATACCTCAAATTCCAGACCCTGCCCTCTACCTGTACTGGCTGACCATAAAATTAGATTAAAATCTTAGAGAATAACCTTGAGAAACAGGAAGCTCCTCCCAGGAACTGATGGGCCATAAAGTTTAACAATCTTGAGAAACAGGAAGCTCCTCCTTGTAATTTTTCATTAGTATTCTTGACACTTTCCAATGACACCATCCCTGCCCCCTCGGGTTGAGGTTTCTTCCTTTAAATTCCCCTTGTCTTAGTTACTGGGGGTCAAACTCCACTGCCCCTGTGTGGGATATGAGTCTTGACCCCAGTGCACTGGTTCCTATCAATAAACCTCATGTTTATTACAGCAAGGACGGTCTCACGTGAGTTCTTGGGGGGTCGCATCATCCTGAGACTTGAGTGAGGGTCTCCCCGCTCCGGGGGTCTTTCATGCATAGTGTATACTCACTAATAAGTGGATATTAGCAAAATAAAAATGTATAGAATGCCCATGATACAGTACACAGAACTCAAAATGTTTAACAAGTCAAAGGATCCAATGCAAAATACAACTTGGGAGGGAGAAGAAAGCAATTGTAAGGTAGAGACATACTGACCTAGTGGGAAAGGTGACAGGGAGGGGAAGGGGAGAGCATGATTTGGTATTGTGTGTAGAATAGGACTGAAGCACTGAGTGCTAGCAGAAACAATGGAAAGAGGCAACCTCAGGAAGTAGGAGGTAGGAGAAACCTTCAGAATGTACCAGAAATCTCAGAGGTGAGAGACTCTCAGAACTCAAAGGAAGGGTCCTTAGATGAAGTGCCCTACAGTAGGAAGAAGGAACTTGCAGAGCCCACCTCCAGCAGAAAGTTAGGGCATCAAGTGAGGGATGAGGTTGCCATCCAACAGTCAAAACTCTGACCCAGAATTGTTTCTGTCTGAAAGAACTGCAAGGACGAAAATGGAGAATCTGAGGAAAAGGAGGTCCAGTGACATGTCCAAAGTAGGATCCAGCTCAAGAGGAGGCCCTAAGGCCTGAAACTATTACTGAGGATATGGAGTGCATTCAAAAAGGAACCTATCATGACTGCCCTCTGAAAGGCCCAACAAACAGCTGAAAGAGTCAGACGCAGATATTTACAACCAACCGATGGACAGTAGCTGCTGACCCCTCTGGTTGAGTTAAGGAAAAGTGGGAAGATGTTGAGGGCAACCTTGTAGGAGGACCAGTGGCCTTAACCTGGACCCCCCAGATCTCTCAGACACTAGGCGACCAATCTAGCAGCATATACCACCTGATATGAGGCCCCCAACTCATACACAACAGAGGATTGCAGTTCAGAGGACTGTAGAGGGTTCAGTCAGAGAAGATTCACCTGACCCACAAGAGAATGGAGGCACCAGGGAGTGGAGAGTTCTAGTGGGTGATGTGGGGACATCCTAGTAGTGACAGGAGGGCAGGCAGGGAGTATGGGATTGGGAACAGTCAGAGAGTGGAATGAGAGGGAGATAAAATCTGGAGTGTAAAAAAAAAGGATTAAATTAAAAAAAATAAGTTTTCAGCAAGCATTCAGTATGGTTAGAGAGCTAGAAGGACAGAGACCTCAGTCTTTAAAAGTACATCTGGAGACCATCAATCTTTAAAGCAATGTCCAATACTGTGTCCACTTCAGGCCCATTCCAGGCCAGGCAGGCTGTTGGCAGTATGATATATATCATGTATGTGTGTAACTGTGTGCATGGTAGTTATAATCTGATGGTGGAAGCGAAGGCTGTGAGATGATAATGAGGCGTGAGTGATAAAGATGTGTCATGTGGTAACTACATTAGTTGATCTTGTGTGAAGGATAAATTGGTGCAGAGCAATAGTTATGTGAGTTGTCAGTGAAAGAAGGAGAAGCAAAGAACAGATAAAGAAACCTCACAAGAGGCAGACATAGGACAACTATACTCAGACTTCTGTAACAGTTGAGTGAAGTCCTGGACAAGAGAATTTCTGAGAGTGTAAACACTAGCCAATTATGTCAAGGAACAAGGCCTCAACTTATGAGAGATTGAGAAAACTTTTTTCTGGTCATCAAAGTCCTTCTCTGATCTGATGGTGAATATTGACACTGCATGTGAGAATGAGTGTTTATGAACAATTGATCAATGTGTTAAAAACAAAACAAAACAAACAAAGAAACAAAAACACACTAGCTTCTGCAGCTTTCCTGGTGTTTACAACCCAGGACTGATTGTCTCAGTCGGAGTATACTCAGCTCCCCTAAGTCCAGGTTTTCTGTACATTTGCCTTTGTGTCTGTCCTTTCTTCATTTTCTTACCACTCTTAAGTCAAGGCACCATTCTATGCTGGATATGGCAAACTTCCTTTGAAATTGTTTGCTAGTTAGATCTAATAGACCCAAACATTGCAGGCAATTGTGGTATCCCTTGGTTACCTTCCAGAACTTGACAATAAAATTGTATTGCTGAAAGCAGCACATAATATAGTCATAGAGAAAGAGTAAATCAAACTGATACAGACATGGACGTCTCATATTTATTGGATAGCACTCACAGCTCTGAGAGTTTCTGTGCACATGACCAGAGGAGAAAAGTATTAATCAGTTATATCATATATGAGTCCTATCACCTGCAGGACTACCTTGCCTAACAATGACCACTGGTCCAAAATTTGCGTGAAAAACATGGGTGTAGTTGAATGATGTATTATAGGATTTAAGTAACAGTAGGCAAGATGAAACCCATATTCTATAGCATTTAAACTATTAAAACTCATGTCTAAATGGGTCATAGGCCTTAAGGTATAAACTACCTTATTTTAATTTATGTTATTTTAAAATAACATAAATCTGAGACCTACTGATTTATTGTTATATTCACATATTATCACACCTCTTATGCTTCATCAGAGAAGCTTCTATTTGCTGTAGATGTCAACTAAGACAGAAACCCACTACTAGCTATGTTATAAACAGTAAGAACCTGTGGGATGCTGAACCTTAAATAGAATGGCTATACTTTATTCACTCTTCCAAAGACTCAATGCCTATGTGAAATGGGATGGAAGCCGTTAAAAGCAAAGTTGGCAAGCACAGTCTAGAAAACTGTCTTCTCTAGACACACCAGCTACGTATGTGGACTTAGAGTGCTGAAGGCAGTACAATAGACCCAGCACATGTTAAAGCCAGACCAAATCCCAGCCTAAAAAGGGGAAGGGTACCTGAAGACCATCCTTAGCTGAAGAGTTATTAGCAGTTGATAGCTGTTGATAGAAGGGAAGTCAGTTTTCTTCAAGAGTGTTGCCAACCATGCTACACTGGAAAGTCAAAAAATCATAAATATATGGGCAGCACAAATTGAATTTTATCCTGACTAAAATGGAAAGAAGACAAATTTGAGAAGCTAGGGATGAAGATGGATGTGGGAGACACTGGAGGAGAGGGTGAAAATAATAAAGGCTCATTGTACAAGATTCTCCCATAATGAATATTTTAAACATAGGAGACTTACTGCAGAACAGCAGTACAAAAAGCATATTTACATGTTACATTAGCTTCAATGGACTACGAAGTGATGAATGTAAGTGAGAAAAGAGAAATAAAGCCCCACATCCTAGTACCTACAATTTAATTTTAATGCACACAGCTTACCATTTTATAAAACCATATTTTGTCCATGAGCTATTGCTTTGAAGATTAAGTGCATAATTAAAAAGGCACTAGCAGAGAGGAGTTCTACCGCCATCATCTCATGCAGTGCAGTAATCTTTCATGAGTGGTTTTAATGATTTATGTGTAACATCTCAGTTTGAGTGGTAACACCAGGAAATCCCACTGTGTCTGTGGGAAAAGGAAAACACAAACACACACATGTCACTGAGCTTTCTGTCGTTGTGTGGAACAAATTGAATATTAAAACTTTACATGGGGAATTGTATGGCTCAAACATCACAGAAGCTCCACTAGGAAATAGAGAATGGGACAGAGATCAGCTGAAGCTGGCTGAGGCCAGTGAAGGGTTTCTTCTAGTAAGTATGTATTCTATTCGTCTTCTCACTTATCACCTTGATCTTACAGAACTGAATGATGTAAGTTCATGTGGTGACTTGACTAAGAATTGCCTCAGTAGACTCATTTATTTTAATACGCGGTCATCAGGATGTGGCACTACTTAGACAGGATTCAGACAAGTGGCCTTGTTGGAGGAAGTCTGTCAATGTGGGTGGGTTTTGAAGTTTCAAATGCCTCAACAAGGCCCAGTGTCTATCACTTCCTGCTGCCTGCAGATCCAGAGGTAGATACTCAGTTACTTCCTCAGCGTCGTGCCTGCCAGTTTGCCACCACGTTCCATGCCATGAGCAAAGCGGACTAAACCTCTGAAACTGTAATCAAGGACCAATTTCATGCTTTCTTTCATAAGAGTTGCCTTAGTAAAGGCATCTATTCACAGCAATAAACCACTGACTAAGATAGCTCCCAGGGCTTACAGGACTTCAGGTGAATGATGGTAATAGAAACCAATAGCATAAAAAGGCCATTGTACGAACAATCTTCTACACTGCCACAAGGTTCTTAGCTATATTTTTCAAGGCTCTTGAGCTTACTTTTAACTTTTTCCTAAGAACCTTACATACATCATTTATTTCCTAGCTGATTACTATAACTCCGACCTGAACTTCCTATTGGTTGTCACATCTAAATTGCTCATTTATGTGAACCTTGTTAAAGGTTCAAATATATCATTACTTATTTGCTTAAATTCTTAAAATGATACGCGACCTCTTAGAATAGTACTAATAGCTGCCCTTTGTGGATGGAATGTATTTCACTGAATGAATTCATTTATATCACCTATTATCTTCTTAATAATATAAGAAAACATGTAAATTAGAAAAAAGATTTGTCTTTGGAGGAAAGAATTATAAGGAATGAAGGTCTTAATGCATTTTATATAATAAGGCACACGCCCCTTTATTAAAATCTGAGTTTATTGGTATATGTTTCTAATATATTTCTCTGTTTATAGTCTATACATATTTCTTTTTTAAAATGGGATATTTTAATTTATTTACATTTCAAATGTTATCCCCTTTACCGGTTTCCTCTTACAATTTCCCTATCCTGCTCCCCTTACCCTGCTTCTATGAGGGTGCTCCCCTAACCATCCACCCACCCACTCCCACCTCACCTCCCTAGCATTCCTCTACATTGGGGCATCGAGCCTTCACAGAACAAACGGCCTTCTCTCCCATTGATGAGAGATAAGGATCCTTCAGCTCCTTCAGGCCTTCTCCTAACTCCTCCACTGTGGTCCCTGTGATCAGTCTGATGATTGGCTTCCAGCATCCACACCTGTATTTGTCAGGATCTGGCAGAGCCTTTCAGGAGACAGTTAAATCAGGTTTCTGTCAGGAAGCATCTGCAATAGTGCCTTGGATTGATGTCTTCATGTGGGATGGATCCCCAAATGGGAATATCTTTGGATGGTCTTTCCTTCAACCTTTGCTCCACTATTTATCCCTGTAATTCCTTTAGACAGGTGCAATCCTGGGCTAAAATTTTAGAGATTGGTGGGGGTAGGCCCCATCCTTCAGTGGGGTGTGGGGTCATACCTAACCTCTGAATATAGTCTCTACAGCCTCTCACTCCCCATTGTGGGGTATTTCAGCTAATGTCATTCCTGTGGGGTCCTAGGAGGCACTTGCTTTCCTGACATCTGGGACTTTCTAGTTGTAACCCCGAGTTCCCCATCCCCCATTGCTACACACCTCTGTTCAATTTCCTGACCCTCTGTACATCTCCTGCATCTCCTCTCACACCTGATTTGCCCCTCTTTTTTAACCCCCTCTTCTCTTCCTCCCAAGTCCCTCCCACCACCTATTTCCCTAATTATTTTGTTTCTCATCTGAGTAGAACTGAAGCATTCATTCTTAGGTCTTTCTTCCTCTTGAGCTTCAAGTGGTCCAGGAGTTATATCCTGAGTATTCCAAGCTCTTTGCCTAATAACCTCTTATCAGTGAATACATACTGTGTGAGTTTTGCTGTAACTGAATTCCTTCTCTCAGGATATTTACTAGTTCCATCCTTTTGCCTTCAAATTTCATGTTTTTAATAGCTAAATAGAACTCCATTCTGAAAAAGTTCCACATTTTCTTTATTCATTTCTCTGTTGAGGGAAATCTAGGTTGTTTTCAGTTTTTGTACATTATAAATAAGACTGCTATGAATATAATAGAGCATGTGCCCTTATTACATGTTGGGACATCTTTTGGGGGTATGTCCGAGAATGGTATAGCTGGGTCTTCAGGTATGTGCTATGTCCAACTTTCTTAGGAACTTCTAGACTGATTTCCAGAATGGTTGTACGAGTTTGCAATCCCACCAACAGTGAAGGAGTGTTCCTCTTTCTCCACATCCTTACCACCATCTGCTGTCACCTGAGTTTTTGATCTTAGGCATTCTGACTGCTGGAATCTCAGGGTTGTTTTGATTTGCATTTCCCTGATGACTAAGGATGTTGAACATTTCTTTAGGTGCTTCACAGCCATTTGATAGTCCTCAGTTGAGAATTCTCTGTTTAATTCTGTTCCCTTTTTTTTCTTTTTCTTTTCTCTCTCTTTATTTCTTCAACTGCTGTTTATTGACATCCAGGTGGGCACTCTAGCAACAGGCCTGGACACCCTGCAGAGTGAACAGTGTGAAGTGGAGTGTCCGCAGTGACAGCAGTGGAGTGCACAAGGCCGGGGGGCTGGGGGGGTGGGGGATGAGGTAGGCCAAAGCTGTTGTGAATGCAAGTCTGAACCCAGGCCAAAAGTCATTACACTGGAATCCTGGGTCCCATACCCTCAGCCCTGCTCTTGCTATCACCTGACTACAGGCCAGGGCTGGGAATTCTCTGGATAACTTTCTTCAGGAGCAAAAAACAGAGAGATAATATTGCTCTTCTGGAAGAAAGTCAGAGGGTTCCTAATCCTGTATTCCACCTGTACAGCTTGCTCAATTAGGGTCATGAAAAATAGTTGGGCTCTATTGCATTTTTCAGATGCATTAATTTTCCCAGGTGTACCAGACCACCAGTGCCACACTATGGCCCAAAGTGAGCTCTACAAGCATTGCTGGCCTAATGGATAGGATAGGGGAGGGGAAGGGACAAAGACCCAACAAAGAAAGAGAGCTTTAGACCAATTTCCCTTATGAATATCGACCCAAAAATACACAATAAAATTTTTGCAAACCTAATCCAAGAACACATCAAAACGATCATCCATAATGATTAAGTAGGTTTCATCCCAGGGATACAGGGATGGTTCAATATATGGAAATCCATCAACATAATACACTATGTAAACAAAGTCAAAGAAAAAATCCACATGATCATCTCCTTAGATGCTGGGAAAGCATTTGACAAGATTCAGCACCCCTTCATGTTAAAAGTCTTGGAAAGATCAGACATTCACGGCCCATACCTAAATATAGTAAAAGCAATATACAGAAAACCTGTGGCCAATATCAAACTAAATGCAGAGAAATGTGAAGCAATCCTACTAAAATCAGGGACTAGACAAGGCTGCCTCCACTCTCTCTACTTATTCAATATAGTACTTGAAGTCCTAGCTAGAGCAATCACAAAACAGAAGGAGATCAAAGGGATAAAAATTGGAAAAGAAGAAGTCAAAATATCACTATTTGCAGATAATATGATAGTATACTTAAGTGACCCCAAAAGTTCCACCAGAGAACTACTAAGCCAGATAAACAACTTCAGCAAAGTGGGTGGGTATAAAAGTAACTCAAACAAATCAGTAGTGTCCCACTACTCAAAGGAAAAACAGGCAGAGAAAGAAATTAGGGAAATGATAACCTTCACAATAGTCACAAATAACATAAAATACCTCAGTGTGACTCTAACAAAGTAAGTGAAAGATCTGTATGACAAAAACTTCAAGTCTCTGAAGAAAGAAATTGAAGAAGATCTCAGAAGATAGAAAGATCTCTCATGTTCATGGATTGACATTTTTATTTTTTATTTATTTTTATTGATATTTTTATTTTAATATAATAAATTGGCCATTTTGCTGAAAGCAATTTACAGATTCAATGCAATCTCCATCAAAATTCCAACTCAATTCTTCATAGGGTTAGAAAGAGAAATTTGCAAATTCATTTGGAAAAACAAAAACCCAGGATAGCAAAAACTATTCTCAACAATAAAAGAACTGTGGAAATCACCATCCCTGATCTCAAGCTGTATTTCAGTGCAATATTGATAAAAAATGTATGGTATTGGTACAGAGATAGGCAGGTAGATCAATGTAATAGAACTGAAGACCCAGAAATGAACCCACAAACTTATGGTCACTTGATCTTTGTCAAAGGAGCTAAAACCTTCCAGTGGATAAAAATACAGCATTTTTAGCAAATGATGCTGGTTTACCTGGAAGTCAGTATGTAGAAAAATGCAAATTGACCTATTGCTATTGCCCCATACAAAGCTCAAGTTCAAGTGAATCAAGTAGCTCTACATAAAACCAGATACACTCACAGTAATAGACCAAAAAGTGTGGAAGAGCCTCAAAATCATGGGCACCGGGGAAATTTCCTGAACAAAAGACCAATGGCCTATGCTTCAAGATCAAGAATTGACAAATGGGAACTCATAAAATTGCAAATCTTCTAATGAAATGATCCTGCGATTATTTCATTTGAGTTGTTTATACGGTGGATTATGTTGATGGGTTTCTGTATATTGAACCATTCCTGCATCCCTGGGATGAAGCCTACTTGATCATGATGGATGATCATTTTGATTTGTTCTTGGATTGGGTATATGAGAATTTTATTGAGTATTTCTGTATCAATATTCATAAGTGTAATTGGTCCGAAGTTCTCTTTCTTTGTAGTGTCTTTTTGTAGGTTTGGTGCCGGTGTAATTGTAGTTTCACAGAATGAAGTGGTTAGTGTTCTTTCTGTTTCTATTTTGTGGAATATTTTGAAGAGTATTAGTATTAAGTCTTCTTTGAAGGTTTAATAGAATTCTGTGCTAAACTCATCTAGTCCTGAACTTTTTTTGTTTAGGAGACTTTTAAGAATTGATTCTATATTTTTGAGGATATGGGAATGTTTAGGGGCTTTGTCTGATTCTGATTAATCTTTGGTACCTGGTATTTGTCTAGAAAATTGTCCATTTCCTCCAGATTTTCTAATTTTGTTGAGTATAGTCATTTGTAGTAGAATCTGGTGGTTTTATGAATTTCTTCAGTTTGTTATGTCTCCCTTTTCATTTGTGATTTTTGTTAATTTGGATACTGTCTCTTTGTGCACCCTGGTTAGTCTAGCTTAGGGTTTATGTATTTTGCTGATTTTCTCAAAGAACAATCTCCTGGTTTTGTTGATTCTTTATATAGTTCTTTCTGTTTCTACTTGGTTGATTTCAGCCCTAAGTGGATTATTTTTCTGCCCTCTATTTCTCTTGGTTGTATTTGGTTCTTTTTGTTCTAGAGCTTGCAGGTGTTCAATCAAGCTATAAATATATGCTCTCTCCTGTTTCTTATTGGAGGCACTCAGAGCTATGAGTTTTCCTTTTAGCACTGCTTTCATTGTGTTTCTGAGTTTGGGTATGTTGTGCCTTCATTTTCCTTAAATTCTAAAAAGTCTTAATTTCTTCCTTGACCAAGTAATCACTGAGTGGAGTATTGTTGATTTTCCATTTGTGTATGGGCTTTCTGTTGTTATTGTTATTGAAGACCAGCCTTAATCCATGGTGATCTGATAGGATACATTGAATTATTTCAATCTTCTTGTATCTGTTGAGGCCTTTTTTGTGACTGATTATATGGTCAATTTTTGCAAAGGTACCATGAGGTGCTGAGAAGAAGGTATATTCTTTTGTTTTAGGATGTAATGTTCTACAGATATCTGTTAAATCCATTTCTGTCAGTTTCATTGTGTCTCTATTTAGTTTCTTTTTCCATGATCTGACCATTGCTGGGAGTGGTGTGTTGAAGTTCCCCACTATTACTGTGTGAGGTGCATTGTGCGCTTTGAGTTTCAGTAAAGTTTCTTTTGTGAATGTGGGTGCCCTTGCATTTGTTGCATAGCTGTTCAGAATTGAGAGTTCACCTTGGTAGATTTTTTTCATCAATGGGTATGAAGTGACCTTCCTTCTTGTTTTTGAAAATTATGGTCAAAAGTTCATTTTATTTGATATTAGAATAACTACTCCAGTTTGTTTCTTGGGACCAGTTGCTTGGAAAAAAGTTTTCTATCTTTTTACTCTGATGTAGTGTCTGTGTTTGTCACTGAGGTGTGTTTCCTGGATGCAACAAAATGCTGGGTCTTGTTTTTGTATCCAGTCTGTTAGTCTATGTCTTTTATAGGGGTATTGAATCCATTGGTGATAAGAGATAGAAAGAAATAGTGATTTTTGCTTCCTGTTGTTTTTGTTGTTAGAGGTGGAATTATGTTTATGTGGCTATCTTCTTTTGGGTTAGTTGAAAGATTACTTTCTTGCCCTTTTTTCAGGATGTCCTTTCCCTCCTTGTGTTGGAGTTTTCAATTTATTATCATTTTTAGGGCTGGGCTTGAGGAAATATATTGTGTAAAATTGTTTATGTCATGAAATATCTTGGTTTCTCCATCCATGCTAATTGAGTTTTACTGGGTATAGTAGCCTGGGCTGGCATTCTCTTAGGGTCTGTATGATATCTACCCAGGATCCACTAGCTTTAATAATCTCTCTTGAGAATTCTAGTGTAATTCTGATATTTCTGCCTTAAGGACATTTTCCCTTACTGCTTTTAATAATCTTTCTTTGTTTTGTAGTTTGGTATTTTGAATATTATCTGACCTGAGGAATTTCTTTTTTGGTCTAATCTATTTGGAGTTCTGTAGGATTCTTTTATGCTCATGGCATCTCTTTCTTTAGGTTAGGGAAGTTTTCTTCTATAATTTTTTGAAGATACTTACTGGCCCTTTAAGGTGGGAGTCTTCACTCTCTTCTATGCCTATTATCCTTAGTTTTGGTCTTCTCATTATGTCCTGGATTTCCTGGTTGTTTTGCATTAGGAACTTTTTGCTTTTTGCATTTTCTTTGACTGTTGTGTTAATGTTTTCTATGGTCTCTTTTGCCCCTGAGATTTTCTCTTCTATCTCTTGTATTCTTGTATTCATATGGCCTTTGTTTCTGTTGCTTATGTTCTTGTATTTGCCTCTTCCCATCTTTTATCTCTGCTTTTAGTTTTCCTGCTGTCTCTGACAGTGGCTTGGCTCTCCTGTAAGCTGGTTTGCCATCACTACTGGGAGCTCTCTCCAGGTAGGATTTGGGTACAGAATGCTGTGGCACAGGGCCAGCTCTTGGCACAGGTGGAAACTTGAAGTTTCCTGACCCAGGCTGCTCCTAGGTTCCTGTGTTCTGACAGATCTGCGCAGGTTCCTCTTGGGCCAGGTACTTGAGTAGAAGCGGTTACTTAAACCTATGATCTCAAGTGTGTCAGCACTCCTGGGTGACCAGCTCTCTCTGGGCAGGATTTGGGTATGGAGAGTTGTGGCACAGGGTCAGCTCCAGGTACACATGGAAAGCAGAAGCATCCTGTCCCAGGTTGTGCCTTGCTTCCTGTGTCCTGAGGGTTCTGGGCAGTTCCCTCTTGGGCCAGATATTTGAGCAAAAGTCCTACATATATTTCATTAGTACTTAAAATATTTTCTTTGTGTGTGTGTGTGTGTGTGTGTGTGTGTGTGTGTGTGTGTGTGTGTGTGTGTGTCTTTGCCATTGCTTCCCAAATTCAGGACTGAAGAAGTGTGTCACCATAATGGGTTGTTTAGTATCTTAACTGTGTGTCATTCTAGAAAATTTCTTCTAAATTCTGAGCATTATTTAAGGGTAGCCTATAAGTCAATGAAATCAAATGATTAGCGTTTACAAGATAGAACAGCTCCAACAGGTGTTCCTGACAGACTAAAGGCCTAAATTTTCCACAAAATATGCCAATATGTAGAAAATCAACACATTTTCTGTTTGTGTCTAATTTCATAGAAAGTGTAGTAATATTATATGCCTAATTGTATTTTTAGTGTACACTAGCATTAATGAGAAATTTTCATGTTTTATTTATACACTTGTCTATTTATAAAACACCTTAGTTCTTAACAGGCTGAACTTGAAGTCAGTGTGAGAATCTAGGCTCTGATTTCTCAGTAAGAATGTGCCCTGTTAGTGCCAGGGATGCAAAGACTCAGCTTCTGTGCCTTTGACTCTGCCTGTTAAGCATCCTTAGGAAGGTGTGGTACAATGGCACACAGACAAATATCTCAGCTACTTGGAGTATAATATGAAATAGTCATAATTTCACAGCTTGGGCAATGTAAGTTACTCTCTGAAAAATAAATAAGTTAAACAAAAATATAAAAAAGAGTTAGAGTCTGAACCATAGCTGTATTTTCATTCCAGAATACAATATGACTGAATTTCCGTGATATTCTTTACTGCAAATAAAATTCATTATAGTCCTTACTATTAATTAAAGATAAGAAAACTTTGAAATTGTATTTATTTATAAAATTATATATATGTAAAGTCTTATATTATATAATATAATAATTGTATAAATTATTTGAATATATTTAAATAGTATATTAAATTCTTAAAATTGGAAAGGAGTGTGGTGCTGATGAGAATAAGCTTATTTAGTTACTGTATGATTTAAAGTCTATGATGAATTATACTTTTAAGTCATAGCACAGTATACAAAGTAAATATTACTCTCTGCAGACAGTCACTGTGGGATGGTCACACATTGTTTGAAAGGTGAAAAACACAAATGTTAATACAACTGAGTGAAGGGCAAGTTCTAGGTAAACGTTCACTTTCAGAGAATATTTAGCCAGGATTGAACAATGGCTAAATCTTTTCAATAGACTTAATTTTTACATGTAAAAAACATATTTACCACATTTCTGCCAGTCAGGATTTAATGATATAGGTATAATCTCTCATATGAGAGGCTTTGCAGAACAGTTAGTAGATTGTTACTTTAAGAAATCTCTACATCCTACTGTGGAATAAAGGATATATACTTCATAAAGAAAACCAACAATGTTTCCTTCCCAAGGAGGTCATGTAGAGGACTTTTGTTTCGAAATACACAGCCCTCTGTTTCCCTGACTTACTAAAGGTCTATGAATTAATGTTATTTTAGCTTCTGTATATAACTTGTGTCTTGGGCATGATTTATTTTCAATTTATGACCATGTTTGCTACAGAACTTGTTTCAGGTCACATCCAATAAAAGAAAGGTCAGTAGATAAATAATGAGCTTAATGTTACAGTGAGATTTTTAGCGCCAAACACTAAAGTCACCAGATGAAAAACTGTTATTGAAGCCAGCCAGAGATCTAATCTTGGGACAGAAAATACATGGAATATGCATTCCAAAAACAGTTAATGAATGTACTACCCAATTATATCTTGTAATTTATAGTTGAAAGATGATAGAATTTAGTGTACAAAGAAGTTTTTATATGATTTTTACTATTTAAGCCAGCAACATGTATGCAAGGCATAATAAAGTTGAGAACATCAAGTTGTGTCTATGAGACAAAGGAATTGCAGAACACATCTGGGTTCAGCTCTATTTCTATGACATCATATCTCTATGTAAATAATTAGGGATGGTTTCAATAGCAGTCAAAATGTCATCCCAGCTGGGGATTATAAGAAAACATTGGATTTTGAGTAATCAGTCTTGGTCCAGTCACTTTTTTAAATGAATTACTTTAGACAAATTATGTTACTCCTTTCTTATCTGCAAAGTAGTGTTATTAATATAATTTTGCTGGGGTATTAGAAGGATTTAACTAATTAAATGTGAAAATATCTGGTCCATGTTGGAAATGAGTTAATTTCTAGTATGAATTAATTACCTTAAAAGTGTTAGGTAAAATTAAAAATGGAAAATAGAAGACATATTAATGCTTCACTGGAAGAAATTACATGTCAGCACTGGCCCTCTTGCTTTCAACAAATAGGAATCTGGGCATTTTGACATCTAAAAGTAACTACTTTATTAATTTATATTTACTTTTATCAGAGACTCCTTTATGGCATCTTTGAATCTGGAATTATCATAAGTAACACCGTATCTCCTCTGTAATATTTATTATAATGCTTTCTGACCCCTTGCATCCCACCTGTCTCTGTTTTATTACATCTTCAATGTGCGACCTATGTTTTCCCTTTTCCTAACTGATCTATCAAATTTCACATCATTTGTCTTCATTCATCTTATATGTGGAAGCTCAAAGACACATGGAAAAGAAGACTTGATTCAAGAAAAAAAATGAAAGAAATGTGAATGTTTTAAAAGAATTTTAAACTGTGTAGGAGAAGGAATGCAAATACATGAGAATGTGTTGAATATAGCTTTTAGAACCTGTGTCTAAAACTATCTATGTATAGTTTTAAAAACACTGAGTTTACTGCCAGTAGACTATGTGGTGATGATTATTTGAAAATTATTCAACTTAACAAACAAAAAAGTAGGGACAAAATGACACCCAACAATATTCTGGTATACTCATAGATCAGTGCCCTATTCAGCCACTGAGAAGATTCCTCCTGTAGGACATGGGGAGAAATAAAGAGACTCACAGCCAAACATTACTCAGAAAGAGACCCTGGAGCATTTAACTTTAGAGAGGATATCTCCATCAAGTCCCTCCCCTCAGAGTTCAGAGAATCCCAAGGGAGAACAGTCAGAAAGTGAATAAGAGCCCGTGGGAATGGAGGACACCAGGACGACAAGGCCCTCTAACTCAACTGAACAAAGTTCTTATGAACTCACAGAGACTAAAGCAGCAAAAATTGGGCCTACAGGGGTCTACAGCAGGTCTTCTGTGTATATGTTATGGCTTTCCATGTACTGTATTTACGGGACTCCTGAGTGTGTAAAGGAGTGGGTCTCTAATTCTTGTGCCTTCTCTAAGGTTCATCCCTTTCTGTTGAACTGTCTTGCCCGATTTCAATTTAATAATTTTTATTTTATTTTACTACATTTTACTTTGTTATGTTTTGTTATTATGTTTAAGAAACCTGTTATTTTCTAAGGAAAGACAGAAAGAGTGTGTTTTTGGATAGAGGTGAGGTGAGGAGAAACTAGGTAAACTATATGCAGGATATATTATATGAAAAGATAATCTATTTTCAATTGAAGGGGAAAAATGAAAGAAAATACCAAATGCTTGCATTTCCTGAAGGTAATATTTCTTCTAGCATTTAAACACATAAAAATACAGGTTAAAGCAAATAGTACCATTCCTCTAAAATGATAGTTCATATTAAAATAAGAATATCGTATTAAATAATGGTGAACCTTCAGCTGGGTAGAGCTCATAAATATGAACATTCATAAGTGGGTATGAGTATGATCCATGAATAAATTTCAAAATTGTGTGTGTGTGTGTGTGTGTGTGTGTGTGTGTGTGTGTGTGTGTGAGAGAGAGAGAGAGAGAGAGAGAGAGAGAGAGAGAGAGAGAGAGAGAAATGTTTTTGTTTTCCAAATTAGGGCATGTAACTCAGATTGACCTTGAACACATTATGTACTAAAGGATGATCTTTGATATTCTATCCTTCATGGTTCTGTCTCCATTTGGTTTGTTGATATTATAGGCTAATAATTCTATTATCAGTTATGTAGAGCTACATCATACCTGGGATTTTTCTTTTTCTGTTTCTTTTCTTTTCTTTTCTTTTCTTTCTTTCTTTCTTTTTTTTTTGTGCAGGCAAGGCAAGCACTGTAACAAATAAGCCACATCCAGCTGTTCAAAGTAATTATTTTTATCTTTGTCAGTTTATGTATGCCATGCTGCTTCCATGATGATGCATGAATAAGTAAAGCAGAGTGGATGGTTTCAACGTTAAAGAAAGAAACTTCAACCTTCATTTTTGGATCTTACTGGCTGTGCATCTTGGGGAAACTATTTATCCTTTGAATTGCAAATTACATTAGCAAATATATAATAACTTCTAGTCTCCATCTGCACCCAGAGCTGGGGCTATTCCACAGCCCTCAGGCACAAAACCTGCCTGCACAGAGTTGGTCCGTGATGATCGCTCTCCCTCCTAAGCCCATTGCCCACAGGTTGGACTCCACTTTCTCCTAATTGACCATCCAAGGAGAAACATGCATGGACAGATGGGGCTTGGAAGTCTCAGGGCTGCCTAGTACAGGACCCTTCCAGTCACCATCTGTGCCTAGATATGGGGCTGTCCCATAACTCTTGTACCCAAAAATTGTCAACAGAGAGCTGGTCTGCCAGGGGCACTCTCACTCCAAAGATCACAGACTCACAAACTCAAAGGCCCACAGGAGGGACAATGTCCAGAGACAGGAAGACCAACTAATAATAGACATAGCCAGATGGTGAGAGACAAGCACAAGAACTAAGACTACTTGGCATCATCGAAACACAGTTCTCCCACCCCAGCAAATGTTGGATACCCAAACACAGTTATGGATTTAAAACCACATCTCATGATGATGACAGAGACATCAAGAATGACATAAATAGCTTCCTTAAAGAAATGTAGAAGAACACAAATAAGACGAAACCCTTAAAGAAGAATCACAAAAATCTCTTAAAGAATTATGGGAAAACACTATGAAAGAGGTGAAGGAACTGCACAAAACCATCCAGGATTGAAAAGTGGAAATAAAAACAATAAAGAAATCACAAAGAGAGACAACTCTAGAGATAGAAAACCTAGGAAAGAGATCAGGAATCATAGATGCAAGTATTACCAACAGAATACAAGAGATTGAAGAGAGAATATCAGGAGCAAGAGGATACATTAGAAAACATTGACACAACAGCCAAAGAAAATGTAAAAAGCAAAAAGCCCTTAATCCAAAACATCCAGGAAATCCAGGACACAATGAGAAGATCAAAGATAAAAATAATAGGTACAGAAGAGAACTAAGATTCTCAACTTAAAGGGCCAATAAATATCTTCAACAAAATTGCAGAAGAAAACTTCTATAACCCAAAGAAAGAGATGCCCATGAGGATACAAGAAGCCTATGGAACTCCAAATAGATTAGACCAAAAAAGAAATTCCTCAGGTCAGATAATATTCAAAATACCAAACTACAAAACAAAGAAAGATTATTAAAAGCTGTAAGGGAAAAGGTCCTTAAGGCAGAACTATCAGAATTACACCAGAATTCTTGAGAGAGATTATGAAAGCTAGTAGATCCTGGGCAGAGATCATACAGACCCTAAGAGAATGACAGCCCAGGCTACTATACCCAGCAAAATACTTAGTTATCGTAGATGAAAAACCAAGATATTCCATGAAAAAATAAATTTACACAATATCTTTCCACAAATCCAGCCCTAAAATATGTAATAGAATGAAAACTCCAACCCAAGGCGAGAATCTACAGCATAGAAAAAGCAAAAAATAGTAATCTTCTTTCAACTAACCCAAAGAAGATAGCCACACAAACATCATTACACTGCTAACAAAAAAAATAACAGGAAACAATCACTGTTCCTTAATATCTCTTAAGATTAATGGACTTAGTTCTTCAATAAAGAGACATAGTATAACAGACAGGATACTTAAGGAGGACCCAGCATTTTGCTGTATAAAGGAAACATACCTCAGTGACAAAGACAGACACTGTCTAAGAGTAAAAGGCTGGGAAAATTTTTTCTAAGCAAATGGTCCCAAGAAACAAGTTGGAGTAGCCATTTTAATATCAAACAAAATTGACATTCAACCAAAAGTTATCAAAAAAGATAAGGAAGGAAACTTCATACAAATCAAAGAAAAAAATCTACCAAGATGAGTTGTCAATTATGAACATCTACACTCCAAATGCAAGGGCATCCATATACATGAAAGAAACTTTACTAAAGCTCAAAGCACACATTACAGAAGACAAAAGAATAGTGGAAGACTTCAATACACCACTCTCATCAATAGACAGATCAAGGAAAAAGAAACTGAACAGAGACAGAGGGAAACTAACAGAAATTATGAAGCAAATGAGTTTAACAGACATCTATTGAAGATTTCATCCTAAAATAAAAGAATATACCTTCATCTGAGCATCTCATACCTTCTCAAAAATTGACCATATAATTGGTCAAAAACAGGCCTCAATAGATACAACAAGATTGAAATAATCCCATGCATTCTATCAGATCACCAAGGATTAAGTCTGGTCTTCAATACAAAACAACAACAACAAAACCACAACAACAACAGAAAGCACACATTCATGTGGAAACTGAACAATGCTCTACTCAATGACGACTTGATCGAGGAAGAAATAAAGATAATAAAGAGTTTTTGAATTTAATGAAAATAAAAGTACAACATACCCAAGCTTATGGGATACAATGAAAGCAGTGCTAAAAGGAAAACTTAATAGCTCCGAGTCCCTCTGGAAAAAAAAAATAAATCCGAGAGAGCACACACTAACACTTTGACAGCACACCTGAAGTCTACAGAACAAAAAGAAGCCAATTCATGCAGGAGGAGTAGAGGCCAGGAAATAATTGAACTCAGAGCTGAAATCAACCAAGTAGAAACAAAAGAACTATACAATGAATTAGCAAAACCAGGAGTTGGTTCTTTGAAAATATCAACAAGAT
Organism: Rattus norvegicus; assembly: GCF_021556685.1. NCBI lineage: Eukaryota > Metazoa > Chordata > Mammalia > Rodentia > Muridae > Rattus > Rattus norvegicus. The sequence continues at coordinate 53,207,262 of NC_141544.1, read as the reverse complement.
AGATTAACCCTTAGCGAGACTAATGAGAGGGCAGCAAAACAGTATCCAGATTAACAAAATCAGAAATGAAAAAGGAGACATAATAACAGAAAATGAGGAAATTAAAAAAATTACCCAATCCTATTATAAAACTGTATACTCAATAAATCTGGAAAATCTGGAGGAAATTGGCAATTTTCTAGACAGATATCAGGTACCAAAGTTAAATGAGGATGAGATAAATAATCTGAACAGTCCTATAACCCCTAAAGAAATAGAAGCAGTCATTAAAAGACTCCCAACCGAAAGAAGGTCAGGACCAGATGTGTTTAGTAGAGAATTCTATCAGACCTTCAAAGAAGACCTAATACTAATACCCTTCAAAATATTACACAAATTAGAAACAGAAGAAACACTACCCAATTTGTTCCTTGAAGCCACAATTACACTGACACCAAAAGCATGAAAAGATCCTACAAAGAAAGAGAACTTCAGACCAATTTCCCTCATTAATATGGATGCAAAAATACTCAGTAGAATTTCAACAAACTGAATCTAAGAACACATCAAAAAGATCATTCACCATGATCAAGTAGGTTCATCACAGGATACAAGGACAGTTCAATATATGGAAATCTATCAGCTTAATCCACTATATAAATAAACTCAGTGGAAAAAAAACACATGAACATTTCATTCGATGCTGGGAAAGCATTTGACAAAATTCAACACTCCTTCATGATAAAAGTCTTGGAAAGTTCAAGAATCCAAGGCCCATACTTAAACATAGTAAAAGCAACTTACAGCAAACCAGTAGCCAACATCAAAATAAATGGAAAGAAACTTTAAGTAATCCCACTAAAATCAGGAACCAAAGAATGCTGCCCACTCTTTCTCTACCTATTCAATATAATACTTGATGTCCTAGTCAGGACAATTAAAAATCAAGAAGAGGTGAAAGGGATACAAATCAGAAAGGAAGAAGTCAAAATATAACTATTTGCAGATGATATGATAGTATAATTAAATGACCCCATAAATTCCAACAGAGAACTCCTCCACCTGATAAAATACTTCAGCAAAGTGGCTGGATATAAAATTAAGTCAAAGAAATCAATACTTAAGGGAAAAACAGACGGAGAAGAAAGTATGGAAATGATACACTTCATAATAGCCACAAATAATATAAAATATCTTGGTGTGATTCGAAGCATGGAAGTGAAAGATCTGTATGAAAAGAACCTCCATGTCTCTGAAGAAAGAAACTGAAGATCTCAGAAGATGGAAAAATCTCCCATGCTTATGGATTAGCAGGATTAACATTGTAAATATGGGCATGTTGCCAAAAGCAATCTACAGATTCAATGCAATCCCCATCAAAATTCCAACTCATTTCTTCATAGTCTTAGAAAAAGCCATTTGCAATTAGGAAAAGCAAAAATCCCAGGAGAGCAAAACTATGCTCAACAATTAAAGAACTTCTAGGGAAATCACCATCCCTGACCTCAAACTATATTACACAGCAATGATTTTTTTTTTAAAGCATGGTATTGGTACATAGACAGGCAGGTAGATCAATGGAATAGAATTGAAAACCCAGAAATGAACCCACACACCTATGGTCATTTGATCTTTGAGAAAGGTACTAAAACTATACAATGGGGAAAAAAGATAGCATTTTCAACAAATGGTGCTGGTTCGACTGGAGGTCAGCATGTAGAAGAAAGCAAATTCAGCCATTCTTATCTCCTTGTTCAAATCTCAAGTCCAAGTGAATCAAGGCCTCCACATAAAACCATACACTCTGAAACTAGTAGATGAGAAAGTGGGTAAGACCCTCGAACACATAGGAACATGGGAAATTTTTCTGAACAGATAACCAATGGCTTATGCTCTAAGATCAAGAATCGACAAATAAGTCCTCATAAATTTGCAAAGCTTCTGTAAGGAAAAGGACACTGTCAATAGTACAAAATGGCAACCATCAGATTCGGTAAAGGTTTTTACCAATCTTATATCAGAAGAGGGCTAATACTTAATGTATACATAGAAATCAAGAAATTAATAACCCTATTAAAATGGGGTATCAGAACTAAAAACAGAATTATCAACTGAGGAATATTGAATGGCTAAGAAGCACCTAAAGAAATGTTCAACATCCTTAGTCATCAGGGAAATGCAAATCAAAACAACCCTGAGATTCCACCTCATACCAGTTAGAATGGCTATGATCAAAAACTCAGGTGACAGTAGATGTTGGCGAGGATGTGGAGAAAGAGGAACATTCCTCCGTTGTTGGTGGGATTGAAAACTGGTACTAGTACTCTGGAAATCAGTCAGGAGGCTCCTCAGAAAACTGGACATTGCACTGTCTGAGGACCCAGCTATACCTCTCTTGGGCATGTACCCAAAAGATGCTCCAACATTCAACAAATACACATGTTCCACTATGGGTATTATTCATAATACCCAGAAGCTAGCAAGAATCCTGATATTCCTAAACAGAGAAATGGATACAGGAAATGTGGTACATTTACACAATGAAGTACTACTCAGCTCTCAAAAACAATGACTTCATAAAATTCATAGGCAAATGGAATGAACTAGAACATATCCTGAGTGAGGTAACCCAATCATAGAAAACCGCACATGCCATGCACTCACTGATAAGTGGATATTAGCTCAAAAGCTCAAATTACCCAAGATACAATCCACAGACCTCATGAATTTCAAGAAGAAGGATGAACAAAGTGTGGAAGCTTAATACCTTCTTAAAGGAGGAACAAACATATTCATAGGAGGGGGTATGGAGACAAAGTTTGGAGCAGAGAATGAAGCAATGGCCATTCAGACCCTGCCCAACCTGGGTTCCAGCCCATATAGATACAGCCACTAAACCTAGACAATATTGATGAAGCCAAAAAGTGCATGCTGACAGGAGCCCGATATAACTGTCTCCTTAGAGGTTCAGCCAGAGATTGACAAATATAGAGGTGAATGCTAGCAGCAAACTATTGAATTAAAAGCATGGTTCTCATTGGAGGGATTAGAGAAAGAACTGAAGGAGCTGAACGGGCTTGCAACTCCAAAAGTACAACAATATCAACCAACCAGAGCTCCCAGTTACTAAACCACTACCCAAAGAGTAAACATGGACAGACCCATGGCTCCAGCTGCATAAGTAGCAGAGGGTGGCCTTGTTCCATATCAATGGGAGGAGAATCCTTGGTCCGCCAAATGCTAGATGTCCTGGTGTAGGGGAGTGCCAGGGTGAGGAGGCAAGAGAGAGTGTGTAAGTTGGTAAGTGGGGTAGTACCCTCATAGAAGGAGTGTAAGGGGAAGGGAGAGGAAGTTTCCAGAGGGGAAACTGGGAAAGTGGATAACATTTGAAATGTAAATAAAGAAAATATCCAATAAAAAATGGGAAAAACTAAAAAAGAATAGAGGGAAAAGAAAAGATTTATTTCATATCAGGTTTCAGAGCTTTCAACTCATTGTCACTTATCTTTACTTTTCCTGTGTCAGTGGTGTGGAATACCTCACACTGAGGTGATTACACAGCAGAGTAGGAATGTTCATTTCCTAAGGATCAGGAAGCACAAACAAGGAATGACAGGGAGTACTGATGCCTTGAGGTTACCTTAATTGTTAACCCAACCATAATTCTCAGTTACTCATTTACCATAGCAGTGTTTCACTGCCTCAAAACACTCTCAGCTATGATTTCTTCAGCAGATTTCTTCATCACTTGAGTACCTTAATCATGCTCATGTCCCATGAGTGATACTGACTCTATGAGCATTTGATAGTCAAAGTTAAGAAATGAGGTTTACTTGAATTCAAATCATTATGAATTCTCTCAAATATAAATTTAACTAAGCTAGTACACTATCTCTTGGTTATTCAAAGTAAGTAAGAAGATAGATAGGGCTCCAGATTTTGTTTTATTTTTACACATATTAAACATATATTCTTGTAGTCTGATGTTCTGCTTCTCCTCTGGACACCACCAATAAATACACTGGCTCACAGAGGACTGGGCAAAGTCTGGGTAGGATAATCTGCAGTCCAGACCAGAAGGGGAAAGCAGAGCTGAGGATATATAGGACAGCTCCAAAATTATTATGAAAATGAATGTACACATGTAAACTCTAGCATATAATTTTCAGAAAATATCATCTACTTAGGGGAACAATATAATAATGTGATTGTATCATTGGGACAATATTCTTCATATCCAGTCATCTCATCCATTAATATTGTTGCTGAGCTACAATGCTCAAAAAACTATTATAGTGCTAAAAACCCCAGATATTGTCAAGACAATTAGATATTTCTTTTCAGTCTGTAGAAGATCCTTCTGACACAATTTCGATATTGCATTTATAAGGAGACATAGAAGAAACAACCTACAGCAGCCCCTACATTGTTTGAGTTGTAGGATATATGGCTTTATTATTATAAATATAAAGTTGATAATTTAATGAATCAATACAATGTACTACAACCATGTTCTCCCTCATTCTCCTTTCCTATTCCCTTGCCATTCCTGTTAGTTTTCTTTCTCTCAACTAACTACTCTCTAATTTTTCATGTTATTTGTGTTTGTATGCGAGTGTGTGTGTATATGTGTGTGTGAATGTGTGTGTGATGTGTGTGTGTGTGTGTGTTTATTGTTTTGACTATTGAAATAGTTTCTTACTTTCTAGAATTGATTGGCCTGGACCACCGTTGTAGAGCATGCTGGCCTCAAAAACTTAGAAATTCATTCACATCAGCTTCTTAAGTTCTAGTACTAAAAATATGCTCCATTTCTCCTGGACAGTTTGTGGGCAGTTTGTTACATATGTAAATTCACTTCCAAAGACATAATAAACTATATAACTGACAGATTAAAATAATAATGGGTAATATTGAGATACGTGGGCACTACATCCCTTGGAGCTAGTATAGACAGAGCTGGCATGTAAAATATAAATTAGTTAAAATATAGCAGGAACAGCAGAGCCTGCCTCTATGTAAATCCCAGGGCCTGCACGGCATCAAAAGCATCTCCTGCAGGAAGACCTAATTGAAGAATGCCTGAGAGACCAAGGATTTCTGCCACAGACAGTGCCAGCCAATGGCAAACTGCTGTTTAGAAGAGATTCTTTCCTGGGAGAGTATTAAAGGAGCTTTCAGCAGTGTTCAGATGATCTTGCTAGTGTTTCTCAGCTGCTCCTGGAATCTGTGTTGTTGACTCCATGCCACTTCTGTCACATCCAACCCCCAAGAGCAGTTAGGGTCAGGTGGGAAGTAGTCCATGGAACAGGCAGCAATATTATATAGAATATATATTATATTATAAATATATAGTGGATGGTATATTATCCCTTTAACTGTAAAGCAGCTACATCAGTTTTGCCAATGTCTAAGACCATTAAGCCAGTCTAATAAGTCAAGAATTTTTGTACAATTGACTATAGGAATTAAATAGTAAATGGTTAAACCAGATTAGAAGATCTCTTTATGCTAAAAAGAATGAGTAAGAATAACATGGGCGAAAGATAGGACCTTCAGGGGAAGGAGGAGGAAGAGAAAGATATAGAACAAATATAAGGACACTCACACTTGCACACATACACACACATACATATTTGCATATGCATACCCTTAAAACCTAATAAGTAAGGTCTTAATATATGCTGCTGTAGCAAAATACCTGCAACTTCTCAATTTATATAAAAATGCACTTATATTTCTTATTTAAAGGTAGGAAGTACAAGAGTGAGGACTCATCAAATTTGGCATCTGTTTAGATCCCAGTATCTGTTTCCAAGAGGATATCACCTCTGTAGATTTATATGCTTTGATGGAAGAAAGGATAAAACATTCTCAATGACTTTTCATCACGGCAAGTAATAAGTCGCTAATACCATTCATAATGGTTTTACATTGATGATTTAATTACATTCTAAATGCTTCATCTCTTTGATTTTAAGTTTCAAAGAATGAATTTTCGGGTACACTCAGGCCAAAGTAGGTATACATTCAAACTATAGATAACTAACAAAGCTCAGACTTACTTTCTCAAAAACTGGCATGTGAACTTTCCATGAACATGAATTTAGGGGAAGAAACTTCAAGGTAATATTGGGAAATCTAAGATATTAAAACCTGACTTTTTTCTTCCTTTCATGTCTGGGTTTCCGGTTTGAACACCTGCCAAACCTATGATTTCCCTTTTCTTAGCATTGAATCTAGAGCCTGGTTTACACTTTGGGAGAGTGAATGCACCATTATGTGCATGCTTTTTGTCAATATGACACACATGCAGACATATCTTGGCCGAGGGGCTCTTTACTGAGAGATGTTTCCATTTGATTGGCCTGTAGGTAAGACTTTTGGGCATTTTCTTGATTAAAGGTTGATGTGGGAGAGCCCTGGCTAGTGTGAGTAGTTTCACTCCCAGCAGGTAGTCCTGGTTGCATAAGAGAGCAGTTGGACACATAGGGAGAACAAGCAAGGTTTTACTAAAGTGCAGTTTATTTAATTTTTTTGTTTGTTTGTTTTGTAAGCTAAAGTTATTTGCTACCTCTTCTCTAACTCTCATTGTAAATATTTAATTATAAAGTATAGCTAAATTATTGGGAACATCAACAATTGATGGTTCTTAGGAGCAAAACTATATATTCTTAATAAATTAAAACATTTGATATTAAAATATGGAAGGATATTTTTATTAGATTACCATATTTATGTGGCTTTTATTAATGTTCTTCTTGAAAAGTGTTTCCATATGCTTGAGGATATAAGCCAAGCATAGCGTAGATCATATAAGTAAGATTAATGGCAAATTCTTTGGGGAGTCTTCTGGAGTAGCTAATAAAGAAGGTGGGTAAAGGCCAGACTTTGATAAGCTCATCAGTCAGGCTCAGCTGTCCCAGGTAGCAGGCCCTGACGACAGCTGACAGTGTGTTGATGGATCTCACAGGACCCTGGTTTTAAGGAGATTGACAAGACACTCTATTGTGAATGAAGGTCATCTTTATGAAGCCTTTCATTAGCAAAATTACACCGGGTGCTATTTTTTTTTCCTCTACACTATTGGCTGATTTGTCATTTCAGAATTTTGAAGTATTCTACAAAAGAAGACCTTGCTAAAAACTATATTTTCATAGCATTAAACAATGTAATGACTGCCCTGGTTTTCATTTTACCTGGCTTTACAATTGCACTGTGCATAGCGCAGGGAACCCCATGAAAAGTTCTTGTTTGGCATGGTTTATGTCTTTGTTGGAAAACATTCAGATATTTTCAATGTCTTAGGAAACAAAGTGCTGTATATAAAGCCTGACTAAAGCTCATTCTAGATAGCTATAAAACTCCCTTTCTTTTATACTTGCTTACCATGTAATGGGGCATTTTGCAAAATATGTTTATAAAACATAACACTGTTTGCAGTTTCAAAATCAAATGCATCAGTCACATAATGCTACAAGCTTCATGATTTTAGATGTAAATAATCCCCCTTTAATATTTCTGGCATTTTAAAGAATCATGGTTTCACTAATTACTGCCTTTTTTTACTTGTCAGCAGTAGAAATAAGCTTGGCTGTAGACTTTAGCGGTAGAATAATTCTCAGAACAGTGGTTTGAATTGAGGAAACAACTGAAAGAATATGGCAGCACAACATGGGGGATGTTCCTGGCAGGAAGCACTTTAACAAGTTCACTCTGCTCTACCAGCTGCTTAACTCAAAGATCACTCGGTTCCCCCCTCCCTACCCTAAGGGAGAGGCAGCAGGTGCACAGACATGTTCCTCTCCTGATGTGGAAACATGACATTTGACAGAGCAAGCAGGGAATCAGATCAAACAATGGCTGTCAAGAGCATTAGCTCTACAGAAAACCTGCCAAGCCTCTACACTCCTGAGATGACCACTTTTTCACCTCCAGCAACACCCTCCCTTGTTCACTGTGATCTTTGTGTACAGTCCCAACAGTTGAGAATAAACAGCAGGGGTTCAAGAAAATAAGGGGAGTGAGACAGATGGGTATTTTTTGCTGCCCGTCTAGAAATCATTTTGCTCCTAGCAATGTTATATTTGGGAACTGTACCCCAAGGCAAAAAGGGAATTTGAAGGGGTTAATCTCTAGCTTCATCTTGTGGCAGCTGGTTTGAATCAGAGGCATTGTGCCTATGCCAGTCTTGGGCCTAGGTAATTTATAATAGCCTAAAGTTCCAATATAAAAAGCACATAGCTGCAGGGAGATGTGTCAGATTCCCTTACACAGCCTGTCATTTCCTTGGAAACATAATAATTAAGATGTCTAGTATAACTGCTTCTGCCAGAAATATTTTTAGATTTCAGCCCATTTCAAGAAACTCCAAATTCAAGGGGAGCATTATTAAATACTGCACGGCAAACTGAGGCAAATACACTTACAGATTTGTTCTGTCATAAAGAACAGATACTTCTAAGTCTCTTGACAGTACGCAGAGGAATACCTGGGCTTGAATTAGAAAAATAAAAAGATCAGAATCAGTTTGATCAGAGCAAAAGCAGGTGTGATGGGAGAGAAATATTCACTCTTAATCAACCTGCACTTTTTTGGTCAAAAAGACTGACACAATAGTAAAGGTAAAGTGACATTTCTCCCCATCTTCAAATTAAAGTAATTGCCTATGCTGATTATCCACATCATTCATAAGCAAACTACTCATCACATTGTGGGGTCTCTACAGAAAACTCTATTCAGATTCTATTTGTTTGCAACTATCAACCAAGATGACACACGAAACGTGTGTGCTGAATTAGGTTCCTTGGGATATGTACAGACCATATCTACTGCATTAAAATAATTTTGATAATAGGTTCAGGTAAGAGACAAATATCATGAGATACCTAGAAGAAGGATTTGAACTCAATCAGTTAAAGTAATTGCAAATGAGCCACACTAGATACTTGATATTTGAGATTAAAATTTTCACAAGTTATCTTTGAAACAAAAATTCACCTTCAACAAAATAAATGTAAGCCTATATAAGATGTATATGCATTACATACCTGTGCACATAATTTTAAAAGACCTCTCATCCAAAATTGCAACATGTCTAAAATCTATAGAAATGCAGAATGCAATTAATACCCAAGGAGTGAAGGAAGTTGAGAGGAGGCCACCTCCTTTCACAGAAGAAAAATATGTCTGACCACGAGAGAACAGAGCCTTCTAGATGGAGCAGGAAAGAAATTAGAGCTGCAGAAATGTTACCAAATACCTTATTGCTAAGCCACACGAGAGTCAGAAGGTTCCAGATAGAAATAAAACAGGAGAGAATAAATGGTAGATAGATGGATAGAAATAGATAATAATCAAAGGAAACAGGCAAAAACAGAAACTGTCTGAACTTTTCAGATGAATCAGTTGATACAGAAATCCATAAACTATACCACCTGCCATAGAGTACACATGGAGGGACCCGTGGCACCAGCTACATATGTAACAGAGGACTGCTTTATCTGTCATCAGGGGGAAAAGAGGCTCTTGGTCCTGTGGAGGCTCGATGCCCCAGCACAGGGGAATGGGTGGTTAAGCAGGAGTGGGTAGGCGGGTGGGGGAGTAAACTCATAGAAACAGGGAGGAGGAGGGATGGGATAGGTGGTTTGTGGAGGGGAAGGGAGATAACATTTGAAATATAAAAAAATAAAATAACCAATTAAAAAAAGAATCCAAGCTAGTATTGAGCACATATTAGCAGTTATACATATGGGTGCACAAAGATGGCCCACTCATGTGCACTCATTGCTTTTGGGTTTCAATCTCAAATTTTGTGGTTATTTGATGCAAGCATAATTTGAAATACCAATTCAGTAATTCTGTTCCCAACACCTACTTTTTTCTACACAATTTCCATAGGAAATAGATGGATATGAGGAGGAAGGTAGACCAGGAGTCTAAGTATAAACTGCTAGGTCAGTCACTAACCAGTTCTGTTACCTAGAATAACTCAACCTCCCTGTACCATGTGGTCCTGACAGAGTCCTGGTGAGAGAATGAGTTCAGATGATATCATGTCTACATCTTTATGATCCATACTTCCTTTGACACCCTACACTTGGCTTAGTCCAATAAACTAGTCCTGTATAAGAGGAAAAAATAGAATGCATTTCCAGTGAGGCTGTAGGTCTTTAATACAAACGTAAGATTTTTTTCCTTTAAAAGAAAGACATAGATTTTAGACTATACATCAGATCAGTAGTATAATATTTAGTGTGCTGACATGTAATTATTTTCAAATTGGAATATATAATGACATTTTAATAATATTCCTCAGGTACTAGTATTCAATATGCACTTTCTTTTAAACATGGATAGAGCCTATGTTGTGCCATTATTTCTATTTACATTGTTGAAATTAGTGATATTAGTCAAGGCTTTACTTTCCGTTTTGCTAATACTCTATCCACATTACTCATTCCATCTCTGATGAACCAGTTTACAGCTGGAAGTTGGACCGTTGGCCATCAAGATATCTCTTCCAATGTTATCTCGTTTGTCTCTCATGAACTGAGCCTGATTGGTGATTATCTCCCTTCAAGCACACATCAACCATTGTCACTAGAAACGGATTAATGAAACAGATTTAAAATTACATTTGTTTCCCATGATTACCCTTTGGTTTTTCAATAAAACCCAGAGTTCTCATTTTTAGAAGAATGAACAATTCTCAGAATATTCAAATCTTTAAAAATATTATTTTAAATAATGTTCACTGCTAAGCTATCACAAAATGGTTACTAGGAAAGATTAAAAATGGCAAAAGGCCAACTGTTACCATAAATATATTCATAAAATCACAGTCTTTCAACTGAGAGCATAGGATTATATAGCATTTTAGATGTGTTAATAATGAAAGAAATCTGAATTAGTTTAGATTTACTTCAATATCTGCCAATATCTACTCACAACTTTAATGCTTGCTTGATTTGAAACATTTTTAAAATTACCAAATCCTTTCAATAAAGTAAACTAAATGCAATTACATACCATATATAAAGAATTAGGCCATGGTACACACTCTACACAAGAATGGACCTGTAAGATTTCCTATTTCTTTTTTATCAATGTGAACTTCATGCTTTTCATTCAATGTCAGATTTGCATAATAAAGTATTTCCTCAAATGAATTCCTAGCAATTCTTAAGTGACACAGCACTGTATATTCTTTTTTTATTTAACATTTTGGCTTTTTGTTTCGGAGACAGGCAGGCAATGATTATATTTTATAGAAAAACCACTATAATATATCGAAAAGAAAAAAATCTGCTCTTCTAATTACAATGTTCTTTTGACTTACATTGTGAAATCATTTTAGAGTTGTGGTGAAATAAAAATATTTTAACAATCAACATTCTAAAGAGTAAAAATGTTTCTTAAATAAAATTAATGCAATCTCAGAAGAAAAATCTTCCTCTTTATGTTATATTCTACATTGCCATGAAATTGCCTAGCTAAGTACTGATGGGTAACAGTTTCCTATGGGATTGTGGGACATGCCATCTCCAGGGGGAAGCTCCTTAAAACAGAAAGTAAACAACATAAGATAGTTTAGAAAGTCCCTGAAAGTGACCAAATTTTAGTAGCACCCCCAAGACCCATTCTTGGAGATAAAGATGCTTTAAATTAATTTCAGAAAAGCCAAGCTGCAAAGAAGTCTCAGACAAGACTAAGATTCCATAAGAACAAAACATTTCTGTTCTGTCTGGCACTTTCTATTGATTTCCCTTGTCCCCCATACCACACGACTGCATATTTCTACTCATTCTTCTGTTCCTCTGGGCTTCTCTCCTCTCTCGCCCATACCTGATCCTACCCCTCTTTTCCCTTCCTCTCCCCTCTCCCATCAAGGTCTCCAACTTCTTGGGACAATTTTGTTACCCCTTCCAAGTATGATTGAAGCACCTTCCCTTAGGCCTTCTTCCTTGTTAAACTTCATTTGGTCTGGGAGTTGTATTGTGGGCATTCTAAACATTTGGCTTATGTACACTTATCAGTGAGTACATATCTTATATGCTCATTTGATTCTGAGTTACCTCCCTTAGGATGATATTTTCTAGTTCCATCCATTTGCCTGCAAAATTTGTGATGTCCTTATTTTTAATAGCTGTGTAGTATTTTCTTACAGGAACGTATCCATTTACTTTCTGAACCCATTATTCGACTGAGGAATATCTGGGTTGTTTCCAGCTTTGGCTATTATAAATAAGACTGCTATGAACATAGTGAAGTACATATCCTTGTGATATGGTAGAACATTTTTTTGGACATCTGCCGAGGACAGATATAGCTGGATCTTCAGGTAAAATTTTCTGAGGAACTGCCAGATTGATTTCCACAGTGGTTGTACCAGTTAGCAATCCTACCAACAATGGAAGAGTGTTTCTCTTTCTCCACATCCTCATCAGCATCTGCTGTTACATGAGTTTTTGATGCTACCCATTCTGATTGGATTAAGGTAGAATCTCACAGTCGCTTTGGTTTGTATTTTCCTGATGACTAAGGATGTTGAACATTTCTTTAGATGATTCTCAGCCAGACACCAGTTATGTGAGACGTGCTTCCAGGACCCAGTGGGGATCACATTTATTGAACTTCCCAACAGTGAGGAAATGGAATCTGAAGAGACCACTACCAATAGATAGACATCACCCCTAGTTGATGCATGGGGTCACCTACCCATCTCAAAAATTTTGACCCATAATTATTCCTGTCTAAAGGAAATACAGGGACAAAAAATGGAGCAGAGATTAAAGAAAAGGCCATCCAGAGACTGCTCACCTGGGGATCCATTCCAGGCACAGACACCAAAACCTGACATTATTGCTGATGTCATGTGTCTGCAGACAGGAGCCTGGAATAGTTGTTCTCTAAGAGCCCTACCCCTGTGGAAGAATTAGAGGAAGGACTGAAGGAGTTGAAAGGGATTGCAACCCATAATAAGAAAAGTAATAACTAGTTTGATGCTTCAGATCCCCGAGGGCCAAAGCCACCAACCAAAGAGCATATATACAGCAGAGGACTGCCTTGTCTGGACTTAGTGGGAGGAGATGCACTTGCTCCTGTAGAGACTTGATGCCCAGAGGAGGGTAAGACTAGAAAGGTGACACTGACGCAGGTAGGTGGGGAGGAGTGCACTTTTAGAGACAAAGGGAAGGGGGATGGAATTGGGGTGCTTGTGGAGGGAACAGAGAAAGGGGACAACATTAGAAATATGAATAATAATAGTAATAATAATAAGCTCAAAACAGCTGTGCTGCCTGGAAGAGATTCAAACCAACTACTTGGAAGGATCATTTTCCAACCTTTTGAGTAGTCTCAGGCTATGCGATGTGTTACAGGCTCTGAAGTTTTTTGAGCTATCACCATTGATGGAGTGGGCTATGGTGATACAGCAGAATAATTTCTGTTCTGGTAAGAAATCCCTCACCCATATTACTGTAATAAACCCCAATAAAACATTTTGGTTCATCAAGTTACATGTTAGTGGTAGCAATATTTTGGTCTGTTGTGAACTCTCTATCTGGAGTATGTAAAAATGTGTGCTGTACCACACTAGGACAAATCATATTCAACATTAGTGAACACAGGGTTTTAATGAGATTTTTGAATATCATTTTGCCTAGAAACAATAAAAAAATAAAACTTTCATGAAAATAATGCTTCATAGTATGGAGTATACTTCAACTCTGAATTTAAGGATAGTATTTGAAAATTGAAGCCTTGAACTAAGTTCTGTCTTTGGGACACTTTATATATTCTTCAGTATCCTTCTTATCCTAGTGTTGATTAGTGCTATGAAATTTTATTTCTATGTATATCATATTTTTTATATATCTTTCCATGCCTTCTTCTATAAATTACTCTCTTTAATGCATATTTTCTTTTAAGCAATGAAGTCAAATGTTAATTATATTTTTATGCCTCTTTAAAAATCTTGCTTTAGTTTCTACTGTTATAGTTGATTCCAAATCTGAATTTCTTCTTTCTGACATTTGTGGTCCCCAAAATATGCTATCATCTGAGCTAAGACAGTGACATGTTCAATTTAAAAAATATTCAATTATGAGAATAGATTTGATAGTGAGGTAAACATTGTGTTCAGTCTGGGTTTTCTCTATTTGTTTTTGTTTTTTCTTTCTTAAGTAATTTACTATTCAACCCTAAGTTTGAGAAATACTTATATTTTAGAGCAAACTTTAGTGTTTGTTTTTAATATATGTTTCTACAATTAAGTGCCTTTATTTTGTTGCATGGAATGACTATGCCCTTATAAACTTCTGAAAGTCTCATGGTTAGAATTTTAGTTGTTATTATATTGGCATAAATAAAATTTATTAAAATGTAATAAAATGTATTAAAATTTAAAAATGTAAAATTTCATTGTGATGAAATGGGAAAGATGATATAAGGGTTTTCTCCTAAAACTCGAAGATAAATTAGGTAGCATGGGCATGCAGTGGACTATACTTGTGCAGATATACATTAAATAGAGAAACTAGCTAGGAATACCCTCATTGTGCATATCCAGAACACTTTTCCATTTTTAACTGATTCATGACAGTGTTTCCACCAAGAACAAAAGGTTAAACAACTCTTGAAAGCCCATGAGAACCAATTTCTAATTCTCGGTTACAGGACAGGGGCCAAAATATAAAGACAGAAGACAATGAACACATTCCATACAATAGCATCCCAGGAGACAAAAAGGCAACTTTCTCTCATGTGAGTAGCAACATTTGGTGGTAGGGAAGCACCAAAGAGCAAATCGGCAACAACCACATTTGAGAAAATGAACAAGGAAAACCCCCAGAAACTTTCAAAAGTAGAAGAATTTGAAAGAAAGTCCAGTCCATTTGTTGGTGAACACAGCTCTCCAAAATTCTCCAATTGAGAGTGTGGTCATCATTAAAGAGCATCATTCTAGAGCCTCAGGAAGCAATGGCATTCACCAGCAAACAGGCAGATTCTTAAAAATATGAAGAGCTGAAGTGCAGTGGAGAGAGAGAGAGAGAGAGAGAGAGAGAGAGAGAGAGAGAGAGAGAGAGAGAGAGAGGTTTTTAAATTCATGGAGGATAGATAGACTGGGCCAAAGAAGCAGAGCAGATCATGGGCGGAAATGGAAGAAATCAGTGTAAGATTCCTACACAACAGTCTAAGGTCATGCAAAAGTAAGCATAAATTTGGATCTGATGGAGTTTTGCATTTACTCCAATACTTGGTCACAACATTGTGACAGAAAGTCATTTAAAAGGCGCCATGATTCTTCATGTTTAGAGGTACAAAATTCTAAGTCTTATGTTCAAGAACTAACCTGTACCCTAACATGGGGGTTTGATTGAGTACATACTGATTTGCTGAATTTATCAAAGTAATAGGGAAAATGTTTGATTGGCAATCACAGAGTCCCACATGGTAGGAAATTCATCAAGAACAAATGTGAATGCATAATGCCATCTGCAAGAAATAGAGGCTAGCAATCGGGCTTTAAAAAAGCAAAGGGATAGAGACATTGGATTTCGTTTTGGGAGAAAAGTTGTGAGTCTTGACAATGGCTTTTCTATGCCTAAAACATTTCTTTTCATCAATCAATCAATCAAATAATTGGTGGTCCCAGAGACCAAGACCTATTAATGCAGCTGGTCCATTGCATCCAATAAAGAAAAATATAATTACTGTTGGATCAGCTGACTATGACCTTAGCTTGCTGAGTGAGTACCACCAAGGGAAATAGAGAAAACCAAATAATAAATAGACTCAAATTTTAGACTAGTTATTGCAAAAGCCAAAGAACCAAAAGAAAAAAAAACAGTCAACATCACAGATTTCCACAGTCAGAATTAATATAAGTGCATTCCTTAAGGGTGATTTTTTTATATTCTTGCTTTATTTTATGTAATTAAATACTCACACTCTCTCTTTTTCTCTCTTCTTACCCATCAGCAAAGTACACAGGCTTCCTCTGCTTTCTCTCAGCTTATTATGCCTGATCTGTCTCATTTTTTTCTATCATCCATGTGTGTGTTTATGTATGTATCTATGATTATGATGTATGTATGTTCGTATCTATTATCTATCTATCTATCTATCTATCTATCTATCTATCTATCTATCTATCTATCATGTATGCATCTCTACCTATCTAGCTACCTATCTATGTTTTACTTTTTTCCAAAAATTAGATCAGTTTGCTCTATTCTTTGCTTTTTATCTAGAGATCTCTTTTTATCTACAGATATTTTTCTTCCTCTTTTTCACTGTAGCAATTTACTTTTTCCTTTTCTCAATTTCACATCTATCTACAGTATTCTAGGAATTTGTGTGATGGTTTTTTTTATAATTTATGACTCATTGTTTTTTACTCAGTGAGTGTTAAGTTGAATAAATAATTAATACAACATAAGTATTGTGCTGGACACTTGACTGAATAAATGAATATGTATTTATTTATTAATCTTAGGGTGTGTGTGTGTGTGTGTGTGTGTGTGTGTGTGTGTGTGTGCGTGCTACAGAAGGTATCAGGTCAGAGAACATCTTTGTGGTGTTGTTTCCTCCTTGCCACCTTGTCTGATCTAGGTATTGATCTCAGGCCTGCACATAAACACCTTTGGTACAAAATATTTTGAAACATTTTTGGATGGGTAGGGATATAGGAAGGATTTAGGAGGAATTGGAGAAGAAAAAATGTGATGAGAAGATGTTGTATGGAAAAAAACTTATTTGTGATAAGAAAATTCAGATAAAAATTATTTACCTTTAAATCTCTTAATGAATTTTTCTTATTATTCTCTAGCATATTGTTTTGCTTTTTGAAGTGCCAATAAATGTGTTTTGTAATCTATCCTTTCTACTTCAATGATTATTAAGTGTTTAAGCACAAACTTTCATTCTTCAATCAGTTAATTTTATAAGACCTAATATGGATTTAAAAATATAAGAGGAAATTTTTGTGATGTACAAAATTTGCATATTTTTGGGTAAGTTTTTATACTCCTTCATTACCATCTAATGGTGTTCTTGTAAACTATGACTCACAAATATCTTTGATAAACATTGTGTGGGTTGTGTACCCAGTTCAACTCCCTTGGAGAAAACTACTTTTTCCCTTGCTAGTGGTTATTATTGGATATGACTTCTTGTTAGAGGACGGGGCTTGTATCCACTTCTGCATTCAGTGAGACCCGTCTCACTTTGTACCATGCTCCCATAGCCTCCGTAACTTAATATGTTTGTCAACTCTGTTTTGTTTAACAGGTCCTGTCTTGTTCGTGTTCAGCATTTCCTCTGGTTCTTACACTCTTTCTGCCTCCTCTTCTGTAGGGTTCCCTGAGCCATAAGAAGACAAGTTTGATAGAAACAACCAGTCTAGGATGGCGAGTTCAAAGGTCCCTCATTTTCTATACATTGACCAGTTGTGAGTCTCTGTATTTGTTTTTATCCACTTTGAAACCAAGTTTCTCTTAGGAGAGCCAAGTAAGACATTAATGTATGAGCGCAGCATTTGTTCACTGCCCGTTCCCTACATTATTCTGCTTATTGTGACCTCACTATTTTAAGAAACATGTTTTAAAAAGTCTTTTCTTCTATATACTATCATCTTGTATTATTTACTTCTTTCTTGAAGACAAACCAGTGTTCAATATTATTATTTTAAAAGGCTGTTAATTTTTATAATATTTTTCTTCACTCATACTCTAAAGTATTTTACTTTATTTTCCTTGAGGATGTATCTTTCTCAAATGACATATTTTTCTTTTAATGGGGCAAAACACTTGGCCCCTATTCCCATTTTCCTCAAATTATGCTCTTTTGTTATTCAAATTGTTGCCATCTAATTAACTGAACTCTAATTTTGATCTGTCTGCTCACCATGACTTCCTTAAGTGAGACATGCCCTTAGGATGTGAAAGCCAGGCTAATAGCTTCTGAATGGGAAAGAGCACAGGGCTTGAAGTCCCAGAGCCTTCTTGTTGTCATCTGTACTTCTTACCTCTTGAGAAGAGACAGTTGCTGAAGAAACTTGTTACAACATAAAATTAAATTGTCTTAAAAGTTTTGATTTC
Source organism: Rattus norvegicus (assembly GCF_021556685.1). Lineage (NCBI taxonomy): Eukaryota > Metazoa > Chordata > Mammalia > Rodentia > Muridae > Rattus > Rattus norvegicus. The sequence goes on along the minus strand of NC_141544.1, from coordinate 53,189,179 downwards.
AGACTACTTTTAATCTCACAAATTAGAGCACAAAGTGTGTACAGTTTCTCTATTGATGGCTAAAACAAATAGTGGAATATTGGAATTATAAGGTTAAAAGTATGTGCATCTCTATGGGTACAGATGTTCATATATTGGAGCTTGTATGTGTATGTGTATGTATGTATTAATTTATTGTGTGCACAGAGCCTCTCACATAGTTCCCCAAGTCAATGTTCACCATGTTTCATCCTTTTGACCATGTTCCAATATCTAAAACCCTGCATTCCTGTACTCCTCATGGTAAAAAAGAAAATTTTATCTAAGAGAACATAAGTTTAGTGCATACATCTCCTTACTGTAAGAAAAATGTCATGAGAATAATGTCCTAGAATACAAATAATATTTCTTTGCTGTTTAAATTTCCAAATAGAAAAATGTCTAATAGGCGTTTTGATTATGTTTACAAGGCAAATTCACTTTTTTTTTCAGTAAATAATAAATATTTAATAGATGTTTTTTGGAAACAATAAAAAGAAATTTCTTTATGGACAGAAAACCTGGAAATGGAATAAATTTTGAAATGTAAACAAAAATATCCAATAAAAAATAAAATAAAACTTTTTCCTAATTGCAAATGGAAATTTACAGATGTTTGCTCACTGAGGTTCCAACAGAGAAAAGAAGACAGCTTCTTGCCTAACATATCCTCTGGAGGCAAGGGTGCTCTTTTTTTTTTTTTTAATTAACTTGAGTATTTCTTATTTACATTTCAAATGTTATTCCCTTTCCTGGTTTCCTGGCAAACATCCCCCTAACCCCTCCCTCTCCCCCTCTATATGGGTGTTCCCCTCCCATCCTCCCCCCATTACCGACCTCCCCCCAACAATTACATTCACTCGGGGTTCAGTCTTGGCAGGACCAAGGGCTTCCCCTTCCACTGGTGCTCTTACTAGGCCATTCATTGCTACCTATGAGGTTGGAAATTCACATTTCTTTATGAAAGAAATACTTTTCATTTTAGTTCTCCATGTTCTCTTTGCTGAGGTCACAAAGTTTGTACGCAATTCCATATTGGTTAGGATCCAGAACTTCAGCTTACTGACCCATTCCCATCTGCAGTAACAGGATTTATGTTTCAGTTCAGCCAGTATGTGTCCCAGATACCTGCCCACTTGTCCCATCCTCCTATTTCCAAGGCTGTCTCAGATACAACAGCTTGCACACTAGCTCAGTTAGATACTATTAGGAGTCATATTTGAATATTTTATTGGTCATCACAGAGGGGAAACCATTCCTCACTCTTTTAATAAAGAATTAACACAGAATACCTGAAGGATGTGTGTATCAGTTATTCATATGGGATCTGAAATTATTCAAGTATGGATAAAAACAAAAACAGAACTCAAGAGAAGCAAGCTGGAATGACAGACACCATGAAAGACAGAACCACATGTATAAATACAAATGTATGTAATAAATTAATATGGCGGCTGCATTTCTTTATGCTAGCTAGTTCTCAATAAGGACATGGACTAAGATTTATTTTCAACCTTTAATACCTGGGTTTGACTTTCTTAATCTCCCAAATTAATCTGGCTACCTTCTAGCCAGGATCACAACAATACTTGCAATTTTGGCTTTCCTTGTTTTTGCTGAACTGCAAACACTCTTTCCTCCTTCCTCTTCATGCCATATCTGAATCTCCCTTCCTCTCGCTTGTTCCTTCCTTGGGCTGGTAGAAGTCCCATACTACTCTCTCTTCTGCCCAGCCATTGGGAGGTCAGCATTTATTGACAAAGCAAAGAATAAATGGCAAAAATTCTTTACACAAATTTGAGACAGAAGAATCGTGGAATAAGAATTACAGTGTCATGTCCAGTGTAGGTCACTTGTTCTGCCTTTCTGTTGGCAGTGTCTGGACAATGAATACATCATCTCAGAGAGGTCTTGGCAAAGTCTGGGACAGAGATCTACAATCCGTGTCTCCCTTCAGTACATCTGGGTTTCAGAGAACTGCCGTTTGCCGGCCAGAAGGAGAAAGCAGAACCCAGGATTGGCAGGATCCTTGTCTAGTTGGGAACAGGCTCCAAGTGCCAGAGGGTCAGGCCTTTTTCAGCGTCTTAGTATCATAGCTTGGTTAGGTGATGGCCTTCATGTGGCTATCTCTGATGAAGCAACACTCTGAGATTATCTTACCTTGCTCATATTTCTTTATTAGGGGTGGATGTGAATGTACATACTTTATTTGTGGTTTAAAAAAGGATTGTATAATTTGAGGGAAGAGCATGCGACTATCTAGAAAGGGTGGGTCATTGGCTGACTGCTAAGGCTATCTAGATGCCTCATTAGCATGAAGAGGTTTTTCAGGTGCTCTGTCACATGACTGACTGCCAGTGATCACCTTAGTTGAGTGTCATAGTTATCCAGAGCAGGGACAGAGGCAGTGAGGGGTCCCAGCCTTGCCATCTCAAATCTCTGAGATTCCAGGGGTTTGAGCATGCTCGACTTTATGTGTTCTTATGACCATTTGGTAGCATGGTCCAAGTGTTCTAGAGTGCATATTTAAACAAGATATGAAGGCAGAGAAATCAGTATTTGAATAACACAAGGATCACCCTTACACAATGCACAAAAAAAATTATGCCTATACATATGCCCAGGTCACATCACAAAACAAAAACAAAAGAAAAAACACACAAAAAATATATAAGACCAAGACAATATGGCTCCCCTACCAAATTTAAAAAAGCAAAAAATATTTCTCTAGAAATTTCAATTAGTTTTAACTGTGTGAACCGTAGGACACAGAATTTAAGAACAGTAATAGAAATGAGCAAACAATTCAATTAGTTTAAAAATGATATGGACAAATTCCTTACTGAACTTAAAAAGGATGAGAATAAATTCTTGACTAGAGGCTAGAAAGAAGGAAATATATATTTGAATTAACTGAGAGATATTCTAGGACTAAAAAACAAAATCTACTATCCCACAGTCAAAGCTCTGACCCATAATTCTTTCTGTCTGACAGAAATGAAGGGATGGAAATGGAGAAGAACCTGAGGAAAAGAAGGTCCAGTGACAGGTCCAAAGTGGGATCCAACTCAAGGGGAGTCCATTGATCTATCACCATTTCTGAGGCCATGGGGACACTCACAAAAAGCGGCCTAACATGACTGCCCTCCAAAAGACCCAACAAGCAGCTTAAAGAGTCAGATGCAGATATGTGCACCCAACCAATGAACAGAAGCTGCTGACCCCTCTGTTTAATTAGGGAAAAGCTGGAGGAAGCTAAGGAGGGGGGGGGCGATCCTGAAGAAGAACCAGCAGTCTCAATTTACCTGGACCCCTGAGATCTCTCAGACACTGGGTCAACAACCAGGCAGCATACACCAGCTAAGATGAGGCCCCCAACACACATACAGCAGAGGCCTCCCAGGTCTGGGTTCAGTCAGAGAAGATGCACTTAACCCTCAATAGACTGGAGGCCCCAGGAAGTTGAGAGGACTGGTGGGGTGGGGAGTGGGGACATCCTTGTGGAGAAAGAGAGGAAGGGTGGCGGGGACAGGTGAGGTATGGAATGTAGAACAGTTGGAGGGTAGACCGGAAAGGAAATAAAAAAAAGTAAATAAAAAATTAAAAAAATTCATTAAGCAGGTGGAAATAGAAAATATAACTTTAAATACTATTTTCTCAGTGGGTTTTCAAATCAGTCAGTTTTCACACCAAAATAAATGAGGGAAATAATTTCATTGTTTGAATGAATAAGTAAACTATTTTTAAAAAACTACTTGACCCTTTGAAGAAAAAATGCCATGAAAATAGTAAAAAGTAAATGCAATCAAATGCTTTACCTGAAGTCCACCATCATTTGATAGCAAAATCAGATAACGACACAACAGAAAAGTATAAAAATACAGACTAATCTCCTTGATAAACATTAGATGTTAAATTTTCCTACAAAATACCTGCCATAAAAGTTTTGTAAATTTTTAAAAAGATTAGTCATTATTCTAAAACAGCAGAAATGGTACAACATTTACAAATTAAACCTTGTAATGCATCACATAAACAGATATAAGAAATCACATGGTTATTTAAAAAAAAGTTACAGAAAAGACTTTTTTTTAGACCAAGTCTTGATTTTTCTTACATAAAAAGGTTGCATATTTATTTTTCTTTTTGACTCTGTGCTTGTGCCTTTAACACTTTCATGGTGATTTTCTGCTCCTAAATAAGGAAAGCCTGCCTGATCATGTCATGGACACACTTGGCACAAATGGACCACTATAGGCCCTGCTGTTGTGCTTCTTGTCTTAGACAATCTCATAAGGATGTTGGGTCGCACAGCAGGAACCCATTACAATCTGCCTGGGTGCGTGCCACCTGTGGATTTAGGTGCTTTCTCAAGCTTCTTGGTATAAAGGTAAAAAATCCTGCTGTCAGGGGTTCTTGGCAGCCTAGTTTTGTTAAAGGCTGTATTGTAAGAAAGCCTATGACAGTATGTTAAATGCTGGACAATCCTGAGTACTTCTAAGCACCAACCCTGGAAGAGGAAAAGGAAAAGCCAAAAAAGACTTTCAACAAATTCCAACATCCTTACATGAAAAGATTCCTGAGAAGATGGGGACTAGAAAAAAGACCATACATGAATTTAACAAAGACAATAAATGACAAAACTAATAGTGGTATATTTAATTGAGAAAAACTCAAAATATTGCTACTAAGCATAAGCAAAGTAATCTAATATCTCCATTACTCAGTACAGTGTTTTATGTCTTGCCTAGAAAAATGAGAAAAAAGAAGCAAATCAAAAGAATACAAAACAGAATGGAAAATATCACATTACCCTTATTTGCAGATGAAGTGCTTCAGTAAAATTAAAGATATGAACATAAAAAAAATAAAAAAAATAAAAAAATAAAAAAAAGATATGAACATAATCCTCCTAGAGCTGATCAATACCTTCACAGAATATGAAGCTATAAATTAACATAAAAATCTGTAGTCATCATATATAACAATAAAAAAGCGTGCCAAGGAAGAGAAAACTTTAGATAAGAGAAAGTAACGTGGCATCAACCTAACCAAGAATGCAAATTGTCACTATAATGAAAACTTTAAAAACAGTCAAATTAGAAATTAAAGATATCATAATATGCAAAGATTTTCCACACACTCGTACCAGATGAATCAATATTATTAAAATGACCATGTTGCTAAAAAGCAATCTATAGATTTAATATTCTGGCTATGAACTGTCCTTTGGTTGGGAACCATTGCTAAGAATTTAAGATTGATAAGAGAAACTCTCTGAGATAGCTAGAGGAGTTAGAGACCAGCAAATCTACCTCAATGGTTCTCAGACCACCTGAACTACTTGAAAGATTTAATCTTCAACAGTACCTCTTGCACACAGACTCTTAAGCAACCCCCAAAACTTCTTTGCACAAGCTTGATTTGGCAATATTCCTATTTTAATCTATCATTCTCAAATTTAGGTGAGTAGAAATATCACAATACAGATACATACACTGTGAACTTTGGTTTAGTCATAAAGAAAAGCAGAATTGTGTAATTTTCAGGTAAATTGCTGGAAATGAAAACTGTAATATTAAGTAACTCAGGTATAGAAAGATCAACATTTAGTGCCCTCTGAAATGCTGATTTTAATTTCTGCCTTAAAATGTTATAATGTTTTACTTATGTCTGTCTGCCTGCCTGTCTATATGTCTGTCTGTATGTATGTATGTACGTATGTATGTATGTCTGAGTGTTCAAACATATTGGATGGATGGATGGATAGGTGAATGGATGGATGGTAGAAGATGATGTGTAAAAATTCTTTCCACTTCAATATCAGTCCTGGGTTCCATCTCAGATCGTCTGATATAGCAACAAATACCTTTATCTCCTGAGCTGACATGCTATTCTACTCCTAAGTGTAACTATAATTATACATATACACACATATACATATACATATATATGAATCGATAGTGAGGGGGAGAATGAAGAAGAGTGAGTCATAAAGAGCAGGTACCTATGAAAGGGGTAAAATACTTTCAGCAGGAATAACTATAATAAAACCTTCAAAGTTGATATTTACATTTTGTTGATGACACAAAATGTCTAGAAGACTGGGTTAGTCTTTGAATTTTTGTGAGGCATATCAAATTACTGATTGCGTTCAGTTAAAATTTCTGCCTTAATTTATTGTTGATATTTTGTAATATTATGCTTTTGTACATTTCCTTATTTCTATTTGTTTTCATACTTCGTTTGATATTCGTGCCTTCCATGTTTCATTAGTACTTACGTAAAAATTATAATAAAAACTTAAACATAAAAAGCAAAAACAATCCTTAAAATTTTCAAAACCTCGTATTAGTAAATCTCTTCTCCTCTTTAAGTACACCCTCACATCCTATTAGTTCATTCTGTCCCCCTATGTGCTGCCCTGTCCCCTGGAGACCGACAGGCACAGCACAGTAGTTGCTCTGTACTCGCTCTCCACTTTAAGTCAGAATTCTAGTGGTGACACAACTGAATATGGTAAAGTTAGCCATGATTCAACATCCTACACATATTTTAGGCTCTTTCTTGACCAGTTTCCAGACAAAAAATAGTATTTTTCAGTTCTATCCTGGAAAGGCTCAGATTAGGAACCTTTATAAAAATAATATATATTTAATTAGAAGTGTCCATTTATATCATGGACACTTCCCTAATTATCCTAACTGTAATATTTAGCAGGGAAAAAGACAAACACATTGAAAGAAAAAGTTTTATTAGAATCTCTCAAATTGTACCACTAATCATTCAAACATTTTTTTTACTTGCTTTGGCAAATACTATCATCGTAGCATGGTGGATCCATACATTTCCTTATTGCTTCTTTAGTCTCTTTAGAACATTGCAGGAATTTTCACCCAAGCTATCTTTTACCTCCTGTTCTTAGCCTAAGGGTTTTCATTCAATTCTCAGTACTAACATATTACCTCCCTTATGGATCATGTGTTTTGACATTTTTCTTAATTTGTTGGCCAGAGGAAAAATAAAAGTCTCATCCAGAAAGGGATTTATTTATCTAAAAGAATACGCAATATCTCAAAATAGTCTCTGCAGCTACAAAAACTGAGAGCTTGATGATGCCTTACTACATAGCAAGTGACCCCCATATGATCGTCATTGCATTTCTCTTGCATACTTTCACAGTAGGTCTGCCCTTTGCTACCTGGAGAGCATAAGAGAAAGCATTTATCCTATAGACCAATAGATTATCATATTTTTATCTCTTAAAATCAGTTTCATGATTCTGGAAATCTGCTACTCCCTAAGTTAGGGAGAGATGTTCGTATTACTTTTTTTACTTCTGCTTTTCTGGTAGTTGTTAGAGGTAAGAAGTGTGGCCATTGGTTGGCTATATCTGCATTTGTCTCGGTCAGCTGTTGGTGGAGCCTCTCAGAGGACAGCCTGTCTGCAAGTACAGTACAGCATCAGTAATAGTGTAAGGGTTCCATACTCACCCATGTGATGGATCCCAAGTTGGGCCAATCTCTGGGTGGCCTTTCCTTGAGATTCTACTCCAGTTTGTTCCCACAGTTCTTTTAGAAAGGAATGATTCTGTGTCAAAAATTTTGAAGGGGTATTGGTGACACCTATCCTTCCACTAAGGAATCTGTCTTTCTACTGAAGGTAGTCTCTTCAGGCTCTCACATTATAGATTTCTGGGATTTCCTAGAGGTTTCCGCAACCCCTACCTCTAGGAGCTACACGTTTCCATTCATTGCTCTGGTCTTCTAGAATTCTATTCTGTCTACTTCCATATCCAATTGTGTTCCCCATTTCCCTTTACCCTCCCCTCTTTCACCCATATCCCTCCTTCCCTTTGACTCTCATGATTATTTTGTTTCCATTTCTAAGTGAGATTAAAGCAACATCACTTGGGCCTTCATTTTGTTAAATTTCTTATGGTGTGTGGGTTGTAGGGTTGTATCATGGATATTCTCTTCATTTTCGATAATATCCACTTATCAGTAAGTACATGCTATGAATGTCCTTTAGTTCTGGGTAATCACTGGACACACATCCTGAGGTCAGCAACACCTACAGAAGAGTTAGGGGAAGGACTGAAGGAGCTTAAGCGGATGACAACCCAATAGGGAGACTAACAGTGTCAACTAACCTGAAACAGTGGAAGTTCCCAGAGACTAAGCTACCATTCAAAGAACATATGTGGGCTGGTCAGGTGCCCTCAGCCACAGTCCTCATTATGTAAGAGAGGATTACCTTGTTGTCTTGCTTCAGTGGGAAAGGATGTGACTAATCTTATAGAGACTTGATGCCCCAGAGAAATGAGTTACTGGGGAGTTGAGGGTGGAGAGTAAGTGGGTAGGGGGCTGCACCCTCTTCGAGGCAAAAGAGAGCAGAGATGGGCTTAACAAATCTGGGATTAGGGGTCTGGAGGGAGGGCAACATTTAGAATGTAAATAAATAAAATTAGTCAATTAAAATAAGGAAGTGTGGCTATCTACATCATGATCATAGCATACATTCCAGAAAAAGTATTTCGTATCTGCTGGTTCTATTTTTATCTCATGTGACACAGTGCCTTGGTGTGAGTCTTCTTGCTTACACAGGACATTTTCCAGCACATTGGCCTAGACTCACTAAATAGTCATAGGATCTTTCTCCTACAGGATGAAACAAGTCAAAGCGTCTCTGGATATTTCCCAAGTTCCTGATGTACACGCATTATTATATTCTGTAAAGGGAATAGATTATGCTATTCAATAATCCAAAGGACAATACACGAGGCTTATATTTGAATAAAAATTATGGGGAACAAAATAAGCACTTTTGTTTCCTTTTCTGTGTTGGATGCCACATTTCCCCAACCTCATTTCATGAATAAAAAATTAACAACTTCACTGAATAATGTATCCATTTTAGAGAATTTCTTTTGTTTTGTTCTAGTCATGGTAGTTCAAGTATGTATATCATAAAATCAAAGCAGCTGTCATCCTATAATTTTGGGATTTTCTTTGTCTCCTGTAGAATATTGCTGCCATTTTTTTTCAAAAAATAATAGTTGAAAAAAGGGAGTGAGCATGGTTTGGCTTAAAAAGTATCAGGAATGGAAGATAACATTTCATTAAGCTGCACCAGATAATAAATATTAAAAGATTTTTATCACTACACACTTATTTTTACTTAAGGATTTCAAAGTAAATAAGCCACTTAAAAAAGGCACTGGGAAAAATGATTGTAAATAGCAAGAACTTTGCTATGATGGTCATGGTAAGAATCAAGTACTAAAAAGAGAACTAAAATCTGCCTTTTGGTTCACTTGAAGCTGCACTGTGGCTACCTGTCTCATCCTAGAATAAATATATGAAAAAAATCCTATTTCTTGCTTTCATTCTCTAAACACCAGCAAAACTTGATGCTACCCACTCCCAAATGGAGAAAAGGTATAACTAGATATGCAAAAAGTTGTTTTTCCCACACAACTAATGACTAGTGATATTTTCTTTCATTGTTAAGTTCTTAATTATTTCACTTAAATTGTCCATTAATCACAAAAGAAAGCCTCTGACATACTGTAACAATGATGATTTATGCTTTTTTTTCTGAGAAATATGGAAAAGCAGGTGACTGGACACACATGCATCCCATATTCCGAATCGGAAACAAGGAAAAGATTTCAGAGGATGTAGAGCTTTGGAAAATCTCTAAATATTATACCACAGTGATTTGGGTCATGGCCTGCCTTTGGATACACAGCTACGCACAGATTCAGCCTAAGAAGTATAGCTTGCATTCTGCATCAAAGAAACTCCTTTAACAAGGAGATGGAGACTTATAGAAAGCCATAACTGCTTAAAAATGTAGAAAACAGATGGTCCCACGATGCTCATTGCACGCTGGTATTTACAACAGAACTCTTACAACTAAGGCTCAGGGAACATTTCAGAATAACAAAAAATAAAAATAAAATAATGCAAAAACCCAGAAGACTAGGGTAGCTGTTGAGAGACTGTTTCTTCTATATAGGACAGAGTACCTGTGTAAGTGTTACAGCTTTGAGGAGAAAGGCTTTCCAAATGGAAGTCTTACAGCTCTCAGGGGGATTGTTTCCCAAGTCACATGCTACAACTCTGAGTGGAAAGCTGTCATCATAGTCAGGAGGCAAAGAATACCTCAGAGGCATACCATATAGCGGACCTCATACAAGAGATTTATTAAGAGGCAAGAAATTTCGGCAGGGTTGCTGCTTCTGATCTGGTTGAGGAATAGCAGAGAACTGAGCAGACAACCATATTTACTTATGGTTTCTTGGGGTATAGAGCTTTCCAGGGTGGAGATTGGTGGGATTTCAAGTCCTGAGTTTGTAGTAAGCTCAGAAATTGGTGTAAATTTTTATTTTTAATTCATATCCCACATGCTGCCACTTCTTCCAGGCTCACTCTCACAGACTCCCTTTCCAACACTTCCCTTCTCCTCTGAGATGGTGGGTCCTCCCTGGGTATTCCAGCTCCCTGAAAGATCAAATCTTTGCAGGATTAGTTTCATCCTCTCCCACTGGGGCCAAACCAGGTAGCCCTGTTTAGGAATGGATTCCATAGTCAGGCTACAACTTTAGGGACAGATCCCTCTCCATTTGCAGGAGAACCCACATGTAGACTGAGTTGCGTATTTGCTACATATGTGCAGGGTCTTTGTTCCAGCCTGTGTATTCTCTTTGGTTGGTGGCTCAGTCTTTGAAAGCTGCTGGGGCTCCAGGATAGTTGACTATGTTGGATTCCCTTGGGAGTTCCTATCCCCTTCAGTTCCTTCAATCCTTTCCTTAAAAGTCACTGACCTCTGTCCAATGTTTGGCTCTGGGTATTTGTATCGATTTCACTCAGCTGCTGGGTGGAGCCTCTCAGAGGACTGTTATGCCAGTAGAGCAGAGTATCATGTGTCTGGGATTGGTGCTTCCACATGGGATAGGTCTCAAGTTCAGCAGGTTATTGGTTGGTCAACCCTTCAGTCTCGGCTTCATTCCTGTATTTCTTTTAGATAGGACAAATTTTAGAGCAGAGATTTTGTGGGTGGGTTGGTACCTGGCTATAGAAGGTAGCTTCTTCAAGTTCCACATCACCACTGTTAGGAATCTCAGCTTAAGACTCAACAAAGAAAGATAATTACAAACCAATTTTGCTTATGAATATCAACACAAGGGTACTCAATAAAATTCTCGCAAACCGAATCCAAGGCTCATCAAAAACATCATTTTCCACTATCAAGTAGGCTTCATCCTAGGGATGCAGGGATGGATGGGGAGGGAAGCACCCATATAGAAGGGGAAGGGAGGGGTTAGGGGGATGTTTGCTTGGAAACTGGGAAAGGTAATAACAATGGAGATGCAAATAAGAACTACCCGATTTAATAAAGATGGAGAAAAAAAGAAAATGCCACAAAATTAAAAAAATTTTTTTGAGATGCGGGGATGTTCCCATGTCTCAACTGGGGGAAGTGCCTATCTTTAAGAGGAGGTCTGTATAGGATCTATCTTCCCAGTCTCTGCACATTTTGGCTAAAGTTATCCACATTGGATCCTGGAAGCCTCACGTTTCCCTGGAGTCTGGGACCATCCGTTGGCTATTCCCAGTTCCTCCTCACTCCTGCTCCATATTCTTGTTCAATTTCTTGACACTCTGTACCTCTCTCATATCTCCTGCACATCCTGATGCTGCCATCCATGATATTTTCTAGTTCCATCCATTTGCCTAAGAATTTCATGAAGTCATTGTTTTTAATAGCTATGTAGTACTCCATTGTGTAGATGTACACCAGTTTCTGTATCCATGCCTCTGTTGAAGGGCATCTGGGTTCTTTCCAGCTTGTGGCTATTATAAATAAGGCTGCTATGAACATAGTGGAGCATGTGTTCTTGTTATATGTTGGAGCATATTTTGGTTATATTCCCAGAAGTGGTATAACTAGGTCCTTAGAACTATTTACAAATTTCTCAGGAACTGACAGACTGATTTCCAAAGTGGTTTTAACAATTTGCAGTCTCACAAGCAATGGAGGAGTATTTCTCTTTCTCCACGTCTTCACCAACATCTTCTGTCACCTAAATTTTTGATCTTAGTCATTCTGACTGGTGTGAGGTAGAATCTCATGGTCATTTTAATTTGTATTTCTCTGATGACTAAGGATGTTGAACATTTCTTTAAGTGCTTCCCAGTCACTCAAGATTCCTCGGTTCAGAATTCTCTTTTTAACTCTGTACTCTACTTTTTAATAGGGTTATTTGGTTCTCTGGAGTATATTTGAGTTCTTTGTATATTTTGGATATTAACCCTATATCAGATGTAGGGTTAGTAAAGAATTTTTCCCAATCTCTGGGTGGCAGTTTTGTCCTATTGACAGTGTCCTTTGCCCTACAGAAGCTTTCCAATTTTTTGAAGTCTCATTTGTCAAATGTTTCTCTTAAAGCATAAGCCATTGGTGTTGTGTTCAGGACATATTCTCCTGTGCCTAAGCATTTGAGGTTCATTCTCACTTTCTCTCCTATTAGATTCTGCATATCTGGTTTTATGTGGAGGTCCTTGATCCACTTGAACTTGAGCTTTGTAAAAGAGGATAAGAATGGATCAATTTGCATTTTTCTACATGCATACCATCAGTTGAACCAGCAGCATTTTTTGAAAATGCTGTCTTTTATCCACTGAATGATTTGAGCTTCTCTGTCAAATATCAAGTGTCCATAGGTGTGTGTGTGTGGGGGGGTGTTCATTTCTGAGTCTTCAGTTCTATTCCATTGATCTACTTGCTTGTCTCTGTACCAATACCATACAGTTTTGTTCACTATTGCTCTATAGTTTAGCTTGATGTCAGTGATAATTATTCTGTCAGAAGCTATTTTATTGTCCAGAATAATTTCCACTATTCTAGATTTTTTTGTTATTCTAAATGAATTTGAGAGTTGCTCTTTCTAACTCTATAAAGAACTGGGCTAGAATTTTGATGGGGATTGCATTGAATCTATATATTGCTTTTGATAAGATGGCTTTTTTATTATATTAATCCTGTCAATTCATGGTAATGAAAGATCTTTCCATCTTCTGAGGTCTTCTTCAATTTCTTTTTTCAGGCATTTGAAGTTATTGTCATCTAAATCTTTCACTTGCTTGGTCGGAATTATACCAAGATATTTTATGTTATTTGTGATTATTGTAAATGATATTGTTTCCCAAATTTCTTTCTCAGTTCTTTTATCCTTTGAGTTCTGGAAGGCTATTTAATTGTCTGAGTTAATTTTATATCTAGCCACTTTGCTGAAGTTGTTTATCAGTTGTAGGAGCTCTCTGGTAGAATTTTTGGGGTCACTGATGTATACTGTCATATCATTTGCAAATAGTGATTTCTTGACTTCCTCCCTTCCAGTTTGTATGTCTTTGATCTCTTTTTGTTGTCTAATTGTTCTGGCTAGAAATTCAAGTACTATATTTAATATGTAGGAAGAGAGTAGGCAGCTTTGTCTTGTTCCTGATTTTAATGGGATTGCTTTGAGTTTCTCCCTATTTGTTTGCCATATATTGCTTTTACTATATTTAGGTATGCAATGGAAAGTGTGCAGGTCTCTGGCTGGGTGGGGAATCTGTTTCCCTTGGGTCTCAGGGGTTCTGGTAAGCTGGGTTTGGGAGTGGAGTTTAGGATCTTACCTGTGAAACTGGGTGTTTCAGATAACCTGGGAAGTGGAGCTGCAACTGGGGTGTGGGCTAACTTTATGGAGAAATCATCTCAGAATCCTCAAGCAGAGTTCTATGGTTGACTTGGCTGACCTGATTCTGGACATAACTTCATCAATCATAAAGTTAGGAGACAGGATAGTTGGAAAAGAGTGGAAGGGATTGTCTAAATAAT